>NC_091048.1:27154640-28475306 GCF_963966145.1 Tenebrio molitor | reverse complement strand
TGGAGTTGCATTATTTGCGGTTGCGGTTTTACGTTATTGAATTTTTTCCCAGCAAAAAGATCGCCGTAGCGCCACACAATTAAAATTCTTTAACACTTGCCCAATTTTTTTTTTGCGTAGAAAACTAAATAAAAACAAATCAAGTGGTACTTTTCCGGCCGTACTTGTACTGCAGCTTCAGCTGTCCTATTTTGGTCACGTTGGTGACTTCCGGGATCCACTCGATCAAGAAAGGGTTGTTGGTGTTGTCGCTTTCGTCCACGGTACTCTGCCCCACGTTCAGAAAAAATATAAAACTAGACTGACAAGCCACATTGTCGTGGTCTTCGTACTCCACGTACCCTTTCTGGTTGTCGTGGATGAATCTTTTGGAGATTTTGAGCTTGACCTGAAACAGAAAGCAGTACTGTAGTGTATTGCAGTACTCCTAAAAGTGTGACAGTACTTCGGCAGTATCAAAAATTTCTTTCAAATGCAGAATGTTCATGATGCGGTAGTTCTGCGCAGGAAACACTTCATCCTCTTTGTAGACACTCGGGATTCTCTTTTTGAACTCTTGGTAAAACACCTGCAACAAATCCAGCCACTCTTATAGTACCAGCGTAGTACCTCAAGGTACCTCTGGGATACAAAACACCAAAGTGTTCAGATTCCCATAATTCTCGAACTGCATTGTCTGATTGATGGACTCCGTCACGTACGTCAACCAATCGCAGAATTTCCACGACGCAACCTCCGTTGTGCCCACGTCTTCCCTCTTGTCCAACACTTTTATCTCCACCGGAAAAATATTGGGGACCACTCTTTTAAATCTCTTGAAGTGACGTTTCACCACCCTGTCCTGTATCCTCACCCTTCTGGTACTCCCGTTGAGACTTTGTTTGTTCTTCAGAACAACATTGTCTGTGAAGTTTTCAGGTCTAGGACATCCAGGATCTTCGTCCCGCGACAACTCATAGTTGGTAAAATGCACAAATTCTTCGGAGAATTTGGGGTCGCTGGCGAGGGCGCAAATGCAGGCGTAGTAATGGATGCACTTCAAACGCACATTACTCGACTTGCTTATGATCCCTGAAACTGACAGTACCGGTAGTACCGAGCGGTACCCCTCGCAAATCTCTTACCCATGAATTCGGTACAGCTGCAGTAGTACTTGTCGTAGATTTCGCGCCCTCTGGTGCACCCGAACGTGAAGTGCAGGTACCCTAGAGGGTGTTTGGGGGTGACTTGACACTTGACCGCCATGACTGTCCTAGACACCCTCTGCACCAGGGGTCCCTCTTTTTCCGTCGCCAGCACCCACAGCTTGGTCTTGATTTCTTTGGACACTCGCAACGAGCTCAAGATCTCTCTTTTGAGCTCGACCGGGGTGGCCATGTTGCGACTCTTGATGGCCGAGTCGATGTGGACGCAGAGCAGCGAAGTGTTGTGCGGCTCCAGTTCGTGGCACTTCAAGATGGAGTCGTCGAACAGTCTCTGGCACGAGTCGACGAAGCACAGCGCGTTCTCCGACAGGACGCTCTTGTCTTGGTCGTGCGAAGGGAGAAGGGGCAGCTGGACGAAGCCCCGGTGGTCCGGGCCCCTGTCCCTCACCCGGACCGAGTAGACCTGGCGCACGATCCCGGTCAAGCGCACCGCGTCCAGGCTCACCTTCCGCTTGTCGGCGTAGTCTTTGAAGACGGCGTCGCAGCGCTTGTTCTTGCAGATCATGCCGCGCGTACCGTTGTAGACGCCGCATTTCGGACACTTTTTGATGCCGCGTTTGGTCGGACGACCCAAGTCCGACAGGATCTTGGGCGTTTCGCAAACAGGAACTGGTAAATATGTGTAGATTGACAGGTCGTTCATCCTGGACGCAACACCGAACAGATCTAAAAATAAAAGCGACGAAAGCGGACCCGCGCCGGGCAAATGGAGTGGTCCGTGTTTAAATTCAACCGTGCACGAAATGGGCACGGATGGAAGTAAAAAATGTTTCATCGTTTGGGGCCCCCACGAGTAACCTTCGGATTTAACTCGAGTACCTCAGGGTCAATTCTAGGGTCCAGATTAGCGTGGATTCGGTTGAATTGTGCCATTTAATGCCGTGTTGCGTCGAATTTGAATTTGTAATCGTGAAATTGGTGCTTTAATTCGAATTGAAAAGTAAAAATATTTGAGGTAGGTGGCGCTGTTAGTATTTGTCATATGTCACGTCAGATCACGTCCTGTGATTAGTCAGTTGTCATATCTCGTGCTGCGATTAGTTGATATCAGTTTGTTTCCTGGTGGAACATCGCATTTTAATGAAAATCGTTAGCCAGAACTGATTCGAACGGCGAAAATGTTGACCAGCCACATCGGCACGGTGTTAAAACAGGCGGTGACAACTTTCAGCAGCAAAGAAATGTTCTTCCAAAACCTGGAGATCCTGAAGGCCCTCCTGGACAAGACAACCGCCGAAGACGTCAACCTGCACCCGCAGTTCATGACGGAGGGTCTGTGGCAGCGCTCGAACAAGGCCCCCGTCACCTACGTCGACATCTACGAAGACTACAACGTCACAATAGGAATCTTCATTCTGAAGCCCGACATGAAGCTGCCCCTTCACAACCACCCGCAGATGCACGGCTTGATCAAGGTCCTCGGGGGTAAATTGAAAGTGACCAGTTACTCGCTCAACACGGAGAAGACGCAACAGATCGACAGTAAGACACCGGGGTTGACAAAGTTCGTGACGGCGGAACGTTGCGCCGAGACCGTGGTGGAGGCGCACAGTGACTGTTGCATGTTGGAGCCCGAGGTGCGCAACTTGCACGAGATCGAGAGCGTGGGGGGGCCGGCAGCGTTCATCGATATTTTGGCGCCCCCTTACGAGACCACCATCCCCGGCCACGGGGTCAGGAAGTGCAGTTATTTCAGGGTGTTGAGAGAGGTGGCGCCTGGGGTGTTCAGGTTACAGGAGATCACGTCCCCGTCGTGGTATTGGACCGATTCGTTTCCGTACACGGGGCCAGAGTTGTCCTAGCTAGTTGTCGCGCTTATTTTTTAAGATGTATTTTTTTACTTCATATCTAGTCCTTTAGCTTGTTGCTTGCCATTAAAGAGCGGGGTGGTGATCGTTGCGTAATCACCACAGATCAACAATTCCAATTCATTCTTTCATTGTGATACTACTTAGTAGACGTTCGTATGTTCTGAATCATGCACCACTTGTTATGTAGATAACGAAATTTGTAGAAGTCACCGAGTTGCAACGTTCTTAGTCAGATTTGCCTAGATAAGTAGATAAACGGTGCTGGTTTCAATTGTTAATTCCTTTACAAAAAAAAAGGAATTTTTGTTATAGTTAAGACATGTCCAGAGAGAAACAATAATAAGCAGTTTGTCAATTTAATAAGTAACTAATTTACGAACCCCCTCAATTAAATAAACAAGGAATGCAGGATTAACAACTTCTAATAAATCTCTAAAAGAAAAATTGTCACAATTTCACCTAAAGATAATTGAAGAGCTTCAATCAGAATTCCGGTTGTTGTGCAAGTATGTGGAGATGTTAGCCTCTGTGTAGTCTAAGATTTTGCGTTGGCACTGCCGGATGTACTGTTGTTGCTTGTGATATATCCTCAGGAAGCCCTTAACTGTGATGAAAGTGAGCCCCCCTAAGATGGTCCTGTGAAAATTGGACTTGACCGAACTATAAAACAATTTGCCGAAAAGATTGGCGATCGTGGGCATGAGCAGCGCCCCACACAATATTCTGGTGGCGGAGACGGGGCTGCTGACCGGGGGCAGATCGTTGTCGACCATAGATTCCGTCTGGAGCACGTCTCCCCTGCGTAAAAACCATAAAAACAATTTTTTTGCGGGATGATTGGTCACCTGAATGGCAGTACGTTGTGAATGATTGGGACCTTGGGGAAGTGCCGCCTCATGAAGTTCAAGACGGCGTCTTCCCAGCAGATCAAGCGCCCCAAGATTAAGGCGACGGGGATCGACGGCAGGCCGAGGAGCAGGACCAGGGGGTCAGCCTGCTCCATCATGTCGATCCCTTCCTTGTGTCCTATGACCTGAAGAGACGAATAGTGGTGAATTAGTTTTGTTGGGGGAGGTGTCAAGAGGTACCTGCATCACAGTGATAGCCCCGTAGGTGACTCCCGTCCAGTAAATAGCGCTGGCGGCGATCCCCGCCGCGAGGAACAACGACCCCCTGAACACGATCCCGTCGACAGTATCCAACAACAACACGAACAGCCCCATGTTGGGGAAGACTATAATGTACTCGGTCTGACATTGGGGGCACACCACCTTCCCCGAGTGCCCCGACTTCTCCTTCTCGTCCACCCACCTCTTCAGGCACGACTGGTGGACCTGCAACACACGGTTAAACAGGTTTGGGGGCGGTGTCGCGCAGATACCCATTTGGTGGTGCCGCGACACTTGCAGGGCTGCACCCACAGCGCGTCCAGGTCTTCATCCTCGGTGGCGAAGCAGACCCAGCAGCATTTGCTGCGCGAGTCGCGCTGCTTCAGCGGGACATCTGGACTGGGGTTGGTCGAGCTGTCGGTGGAGTCCCGGGTTTCCATTCTCGGAGGAACTGGGGAGGACTGGGGTGCCTACACTGGCAGAGCCATGACATCGACGTATATGGAGATGAGTGGGTATTCCAAAATACGAAAATTTTACCGAACGTCAAAATTGTGTCAAAACAACTTTTCCGAGCAGGATTGCCAAATTGCGAAAGCGAAAGGCGCTGATTGAGAGCTATTTACGGACAGCCTTGGGGCGACCTTTGATACCCCAGGATAGAACTGATTTCGATTTGTTTACGTTTTTGCACCTTATGTTATCTCGCCCTTGAGCAACATTACGTCTTTAACTGTTTTGTCAATGTCGAAGACCTAACCTCAATTTCATTTCATCCAACTTTACTTCAAAAAAAGACAACAACACAAAGCCAATTTCATTAAATCGTAGTAAAACATCCAAAATACACTCGAATGTAATGTTTGAGATGATATAAATCCGACATTTTAACTGTTTTTCGCAACTTGGAAAACATAACCCCAGTTTAGCTTGGTCTAAAGCTGACGACTTAAAAACACGAAATCTCTTCGTAACATGTTCTTTATTATCAAAATATTACAATACATCCGTGCATAACACTTTACATCACACAAATTACGCATTTAATCGGTTTTCTACCAATTTGTAGACATAACCTCACTTTTGATGGCGTTTGAACAAAAACTATTTTATAAAACAATTTATTACCAAAAGAGATATAATACATTTGTAAATAACATTTTTGTACAATAAATTACTTCCTCTTTTTCTTCCTGTCCAAAGTGTTGAGTTCGCTCTGCTGCATCGACGCTTCAGCATAGATCCTCTTGACCTTGTCCCTCCGCTCGTTATCCCTGCAAGAAAACCGTTACAAGAGAGACCACCTCATTAATCCACACATACCTCTGGATCTGTTCCTTGACTTTAAACCTCCCCAAGAACGCCGTATCTCTTCGTATCTCGCGCAACGCCCCTTTGGTTTCTTTCTTGAGCTTATGCACCAGTTTCTCCCGTTCGGCTTTTTCCTTCGACTGATATTTCCGCCTTTTGCCCTCAAAACTAAACAAACAATAACACGAATCTCAAATCGACCAAAAACTTACACTTCTTCTATCTTGGGTTCGTAAAGTCGCAAAGCTGTCGGTTTCTTCGCCTCCATCACGATGTACTCGAGTTTTCTCTCGATTTTTCTATCTGTCAACTGCCGAGACACCTTTTCGAATTGCGTCTGTACAGTTTTGGGGTAGTTGCGCGTGGGCAACAACTCCAAATAAACGCGAATGTCGTTGAAGATTTCAACGTTCGAAGACAGCGTCGACAAGTTGTTGTCGAACTCCTCGATCAGTCGTAACGTGGTGTGGATCGCTCTAATTTTGAACGAATCGGTTATTTCTTCTTCGACCAAATCGGAACGTTCCATTTTGAAATCAAAATCGTCGCCGGAGCAGTCGTTCACTAATACTAACAAACTTGAGGTGGGTCTGAATGGAGGGTTGACTTTGATCAGTCGCACCCCAAGTTTGGGGATGGCCATGTGGAGGAGTCCTCCTAAGTAGCTAATCGCGGCCGGTAGGTGGCGCTTCGACAACGCGGTATACTGCACAAAAGAGGATTAGACTGGGTGTTGCCAACCTAACTAGGACTCACCTCTAGAACTAAAGTCACTATGAACAACCCGTACGCGATATCCTTCCTGGACTCGACCCTACACTTGTGCAAGATTTGTTCGAAAAAAACGAAACAAGGTGTGACGACCTGGTGGCGGAAATCGGAAGTAGAAAAGAGCAAACTGACCAGTTTGAAGAAAATTAAGTTTTCCACTCCCGGATAATTACGCTTTTTGATTTTCTTGAAGTCTTCGTATTTTTCTTTGATTACTTCTTTCATTGAAGAGTAAGCGTTGAATTTGTCTAGTTGGGTCAATTCGAACAGTTGGGGGGCTAAGGCTCCGAACACCTCGAAACATTGATCGATGAAGGCTTCAGTGGCGCAGTCGTTCAAATGTTGCAACAAGTAGACGAATAGCATTCCTAGTTTTTCTTTGTTGTTTTCGGCGAGACTTGGATGGTTGCACTTGATCATCCTCTCGATGATCACGCTCTGGTGGGTGCTCGATCGGCCCTCGAGCACTTCCTGGAGGGCTTCGTAGGACTCGGGGAGGGCGAAAGTGTAAGGCAGTTCTTCCCTAGCTTTGTCCATCATTTCTTTTCTCCTCAATAAATCAGTCTTGATTGTTTCTTCTGTTTTTTCTTCGTCGTCTTGAGTGGCGATTTCTTCTTTGACGTCTTCTGTTTTTTCTTCATCGTCTTGAGTGGCGATTTCTTCTTCGACGTCGCTTTCGTCGCTGGCCTTCAGATCAGACAAATCATCTTCATCTCCATCTTCACTTTCCTCTCCTTCCTCATCTTCATCTCCACTTTCCTCTCCTTCCCCATCTTCATCTCCACTGTCATCTTCGTCTCCACTCTCTTCTCCGCCTTGCTTCTTGCCGATCTTCCTCCCGTCCATTTGCGCCTCAACCTCCACATTCGACTGTCCTTCTTTGTTGTAACTCAACATATAGTCCGGATCCTCTTCATAGACGAAATCATCATCCAAATCGTCCGCGCTCCGGTGCACCGGAACTCTATCCCCCTCGTCGAACCCCTTCATGCGCTCCCGCCTCTCCTGCTCCAGCTCCTCCAGCCGCTCCTTCTCATCTTGCGCCATCTCCTCTTGGGTCTTCAACCGATCGGAAACCGTCCCCCGCGCCTCGAACCGCAACTCCCTCATGACCTTGTCGTAGTCGTCGACCTGCGCCGTCTCCACCTCCTCCTTTTTCTTGCCCTTGTTCACCAACGGCAACAAGTCTTTCCACTCGGTGTCCAACTTCTCGGTCAACTCGAGCGTCGCCTCTTTGGTTTTTTGTTTCTCAGCTTTGCGCTTCTTCGACTCGGCTATCAACTCGTCGATCAACTCCCTGTGGGTCTTCGCCCCTTCTTTGCCGGTTTTTTTCAAGATGCCGCCCCCGAAATGCGCGTCCCCCACGAAGCTTGCATCGAGCTTACCTGACTTGTCCTCGTCGGAGCTGTCGTCGTCGGATCGGGGGTCGTCGAATTTCTCGATCTCGGCGAGGGTTTGGCCCTTGTGCGTCAACACTTCGTCGTCGGCCAGGTTAAAAATCGATTTTCTGTTGTGGGCTTTTTTTCGGATGGCTGCGAAACGCGCCATGAGTTTGTCCTCCTGGGTCATGTCTCTGCTACGCTCGCCTATGCGCTTATCGGTGAACTTGTTGGCCTTGTTTTGGAGCTTGTACTCTTGCAGCAGGGTCCCCTTGCGCTTCCTGATGGCTTTGGCTCGAGACACGCCGGGGAGGCCTCGGTCGTTCTTCGATTTTTGCCCCAGAACCGTCATTTTCTGTCGGTTGATGTGCACCTCGAAGGGATTGGGGGTTTTTTTGGTGTCCGGGGCCGCACTCTTAGACGGCTTCTTCATGGTGTGGGGCACGTGCGGAAAAGTGAGGTTAGAAGTGTTGTTGACAACAAAGCGGTGACAAGTGACGGATGCTCGGTTGATACAGCGAGGTCGGTACGGCAGTTTCCTGTTTTAGTTGTCATGGACGAAGTGGAAAGGTGATGAAAATTTGTCAAAATAGCAATATTTTGACGTTTTGTAAAATTCCGATTGATTTGACATCAGGCGTATCGATTATTATACAAATGGTATCTAAATTATTTGTTTTCCGATCTACACTAGACATAAATCACTGTGCCTTCATTACAAAAACATTTATCTGACCCTGTTGTTGAAGGTGAGAGAGAAATTTGTGATAATCCCCGATTCCCAAAAAAAGCACCGTTTTTAACGCTTCGGCCTTGCGCTAATCGGCGAGAAAAAATCTCGTGTAGCGGGCGCTCCTCCGACTGTTCGAATCCAGGTTTGGACTTGTAGAGTGCACGAATTTAGATCTGACATTGGCATTGTGTTAGTGTGTGCGTGCGTAAAAGCGTTGTCTAAGGAGTCTTTGTCGTTGCAGGTGATCATCCCGACGATGGAGTTGTCGCAGCGCCCCCGGAAGTAGCCCCAGAGAGCCTCCCGAGCAGCCCCCATAACACAAATATGATAAATTCATGACACAAATTATCGCATGAATTTCACCTGTCTACTGTACTCAGGTTAGTCAAATACCTTAAAAATGAGCGAAACCGATGCGAAATGGGCATGCGAATACTGTACATACGAAAACTACCCGTCATCGATCAAGTGCACCATGTGCCGGGGTCCGAAGCCGTTCGTCAGCGAAGACATTTACCGTTTGCACGGCAGCGACGACAAGCTCACATCGAACGCGGCCGGACCCTGCGACAACAAAACCAAAAGGAAGTGGACGTGCGACACCTGCATGGCGTCCAACACGTCGCGAGACCAGATCTGCCAGCAGTGCGGCGGCCCCCAGCAAGTCTCCGCCAACAACCTCCACGAACACATACAGCCCCTCAAGATCTCGTCGCAGCACTCCGACCTGGCGCAGAGCCTGTCAAGGTCGCGCAACAGCAGCCCGCCCACCATCACCAACCTGGAGAACAGCCGCAGGACCCAGGGGAAGTGGATCTGCGTTGTGAGTGCCCCATCATTATTTTTTTTTATTCATTCAAGCGCGTCGGGGGTCACCGACACACGTTTCTCCAATCGGGTCAAAAAACATTTTTAAATTTCTGCCAACTACGAAAATACTCGGCGGGATTGGGTAGCGTGACCGCAATAAATCGACACTGGGAGCGTGTTCGATTCCGTACAGTTCGTGACACGATAAAGGGGACGTCGATGATTGTCGAAAAATTTGACATTTTTCGACGGGCGGTTCAGTTTGCGACATCGATTCTGGCACGCGCTGTATTTTATTTACGACCGCGACCTTCACATTATTTATTGTTCGGCGTCCTTGCACGTTTGCAAATTGTCCGACAGCACGGTGAATTTTTTAATTAGTTAAGCAACAGCGAATCTAAAATTTTCTCTGACAAACTGTACGTTTTAAAAATGGAAACAAATCTTTTTCTTTTTAACGAAAAATCGTATTGAAAGTAGCACTTTTTTAAATCATTTTGTTCAATTAATTGTCAAAGATTACCTACTATGTATACAATTCTGTTTTTTTTTTTGCATTTGCAAAAAAATGTGTACAACACGTTATGAAAGAGTCTTTTTTTTTCACTCATTTGCTTGATTAACTCGGGCTCCACCCTCGTTAATCAAACTGCAAATTCATGAAAAAAAGTATGACTTTCATAACAAGTTGTACAATATACTATTTGCTGTTTGCTCATTCGATTTAGGACTTTTAGAAAGTTACTATTTTCTATTCCTATCAAACAATACGTTCGTGCGATTACTGTTATATAATGCTATTTATTATGCACTGCCATGAGTAATGACTCGTTAGTCTACAGGTCGCGACCAATAATTATTTTGAAATGTCGTTATTCCCAAGTCTGCAAAGATTTGTTTGTTGAAACGGAATTTTGGCAACGGCAAGTGTGCTCACTCCAGTGCTCTGATTTCGAGAGTTTAATTTGAATTTTAAGATTTTTTTACTAAATTTGGCATAATGGGAGGCCATGATTTATTTTTTAAGGTTGGACACACTGTTTGATTTCCGTCATTACATGCCGACCTATCAAAATGGACATAATATGTTGCCGAATTTCCTCCGATGTCTTCTTTTCGATTCTTCTATTGCAAACTAGTAAAACTGCCAACAATGCACTAGGTATTGACGCTATTAAACTTAGAAAAACATAACCTAATTCAAAGACGGCTTTACTACCAAATTAAATGCAAAATTTCCATGGCCTTCCATTATGCCAAAACAACGTGAATGCATTTTTGAAACAATTTATGTGTACGCCCCTGGAATAAAGTGTTATTTCTTCTCTTGTCACGTGAATAGTTATTGTCGTCAGTTGAAAATGAAAGAAATGCACGACGGTGGTTTATCAATTATTACTCTCTCGGATGAATTACGCCACTCGGCTGCGGCTCGTGACACAAAATCATCCTCACGAGTAATAGCCAGCATTATCCGCTCATCGAATAATATACTATTTTCAACGTAGACACTTCAGATATCAATAAAATGTAATAAAAACAAACGCATTTAAAGAGAGAAATTCGAATTCTTTATTAATTAGACGTGATCTCGTTTGGCGTTTTTGATATTGGACACGTTTCGATAGCGTTAGATGTCATTGCTTGATATCGTGTATGGAGAAAAAAAAGATCAGTAACAATAAATTGCAATCTAAAAAAAAGTGATACGACATGTTAATACATAATAACAAATAATTTGTCAGTGATAAGGTAGATTTATATCTTCGCTATCTTACTGACAAAGAGGAGAAAGCTTTGAGAAGCATAGTTTGTGATCAGCATCTATCAGACCGACGTAGAAGTTTTTCAAAGAAAATGAGCTAGGTAACGAGCGTTAAAAAAAATGTCACATTTGGAATTGGCCGTGGTTTGGAGAACACGTTTGTCGATACTTACCCTGCACAGCCTAAAATTAAACTTAGGAATGTGAACAAAACGTCAACGTTTTAAACAGACACGTTCGAAAATGAACAGACCGTTGCAAAATTTTTGAACGCAGGTTAGAAGCACAAAGTGAATAAAAAATAAATCTATGTACGTAACTAGGTAAATGAACGAAGTAAAACACGTTGATTTAACAATAGAACGTTTTATTTTGAATTTTATCCAATAATTCTACAATACATGGTCACTTAAAATTATTTAATTTGTTTTGTTGGTGCCTGACCTTGGCGTAATCATCATTTAAGAAATTGCAGTTGCAGCGCAAGAAAACACTTTAACATCTTATCGAATAATTATTTAAGCAACACGTGTGTAAATCACTACATTTTTTTACAAGTTTATACACACGAGGGCAGTGAACTTTGTAATGCGATCAAACTGTTTCAGACACAAGTTACGTACCTAACTTTTTGCAGGATCATTCTCTCTTTAAAATCAAATTCTTACGAAAAAACAATCAATAAAACGTCAAACTACGGATCGGGTAGCATTGATTACCTTTTTTAAAGGCCGTGCAAAAACATTTGTTTTTGTTTATTCACAAGTCAATGTAATCGCATATACTAAGGACAAGGTAACATTTTATCTGCCCCGCCCATTTCATTTTCTTAGTTATACTCCGTACGGTGATAGATTGTACGTTTTTAAATTCTAGTTCCAAAACATAAAGCAGTGAAAAATACTAAACTCTCCATCTCAATTGTTTCACGTTATGTAGAAAACCATTGTATCCCTGCAGATTAATTCCCGCCAAACCGGTTTCTGTGTCTGTCTTCTGTCAAAAAACGTGCAATCTACCAGAGTACGGAGTATACCAATCAAATATAGTCGTTTTCAATGACATCCGTGCTGTCAGTATGACAGTATATTGGCATCACTTACTGTTTCAGTTTAGTAATTTTGAATTTCCTGATTTGGTAATTTACCTTCACGCGGCAAATTCAAATTATTATCTATGATTTCCGACAAAGCTAAGAAAATATGTAGTCTGATTCAGATTCCGAGGATCACTTAGTTTAACCGTGTTTTACACCATGTTGAAGATTGAGTTTTATTGTTTGTTGTTGATGTTTCACGAAATATAAATGTTCTTTTACCATAACCTCAATTTCTTGTTTGACATTTTTTTAACTAGGATTTTCTTATACTCTGAATACTGGTTATGAATGTGTATGTACAATCTGCAACAACATATTAAAAATGACACTGACAGCACGGATGTCATTGAAAACGACTATAGGTTGTTAAGACGATCTGATTTACACAGTAAAAATTTCTGACATTCGAATTGTCTTAATGACATTTTATTTTTTAGAACCTAAAACAATAATTGTGGATTTGACAGCAAAATTCTAACCTTAACTTTTTTACGTGGCAAATGTGATGAAAAGTTGTACAGATTGAATCTGGCTTTGATTCTGATTGGTCAATTTTAGTGGGCGGAGCAGATAAAAAGTTATAACGGCAATACAATAGTAGAGATAAAATAATACAAACAAGTTTATTCCATTTTTAATATTTATTCAGAACAGTTTGAAACGCACCGATTTGTTGACAGCTGTGGCAACCATTTATTTTCTTACATCGCCATTTTTAAAACGAACAGCGGATGTCAGAGTCGTGCCGAAAGAAACTCATCGGGAACGAAATCTTTCCCATTCACCTCTTTACTGTACAAGCCCGTGGCGTATCCCGAGTTTAGTATTTTTCAAAATGCCGCGACCGTTACAAAAAAAATTAATTTTTAGTAAAGTTGCGAGTCGATTATGTGCCAACTACGCCACTGCTTTTTAGCATAATTTTTTGTCTTTTTCTCGAGAACCGGCTTATATTTAAATCGTCGAGTGACGAACCGTGGGCCGCGTTTTCCGTCATAAACCAAACAAACCTTCACCTGTTCGTTGAACACGTTTCGCGGCCAGGAAGCGATAAATTCCGGTTGAGGGATCGCGCTGTTTGTCTGTCGTGCGCAAAAAACCAATTAATGAAAGAAATCTGATTCGATCTGGTGGTTTGTTTCCTTCCAAGCTATGTACTTACGAGAACTGGCCGAAGACGAAGAACTGCGCCATGTGCGGCGCGGTCGGCAACAGCGCCCTCCGCTCGCAAGCCTCCAGCCTGATATTGCCGTCGCCGGAGCGCGACAACGACTCCGAGCTGACCCGCACCAGCCCGAACATCCTGGAGTCGGCGCCCGCCCCCAACAACTGCGAGAACGAGCGCAAGGCGCGCCACCTGCGTCGCAACGCCGACTGGAATTGGTTGAACGCTTGTATCGGGGTGATCGAGGGTGATCCCAACCCCGTCGAGGCGTACCTGGCTTCTGGCGGCAACCCGGCCCGCACCCTCACCGCCTCCGAGGTCTCCATCTTGAATAGGAGTTCGGCGTTCGACGTCGGGCATACGCTCGTACATCTGGCGATCCGGTTCCAACGCGAGGACCTCCTCGCCGTGCTCCTCTCGCAGATCGAGGGCTCCGGGTCTGGGGTGAAGCGGGTGCCGAGTTACGTCGCCCCCGATTTAGCCGCCGACATCCGGAGGCACTTCGCGGCCAGCTTGCGCCAGCGCAAGGGTAACTTCCCTTGCAACTTCGTCACGGACTTTCCCACTTTCGCCCTGCCGGCGGAGGTCGAGGAGCTGCCGGGCACCGTGCAGGAGCAGCTCTTCAACGAGCTCCTCGACAAGGACGCCCAGTGCCAGCTGGAGAGCGAGCCCGCGGTGATCAACTGGTCGCTGGAGCTGACGGTCAGGTTGGGCTCGCGGTTGTACGCGCTGTGGAACCGCTCGGCCGGGGATTGCCTCCTGGACTCGGTGATGCAAGCCACGTGGGGGGTCTTCGACAGGGACAACACGCTCAGGAGGGCCCTCTCGGAGAGTCTCAACCAGAGCGGTCACATGTGAGTACCAGTGTAGTGTGGAGAGTAGTGGAGAGTAGTGACGTTTTGCGTGGAGGGTATCTGACCGGACCTTTTCAGGTTCTACCCCCGCTGGAAGGAGTACGAGGCGAGTCAAGCCTCGTTCCTGCAATACTCCCTGGACGAGGCCCAGTGGGAGGAGGACTGGACCAGCCTCCTCTCGCTGGCGAGCCAGCCGGGAACCAGTCTGGAGCAGCTGCACGTCTTCGCCCTGGCCCACATCCTCCGCCGCCCCATAATCGTGTACGGCGTGAAGTACGTGAAGAGCTTCCGCGGGGAGGCCCTGGGCTACGCCCGATTCGAGGGAGTCTACTTGCCCCTGCTGTGGGAGCAGAGCTTCTGCGTGCGCACGCCGATCGCCCTGGGCTACACCAGGGGCCACTTCTCGGCCCTGGTGCCCTTGGAGCCGTACAGCCGGCTGGACACGCGGCCCTCCACGCAGCACTCGAACATCGGCGCCGACCAGCTCCAGAGCACCTTCCTGCCGCTGATGGACCGCGACCGCAAACTCCTCCCCATCCACTTCTTGACCGAATCGGAGGTAGGGCGGCGGGCGTGGCCTGGCTGATAACTGTAGGTTTGTCTCTAGTTGGGCCGCGAGGAGACCATCCTCAGGCAGTGGCTGGACGTGTGCGAGACCGAGGGGGGCATCCTGGTGGCGCAGCAGCTGCTGCACAAGCGCCCCCTCCTGGTCGCCCAGATGGTCGAGGAGTGGCTCAACCACTACCGCCGGCTGATGTAAGTATGTCTCGTGGGCGGGGTGCCGAGATTCATAGAGGCGGTGTGGCACGGGTTGCAGCCAGATGACGTCGGCGCCGTTCGCCAGGCCCATCCCCATCCAGGACTACTTGAGCGAATACGACACCGACGACGAATAGCGCAGGTTAAAGGTCGCGTCGGAATGACGCGATGCTACCGATGAATTTTAGTACCTAACTCCTGTAATATCGTGACGGTGACTAGCTAATCGTAGTTTAGGAGAAAGCATTCAAGCCGGAATTTGCACAGCGTCATTGTGGGAATTGATCTGAGTTTAATAAATTATTCGTTCTTTCGTATTTTTCAACCGAGGGCATACTTCTTCCTTTGCCTATGCAAACATTGTATAGATTTTCCCTGTGGGTAGGATATATTTATTTTTTTATAGATAGCTGAAGTACAAATAAACCGCAAAAATATATAATATTTATTTCATTGTGTGTGGGTTGCGGCCGGGCCTCTTCGCCCCCCCTTCTCGACCGAACTTCTTGTGATGATGTGCTTTATTTTTGTTTTTGTACGGAAACATCGGTTGGATCTGTTGTTTTGTTTGTTGGGTTGTTACTTCATTTCTTGTTGTGCTGTGAAATATTTAAATCGAAGCAAGATGTGTATGGTTTTCAAATAACAAATCCAAAGTCAAATTACTTCTAACTTTTACTAGATAGAAACGTTTCAAATAGATTCTTAAATTGTGAAATACTTACGAAATTTATTATACATAATAATTATATTGCATTGTTAACACACTGTTATGAAAAATATATATTATAAATAGAAAATAAAGCGTTTAAGAATTATTCAATCGTTGCATAATACGACGGTGTGCCGCCCCCGCTCAATAAAACACCCAAATCAAATCGATTTTTATTTCTTCTTACATAACCTTAAAAATACATAGGAATTGTCAAATATTCACTATCCTTTGCGCCCTCTGCCGACGACACAAAGAAGAAAAATATTTCGATTTTCGAAACATCACATCGCCTAACCTAACCTAACTAAGTACAGTTGAGCACGCTGATGTCAGAGGGCGTGCCCCGCAGCTCGTTGTTCATGGTCTTCAAGAGCGGATGCTTGCCGCAGCCGCACCGGTTGCGGAAGTCGTCTAGATCCAGCGCCCAGATCATGCCGCCCCCGAGGTGGAGGTCCTTGATCAGGCGCGATTTGCGCCGGATTTCGGCCACGTCGTCGTACGAGACCCACTGGTTGGACATGTAGGCGTAGGGGCCGATACGGCCGTGGGGGTCGCGGGTCACGGTCCAGCCCCGCTTCTTGACGCGCTCGCAGATCTGCAACAAGTGGTTTTGTATCGGGTAAGAGAGAGTGGAGGAGTGGTACCTCGTAGAAGGCGAGGAAGCCGCCGGCTCTGGTGAACTCGCCGGCTTCTCCGGGTCCGTAGGATTTGGCGTTGAGGCCGCGGTCGCCCGAGTCCGCTAGGCTGAAGCTCTGGCCGTAGAGGGGCATCCCCATGACCAGTTTAGACGGCGAAGCCCCCTTCTCGATCCAGTAGTTGAGGGAGAAGTTCTACGGGAGAAAACTTGACGAGGGGAGTTTTGGAGGTTGGGGTACTTACGGCGTTGAAGTAGTCGTAGGCGTCGCCGGGGTAGTAGTACAAGGGGGCGACGTGGCCGGTTTGCTTGTCCCAGTGGCCGTGGAAGTCGTAGGTCATGACCGCGATCCAGTCGAAGTACCGGGAGAGGGTGGGTACGTCGTACCCCGCGTCGATCACAGCCTTGCTGGGGGAGACCGCCGCCGACAGCAACAACCCTTTAGGCTTGAATGCCAGACTCAGCTCTCGCACCAGATTGGCAAAGTTTTCCTTGTCCGAGTCGGGACCCTTGTTGCAGTCCACTTGCCAACACTTGGGGTACTCCCAGTCCAGATCCAACCCGTCGAAGCCCCACTTCTCGATGAACTCCAGCGCGTGAGCCACAAACCTCGCTCTGGCTTGGGGGTCGTTGACCAATCTCGAGTACTTGGACCCGGCGGAGTCGTTCCAACCACCCAGAGCGATCAGTACCTTGATCCCTCTGGACTTGAACGCCACCACTTTCTTGTAAAACTCGTTGTCTATGTCGGCCCACGAGTCGTGGGGCTTGAGCGTCATCGTGCTGCCGTCGAGTACCGCGAAACCGTAATTGATGTGGGTGCAGAGGCTCGCGTCGATGTCTTGAGGGAGGTACTTGCCGTCGCCTTGCCGGTACCACGCCCAGTTCGTGAAGTAACAAACCACCTTGTAGGCGCCTTCCGTAACGTCGGTACCGCCCACAGGAGCAGCCGGAGTTGTCACAGGTTCCGGTACTTCTACTTCAGGTACTTCCACTTCTGGAGTTTGCGTCGTTGTGGAAGGTGCAGCGGTGGTGGTACCATCTGGGTGGCACTCAGTATTCTCGGGCCAGTCGCAGTGGTCTCTGTTCCAGAACAACCCATTGGGACACACCTGGAGTTGGAGTTCGCCTTGGTTGCACAAGTAGTACTGGTTGCAGTTTTTCTCGTCTGCTACGAAGAGGCGGCCGCGGCAAGGGACGGAGTCGGGGGGCATGACCGGCTCTGGAGATTCCGTCGTTCCATATGAGGGTTTTTGCGTTGAGGGTTTTTGGGGCTCGTACGGAGGAGTTGAAGGTTTGGGAGTTGGTTTTTGGGTCGGTTTGGGAGTTGGCTTTTGGGTCGGTTTGGGAGTTGGCTTTTGCGTGGGTTTGGACGAAGCTTTGCCCAGAATACATTTGGGATCTGGCTTGGCGTAGTCTCTCAGCACCCTGTTGATGGTCCTCAAGAGTGGGTACTCCTCGCACCCGCACAAGTTCCTGAAGTCGTCCAGATCCAGTGCCCAGATCATCCCACCCCCGAGTCCCATGGCTCGGATGAACTCGGATTTGTGCCGGATCATCCCGATGTCGTCGAACGACACCCATTGGTCCCTCAAGTGGGCGTACGGGCCGATACGGCCACGCCTATCCCGCACCACCTTCCAGCCCTTGTTGATCACGTTGGTACAAATCTGGAACATTTTGGTCAGCTTTGCTTCCCCCAAATCTCTCAGTACGTACCTCGTAGTAGGAGAGGAATCCTCTGGCGCGGGTCTCTTCCCCGGCCTCGCCTCCACCGTACGTGGGTGCGTTGACGCCATTTTGATTGTTGTCCGCCAGCGAGAAGGACTGGCCGTACATGGGCATCCCCATCACTAGTTTCTTCCTGTCGGCTCCCTTCTCGATCCAGTAGTGAATGGTGAAGTTCTGAAACAACGAGGTCAGAACCGAGGTACTCGGTCTCTCATTGGTCGTACCGTGTTGAAAGTAGCGTCTACGTCATCAGGGTGGGCGTACATCGGGGCCACGTGTCCCGTGATCTTGTCCCATTGGCCGTGGTAGTCGTAGCACATCACCGCGATCCAATCGAGATAGCGGGACAAGGTGGGTACGTCGTACCCTGCGTCTACCACTCTTCGGCTCGGGGAGACCGCGGCGGACAGGAGCCACCCTTTCGGTGTGAAGGCCTCGTGGAGTTCCTTGACGAACTCCGCGAAAGAAGACTTGTCAGACGCTGGGCCTTTGTTGCAATCGACTTGCCAGCACTTGGGGTACTCCCAGTCGAGGTCCAGACCGTCGAAGTTGTTGTTCTCGATGAAGTCGATCACGTGGGCGATGAAACGTCGCCGAGATGACGGATTGTTGACCAGACGCGAGTACTTGTCACCAGCTGAGTCGTTCCAACCACCAATAGCGATCAGTACCTTGATACCTTTCGCTTTGAAAGCTGTGACCTTCTCGTAGAACTCTGAAAGCACAATCTAGCACCGGTACCACTCGATTTGGGTGAACTCACTGTTGTCGAAGTCGGCCCAAGTGTCGTGAGGCTTGATGATGAGTTGGTCCCCGTTCAGTACCGCGAACCCGTAGACTATGTGGGTGCAGAGGTCCGGGTCGATATCCGACGGTAGGTACTTCCCTGGGCCTTGTCGGTACCAAGCCCAGTTGGTAAAGTAGCAAACCACTTTGAACTCGGAGTTTGGATTGACCAGAGCCTGTTGGGTGGTACCGTGCGTCGGGGAAGGTTCCAAAGTGGACGAGTGCACACTTGGTGGTGGTTCCGTATGCTCGGCTTCTACGGGTTCGGGTTTGTACGGAGGTTTCGACGGTTCCTCCGTATCTATGGGTGGGATGGGTTCTTGCTGGCCTGTCCCAGCATCCGCCAGAACATTTCTGATGGTTGTCAGAAGCGGGTGGCGTCCTTCTCCGCACCGGTTCTTGAAGTCGTCCAAGTCCAAGGCCCAGATCATCCCACCACCCAGATCCATCTTCCTGATGAACTCCGACTTGAGCCTGATCATTTCTCTGTCGTCGAAGGAGACCCATTGGTCGCCTCTGTAAGCGTAAGGTCCCATTCTCCTCTTGGGGTCTTGAACCACAGTCCACCCTTGACTCTTGATGTTGTGGCAGATCTCGTAGTAGGCCAAGAATCCGGCAGCTCTGGTGTGCTCTCCTGCTTGTCCAGGACCTGGAGCTTTGGCGTTGAGGCCGTGGTTGGACTCCTTCTCCAGGCGGAAGGACTGGCCGTAGAGGGGCATCCCCATCACTATCTTCCTCCTGGGTACTCCCTCAGAGATCCAGTAGTTGATGGAGAAGTTCTAAAAGCAGATGTCAAAGTGGTACCGGTTGGTACTTGTCAACTTACAGCATTGTAGAAGGCGACTTCGTCTTCAGGGTGGTAGTACAAGGGGGCCACGTGTCCCGTTTGCTTGTCCCACTGGCCGTGGAAGTCGTAGGTCATGACAGCAACCCAGTCCAAGTTTTGGGCGAGTACCGGAACATCATACCCTGCGTCTATCACAGTTTTGCTGGGAGACACCGCCGCCGACAGGAGGTACCCTTTAGGCTTGAACGCCGCCTTGATCTCGGTGACCCAATCGGCGAAAGCCTGTTTGTCCGAGTCTGGACCCTTCTTGCAGTCGACTTGCCAGCACTTGGGGTACTCCCAGTCCAGGTCCAAACCGTCGAAGTCCCATTTCTCCAGGAACTCCAGGACGTGCTTGATAAACCTGGCTCTGGCGGCTGGATTGTTGACCAAACGGGAGTACTTGTCGCCTTGGGAGTCGTTCCAACCCCCGAGAGCCAGAGACACTTTCACTCCTTTGGCTTTGTACCCAGTGACTCGCTTGTAGAACTCTGGAAAACAGGAGTTAGGTGGGGGAGTAGAGTTTTGGGAGTTTTACGGTTGTCGAAGTCTGCCCAAGAGTCATGCGCCTTCACTATCAGCTTCTCGAAGTCCAAAACGGCGAAGCCGTAGACGATGTGGGTGCAGAGGTCTGGATCGATGTCTTCGGGGAGGTACCGTCCGATTCCTTTGCGGTACCAGGCCCAGTTGGTGAAGTAGCAAACAATCTTGAAGTACCCTGATTGGGGTTTGAGTGGTTCCGGGAGTGGGGGCTTCTCGGAAGTTGGAGGAATGGGTGGGTGCCACTCGGTGGGTTGCCACTCCGGATAACTCGTACTGGTGGGCGGCTTCCTGCTGGTACTAGAAGGCGGGGTACTGCCAGACTCAGTACTGGAGTGAACTGGAGCTTCCGTGGGTTTCATAGTTGCAATCTCTGCAACGCTGATGCTGCTGGTACCATCGCACTTGGCTTTCTCCGGCCAGTCACAGATTTGTCTCTCCTGTACAAAAAATATACACTTTGATCGTCACTTGTCTGGGTACTTACATTAGACCAGTGTAGACCTGGGGCACAATTGAACACTTCATACTTGCCCCAAAGGCAGTGCAAGTACCGGGTGCAGTCTTTAGGGTAGGCAGCGAAGGCGTTTTCGCCACAAGCGGAATAGGGTTGTGGATGATCTAAAAAATCGTCAATCATGATCCCGTCAAAATTTTTAGCAACACTTACCAAAACTCATTTTTGGGAGTTGGTACATCTGGGCCAACTCCTTGCGCCCCACACACTTGACCTTGTACTTCCAGTCGCACATGTGCTCTTGGGTGTTGTAGTGTAGACCTGGGGCACAATTCTGCGGTACTAGATGACCATTTACGCAAACGTAAAAGCTGGAGCACGACTCGTGGGGGTAGTACTGGCCTGGACTGCACTTATCGTTGACCAGTTGCGAAGAAGTAGTACCACTAGTAGTGGTAGGCCGAGGGGTACTAGTCGTCTTGGTTTGCCAGTGGCTGGTGGTGGTGGGTCGGTACGGGGGTCTCGTGGTAGGTCTTTGCCAAGAAGTAGTTGTGGGTTTTTGCCAAGAAGTAGTTGTGGGTCTTTGCCAAGAAGTAGTTGTGGGTTTTTGCCAAGAAGTAGTCGTGGGTTTTTGCCACGAAGGAGTCGTTGGTTTGTGACCAGCTGCAAACCAAGTGGTACTGAGAAGAGTCTAGGTGGTACCTCTAGTACTTACGTTTGTGTTCTTGGCACTTGGCTTCTTTGGGCCAGTCACAGACTTTGCGTTCTTTGTTCCAGTGAAGACCTCCTGCGCAGTACTGCTTGCGCAACTCTCCCAGGACACACCTGTAGTAGGCGTTGCAGTTTTGAGGATCTGGAAGGTACTGCCCGGGTTCGCACGGCTGCGGGGGTTTGTCGACTTCAGGCATGACAACAGCTGGGGGCGGGATGGTTGTTGCGTGGGTGGGCCAGGAGGTAGTTGTGGTGGAGGGCCTGGTGGTGGTGGTACGTCTCGTAGTTGTGGTCCTCCTGGTCGTCGTGGTTCTTCTAGTGGTGGTGGTGGTCCACCAAGGACTCGTCGTGGTCGACCACCAACTACTAGTGGTGGGTTTGGTGGTGGGCTTGGTCCACTCTGGATGCATATGCTCGGTACTAGACGCTCCAGTGTCTACTCCCGTTGTGGTTTGAGGCGGCGCGGGGGTCACAGGTTCAGGGGGTTTGGTACAATCCTCCCTGGATGGAGTGTCGGGGATCAAGCCCAATCCACGATTCAAGCTTCTGAGCAAGGGGAAGGAACCACCGCAGCAGCGATTGGAGAAGTCGTCCAAATCGATGGTCCAAGCGATGGCGCCTCCAAACCCGCTGGACTTGATGTAACTGGCTTTCTTGCGAACGGAGGTGACGTCTTCGAAACCCACCCATTGTTCTCCATGGTAGGCGAAAGGTCCAGTAGCACCGGTACTATCCGGAGTGACGATCCAGCGCTGGTTTCTGATTCTGGCGCAGATCTCGTAGTAGGCCAACATGCCTGGTTGCTTGGTGTATTCACCGGCTTCACCGGGACCAGCGCTAGGGACACCTTGCCCGTGGTTGTTAGTCTTGGACAAGGTGAAACTCTGGCCGTAGAAGGGAATCCCGACGAGGAGTTTCTCTCTGGGGGCTCCTTTCGCCACCAAATACTCCATGGTGTAGTTCTAGAAGAATGCGCTAGAATCTAGACCATCTAGAATCGAAATTCAGACTCACCGTGTTGTACTGGGGGTACTTGTCCCCTTGCCGATGGTACAACGGGCTCACGTGACCCGTCTGCCGCTCCCACGCCCCATGGTAGTCGTACGTCATCACCGACATAAAATCTAGAGCGCCACCAAGCGACTGCAGATCGTACGCCACATCTATGACTTCTTTGTAACCAGAAATTGCTGCTGCTAGGATCATGGGAGGCTTCTGCTTGTCAAACTCGCGACGCAACTCCTAAATTGACAGAATAGAAGAGTTGTCATCTGTGTAAGTCTACCAAGCCTACCTGGATCAGTTTGGTGAAGTTCGGCTTGTCAGAAGACGCTCCTTTCTTGCAGTTGCTCTGCCAGCAGACCGGGTAGTTCCAGTCGAAGTGCAAGCCTCTGAAATGGTGGCGGCGCAGGAAACTGACCACCCCTATGACGAATCTGCGGCGCGCCGATCCGTCGCCCACCAGTCGAGAGTACTTGTCACCGGCGGAGTCGGTCCAGCCCCCCAAGGACAACAGCACTTTGGTGTCTTGGAAAGACGTGACTCTTTCGTACAGATCTAGAAGAGCGGAGTTAGAAGGGTTGGAAGTCAAAGGGGGGAGTATTACTGTTGTCCAGGTCGGCCCAAGGGTCGAACTCCTTCAGGAGGAGCTTGTCGGGATCCAGACTGGCGAAGGCGTAGATCACGTGGGTGCAGAGCCTCTGGTCGATGTGCTCCGGCACGAATTTTCCTTCGCCTTTGCGGTAGAAGGCCCAGTTGGTCATGTAGCAGACCACCTAGAAGAAGACGAGTTGGAAAGGAGTGTCTCGGTTTTGGGGGGGCAAACCTTAGGTCTGTCGTCCTTCGGGGCTTCGGCTTTGAGGAGATGGTCAAAGAGTCTCAGGGAGTTGGGCACCTGCATGATTTGCCCAGGTCTGCACTTCTCCCCCAAGCTGAATTCGCACCTCCCGTTGGCGGGGTCGAACATCATGTTGTCGGCGCACGAGAGGTGGTAGCTGAGGCCCGACCTGCAGATGTAGTAGGCGGCGCAGTTTCTGGGGTCGGTGAAGAGACCCTCGGAGCGACAGGTGCCGTAGGGCTTGGTGGGGGCGTCGGTGTGTTGTTGCAACGGGAGTAACTCGTTACCTAATCAAACTGTCAGATTGGAGAGACCCAAGTGGAGGTTTTTACCTCTGAGGTGGCGGTTGATGGTGCTGAGGAGGGGCCACTTGACCCCGCACACTCCCTTGAAGTCGTCCAGATCGGCGGCCCAAACGAACACGCCCCCGAGGTTCATCTCTTGGACGTAGTTCACCTGGGGAACCACCACGCACTTGATGCTGCCGTTCAAGACCAAACCCTTACCTTTCGTTCGACGCTCTCGGCGTCGTCGTACCCCACCCATTGGTCCCCGTAGACCATGTAGGGCGCCCCCGCTTCGTCCACCCCTTTGTGCCACCCCTCGTTCAGCAACATGTCGCAGATTTCGAAGTACGCCAAGTAGCCTGGGTTTTGGGTGTAGAACCCTTCCCGCCCTGGACCTTTGATCGCAGCCCCCTCTTGCGTCTCGTTGCTGTACTGGAGGGTGAACGAGCGGCCGAAAAAGGGAATCCCCACGATAATCTTCGACTTGGGGAGTCCCTTCTTGATCCAGAACTTGACCGCGTAGTCCACGCTGAGGAACAAGTCGAGGCCGTTGTCGTGGGGGCGGGGGTAGAGATTGGAGTGGTGGTCCGCCACGGGGTCCCTCTCCCGGTGGAAATCGAAAGCTTGGAGATTCACGAAGTCTACAAGACTCCCCAGACGCTGGGGGTTGAACCCGTCCTCGACCCTGAACCGCGACGCTGGGACCGCGATCGAGAGCAACCACCCCCGAGGCTTGAAGATCTCGGAGAGTTCCTCCAAGAACAAGTTGAGGTACTCCTTGTCGCTCAGTTGCCCTCCAAGCTCCTCCGCTCCCGGGTACTCCCAGTGGATGTCCATCCCGTCGAAGTTGTACTGCTTGATCAACCCAATCGCGGACCTGATGAACTCGCGTCTTCTGTTGGCACTAGAGACCATGCTGCTGAAGCGGTGGGACCCGTCCTGGCGCCCCTCCCCCACAGAAATCAACACTTTGAGCTTGGGGTTGAGTCTCTTGAGACCCGTCACCGACCGGTACCCCCCTTGGATAATATCGAACTCGTCGTCATTGGAGATCATGTTGAAGGTGTGGGGGTCGATCGACGCGAAAGCGTAGATCACGTGGGTGCACGCGTAAGGATCCAGATCCTCAGGACTGAAGGACAAAGGTTCCTTCCGATAGGTCGCAGCGGCTTGGACGTAGCACACCACGCGGTCTTGCTCCTCCCTGGGGTCGTACACCGTCTCGACAATCTCCGAGTGTCTCCCTCTCAAAAAGGGGTTGTCCCCGAAGAGACTCCGCCCACGTGCCGGGTAGCGAATCAGCTGCTGAGACACGTTATCGATCCTGTACGGTACCGAGACGTACTGCTCGCTGATCAAATCTCTGAAGTACTGGATCGGGGTGTAGAGACTGACACGTGGGGGGTAGTAGTAGAATTGGTACTCATTGTTGTCCAACTCGAAATCGTCGACGTCGTCGGGTTCGTCCGGGGGCGGTCGCTTCTCGACGGCGTCTCGCAAAGGTACTCGGATCGAGTCCTCGATCCTACAAAAAAAATTATCAAGGGGGTCGCGTGGGGGGCGGGACTTACAAATCTGGGACTCTCTCGACGGCTGTACGGAGCGGCAAAGACCTAGTACCGTACTGATCACGATTTGTGTAAGCGGCATGTCTGTCCGAGATCTCAGACACTTCCGGTGGACTCTCGACGGCGTCTCGACGAAAAGACGGCGATGAGAGGGGAGGGATGTGGGCACGTTTCGTCCGTGTCGATCCCTCTTCAGGGACGTGACGTCTCGTCACTCGTTCTTCGGTGGGGGTGAGCAACACCAGTAACGCACACAACTGTAACACACCGGTGTATACTTGGTTGCCTACTCAACGACGGAATTTAAAATGTTTGTGTATTGCTGGTTGCATACGCGTCCGGCTGTAAAGTGACATTTGTTGTCCAAAACTGATTTGGATTGGGATTTTGATGCAGATTAGGCGGCGGCAAACCGCACACACTCGTTATTTGTTTATTTATTTGAAGCCCCCTGGAGCGAGTTACGAAACGGTGATTCACGTCGTTGCGGCGAGGCGAAATTCCGATGCCGCCCACAGCGTTTCGGTGTTGTCTTCTGGGGACATTTAACTCGTTTTGGTTTCGCACAAACCGGCGGCATTTGCATGCCCCAGGTGGTACCGTTATGATGCCTGGATAATGAGCGAGTGGGCGAGGGTTCGGCGGCAAATTCGAAAAGCCAGGCGAGTGGTTCCCGCGCGGAGATTCGTTGAACTCGCGAAACTATGCACAGAATCGAATAAATTATTCAAATTGTGGTACTTACGGTGAGGTGCAGGAGCTCCATTTTAATTTGAGGAAGTTAGAGGCGCATAGGTGGTCTGTTGCGGACGAGGCACACCAGCAGTCTTGCGTTCTCCCCCTAGAAGAGACACGGTCAGCATTGACGGCGACAATGAAGAACAAACGTGCGTGCCACTGACCAATATTTATAAAAGTCGAGGCACAAAGGAGTCATTAGAATTCCTGTCGGGGTCCGACGGGCTTGGAATTAGTCAAAGATAAAGAGACGATCGTCGTCTGGTGTTGCAATTTTTCGCATTGATTCATTCGGAGTGAGTAATGGGGTGGGATGGGGCTGGGGTTGGCCCACGCGAGGAGTTGTTGCGGTGGGGTCGTCGGCTGAGGTGACGGACGGAATGCCGGTCGGATCTTGGCGGCGAGTCATAATTTGATCGGACGACATAATCTCGACAACAAAAGGTTCATTGCTCCTGAACGGTGGTAATGATATTCTAACAGCAGGAGAGGTGATAAATGCCCAGAGTGATGCCGGAGCTGACGGCTGTCTGCTTTACATTCTACGAATTTTGTACCATTGTCTGCGGAGGCTCGTGGTACTCTTTGGTACTGTTCGGCCCGGGAGATATTTTTTAATCAATTGGGAATTTTCAAGGTCAAGGACAAGGAGGTTTGACGAATTCAAAGCACGTTTTTGAAAAATTTTGAAGATATACAGAGTGGACATTAAATACATATTTTTATTGCGACTGGTTTTAAAAACACTAAAAGGCGAAAGTGATTTTGTTCTTTTGGTCTTGCTCCAGTGAAGAAGATAAAAGGAACGCGTGCTTTTGGGAATATACAGGGTGATTTTGAAAGTTGTGCAGATATTTTAATCACGAGCTACTGGCGTCATGTAGAACTCGGAAAAAATGTTTAAAAATTCTATGTCAAAAAATAAAATGACATTTATTTTTTGAACTACAATTTTTTTTAAATTGCTTTTAGTCTTCTACGTTGTCAAACAACCTCGTAGGTAAAATTTCGGCACATTTTAAAAATACACCCTGTATATCATATTTTATAAAACGTACACCAATGCGGTTTCCTTGTTTTAAAGCATATTTCCTATAGGTTACTTCGCAGTGGCGTACATTTTATAAAACATGATATACAGGAGTGTATTTTTAAAATGTGCCGAGGTTATAGGACAACGTAGAAAACTAAAAGCAATAAAAAAAAATTGTAGCTCAAAAAATAAATGTCATTTTATTTTTTGACATAGAATTTTTTAAATATTTTTTCCGAGTTCTACATGAAGCCATTAGCTTGTGATTAAATTATCTGCACAACTTTCAAAATCACCCTGTATTTTGGGTTAAATTTATTTTTTCAAAATTCCAAATTTAGAATTTCCAGAACATTTGCGGTTTGGATTTTTTTGTTGAATATTTTTCAGTTAAGAAAAGAAACGACATGACTACTCCTTTGTGACCGACTACTCGATTTTGACAGCGAAATATACACAGTGGACACGTGAATGCTCAAATTTTTGAAAAAAAATGGATTGGTGTTGGTCAAAATTAATTCTAGTTTGTTTTGATATTTGAGAGAATTTGGGAAGCTCTAAAAGTAAAAATGAATGAAATGAATTTTTTGGAAATTTTCGAAATAATGTCAAAATTTTGAATCTGAATGTCAAATAGATTTTTGAGTTAGAAATTACAAGGTCAAGTGCGCTCGACTGGGAAAAGGAAAGAGCTTACGTCTTTACATAATCTGTAATACAGTTTTTATTTTCGATTTGACATATACACAGTGGATACGTATATTTTGTTTTTTCGAATGTCACTTCTTGAAAAAGCCGAAGTGAGTGGAGCAAGAAATTATTTCTTTATAAAAATTAATTCATACGCTGTTCGATTTTTTTGATTTAAAATATATACAGTGACCACATAAACACTCAGATTTTTGAAAAATGTATAAAAATGATTCGTATTGGTCATTTTACGTCAATTAATACTGGTGAAATTGGTGGAAAAGGTAAAGAAAAATAAGCCAAGCAGTGAGATTTTTCGAAAAATACTTTATGTTTAAAAATTTTCAAAATATGGAATTTTTAATACGAACGTTTTAATCCTGATTTTCCGGTTGAAGATGTCAGGGTCAAGTACAAACAAGCGCGGAAACAAACGAAACCACTTTGTCAGAACTAGCTTAAGCGTAGTTAATTTTTTTAATCTAAAATATACAGAGTGGATTCGCAAAATGATGATAAAAATAGTGCAATTGGTCAACTTTTACACCAATTAATCTGTCTTGCCGAGGACTAGAATTTTTGGAGAAATATTTTTGACGTGTGCAAATTTTTCAAAATAAAATTCAAAATTTCAAAATCGACAATTTTTTCGGTAAACACTTCAGGGTCAAGCCCAAAAGGGAAAGAAATGAGACTGCACCTTTGTAAAAACTGCCCGAGACGCTGTTCATTTGTTTGACTTGAAATATACAGTGTGGAGAGATTGAGAGATCAGTTTTTGAAAAAAAAAAAATGACTTCAAACCGCAACATTTAATCTCGGAACTGGTGGACCTTGAAGAGATGAAGAAAGCAAAAAAAGCGAACATCTTCATAATTAAGGTGGATATCTATTTTTTGCTGGTTTAATTTAAACACTCAATAAATCAGGATGAAAAATGGAGGAACCCACGCTAATGGGACCGTGCGCATTAGCATTTAAAGCCGTCTTGGGTGCAAAACCTGAAGTGTTTAACCACACAAATCACACTTTTCCAAAATTCCTGATTTGGAATTTTTTCGAAAAAAATCTAGAGCGGCTCGCTCTAGTTTGATGCGTCCAAAAAAAATCGTATTTTTTTCAAAAATTCTCTTTTTCAGCTTTCCAAAAACCGGCGAAAATTTTCGAAAAACTTACTTGCGTCTCGGGTCCGCCCCGTAGTCACACACACGCACAAACCTCTCTGCGGTCGTCTTCTGGGGCACATTCACAACCTCACTGGCCGACAATCAAACACACAAATGCGTTTCGCACCCGAAAGACTGATTCTTATAAGCGAAGAGGTGGAGGTGCGACCGGCCGGCCGAAATCATCTCGCCAATTAACAATCCGGTCTTGGAAAAGAACCATCGAAATGGTGGCGGCGACCACTGCAACCGTTCAATGCATATCGCTCCTTGCAATTTGATAGCAAATGCCAACGAATCACCTTGAACTTGAGGCCGTCAACGCAAACACTCTCCTCTCGCGCCTAATTGGCGCACTTACCGCCAGATTTGGGCCCAACGGATCTCTCGTGGACGACCACGAACTTGACCTCTGTTTAGCACTTTTTCGCTAATCTGTGCAATTCCTCCGTACAAGCTTTTTACGACGGCGCAAATCCGGCGGGATTGGTGGCCGATCGACCGATGGATTTTGCAGAAAAGCGTTAAATAAACACATAAAACGAGAAACACGAAATATCGTGTTACCGGAGGTATCTAAAATGGTTTTTAATTTGGTACTAGCCGACAATAATTTTTGAAAGAATTTCCACAGATTAAAAGACAAATTATTG
Organism: Tenebrio molitor; assembly: GCF_963966145.1. Taxonomy (NCBI): domain Eukaryota; kingdom Metazoa; phylum Arthropoda; class Insecta; order Coleoptera; family Tenebrionidae; genus Tenebrio; species Tenebrio molitor. The sequence continues at coordinate 28,446,160 of NC_091048.1, read as the reverse complement.
TCTTCCTGCATCACACTTCGTAAATGTTTTCTCTGGAGATGTTAATTATGGTCGTAAAAACTGGTCGTACCGATTTATCACTCGGATCTTCTTCAAAACCGAATTTTTTGTCAATGGTACCAGAATTCTTATCGTAATGGTGATGCTCATTCGGTTCTCTATCTAGTTTTTATAGCACATTTAAAGGAAAAACAAATTAAATTGAGCAATAAAAAAAGATAACAACGTTTGAACGAACATGTTACGGTACCAGGATCTGGTACCACCAAGAATAAAAGTATTTCCGAAGTCCAACTCGAAACGTCGATATTGGTCGGGTTAAAAATTTTCGTTTTTAGTGAAAAAATGTAGTACCTACCTACTAGGATTTGGTACCATCAAATAGAAATGTTGTCTAGAGATGAGTCAAAATGTCGGTGTAAAATATTATCCAGGTGCAAATTGTTTGTTTTTAAAAGAAAAGATGTAGTACCAGAGTACCAGGATCTGGTACCACCAAGAAGGAGAGTACATATATCCAAAGTCTAACTCGAAAGGAGTCAAAAGGTCGATGTTATCAGGTTAAAATTTGTCGCTTTTAGGGAAAAAATGTAGTACTAGGATCTAGTACCATCAAATAGAAAAGTTATCTATTGTTATGTCCAAAGCCTTTCTCGAGAGGAGCCAAAATGTCAGATTATTAGGCAGGTTCAAATTGTTTGTTTTTTAACTAAAAGATGTAGTACTAGGATCTGGTACCACCAAATAATAATAACAGCTAAGTAATACGTAAAGTTAAGGTCATTTCCGATAGAACCGAAATAAACAAAACATGTTCAAATCTTTGGAATTTTCAAGCAAATTCGGTCATTTTGGACAATGTTTTAAGTTCTTTTTTTCAATTTTTTCTTATCTTCTTTCACTAAATGAAAAAATTTTGTGGATCACTTGGTATATTGCTTTATTATGACATTCAACTCCATTCATCTAGTTTTGACTCACACAAACACTATTCTCGCCACAATCAATTCATTTAACAATATACAGTGTGTCACAATAAACTAACAATTTTTTTCGTCACAACTGTAAATTCACATTTTACGGTCTTTTAACTGTCAAAACATAATTCCATTTAATATAACTACTTCATGATTTACAAACTTGATGTGTCGCCTAATTTGAATATGGCGATGATTAACGGCCGACCACAAATGACAAGTGACAAGTGATGTTTTATGAGTGAAAATATTTGCATCACACATTTTATTACACGTTGGTCATAAAACACAACACAAAGGTGAGTCATAAATCAGAGCGAACTGCGTTTTTTTCGATTAAAAACCATAAAATCGATCATTTCGTCCATCTCGCACAACACTTACCGCAACGTAACTTTACTTGCAATTTGTACGCAACGCAAGCTTGACAATCACCAGAAAAATCAATGCAAATTCTGTCGCAGGTCGTTGCTTGATCTTGCATCTTATTTTCTCCGCAGCCTTGTGATTTGCCTTAAGGTGGACCTTTCTATTTACATAATGTAACGTAGAGAAACAAATGAGTGGGCCGCCGCTACTTATAAATTACCGTAACGGATCACAATTGAATAAACAATTACAAGCAATCCTGTGTTTTAAATTCTGGACGTTCCTCAATTCTTGTCAACAAGACGTTACGTAACGTACAAATCAATACGCTTAAAATAGACGCTCTTATCTCCGGCAAATAAAAATTATCTGTCTGCACATCTGGATGTGGCTTTTGTTAGTCACCTGAGCCAATTTTCCAGCAAGGACGACGTTTCCGGGTTGACTTAACGTATCACGTATCCGTTGCGGATACGTTGCGTAACGCAATACAACCAACAGTAGAGTTTAGTGACAATCTTTGTTTCTTGTTCTTATTGGGAATTTTTTGGATGCTACACGTGACGCAACGCAACGTAACACAATCAATAGCATACAGTTCGATGACAACAGAATGAAAATTTGAATGTGTCTTTTTTTATTATAATTTTTGATTCTCGACATAACGCAACGCAACACAAGACGGACAAATCCTATTTGTACCGTGATTTACAAAGTAAACTTAACATATCCGTTGCGGAAACGTTACGTAACGCGATACGACCTGCAGTAGAATTTAATGACAATCAAAATGTAATGTTTCTTCTCCTTATTGCAATTTTTTGGACGTTACACGTGACGCAACGCAACGTAACAAAATCAATAGTAGGTACAGTTTGATGACGATTGAATTAAATTAGAATTTTTTATTGTATTGGCGTCCTTTACATTACGCAACGCAACATAAGTCAGACTCACGTATCGACGTGATTTACAATGTAAACTTAACATATCCGTTGCGGATACGTTACGTAACGCAATACAACCAACAGTAGAGTTTAGTGACAATCCTTGTTTCTTGTTCTTATTGGGAATTCTTTGGACGCTACACGTGACGCAACGCAACGTAACACAATCAATAGCATACAGTTTGATAACAACAATGAAAATTTGAATGTGTCTTTTTTTATTATAATTTTTGGTCCTCGACATAACACAACGCAACACAAGACAGACAAATGTCATTTGTACCGTGGTTTACAATCAAAATGCAATGTTTCTTGTTCTTATTGCAATTTTTTGGATGCTACACGTGACGCAACGCAACGTAACAAAATCAATAATATCTACAGCTTGATGAGGATTGAATTAAATTAGAATTTTTTATTCTATTGGAGTCCTTTATATTACGCAACGCAACATAAGTCAGACTCATTTGTACCACGTATCGACGTGATTTACAAAGTAAACATAACATATCCGTTGGGGAAGCGTGACGTAACACAATCAATAAATATATTTTGAATACAGTTCAATGGACAAAGTTCAATTTTTTGTTTTTATTGGAATTTGTTGAATCCTCGACATTACGCAACGCAACGCGAATCGGAGAAATATCGTAATTTAGTGTTTTTAGATCGAATTAATTCTTTCCAATAAATGATCGTTCGTGATTCTAAGTACTCGTAAATTTGGTGTGATAAATTTGTTTGTTGCACTCTTCCCGAGTACATTCGATCTGTTAGTGCGTTGATAAAACTGATAAGGACGTATCTGGAATTCACCTACCTGTTATGACATAATATATCGAATAAACAACGACAAGAGATGTTACAAATATTACAATAATCAGAGATAAAAGAAATATGACACTTATAGAACGCTTTGTAACAAGAAAAGGACACCACGTGATGTTACGCCTATGCTCATACACTGTAAATAAAGCTCCGCCTATCCCTTTCTTCTTAAAGCGCTACTGTGACTTCTAATTTGATTATATTTGGCTTGGATAATAAAAAATAAAGCTTAGTTTCATTTGGCTTAATTAATATACAGTGAGTTTAAACAAATTGAAAGAATTACTTTGAACACATTTTCAACGGACAAGATTTTTTTTTTAATTTATTTAACTGATACTCTTGCCAGTCGAATTTATGTATAAATGTAAAAAGTGTAAGTCGTCTCTGCGTTACTCCAGTTGGTGGTTGAGCAAAATTTGAGTCTGGGTTTTTGGTAAAGAGTGAATCAAGTTGTCAAGCTACCAAGCGTGATAAATTGTGTTGGACAAGAGATCAGGAAGCTTTGGTATCGATCTGCCGTTAGTGTTACATTTATAGAACAAATTGCAACAAGTAAAGGACGTCACGTGGTGTCATCCCCATGCTCCTACAATGTAAATATAGCTCCGCCTGTCCATTTCTCCTTGGAACGCTACTGTGACTTCTAATTTGTCTAGCTCTGATTTGCTAGTGTCTAATAAAAATGAAGCTTAGTTGTAGTTAGTTTAATGGATATACAGTGAGTTTAAATCAATTGAAAGAGTAAATGTGAACATATTTTCAAATGAAAACAAAAATTCTCTTGTACATTCGGTGGACTCCAGTCTTCTCAGGAAGATCTCTTCAACAAAATGTGAAAAGTACAGGTCTTAAAAGTGCCCCCTGCGTTACTCCGGTTGATAGTTGAGTAAAATTTGTGCTTGGATTTTGGTAAAAAGTTAACAAATCGAAGTTCATTTGACAGAAACGTTGTCAAGGTAGAAGGTACATTGTGTCAAAGAGCTTTGGCATCGACCTTCTGTTAGTGTCACACTTATGAAACACTTTGCAAGGAGAAAAGGACATCACGTGATGTCCCGCCAATGCTCTCTTAGCGTAAATAGAGCTCCGCCTATCCCCTTTTCGTTAGAACGCTACTCAGGCTTCTAATTTGTTTGACTCGCACGTGTTTAATAAAAAATCAAGCTCACTTTTATTTGGTTTATTTAATATACAGTGTGTTTCAACCAATTTAAAGAGTAATTTTGAAGATAATTTCAAATGAAAAGAAAAATTATCTTGTACATTCAGCTGGCGCTAATCTTCCCAAGTAGACCCTTGGCATAAATGTGAAACGTATTGGTCTTAAAAGAGCCCCCTGCGTTACCCCGGTTTATTTTGAGAGAAAAGTGTTGGCGCAAGGTGCGAGTAAATCGTGTTGGATAACATATTACAAAGCTGTTGTATCGACCTTCCGTTTGATATAATGAGGCATAATAGATTTGAAAATGTCACCATTTCAGGTTGCATAAAATATGCATACGTGTGGGAATCGATCGGAGCAGGTGGACGGCAATAAAATTTAATAGAAGACGCGAGGGGGCGTTCCAGATATCTGAAATATTGACGACTTCCTCGCCGCTAATCCTTACGATTTCAGTAAATATTCGTTTTTGTTGTCATTTGTGAATATTTGATGCGTCCGAGCGACCAACTCGAGGGTCAATATTCCTAACGACAAACCATCACCATTAATATTAACCGACACACTTGGACTTGAGACAAAGTTTCGACGATTAAACATTTAAACGACAACAATGCGAAAGCGAGGAGCGCATTTTTCGGATCGATCGCAAATGTCACCGAGGAAGAGGGCGAAGAGGGCAGAACCTGAATCCCACCAATGGGACCCGATGGGACAATGAAGCATCATTAATCCGCGCGCCGCGGAAAAAAAGATAAGAGTGGCACATTCGAACCACTAATAACACCGAAACAGGTGCTATTAAAATCTGTTTTTTACGATGTTGTGTGACGTCACGCCGATATGACACGTTGAAAACAAATCGAAGAGTCGAGGATGGGCTTGACGTTAAATATTTGTCTCAGAGTTATCAGTTGTTTTGAGGTTTTGTCGAGTGTTTCTGACTGGGACGGAAATAATGATCGATTCTGGAAATAAAAACGCACTAATAAGAACCGATACGATTTGTACGATTGGGTCAAATGCGCAGAAAATCCGAAAATCTGGATGGGTTTGGCGGTGTTGCTATAGTTCGCGCGGCGAACCTGTGGAGTAGCCACGTGATAGCCGTAGCGACGTCATGAAAAGCCTGATTTACACTGCCTCGCCAAATTTGAGTTTTGAATTGACGGAAATTTTGGCTGCGTGTATTGAGCTGCACCGTATTACTCCATTGAGTCGCCGCACCGACTATAGCACCTGTTGTTGTTCAATCGGCGATTTGCAGTCCTAAAAAAGGACTGCGGTGTTTTGTTACAGAGACCGCCATAAAGAAGGAATTTAAACATCTAGGCTGTCGTATAATATGTTAATAAAATATAAATTTATACGACCTTGAGTAATAAATAAATTTATTAATTAATGAATACACAAAATTATTGTTACTATGTGACAAATAAAATTGGTGGCAATACCGGCAACATTCACGAAATGCACCAACTTGCACTAAACGATTTTTACTAATTCAAATCTATAGGTTTCTACAGGGTGACTCTTAAAACATACTCGTGTATTTTACCATAGACAAACTTTTGTCACGTGTTATTATTCTCGTAAATTTTCATTGAGGATTAACTATCATTTGTAAATTAGAACGTAATTCTTTAATTGTCCCCTGTGTATATTTTCGAAATTAAAAACATCTACTGCGTCTCGATTTGTTTAATCAAAAAACACTGTCCTCGATTTTTTTAACCAAAAATAAGACCAAAAACTTGATAAAAAAACACAGCTACGACCTAAATGATTTAATTAATCACTCTGTATATTTTCAGATTGAAAAAAGGACTGAAAATGCGGAATTATAACTCGAGTAATTTACCTGTCTACCCTGTATATTTGTCAGATTGACGATAAATTGACATTCTCTTCCATCTAAAGCAAATACCTGGTGACTTTTAATGATTGAAATTATTTTCGTTTGGTTGGCAACATATTTACGATTTCATGTTGGTACACTTGACTGACAGATTCAAATATGACAGTTTAAAAGTCAAAATAAATCAAATTGTCATTATTTATTTCTAGAATCTTAACCTAGAAAGCGAATCAGCAGACACCTCTTTGACAAATGACAAGGCGTACCAATTCTTCGGGAGTACCAACCCACTTAATTTGTCTCAATCATTAAAAGTCACCCGGTATAAATTACATTGTCCTTGTTGGCAGCGACATAAAAATAAAACACAATTTATTTGACAATCACCCTGTAGATTCCGCCTTGAAGCCCTTCCCAATCTAGACACCAATCACATCACCGTTGTCTACTTTGCTGTCCTTTTGGACTATTTTTGTTATTTGTACAAAAAACAAGCAAACATCGCCTCATTATCCGCGGCCTCCCCGATCGATCGGTCTATTATTGTCGTTATAAAAAATTCCCAGCGCCTCCTCCGATTAAGAACCGTTGATCGGCGTCCCTCGAGGTTCTAAGAGAGCGCGCTATAAATCTCGGCGGCGGCGATAACTCATCGAAAATACCCCGAACCCATTAATCCCGAACAGAAGATCGCCATTAAAAACAAATTACACGGAGATAACCGGCGACACCTTGAGACTGCTCGTTATTTCGTATTCGTGGCATCCATTTCGGTATTTTCCGCGACCCCAAATCGCCGTGAAGGACCAGTCTGAATAATGGATTTTCTTAATCCACTTCCGTCGCTCGTGAGTGCGTTTCCATCGACGATCTGGGTTTGTGATGGGACGATCTGGCTCGCCCCACACGAATTTTTAGATAGGAGAACACATGTCCCAGGCTACCAACCTCCGATTAATCAAACTGGAAACGAGTTTGGTGTCGTGCTCGATAATATTTACGATTACAGTTAGATTCAATAACCTGGCGGGGAATTTAACGCAAAAATTTTCGCTATTTTTAGACGAAAATTCGTCTTGAGGAGCTGGTAAAAGGATTTTGGAAACAAGCGGAGGTGTGGGGACCAATGAGGAGTAGCCGGCAAATTCGAAATACAAAGATTTTATTAAGGAAGTTTGAGAAATTTCTTGTTCCACAAACATTTCCGTAAAAAAATTCAGCTTGTTGGAAAGACTAGATTAACTAAAATAAAAATCAAGCTGTGCGTCAGGTGTCGGTGTATTGAAAAGAGGTGGAGTCACGAGGACCAATAGGAAGGGTGCGTTTTGGTGGCAAATTCGACGAGGTCCAATAGGAAGGGTGCGTTTTAGCGGCAACTTCGACGGGGTCCAATAGGAAGGGTGCGTTTTGGCGGCAAATTCGAATGTTTTACACTACCAAAAATATACAAAATGAACGGTGTATGTTTGCCGATGCTTTTCAAATTTCCGGTGGTCTACTCATTTCCAAAAAAACAATTGCATTTCTTGGAACAACTAGATTTAATTAAGAACACAAACCAAAATGGGTTTTTGCGGTTTGGTAAATCTGAATGTGTGAAATTGATTGCACAGGATGTTTCCTTTCGTGACAACCTTCAGATAACAAGACGAGGCTTGAATGTGGCAACACTGACACTCTGTATAAATGTATCATTTTACTTTTAAGTGGCGTCAGTTTTTTTATTTTATCATTATGTTAATTCGCAAACTAGTTTTTTCGCATTTTTGATCTTGTTTTCAATATTTCCATTAGCTTGTTAATGTCCACATTCTTTTTTTTATTTACAAAATTTATTGTTGTCACCTTTAAATTATTTCCTCGTTTGCAACATTTTCATTGTGTTTCTTTATATTTATTTTTACTTCATGAGTTCATTCATTTTTACTTCTCTTTCAAGAGTTAATAAATTATTTCAACTTCTAAATCCATGCTCAAAAAAATAGTACCAACAGAAAACTACATTTTCCACTTTAATTATTATTATTATCACGTTACATCCCATTCTAATAATTGAATTTTTTTACTATTTCTCTTTATAATTTTGTGATTTTCTCTTCAACGATATCCACACTAGTTCTGCTTTTCTTTATTTGTGAATTACGCGTCCTTCGTCTTATTTTTATTATTATTTTTTACATCCTTTTATTTTGTTACTTATTTTTTCTTTTGTAATATCTCAAGGCAATATCAGCTCCTCGAGCAATTTTAATGTACCAAGAAAACAAGAAGAACATGGGCGGTACCACAATTTGCATTGCAATTACGTCCATTTAGCATCACGTGACGTCCCACTCTCGCACTTCTTAATTAGCATTTACATTTTTCATTCTTTCCGAAAAGAGAAAAATGTCTTTAGAATTGTTTCTCTTCAAGCTTAAATACAAATCAAAAAAAACTTTTTCTCTTGAAAAATAAAAAACAATGAAACTACAAAAAGAACGTAAAAATTTGCTTAAAAGTACCAAACATGGTCTTATTACAATATTTTTTTAAATCACGGTGTACGCTTCACTTCTAGTATACAGGATGTTTCTCAAAACATTCAATACCTTTTCGATCACTATTCAAATTAGTGACTAAGTCACAGACTTCTTTAATATACCAAAAACGAGAAGAACATGGGCGGTGCTACAATTTACATGATAATTAGGTGTATTTAACATAAAGCGAGATCCTTTTCTCATATCATTAACTCTTCGAAGCAATTTTTCTTTAAAAAGTATAAAACAAAATTCACGAATGTCAAACTCTTGGTCTGAACAGAATATATTTCGTCCCTATTGAAATATTTTTTATAAAAGCAAGAGGCAAGCTTCGTTCCGCGCCATTTAAATTTTAAAATACCTACACCAAAAACAAGAAGTACATGGGCGGCGCCACAATTCACATTACACCTCCATACACTCAACATCACGTGACAACCATTTCTCATATTTTTCGTTTCATCCTATTTTTTATTAATCACACCTCGTCCTATTCCACCGATTCAATACATTTTTTCAAATTCCCTGTTTTTATTATCTTTTCGACGTTATCTACTCGTATAAATTTTTTGAACGAGAAATAGCTGAAAATGAAACAAACTGAATCGCATCTAGAACTGTTTCAACACTTTGTTACGCAATCCACACAAATTCAATTGGAGACAAATCAGGTAAACACTAAATAAACACTTCTTATCGAAAGATGACAACACCTTCAAATGATCCTTTTATCTGTCTTGAACAAACAAAATTAGTCAGCAGTGTAATTACTAATTAGTCATTTGTTTGACACTTTGACCGAACTTCACTTTCCGTCAAGTGACAAATTATTTTTAATTTCAAGGCCTACTAAAACTGGCAATTGATAACCATCGGAATCGAAACTATTTCAGCGACTCGAGAGGAATTCCAAAGATTTTTGAACGCTCCAAGTTATCTAAAATGACGGAAAAAAATTGCATCTTGTTTTTTTTCGTCATTGCTGTTAAGTCGGAATTTGCAGATGACGGAATTTTGGGATCGGCATTAAAAACTATAACTGTAAACATCGATAATTATCACAAAATACAAAAAAAAAAAATTGTACCGGTGTGGTACCGTCAGTACTATCATTAGTAAGCAGTTCTAAAAACGTGTAGATCGTTATCTTATCAGAATTGTTGGAAGTGAGGCGACAAGTGGGTCCAGTTGGCAAAAAATGGTCGTTGGTAGTGACGCGACATTGACCTTCGGCAAGGTCTAGTGTTGAAAAAAATAGTCATCCCCTGACCCGTCGATGGGAGGTGAGGATCCGCCCCCCAGCCCCGATAATTAACCTTGAGAGTTCGCCACTTCACCAGAATCAATAATGGAAACGATCAATTAATTATTAAGTTTGATGCTTCGATGAATAATGTACCGAGGAGGACGTGTCTTTCCCATCGGTCGTAATAAACCCATCAGTGCGACAGATGAAGACCACCGCAATTCGGGGAAGCAGTACCGGTCCAGTTGGTTCCAACAAAGGTACTTGACTCGGACAGGACGGCCTTGGCGTTATCGCCGCACGAGTCGATCAAAGACACTCCCTTGGCCGGCCGGTTCATTAGATAATCCGAATCACGACAATCAGATGGACGATAAGGCCGCGATCGATGTTCAACAGGATGTTGCTACTGCGCGTTTTGGGCGAAATCGCGGAAACCGCGGTTCGCCACGCGTCCGTCGATAATAACTCGAATTGGCGTGACAGACTTTTCAATGTAAATAATTGATAAGGCGTGGATTATCGACGAAAGGCTGAGTATCTCGTCAGTTGTACGGGTGCATCCCTCGCGGCTCGATTGGTGCGAGATGGGGCCGATTTGGTGGACGTTGGTGAGCGTTCTGGCGAGTACCGCCGTGGAGGAGTGCGCGGCTGTGGCCAAACTGCAGATGGTTCAGCACGAAGGGACCTACTCCAAGACCATGTCCTTCCGGTTCAACCAGACCACGGAGCACGTCTTGGTCTTCCCCACGTCCCAGTCGATGTACCCTTACAGGATCAGCGCGTGGAGCAGCGACGCCCTGGTGGAGAGTCCCGTGCTGCTCGTGGTCAGGCAAGAACGCGAAGTACTCTCCTGGCAGATTCCCTTCGTCGTGGACACCTCCACCAGGGACGGGGTGGTGCACTTTCACAACACCTCCAGGACGCTGTGTCACAACAACATGCTCCAGATCACCAAGAGTAGTAAGTTGGACGACGGTACTGCTCAACTAGCGCTTTGTAGAAAGCTTTACCAGGAAGCTGTCGATACCGCTGTCGCAGAACTTCATCGTGGCTCTGTCCACATCCTCCATGGTCAACGTGGAAGTCTCGGTCATCGTCGAAGAAGAGCGCAACTTCTACCTGACCGAGAACAAGAAGTACTCGATCGCGGTGTCCCCCAGCGAGACCAAGTACTACTACTACAAGTTCTTGGACAGGAGGTCGACCACAGCGGTCGTGGAGATCACGTCGGACGACGACGTTTGCTTGACTGTCTCGATCCAAGACAGTTTCGTAAGAGTACCAAAACTAGAGTCGTACCGTTTTTAAGACAGTCCTTCCAGTGCCCGGTTTTCGACTTGGACAAAGACATCACCTACGAGGGTAAATACCAGACAATCAACCGCAAAGGAGGGATGAGCATCAGGGTGAGTAGTACCCTCTTAAAGTGTCAGTGTTGAGTACCGGGTGTCACAGAGCAAGGAGTACCCGGACGGATTCTTCCTAGTCTTCGTTGCTAAAGCTGACAATTACGAGTGCAGCCAGAAGCACTCTCTGCTTCCACGAGGCCACAAAAACTCCAATATCATCGCAGCGAATCGTACTTCCATCGTAAACTTCTCCATCGTCAAGGGTATCAACGGCAAAGACTATGGTGTCGCATCTTTGGTCACTCTGTGCGCGATCGGAGCCTTTTACGTCTTTGCCATCGTCATGGTGTTTGCGTTCACCAGATGGGGTACCTTGAGATCCTACTTGAAGAGCAAATCGCGCGACATCACAGACACTCTCGAGGGTGATGCAGACTTCGTGGTCGAGCCCGGGATCACGGCGGAAGACAAGAAACAACTCCTCACCAACAACAAGCTCACTGTCAACCTCCTGGCCCGGGCGCCGACCAAAGACAGGAGGAGGTCGTACAACTACTTGTGGCACATTTTGAGCATCGCCATTTTCTACAGCATCCCGGTGGTGCAGCTGGTCACGACGTACCAGAGAGTGGTGAACAGGACTGGCGACCAGGACATGTGCTACTACAATTTCTTGTGCGCTAACCCCGCCTGGGGGGTGAGCGATTTCAACCACATCTTCTCCAACGTGGGGTACGTCTTCATGGGGATCTTGTTCCTGTGCGTGGTGCTCTACCGACACGCCAAGATCCCCAACAATTGTGTAAGTAGCGACGTGGATGGTCGTACTGGATCTAAGTTGTTTTGACAGACCGGGATCCCGACCCACTATGGCGTGTTCTACGCCATGGGCATCGCCTTGACCATCGAGGGTCTGCTCTCGGCGTGCTACCACATCTGTCCCAGCCAGTCCAACTACCAATTCGGTACGTCCCGCCGCTTCTAGTACCACCAAATAACTCGCGGTTTCAGATACTAGCTTCATGTACGTGATGGCGGTACTTTGCATGATCAAGCTGTACCAGAACCGCCACCCAGATGTCAACGCCACCGCCTACGCGACTTTCACAGTCTTGGGAATGGCGATCTTTCTAGGTGAGTCACCAAGAAGTGACTTCAAGTTTTCAGACAGTCTTTGCAGCCATGGTGGGGATCCTGAACAGCACTCTGAGCGTCTGGATCGTCTTCGTCGTCATCTACTCGGTCCTCTGCGTCTACATTTCCTTCAAGATCTACTTCGTCAGTTTCGTCTTTGACGGTTTCAAACAACTCAAAAAGACTTTCACCTCCAGCGACAACAAAGTCGAAGCAATCGCACCGATCAAAAAGAGTCGCTTCTTCCTCTTGATCGTTGCCAACTTGATCAACTACGCCATGTTGATAACCGGGCTGTGTCTGTACAACAGCGGAGTCACCGACTTCGGGACCTTCCTCCTGGGGCTCTTGATGGGCAATTCCGTCCTCTACGCCGTCTTTTACACCAGCATGAAGGTCGGTACTGTCGACCGGTAGAAACGTATCAAACTGTCGCGTTTTCAGTTGGTGCACGGCGAGAGAATCTGCGTCGAAGCCATAATCTACGGGGTGTTGGGGATGGCGGCGTGGGCTACCTCGGCCGTCTTCTTCTTGGACAACGCCACCTTGTGGACTGTTAGTATCGACGCAACAGTAGCCAAACAGATGCGGTACTAATTGTTGCAGGTCACCCCTGCGGAGTCCCGCCAGTGGAATCAAGAGTGCATCGTGATGAATTTCTACGACAAACATGACGTCTGGCACTTACTCAGCGCCCCAGCTCTGTACCTCACCTTCATGTTTTTGCTCTGTCTGGATGACGACTTGGTCGATAAAAAACGCGAAAACATTACTGTATTCTAAATAAATAAACTGTTTTTTTAAGTTAATCACTGATTTATTTAATCTACGATAAAAAAACTGCAACAATTGTTTTGCAATTGATTTAGTTGCAAAATGGAAGCCTTCAGTTCACGTTGTGTCATAGTTGGTCTTCTTCTGGTGCACTGTTACACTGATGGTCACCAAAGTGGAAATTTCTCGCAAGTGATGCAATTTGTGTTGGATTCGTCCAACAACACCCGCATTCATTTTCATCCCGGCCATGTCAAAAATTTGTTCAAAATAATCGCCTGGAGTACCGACGCCACTCCAAAGGACCCAGTACACGTGGTGGTGGAGCAAGAAACCAACATACTCTCTTGGACAGTTCCTCTTATCCTTCCCAACAGCGTTAACAACACCGACAACGTCTACGACAACACATCTCGCATTTTTTGCGACAACGGAGTAGATCACTTAGGGTGGGCCAAAAATTTTACTGTCACTCTATCTACTGCTTCTCCGACCAATGTAACCTTGTACCTTCTGGTCAAAAAAGAGTATCACTTTAACATCACCAGTAGAAAGGAGTACACCGTCTCGGTGTCGCCGAGCCAACCCGACTACTTCTTCTACAGATTCTCCTCCAATGAAACTTTAACCACCGTCATCAAGGTCAACTCGAATTCCGAACTTTGTCTGTCCGCTTCCATCCAAAATAATCAAGTAGGTAAGTATACTTTTGCCCAGCTCTGGTACTGACCAAATTCGTTTAGTGTCCAGTTTTCAACCTGGAAGTGTCGCGAAGTGTCCACCAAACGATCTCCCGTAAAGGAGGACTGAGTATCCGAGTAGGTAAGTACCACCGCGACGATTCAACTCCTGCTGACCGTCGTTTTCAGAGAAGCGAATTCGGTGAAGGCTTCAGTTTGGTTTTAGTCGCGAGAATGAACGACTCTGACTGCATCCAAAAATACAACCCCCTTGACAAGAGCGTGTTTAGAGAAAACAGTCGTACCTCTCACGTCACTGTTTCCATAAGTGAAATCAAGGACCACCGCACGGTCGCTATTTTCTTCGTGCTCGGAATGATTGTGGTTGTCTGCTTGGTCGCTGTGCTTATAGTATGCGTTTTTCATATGTGTGGCAAAGCAGCAGGGGGCACTAGGTACGACGATAGCGAGCCGTTGGTACCTCAAGAGGAAGAGACTGTACCGGAGGAGCAACAAGATAGTCCAGGTTTGTTATCTCAACACCAGGAAGGCACAAGTGGAGAAGTCCAAGAAGACTTGGGTTCACACCAAAGCGCGAACGAAGATTCTGTTGATGGAAACGAGAGGAGAGAGAGAACTTTGCCGGACGAAATAAATGTTTCTGATTTGGCACAAAACCTGCAGGACAGCCGCGAGAAATCGTTTGGCTTCGTGTGGAATCTGCTCCACGTTGGAATTTTCTACGGGATTCCGGTGACGCAACTCGTCTGGACTTACCAGAAAATCGCCAACAAGACCGGAGACGAGGACATGTGCTACTACAACTATCTTTGTGCAAACCCGTTGTGGAACTTCGGGGATTTCAACCACATCTACTCCAACGTGGGGTACATTCTGATGGGAGCGCTGTTTCTGTGCATGGTGGCCCACTGGAAGAGCAAGTACCAAGCGCTGTCCACCGGCGTTCCGCGCCACTACGGAGTCTTCAACGCGATGGGTCTTGCCTTGATCGGCGAAGGAGTCCTTTCTGCTTGCTACCACGTCTGCCCGAGCCAGTTCAGCTTCCAGTTTGGTACGTGATAAACTCGCCCAACTCCTCAACACGCTCATTTTGCAGACGTCACCTTCATGTACCTGATGGCGGTTCTTTGCATGGTCCAACTCTACGAAAATCGACACTCTGACGTCTCCCTCTCCACCAGTCACACTTTCATCCTCCTAGGACTCTTCATATTCATCGGTACTCCTTTCCATCTATCAAAATCAAAACTACGACACCGCTTCTTTCAGCTACGGTGGGACTTCTCACCAACGAGGTTGCCGTGGTAACCGGTCTCATCATGCTGCACATCCCTCTGTGCATCTTTTTGTCCCTGAAGGCCTACTTTCTTGGACCCGTCTGGGACAATCTAGGAAATCTCACATCACAACTGCGAAATCGCCAACACCGTGTCTTCCATCTACTAAAACCACGACGAAAAGGTACGTCTCAAGTACCCACCATTGATTTCACAACCAACCTATTGCAGTACGTTTCATTTCCGTTGTAACGGCGATCGCCTTCAACATTGTCCTATCAACTAGCGGATGTTATTTTTTTGTTAAGGGAGTCGTAGACTTTGGAACTTTAATTCTGATTCAACTAATGGGCAACGCTTTTCTGCACACGCTCATTTACTTCATTTTCAAAACATGTATTTATTGCGAAGGAGTCAGCCCACAGAATATCTTTTATCTCTTGTGGTCTATAATTTTATGGAGTTCTGGAAGTTATGCTTACTTCCAAACATGCACTGAATGGAGGGTGAGTTGATTCGATAAGATATTTTAGTGACTTTTTCTCAACAAAAACAAACAGAAGAGTCCCGCCATATCGCGCCAACGAAACGAAGATTGTGTTTTCTTGAATTTCTACGACGTCCACGACTTGTGGCATCTCTTGAGCGCTGGCGCCCTCTACAGCACCTTCATGTTCCTTTTAACCTTAGACGACAACGTAGCTTACAAAAACCGTGACGAAATGGCTGTATTTTGATTGAATAAAGAACGAATGAACCTTCTCCTTGCTTTATTTCTCAAGCGCTCTCGTCAAACACAGCACAAGACCCAATGGGACGTGGGGTACGTCTTCAATGGGATCTTGTTCCTCTGCGTGGTGCTCTACCGACACACGAAGATCCCCAACAGTAGTACCGACGTGTACAATCGTACCAGATCTGAATCGTTTCGACAGTCCGGGATCCCGATGCACTACGGCGTGTTCTACGCCACGGGCATCGCTTTGACCATCAAGGGTCTCATCTCGGCGGACTACCACATTTGTCGCTTTCTATACGTGATGGCGGTACTGTGCAGGATCAAGCTGTCCAGAACCACCACCCGGACGTCAACGCCACCGCCTACGCGATTTTCACAGCCTTGGGGATGGCGATCTTTCTAGGTGAGTCACCAAGCTCTCCCTTCAAATTTTAAGACAGTGCCAGAACGGCACTCTAGGGATCTGGATCGTCTTCGTCGTCATCTACTCGTTCCTCTGCGTCTACATCTCCTTCAAGATCTACTTCGTCAGTTTCGTCTTCGACGGATTCAAACAACTCAAAAAGACCTTCACCTCCAGCGACAACAAAGTCGAAGCCATCGCATCGATCAAAAAGAGTCGCTTCATCCTCTTGATCCTTGCCAACTTGATTAACTACGCCATGTTGATAACCGTTCTGTGTCTGTACAACAGCGGAGTCACCGACTTCGAGACCTTCCTCCTGGGGCTCTTGATGGGTAACTCCGTCGTCTATGCCGTCTTCTACACCAGCACGAATGTCGGTATTGTCGACCGGTAGAAACGTATCAAACTGTCTCGTTTTTAGTTGGTGCACGGCGAGAGAATCTGCGTCGAAGCCATGATCTACGGAGTGTTCGGGATGGCGGCGTGGGCCACCTCGGCCGTCTTCTTTGACAAGCCACCTTGTGGACTGTTAGTATCGACTCAACAGTGGACGAACAGATGCGGTACTAATTGTTGCAGGTCACCCCTGCGGAGTCCCGCCAGTGGAATCAAGAGTGTATCGTGATGAATTTCTACGACAAACACGTCTCGCACTTACTCAGCGCCCCAGCTCTGTATCTCCCCTTCATGCTTTTGCTCTGTTTGGACGACGACTTGGTGGATAAAAAGCGCAAAGACATTATTGTATTCCAAATAAATAAACTCTTTTTTAAGATAATATTTGGTTTATTTATCTACGATAAAAAAAGGGTAATATCGTTTGCATAAATTCAGTTGCAAAATGGCAGCATTCAGTTCACGTTGTGTCATAGTTGCTTTTTTTCTGGTGCACTGTTATACTGACGGTCACCAAAGTGGAAACTTCTCGCAAGTGATGCAATTTGTGTTGAACTCGTCCAACAACACTCGTATTCATTTTCATCCCGGGTATGTCAAAAATGTGTACAAAATAAACGCCTGGAGTACTGACGCCACATCAAAAGAGCCAGTATACGTGGTGGTGGAGCAAGATACCAACATACTTTCTTGGACAGTTCCTCTTACCCTCGCCAATAGCTTTAACAACACCGACAACGTCTACGACAACACATCTCGCATTTTTTGCGACAACGGATGGGGCAGACATTTTACTGTCACTCTATCTACTGATTCTCCCACCAATGTGACCTTGTACCTTCTGGTCAAAAAAGAGTATAACTTTAACACCGGAGACAAGTACTCCGTCTCGGTGTCGCCGAGTCAACCCGACTACTTCTTCTACAGATTCTCCTCCAACCAAACTTTAACCACCGTCATCAGGGTCAACTCGAGTTCCGACCTTTGTCTGTTCGCTTCCATCCAAAATCATCAAGTAAGTATACTTTTGTCCAACTCTCTGGTACTGACCAAACTCGTTTAGTGTCCAGTTTTCAACCTGGAAGTGTCGCGAAGTGTCCACCAAACGATCTTGCATAAAGGAGCGATGAGAATCCGAGTAGGTAAGTACCACTGCGACGATTCAACTCCTGATGACTGTCATTTTCAGAGATATGAATACGGTGAAGGCTTCAGTTTGGTTTTAGTCGCGAGAATGGACGACTCTGACTGCATCCAAAAATACAACCCCCTTGACAAGAGCGTGTTGAGAGAAAACAGTCGTACCTCTCACGTCACTGTTTCTATACGTGAAATCAATGGCAACCGCACGGTCGCTATATTCTGCATGCTCGGAATCATTGTGGTTACCTGCTTGGTCGCTGTGCTTGTAGTATGCGTTTTTCATATGTGTGGCAAAGCAGCAGGGGGCACTAGGTACGACGAAAGCGAGCCATTGCTACCTCGAACTGTACCGGAGGAGCAACAAGACGATGGAAATGAGAGGAGAGAGAGGACCTTGCCGGACAAACTAATGGTTTCTCATTTGGCACAAAACCTGCAGAACAACAGCGACAAATCGTTTGGCTACATGTGGAGCCTGCTCCACGTTGGAATTTTTTACGGGCTTCCGGTGACGCAACTCGTCTGGACCTACCAGAAAATCGCCAACAAGTACGGAGACGAGGACATGTGCTACTACAACTATCTTTGTGCAAACCCGTTGTGGATCTTCGGGGATTTTAACCACATCTACTCTAACGTGGGGTACATTCTGATGGGAGCGCTGTTTCTGTGCATGGTGGCCCATTGGAAGAGCAAGTACCAAGGGCTGTCCACCGGCGTTCCGCGCCACTACGGAGTCTTCAACGCGATGGGTCTTGCCTTGATCGGCGAAGGAGTCCTTTCTGCTTGCTACCACGTCTGTCCAAGCCAGTTCAGCTTCCAGTTTGGTACGTGATAAACTCGCCCAACTCCTCAACACGTTCATTTTGCAGACGTCACCTTCATGTACCTGATGGCGGTTCTTTGCATGGTCCAACTCTACGAAAATCGACACTCTGACGTCTCCCTCTCCACCAGTCACGCTTTCATGATCCTAGGAGCCTTCATCTTCATCGGTACTCCCCCCAATCTACCAAAACCAAAACTACGACACCGCTTCTTTCAGCTACGGTCGGACTTCTGACCAACGAGGTTGCCCTGGTAGCCATTCTCATCATACTGGAAATCCCTCTGTGCATCTTTTTGTCCCTGAAGGCCTACTTTTTTGGACCCGTCTGGTACAATCTAGGAAATCTCATATCACAACTGCAAAATAGCGAAGATTCTACCCTCCATATACTAAAACCACAACGAAAAGGTACGTTTCAACTGTGACAAGTACTCCACCATTGATCTCACAACCAACCTATTGCAGCACGTTTCATTTGCGTTGTAACACCGATCGCCATCAACATTGTCCTATCAACTGTTGGATGTTATTTGTTTGTTAATGGAGTCGTGGATTTTGGAACTTTAATTCTGATTCAGTTAATGGGCAACGCATTTCTGCACACGCTCATTTACTTTTTTTTCAAAATACGTATTTATCGCGAAGGAGTCAGCGTAGAGAATGTCTTTTATCTCTTCTTGTCTATAATTCTATGGGGTATTGGAGGTCATGCCTACTTCCAAACACGTACCCAATGGACGGTAAGTCAATTCGATAAGATATTTTAGTGACTTTTCTCAACAAAAACAAACAGGAGAGTCCCGCCATATCGCGCCAACGAAACGAAGAATGTGTTCTCTTCGATTTCTACGACGTCCACGACCTGTGGCATTTCTGGAGCGCTGGCGCCCTCTACAGCACCTTCATGTTCCTTTTAACCTTAGACGACAACGTAGCTTACAAAAACCGTAACGAAATGGCTGTATTTTGATTGAATAAAGAACGAATCAACCTTCTCCTTGCTTTATTTCTCAAGCGCTCTCGTTAAACACAGCACAAGACCCAATGGGACGTGGGGTACGTCTTCATGGGGATCTAGTTCCTCTGCGTGGTGATCTACCGACACTCGAAGATCCCCAACAGTAGTACCGACGTGTACAGTCGTACCAGATCTGAATCATTTTGACAGATCGGAATCCTGACCCACTACAGCGTGTTCTACGCCATGGGTCTCCTCTCGGCGGCCTACCACATCTGTCGCTTCCTATATGTGATGGCGATACTCTGCATGATCAAGCTGTCCAGAACCGCCACCCGGACGTCAACGGCACCGCCTACGCGATTTTCACAGTCTTGGAGATGGCGATATTTCTTGGTGAGTCACCTTCAAGTTTTCAAACAGTGCCTGAAAGGCACTCTGGGCGTCTGGGTCGTCTTCGTCGTCATCTACTCGTTCCTTTGTGTCTACATCTCCTTCAAGATCTACTTCGTCAGTTTCGTCTTCGACGGATTCAAACAACTCAAAAAGACCTTCACTTCCAGCGACAACAAAGTCGAAGCCCTCGCACCGATCAAAAAGAGTCGATTCATCCTCTTGATCGTTGCCAACTTGATCAACTACGCCATGTTGATAACCGGGCTGTGTCTGTACAACAGCGGAGTCACCGACTTCGGGACCTTCCTCCTGGGGCTCTTGATGGGTAACTCCGTCCTCTATGCCGTCTTCTACACCAGCACGAATGACCCGCAAAAACGTAGCAAACACTCTCGTTTTTAGTTGGTGCATGCACGGTGGGTGTTGGGGATGGCGGCGTGGGCCACTTCGGCCGTCTTCTTCTTTGGCAACGCCACCTTGTGGACTGTTAGTATCGACTCAACAGTAGGCGAACAGATGCGGTACTAACTGCTGCAGGTCACCCCTGCGGAGTCCCGCCAGTGGAATCAAGAGTGCATCGTGATGAATTTCTACGACAAACATGACGTCTGGCACTTACTCAGCGCCCCAGCTCTGTATCTCACTTTCATATTTTTGCTATCTCACTTTCATCTTTTTGCTGTGTTTGGACGACTTGATCGATAAAAAAACCCGAAGACATTACTGAATTCTAAATAAATAAATTATTTGTTTAAGATAATTGCTGGTTTATTTAATTTACGATAAAAACTGCGAAATCGTTTTGCAATCGATTTAGTTTTAAAATGGCAGCCTTCAGTTTACGTTGTGTCATAGTAGCTCTTTTTCTGGTGCAGTGTTATGGTGATGGCGACCGAAATGGAAACTTCTCGGAGGTGATGCAATTTGTGGTTAACTCGTCCAGTAATATTCGCATTCATTTTCATCCGGGCCATGTCAAAAATTTGTTCAAAATAATCGCCTGGAGTACCGACGCCACTTCAAAGGACCCAGTGCACCTGGTGGCGGAGCAACAACGGAACATACTCTCTTGGACAGTTCCTCTTATCCTCGCCAACAGCTTTAAGAACACCGACACCGTCTACGCCAACACATCGCGCATTTTTTGCGACAACGAAGTAGATCACTTAGGGTGGGGCAAGAATTTTACTGTCACTCTATCTACTGCCTCTCCGACCAATGTGACCTTGTACCTTCTGGTTAAAAAAGACGGTAACTTCAACATCACCAGCGGAAACCAGTACTCCCTCTCGGTGTCGCCGAGCCAAACCGACTACTTCTTCTACAGATTCAGCCACAACTTTACTCTGACCACAGTGATCGAGATCAACTCCACTTCTGACGCTTGTCTCTCGGCTTCCATCCAAAACAACCAAGTAAGTGTACTTTTGTTGCGCAACTCTGGTACTAACCGAACTCATCTAGTGCCCAGTTTTCGACCTGGGAGTGGCGCGAAGTGTCCACCAAACGATCACGAACAAAGGAGGAATGAGAATCCTGGTAGGTAAGTACCACTGCGACGATTCAACTCCTAAGGAGGGTCCTTTTCAGAGAAGCAACTACGGTGAAGGCTTCAGCCTGGTTTTATCGGCGAAAATCAACGACTCTGATTGCATCAAAAAGTACAACCCCTTTGACAAAAGAGTGTTCGGAGAAGACAATCGTACCTTTCACGTTACTTTCGTCGTAACTGAAATCGCAGACAACCGCACTTCCGCCACTTTCTTTGTGCTCGGAATGGTTGTGCTTGCCTGTTTGGTCGCTGTGTTTATAGTATTCGTTTTTCATCTGTGTGGCCAAGCAGCAGAGCGCAGTAGATCCGACGACAACGAGTCGTTGATACCTCGAGAACAAGAGAGCGTACCGGAGGAGCAATCGATTGAAGACAGTCCAGGTTTGTTATCTCAACACCAGCAAAGCACAAGTGGAGGTCAACCAGAAGTCCAAGAAGAATCGGCTTCGCACCAAAGCGCGACCGAAGAAGGTCAACCAGAAGAGTCGGCTTCGCAACAGAGCGCGAATGAAGATTCTGTTGGTGCAAACGAGTGGACTTTGCCGGACGAACTAATGGTTTCTGATTTAGCACAGAACCTGCAAGACAGTCGCGAGAAATCGTTTGGCTTCGTGTGGAACCTCCTGCTCGTTGTAATTTTCTACGGGATTCCGGTGACGCAACTCGTCTGGACCTACCAGAAAATCGCCGACAAGACAGGAGACGAAGACATGTGCTACTACAACTATCTTTGTGCAAACCCCTTCTGGATCTTCGGGGATTTCAACCACATTTTTTCCAACGTGGGGTACGTTCTGATGGGAGCGTTGTTTCTGTGCATGGTGGCCCACTGGAAGAGCAAGTACCAAGCGCTGCCCACCGGCGTTCCGCGCCACTACGGAGTCTTCAACGCGATGGGTCTTGCCTTGATCGGCGAAGGCGTCCTTTCTGCTTGCTACCACGTCTGCCCGAGCCAGTTCAGCTTCCAGTTTGGTACGTGACAAACTCGCCCTACACCTCCACAGGTTCATTTTGCAGATGTCACCTTCATGTACGTGATGGTGGTTCTTTGCATGGTCCAACTCTACAAGAATCGACACTCTGACGTCTCTCTCTCCCACAATCTCGCTTTCATCCTTCTGGGACTCTATATCTTACTAGGTACTCCCTTTAAAGTACCAAAACAAAAACTACGACACCGCTTCTTTCAGCTACGGTGGGACTTCTCACCGAGGAGGTTGCCGTGGTAGCAGTATTCATGACGATAAACACCCTTGTGTGCATCTTTTTGTCCCTGAAGGCCTACTTTCTTGGACCTGTCTGGGACAATCTAGGAAATCTCACATCACAACTGCGAAATCGCCAACACCCTGTCTCCCATCTACTAAAACCACGACGAAAAGGTACGTCTCAAGTACCCACCATTGATCTCACAACCAACCTGTTGCAGCGCGTTTCATTTGCGTTGGAACGGCGATCGCCATCAACATTATCCTGTCAGCTTGCGGATGTCATTTTTTTATTGAGGGAGCCATAGACTTTGGAACTTTCATTCTGATTCAGCTAATGGGCAACGCATTTCTGCAGACGCTCATTTACTTCATTTTCAAAACATGTATTTATTGCGAAGGAGTCAGCCTACAGAATGTCTTTTATCTCTTGTTGTCTATAATTTTATGGATTTCTGGAGCTTATGTCTACTTCCATCCACGCGCCCAATGGAAGGTGAGTCAATTCCACAAGACTTTTTGGTGACTTTTTCTCAACAAAAACAAACAGGAGAGTCCCGCCATATCGCGCGAACGAAACCAGCAATGTCTTCAATTCTTGAATTTCTACGACGTCCACGACCTGTGGCATCTCTTGAGTGCTGGCGCCCTCTACAGCACCTTCATGTTCCTCTTAACCTTCGACGACAACGTAGCTTACAAAGAGCGCACCAAAATATTTGTATTTTGATTGAATAAACACCGAAAGAATCTTCTTGTTCTCCTTATGCAACTCCCACTCACAAATAACGTATTTTTCGCCTGTTCGTGACACTCATCACCCTCTCGACGTCTGGAACACGTTGTCTTGTCCCGGTATTTAAGAAAGCGTCGCACCCTCTCCACTCAGTCTCCTGCGAAGCTCCCATCGTTCGCCCCATCATGAGATGCATCGTGGTAGTGGCCCTGCTCGCCCTGGGGGTGGCAGTGGCCCCCTCGCAGGGCTATCCCTCCCCAGGGGACGACTACAGATACCTCGATAGAGA
This sequence comes from Tenebrio molitor, assembly GCF_963966145.1. Classification (NCBI taxonomy): domain Eukaryota; kingdom Metazoa; phylum Arthropoda; class Insecta; order Coleoptera; family Tenebrionidae; genus Tenebrio; species Tenebrio molitor. Next base: position 28,422,355 of record NC_091048.1, on the reverse strand, counting down.
CGTAAGGTGTCGACGGTTCGCCGCCCCTCGCTAATTTCTCGTTGCAGTACGCCAGTCCAGGGGCGCACCAGCTGGCCAGCTGGATCGCGTCGCAGTTGCGCCCCAAGGAGTACGCGCCCGCCCCTGAGGTGCCGATCCTCCCCTACCGGCTGCCCTTGCAAGGTAAAAGAAACTCGGAGGTGAGCAACGCCATCATGGGCTCCGAAGAGACGCAGAAGATGTACCGCGACGGCAAGAAGTAGAGCGGGAAGGTGCGAATGTGACGCTGTATGTTTATTTGTACTCGACAGGATGCCTATTATTAATAAATCATTCGACTGAATTGGATTGTTTGGCAGGTGTGGAGGCGGCTTTATCGCGGGACAATAACCGCTAATTGCGCGCGCCTTTAATGTATTTGTTTACTCAATTAATTCCGTCAAGGTCTCGAGCTGATTAATTCGCTTGGACCGATAACGCATTTTTACCAACAAATTAGTCCGGGCTCATACCTGGTCGTTGATTTATCGGCGAGTCTTGGCGCGCCGTTATATCAATTCCTGCAAAACATGCGATTGGACACATCGAATTCTTGAGAGGCGCGTTTCTAATTTGCTAATAATGGGGAACGTTGACTTGAGATTAATTCTCAAGGTGCAAAGGTTAAAAGAACCATCGAAGATTTATATTGATGGGAAAAATCCGGGATTGCTTCGAATTACACAAAATCAAACTCCACGAACAGATCTCAGAGGTTTTATTAAAATTAATGCAAATGACAGGCTCCCGCAGTGTGGGGGCGCGTGTCGTCTTCTCCGGGTGGTCGACGTAGTCGAGGGATGAGACAGAGATCTTGCACCAAACCAGTTCTGGACAATGTTCGCTTTGAGACATTTTTTAAACTCGTCCGATCCGATTTGAATGGTTTAAACGAGTTTATTGGCCATTAAAGGCTCGTTTTGTTGACCAGTTTGTTAACAGGTCGCCAATCTTCCTTGTCTCCCGGCACGGTTCCAATGACATCGGCGGCACAAAATTAATTATGAAAATTCTACTCCGAGGAAGCTCTGCTTGTGGATGTCGTTTCGGCGAAATTCCTTCATGACGTTTGTTTGACTTTGACATTTATTCAGCAGCGCCCTCTTCTACACTCTGACATTTTCATTTTGACATTTGTGATAAAATGTCACAATTTTGATGAAATAAATTTAAAAAAAATGTTTTTTGTGTGTTTATTTAGTACCTTGTGGAATTCCAAACGAGCTGATTGATTTAATTTGCAAAATATGCGAGTAAAGGAGCGTGGTGCGATCCTGTATCGAAGTCCTTTGAATCTGTCACGCATTCGTTTCCAGTTCAAGACACAACTCTGATTTGCATATTTTAAACAAGGTTATTGCCCATACAAGTTTTGTTTTGTTGATCAGTTGTTAACAAGTCTCCAATTTTTCTTATCTCCAGCATATGTTCATTGTCTGTGCAGTGACATCAACGAAGTAACCAGAAAAACGCAACACAGACCAATCTGAGAATGATTTCATTATTTTTTCCATTTGTTGAGTTTAACTTTCTATGAATCCTGAATCGTATTTATTAAAGTAGGTATTTGTAATTTGGTTCTACATAAAATTCATTTCTCATCTTTGTCGACTACTTGGTCTGCTTTTTCTTGGTATAGTCGTCAACTCGCGTATAATGGCTATTATTCGCTCGGACGATTCCACCACTCGCCTACGGCTCGTGCTGGAATTTTCATCCTCTTGAATAACACGCTCGTTGAAGAATGTACTATTATAAAATATTTAAGTGATGAAGGAACAACCAACTTTTCCATTTTTATTTTCTTTATTCAAGATTTTTGGAAATTTCTCCTTTGTTCTTTGGACTTCAGGGACACCTGTATATTTCTAATTTAAACATTTTTAAACGATTTTATTGCTCATGCAAGTTTCGTTTCTTGATTAGTTTGTTACAATTCGCCATTCTAACACTGATATAGGGAAAAAAAACATACCAACAAAAAAAATTAAAGTTTTTAGTCTATGTAAGAAACGTTTGCGGGATTTGTTTCAGTTCACACAAAAACAAATATCCTTCTGAATCTCTGAAATAAGATTCAGATCTAAAACTTCTTCAGCGATTTCTTCTTCTTTACTTTCGTGTTTCTAATATCCTTAGGTTTGTAACGGTGTTTATTCAAATCTTGACCAAGGGCTTGCTTTTTAATTAAATAATTGATAAATTAGTTTCATCCTCAGTCTTAGTTCCACTAATTCAACCATTACATCAAACAAATGCAACTCCTTTAAATGTACAGTTGCGGCCAAATAAAACTGGGCAGCAATTTTTTCTATTGTAAATCGGAATTAAATATTAAATCGCCTGAAAAATCATCTCCTAGGAGATCACATAAAAAACTATTTTTCAAATTGACATCATCCGTCACTGTTATGTTGTGCCACAGGTATGGGTATCTGGTTACCAGAGAAACTTTTATTTTAAAAGCCTGAATTACCAAAATTTATAAAGATGACATAAAATGTCAATTTAGTGGTCGCTTTTATTTGGCCGCAACTGTACCATCTCCAGGGAATAGAGTAGGAACTAATATGACTCTCTGGGGAAACTTCGAATTAATTCACTTTAATTTATAAAATACACCACCGATGAAGGTGAACCCTTCTCTACAATGTTCTCTAGCCAAGTTATTTTTCACTTCTCATTAAAATATTTTAAACCAATAACTGCTCGCGCAGGTCTTGTTTTGTTAATCAAGTAACAACCGTACTTGTTACGACACATCTTCATAGTTTTTTATTACAATACCAAAATAAAAGAAGTAAATCCGGCAAATCTCTTTTTGTGTTTCTCTGACAAGTTTTACCTTTGCGAGTTCTTCAGTGAATTCTTCGTCTTTAATTACATTAGTGTCATTATTCCGAGACGATAATTGTATTTATAAGAATCTTGAAAAAACCATTAAATAAATAAGAAATCAATGCAATAGTATGGATGTATCAAATATGGAAATATGGCCTAACACGACTCCCTGCGCAACTCCACATTAACTAGTTTTATATTATAAAATATCTCAGTAATGAAGAAGTATGCACAGTATTCTGTAACCAAATCTTTTAATCTTTCATTTTTATTTTCTAAATTCAGACAATATAATTCATGTATCACGTGATCATGAATGATCCAATCAAAACGCGTAACGTCCTTACTTGCATGGCTATCACAGCGATAATAAAAAACAAAAAAAATATTATCTTGTTTATTTTCGTCATTACGATTTTTGATTGACATAAATTTGTCAGTTTGACAAATAAATGAATAATTTTGTATTTCATTCATTATATTGTCTCACCGAATATAACACGTGGTATGATAATTCATGGATGATATTAAATTCGTGAAATTGAAGCAGGACATTTCACTCGTTCTTCGGACTCGTGAAATCTCCAGCTCAATTTCACTCATAATATCATCGATAATAATCATACCGCTAGTTATATTAAACATTTTCATCGAGTTTTTTGTCCACCCAGCATCGTTTTTTGATTAGTTTATTACAGATCGCCATTCTGGTACTAAAATCAACAACAAAAGTGCATCAACAAAAGACATACATCTAAAACTGCTTATTTCATTCAAGAAAAGATTTGCAGATTCCGAATTTCTGAAACAAGATTTAAAACGAAAACTTCTTCAGTGATTTCTTTTTCTTTACTTTCGCAGTTCTAATATCCTCAGTCTACAACAAATTTTCACCAAGTGCTTGCATTTTGATTATAAATAAACAAATGTTTCTTCGTCTTCTTGACTAACGTTAATTTCAGTTTTAATTGCACTAACTCCACAATTACACCAAACAAATGCAACTCCTTTAAATGTACCATCTCCAAAAAATAGAGTGGGGACCAATACCACTCCTTGCGGAACTCCGAATCCATTCATTTATATTAATTTACAGAATAACGCCACCAAAAAAACAGAGTTCTTCCATAACCTTGTAATTTTCCTAGTTCAGGATATACAGGGTGTATCTGAAATACGTGTGTTCATTTTATCTAATGGAAGGACTCGCCAATTTATGAAACATTTCTCTACAACATTTTGTAAAGTTCGCAATAATTTTCCAAGATTTTTTGCCCCCCAATCTTTACCAAACGAGTCGTTTTGTGTGACTAACTAAAGTCCATTAAAAAATCAATCACCAACGTCGCATTTTCCTCGATAATTACTATCGGCAACGCTGTCTGGTGTAAAATTTGGTGAGAATTGTAATTTTGAGGTTAAGTGTCTTGTTTTTCTGGGCATGTTTAAGTAAAAATAATAAGAATTAATAAAAGAAACATGCTGAGCAATAATTAAGCAATCTGAACGGAATTCAAAGCAATTGAATTTTATTTTGATTTAAATAAATGTCATAATTTACAGTTACCAACATAGTATGAAAAAATAACTACCCAGGGTTTTTTAAATTTTAGCAACTTAAAGCAACAGGTGGTGGTTTTTTGATTTTTGAATGGAGTTTAGTCTTTATTTTTTTGTAACTATGAAAATTTTAATTTTAGTTAAATTTAGTTTTTTTTCTATAACAGTGTAACTTTTTTGACAAGGCTCCGTTTCTGTCAACAGAAAATTTTCGCCCTTACCCATAGGCGGGTATACATTTTGGTGGCTAATTTTTTTTTCGTAAAAAATTCAAATAGAAACAACATTTCATTTAACAAGCTCTGCTAAAGGCCGTGCCAAAATCAAATAACCACTACCTGTTGAATTAAGTTGGTGAAAACAAAATTACACCAAGTGTACTAACTAACCAGTTTATTGACAAGTTGCCAATCGTCTTTGTCACAGCATATCTTCCCTGTTTTTGTAATTACATCACCAAAACAAAACAAAAGAAATAAATCCGAAAATTATATTTTTACAAAGAAACAAAAAACAAATCTCTTTGTTTTTAGTCAACGAGCTCTATCTCTGAAACTTCCTCGAAGATTTCTTCTTCTTCACTTTCATATCTCGACCGTCCTTGGGTGATAATTGACGAAATAAAATAAGAACAAATCAGATTCCTTCACTTTTTTTATTATCTACTTAACGTAACTCTCAAACATTCTCATACGCATCTCTGCGGAACTCTAAATTCATTAGTTAATTCGGAGTTAATTGCAGCGTCTTGTGACAAGTTCTTCGAGTCTCTTCGGGACATTTTCCCAGTTCAAGACTTCTGATTTGAATATGTGAAACGAGTTTATTGTCCATGCAGGTCTTGTTTCGCGACTAGTTCACCAACAAGTCGCTAGTTTTCCTCATCCGCTGCCACTACCTTTGCATAACTTGTCCACACCAGAACAAAAGACTACACAAATGTCACTCAGCTCCCGTCCAAGCCCCTTAAAGTTCGTCAACTCGTGCAGAGGTGGCCAAATTCAAATCGAAGCGACACATCTTTTAATGACGGCGTGTACGTAGGCGCCGCTAATGGAAAACGTGAATTTCATATTAAACTGGCCACAAACCGTCGAGTCATGTCGCAAAATATTTTCAAGAAGGAGGCGAAGTAACAACGAAATCGATGACAATTCGCCTCCGATCTGGCTAATCCTGGCCGACGGAAATAAACAGGACAGAGTCTGGTGTTGATTCAGACGAACCCCAACAAACAGACAAACTGATAAAGCTGGAGCGATCGCAGGAATTGGTTTATTGAAAAAATTCTGCAACGGAACGAGCACGCTCGTTCTGCAACGCTTGGTCCGTATGTTGGAGCGTGTAAACCCACGGAGCCGTGCCGGATTAGCCAAGAAATGATTAAATCGGGCCAAAAATCGCTCCTCCCGAAATAGGAGCAGACGAGAAGAGATCACCGTCCATCTGGCCCGTTCCAGTTTTAGCCCAAGCCCTTGCAGGAAAACCCACACAGCCGAATTAGCACCAGATAAGGCCAGGTACAAATACGGGGCCCTCCTGGCCCGTCCACAGTCGACTCCGAACTTTCGCTCCTGAGGTGAGTCCAGAGCCGAGACCTCGTCCTCCACTCGAATTTCCAATTCCGATCGCACATTTTTCCTAATGGTTTGCAAATAACCGCCAACCTCTCGATCACGTTCCTGTCGCTCCTCGGGGATAAAAGGGGCGCACTCCGACGCACCTTGTCAGTGTTTGGGCCGACTTCGTCTTGACAAGTTTCCTGCTTCAGATTGCGAAAATGCGCGCCAACATCTCCCTGATCGGCGTCCTCCTCGTCGCTCTACTTTTCAACGCCTGTTCCGCCTTCCCGTCGAGACCAGATGACCGCGCTCTTGCATACAACGAGGTAAATAACAGATCGATACCCACAGGTGTTTATGTGACCGTTGCAGAAGTACCAGCTCCTCAAGGAGATCCTGCCCGCGCTGAGGGAGATCGCCGAGGAGAGGTTCGTCGAGGACAAGCGCAACCAGGAGGTGATGACCGCCTTCAACAAGGTGAAGGAGATCAAAGACATGCTGCGCTCGGGATAAACGTCTAGTCTTGTATTTGGATCTCAATAAAACTGATTGAATCCAATTTGTCGTGAAGCAAAAATGTGTTTTCCACCTGACCCGACCCCCATCCCGATTGCTGTCTTGTGAAAATAAAACTCGCTGTGTAACAATCGCCTCTTTAATCGTACACCTGAAGGGCCTCTTTCAAAATAAATCGTACACAGGATAACAATGAAAAAATAAATCGAAAGCACATCAGTTGTAATAAATAAGTAAAACTGTAATTGTTACTATTTAATTTAATCATTTATACAACTTTAGAGATGCAAAAGACCGCTAGATGCGGCGTGCGCCATCAAAGTGTTCGCAGCCTGTTGTGTCTCTAAAAGGATTCTCGTTTCGTTCATCCACTGTCTGGCTATAGACCTGGGGGCGCCTCGCAACAGGTTCATATACTTAAGAGTTTGGGCGAAATCGCCGCGGTCCAGCCAGTATCTGGAACAGAACCCTTTTCAGACGGGCCCTTCTCGCGTCGCTCCCCTCACCTGGCCCTCTGGAGGATCTCGTTGGTGGTCAGCCTGCTGAAGTCGACCTCTTCGTCGTTCAGCTCCGCCTGCGGTATGGGACTGGGGTTTTTGATGAGGAAAAACGACTGTATGTAGGAGAGGATGTGGAGGGGAAGGGCGCCGCCCTCCTCTGGGACCAGCGCCACCTTCCTGGCCACGTCTTCCACCTTGAGGAAGCGCTCCCGGAGGGCGTCCTCGGGGAAGACGCCCCGATCCTTTGCCTCCTGTGGAATGCCGTTGATCACCGCTTCGACGAGCTCGTCGCCCTTGGCTGAAACCCCATCCGTCATTGGTGACTCCCGACCGATCGTCCGACGTCCCTTCGCCCTAAACCGCAGTCAAAACTGCGCGATCTGACGGCAACGAACTTCGACACCACATGACATTTCGCACGCACGTCATTTTTGACATTTCCCACGTGACCTACCCTACATTCGAGCCTTGACATATCTTCCAACGGCAACTAATAAAAAATTCCTTGTCGCCCTTTCCAAACCGGCGACTTTTACCGATTTATGCGACCATAATTTGGATTTTTGTTTTTTCCACGTGCACGACACGACGAACCCAAAAATACCTGGTGAGCTAACAGAGGTGTGTCCGTGACCGCTCAGATTCATGCTAATGCGCTACCGATTCCATCCGAAAAACGTGCAAATGACAAAAACACACAACGATCTCGAAAATTGATGCGCACACAGGTCGTTTTCGCCTTGACCCCGGGTGCGAATGTCACGCCGGCAGAGGGCGCCCCCCCACTTACCTGCAGCTTTCCTCACCAGCGTGATTTCGGGGCTGAGGGGCCTCAACTGGTCCTTCCACGGTATTCCTGGACAGCCGGTCTTGATCGCGCGGAGCAGGGCCTGGCACGCCGCCCACAAGACCTGCGACTGTTTTGCCGCCTTGTCGGCCGCGTCCCTAGCTGCAAAAGAGAATCAATTCATCGATGAAACGATTTGCGAGAGGGGTGCGGTACCTTCGTCTATTTCCTCGACTATCATAGGGAGACAAAAAGCAACAGGAAGCGTTAAAAAACTAGTCGAAACGGGAGACGACATCGGGACAAAGTCAAAGTGATTTGGGGCTTTGGCTTTGCGTTACCTCATTGTCAACTAGTATCTCCTGGACGCGCCATCGTTCAGTTACGATCGATCGAAAATTTCGAATTTGTCGGACATTTTGACTTGAACGAAACGAGTGACACTTGACGGTGCCAACCTGACAAACAGAAACTCCCCAAACGAAATCGACCAGGAGACACTTCCGGTGCGATTTTTCACGGTACAAACCTTTAAGCGACTGATCTAGACCCCGCATCCGTCCCACCATCGCCGCCAGTTGCATTTTCTGCTTGACCCTCTCTTTTTCCAATTCCTCGTCGAATTTTCTCGACAGGGTGCGCTCGATTTCCAAGGCACGAGTCGTCACAGCGTCGTCTAGATGATCGGCGAAGACCTGCGACTGGCGCTTCATCTGGTCCCTCAACTCGTGTTCCGCTTCTTTCCTTAATTTTAAGCACTACAAAAATAAAATCGATTAAAGATTGCGGTGGTTAACGCTACAAAACATCAATTTTCTTAAGTTGGCAGCGAATGACGTTTCTATCTGACAACAAACATGAAATAGAGACAACTCGAGACCTGTTTTTGGAAACATAGCGTCAACTTGCGTCTCTCCTCTTCTAGGGCTTCGCATATCTGGGCCAAATTCAACGGTTCCCCGGAGCCACTCTTCCGCGCCGTCTCCAGCGCGACTTGCAGCTTCTCGTGCGCCACCGTCTCAGCTTTGGCCAGCTCCTTCTGATAGTACAAAACGAGAGAATACGCGTGCAAGATAAACAAATCCAGATCGGTTTCGTTAACTTCCATCTTCTTGTTATAAATGTCGATCGCCGGAAACAGCGACTCCAACTCTTCGCAGAAGTGCTGCCTCGCCTTCTGCACCTTCTCCCAGTACTTGTCGGTGACGTTGCCCATCCTCTTTTCGACTTCGTATTGCGACCTCGCGGCCTCAATGTCCTCCTGGACCTTCTCTACGTTAATATTGACCATCTCTTTGGTGGCTGCGGACGCCTCAAAATTAGGTTTCGATAGTAACGCTTTTAGTTTCGTTACGTTCTGTGCCGCTTCGCCGGCTTTCTTTTCCGCCAGCTTTATCGACTCGTTTTTCTCTTTTGTCTTCGCTTTGAGGGTCTCCCACTGCGGGGGCGGCACCTTCTCTATGGCCTGGTCGATTATCGAGTTCACCTCCTGGTTGTACACTCTCAAATCGTAAATGGCCTTGTTGTAAGCGTTGACGGCTTCGGTCGCGGCCTCGCAAATTTTTTCCTCCAGTTCGGCCAAGTTCCGAGGGTGGGTCTCGGGGACCGACACCTCACTGGGCGGCACCTTTGCCTCCCCACCTACAAAACAAACAACAAATTCAAAAAAACGAAAGAAAAAAAAACTTGTGGACGTGTTAATTTTATTTGGGTTTAGTAAAAACAGCTGTACCAATTTTGACTTCGCATTCGTCTTTTTCTTTGTCCTTTTGCTCGATCCTGATCTCGGTGTAGCCTTCCTGGGGTATTTTGGTGTCTTCGAGGGCCGGCGTTACGGGAGGGGGCGCTAGTAACACTCGTGTTAGGCCACTCACGGCAAAGCGACAGCGATTTACCTTTGTACTGCTTTTGTTCCTTAATGATGGCATCTTTCTTCTTCTTCGCCTCTTGGCCCACTTGACCGACTAAACCAGACAGGGACTTCTTCACATCTTCATAGACATTGGAGAGTGAGTCGAGCAGACTCTGATCTTCTTGGAACACGAACCTGATGACGTTATCCGTGTAGGGGACATACTCGACTAGGGTCTTCCTGAACTCGGGATCGTATTTGGCGTATCCGATCGTCGCACCACCGACCAAAGCGAGTGCCCCCAAGGTGTAGATAGCGCCCGAGCCCCTATGTTTCTTTTTGGGTGCGGGAGGGGGACAGATATCTTTAGCATAACATCTCACACTTTTGTACAATTTGAACTCTAACACTCGTCGGGATTTCTGCAAAGACGGGACTTTTTGAGGTTAGGTTACACAATCGCCAATAATAGTCCGTGATTATGTAATTTGCTTGTTTTTGCGTGTAAAAAAAACGCGAAAATCGAGCCGCGGAGCCGCAATTACGCAAACTGTCTGAGTTACAGGAGTCACGGGATGACATAACATCACGGTCTATAAATGGAGTGATAATATACAGTCGGGGGCCTTACCGCTTGTAAATTTTTCGAGGGTAACCTGCCTACAATTCTTAACATCTTCTGGGGCAGCCACTTTGGGAGCGGTTTCAGCAAAAATTATCCAACACAAAAATACACCCTGCAGTTAGCTTGACAGCGCAGACATCACTCAATCCCGCAATGCTGAGAGGTCTGGTCGTAGGTGAGTCGCACAAAACTCAATCCAAACGCAACACAAACAACACCTGTATCACTACCCGTTTAAAATTACACGTTCTTGTGGAAATATGAGGTGATTTGGGTTGTTTTTGGTCGTAAATTTTGAGGTTAGAACGGTCGATAGTTTTTATGTTGGTTACATGGTGAAATCCCCCAGATACACATATACTCGTCCTTGTCCTACTCATTGGTTACGTCATTCTTACGCAATTCCACTAACCTGACGACACAAAAGTCCCAGAGTGATGTTCAGGTTGTTGATTCCAGCTACCCGGCTCGCGTTTCGGGCCCCAATCGTCCAAAATGTGGTCCACACGACGCCAATCACCAGTCAAATCCAGAGAAGCCTCTCATCGGCCATCCCACGCACGATCGCAGCACCGGCTCCGAGTCTGCTGGCCAACCCCAAACTGACGCAAATCAGCAATAACATAATCTCGCGAAACTTGATCAAATTCTCGATGAGGAAGGGCAAAAGGAAGTCAGTCAGGGCGGTACATCTCAGATTCTATCGACTCGCGTGGGGCGGGTGGGTCAGGACCATTTGCGGCCGCCACAAGAGGCTGTGGCGGAAGAGCCCCCCTAGGAAGCGTCGCTTGCGACAACACGTCCTGTGCAACGCGACTCAGAGCACGCTTTTGGACAAAATGGCGGGGCCCTACTGGACCAGGAGGAGGTACTACGTCGATGACCCCTACGAGCCCTACCACACGCGCGAAGAGTACCCCTTGAGTGCCACCAAACCCAAGCCATTTGACCCACCGAGTGGGACAGTACCCTACTGTTAATTTGTCAAACTAGTAATAAAATATTTTATTTATTTTGTACAAAATCATACAATCACGTTCCTGAGCCTGCCAATTCCTTCAATCTCGCTCTCCAAGACGTCACCTTTGTGCAAGAATTCAGGGGGGTTGCGGTGCATGCCCACACCGGCGGGCGTCCCCGTTAGAATGACGTCACCAGGATACAGCGTGACAATCCTACGATTCACAATCAGTAAAAACACAAGACTCGCGGGAGTTGAACCTACTGAGACAAGTAAGACACAAGAAAATCGATTTTGAAGATCATCTCCGACGTGTTCCCGTTCTGCTTCAGCTTCCCGTTCACCCAAGACTTGATGGCGAGGTTGTTGGGGTCGACTTTGTTTCTGGTGACGACCGCCGGCCCCAACGGACAGAACGTGTCCATGCTCTTGCCCAACAAGAACTGTCCGTTGTTCCTCTTCTTCTGCCAGTCCCTAGCGCTGATATCCTGGGCGACGGTGTACCCGAAAATGTAGTCGCGCACTTGGTCGGTCCTGATCGCCTTAGCTTTGCGACCGATCACCACCGCCAGCTCCACCTCCCAGTCGACGCTCTTCAACAAACCCCAATAGAACCAGCCTGACAACTCTCCATACTTACGTTGCTGATGCTCGGCAGTTGGATGTTGTCGTGGGGGCCGACTATCACCGACGGGAACTTGCTGAAGAACATGGGTTCCCCAGGATACGGGATATGCTGCTCGTCGCAGTGACCCGAATAGTTGAGGCCCACGCAAGCGACCTTGTCGGGTTTGATGATCGGGGGTAGCAAATCGACGTCTTTTAGGGGGACTACGGACTTGCCCGACGCGATTATCCTGTCGGAAAATGGGATTTAAGAAAGACCAAGAGATTTCAAGCGGACTCAGATCCGGTGTGTTAAGTGTTACATAACACAGCGTGCATGTTCAAAATTCACAATTATTATGGTTTGGTATTTTCACCGCTGCAGCGCTTCCAACAACGCATTCTGCGAATTTTTTTAAATTTATCTCTTGGTGTTTTTATCATTTAATGCGCTTGTTTTTGTTATTCACCCGAGTTAATAATGATAATTCGTTGGCAAACAATTCCGCAACGGTGATAAACCGACAGTATGTTTTTTTAACAAAGCGGTCGATAAAGCCCCTCGATTGGTCGACGTATCGGCTTAAGTAGCATCAACACATGTCTTAAGTCGATTAATTGTGTTGTAATCCCAGGAGGACGAATCTGCTTAAATATAGTCTGTTTGTTAAACACTTCACCCGCCCCCTTCGCCGTGACGCCGATCGATCGCCGCCGCCGTAACCTAATTCGCACATTTGCAACCCCGACCCCGATGCGGTACTTGTTGCGCAACACGAAAGCTGTTCACCTTTTGGCCCGCTCGTAGACGTCGTCGCCCGTCGCCAAGAACTTGGTCAGGGTGTTGGGGATGGAGTGGTCCACGTTGCTGATGTCGAAGATGTCGCCTTCGGGGGCGATCTGGCCGCCCAAATGGGGCAAACCCCCTTTCTTCAGCCTGTACTGGACGAAACGCATGTTGGTGGCGGCGGTAGCACTGAGGGTTCTTATCGCGTCATGTGGCGCGGTGCGGAGGAGCAGTTTCGCCGACTTGTTGAGAAAACAGAGGAGTGTTGTCGAGGAGCGCATTTTTCACGAGAACCGATCGCCGGACTGATAAGACGGAGTAACGTGCGGCGGTAGGAGCGCCGGAGTTGGAAGGGAAATGTGACGTGAATATTTTTTTATTTGGAAAAGGACCAAGGAAATCCACCCATTTGCGGGCCACTACCACAACAACTACCAAGCGCCAGCCGTTGTAACCTGTTCCTACCCAAATCGAGGGCAACGATGCGCTTGTTGTTATTCAATAAATAACGACCTAATTGAGATTTCGTGTTTGTCAAGTTGTGGTCACTTTCAAAATGTGACATTATTCAGTGTGACCTTGAGTCACGATATTGTTTGTAAATGTGGTTTATTGTAAATAATGTAAAAAAAAATACAAGAGGCGGTTGGTGTTGAGTTGAGGAAACACAAATATAGACACCTTCATTTGTTCGGCAACGTTTTGTCCAGTTCAGAGCGACTTCAGTAGCGGAGAACTGGTAGTAAGATGTCGCTACTCCTCGATAGATGTCGCTCGGTGTGGTGTCATGTCAGTGTTGTTGCTGACAACCGCTCCTTCTGCTAATGAAATGTAAATTTTCAATTGAGAAAATGTAATTACAACGAGTAATTAATCTGTAATTACCGGAAATCCTGTTTTAGTGACAGCAAGCTAGTAAATTATTTTACGACGGAAAATTATTGAATACCTACATTTCTCATTATCGACCAGATTTCCTCATCCGAGCATTTCAAGATTTTTTTAAAAATCATCTTATTATTTTTTTGTACCGTTGTATCTACTCTGTTGCCGTCGACGATTTCTTGAAAGTGCCTTAAGATCTAATAAAAATATCTTAGTGTTTCATTTCACTAAAATAGTAGTTTATTTAACGAGTTCGTGTGTAATTTGGGCTTTTTTTGGCATGAGTGGGCCAGTTTAAAATTCGAGTGAAACGAGAGTTTTTAAAGTCCACGAGTGCCAAAAAAAGCCCAAATTACACAATAACGAGTTGAATACAACGTTTTTTTGTTCGACGAGCCCCCCAAAGGCTCCAAATCGCTGAAAATCTTTAAAATTAGCTTGACGTTTCGTTTTGACAAGTTGTCAAATTTATTAAAATCCGTTCACACAGGAGAAAATTCTAAAATTCTGACAGTGTCGAACAAAAAATTATTTTTTATCTACTTTGCGTTACTAATGGGCTCATTATTGAATCGCATTATTAAACTGTTTTGGGTAACTTTTAGCTTTGTTATATTGGTTACATCAGCCGTTTCACGTCAGACGTCAAAGTAAAGTGTGAAGCTACGAAACGAAGTAAATTTAGTAAATATAACCTTACATTTTTGTCTGTTACCAACCTACGCAAAAGTCCTTAATGATAACTTGAGAAGCCGAAATTTCAGGAATTAGTAAGGCAAAATAGATAGGAAAAATAGTATAGTTATTCTATTTTTAAAGTAAAACATTGCAAAGAAAGAAAAAAGAAATATTTTTTTATTCTAAATTTTAGGTTAGCTGTCAACATGCTCCAATTAATCTACGCTTTAAAAAATCACAACAATTGACGGTTTCCAACGCCTTCCCAGCCCAGGATTTCATTTGAACGCGCGATATAACATTTACTATTTTTACCTAAATAAAGAGTGAACGACACAAAGCACAATTTTTTTTTTGCATTGACACTTCGTCTCTTAGCTTTGATAAATTTGGAAATCTGGGCATTTTGCGCGTGAAATGTTTAAATACAATGGATTGATCGCGTTGGTCCTAATTTGTTTTTGCACAGGTTCGTCCTATTGTTTTTCTATAGGTTACAGATCTGGAGATCGTGGAGACCATTTCAACGTTTTCACATCGTTTGTCTTTTTGTTGCTCTTCAAATAAATTCCACATAAAAATAGAATGTTAACTGCGCTTTGCACTGTAGACAGGACATGCTACTTTTTCTGTTAATTTTTTTGTAGTTCATTTTTTTTCTATTCCTTTCTTCTTTATCTTCTCAGGGTAGTATATTCCTATTTATTCACAATTTTTTAAATGCATGTTCTGGTTCGTCCAGCCTTGAATTCTTCAAGATTCATTCATTTCGATTTTTTTACTTTATTTAAATTTTTTTCTTTGTAACTTTTTTTTCTTTATTTTACCGTATTTAACGTAAACGAGATATTATACACTATTTTTTCTATTTTGCTCCTTTCTATGCCCTTTTTGAATGAAAAATCGCAGTTTTAAAATTTGGGGAATTTTGTGGTGGTTGGTAACACAAATACATACTACAGTGGAACATTTTGAAAGTTCAATTTGAAGTTATTCTTATAATCTGTTAACGATGAAGGTGGATAAGGGGCGGCTATGACATCTGGTAACATTGTTGGTAGTAATTAGAGAACAAATAAAATTCCCTAAGAGAAATTGATACCTTTCGTGTTAGGTTAGGTTGATTTCAATATTTATTTCCCTCCCACGCCTCCAATTTCCAAAATCAAAATCGTTGAAAAATCGCTTCAAATCGTCTGGTCTCTGCCCCCGCCGCTCCCACCGCCCGTCCCCGATCCTATCAGCTCACCCGACCGCCTC
Source organism: Tenebrio molitor (assembly GCF_963966145.1). NCBI lineage: Eukaryota > Metazoa > Arthropoda > Insecta > Coleoptera > Tenebrionidae > Tenebrio > Tenebrio molitor. Next base: position 28,406,917 of record NC_091048.1, on the reverse strand, counting down.
AAACTGATCGCAATTAATTCCCCCCGTTAAAATCGCCAAAAACTTCGGCATATTTATTACGGAATTTATCAAACGGACAAGGGGACGCCCCTCGCCCAAAACCTGGCGTACACAAATGAGCGAGTTAACATCTGATAAGATACTTGTATGACAACATTTCATAAAGAGGGTCGCTCCTAACAATTGACGTGCGCTTCACTTTATATTTTTCAAGATTTGGGACCGATAATCGCCAGAGCCGGACCCGCTCGAATTCCTCTGGTCCCGAAAAACGCCCCCAAAAGTCTCGCGGATTCGGCACGGACGCTGCGGTGGCGGCCACCGCGTGGGGCTTCGACGGGGGCGAGCACAGTCCGGCTCTGGCCGCCTGTGGGGCGGCGCGCCCCGCCACATCCCAGATCCGGTCCTGACGCATTGTCATTTTCGTGTTATTGATGGCCCGGCTCGGATGGCTGCGAGATGCTATCGGAAGCCTTTTGTTTCGACAATCAATTATCTCTAAGTTGACTGCGGCATTTTAATTTAATTAGGGTGTATTATGTGGCGCATTTCTCCAGAACTAACCGCCCGTTTAGTTCGACCAGATTACATCATGGGGATATCATTTTAAGTATGCGTCCCTGTCATCTCCTTCATGTCCCATCGCTATGTCAATGCGACCATTGCCACGAACAGGTATGTAGTTTGAGGGACGTTGGCGCTTTTTGATTTTAATTGAGCGGACCAGATGGGCCCCATCAAAACATTTTGCCACGTTGCGTAACTTCCCACGACGGATAATTGGACACTTGCTCCACAAAACACTTTTATTTCATCTCTTCTAATTGTTACAAGCGCAAAATGTCTTTCGTCAGAAACTTAAAGTTCACTCCAATTAGGAGGGAAAACGATGTGTCACTGGACGCTGTTTCTCATGGGTGAGGGACCACAAAATGGGCAAAAACGAAATTGACCTTGCTTCGTTAAGAGAAAAGATTGACACCACCATCGGGACGTAAATGGTCTGATTGAGACCTTGGCATTATCGAAGACGGTGAACTTTGCACTGGATAACTAATTCCAGGAGGTTTGTCAGGCACATTTTCTTTATTACGTTGACAATAAATAGTTACGCAAATGTTCACAAAGTACTATTTTTTAGACGTGGGAATTTGCAAGCACGAGAGCAGCAACTATTTAAAATGCGATTGGACCACTCGGACAAAACTTCGCTTCTCATTGTTATTGCAACGATTCAGTAATAGATGAACACACCGAGAAGGTGTTCTAGGTGCGGAATAAGAGAGGACTCGTTGCGGTTCCCTGCGGTACACCTTTCCCTCTCTCGGTCTGCAGTTTGTCCTCGGGCTGGTGCGACGTCAATTATCCCTTTAGTCTTTAATTTATTGTTAAGTCGTTTGTGCATAATGTTGTCTGGCAGGTGTGCACCGTCCAGCGCGAAATGTCTTGCCGAATTTGTCCGAAGTGTGTCATTACATGACCCGGAGGAGCCGTTGATAGATATTTAATTGGCGGCCATCAGCGCACCAACATTTTAATAAACTCTCAATCGAGAGCGCGTTGATGTGCCTTAAAGGATAATTATGCAAACGAGTCCGGATAAGAAAATTGCGCCGCGAACGCGTCTACACGTTCCGTGCACGAAAACTCCGCTTGTTGCCTTTACACGAAATTATTATAATTGTAACGATCCACGTTTAAATTATTCAAATTAATACACATGTCAATCAGTTGGCGTTTTTTCGAGAAATCGCCTCCTCGACTGCTCATTTGCATACATTATCCGCTACATTTAATGGGTAATTAACTTCGTTTTGTCTTGTTTGTGCGCTGAAATTCGCCGGAAATTATTTAATGACGCTTAATAATCTAGAACGCACGCATTGTGCCCAAGGAGAGGCGAGGGAGATGGCTTTCACGCCCCTGTCGATGAGGCGATGACACGTTTTTTACGCAGAAAATTGTTAACGGAAAAAGCACAAAAATCGACAACTTCATGGCCGTTCGACGACGACCAACATGCAACACGGAGATGTTGCCCTAACAAAGTGGATAACGTAATTTGAATGACTTTTGTCCTGCGGCGTCCATATTAAGTGCGCGACGTAGGCAACCTAAAATACACCGACCTTTTCATTCGTGTTTTTAACAAGCTTCCTCACATGGGCACGACCCATTACGGCGATTTTTTTGCAGAAAAAAGGAAAAAACAAGTAGCGACGATTACTGATAATTACTTTCTGGTTATGGACTGCTCGCACAGCGACAAGATTTACAACAACAAAAAAAATGTTTTCAAGGTTTCGCTCGTAGGTATTTCATCTGTTTTCTTCGTTCAAGGGTTTTGTTGAAGCGTCGAAGTCTCGAAGTGTCCATTCTTCCTCAGCAAATCAGTTTTCTTTGATCTGTTTTTAATAGTCGCAAATCCTAAAAAATGTCAAAGAAGAAATTGAGGTTATGTTAAAAGAAAATTGACATTTTGTGAAACATCAACAACAAACAAGAACTCAATCTTCAACATGGTTAAACTAAGTCATCCGACTCAGACTACATCGTCTGCATCGTCCTCCCGCTCTTGGCCATCATCCCCAAGATGCTTGCGAACTTCCCGAACCCTGGAACGATTTGCATTTTTGTCATGTTCCTGAAATTCCTGCGGTCGCCCTGGGCGCGAAACCGCCTCCGTTGCCGTTACTTCCTGGTGTGATTACAGTGATCGCGTCCAGCGCCCGGCGATAGTTTTAACGGGACCCGGTGCAGCCGTCTTGATGGAGGTGGCGAGCCTCCCGTTTTCGCGTCCATCGGCCCTGATTGTTTTGTAATGTCTCGACAAGAGCTCGGCCGGTGATTAGCCGGCAATATAATTAGGCAAGTAGTTTCCTTCGTAACAAATTAGAGCCTGTGGCCAAACAACGTACAATTTAGCCGTATTAATTATCTCGGAGCATCGAGAAATCGAGAACAAACACACATAGGCGCGTCTTAATAGCCCACAATTTCCATTCGAATGTCTAATGGCGAAACCAGTTTTCTTATAATTTGTCTAACGAATTATTAGCCGTCCCCGGAGCCCCGATAATGGATGCGCGATCCGTGTAATTTATAAATTCCACCATCACACATCCCATAAAGTCGATCCTAATCGGCCTTATAACTGATATCTTCATGTAAATTCGATGTTACGGACAAAGCTAATATAATTATTCCTCGCCGTGGAAACTAATGTGCGCTCGGGATAATCATCCGGTATGATTTAGTGGCCTCCGGTCTTTATTAAAATTAATAACCAACATAAATAACACGTCCGAATGGCCGAATAAACACTCGGATCGTTTTATAACCGATACTGCTAATTAAAAACGCCAATTTATTATTAGCCGTCGCGAGCTGGGGCTCCACCAGCTCCGATTCCGCGCTCCACCAGATAACATCGGCGACGCCACCGAAACTTCCATCGACACGCCGAGATCCACTCTCCGATACCTATTTCTATAAGTACAACGCTAATTAGTCTTATAAATCATCCGGTGCGTAAATAAACGATGAATAAACATGAATTTGAGACACGGCTGAGATAAAAATGATCACCAAGCGCGGACGAGGAGTGCCAGATCTGCACTCGCGCGATCACCACTCGATCGATCAAGAGAAATTGAGAAACGAGCAGAAATGAGTCGAGGCGGCAACAATGGAGGTCGAGACGGTCGCACTGTGATGGTGATGAATGAACGAAACGAATCAGAAATGGTGATGGACGATGACAACGCAAAACGGCTCGCAAATCACGTACTTCTTCGAGCTTCGACTGTTGTGCTGCTCATCGATCAAAGAAAATCGACCAAGAAGATAAGTTGACGGTGAAATGATGGAAAAGGGAGAGGGTGTGATTACCATGGGTTGGATGTTAAGAGGTGGTGACGGTTCAGAAAGGTTGGCAATCTCAAAAAGGGCTCTAATTTTGTCTTCCAGAAGACTAAGACTTGGTTTTCTGAAGGCACTGCAAAAAAGGATCATTTCAGAAGAGCTAGCAAAAAATCTGAACACTTCGTAAAACTTCACAGTCTCAAAGAAAAGCTTCGAAAAGCTCACCAAGCAGGACCAGGTACCAAATAAATTGTGATAACGATCTTGTAGCACCCTTGTAGCAAAAAAGTTTGAGTGGAAGAGAAAAAAAAGTCAAAGAAAGTGCTACATTACGAGGTAGTTTTTTGTGCTCGGACCGATTCTCAACACCTTCGAGATCGTCCAGTGTTGCCAATCCCCGCGAGGCTTTCGATGTAATGGTAATTGCAGCATTCCGTCGAGGACTTTCAATTCACGTGACCCTTACCCTTTCTCTGGTGCGAGGGATGAAGAGTGGAAGTGCTAACGAGGCCGCTACTAGAACCACGTCCATAAATAACGGACTTTATTTAAATAAACAGTACACGATCATGTCCGTGGCGATTGTGGCTTGTTTTCTTGTTTATTTTGAAGTGTTATGGCGGGTAATTTGGTAAATTATCCCCCTGGAGGCTGAATTTGTAACTAAACTATGTATTAGCGGTGGATCGAACGGCCGGCTAATTCCTATCATTAGCGTTAAGGTTCGATTCGTGATGTTTGAATATGCTGAGCGGACGGGGTCATCCCGTCGGAAGGCCCCGGAGTCCGGGGCCCGGACCGGCCCCCCGACTCGCCCCGGCTGCCCTACCGTTGACGCCGGCCCCGGTATTCCATTACAAAATGAAAACGTGTAATTATATTTTCAAAATATCAAAAACCAGTCTCCGATTTATTATCGAGCGGGGAGACTGTGACGCGCCCGCCTCCTCCGCGCCGCCGCCGTCACAGTCTCGCCGCTCGCCCGTATTAAGCTACATTAGTTAGGTAGTTTTCTCGACTTTACTTAATCTGTATAATTATAATGCGATCCACTATCACAGCACCAGACTCATCGATAGCTCATAAATGAATTTCTGCACTGCGGCTTATCTGACACGCTTTTATTTTCTGATCCCATCGCGTTCGCACTCACTTAAGAATTCCAACGGAATCGTGATGATTAATGGCAATTTAATCGATCGCAGAGGGCGTTTTACGACATTCACACCGGTGGAATTCACCAAATGGCAAAGAGGTGCGCCGCATGGACCCGCTAGGGGACCTCTGATATGCACCAAATAACATATTCCAGCGCCGAAAGTGTTAGAAAGACGCTCGTCGAAGAGAAACTGGAAAAAAGAATGATGGGGGAGATGGATGGATGAAGAGATCATGCCGTGGAGGTTGTCCCTCCATAAATTCCTCTTTAATAAGGTTTTGATTGGCGATAACATCGCCACTTGTCCGATGGTCGTCATGGTAGAAACAGTCTTACCACTCGAATAAATCACGAAATCAGTGCCGCCACCTGACAGGCGCCCCTGAATTATTACACCTAAACGTCGAAAGAGCGTCGAAACCGCACCATCTGTACCATCGCCCATTAACACGACCATTCGGGGAAGCCAATCTGGCCGCAAGATCATGCCATTTCCACCTGTTGCACCCCAGAACATTCCCGGGGTGGATGGCCACTCAATTAGCCCGATCTGAGCCACCTGCGGCGTCCAGTGACAGTCGACAATCGCTCATGCTTCCGTTTGTCATGGTTGGCGAGCTGGGCTGGCCATTACGGCTGGATCTAATTGCGGTTGTGCCGAGTAATCGTGAGTCGATCATTCTGATTCGTGAGAAATCGAACGAAATTGATGCGGAATTGATTGCGACGGACGGGGCGGAAGAAGCGACCCCTACGAGGGAGAGGAGCGCCGAATTCGTCGGCCGAGCCGGTCCTGCCGCTCCGACGGGGAAATTTACGACGTGACTCTCGTTATTGCATGCTGAGAGCGTAAACACTTAAGTATGGAGAGGGTCCCGGCTGAAATTATGTCCGGTACCTGCGCCAAATTGATATTTTGGGGAGGCGAGAGGCCACGGCGGAGGTACAGTCGGTCCAAGGAGCGCGGGAAGTCTCGGCATATCGACACATTTCAAATTTGCCGCGTCTTGCGACAGTGCGGACATCTGGTGCATGCAACGAGAGTTACCAGTTCTATCTCGATCAGATACAGCTTGACCAAGCGAGTTTCTGTTCTTCGTAAAAAACAACAGTCCAACAACAAGCCATGAATGACATTTTCTTCTCGAATAATAATAACTTTGGTGCTAATTATTTACGCCACCTTCATTTGCGGTTCTTCCGTGTGATGCTCTTGTAAAACTTTGCAGAAGAGCAACTCACTATTTAGTACATTTGCCGTCGGCGGAGGGAGCCACAGTCTCTTCCAGCTTCCAGCGACATCTGGCAGCGTGTCGTTTTGCACTTTTAAAAGTAGCGCCTTTATTGCGCCATCTATCGAATGGATTCTTTTGCACCGTAATAATAATAATAATAATAATAATCATAACGACTTTGCTTCTAGTGTCTTTGTGGAGCTCTCCATTTAGAACATTTGCTGTGGGGAGAGCCTTAGTAGCTTGTAGTGACATCTGGTGGTGTGTCTTTTCATATTTTTTAAACTGGTACTTTCGCGCCATCTATCGAACGGCGTCATCCGCAAAATAATAATAATAATCATTATAACGACTTTGGGTCTTGTAGATCTTTGCGTAATTCTCTATTTAGAACATTTGCTGTGGCCGGGAGAAGCCACAGTCGCGACACCTAGTAGTGTGGTTTGGAACTTTTAAAAGTGCAACTTTTTTGCGCCATCTACCGAACGGCGTCCTCATTATAATAATTATTATAATTTTGATTCTTGTAGTGTTTGCGGAGCTCTCTTTTAGAACATCTGTTGTGGGAAGACGGAGCCATAGTCGCTTAGAGCGACACCTGGTGGTGTTTCGTTTGGAGCTATAAAAAATGGAGCTCTTTTGCGCCATCTATCGAACGGCATCCGCGTAATAATAATAATTTCGATTCTTGTAGATCTTTGCGGAGCTCTCAGTTTAGAACATTTGCTGTGGGGAGAAGCCTTAGTTGCTTGGAGCGACACCTAGTAATGTTTCGTTTGAGACTTTTAAAATTGTCACCTTTGTCGCGCCATCTATCGAACGACGTTGTCCGCGTATTAATAATAATAATCATCATAATGACTTTGATTCTTGTAGATCTTTGCGGAACTCTCTATTTAGAATATTTCCTGTGGCCGGAAGGAGCGACACCTGGTGGTGTTTTTTTTGGGACTTGTGGAGCTTCTTTGCGCCATCTATCGAAGAGCGTCTGTGGAATAATGATAGTAATTTCTTGTAGATCTTCGTGGAGTTCTCTATTGGGTCCGGGGCGGCGTCGTCCGCGTGGGCCGCTTCCTCGGCCTGGGGAGCAGCAGGTCCATAAGTCTTTGGCGGCGTCGGGTGTGGGGTCGGCGGGGGCGGCTCGCGACGTAAATAAATAACACCGGAGCGATAGGATTCCGAGCGGCACGACCGACGTGGGCGAGGCATTCAGACATCGCGCCAAACAATTAAACCCAGGATCTCAGCCAACGCCGCCGATGGTGGATTCCGACGTGCATGTGTACAGGAAACGCACACTCGCGGCCAAATTACAGCCTGTCAGACATGCACAGGGCCCCGGCTCTAGCCCCATCTCCGTCTAATTAGCGCGCTAAACGCGGTTTTAGGCGAACCGAGCGGCCACGCAGCCCCCTCGTGCACTCCATCACAATAATATCGTCAAATCGGGGCGACTTGACGAACCAATTATGCGCAATTAAGGTGATCGCAGAGGAGAGGCCCCCGCTAGCGTCGCGCGGCGCGCAGTCACGATCCCGCGCGGATAATTAAAAGTTGCGCGAGCGGGGCCCCAAAGCGCGCTAATTGGGGTAATTTGGGGCAGGAAGAGCGCAGGTATCGGCCGAACTGGGTCCAGTGGGAGCGGGTCCACGAAATTGCCCTCAAATTTATGCTAAACGGATGATTTAGAAAGCGGATAAACATTGGCTATTATATTAATAAGAGGTACCCTGTAATAAGGCGAAATGGCCCCCGCGGACCGGTCGCAGGCCCATTAACGACCCCAATTTGCGCCAGGAGAGGTACCCCGACGGCCGCGCTCGAGCGTCGGATTGATTAATTTTTACTCAGTTTGTTTTATGATGAATTTTGACGGGGGCACCCGCCCGGACTCCCGAAATTCTACCAGAAGGCCCCACACCCCAACAAAAAAAAATCGACTCAAACTTACCGAAGAAAACGTTTTTGAAAAGGTTTTAAAAAGCGCCAGGTTTTTATGAAATTTTTAAGCGATTCTTAACTGCCAATTTTCGAAATAATAATAATAATGACAGTAATAAAAAATAAATTAAGAGATGGGTGTGTTGTAAAAATGGGTACAAAGAAAATAAACGATAAAAATAGTGGTTTCGGAGGAATTACTACTGCTTGATGCAATCATCCGTAATGATGCGGCCTCGATGCCGTGCCCGCTTTTGTAATGATCACCGTGGAGCGCTGAGAGCTACAGGTGCGGTGAAATTTGAAGTGAAGCTGAACGTTTGTCGAGGAAAGGTCTGGGAGCCCTCAGCCGCCCCTGTGGCCCCCGGGGCGGCGCGAAATCGATTCCGCCATAATCGCCCTAATTTGGCGTAATTCGCGAAAGCGATTTTAGCGAAAATCGATTGCAGCTCGTTATTGCATGCGTTAATGCAGTACGTGGCCTGCGTTATCTGGTTGAGAAGGATTTTTTTTCTTCAATTTTTGTTTATTATTTTTTGTACGGGGCCAACGTGTAAATAAAGAGGCGAATTAGTTGCGACGTCAAGATCGTGGTACCGAAATAACGAAACCGCAAACGGTTCATTTGCATTTAATCTATTACGGCCATTCAACAAAAACAAATTTACTATAAGTGCTACGATGAATATTTATGAATCGACGAGAAGGTATGAAATGATTTATTTGGATAAAAAGATTAATGGCGGGACCGGATTGGTGGGATAGGCGAGTCGAAACTCCACCCCCTCATTGTTGTTGCTCACAGATATTTTTCGTAATGTTTGGCTGGAGTGAAGATGTAAATGGAAGAATATCACGGATGAAATAAAAAAGTCAACAAAAGAAATCAAATTTGGAATTCAACTGTCTACAATAAAAAAAAAATGTTTTTGACTTGGAATGAAAATATTAGGTGATTCAAAATGATTGTGGATAAATATGGCAACTATGTACGAAAATTTATGTGGCAAGTCTGTAGGTAGGATAGAGTTGACATTTCTTTGACAGTTCATAGTCGCGCAATTTTGAAAATTGTCAAGTCAATGTGCAATGATAGATATAAAAAAAATCAAATGCACGCATTAGAAATGTCATACAAATGTCAACTATATTCCAACACATAAATTTTCCTACATAGTTGCCATATCCATCCACAATCATTCACCCAATATTTGTAAACACTGGAAAGCAAGTAGGTTGATATTTTATTTGTTATGTTAATTTGGGTATCTCTTGTAGAGTTAGTTTTTTTTTTTAACGCCTGTAGTTTCCTCAATGAATTACTGTCAAAAAAGGTGTGCTATATTTACTTACATATTTTCAGTGTGTAAAATATTTGTTTATGGTAATAAAGAAAAAAGGTAAAAAGTGCTAGAGAAAGTATCGTAGTCTGTCATTAATCCTCCCATTTTCCAACATTTTTTTTTACAAGAAATCAATATCACCCAATAAAAAAATCACTCTGGTGTTTCGCAAACACGTGTACCGAAATATCCGAATCATGAGACCGCTTTAAAAACAGTCGTGGAAAAAATATTGTATGGAAGTCGTGCACAAAGTGTCTTTTTTACCCATGGGATTGGTGCACGAGTGCCTAAAGTACTACATTACATACTCGTTGCATAAATTATTATTATTCTGACAATTAAATCATGAATACACTGTCGGAAAAAACAAAACTAGATGCTTCAATTGTAGTTAGAGAAGAAATTCAATAAAAAATGCAAATTTAGAGGTTTTAGTTTTTTTCTCAGGTATAATTTTTTTTAAAAATCGTAAAATTAGGTAATGTGAAAACCTGTAGAATCGCGGCCACAAAATTTCAAAGTCATTAAATGTTCTTATTTATTGTTGTAGGTATAAATTAAATGCATTTATCAGAATAAAATTGGTCATAATTAGAAGACATCGCTTTTGAAAAAAATGTTTTGGAAAGTTTAAATTAGTTTTTGGCCACAAAGATATCTCTGCAAATATAACAATATGTTAATTCATATTTTACAATCTTAGGGCCAGTTTACAGAAAGAGAATTAAATACTTAATTAACTCATGAATCCGAAACTTCGATTGGTTTAATCTGATCACGTGTTCAGTTAATCTCGCATTTCATTACGATTAGCTTAATTTCGCTTATGTAAACTGGTCCTTAGACTCAGTTAAAATGCGTAGTTTTCCTGTTGACGAGATCAAATTTAAAAAAAATCTGCTACTTCAACAGAAAATACATACCTAGTATGTATAGGCATTTCCTCCCTCGAGATTCCTCGCTCGAGTAATTATTCTCTCCATTGGAGTAAAGGCAAAAGCGTCACAATTTACTCAATTTATTTATTAAGATCTACTAATCGTACAATATTATTTTTATTTTCAACATCTAATAAAATGCATTTATTCTGGTAGTAAAGCTGTCTATTGAATTAGGTTATAAATAGCGTCAGTGCCTAGTACATTGTTGTCGGTTTTATTAGTTTGCAACAGATGAATACTCAGACATCGCGGGAAATCCAGCAAGATGTTATCTATGTTCATTTTGACAGGTCCGCATGTCAGGCACTTTCGTGACGGAAATCAAACACTGTGTTTTTTAAAGTTTGAGGTTATAAATAGGGTCAATGTCTAGTCCATTGTTGTCAGTTTTACTAGTTTGTAATAGAAGAGTATTTAGACAGCGCAGGAAATTCAGCACCATGTTATTTTGATAGGTATGTCAGGCACTTTCATGACTGAGATCAGTGTGTCCAACTTTAAAAAAATAAATCATGGCCTCCCATTATGCCAAAACAACCTGAACAGTTTTTCGACACTTCTTTCCGTCATCAACTTTTTTAATAAATCGTATTCCAATTCGTACATTTCCATAGATTTTTTTTGTTAATAATTCTTCGAGGAAATCTTTGGAAATGATTTCCTCACAATTGCTTCCGAAATGCGTTGTTCAAAAATTCGTAAAAAAGAAACACAATCAGCGAGGATAAGATAAACTGTTTTTAAAACGAAACCTGATAACGGCAAGTGTGCTTACTCTGATGCTTTCATTTTTAGAATGTTTAACTGACATTTTACAGTATTTTTAAAGAAAAATGTAGTAGAAAAAATTACATATAAGTAGACTGCTGCAGTAAAGTAATGTTTCATTTCTCCGTTATCTAACATATCATAAACAACTAGGTAGGTATAGTCATAGTTATACGATTTTGACTTTGAAAAAAATATTTTGGAAAATTGATACCTATAATCTGTTTCAGAATCAAAAATCCACCAACACTGCATTTTATCTCGAAAATACAACCGACAACGTCGCCAACTTTTGCTTTTAGTGTGTTTGCAAGTGTCAGAAAAAAGTGGGGTTATGAAAGAAAACTATTGACAGTCGTTTAGGTCGTAATACATCGTGTTTTTTAATTCTCATTTTATTATATCACTCAAAAGTTGTGATATGGTAGCTACCACCTTTTTGTACATAATAATTATTTTGTGTTACGTAAAAAACTCAACAGTTCAATGTCAAATTTTGGCGGGAGGTTGGGCCAACCCAAAAAAATGAAACTTATTCTAGGGATTTCTTTTTTTCTGACAACATAATTCAACAGGTGGAGGATTTTTGATTTTGAAACAGATTAGGTATAGGTTATAGGATTAGGTATTAGTTTTGATATATTTTTCTAATATCTATTCAAACATGAAAAAAATGTTAATTTATCTGTTGCAATTTTAGAATGATTTATAATCCACAGTTTTCTTGATACCTAACTAAATTGAAACGGCAAAATTATTATTTTTGAAAATCAAAACAAACCACATAAAGTCCATTCAAAAATCAAAAAACCACCAACGTCGCATTTTCCTCGATAATTACTATCGGCAACGCTGTCTAGTGTAAAATTTGGTGAGATTTGTAATTTTGAGCTTAAATGTTTATTAAGTGTCTTGTTTTTCTGGTAAAAATAATAAGAATCAATAAATAAATGAAACGTGCTGCTAATAAAACAATATGAACGAAATTCAAAGCAATTGAATTTTATTTTCAATTAAATAAATGTCATAATTTATAGTTACCAACATAGTATAAAAAAATACCTACCTACCTAGGGTTTTAAATTTTACCAACCTAAAGCAGCAGGTGGTGGTTTTTTGATTTTTGAATGGACTTTACCTACCTACTTAGGTACATAAATTACCAAATAAAGCATTATTTTATATAAAGTTCTTTAAAACTCGGACTTTCTACTAGCTGAATTAATTTTAAAATAACTAAGTACAATATTGACCACCATCGTTACAACATTTCCAGAGAAAACTTTTCGACAAATTTTAATAATTTGTCTTATAGCTTCTAGCAAAACTTTAATTTATCTCTTCGGTGCTTAGAATTTTTAGAGCCCGGGAAAAACGTAAATTCTCTTTCTGCAGATTTTACCAGCCACGCTGCAATTTAACTTGTCAGCCATGCAAAACTATCAAATCGTGAAGAACACTTAATTTGATCGCGCAAATTTTCAAACTTAAGTAGGTATTTGTGATTGTCTATAGTATTTTTCATCTTTAAATATGTAATTACTGTCTGATTGGCTCAACTCAAAAGAATTATTATCGACCGAAATCGCACCATTTGTCTTAGCTAAATGAATCATTTAAGAGGAGACATTTGTAGAATAATCTCTCAATCGATTTGAAATATCTGGAATTAATAATTAACAAGTGAGTGTGTCGCGAACAATTAAACACAACAAAATAACCATGAAATTAGCTATTTGATATTTATAATAAAATAATTGAATGTGAGCAGTTATTACGTGCACTTGCTACTGTACCCATTACAGATACTCATCGCACAATTAAGTTATGGTCATAATTTAACATACCTAATTCTTCTAACTAAAGAAAAAACTTTCAGATTTCGTAGTACGAAAAGAGAAACCGCCACGAAATCCTTTGTCCCCCAATTTGCAAACTTTCAAAAATCGTACAATCCACGAATTTCGCCGCCAACGAGGTCACGTCCCATCTGTCCCATCAAATCAACTCGCCCTTAATTAACTCCACTTAAAAGCATTATCAAACTGTCGTGCCCGGTAAAAATCCCACGATCGCGTCGAGGGTCGCAGCCCCCACTTGTCCCGCCGATTTTTTCAAATTTTCATTTATAAAAATGTCACAAAGTCTTCCGGTAACTCGACCCTTGATCCGCTTTCAAAGAGATCTAACGCCAATTATGTCGACGAAGGGGAGGCGAAGCGCGAACAATCGCAAGAGGACGTTCACCTCTGGATTTTCACCAACCCCAAAGAGGAAAAGTCGAAGATGGGGTGGCCGAAACGTTACGTCGGATTTTTTGCTCCTGGCAATTTACCCCGATTTATTAATGCATTTCCAGTGGGAAAACAACATTTACGTGATAGATTGGTTATTAATTAAAATGTCACTCGGTTTATCAAGTGACGCTGATGGCTGTTTAAAATATTTACGAGGCGGGAAATAATTGAATTGGGCTGGTAATTTGTAATCGGACTGAATTAATATAATTACTCGACCAATTAATTTGTAATTAGAAGTCGGGGAAAATGCGGAAAAGTCTTGCGAAGATTGCGACGATTCGGGTGAAGTTGCGGTCAATTAATCAAAACGAGGGGTGTACAAGACGCGTCAATAAAATAGTGTGTATGATGTCTAATTAGGAATTTAGACAAGTTTAGAGCGGGGCCACGCCTATGCGAGTGCGTGCGCAGGAGAAGGCGGTCCTACGATTCTAATTAAACCATTTAAAAAAAAAGAAAGGTTGTAAATGTCAACCGGCCGTCTCGATCCGTAAAAAACCGTTTAAGTACAGTCGCCAACCTGTTTGTTTAAAAAGTGCCCATGCCATAAGTGTAATATCCGAGCATTTACCCAACTAAACGAGTTTTTCGGAGTGAAAATAATGGGCGGGGCGTCGAGTTGTAATTCCATTTGTATTGCCGGTACGGACCAATGGTGTCGTGTCATTATTGCGCGAGGGTTTGAGCGTGCGGACCAATGGCAGCAGAGGAGTCTCCCACTCTCGGGGTAATACCATTTAATCTGCCCCCCTCCTGGAGGCTCTCGTCGAGTGGTTAGGCGAGTTTATTAGCTGAAGAGGTTCGGTGTCGGTAGCACGCACTTTTAGTGCTAAGTAAGAGTATTTTGCCACCTACCAATCACGTAATTACGATGGTATTTCGCCAGTTGTCGCCCATGTCGAGTAATTGAGTGGTCGGTGTCGTCGGTGTCGGTGTCGGTGTGGTGCTTTGAGACATGCTGTGCCTGTGCGAGTTTTGCCGACGGAACGCGGAGACGATGGGCTTGTGAAGAGACCGTCGGCCAACCATGATGCCTTTGGCACCGACCCCGATCGTGGCAGTGCCTTCGAAGCCCAAGATCGGCTTCTCGATCGACTCGATCGTCGGCGGTGGCGGCCAGAGCAGCCCCCAGCAGTCGCCCGTCCACTACTCGGAGGGCTCGGCGCCGCTGTCGCCGTCCAGCGACGCCGACAACCGGCTGAACGGGTCGCCGCAACGCTCGCCGCCGCCGTCGCCCAAACCGCCCATCATGGTGCCCGGCATCCCGGCGCACACGCTCGTCCGACCCAGCCCCACCTACGACCCCAACCTGGTGCCCAAGAACGGATTCCTGCAGCCAGAGATGGTGCACAACCACCAGCAGCATCCCTTCGCGCTGGCGGCGCACTTCCAGGGGGCCGCGCTGGCGGCGGCGCTCACCTCCGGACAGCACGGATTCCCGCAGCCGTCGCCGCTCGCCACGCACCAGCCCCGCGACAGCTACCCCCTCTACCCCTGGCTGCTCTCCAGGCACGGACGGATCTTCCCCCACAGGTTCCCAGGAGGTAACGCTCTATTTTATTACCGATAAAATACGACAACTAAACGCCACAACAACACAAAATTAGAACGCTCACGGTGTATATTTTTGCAATACATTTTAAGAGATACTTTAAATGTTTATGGCCGAAGAACCAAGACTTTTATTGAATCACCACGACACTGCTCTGAATACTCATGCATGATTCTAGCGTCGCATTAAGAAGAGGCACGCAAGGAGAGCACTGCGTGACGCCTCTTTTAAAAATAAACCCCATAAAACTATCGTTCCACTTTTAGTGTTAAAAACAACAACAAATATTACTAGACTAGGCTTGGGGGTGCAAATTCTGAGCACATTTAATCAATCCACTCCACATCTGCCACATTCAGATGTTTCCCGCCCCTATCCGAATCAAGTTTCTCGTTTTGCATTTCTCAACTTTTACTATTTTTGCCGCACTTGACCCCGATCTAAACCCGCTTTTTTCGACATCAAGAGTGATTTTCGAGGAATGTGCGTTTTTGGGTCGGTCTCCCCTGCCACGCCGACGGAACGTCGTTGATCGTTCGGACGATTTACGACCCTGTAGGCCTAATTTTTCCCCGAAAGCGATGAGTGTAATTCAGCCCTTAACAAGGGCGAGCAATTTGTTCCGCCCATATAATGAAGTTGTGCGATGTAGAACGAGATATTTTTGACATCTGGGTGGATGCGTAGGGGAGCGTTCTCAAAACCGACCCGAAATTGCTCTATCATGTGGCGAGATTAATTAACGTTTTAATCGCTTTTGTTCAGGACGTGTAAAAAAATCTTAATATCAACCGTTTAATGTAATTGTCAGGTCGCTTTTGTCGAGTACAGCGTTGATGAATCGGGTTGGTAATTGGTTATTACTCTACCATTTGTAAACCGCAACACAACCATCATACAATAGAGATACTGATGATGTCATCAGTTCTCCCGTCGTTTCGACGCGCCGGTTTTGCTTGCAAATTTACTAAATTATACAAGCTGTAAAAAGCGTATCAAGTTGTCAAGTTGTTGTTTTTAATGTTACACAGTTTTTTCCTTTTAATTTGTTAATTATAACCGCCGAATTCGCCCCAGACATGTCAACCACTTTTTGTGGCGCTATTTTTGTAGGTCGCGTGTTGTACTTTTTTGGCGCGCTATATGTGTCAACCTTTTCGTTAGTTATTTAAAAATGTGTCACGTGATTGCTGGTCATTTCGCACGATGCCAGTTTTTTGCGTGGAAAAAGTTGTAAGCAATAAAAATTTATGGCAAAACAAAACGATCATTTTGGAGGTGAAGTTGGTGTCAGTTTTGGTAAAAAATTAAGCGTCGAAATGAAGGTTTCTGTTTGGAATTTTTTACTGACATTTAGCTGTCCGTTTGATTAATAGTCATAAATCAATATTATTCCAAACAGTTTTTTTTTACATATTTACTAAACGTGCAAAATAAGAAATTAAATTTTGTAAAAAATATGAGAAAAAGGACGAACTCAATTTCTCTGTTTTTTTGCGAGTTCTGTTTTTACTTTTTAAAATAGAGTTTATTTTTCACAAGATTCTAAATCTGCATATTTGAACTGTTCTTGAGAAAACTTGTTGTTTGAAATTTGATTTTTTGTCCTTTTCTGGGAATTAAAATAAAGTGTGAAAGAAGAGATCTTTTGTACTCATTTTGAAATATGTATTTAACTCCTTAAGTTGGCTTAAATCAAGAAATACATGGGCGGTCCTACAATTCACATCACAACGCATTAAACTGGACACCACGTGATGCGTACTTTTCTTTTCGAGTGCGCCCTAGTGCGTTAATGCAAATTTTAATTTCTGCCGGGTAACTTTGCTTAAGATAAAAACTCATCACGATTTCTTTTTCCGTTAGTAAACAGAGACATTTTTATGCAAATGTGTGGCAGCACTGAGCGTGAGTAGAAAATCAAATGTCATTTAAGTGTTTTATCAAACAAATTCGCTGCTCAAAAATCAAATCTCCGGCTCATTCAGGACTACAATCTTCTTGGGCAGTTGGAAAAAAGAAATGTGGAAATGTTAAAACATTCGGCATCGCTGATTGGTCAGTTTGTAACCGGCAATCTCATTTGTCCAAAAATGACATTCCGAAATGTCAAAAAAATTGTGTTGTGTTTATTAAACTGTCACCAAAAATGGGATTTTCATCTCAGTCTGTGGCAAATTAGGGTCATCTGCATTTGCAAATTTTTTGTAAAAATGTTTTGTATTTTTAAACAAATTCCAAAATGGTCATCAGGGTAAGGACTTCATTTATGGTCAAAGATACAAAGAACTCTTCTTTTATTCTTTATTTTCTTGCGTTGCACGTTTTTTACACAAAAAGAATTTTTTTAAATTCCTGTCAACATAAATTCCAATTTTTAAAAATTAAAAAAAAAATAATTATTTCAAATGTTCATTCTTTATGTGCTTTAGACACTACAAATTTGAATGCATGAAATATCATATCAATATTTTCCAAATTTGGAGAGCTTTTGAAAAAAGAAAATCAAAATCAATTTCCTACGTTTCTCTATTTTTTTCGGCCTAGATTTCACACTGTATATTTGAAATTATTTTTCAAATTGTCACTTGAGCCTTATTTGTCATGTCTCTTTAATTTTATTGTTTCCACACTGTGTACACACTTTGCAATACATTTTTATCCAGTTTGAAATGTTCCCCTTATTTTTTTATTTTTCTGCTCGTACAGGGTGATTTTAAAAATTCGCCAGCACATGCCTCCTCTTTAAACCCCCCGGAAGTCTTCGACTTTTAAATTGCCTCCGATTAGCATACACAGGTGCGACCCAAAACAGCTTGTTATACAGGGGATAAAATTTCCTCGCCGCCACTTATCGCCGTGTTGTTTTGCGCATTAAACGTGTTTTCGCATACATTTTGATTTATTCGCAATTTATTTATTTTTATCCTCGCTCCGCCGAACTTGAAATTTTTATGATCGTTTTTTATGTTTCTGATGTGTCTTCCCTATCCGCGTTATGGTCTTGTAAGCCGGCAATTAATGCGAAAGAAGAACAAGAAACGTTACCAATCCTGCCAACAATAAAAATTCACAAAACAACGTCGCGTCTCGCGTAATGTAATGTACAAGATTTGTCGAGATTTATTCTCTCGAAAAAAAATCCATTGACCTCCGCGACTTCTTTGTTTATTCGTGTTATGTCTTAGCGCAAGAAGCTAGCACTGTTTACGACTTTGACCACATACGAGGAAACCTGAAGGAGCATTTTTCGTTGAAATGTTAGAATCAGAAGCGTCTATATACAGGGTGGTGCCTCTCCCACCCGTCCCAATCCAAAATGGCCGGTCGCGTTTACATAAGAATGTCGAATTCCAGCAGTTATGCTAATTCCGAACAGAAACGAAATTCTTGAATATTTTAGCGGCGATATGACGTGCGGTCGCGGTTGTGCCGGAAGTGGCATTAAATTAGATTTTTTAAACGCACACCAACCAATGCAACGACGTGATTCGTCCAAGCTAGCCGCATTTGAATAATGAGACTCGCTTTCCGAGTAAACATTTAATTAGCTCGTTTGTTGCTTAATTTGAGGACTGCATTAATCAAAATGTGGGTCAGATATTTTATTTTTTGACGTGGTCCGACGTGACATTGCGAGGAGTTATTGTTCGAGAAACGCGGGGAGCGTCGAGTCCTCGACACATTTTCCCAGGACATGGAGAGCTGAGAAGAGTCGAGACGAAATTTTGGAAAATGCGAAGGAAATACATTTTTAGAGTCACAAATTTCGAGTCCAATAGAAAAGGCTCAATTTGTTTTGATGAACTATTATTTCGTTTGAGACGGGAGTTTGGAACAAATGGTATTTTACTTAGGCAAAAAAAACAAATGATTTGGTGGGACCAAAAGGCGATGAAATTCGGCTACTGGATTTTATAATTTATTTGTTCTCATCTTTTACCTCCTATAGCCATATACAGGGTGAAATTAAAAATGTGCTATGAAATGCGGAAAATGGAATTATTAAAAAATGAAAAGTCCAATTGCGTTAAAGGTACGATTTTTGGCAACGTGGGAGAGGTCAAAGTTTACTTAAACTTAAAAAAATTCAAATGTCAAAACATAATAAAATTGTGAAATGTAAGATTGTTATGAATCTATAATTGTCAAAAAAAAGGTGAAAGAAAAAAGATGTTTTGTGTGAATCTCGAAAAGTCTTTATGTTCGTAGCTTGGGAATTTTTACTTTGTAACTGAACATCGTCAAACATAAAAATATAGATTCGATAGGTACAAATTTTAATTTGTACTGGGCAGCTCTGCTTAAGAATGAAAAACGACATTTTTATGCAAATGTGTGGCAGCACTGAACCTGAGTAGAGAGTCATTGTCATTGTTAACTGTCACTAGAGTCTTTTATTAAACAATTTAACTCCTCAAGAATCACTTCTCGATTTCTCTATTGAGGACAAGTACGTTTATTTAAATTATACCTATTCAATATAATAATAATATGTAATAATAAGACAAACAAAATGCACAAGAGACAACCATCTTTTTTTTGTTCTGGGTTGTGGTAGCACTAATTAGGGATATACCAGAATATCAGGGTAGTTAGTTACCAACGTCATTTGTCAAAAATTTTCAACTCATTTACTTATGTGGTAAATCAGAATAATTTTTATAATTTTCAAAAATTAATACTACTTAAAACGCATTCACGTTGTTTTGGCAAAATGGGAGGCCATGGAAATTTTGCATTTACCTAATTTTGTAGTAAAGTTGTCTGTTGAATTCGGTTATGTTTTTTTAAGTGAGGTTATAAATAGCGTCAATGTCTAGTCCATTGTTGTCAGTTTTACTAGTTTGCAATAGAAGAATACTCAGATAGCGCAGGAAATTCAGCACCATGTTATTTTGATAGGCATGTCAGGCACTTTAATGACGGAAATCAAACAGTGTGTCCAACTTTAAAAAAATAAATCATGGCCTCTCATTATGCCAAAACAACATGAACGATGTTTATATTCTCCTATTTTTCTAAATTTTTTTAAGCAGAATTTCTTTTTGATGCATTCACACCTTAGACATATTTGAAACCATTTTTTTTAAATTTATTTCCTTCGGTATTATATTTTTTCTAATTTCCACACTGTACCGGGTGAGTGAAGTTTTACCGCCCGACCGAAAACGCCCACTTCTTATCAATTTAAAATTCTCAAAAAATTCAGGAATGATTGTGTATCACTGTAGAACAGTGTAAAAATTTCAAAATTTTAATGAAACAGGTAAAGATTTTGTTTTAATTCAATAACCGCTACATTAATTTACATAATTTTTCAATGAGAGTCTTTTCAAACATTTAGGAAAAATTTGGTGTCATTCAAATCATGAAAACATCACCGGTTTTTGAAATAAATGGGATTTGATATTAAAGTGCAAAATTTAGCTATGATTTATTATTAAATTGGGCAATTCCACAAAAGAAGTTGACGTGGGTTGTTTACAGTACCTTTTAGGGGTTTAAGAATTACTAGAAAAGTTGTCAACAGATGTTTCCCAACAATGAGATATTTATTTATGGCACTGCAGTTGTAAAACTTGGTCATTTTTCGCTCTTAATGTTAAAATTGGAATAATTCAAAAACGAATAATTATCTTTTGATGCGAATTTCATAAATGTGTTCTTTGAATTAATTGTGAATTATGAGCGTGTACGAAAAAAACATTTTTTTTACTCAAAATCGATTTTTTAAATTTTATGACTGAATTAAGTGATAAGGGAAAATTGATTACACACATTTTAAGTCTTATATCAAGGGAATGTAACCCTAAAGTTTCGTAATTTTTACTAATTTTTTAATAGGGTTAATCGTGCGGGCGGTAAAACTTCACTCACCCGGTGTAAGTATTTGAAATATTTTGAAAAATGTATTGTATGATTTATTTCTTTTTTCGTTTATGTATTTTTAACATAAATAGTCTACAGATTCTTTAATTTTTTCAAAGTTATAGAATTTCCCTTCATTTCTATTTTCTATGGGTACTTTTTTTTGTAAAATACGTGTTTCAAGAATTTGAGACTTAAAAAACATTTGAGGTCGATAGTTTTTTATTTTTTATACTATTGCATTATCTTGCAGTAATTACACGCACTACATAAGTAGTTCTTTTTTCAACAGGGTGCATTTTTCGAACCACACTGTATGTATATTTAAAATTATTTTGCATACATTTATTGGAGATTTATTTATTATTTTTTGCTAGCTACGTAGGTCTGTACACTGAAATTTACCTCTTCCATTTCTTTGCTTTCTTCTTCTTTTTTTACACCTAATTTGTACAGTTCTCAAAATTCCTGATTTCCGTTATTTTCAATATTTCAGAAAAAAATTTCAAACAAATTCTACTTTGACTCTTTTAAGTGCACTGAATGACATAACACAAATGTTAATAAGTAAGGACATAAATTATACATTAAATGCACTTCCATAATGAATAGAATTTTTTTCTTGAAACTGCTAATAGAAAAACATTTTTTACCGATCACGATATTGTTAACTTGTTTCGTAGCTATTTACATCGTGTATTTGTTATGAAAGCAAAGTGCAAAGTAAATTTGTATTTCTGCAGTTAATTAAGTTAATTGCGGTAAAGAGCAAATTGTCGACAATTCCAGCCTTAATTATACTCTTCATTTGCATAAAACATGCAGGAAGCGTTTTTCCAATACATATTTAATTTCCAGCTGACGTTTGATTTATAGATTCAAATTTATTTAGTTTTAACGCGCATCACTTGACAACATTTCAACGATAAATCTCACCAAACAAGGGATGTTGGAAATTTCCAAAACGCACCAAAACTTTACTTATTGCAGTTGACAGTTTTCACTTGAAACTTGGCCAGTGTAGTTGGTCTCAATCTGTTTCTCAAGAAAATTCCAGCGAAATTATGCCAGTTGAAGTTGACACGATTGCTTTGTAGAGTTCCCAGTTGAGTTGGAAAATTCCAGCGAAAACGAGAACGTTGGATATTTCCAAAACGCATCCAGTTGAAGTTGAAAGGTTTTATTTCTAGGTTTCCCAGTTGAGTTGAAAAGTGAGTTCGTTTGGAAATTTCCAAAATGTAGAGAAATTTGTGAGCCCCGCCCCCCGGCAGCCGCCCCTTGACCACGTCGTAAACGACCGATCTGGCTAATTACAGGTTGCACGTTTCCATCAAAATCCACAACTCCGGCTCCAACGAAACCAATAATCAGCGATCCGTGTCCGAACCGAATTCGATCGGGGGTCCGGTGGCGGCGGCGGCGCCCGAGCGCAACGTTTCCGGGTGGCGACAAAAAGCGTCTCTTGCATCACGACGAGAGCGAATTGGCATTTGCATGGCAAACCTCGGAGTCGGCTCGCGGTAATTAGGGCTTTTTCGAGCTGGCGAGCAATTACGCTATTAAAGTATTAATTTCAAGTCTTAAACATAATAACAGTGGTGCAGCTCCTAGATGTAATTACGGCGGCGCTGCTAATGTGTAAATAATTACCGCGGTTCAAGGTATTTCACGATCGCTATCTCCGTTTCCCCCCCGAAAAAGGCACCTCTTAATACGTTCACAAATTATCATAATTCGGGACGAGGCGTTCGCCTGCTCCTTTTTCCTGCGTGCCTAATTTACTGTGAGCTTCTAAGGATACATTTACATGTTAGATTGCTCTCTCGCATGTGTAATGGCGCGACTTGGACGTAATTAGCGGCGGGGAAGTGGCCGTTTTTCGGCCCAAGGCGGACGCTATTAAACGGTCTTGAGCTGCCGCCGATCGGCGGCGGATCCTCCGAAATTTCGCATCTTTTTCGCGGCGGCTCGACCGTGGGATTTCGCTTATCGCCACATCTTCATTATCTGTTTGCTTAAGCGATGAGGGGGGCAATTATGGATAATTGACGCGGGGAATTACCGCAAATATTTCATATCCTTCGGTGTTGATGTGCTGATCCCCAGAAGAACGAAACAATCATTTCGGCTTTGAATATTGCACCATAGAGGGCGGTGCTGATGCTTACGCGCGCATGCCATATGTCATTTCGACACATTTGAAACAAATGAAGTTTACACTTTTAGCTTGTACAAATTTCTTGTGAACCCAACACCAAACGTAAAAACAACAAAATGAAACTGACATTTTTGCAAACACTAAAATATTTTTTTTTGTTAAGTTGGCTACAAGCTTAAAACAAATATGTGTCATTTGAATACCAACAACACACTAGATTTTTGTGTGTTAATTTTGAAACATTTAAATTATTAAGTTGGCTACAAGATTAGGAATTTTTATTTTGTAACTAAACGTCGACAAGCTTAGCTTATCCACATATACAGGGTGTATTAAAAATGGCGCCTAATATTTACATCACATCATTCTGTGTTGAAATACAAGCAATTTGCTTCGATTGTAATGGAAAAATACATGTAAATAGCACCAATAACACAAATTCAATAAGTAAAATAAATATTCCAACACTAATTTTACCGTTGTGATTATTGTACCTATTTGTAATTTTTCATTTTTAAATAGGCAAAGTTTTTGCTGTTCATAAATTTTGAAGCTATTGCAACTAAGCTAGAGTGATTTTTGGAACTTGAGTAAAGTCAGAAAGTAACAAGGATCATTAATGTCATTTTGATAATAATAATAATTTAAAAAATATTCGTCAGACAACAAATTCGAATTAGAATTTTTAGTTTAGTATTCAACATAGATTCACGTGACATAAATATTATGCATCATTTTTAATACACACTGTATATTTACAAAAAATATTTTATTTTCTCTAAACATCAAAATATTTAAATCGTTAAGTTGGCTACAGGTCCAGTTAGTTTTTAATTTTTAATTTTCGTGTGGCAGCACTGACCGCCACCCGGATTCCATGTTCAACTTCACTTTAGCTGTCACCTGTCAAATTTTTTTAAATCGCAACGTCAAACACATTTTCCTGCCCCCGCGTCGATATCAAAATACGCCAAATTTGTCCAAGTCCGATTGTTTAACGACAATACGCTGTCAAAATTAGGCGTCCATTGTCGCTCTGATGATGTTCGATTGTTTTCGAAGTGCACGCTCATTTGGCTAATTTATTTAGGGAAGGAGTGTCGGTAACCCGGCGTTCGATTGTTTTCGAAAATTATCGCGTTTTGTCAAATCGCCCGTTTAATTGGAGCGTCATTTTATTAAAACGATCTTAATTTTAATTAAAAGTAAACAAACCGTGACCCATCGGAATTGGGTGGTTCTGGGATCGGGACGTTTGGTCCATTCGCCGATTTGCGGCGTGGGACACACACCTGTCGCTTTTTTTCCTAGCGGCAAATTCAAATTAACGCGTCAATTAATTAGTTAATCTAATTATGGAGTGATCGAGTTTCGATTGGAGTTAATGGTAAGGCAAAAAACAATTGTGGTATTAAATTTATAATTAGTTGTAGGTATGCGAGCGCAGTTTTGAGACAAAAAAAAATTAATGGGTCGTAATTTATAGCAATTTCTCAATTATTAGTTATTACGTTGTGAGTAATAGCAGATTAAGGACCGGGGATTAAAATTTAGTGCTGTGGCTAAATTTCAACTATCGAATCGCTCCTGTCGCAGCCGATTACCATTTTTGATTGTTATTCTTCACGTTCAATTAAACGTAAATTAATAAATCAACGAGTGCGGATTGCACCGCCGTCTTTGTCTGACATTCGTCTCCGACTGTCAGGTCACTTCCTCAATAAAACTGACGCCTTAATGAGGAAAATATTTCACAGTTCGCTTCGTCATTTTATCTTGATGCAACATTTCTCAGACAATTTTCAACACGATAATTGTTAGGCTGCTGCGCGATTCGCAGGGACATCTTGCCGCTTCCTGCGTACAGCAACACCGAGAGAAAATGACATTAAATAAACTCGATTTGACTTGTTTTCAATGTTAGTCAGTTTTATTGCTTCACATAAAATTTCTTCAACATCGTCTTTAGTGTCGAAGTGTTAAAAGCTTTACCGTTTGCCACGTAATTGTGTTAGACCGTTTTAGGAGAGCTCTTACGTAAAACATTGGCAATAATCGGAAAATCAATCCGGTTTTTATATCGAAAAATATAAACGCATATAAAGAAAAAACAAGGGGCAAAAAAAAAGAAAAGCTTCCTATTTAACAAAAATAATTTTAGGCATCCTTAATGAAAACGGTGATTTTACGCACTCACAAACGGATGAAAAGTAACTCTTTTTCGGACGCAGTTTTTCGGACGCTGACCGCGGCGCCATCTGTTGGTCTGCGAAACCGACAAAACCGATAAATAACTAATTGTATTGCAAATAGTAAATTTCTAGTTTTGTTGGCAAGCTGATAACAAATACTATAAAAAAATTGTTAATATTTAGATATTAATAAAATTTTCAAAATAAATTTGTAATTTTTCCAATGATGTATTTGCTTTTTAGTTCCTGCGGTCGCCTAAAAAATTTAATGTGCGCCTCTGCCAAAAAGTGTCTTGTCCTCGGCTGCGCCTCGGCCAGAAGACTCATACTCGGACAAAAAAGATGCACATTTTGGCCTGATACACAAATACCTAACTATTTTTTAGGTCTCTCCTGGCAATATTTTTAGTTCACCGTTTCCCTATTTTAGTTTCCGCATTTGAGCCGAATCGATACGAAACATAAGTTTTGTCATTTTTAATTTCCCGAAGCTCATTACAAAACAAAACAAACAATTTGCAGGATGATAAATTGGCTGGAATTAATTTTGATTTGTTCGTGCAGAAATCTTCGCCGAATTTGACTTAATTTCGTATAATTTTTTTAAATTTATGCAAGCCTACTTCCGACGTAATCTGTATTTTCTCGGCTCTCGTGACCTAATCGTTTTCCTGAGTCATTAGTCCTAAATTATACACTTTTTCATAAAACGCTAACAGCGAGAAACTCTCGACCGGTGTAATAAAGTACGAAGGAAGTCACGCCGTAAACATTAAATTGTTAAACATTTTACAAAAATTATGCAAGTTGGCCAAGACGAGTACGACACTCTCAAATGCATTTTAAAAATGTTTAGAACAATTTCGGACAAAACGGATTCAAATTGGGTTTCAGGCACGAGGCAAAGCCGAGTGCTTTATTAGTTGGAGCGATGCAGTACATAGTAGATAGACAACGATCTTGCAAAAAATTATGTATGTAACTTGCGTACAAAACATTTGTTTTAGGTGTAGGATTACAATACTAGCTGCGCTCGTGCGTATAAACTTCCCGCTTCTAAATCAAAGTACATCACATATTGCAAATAACTACTGAAAGCAAGTGAGTTCATTTCATCACAGTATGGCGACGATAATTTAACAACAAATGGTAAAAATGGTTAGGAAATACCAAAGTATCAAACTCGCTTGGAATAATTTTTCTAATTGGTAATTAGAAAACTGTGGTACGATTGGAGCTAGTGAGCGTCCACCTTAAGCCGTTGCCGGACAACAAAGACACTCTCGTTAGCTCAGTCAATCTGCTCAAGTACGTTGTTGATTTAAAGTGTTCATAAAAATTCCAGTGGAAGCTAATTAATTTGTTAATTAAAAAGTATAGAACTGGACCATATATTAAGTACTTTATTACGTCCAGGTGATATATTCTGTTGTGTTTTTTATGCTCCTGGAATGTAATAAAATCCGGTGCGAATGGATTTGTCCTCATGAAAATCTCCCTAACGACGCACTCGCGGAATTAATTAGGAACGCGAGCCTGTCGAATTTACGCGCTTAATTAACGAAATCTGTCATACCGACCGTTCTGAAAAAAGCTCCGCCGGGATAATCGATACAATGGGCAAGCATTGCGGCTTGCTGTAGAATCTGTTAAGGCCGCAATTACCGTCTTCGATCGACTGGTTCTCAACATTCTTTGTATGTAAAGCAGGCTTTGCGCACAAAACAACTACAAACAAATAGCTACAAATTGTTCCATCCTGCACAACTTTATTTACTCGGCGTTTCGGTTTCAAAGCACGCCGTATTCAAATCCGACAGCCATTAAACCAGCACTAAATATGCTGCTGCGGAATGCAGGAAATGTTTGTTAACTAAGTTCATCTACCATTAGGTAATATTAAGTACAGCCCGGCGGACCGGGGGCGGCGTGAATCCCAACGAGGCGTCCATCGACAGTGACCGACAGGTGGCGCACAATTAGACAGCGATTACAGTGCCACCGGAAAATGTGTAATTTCAGGGAATTAGGACAGAGAGCCCACTTAAAGCGCCATTAGCGGACACAACGTGCATTTACTCGATTAATTACGGAGGCTTAATTGACCAGGAGGTGTCCCCGAAGGACAAACTGTCACGGCCTGACAAATTTATCGCCTTCATTTCGAGCGAGATGGCGAAAAGTGCGTTGTTCTTCGAGTGGAGACGCATTTTTTGCATTTTTCCACGCTGGCTGAGCCCGACAAGTACTTTCGACTTGCTTAAGTACCTAACTTGGCCTCGTTATGGTGTTAAATGGCTGCGACACAGATTAAATTATTTTTACAAAAAAATATTATTATTTTTGCTCTACACTCTTGCCTCGCGCCTCACGAGAGAGACACTTCATCTCAAAACCAGGCCTCATCAATCCTAAAACCAGGCATCATCACTACAAATCTTTACAAATTTTGGCACTTCATGGAGGACTCAAAATTCCTCTGTTGTGAGTCACCAGTGTGACATCCTCTCTCATCATTTTTCAGGCTAGTACCGCTATCCGGAGTCAGTACTGTTGGTACTATAATTAAAGAACATTTTATTTTATCGCGAAGTACACTAATGGTCGTGTTTAAATTAAATTTATAATGAAGCCGTATAAGAATATTAATAGGTGCTTGTAGCGCGGTCGCATTAAAGTCTACATCAATTTGATAATTAACAATGAATCGAATGAATAATTTTTCCCGTTAGTTTGACACTTTTTGCGACGCCCCATCGGGGCACAGATGTGGGAAAGCGGAGTTGGGTTCGTCTCCGGCGAAACAGTTACTTATCAAAACAGACGTCTAGATCGATCACTCCTCGACTCATTATTTATTATTTAAACAAATCGAACGGTCGATCAATCGCTGGCGAAATCGCGTGACTCACCTCTCGCGATATCGTCTTATCTCGGTCGCCCCAGAGCGCCACTCTCGTCCCTCTTCTATTCCGCTCACGCCGCCATCTGTATGCCGCGGCGGTGCCGCGATCGCAGTAATGTTTCGATTTTTTGCATTATAAAATCACCGATTGTTTTAAATGCCAAATAAGCGCGCGAAACGCATATAAATTACGTGGAATTGCCGGCACGGCCCATTTCATTTGTATAATTGCACATTTTAATTATTTCCCAGCTACTAGGTGGGCCAACAATAGAAATTAGAAAATCCCAGATAGGCGACGCGCATCCAAATCCCCTGCTTAGCGCGCGATTGTGACACCCGATCTGACGCCCGGTGAATTTCTATGGGGTGACAGATGGCGTCGCCATCTTGGATCGCGTTTTTTGCGCGCGTGATTGACTCCTGAATTGTTTAATTTGAGCGAGCGTGACAATTGAGCTAATCTAGTTTGCACGCCCTTCGAAAGGGCCGCCTCGTTGTCCCGATCCGACGGAGCGTGAATTCGAGATTTATAAAAAGCGGATCAAGGGTGGCCCTGAAGGGGACTTGAGCCGTTGACGCCAATAAAAAACCGACAGGATTTTTGGCTTTATTGGCTTGTTGACGTCGCGTAATAGGGCGTCACGAGAGTGCGGCCCTGTACAATAAAGCGATAAACAAAAGCGAGCGGTGAAGTAGTTCGGGGGCGGGACGCGGAAGCGGCACAGAAATCGGGCGAGGCGACGAGTTTCCGCGCGGTTGGAGATCATCGACGCACGGTCGAGATCGCGGACAGGATTAGTGCGCTGAATAGACGCCATAAGAAGATTAATTTGGTGTCACTACCGATCGGGGTTACGACGTTGTTTATTTAATCGGCCAATAAAAATATGAATAAACGCGATGGTCCAATAAAATTTTGATTTAAGCCACCTCTCGCCATCAAGCTAAAAGCATCGATTTTATTATTGGGCACTTATTTAGCAGTAAATGTAATTTATCGCCGGTTCACTTGCGTCACTCCGTAGGTGTCAGCTTGCAACAATTACTTCGGCCATTGTTATTATAAGCACAGTGTATCAAGTGAGGTGAGTTTTCGATCAAATCGCTGGAAAATCAGAGCCGGCATCGACATAAACCAGCAAAATGCTAAATCGGCGATAAAATTTCGCGCACCGCTGGTAGGTGGGCCGAGTATTTAGCAACAGAATCGGCGCGTTATCAACACCGCACTATTTTACACCGGCTTATTAATAACACGAATTGGTACGAACATGGCCGCTCGCAACTGTCAAAAGTGTTGGCGTGTGGGTCGATTGTTTTTCATCGAGTCTCATTTGTTCGTTATCGGTGTGGCGCTACAAGCTTTCCGCTGGTAATTATTAATAATGTCGCAGCGTGTAATGGCTCCATTATTGATTTGTTTTATGGCGAATCGAGTCACCGTCAGAGGTGACAGGCGATGGTAGCGCCACAGCGGCGACTTCACGCGTTAACGAGTCGGCCCGTCTGGACGCGGCCTTATTTGCACTTTCGGCGTTAACGACGATAATGCGGTAATAATAAGGTGCGATATATGGTATTCAAGTTGCTAGGCGCGTTTCTCACGTAATGAACACGTTTCTCTCTGTGTGTGTACGTATCGTACTATCTCCGAGGCCCTAATGGCCCCCTATCACGCAACTCCTAATTGACTTGTGAAATAGCCGCAACGTAAAAATAACGTATGGAGGTATATTACGTTCGCGTTGTTTCTGCGATTGCTGGGCGGATCGCCGGATTTTTCCGGAGGTAATTATTATCACGTTTCGTTAAGGAGAGAGCGGGACGGGTCCGGGCGCAGGGACGGACTCCGGGAGGCGGAGAACAGACACGGAGTGGGCCTGAAATTGTTGAAACATTTAGTAGGAACACTTCGAGACAATTCGTTATTCCTTTCGGCGAGATTTGGTCTGGAGGTACGAAGAACAAGGGGTCCCAAAGTCAAGGTTTTTTCGGGCAAAAAAATTAAAAACCAAATGAATTAAAAAAATTATTATTCAAAAATGATAAATAACGAGGAAGAGAAGAATTGCTGGCAGAATTAAACATTGACGATGGAAGAAAATAAAAATTTCCAATTGCACCTGGAGAGATGCCAAATAAAATTATGTATCTGATTTCAAAAGGAGAATTTAATTATGTCAATTATCCTTTTGACATTTTCAAAAAATTATTTGTGTTCTTTGCAGTGGAAGCAAAAGAGGTTGGAAGGACGAGAAGTAGACAAAGAAAATTTTTTGATGGATTTGGAAAATGGAAAAAGATTTTCGCCTTTAGCGCGTCAAAATACACATTTGAAAAAAAAAATGTTTCGTCAGTAAAACGAGGAGATGTGATGTTTGCAAAAATTATCTCAAAATTGAGACGCCACGTGAAGAAAAATGTTGCTACTTGATTTAAGAAAAATATCGTTCAGAAAACATTCTTGTTTAAAGAAAATAATAAAAACTTAAAAATTCAACGAAATCAAAATTTTGAAAAAAAAAAGTTCTAAAATCAGTTCTTTTGAAGTACCTAATTGAGAAAAACGCACACAATGGTTTTTTTTATGTGATGGTGGGATTGGAACGTTAGGGTGGAGCATCACGAGACACAAAAATATGTTTCGAAAATCTTTATTGTTTTGAAAAATATGTAAAAATCAAAAATTGGGACAAATTTGGGAGAACACTGTTTTTCTTTGGTCGAAGCAAATGTTTAGAGCAAACAATTGAAAAATTAGACGAACTAAAAGTTTGATATGTACTTTCAAAAAAATGATTTAACACAAAAATGCAGAAAAACAGGTTTTTCAAAAATCATCATAAAACTTGCAGATATTTGTAATTTAAAAGTAGATTGAGGTTATTGTCAAAGTGACTTAATTTTGAATTAAATGAGAACAAAAAAGTCTACTATGATTTTCTTGACCCATTTTTTTAATAAAATTCAATAGCTCCCAAACTTTTTTTGAAAAATTTTCGCCTCTTTTTTTCGAAAAATGTCAACATTTGTATAATGCATTGTTGGCTCAATCGTTACCTTTTGTAGGTTAAAATATCTGCACAACTTTCAAAATCTCCCTGTATACAGGGTGATTTTGAAAGTTGTGCAGATATTTTAATCACGAGCCACTGGCTTCATGTAGAACTCGGAAAAAATATTTAAAAAATTCTATGTCAAAAAATAAAATGACATTTATTTTTTGAGCTACAATTTTTTTTATTGCTTTTAGTTTTCTACGTTGTCCTACAACCTCGTAGGTAAAATTTCGGCACATTTAAAAAATACACCCTTGTATATGATATTTTATAAAATGTACGCCAATGAGAAGTAACCTATAGGAAATATGCTTTAAAACAAGGAAACCGCATTTTTTCCGAGTTCCACATGAAGCCAGTAGCTCGTGATTAAAATATCTGTACAACTTTCAAAATCACCCTGTACATATGTAGTTTTTCACTGCTTGTGTTAGGTAAATTTTTAATATTTTCAAAAAATCCCTTTTTCTTATTTGTTTTACTTACATTTGCACTTGCCGCAAAATACTTGTCTTTCCAATTACCACACATATCTAAATTTAAACACTTTTCCTTTCCGTTTTAATTCACGAATTTTTTTATTCTGCAGTTTTATTATTTTTTTATCTGTCGCTTCAGGGCATTAACCGCTTCATTCATAACATTATCACCTGTTCTTGACTTATTTTGTCCCTACTTCTTTGTTTTATTTATTACCTTTTCCGGTTTGGCACAAGACAGTATTTTGACATATGTTTCCTGTTTTAATTAGCAATAAATCTTCTAGTAGGTACCTGCACTGGACGATTTAATACATTTGCTATTTAAATTCAAGACCGAAGCCAAATTGTTAAGCTTTTTTATATGCATATTCCAAAAAACGTCCCCACTTCTTTTTTTTCATCCTTTACAACCTGTCAACTGGAAAATATACAGGGTGTTAGGTAATGGTCTCCCAAGAATGTCAGGTTGAGTTTGTGAGGGAAAATGTGGTCGAAAACCTTAATACCATTTTTTCCCAACACGAATGGTTTTCTCAAAAATAAAATTTTTAAATGGTCCCCCAATATTTGGGAGCTTTTGCACCATTTTATTGTTTATTTAAAACGTAAACTCTGACAGCACTAAATTTCGAATCGTTACCAAGCAATCATTTTTAAATCAAAACATGTAAGATTTTTTCGTGCACAAAGCAATATTTCAGCAGTCCCAAAACAGCAGGAAACAATTTTATTTTCAGAAAACAGTTGAATCTTTCTTTACAACGGTACCACCACGTTCCAAAACAATTAGTATCATTTTTAACTGTTTCAAAAATGGCCAAAACAGGTTTACTTAATTTTGCGATGTTTTTGAAATATCTCCAAAAACTAACAATTTTTGCAGAATATCAAAATCCCATTTACAATTAAATTTGTTTGGTACTTTTTTGAAAATTTTATTTTTAATTCAATAGCGAGTAACACAATTACATGGATGTTTGTCAAAATTTTGAAAAATTTGAATTCTAAACAAAAGAAATGTCTCACTAGCACTTCTATGAGAGAGTTCTATGAGAGAAGTTTCAAAAATGAAACGGTCACTTACAAAAACTGAACGAAACGCAAATCCCTATCTCGTTCTCCTTATTTTCGTCGCAAGAACAGAAACTGTACGACCAGCGTGACCACCTGATTTATCTCCAATTGAACGTGTCGGGGATAATTGCACGATGACTAAAGATTCAGCAGATTAGAACAGCAATTTCTGGTACACTTCTCCGAACTTAATTACATTTCACTTGGTCGTCACCGTAATTAATTAGATAAGCGATTAATTAACAAGCCCCACTGTTACACGTTCCCTTTTCGAAATACATATATTCACGTCTAAATTACACAAACATCTTTGAAATTCCTCGTACAAATCTCACATCCGAAGGCGTCTGTCCAGCATTTTCGTCGAATACTCCGCATTCCTCGATTAAGTATTTAATTAATTTTGTAATTGATCCGCACCTCTCCTGACGCGCTCTCCAATCCCGCTCCTAATTATTCCGCCTCGTCCGAAATTCGCCCTAATTAATTTTAATTCCCTCCTTAATAAAGCCATTTCCATGTAAACGCAGGAAACGCGTTAGAATATTCGACGTACGACCAGATCACGTCACGATTTGAATATTCCGGCGATAATACTTCAGCCGTCGCCTCATTTTTATCGCACCACTCTCGAAAAAGAAACTTTCTGTAATTATTATTTTCGGCGATACGATCGCCGCACTTATAAAACCGTGTTTATGTTAACCTTTTCAGCGGGACCGGTCCGATTTTATTTTCGTTTCAGGATGTTTGATTTAATCTTATCCGGGGAGTAATTTTATAATAACTTTCACGCTTTTTTTACACCCACCCCGTCCTATAAATTGCAAATTTTATGCTGCGAGCGCAAATGTTCGCGTCCCAGCACACCGACCCGTCGCAGGTGCCGTGCGGGGGCGCGCGCCGTCCTGCCCACCGGAACAATACACCCGGAAAAAGTGCAGCGCGAATTGTTTTTTTACTCACCCCCGCGTCCTGCGCCGCGCCGCCTCTGTGCTCGTTATTTATAACTGTGGAGCTTTCACCGCGGTCCTAATGCCTCCTGGAGTTGTGTAAACACTTTCAGGCGGTCTCGGCGAAAACTTCTTTGTCTGAAAAATACGGAAAAATTTTATATGCTTCGCATTAACATACGTTCTGGTAAATATTCAGGAATTTTCGTTTTTATCGCCGCGTCCACCTGAAATCCGCATAAAAATCATCCGCTCCATAAATTAACAGTTTTATTAGGAGCAGGAGAGTTTAACGAGTCGCCACATGACATAATTGTGTTGTAATCAATATGTAACAGATAATTATGTGTTGTGTGTGTTTATTGAACTTGAACCGGGAATATATTTTGCGATAAGATCTTCGAATGCCGCCTCTCGGGGACGCTTCGGTCGCCGCCAGATGTCCGCCAATTTCACTTTGAAATTAATGCAAATGCGAGGCGATAATTGCGGCGGAAAGGTGGCGGCTACCACGTTTGTTGCTTGTAAATAATTTGGGAAAATAATTAGTGCGGGCGATTGTATCGGCACTAATTTAATTTGTTTTACAGGACCGGACATCCCGGGCTTCCTCCTGCAGCCCTTCAGGAAACCAAAGAGAATACGGACGGCGTTCAGTCCGTCGCAGCTGCTCAAGCTGGAGCACGCCTTCGAGAAGAACCACTACGTGGTGGGCGCCGAGAGGAAGCAGCTAGCGCAGTCGTTGTCGCTGACTGAGACCCAGGTAAATGAGCACTTGGTGCACTTCGTCGCACGGTGGGCCGCCCAGGTATCAAAAAATTATTTGCGAGATCCTAGTTTTGAGAGTGGGTACAGTTCGTCGCACGGTGAGCCGGCCGGATCGGGCGCAGACTGTTTGTAAACAGGAGGTTTTAATTAAAAATGAACAGTGAGTTGGATTTGTTGGGATTTTGCAGTGCATTGCTTCCACCTATAAATTAAGAAATTTAAATTAGTTTTGTGTTGTTTATCGCCGCTGTTATGGATCGTATTTGTTTGTTTTTTTATTTATTTTTCGACGTAGGCTTTTATGACGGTTTACATTGGCTCTAATTAAGTTTTAACTGAACGTTTAATGAGCATTTCAAATTCTTTTTGTGTTTTTTAATGCGAGAGGTTTATAGTGTTTGCATTTTCAAATCTCAAATGCCTTCCACAAAGTTAGTAAACAGTTTTTGACACAGTCTTTCAAATAGCAAAAACTTGATGTAAAACGAGAAAATGATAAGCTAAACGGATTAAACAAATAACCAAAAAATTTGTTTTTAGTTAAAATTAAAAAAAAAAAATGAAAAGAAAGTTGCTAGTTCACCCTAAGTTTTTCTCCAATAAAATGTATTAAACTGTTTATATAATTTAAAAGTTTTTCCTGTTTATTATGTTTGTTACATCTTGATTAATTTCTTAGTCGCTAATAAATCGGGAAGAACATTTTTGAACATTTTTAAAAAAGTATACAAT
The DNA here is from genome assembly GCF_963966145.1 of Tenebrio molitor. Classification (NCBI taxonomy): domain Eukaryota; kingdom Metazoa; phylum Arthropoda; class Insecta; order Coleoptera; family Tenebrionidae; genus Tenebrio; species Tenebrio molitor. Next base: position 28,371,614 of record NC_091048.1, on the reverse strand, counting down.
AACAAATTTCTGGAAATTAAAAAAAATTAAAAACAAAGAAAAACAGACAATTTTTGACTGTAAATGGATAAATCGTCTTAATTTTTTTTAGAATCAAACAATTTTTTTTAATTTCTACTATTTTGAAATCTCCTTCATTTTATTATTTATTAATTCTGAGAATCAATTCTTTAACAATATATCAAAAGATATACAAACAAAGTGTCTATAAAAGAACGTAGGTATATCAAAAGTCCTGTGAAATTGTGCGGCTCTATAATTTTATTGTGTCAAACTATGTCGAGCCGTTAAATCTGTCAAATTCCGTAGATTACTGTTGCAATTAACATCAAGCAACCCACGAAAAAAGTAATGACGTCCTTAAGTTTCAATTTGCTGTAATCTAGAAAATTGAATTTGTGATGATTCAATCTAATAATAATAAACCGACCACAAGTAGGATGCGATTCCAGATAACGTTAATTAATAATAATTATTAATAAATTGTTTATCGTTCTTCATTACTGGGGCATGATTAAATCACTTATTGATTAAAACTGGTAACAAAATGCGCCAAAGAATCAATTTCCCACTTTCACAAAATTGATCAGAACGCTTGACCCTGCGAATCAAATTGATTTCGAAAAAACCAAAAAACTCACAATCACGAAATCCCGACCTTGAAAACTCCGACCAAAACACAAATCTTGATCTTTGAACCAAAACACACGACCTTGAATAGTGAGCACAAAAATACAACTCCCAACCTTGGAGCAAATCAAGGCCTACAAGAAATCTTGACCTTGGACCCGATGCAACCAGGCCTTCTCGATTCTCCGATTGTTGCGGGATTCGAGAGCGTCCCAAGAGTCCAGTTCTTTCTGAATCAATAATTTCTGAATTCCAATCACTCCGTTCACATTTCGATTCAATTCGAACCGTTCGCGATTGGGTCAAAAGAAGAAGAAGCAGAAATAGATTTGTTTGAAGGGGTGGTAAAAAATGCGAATTTCGGCCCAAATTATGCACTTACGTTTATGCAAATGTGCGATGGTGCGATTAACCCGGGCCGAGGGGGATCCCCGTCGGATTTCCATTTAAGCCCCGACCCGCCCATGGGCCCCGCCCACCTCGCATAAATACGACAATCTCAATATTTTACCAGGGTTTATGGCTGTGACGTGCAAATAAAAAAATCGCCGCATACGAGTGTGGGTCTTTTAATTGATTATACATGAAAACGATTAAAAACTCAAATATAATCCATCCGACACGCATATGTATTGTTTACATTTCATTAAAATAAGCGCAGAAAACTCCGACCCACACGTTTTCAATTACGTGCACAAACACGCGAATGCCGGCCGAAACGCTTAAAATAATAACGGCCTCCGTCGGCTCGCTTTTTAATCTCTTAGCGCGCTTATTGCGACCAATTTCGGCGATTTTCCGCCCCCCCCTGCGCCGCCGCCGCGTCTCGCGCACGCCGCCGCCTCGCTCTCGACCCCCTTCGCCTATGCCGTCTGGATTCGCTCCTCTAACTCCTCGGCTTCCAGTCCGACGCCAATGAGCGCTCCGAGATGGCCCCCTTTGCGAATATGACGGACGGGGGTGCGTGCGCACCGCGCTATCGACCCCATCGATGGGAACCCCGTTCAGATACTCGCATCCAGATGGGATTATTAATGGGGTGATCAATCGGGCGAGTGGGACGGGCTGGACGAGGGCTTATCGGCAGCGGGATCGAGGCGGTCTTGCTCGCCGATCTGATGGGGCCAAAACGCACTCCAACGTGTTATTAAATAATTAATTCATTTCAATTCGGAATCGCGGGGATCGGATCGGGCCCGGGGGCGCGTGGGGCTCCCTGTGGAAGCGCGGCCCGCAGGGCTCCGCGCAAGGTCCGAGGCTTTGCGTGATCGGGCACGGTTCGATTGCTTCAAAGCGTCTTCGAGGGCAAAAATGTTTTACCATTTCTTCGTTGGTGACTATTGGGAGTTCTAATATCGTATTCTGTGGCGCCGCAACGACCCACAAATGACCCCATGCTTTCTCAACTGTTCCAAAAACGGAGTGGCTTACGTGCACAGCTCGGTCATTCACAGCACAACAACACAACGTACAAACTGTTACACTGTCATTAGGCCAAATACGTCCAGCCCTCGACCACATCCGTCGCGATTATGCAACATCGATCGCATTTTTATCGACTGCGGGAACGTGTCCGGTCTCGATTTTCCTTCTGCGACGCCCTCTACACATCCTTCGTCATTACTAAACCACCAAAGTCATCTAAATTACTCTAGCTCTAGTGTAATTTCATTGAACATTTCTATTTTGCAAAATAGAATGAGACAAGTTCGCTTTTCTTTTGACCACTGCTGGTTCTACTGAAGAAGTTTCTAGAGTTTACATTTTCTTACTTGGTCTAGTCTACAATTGCGTGTAATTCATTAAGTTAATTTATTCCTTTCTGTTCTGCTTCTATTTCATCTGTTTTGCTCTCCAAATGCACTTTCTTTATTTTTAGAGAACCAAGAAACGGTTCTGACATACCATTTTCTTCTTTTTGTCCAAAATCCAACAGCTAGTTGTCAATACACGCTTGTCTTCTTTCATCAAGTATTGCTTCCACCATTTCATTGCTAAACTTTCTAGTTACCTTCTTTTGGTTTAACCTCCAAAAATTTTGACACTTCTGCCATATACCTACACTATGCTATGTCATTTGCTAAATGTTAAACCATTTTCTCTATTCCTTCTACTTTAAAAATTATTTTCCTTAAGCTAGACATGACCAACAGAACAAGAAACTGAAATTAAAAACACTACATCTATCTAGGTTCTTTTTCTTATTTCTTTTCTTTCTAGTTTCTTTCTACTGCAGTGTTTCTTTACTTTCTTCCATTTTCGTTGGTACCTCTTCATTTTTAACTCCAAATTCTTTGCGTTATAATGGTTGTTTCAAGTAAGCACAGCCCCCGACCACATCCGTCGCTTACGCAACATCGACCGCGCTTTTATCGACCGCGGGAACGTGTCCGGTCGCGAATTTCCTCTGGTGGCGCCCTCTACTTATCGGCCGTCGTAAATCGGCGTCGGTCACGCGAGCCCCGGAAGCATGTGGGGCGCGAAAAAAGGCGAACAATCTGGATTTTCTGGTGGAAAACTGAGGGAGATTTGGTTGTTGCAGGTGAAGGTGTGGTTCCAGAACCGGAGGACCAAGCACAAGCGGATGCAGCAGGAGGAGGAGGCCAAGACGAGCCAGGGAGGCGCCAAAGGGGGTTCGCAAGGGGGCCAACAGAACAACAGCCACCACGTGACCAAGTGGAAGCAGGAGACGGCCGACGACGGCCAGTACAGCGAGTACATAGACATGGACATGGACGAGGAGTGCGTGAGTGACGTAGAGAGTGAGACATAGACGCGCCCACCTGTATATAGTCTGTGTGCAGACGAGACGATAGTGCCAACTTTTACGTGCCAAACTGTTCGTTAGTGCCAACCGTTGCAAAGCATCAAATTCAAAATCCCCAGCAGAGTAGTTCTAGACAGACCCCCATGTAAATACGGTTCTTATTTATTCTGCTAGATCACACTTTTGTATTTATTTCCTGTGTACATATGAGTATTGTGAATATCGATTTTATTGATGAGAAGACACCATTTGTTTTCCTGTGATTATCCTGTTTTTATTTCCACATATCTAACGATTTTTTACATATGTATGTGTGTATAAATAGCCGTTTGTTGACAAAATTTTTTACTTATACATTTTTCAAACAACTCTTTAATTTTTAATAAAACACATTTTATTAAAAATTAAATCCCTCTTTATTAGAGTATAATTGTAGAAAAAAGAATTATGTTGAGTATGATGTACTTAAAAACTTGTAAAAAACACAAAATATACCTAAAAGAAATTTTATCAAATTTTTGTATTATTCCCCATAGACGAGAACTCCCTCAGAAGATCCAGATTTATTTCTGTTTTGAGGTCTATAAAATATGAGAATTGCCTCAGAAATACATAGATTTCGCGTGCGAGAGATGATGAACTAAAATCTTCACCAAGTCAATATTCTGAAGTCTCAAATCTATACTTAGCAGATTAGAAATTTACAAAAGAGCAAAGCAAGGCTTTGACTGTAGTATTTTTTCTATCAGATCTAAAAGCTGTGACCAATAGAAAGCAAATCTAATTTCTTTCTCCTTTCTATTAGTCCTTTCTTCTTATTTATTTTTTTCTGCCGTTAGAAAATACACAGTCAATCATAGAACATCTTCTTCCAGTTCAACATTATTTTGAAAAAATTCTATTTTCTTTTCAACTTTCAAGCTAAATTAACTATACACAAGAAGCACAAGACCTTTTAGCTAGATGAAGAAGATTTTTCTGTTGCTCCAGATCTTTTAGTCTTTTTGCGACAATTAGTTCCACCACTACAACCACTAAGAAGTCTTTTTTCTTCTTCTTTTCTATCCTTTACTCTTCACTTCTCCATTTCTACAAACAATTCTCCTATGATATCTTCTTGTTTTTATCAAGTACTTCCACAATTCCGTCGGTAAACTTATCTGGTGTTCTCCACAGTTATATTCTTGTCAACAAACTTATCCGGCCAATAATTTCCCAGAAGAAAATCTTTTTCCAAGTTTCTTGACTTCTGCTTCATCAATCGCCAAAATCAACTTTTAGAACTTTTTTTTACCCTCAAACTAGAAGCAATCAAAATTGAAGATCTCGTCCATTTCTCTTTCTAACCCCTAATCTAGTTGTCGCCTGTCAACCACTCGTCACTTCCGCCATCTTGCTCGCAGTTCGTGACGTCACGAGCAGCGGGCACCCTTCTTCCTTCTTTCCCCATGCGGGAAAAATTCCCTAAGGTGTGCACAGCGTCACGACCGTCCCGGTACGCGGACCACGTGTCGCGCAGGGATGCCAACACAAACACCTCGAATACCCCAATATCGTTAACAAATGGCCGTACACGTACCGAGGTGGGTATAATAGCGACGACTCAACAATTACAATGTGACGTAAGCCATTAATTATAACCTAACCTGTGGTTAGGACTTAACAAGCTGTCACTAGTAGATTGTTAGCGGGTTATTTATGAGAATTTAAACGCGGCCTCTCTACCGCCTGCCCTCGTACCGAGCGAGCGGCGCATCTCTCCGGTGGCGACGTTTCGAGCCCGGTCTCCGTCAGTTCCCCGAATTAATTATCGCGGGAAGCGTCGAGGGCCGATGCGCCGCCATAAATCCGCGGCTTGATTTACGGTCGGCGGCGGTAATTCGAATTTTGGCTTGTTAATCGCCCAAACGTGCCGGACCATTAGACAACTGCATTCCTCACTAATTATCCTGGAGGTACAGCAAACCGAGCGTCGACCATCATCAACAATAAACATTTCTGCGCGATTACACACCGGTTCCTGGGAATTCGCCGAAAACGCGGAACACCTGGTCGAAAGCGCAATTTCGGAAGAACCGTAACGTTTTAACCGTTTAACACCTTGTAAATAATTAACTGATTAAATCTTCAGCGTAAACTCGCCAAAATTGACCTGGACGGAGTGAAAGTGCCGCACTTGGCAACGCCGCCGACCATTTGCTACTCCCGCAGTCACCTACCTGGGGGCCGATCTTGTATCCAAAAATCCACAAGTACACCTGTTTGCCAGCTTGGTATTAATAACGTTGTCAGTTGCTCATCCTCTTGCCATTAAAATAATTCTCGTTTTCTCAATTTGATCGCATTAATGCTCGCTGATCGATCATTAGTGTCTACTATATTATTCTTTATGGTGCTGGATCGTGAGCTGGAATGGAAAAATCACCTTAATTGATGAATGGATGACGATGTTGATTCGCCGTAAAAGGGTATTATGGCAGTGCTAATGAAAGGCGAGGCACACCTACTGCACGTTTTCGTTGTCCAGATGAAAACAAGACGTTTCAACGTGTTTAACAATCAATTGGAAAAATTACAACCTGAATGTAGATCAACGGACACTGGAAAAAATTACAAACAATGTAGGAAACGCCGGATTATGCATAACATGGTCCTTCGAGCCGGATAAATTCAGCAAACTAGTGAATAGAGTGCGAAACACCAATAAAAGAAAATAGGTGTTTAGATTCTAACAAGCATCGTAGAAGTGGTGTCGTGTGCCTGCCCTAAAGTCGTTAGAACAGTTTAATTGCCAAATTTACAATATCCATAAAAAATTACCACCATAATATCGTTTTACGGTGTCAATTAAAGCACCTCCATCCCTCATCGTGTCTGAAATTGTACAATTAGGCCCAATAAACCGTCACGATCGCGATTCTCCAGTTTCCCATCCTGGGAGCCGACCCCATCACGATTCCAAAAGCAAAGTTTTATGGTGTTGTAATGGTCAAGTATGGTCGTGTATCGTATTGTATAAGTTGAAATGTGTGGTACGAGGTTTTAAAACAAGTCATTTAACAAACACCGGATTAGATTACAAATAGAACTAGCGTGCGTAGACCGAGAACACGGAAAGCTTAAATTTATGCCGAACGGGACAAGGTTCAGGTAACTCGACACCCGATCAATTCCCAGTGGTCCTTCGACGATTGAATTCTTCCTTGGCGGACCTACCGTTGGCAAAACGACGATCGATGCGAACAATGCCGATCGATAAATCATCATCGGACCGGGAAAAAAAAACGAAGAAGAAGAAGAGAGGAAGAAAGAAGGACGGGCGAGCGTCGAAAGGCAGCGCCTGCTCGACGTTGGCTCGTTTTTAATTGTTATGGATCAGTAATTAAACAAATAAATTACTAAACGGTCTCTTTCGTCGTTATTAATGATCCCACAACAGTTGCCAGCTTCACCAACGTGGTTATTATGTAATTATCAGTTAGTTTTAATCTCGGGTTAAGCAAACCTTTCAAGATTGCCAACAAATTACTCGTCGTACACTCCTCCGAACGCTCACTATCTGGATACGTTTCTATAAATTATGCTCTAATGCCCCACGACCAACTAACGTTTCGGAGAGGCTTTCACGCGAGACCGTTTCCGTTTATGAATTACAGGAATCTGGAATGGGACCGGGGGAGTGGGCACGCCCATTTTGGGTCAGAGGCGCAAGGTATGCTAATGAGGATTTTCGATTTTTACAAGAGAGTTAAAAGGGGTATACGGAAGGGAAGATATATGAAAAGGAAATAAGATAAATAAAAGAGAAAATAAGATTCCCATCTTATTCAAAACTTGTACATAGGTACTTCTGGGTGAAGTAAGTTTGTTTTTGGGGAAAAATCGAATAAAAATTTTCCACCCTGTATATCATCAGATATGTAAAAATTGTCCAGATTGGTCGATAAAAATGACGATCGCGTTCGATATTGTGTCTGTCTGATTTGAATAATTCAGAGCTTCGGTCGCAGCCGCCATATTGTTCTTGTTCACGCTTCATGACCGCATCCACAAAATGCGAACTGATTAACCGCGGCCGGTGTGTTATTTTCGCCCCTTAAGACAATAACTCGGCCCCTTATTGGCCACTAAAGCAATTTTACAGCCGATCCTTATTTGTTCGAGCTTTTAAGCATGTCGCACGTAGACAAAAGTCGCGCCGCAACATTTCCAATTAGCAACGCCCTTTACATGAGTCGAGACGTGCACGCCGTTTATTGAAAACCAATTAATAACTCAATTAACCGTGCGAAATTAGCCGGAACGCGGCCCTTATTACCAACGAACAACCCATGGCGAGGTGCTCCGCGACCATCAGATAAGCCCGCACGGTCGTTTGTTTCAGACAATTGACACAAACTATGTGCAAATGTTTGATAACCTGTATTTCAACTTCCATTATTGTCGGGACGATCGTTTATTTTTATATGGGCTTGTGGAAAATAGCCACCATCAAAGGTTAAATACCGTTGCGAATTAAACGGTATGGGCTTGCCGGATTTACGGACGCGTTCCGAGCCCCCCGGAGCAATTATGTAGCGGCGAAGAAATGTGCAGGGAATTCTGATGGGGTCCTTTCACGGACGGGGGCCATGTTGGAAAGCGATGACGGACAATTATACTGTCAGGTGGCAATAGACGCGATTTTTATATTTTCGCTCCACTGGTTCGATCCAAATTGCCATCATTATTTCAGGATGGAGATTGTGAAGCTGAAAGAGGGATTTTTCAACAGGACGGGAAATGACAAAATCCCCAAACATTTTTAGCTGTGAGAGATTTTTCAGCCAAAAATTGAAAGGTGAGAATGTCAGATCTCCATCTCAGACGTGAGATGCTCCTGAAAAATTAAAATGCATCAAGCTTTTAGAAAAACCAAGAAAGAAGAAAGGGAGATTTTTATCTGAGTTGTGTGAGTGAAAAAATTGTAACATTTGGACCAACAATTTGCGACTTTTGAAAGAAACTTAAAAAGTGAGAAAGTGAAATCTTTATCCTAGATTAGATATCTACGGTCCTTTTAAAAAAAATTGTTCGTTAAGACAAACCTAACATGTTTCTAAATTTTGACACAACCATTTAAAATTTCAAATTCATTTATCTCATTCGTGAACTTGAGATGCTCTTGACAGACTAAAATGCATCAAGTTTTAAGAAAAGCCAAGAAAGAAGAAAGTTGGAGTGGCTAGAATGTTCCGTAGGGGGGAAGTGAGGGAAATATGATTATGTGACGGCGAGATCTTTACCTCAGTTGTGAGATAAAGAAAGAACGGAAAGATTTGGGACTTTTGAAAATGAGAATGTGAGATCACCTTCTCAGACCTGAGATGAATTACTGTCAGTGTTCTTCTTGCTAGACTAAAATGCATCAAACTTTGAGAAAAGCTAAACACTTAGGAAGAAAGTTGGAGTAACTAGAAAATTCCCCACGAGGGAAGTGAGAGAAATGTGATTATGTGACGGTGAGATCTTTATCTGAGATGCGTGATGTGTGAGTTGTGTGAATAGTTGTAAGAAAAATTGTTGCATTCGACCAACACTTTGCGACTTTTGAAAGAAACTTAAAAAGTGAGAAGGTGAACTCTCTGTCTCAGTTAATAGATGAGCCACGGCGACCTCAGGTCTGCCTTAAAAAATTAATTGTTGAGACAAATCTAATATGTTTCTAAATTTTAAACACAATCATTTATAAAATTTCAAATTCATTTTAATAAACAATCTCATACTTTAACACATTGAAACGTTTGAAAAAATGTTCCTAATTTTTTTGTGGGTTCAAAACAACTCAAAAAAAAAACGCTGGTGCAACAGTCAGGTCTCTATCTCATTCGTGAGTTGAGTTATGATCATTTCACACTAAGATTAATAGTACATATATTATTTGACGAGCTAATAATGCTTATCATAATCCACGAGGGTGAAAGTTAAAAAAAGACCCGCAGGCGACTTTTTTAATCACCAGAGTGGATTATAGGCATTATTCGCGAGTTAAATTATCTACAACCGACAACTTTTTTTCATAAAACACTTACCTTACAAAATTTTTAAGACCTGTGACTTATGATAAATCACAAGTGACTTATAATACTCGTAAGTCACGGCTGTAATTTATGACTACCATAATGTATCTATAGTTACGTAAATAATAAACGTATTATTTAATGGTCGTAGATAAAAGGATTTAAAATTGAGTACAGTTTTAAGCTAAACTCAAAAGAAAAAGAAAATTGCAAATTTTGTTACAATACTTTATTGTAATTTTTTTGAAACTTTCATCTCTTAAAAGAGTTTTTTATGGACTGAAAAAATATTATATGAGAAGAAACTAAAGTGCATCTTTTCATCACAAGCGTAAATATACAGTACTTACCTATTGCAGGAGCGCAGCGAGGGTAATAATTAAGGGAGGGACGAATAGGCGTTTCAGTTTTATTTTTATTAATTTTTCTTCTTTGTCATAAATAAGTGAAATATTTATGAACTCGACAAAAAATTACGAAATCAAGAAGAAACATCTTTCAAATCGTAGTTCTTCTTCTATCCTTGTTAGGAGCAGATTGGTGAGAATATTTTTAATTTGTCAATAACGAACAAAACTCAATTTGCATTTTTTGATTATGTCGAAGAGAATATATTAGTAACAAATAAATCAAACAAAAATGCAGAATATTGCTAATTATAAATAATACAAGATGCTTATGAAGTATTTACGAATGTGTTAATTCTATTTCGGAATAGAAAAAAAAAAGAAAATATATTTTTTTTTGTATAAATATTGTGAAACGTCTTGAATACCTTTTGGCACTCTCCTATACGTCGGACAAATGCAAACAAACTAAATATAAATCAAAATTTGCCGTTTAATTTCCAATTTACTTTCCTCCACACCCACCAATCCGGATTAATTTAGTAGTTGAGACGTTGAAACGGCCAATTAGAACCGTGAACATTACAAAATATCGAAAGAAAGCCAACAGACACAATAAAAAAATATGAATATAAATTAAAGCAAAACGTAGCTGAAATGATTGATGGTGTGATGATGACAGTAATTGAAACTGAAAATGAAACTTTCACAAACGTAATCGTCTCGAAATTATTAAAACGTTATACGAGGTGGTTCCGTGACCAGCCCAAAACTCACGATTGTCATTAATTTTTTTCCAACAATCCATTACATTTTAATCTGTTTGTTTTCCCAAATTTAGAATCCAATTATGTCACTTCTCCCAACGCAACAAGACACGACATCGGTGCACGAGGTGCAAAAATAAATAATATTCCGCGTTTCTGTTTATCTGTTAATCCGCAGCATTTTAATTTTCCGCTTTGCGTGTTTGAAAAGAGAAAAGAGTAGATTTTTGAGTTTGCGGTGCTATCTCCGGACCGGCATTTGCGCTAGCGGCACACCATAAATCGGCCAACTCCGATTTCGCTTGAGCTTAACGGCGACAATTTAACCGAATCCACCTGTCCTCGTCCGGTTTTATGGCAGCTAACACCAATTTAGCATTAGAATGAATATTTAGCGTGCTTACAGTACATGTCATCGTAAACCGGTAAGATTTATGACCCCCAATATATCAAACCTCCCCGCACTTAACGAGTTCTTTGGCGATTCGGTGTGGTGGGTGAGCTTTTGGGGCCGCGTGCGTGATAATTAGGCTCGGGGCGTGTCCCGACTCCGGGGTGACCCCGGCCTGCGTCCGGGGGGTTGGCCGGAGTGATAAGATCCGGTCTTAAATAAGACGTATTAAAGCGACACCTAAACCTCATTGATTATATTGTGTTGGAGCGTCATAATACAAACGTCAAAAATTCCATGGGCGTTCAGATGATATCTGTGCACGGTCTGGGGCCTCGGCAGTGTAAGTGTCGCCCCCCGGAGTGTCCCATTCAACCATTATAAACAGGCTACCAAGCAGCGCCCGCGGCCCCAGATTAGCCTAACAATGCACTTAATAACTATTAGGACCGGGGGTTATTAATTGTGCGGATTGCGCAAAAACGCACAATACGCACACGTAATGGTTGTCGCTCGCGGTTCCGATAAATCACCGCCGAAGAGTAATTGAACAATTATTAACAATATCAATATCGGGTCGGATGGAATGTTGACCTGGACGGGCGCGGAAATCAACGGCCTCTGATTTATCGGGCGAGATCCGGGGGCCCCGGAGTGACGTTCCATCTCCGGACGACGAAACCGCGTCCGCCGGCAGCGCCGTCAACTCCGCGAGCTACTTCTTCCGTGGGCGCCGCAACCTCTCCACGATCTAGATCCGAGAGAACACATTGTAGTACGGTTTCGTCCCGCCGCCCCTCGACGCGCACCGTCCCTCGCCGCCCATAAGTCCCCGACCCGGCTGAGGTCGCGCCCACGCACGCATTCCCTTGTCCAGCCTCCGAAGAACTTAACAAGCAATATCTCGGCGTTATGCCCGTCTTATTTATAATTCTCCTGCCACGTCCTGATGAAGATGTCTACCGAGCGGGTTACCATAGCGACAGCTGTTTAAAACTCAGCGGGCGTTCGTTATGTTGGCCGCCCGCTGCTCCGCGCCCGCCAGATCCACACCTGGACGCCTGCGCCGACGGGCGTCGGAGGATCCCCGAAAAAACACATCTTTACCGCGAGGGCACTCTACAATACGCCAGGTGACAAAAGCTCCGCGAAGCTTCGCAAACCCCAAAATGCGCAAAAGCTCCCGAGCTTTCAAAAATATATTATCTTTTTTTTTCCTCTGCATCCATGCACGAGTAGTGCACTCTTTGTGCGTTTCGAGCCTTTTGAAGTAAACACTCAATAAACTATTATTAGAGGTGTTGGATTCTCTCATGGGCTGTGACCTTGTAAATATCTGCGCAAAGGCGGAGCGATAAACCAGTGAAAAATCTCTTTCTTGGTCTTCCTGTTGGTCATTCTTTTTTCTTCCTCTTACCCACTCATTTATATTATTTTACACTTTGTCCGCCGCCTCCCGGCGTTAATCAGAACATTTTTGGAATAATCCTTGGCGACGCCGTCCCCGCCGCGTCCGCATTCTCCTCACCCCGCCACGCACAACAATAATTTATCGCTAATTAAGTCCGTAATTAGATCCTCCGAACAAACGAGACGCGGTAATTGATATTTTAATCTAAAACCCGTTCGAATAACAATAAAACCGCCATAATAAGGCGAGGCACCATCCGCCAGTGTAAATATTTAAATTGAGTGTCAAATAGCATTAAAGTCCATAACACACAATACGAGTCCGTGTAAATCAGTTCTTCTGCGGAGCGCTCCGTCCCCGGCGAAAGTGTTCGTCTGCCGCCCCTGACGTTGTCCCTCTCTCGCGGCGGAAGGAGCAGAGAGTGCGAGCGGCGCGTCCGCGGTTGTTGGAGGCGGGTCGACGGCAGCGGAGCGTTATGAGCCATAAAATCTGACCAGAAGAGGCTCGGCGTAAATTGTGGCCGTCTCGCGAGTTTGCCAAAAATAACACAAATCGAAGGGGGGACCGGGATTGATAATAAAGCCGTCTCGACGATTTAAGAGGTGACTTAAGTCACTGATGGCTTAAGGCATTTGTTCTAACAAGATCAAGTTACAAAGATATGTTCTAATCCATTTAGAACCTCATCAGATCTACTATCTACTCTTTAAATCTAGTGACCTAAAATCGATTTTAGATTTCTTCCGTTAGTGCATGTCGGTGCCAATGTCCATCCAAATCATTCTCCAATGATTCTAGATAGCACTGGTGCAGTTTCTAAAGCCTTTGTGACGACTTAACTGTCAATTAAATTGTTACCCTTTGTAGTACTTCTCTATTGTATCTAATCTTCTCTTCGAATTTTCTTGCAATCATCTATGTACCACGCAGTTATGACAAGTTGTCCCAATCGATTCTCTCCTCTTCAGCTCTTCATTTCTTCTTCAGAAAGAAATTACTCCCGTTAGAAGATCGTATTTTCATTTAGTTAGATCTAGTGACCTCCACTCAATTCTAGATTTATTATGTCAATGTATGTCATTCTTCAATGATTTTCGATTGCAATACTGCACTCTCTAAAGATGTTAGCACAAATTAACTGTCATCTAGGTGGTTTCTTTTTGTAACACTTCTTCTATATCGTATCTATTGTTCCTTTCTCAAGCCTTTGAGTCTTTTTGGAAGAAGGTTATAGAAAGTACAGTTCTATCTTCTTCAGCTCTCCTTTCTTCTATTACTTAACAGTTCTCTTTTCTGCATGATATTGAAACAACCATAGAGGTTTACTTACAGTAAACAGAAATTTTCTTCTTCTTCCTAGATTGTATTTATTGCCCATTAATTGAATCACAATCCATTAATTTTTTTTGCAACACAAAGCTTTTTCTTCATTCTTTCATCAGGCCCGCCGTTCTGCACTCCCTGGCCGCGTTATGCTTCCACTCTTCGTGGAGCAAAGCTATGTCTTTGAACGCAGAGCCCCAAAGAAAATGTTTCCAAGCGCAATCGAGAAATTGACAATAGAATGGCGAACGCGCCCGTACAAGACAATTGCTGTCGCGTTTCTTCGACCATGTCGGTTGAAATCGAATCGAGGTAGCAATCGTCACCGAATTATTCAAATTCGGGCGATTTTTAGTCCTGAGCCCCCGGCCACTCTTGACTAATGGAGTCGATTTACCATTAACACGGTCCCGCTCCTTATCCGTTATCTATGACGGCGGCGTTTCGGACATTTTTCACGAATGCGGGGCGCCCATTCTGGTAGCCCCCGTCCGAACAAGACGTAATAATTCGTGGTGCCCCCCGCTGGCCGCTGTGAAGTGATAATATAGTTTTTACAGCGTCGTCCGACATCCAGGGAGTGGCAGACCGTTGTGCGCCCATTAAAATATTTAATTTCGATTTAATCGGGACTTTACATCAATAAAAAACGCATAAATTGTTTTGATATATCGGCGACGATGAATTCTCCCATCGGACGCGCCCGATCCGGTGCCGCTTGATTTCCCAGGCTGCGCGACGCTATCGACACCGTCACGACGGGGACCGTTCCCAGCCGATATTCAAATTAGACAATAAATTTATTGTTAATAAGCGTCACGTTTTTACGGCACTAAACGACGATATTTCTCGCCCCCGGGCCGTTATTTCCAACTATTAACGACTAATTTAGTCAACATGTGCAAGTTTATTTACACAAAAATTAACTATGGCTGAATTTGTGTAATAAATTGCCGTTTTATATACTTTACGGCTTAATTAAAGGATTATGCAAATGGACAGCGGTCCAGCCACTCGCATAAACATAGCATCTTTAGTACTCGTCCGGTACGTTTTTTTCCCTTTTACAAACGTCCTCGTGTTAATAGACTTGTCTTCAGCGTCAACACAACACAAAAACCGAACGAGATCCTCTGCTGAGGTTTGCCAAGACGAGGCATGGGCGGCGACTTCGGACCTTCCAATACCACACTTGACAGACGATCAATCAACTCGAATCAAATTTCTCAAACCCTCAGGCTCTGTAAACATTACGCATCATTAAAGAATTTATTTACCACACAGTTTTGAATCTCGAAGCGATCCCGCCACGAACAAGCCTCCCATCGATAGATGGCGGCACCCTCGAAGAGCGCCAAATTTGAAAATTCCAACACTACCCAAATGTGAGTCCCCAGACGGGTCTAGAAAGAAGTGTTAGAACCAGAAAAGATAACACTAAAGCTTCAGGTTTATGTTCTAATAAAAAATAAATTACAACTTCTGATATTTCTTCTAGTGACAGCTGACGGATAACCAGTGACATTTTTGCCTCGGCCCATTTGAAATGTTTTAGGTGATGAAATGCCGATCCACTTAGGCCGACGACAAATTACACGTTTTTCCCACACTATTACGCAACACTTGTGCTGAGAATCAGTGATATTTGAAACGTTTGAAATTCTTCGCAATTTTTCTAACGAACACCAAACAACAAATTCTCGACGTCGTTGGACCTCTTATTTATAGTCGATTGGACTCGCGCCGCACAAAAAAGTGATATGCATCTGATCACGATTAAATCCAAGATGGCGTCCGGAATTTAATAATCGTTTGTGTTGTAACGGGATATTTTACGCCACCCGTTTCCGGAGCATTCTAGTGCCGATAATGTAGATATTCACGACTATTTCGGAATTTGCCCATAAACATGTCCAGATTCTTGAGATAGCGAGATATCAAATGTTGTCCCAAAAGAGAATTGTCATCGCCGACGTATTTCTTAATTCTGATTCCCACCCGATAAATCAGCGCGGGCCGTGCGAGACGAGAGGCGCGTCGCGACTAGACTCGCACGCCGCGCGCGCGCCAAATTTGAAAACTCGAAAAGTCAGACCGGTGCAAATCGACAGATCGCGATTGGGAATGTGACAGGCCCCCAAGATGGGAGTCGTGTGGCGGTGAAGCCGTCGCTTGATGTGTTAATCGCGGTTTGCGCCTGCGCTAATCTCCATCACTTAAAATAAATCTGTGTAATTTTTAATATAGTCGCCGTAAAGGAGATGGCCATTGTAGCTGTCACTGTGCAGCCAGTCTTAAATACGACCTCGCCGATGCTATCTCGTCGTTCGCTGTGTTCAGTTCCCGCTTACAGATTATAACTTGTCGCAACAACAACTTATTCATATCAGAGCGAAAAGATGGGGTCGGAGAGGGTGCGCTGGGGCGCTGGAACGGCCCCGCGGGATTCCGTCCGTCGGGAGCGATCAAACACCGATCTAATGAGAAATCATAACAAATGCGGCGAGAGTGGGCGACGGTATTACCTACCAACGCTCATTGTTTAGGATACGAGCAGGAACGGCCGTAATTTCTTAAATTGTAATTAAGGTCGACGATAAGAGCGATAGTGGAGGTTGGCGGCGATGGGAACGAGGACAGGTTCGCACGGTGGTTTTCACAGTGCAGAACCAGATCCAGAGGCGGAAAAAAATTTGAAAAAAAAATCTATGGTCTTTATTGTGGTGTCCTAACCCTAGATAATCAAAAAAAACTTCTGTTGCTACAGTCCTAGGCGAAGACCAAAACGATTCTAAAATTCTCATAAAATTCTGAAGATCTTAAACCAATGAGTGATTCAGAAGTTTTCTTTTCCCGCCTCATCTTCCCAAAGAGAGATTATCTGTCCGCCAAATGGTACTTTCTGCTTTCTGACGTGACCGACATTCTTGATCAGTCCTCTTGCTTCTTTTATCTCTTCACTTGCAACGTTTCTTTCTGATTTTTGAGCTTTTGATCATCACGAATTCATTTTCTAACAAGATTCTTTGTTTGTCAATTTTCACGTACAAAATGGTTCCCCAAAAGTACGTTCTAATCCATTTGGAGCTTTACAGACTATTTACCCGTTAGAAGATTACATTTTCACTTCGTCCAATCAAAGCATTCTTCAATGATTCTAGATTGCACTTTCTAAAACATTCATCACGACTGAATCTCGAGTTTTCTTGGAGCCATCTATGTACCACGCTATTATGACAAGTTGTCCCAACTGGTGCTTTCCTCTTCTGTTCTTCTTTAAAGAGAAATTTTGAAGTTAGAAGGTTACAATCTGTATTACAGAAAGTTGTCCCAACCTGTTATTTTTTCTTCAACTCGTCCTTTCTTCTTTAAAGAGAAGTGACTAAAGTAAGAAGATTATATTTCCACTTATAGATTCATTTTGTCAACGTGTACAGTATTTAAATCCGTTTAAACGAGTCTTCAATGATTCTAGATTGTACCGCAACACTTTCTAAAGCTTTCAGCACGAATTAACTGTCAACTAGGTTTCTATCACATCCGTTGTTCCCTTCTCAAGATTTTTCGACTTCCTTGGAACCATCTATGTTACGAAAAGTTGTCACAACCTGTTCTCTCTTCTTCAGCTCTTCTTCTCTTCTTTCAAGGAAAGCTACTGAAGATTGATAATATTCAACTTTTTCACTTTTCACTTACAAACGATTCTTCAATGATTCTAGATTGCACTGAAGCACATTCTGAAGCTTTTGGCGCACGAATTCACTGTCAATTAAGTTGCATTGCACGTTGCTCAGCCAGCTTGTACGTTGATATCGTCGCCTCCGCGTTCTTCGGCCGTCGGTCGAGGGCCGTGTCTCTGGTTGTCGTAGCCGCCGCAGAGGTCGCTGGCGTCCGTGACAACTCTATCCCACATCCAACATAATCTCCCGCACATATCTCAGCGAGCTCGCGTAATATTTTATTCGAGCATATTGTGCCTTAGCGCTTATCTCGGCTATTTATCAGCACGGCCTACGTCGCATGCGGCACCTGAAACCCCAGAAATTAATTTTCGAAATCCGTTTAGTCCGTTCGTAAGTCATTGTTGCGTCCATTCTCGGGCCCTCTCACGATATTCATATAAATGCGTCTTGTTGCGGCCGAGCCGCACCGCCTGATTATGATGTATATTCGTGTGTGAGCGTTTTGTCTGCGATCACGCACCACGGCGATGGCTCCCGTCTTTGGCTTATCCCCGTCGTGCCTCTTGAATTCCTGATCGGGTCTGAATTCGATGCGATAAGTGGCGGTAACGCGCCGGCTACGGGGATTACATTATGTATTTCGTTGGATTTTTTTTATTGTTGTTGTTGTTATTATTATTTACAGGACTGATTGTGGAGGCGGTCGTTATCGCAGCCGTGAAACGCACTTAAACGTCCCGAAATATGGCAGAGGGGATGGCATGGGGGGCCGCGTGGCATCACGACCCGTCACACCGATTTCCAAGAAGTGGACTCACCAACGCAGATAAAGATCGACGCAATCACTGTTGAATATCATTTGTGTTTTCCTATCATGTTCGATTTGGCAGTGATTGGGAATTTTTGATTGCAGTAGCGCTAACATCACGCTCTTTTTGGCAATGTCTTCTTCTTCTTCTTCTTTTACAAAACTTGCTTCCTGGCGGTATATCGCAAATGTTCTTCTCTAGTCATGATGCTCTACAATCTAGTTGGCCAGAAGTATACTCTATATTTTACTAGCAAGTCTTTTTTAGTTTCCTTTTTAGTAATTTGAACATCGACAGTTACATAAGCATCACCTGTTGGAAGCATGTTGTATTTCACTATCTCCAAGAGTTGAATAATTTTGTGTTCCAACAGAATAATGCTCTTCCCAACATGGCGAGTGTGGTGTGTAGGAATGGAAAAGCAATCTTTCTTTCTTGTCACCTGATTTATTTTTAAATAGATTTTTTTACTTTTATTATTATTTGATAAACGATACATTTCTAAACAAATTTGTGAAGATAACAATAATTACAGTTATCAGCTGTGAAAATTTTAACAAATATTCGAATAGAAATTTTCTGACAAAAAAAATTCCAAATTTTAAAACATCTGAAACTAAATTCGAAAATGTTGTGTTCTATCCGACCATTTCAGCAATAAATGCTATGGTTACATATTACGTTCTAGCCCACCAGACTCTCGGTGACACGGCATTCAGGCCAAATTAGTTTGTCATTACAGATTGTATTACAGTAGACACTCTATACTGTGAACATCGGGTAACGGAAACCTCCGGCTAACGTGAACAGCGTTGTTCATTGCATTAACCACTGTATAACGTGAACATGAACCTATCCGCTAACGTGAACATTCAATTCCAGCTGATTCTGGACTTTTATCGTTCTTAGAATTACAACTCCAGACACAATATGCCCAACGAGGAACGTGGCTCATTTCGTTTTGCTTTAGTTAACTCCGTTACACAACATAGTGCGTACCATTTGCAATGTCTCTAAAAAAAACAATGTGCTTGACACTTCGCGAAAAAGCTCTTGTCATTGAAGAGCTAAATAATGGTTTAACTGTAACAAGTTTATCTAAAAAATATGGTGTGGCAAAATCTACAATCTGTAAAATAAAAAAGAACAAGCAAGTGATTTTAAATGCTGTGACCGATACCTATGTTGGACCGGGGAAAAGAAGAACGTTAAAGAGCTCTGAGTTACCAAAGATGGAAAAAAGACTATACCACTGGTTTACAACTCAACGAAATAAAAATCTTGTAGTGTCTGGTGAAATGATAAAGGAAAAAGCAAAATTATTACACTCTGAAATAAAGGAAAGTTCGAAGGAATTTACTGCCAGTGAGGGATGGCTACAAAGGTTTAAACGGCGTTTTGGTATTAGGTTTTTAAAGATTTCTGGAGAAAAACTTTCCTCGCAGCCGGAACTTGTAGATCCTTTTAAATTAGAATTAAAAAACAAAATCCAAGAGCTAAATCTCACATTGGATCAACTCTACAATGCTGATGAGACCGGTTTATATTGGAAACTTCTGCCAGATAGAACATTTGTTTCGTCAACAGAAAAGACAGCTCCTGGTCGAAAAACCGAGAAGCAACGAATCACTTTTTTGGCTTGCACCAATGCTACTGGAAACCATAAAGTTAAACCACTGGTTATCGGTAAAGCCAAAACACCACGAGCATTTAAAAATTTTGCCTGTCCTGTGGATTATGACCATTCAAAATCTGCGTGGATGACAGCAGCCATCTTTAAAAATTGGTTTCATATGTCTTTTGTACCGCAAGTAAGTTTTTTAATGAATCGGTCTTGCATTGTGTGCCCTTTTCTGTTCTGGTTATAGGTTAAACGTTTCTTAAAAAGTAAAGGTCTCCCAATAAAAGCCTTACTTGTGTTAGATAATGCTCCATCACATCCACCAGAAGAAGATCTGAAGAGTAAAGATGGGGAAATAGTAACAATGTATCTACCACCAAATGTTACTCCACTTATCCAGCCCATGGATCAAAATGTAATCAGACTGACAAAGCTGTATTATAGGAAAAGCCTTCTTGCCAGCATTGTAGCAAATGACTCAAACATCACCGAATCACTAAAAAGTTTGACCATTAAGGATGCGATTGTAAATCTAATGGGCGCATGGAATCGTCTTGATTCAAAAATGATTGCAAAATGCTGGAGAAACATTTTACAAGTTTCCGAAAATAATGAAGACGAAGACGATTTGCCCCTGTCAGTTTTAAGGACACGGTACCTAGACAACGTAGGTCCAGTATCTGAAGTATCAGATCTGCTCAATACAGTGTTACCGGAAAATACATTTAAGGAGGTAGATGTGTTGGAATGGAATAGCATCGACGATCAGTGTACAAATCAAAGTGACGATGAAGACAATGAGGTTGTTGAAACTGAAGAAGACCGACCAATTTCAGCTACAAAAATTTCACCAGAGACTGCAATAAATGCTTTGAATACAACAATTCAATGGGCAGAATGTAGCGGGATAAGTATTGCAGATGTTATGGTCCTCAAACAGTTACGGGAACAAGCAGTCAAGCAGACAATTGAACAAAAAAAGAAACAAAAAAAAATTTTAGACTTTTTTCAGAAAATATAATAATGTAGTTTGCATTTATAAATAAACTGTTTAATATTTCACTAATTATTATTGATTAAATCAAAGCTATTAATGCACAGAAACTACCTTTCGTTAATGTGAACAATTCGCTAACGTGAAAAGTGCCCGTTTTATTTTGTTCACGGTATCGAGTGTCTACTGTATTATCAAGTAATGATAAAATTGAGTATGAGGGAAAACTCCTCTAAAATTATTATTAGTATCGGGTGTTCATTTAAATATCTCCTCAAAGTTGGCGTCGAAGAGTCGATTGTGAACGCACCACCACTCGTCAGTCTGCAGAATAAAAACACAAACAAAGCAGAAAGTGAGGTTAGATTTAAACAATTGATTCGTGGTCTGTGATCCGTGGTGCGATCACAATCGACTCTTCAACACCTACTTTCAGGACAAATTTAAATGAACACCCGATAGTAGGATTACAATTATAATATGTATTGACAGTTTTTTTTCACACGAGGAATTGAAACCATTTTACAAAGATTAAAAAACTGTGAATCAATTTGGTAATTATGGTTTAAATTGACCACTTTTGACCACAATTACTTAGGTAATTGCTTTGAAAAAACTGAATCTGCTAACTCTTCCTCAAACAAGCTCTTCTTTTGCCATTTTTTAAACGAAAACAAATTTTTCTGTTGATTAATTCAATTGATTTGATTAACTTTTTTTAGGACTTTACGTACGAGGACATTTCCAGTTTCAGTCCATCCAACCCATCCCCGTTTATGACTAATTGCCGCATTAAATCATGCGTCTCGTATCGTTTCCGTGGCGATTTATTCAAAAGCCGATACGATCGCTCTTCTAATAACAATAATATGCAACAACAACGCCAACGAGAAAATAAGACGAAGAAAGAGCCAAGAAGTTTGTTTAATCGTTTCGAGACGGAGATGAAAAAAATTACATCCTCATCGCGAGCACCGATCTTAATTATCTCGGTATAAACCAACTGAACGTTATGAATACAATCACAATCTAGATCTGGATCTAAATAACACCTCGCAGACGCGCACAATAATAGAGATTTCATCCCGAATCGGGGTACGCGTACCCGGAGAGTACCCAAATTGATTTGGGCCGTTTACAGGGTGATTTATGTGACATTTCGGGCTCACGCCGTGCACTTTTTCCGCTTATCACGACCCACCAGATAATGTCTGTTTTTCGGGCGTTAATTCCGTGTATTTGCCCAGATATGGATCGATTTTGATCGACGTGGGGATTATTGCTTTTTCTATTTCGACGAGGAGGACCTGCAAGTCACGATTTTTATTTGTTTTTCACACCGGCTCCACGTCCGATTTATCGCCATTAATTATATCTGTCCGGGTGATGGGCTCAAATAAAAATCATAATTTGTTTCGTGCCGGTGTTGGGGCGCCCCGATTGAATAATTATCATCTAGATGCACGACGATTCGGGATAATTGGACCGATGACGGCTGTAAATTTTACAACGTCTCGATTAAATCCGGACAAAATGTCCACGAAAGCTCCGGCCACGCTGCCGAAGAGCTCGACCGTCCGACGGTTCCTGCCCACGAGGACTTCTTCGATACCATCAACGTTTTCAACAATATTTTGCCAACTTTATGAACAAACTGAAACAACAACAAACAGTCAACTCTTCCAACCCGGACCAAGCTCACTTGATTTTTTTGACAGTTGTCTTCTCTTCAACCGGTAGCAAAAAGCGTTCTTCCTCCAAATCTTCAATCGCTGAACCTGGTCCTGGTCCTGGTGCGGACTCGAATCGCATAAATCAGTGCCACTTGGAATTAAAATTTTTAAGAATGGCAACCTGTCGCCACCGTGAACGTTTCAAATCTAATTAATTACAAACTTTCCCACCGTAATTATTATGCTATTGTTCTTCATTCGCTGCAGATTAGTCTGTCGGTCGTACGTGAGCATTGTCAATCCCCATGAAATGAAACACACGATATCCTCCCTAATAGGAGGCAGAGTGAAATTCCTGAAAAAATCGCTTCGGGACGCGTTCCTTCGCCGCCCCTTTTTATGTTTGTTCCCGTGGATAATTTATGGGACGCTTTAAAATTATTTACTCGCGCCCATTGTTGAAAATCTTTTGGTAAAAACTAAATTAAAGGAGGAATGAATAGCTGTAAAATTTAATCGTTAATAAAAGCGCTCTAACAGGTTGTATTTAATAACCGTTTTGGTAAAAACCATCCCAAATAGATATATATTATAAAACCATTAAAAAGCTAATATATTACGGCCTGCTTAACTACAGCCTGGCTTTTGTGGCTATTAAAATTATGTTAAAATACGCTCAACGAAACGCCCGCTCATAAATCTAACCTTTTTGTGTCGGGGGCCGGTCCTCCAAGGGGGCTTCCAATTTTGGGCTAAATCGCCGATTAGGGTGGCGTCCTGACTGTCACCTGAAACACGACGATTGTCAAGTTGGCAACACGCGCGTTTCCGAAACGATATTTGTTTAATGGCTCATTTGGACGTTTAGACTGTGAGGGGCTGGAAGCGGCCATAAATTACGCGATGCACATTCTGAGAATATTTTTTGAATTATTATGGTAATGCAAAAGGCGTATACTGTTTGAAAATGTAAATTGACAGCGAGAGAGAGCGCAGATGCGTTGTCGCCGGCGCCGACAGAGACCCGAGATATTTTATTACCTGAAGGTCTAGCTAACCAATTATACGGTGTCTTTTTTGACAGCTTTAATGTTAATATACACCAAGAGTACCTTGTTAATATGTAATAGCCTTTGTCCGAGCTGGAGTCTCCTCAATGGACCGCGGGGGAACGGGAATGGGAATTTTATACGAAATTTTTAATTGCCGTCACATTCGCGCCGAAAATCACACCTAGGCCTCCTCCGGAACCCATAAACTGTCCGATTCCTCCAGCAAACTCCTAAATTCAAGTCACCCACGCCGAAGCGTCCAACACGGCTAATCGCAGGACGTAATTAATACGTTAATGACGCAGCGCATGGCCGCCAACCGGTGTGAAAAATCACCAATAAACGTCGCCGTGTAACCTCCAAATCTCAATAATAACGTGTTCGTGGGGCCGTCTCGGTGAGTTGTCGTCATTTACAAATCGCGATTTTGACTTCTGGTTTCGCCTATGAGTGATATCCTACAAGCAAACCAAATGGTATCATAATTTAGACCAGCTCCTCCGAACCAAAGCCTACCTGAATGTGTCGGCGTGGGTCGCTACATGACCCGCTAATAGAAAAATGACCATTTGGCCAAAATATTTCCAAATTAATCGGCCAATTATGCGAGTCGAATGCCTCGGTTAAGTGTCTGCCACGTCCGGCTGAAATTGTTATTAAAATGATAATTAACAGAACAATATATTAAACGAAACTGATCCGACATTTTAATTGGCCTACTTAATAATATTTATGCGTTGGGTGCATTGATACTGTCTTTATTGCCCATTGTTGGGCACTTTATAAAATGCTACGGCGACTGCGGCGCCATCTTGGCCTCGCTACTTAATTTAGTTTCAGACCGAGACGGCGTGAACTGTCACTCACCTAACCTAGCCAACTGGACCAGCAAAATCAGCGCAATTTGTCACAAATTCGACTGTTTTTCTCATTTTTAATTCCCTTCAGCTGTGCACGTAAAAATTCCCGTCCAAAGATTATTTTCATTTCAAATGCAAAACGTGCTGCATTGTCAGAGCTTGATTTACGATTCAATATATTTGAGACATATACTTGTCGATAAATATCTGTTAATTTAATGACTGGAGAATTTACATCACAAATACACTTTTTAATTTGGCAAATAGTCCATAAAATTTTTTCCGCTGTTTATGTCCGTGCCATCCACGTCCTCCTGGAAAAAACCCATTAATCCACCATAAAATATCAACAAAAACATAAAACTTTATACAGTTAACACGTACATAATAAAATTAAAATATTCCCGAAATAAAGTGTAAAAAAGACAAATTTTAACGTTTTAGGATGTAATAAACATCAAAGCGACCCGTGAATAGCATACATTTTGAATAAAAGGTGAAAACAAATACGTCATAATTCAGTTTTAATAGTGTGGAAGTCCACAGACCAGACGCAGACATAGACCACACTGGCCATAAATTATTAAATTCCAGCGTGGGCGTCCTCGTCATACTTTTTGACGTTTGGGGAAAAATCTCGGTCGGCCGCGATGAAGATCTCGACTGTCAGTTGTTTCCCAAAGAGGGTCTCCTCGGGTTCGCCGGGTGAGTTATCCCGGCGGTTGGTGAATGGCCGATCAGAAATTATGTCGCATTAAGTCGGGCCAGTCGAGAACCGCCCCTTAATCCGAATTTATTGAGAGTGTTTAAGTGCAGGACCAAAATGCTAAACACCCCCATAAATCAGCCATATAAAAACCAAATATGGGGGGAAAAGGGACGAGTTAATCCGCTTCGTTGCAGACGGACCAAAAGGACCACCACGGAATTTGAATGCTGCAATCCTGACCGAACCTAATTTCACCAGGTTGTAATTAGGGGATTAGGATAATATGCGCGACGTTTTTGACGTCGGCGAGGGCCTAATTACGTCCACCTGTGGTGCAGTGGTGGTCTGTTTCTGGAAATTTTAGGATGAAAGGGTCGTAAATTAAATTTTAGAGTGCACCACTCAAAACCCCCAATAAACCCCCGATAGAAAGCTGACAGCTACAAACATTTGGCCCGTTCCAAAATTTCAGAAATGGCACGCCACTGTTCAAAAGATTTTTTTATCACGTTGTTGCAGTTTGACCTTTAAAATGAACACATCACGAGTAGTTGTTTGGTGCTGGCGTGCGATTTTCTTATCGAATCTCCCACGTGAATTAGTTTTGTCGTTGTGGAAATAAGCGAGAGGCGCAGACGATTAAAACAACATTCACGAGCTCGGGAAAATTTGCGGGAATAATTCGTGCACCATAGAGATTGCAAGTGAAGATTTTTGTGTCATTTTCGGAGATCATGATTGTGTGTGGAGAATTTTCAAACAAACTGTGTAATATTGGAAGAGAAAATGTAAAAAAGAATATTTGGTGAAGAATGAGCCGAACACAGGAATATAGTTTGGATAAAATATTGAGATCTTTCATAGAAAACAGTCGAAATTAATTTGTTAAGAAATGCGAAATAGAAGTCGCTAGAAAAATCTTTATTCTAGATTTTACAATTATTTTATTAAGAAATTAATTTTAAATAAAATGAAATCAATGAAGTCAATGAAAGCAGTTTCTTTATTTTGTTATATTCAGTTAAATTTATCCTCAAAGTTGGCGTTGAAGAGTTAATTGTGAACGCACTCGTCAATCTGCAAAGTAAAAATACAAACAACGCAAAAAGTGAGGTTAGATTTAAACAGCTGATCCGTGATCTGTAATCTGTGGTGCGTTCACAATCGACTCTTCAACGCCTACCTTGAGAATAATTTTTTGAAATTTTATAATTAAATTTTATAATTAAATGAACACCCGATAGTTAATATTTTCCTCCAGTTTATTTATTTATTTTCTTTATTTTTTCTTTCTCTTTGTTTTTGCAATATTTTTTTATTCTTTTACGAATATTACCTAGCACTACCAGGTATTTTTTTCCTCCAGTTTATTTAATTTTTTCTCCTTATTTTTTAAACTTTTCCATTTTTTTAAATTCTACACTTCCCACAACATGTCAGTACCTATACCTATTGGTATTCACAACTCTCCACAGTAACTACATATCTCATATTTTATTTTCTTTCTTCATTTACACTTAACTATTCTTTTTTCACATTCTTTTTTTCTCCTGATCATTGGCCCTTATTTTCTAGTCTTTGCTGAATCCTACTAATGTACGCTGTAAAAAGACTTGGATTCACTGGGGATCCTTGTCCTACTTCCATTCTTGTCTTGCTTTTCATGCATCCAAATATTATTATTTTTTTCATTCCTATCATCACTATCATTAATGCAGGGTCATTATAAATTATTGTCCCATCGCAGTAGGCGTTGGTGCCGCAAGCCTCATAACATGAGCGAGATAGATGGCGCTACTGGGAGGCTGGACAATCATTTATAATGACCCTGTATAATTCTCTTTCTCTTTAAATTATCACAGCATTCCGTAGCTTACTAATCCATGTTTTATTTTAACCAAAGGTGATCTTCTTCTGGATGATAACACGTTAAGCCATGAACAAAAAAAAAATCAGAAGGGAAGAAAACAGATTTTAAGTTAACGGAACGACCACCAACGTAGGTGAAGGTATTTTCTTTGTAATATTTTCTGCAAATTTACCTATGAAGACAAGTGGAATTAACTTTTGTGATAAGTTTTAAGCCTGTTATGTCATTTCCGCGTGTTTTGGCTCATTTTGTTTGTCGTTTAGGTGGCATCCCTCAGGGATCAACTTTGGGCCGATTCTTAAAACATATATATGACACCCTGGAGATTAACTTGGGACCGGTTCTGGTCCTAAAGAGACAAAACATTCGGTGGCTTTGTTTGCGCGGAGGTAACAAGACGGCAGCCCCTTTGGTGCTAAGATCCCTTTGGAACCGACAAAATAATTTGACTTTTCGAGTGTCCATTTCGAAAATGGTTAATGCGATTAGCGAGCATCTTCTCCGAAAACGTAAAACCATTAAAACGGTCCTGATCCTTGGCCGTGAATCGGCAGGTACCCGGTCGGTTCCCGTAAAGGAAGTTAATTAAAAATGAAGTAAAAAAATGACGGTTTTAATGGGTCCCTAAACCCACATGCGAAAGCTGCCTCCCGGATAATTTAT
Source organism: Tenebrio molitor (assembly GCF_963966145.1). Lineage (NCBI taxonomy): Eukaryota > Metazoa > Arthropoda > Insecta > Coleoptera > Tenebrionidae > Tenebrio > Tenebrio molitor. Next base: position 28,343,985 of record NC_091048.1, on the reverse strand, counting down.
GAAAACGTTTATTACAACAAACAAGTTGATATATTCCAAATATATTCATCGCCACAAAATAAATACCCGCTTTATTTTTACCATTTTCACGGCTCCGAAAACACCTATCGAGTTTGAAAATTTATTTAATGAGGTAAAAAAACAATAATTCAACCGGCCGTATTGGTTAGTGATAATTTACGGCGTGCGCGACAGGGACGGACCGGCCCCGCAGCCCGCTCCCGACAAGGATGCCGTCCGCAGGAATGCCAATGATTCATGGACGACGAAAGGCTATGTTCGGATGTTTAAGGTGTTTTTTGTTTGGTTTGTGTTGTGTTCTGTTTCGACACGTACAAATGAACGTTACACTTCTCGCACTCCTGATGTGTTCTCTCTTGTTTATGACCCCCCTTGTCCGCCGCCCCTAATCGCCTGTAATTGGGACGTCATCTTCGTCCACGACCGACCGCCATCACTCCCGGAGCCGGGGCGCAGCTCCGGAGTCCGCGAACTGTAAAATCGACGATTCTTCAATAGCCTCTTTACGGACTTAATTCCCCTCATAAATCCTCCGGACCCCCCACCAGCTCAAATCATTTGGCTATTGTGATGCAAATCACTGAAATAATCTCTCAACGGAGGAGTCGTAAGATGCGATTTAATTATCTGGGAAAATGTGCGCGAGATACCGGGTGGTTGCAAAAAATGCGTCAGTTTGTAATGTCTGCTTATTTACAAAAAAAAGTACCTGTTGTTAATATTAATGTGATTATCGAGAGGTTAAGCACGTCGGTTGCGTCAGTGTTTGGATGGGTGACCGTCCGAGAGCCTCGTTGCGTTGGAACTTCAATACTTCAGTACTTCCTTTCAGTATGATCTGTGATCCGTAAAATGTCCTAAGAATGAACTACGACCTAGATGGCGTAAAAAGGAGTGTATAAAAAATAAATGATAAGATAAATTGTACTTCAAAGGAATGACAAATCGCGCCCGATGCCGTGTCCTGTTTTTATGATAATAATAAATTGTTATTATATTGATAAAATTGAAAATATAATGCTTATGTATTATACCGCAACGCTATGATTTTCAACCATCAATTGTTTCTGTGAGCAATCTTCTATGGTTGACCTAAAAGAGCTTCTTGAATATTTTTTAAAAATGTTTTTATAGTTGTTTCTGTTTTCTTTTCACCTCTTCTCTTTTTATTGCTCAATAGGTTTCTTTTTCTTCTCCGCAGATCCATCTTATTTTTCAATTTTTTTCCTCCAAAATGCATCTTTTTTTACGGCTTTCCTTAATTGTTATTTGTGTATCAAGGCCAAAAGGGCATCTTTTTCGTCCGAGTCTGAGTTTTCTGGCCGAGGCGCAGCCGAGGCTTGAAAACAGCCGAGGACAAAAGGCACTTCTTGGCAGAGGTGCACATTAAATTTTTTAGGCGATCGCACTACAAACAAGACATTAGGTATTGAAAAAATTACAAATTTATTTTGTATCCACTTTTTTCAAATAGATACATTTATTAATACATATTAACATTTTAAATGATTTTTTTTACGAAGGATATCAAGCATCCTTTTTTATGATTGGTATCCTTCGTAAAATGATTTAGACTCTGCGGACATGCTTGTCTTACTCCCTTCTTTTCTTTCTTTCTCACTGTCACATTATGAAGCACTTGCTCATCCTCTTCCATTTTTGCATCTAGTGCTTTTTTGTTTTAACCAGAAGTGAAGTTAATTAACCTGATTAATAATGAGCAACGCGTTAGGTGAAAAATCTTGATCTAAATCTATTCAAGGAAAAAAAAAGCGCGAAAATAGAAGCTTCCTGAAAAAGAAAAAAAAACAATGAAGCAGATTGTTTTGTTTTCTTCTAATGCAATAATTAATCACACTTTCTCCTCATGTTGGCAAAAATAATGTTGGACCAAGAGCTGATCCTTGTGGTACTCCACTTTTTTTAAACACTTAGGTACTTCATTTTTGATCAAATGAAATCGAAATTGTCTTTTATTATTTTCTTTATTACATTTTTTATTTGATTCTTTTCGATGTTTTCACTCCCTCATGAGCTACTACAGCTGCATCTGTCCACCAGCTAAGCTTTTTTATGTAAATTACATTATAAAAATCTTCTTTATGTTCGCTTCGTTCAGGATTACAAGTCATAATACCTTCACGGACCATCATGTGGATACAACTAGTATTATGAGGCACTCTTTTCCGTTGTTACTCTCCTAATTTTGTAATGAAACGGGTCTCGCCCTATTTACTTTCGATTAGCCGCCATAATAGCCGAACAACATCGATCCCCATCTCGCTCCTTGCGGCCCGCCACCCGCCTAATCGAAGAAAAATATTTATTTTCCAAACAGCTTATCCGCGCCACTGGGTTTCACGCGTCAACCGCCGCCCCTTTGTGTCCGCCAGGTAGTACGTCCTCGCACCACCGTCGTACCCCCATCGGGCACCCGGATGCGCTCGGCGCCTCTCCAGCGACGCGCTCCTGCTCCTGTGAGGTCGTATCAGTATGCAGTTGGCAGGAATAGTTAACAATGGCACCAATGGCCATAAATTAGCCACCCTCGCCCGTTGTTTACGGCTTTGTCACGTTATGACGTACTTTTCCTGTGCCCGTTTGTATGCAGGCCCAGGACGAGCACGGAGTATTCCACGAGGCTCATGAGTTATTCATGGCGCGCCCGTCGCTCGCTGTAATTTGTATCGTTTTATGGACGGCGATGCGCCCATTTTTATCGTGTTCTTGATAATGACCTTATCGGCGGGATAGGAGAGGGTCCCGAGGAGCGCCCTGCGGCGCACCCACTCCAGACGCCGGACCAAATCGTACCACGTGATGGTTTTCGCTTTTTCGGACGACGTCTTCTGAGGGCTGTCGCTCAGCGCGGGGCGCGATCTGGGCGTCGGGGCCAGCTTCTCGTCCAGACTCGAGGCGGTGGATTTCGCTGCGGGTGAGCGCGAGTTGTTCAACCCGTCGTATTGGTATTCATTCTGGAGGAGCCATCAAGCGACTCTTCCAGGAAACTGTAAACCGTCGTCGCGGCATAACAATAACCGCTAATGGTTTATAGTTCCGAGTAATTGGTCCGGGGTGTCGGGTGTCGATCCGGAGGCAGCGGCCCGGAAAGGGTCGGGTGGGTGGCACCTGGGGCCATCCTAGCGCAAAATTGGAGTCGGGCCTCGCTGTATCAATAAATTGATCTCTTTGTGTCGGGAGTCAAGTGGGTTTCGGGAAATATTTATTTAGCCCGGGCCCCACGATAAATTTCGTTTATTGGGCCCGTCTCTGGGCCTCGTTCGATTAAACTTTCATGAGTTGTCCTATAAATAATGGCTCTCTTAACACCCCAACATTGTTAGCGCCGACGTAAATAAATTAAAAAATCAACGCCGTGGTAACGTGCACGGGCTTAGATTTAGTATGGCGAGGCCTGCGGGCTGTGTGCTTAGTATTCATATGTATTTAGCATGTTATTAACCACGTTCGACGTACTTTAGAAAACTATTAATTATTTTTTAATGTAAATTCTCCGGGCGCTGCTTTCATTTACATTATTACCAGCTGCAATCGATAAAAATGACAAATTGCCTAATCACCATCTGCTTCCCCTCGACCCACCAAAAAAACCACCGGACCCGACAATCCGTCCAATTAATTCCGGAGGAGTCGCGACCGGATCCTTCACCGGACTCGCTCCGAGACCCCTCCGAAGGAGGTCACGCCGCGGATTTATTAAGTGAAACACATGGCAGTGTTAAATATGGCGAAACGAGCGGGCCCCGCGAAATCTTTGCCTTTGTGAGATTTATAATTGTTATTAAGATGAAGTGCCAGATAACGCTGGGGTAGTCGGGCGAAATATAAATATCAATTTGACCGGTAATTATTAATGAATAAGCGATGCAATCGTGGCCAGAGGCCGGTAAAGTGTTGTGCTAACAATGCTATGGCCGAGCACGACAGGGCCGGACCGCGCACGCAATCTGAATCTCGCCAGGGAATGACGGAAGAGCTGCGGTACCGCCGGAGGCCCAGAACTGTAACGATCCGGCTCGAAGGACCAGGTGTCTGCCACGGATTCGACGATTTGGGCGGGTAAAACACAAAAAACTGTCTAGATAGAAAGGAAGAGAAATTAGGAGTGGGTATGACATCATCGGAGAGCCAAGAAATCAAGGAAAATAATTTGGTTGTGGTTTGGACCAGACATCAAAAAATGTGGATGGAGCGTGTTAAGAATGAGTTAAACTGAAGCTGCTGACGGGACAAAAGATAAATTGTAAAGTGTATAAATATGTCACTTGGTTCGTTTTTGAAAAGTCTCTCTTTTGATTTATTTACGTAATAAATTAATTTTGGCCGCTTTCGGGGAATTTAATCAAACCAGTTGCTCCAGACATTTTTTAACTTACAAAAAAATGACTGTAAGATTCAGAAGGTCAATAATACACACAAACTGAATATTAAGTGCCTACTTAGATTGTATCAATAACGAACCTACTTTAACACGGATTATTATGTCATTCCATCCATTATAATGTGGAGTTATTAATAAAAGAGTTTTTCACAGAACTGTTTGAAGAAGTTTGACATTCTACAGTTGGTATTTTTGGAACTGTTTAAAAAGTCGAAATAACAATTTAGAAGTGCCAAAATATTGATTTTTTGATTCAGTTTATAAAAAATGTAAAATTTTAGATATATGGCTTTGTTCTGGTCGCTCAGAAATTAAGTGTGGCTTTGTTTTTTTGGGTTTTAACTTAATATAAAAAATTTCAAAATGTCAAAGAACCTAATAAAAATAAACAACAATTGTAAAAAATCCATAATCTCCTACCCTCTAACTAGAAATAATCATAATAACATGCTTCATTGCCCAACAGAATGTTCACAGTTACGTCATCGACGACGTCAAAGTCATACCACCCTAAAGGACCTAAATTGAGTTACATAATTCGAAATAAGTGTTTGGGGGAAAGACAGTGTCGTTGGCAACATTGTGCAGTGTTTACAGAGTCAATGTCATTTGTCAATTGTTGTTGTAAGAATTAAAATTTCAGCGCTGACATTTTGGCAACATTGCAATGAGATGACGTCATGATCCAACTGTTTCATTTTAAAGAATTTATAAACAAATTTAAACACGTTAGTATGTTTTACATTTTTTCTTGTCTGGTAGAAGCAAAAATTACAAATACAGATAATACAGTTTTTTATTGAAGTTAGAAAGTTTTCGAGCAGAAATCAAAATTACAATTTTTATTTTTAATACTGGAGGAAAGAACTTCAAAATGTCACATAGGTACATAAAATGCATTGGCGTTGTTTTGGCAGAACGGGAGGCTATGGAAATTTTGCATTTACTTTGGTAGTAAAGCAGGTTATGTTTTTCTAAGTTTGAGGTTATAAATAGCATCAATGTCTAGTGCATTGTAGTTAGTATTACTACTTTGCAATAGAAGAACACTTAGACATCGCGGGAAATTCAGGAAGATGCAACATGTTGTGTTCATTTTGAAAGGTCCGCATGTCAGGCATGTGACGGAAATCAAACAGTGTGTCCAACGTTAAAAAAATAAATCATGTCCTCCCATTGTGCCAAAACAAGGTGTCTAAACACGAATTTTGTTTTGATGAACATCTCGGCTGGCAGCGGGTAAAGCTGAGGAGGCCGTAGATGGCGCCAGGTGTCGGTGCATGGGCCCGGGTGAATCGGTCCGTCGGGAGCCTCCTGAGCCCGGCCCTGCCCACTGGACATAAACAACATAGCCGGCCCGTCCAATATATCAGGCCGTGGGCAGCCTATCATTACGGAACATAAATACACAAGAACACTGTGTTTGCTTCTTCGGAGAACTCGAATCGACCACTCAACCGACCAATTGCACCCCGCAATTTTAAATCATAAGGCCCGGAATTCAATCTTCCGCCGTTTTTATTACACGATAATCGCCTTATTAAGTGTTGCGACCGTGCAACCGAAATTTTTCGCCTGCCGGATGGAAAAAACCCAGAGAAAACGAAATTCCACGCCGATTGATGACCACGACCATACAACACGTCCAGGTAAAATAATTTGTTCCAAACAAGCCAAGACGTCAAGCTGGGCCCCTCGAAAAGGCCCAGCGTCCGCGCTAGTTGTCAAGTGTGTCTACGGCTTTATCCCGTCATTTTTCGCAGAACGGACAAAATGACCCCCATTCACGAATAATGAGCGTGTAGTTAACAAATAAAGATCAAGGCGGCTGGCACATTGTGTAAATGGCGAAATAAGTGAGTGCTATTGTCGCAGCTGACTTGATTTTTCTCGGATGGTTTTATGCCTTTTTGGGGCACAAAGGCGCGTAAGTGTGCCTGCGCGCACCTTTACCCGAGAAAATCAATCACCGACACAATGGCCCCCATGAAGTAACGATCCGGATCGATTTCGCCTGGTCCCACCAAGTCCGTGGGTAGATGGCGCCGCGGCGCACCGCGCAAACTTCTAGGTTATGTAGTGTATCTGGTGTCTGGAAAGCGCTATCTAGATGCGGCCCCCTAGCGGCCGTTCCGCGATTTACGCGTCGATAAGTCAACACGGTATGATGGGTGGGACGGGCGATATAAATATCGCGGTAATGGTGGCCTGATGGGGCGCGCAAACCAGACGCTTTTACCATTCGAATTGAAATAAGTCATAAAGAAGCGGACCGGCAACAAACGAGGCCGGACATATTTTACAATTCCTGCACCACTTCTGTTCGCCAGCGCTGAAAAATAAACACTGGTCGAACATTATAAAATAATATCTGTTTAATATTTAATAGAACCAGTTTGGAACTGGTACCACTACATCATTGTCGCGAATTAAACTTTTTAATAGCGCGCGCGGAAGGGTTATTTATATGGTAAAATGCGCGCCACGGCCGCTTAATTGCTGAAATACAATGTGTCCCGTAATAAGCACTTAATTTATTTTAGTGCTAATTAGCCGGATTTTATTGGACGCGCCGGTGGCTCCGGGCTGATGCATGTTTATTGCTAAATTGATTCGATCCGGCGAGAAGTCCGGAGCGAATTTGCATCGCGCTTATCTATGGAAATTGCCGCTCCACGACGATCGTTTACACTCAATTAACGTCGACTTTGCCAACAATCGACGATGCGTCATTAAAAACGACGACGAGAGCGATGCCGCCGAATCGACAAGATTTTATCGGAGCGCTGTACAAAATCGACGCGACGTGTTTTGCTAGGAGCACTGTACAAGTGGACTCGCGCAAGGTTCTGCCACTTTTCGGAGGAACTTGCGTTGGTGGTGAAGAAGTTTTGTCCTAAAGAGGAAATGGACAACGAAGACAAGTTTTGACTGATGGTAAGAAAAAATTTGCAAGAAGAATTTTGTAGGTACATTTATCGAGCGACGACTGAAGTGAACCAAGAACAAGGGAGTCTGATTAGGATCCTCACTAAGCTCAAAGCTGTACAGAGAGAATAGATTTACTGGTGGAAATTGAAGAAAAAAGAGAGGTCTAGAAGATATAAAAGGACAAAAAATAAATATGTAATTGCAGGTTCGTATGTATAAAAAAATTTATGTGCTTTCCATATTAGGTATGAAAGCAAAAGAAGAAACTGTAAAAGTAATAGAAAGAATAATCACAAAGAAAAAATAGATGTCTAGAAAATCTTGAAAAATATTAAGAGATAGGAAATAGAAGATTAAAGGATAAAAAAAAACAAAATAATTTCCAGGTTTATAATACAGAATAAAATATGTATAGAGTGTATACATACAAAATATAGGTAAAAGCAAAATAAAAATATGTAGAAATGTAAATAAAAGAAATAAAGAATGAGACAATAGAGCGAGTGAGTAGTATAAAAGAAAAAAAGAATTGCTAAGAAAATTATAAAATGTACAGAAAAATAAAAAAGAAATGTATGATGTATACAGGGTGATTCATAAAGTGTGGCAAATATTCAAACCTGCGATAGATCTCTCTTTACAGACCCCTGAAAAAATAGTAAAAATGTTCCACAGTGAAAACAAAAAAAAATATGCAATCTGGAAGACTTTTAGTAGCCGCTGGAGAATTTGCAGTTGTGAATGAATAAATGATACACAAAAAATAACCAAAATCTCCAGTGGGAATAAATTAGGTCGTGTTTCGGATGTGAAAGCGAAAGTCTTTATAGAACACAAATCACATTCACAAAAATTCTTTAAAATGGTGGCCTTCGTTATCGATCCGGAGTGGATAAAGCAGGAAATCACGCACTTTATTAAAAGCTCGGAGCATTTGACTAATTATTCTTGAAACATTTTGACACACGTCAAGTTTACCCTTCAAGAAATTTCTGATTTAACAACTCTTTCACTCAGATCTTATAATCGTAGCAAGAATTTTTTTCAGTAGATTCAAATTAATGTTTACCACACTTCGTGAATCACCTTGTATCGGGCGTTCAAATGAAATCCTGGGCTGCGTAGACATTGGAAAAATTAAACCGTTCAGAACAGTGTAAAGTTTAAATTTCCCGCCATTTGACACGAATGACATTTGTTTATGTTTAATCGGGACATAATTGAACATGTTTGTTTTCAACAAAGGGTGTCCTTAGATATTTGCTTCGAGAATAGGAATCGTTACGGTATTCTATTTTTGATGTAAAACATTGCAAAGAAAGAAAAAAAAAAGAAAAAATTGTTGGTTCTAAATTTTAGGTTAGCTGTCAACATGCTCCAATTATTCTACGCTTTAAAAAAGCACAACAATTGAATGATTCCAACGCCTTCCCAGCCCAGGATTTCATTTGAACGCGCGATATAAGAAACAAAAGCAAGGGAAAAAGCCCTAAAAGCGAACCACTAACGAATTCTACGTCATACTGGATGAAGATAATAAACTGCATTTTTTACTAATGCACTCACTTATAGGCAGTTGTTTTTTCAACATTTTTTCCAAGCCACACAGTTAGTGAAAGTGTTACAACTGTTCTGACATTTTTTGTAGCCAACGCATTCATAGTTAAAATAATACAAAAAACACAATGACGTCGTTTAAAAAAAAGTTATGTCAATTTTTGCCCCGCTCCATAATTTGCTAATTATTAAAATTATCATAATTAAGCTTGAAAGCATTCAGACATTTTTTTCATTATAATAACAGCGTTGCACAAGAGAAATTTTTAATTAATTGAACACACATTTTGATTACTAATAAACGTTTAGAACACCAATCACTTCAAACTTCTACCGTTAACTGGAAAAAATAATCAATTACCTGTTTGCGAATAATTAATTATTGTTTATAGCGATTTTAATTGATAAATTTTGATTAATCTCTCAACTGTAAAAATAATAATTTACGAATTAATTACAGCACGAGAAAAAACGACGAATTATCATAATAGAAAAAATAGAGAATAGGTGAGTTCTCAGCGGGGAAACAGTGGGCTAACAAATTAATTTTTTCAATTGGTATACAGGTCGGTCCAAATAAGGTGTACTCGTCTCGTCTGCAGTAAATTGTTGGGTCGCCGATGCAAACCTACAATTACAATAATTATTATTACGGGAGAAATTAATAGACTTCCGTTAAGAATAATATACAATAGCGAGAATATTTATATTTGTAGTGGAAGAGATGATAATATCGGAGAAACGCAGCTAAAAGTGCAGCCGCAGATGCAAAACTTTATTATTTCAGGCAATCATAAATTACTTGGTAGATAGTTATGGTAGTTATATTTACTTACTCTATCCTTATCGTTATTTATCGCGGTGGAAATTATTATTAACGTCAACAATATCAATAAGGAAGTTGGCTTATTGTGGGGATTTTTCCTTCGGCCTCTCTGTAGCTCACATCTCCGCTCCGAATCGATAAACGTCGAAATTGATGTGGTAATTTTCATAAAAGAAGAATATTCAGGAGATTGGAGTGCACCACCGGGATGTGAATTTTATGCGGGGGTGCGCCCTTTCGAGCGGACGTAAAGAACCCGTGGATTCTCACGACCACAACGCCTTTCCAATTTTGTATAAATAATATTACAAGTCGACAGGTAGGGCCATAAAGTTGTTAATAAATGGCGGACGTCACGGCGAACACGGGATTACCGATGATTAATTCGTAAATGAGCTCTTTATAAGCTGGAAAAATTGATTTTTTTCACCGTTTATTAATCGACGAATATTCACGAAAAGCCGTCGTTCGACTGGGTGAAAAATTGGTCGTGTCATCGCCCACGTTGTCCGCGTTCGAGAAATGTATCTATTCAATTAGGCTAATCCGTTAAACCAACGCCTCACCGGTTTATGACCACCGGATATGGTTTTCAACTCTCGGCCCACAACTGGAAAATGACGAACCGGTCGCGATTCTAAAATCATTCACCAAGGGCAAGCAGAAATGGGGGTTGACACGCGAGGGATAACGGTGAGCGTGCACTAGGAGGCTTCATGTGAGAGAGTCGACAGTCATCAGGTGTCTTCCACCGGATGATATAAATGGGGCCGAGAGCATGAATTTCGGTTTATTTTTCATTTTTCTTCTGTTTAAAATATTCTTCGTCCACTTTGGTTGCCTCTTCTTGTTCATTTATCAGCGAGAACCGGTACAAGAATATGGAAATAAGAAAAAAGTAGTGAGGCAGTAATGTGATGACATGACACTGTTATTGATGTGATAAAAATGCTGCGAAATAAATTATTTATGATAATTATAGAGCAGAAGCAAATCTTAAAGAAATATTTTTCTCCAGGAGTTTCCAGTAGTGAGTGACGTTTAGTAGAAACTGAATAATTAGAACTGCAATTAGACAGTTTAATATTTTAATTAATATTCTGTTATGATTATCACATTTATATTTTATTTTGCTGTGAAATAATTTCATTAAGAAATGTAAAAAATTGACACTCCATTTACCCTTATCTGTGGTTATTGATAAATTCATCACCACCACATCCATGTTTTAAAAGTTTCCGTTTATTTTAACTGAAAACGTGAAAAGGTTCTCATTCAGTTCTTTTCCATTTAAAATCATCATGTTTTACAGGTAATTTTCACATTTTTAATTAACTCTTTTTGAGGTTATGTGAGTTAAAAGGCAACTGCTCGTGATTTTAATTTGTGCAATTTTTCCCAAAGTCGGGAGATATTTTTTCCGTTACAAATTGTTTATGTAATGTGTTTCGGTAAAATACGTAATCTTCTTTAATAATAATTAAAACCAAAAATAATTCATTTACAGATACCTATCTATAGTTAGTGACAGTATTGACTTCTGCAAGTAAATGTCTTGCGTATGTGACGTCACAAGTTTTCCATAAAAAACATGCTTGCGTTTTTTTTTAGTGAAAATGTGAAAAACTTCGTCTTACGCAACGAGCAAAGTAATTTTTATTAAGTTTCCTGTTTTTGAGGTTATCTTCTCGAATTTAATAAATCGATGATTCTTTCATGTGCCACATCAAATAAGTTAATTTTTTCGAAATGAAATACCAAATTCTGCAAAGAAAATAAAGGAAAAACTCAGTTAACTAATTGAGTAGGATCTCATGTGAAATTGTAAAATGGTATGATCCGAATCGAGGGGGGTAGGGTGCAATGTAATTGTCACGTGTGTGATCTACAGGTAGATTCATTGTAATTGTAATTTTATTTGTATAATGAGAATTATTTTATTCTTTCTCAATATATTTCAAAGGATTTAGTAATTTTATTTTATGTTTCTCCACATAAATTATTGTTAGTTTTTTTCCTAAATTAAAATTTTCATCTTGTGTGGGAATGGGTTTAGAAAACGTTATTATTATTATTGTTAACACTAGTTAAGGAGAATGAAAGGAAAGAAATGAAACAGGAAAGTTATATTAATCTACCAAAAAAAAAAAGAATTGAAAAGTTTTACTTCCCAACCACACTTTTATTTTTCATTGTTTCTATGAAATTATTTAATTTATTTTAATACAAAAATAATTGCAATTACAGGCATTTAATTGTGTGGGTGACATCACGGATAATTGAAATAATTTAATAAAACAATCATTACGGCTCAAAAAGCGTAAATCATGAGAAACTCCTAAAAACTTCACGTCCATCATTTTCAGTCAACTTTTGTGTTTTTGAGGTTATGCGAGTTAAACACCAAATGCCGCTAAATTTAACATGCGTAATTTTTGCCAAATCGTGTGACATTTTTCTCGTTGCATAAAATAACTCAATCCTTTTTAATCAGTTAAAATAAAAATGATTTAATTCATTTATACTTACCCATAGACAACGACAGCTCGTAGATCTGCAAACAAACGTCTTTTGTCGGTGACGTCACAAGAAAATTCCACCGTAAATAACGCCTCTTATTGTTTCTTTTTTTACAAAGTCTTGCATTTCTTTTAGTGCAAACGCGAAAAACTTCACCCTTATGTAACGAACAACGTAAATTCTTCCCATTCTTGACGTAAGTTTCCTATTTTTTAATTAACTTTGGTTTTGAGGTTATGTTCTCAAATTTAATAATTTCGATGATTCTTTCATGCCCACTTGTTGCAGAAAAGAAGTTGATTTTTTTAAATAGCAAACACAAAATGCCGAGAGGAAAATAGAGGAAAAACTAGTAAAAAAAATGTGAAATTATAAAACGGTAGACCCGAATTGAGGAGAAAAATTTTTATTTGTACGGTGACAACGTTTAATATTTCAAACGATTTAACAACTTTATTTAGTGTTTTCAGAAATTATATTTTATTGGGCACATTATTCAAAAAACACTATTAGGATTATTATTTTCAGCGCTGTAAGGAGAAAGAAAGGAAAGAAATTAAAGACGAATTTCGTTACGTTTTTATTCAGGAAAACCCCAAAAGAAAAATGAAATTGAAACGTTTTATTTACTTTGAATTTGTTTGTTCCAAGATTATGCAAATTATCGCAATAGCAATTTCGAAGTTTCGTGTTTCCATAAACTCGCCATCCTGATTGTTTCATTTGCTAAATAATCGCGATCCAGTTGTCTCTCGATCGTTATCCAGTTTCGTAATTTTACTTCGCAGTCCTAGTTGTACCAAATTGGGTCCAACAAATTGTCACTTATCGATCGTGGTCCGATCGGCGTGAAAAATCGTTCGGGTCGGTCGACCAAACCAAAAAAACATCCCGAACCCAGCACCAAGGGGCCGAACCCCGCCTGGGCACCGTCCGAAGAGAGATGTATTATGTGGGCGCCCGACGGGGGGCAACCCATGAATAAATAAACGCGTGAATTTTACACAATTAACAAGTAAAATAAACAAGAAAAAACGCTATTAATTTCCCGGCAAACAACCAATCAAGAAGGAATTTGACGGGCGAGACCTTTTTTTCTTCCACCGGGGCATCACGCTTGATTGATGCGCTAACTGATTGTTGGGCTTATTAACTTGTTAAACAAGCGGACGTCACACGGCTCGGTACAAAGAAACGAGAAAAAACGCACCGGAGAGCCGAACCATCGCGCTTCAATTCATCATTGTTGGCCAACAAATAAAGACTCGCCTATTGTTAATTAACAATCGACTACTTAACAGCGATTCAATAAACCACATTGTTGTTTATTGGTCGTAATCACCTGGCCATTTAGGAACGTTTATCTACCATTTTTTAATGGGGCCCTAATTGACAGCCCAGTCACCCCCGACTCGGTCCCACATTCGTTGCGCAACTCTCTTCAGCTCCGGCGAGACCTTCCCATACAATAAATTACGATTTATAACCGGAGCGATGACAGCCAAGATCATTTCTACTCGACGAAAAAATCACGCGGATCCGTTTTTCAACCAAATTACTCATTCACGATTTTTCCAAAATGGAGCCTCTCCTCCGACCGCCATACTGTCGTCGTTCATTTATCACCGCCGGACCTACTTGATGAACTAAAACACTTCTTAATAAATTTAAGAGCACTCTTACATCCAAGCCAGCTCGTGGAAGCGTATAATTAATTTACCATGGGATTAACATGCAAATCACGGACCGCTCCAAAACAGCTTCCTTACTTTTTTGACAGCACGATTATAAACGCACAACATGCCAGATCAAACTTGTTCTAAATCCAATAAATATCGACTTGCGTAATTATGTCAATACTGTTTACACTGGGATATTATAATAAAGCGCTAAGTGACCAGTGGGAACAATCTACAGCATGTTAAAAATTGGATTATAAATCAAAAGCTTGTTCCATTTGGGCGTGTCTTTAATAGGCTTAGTTTGTGTTACAACTGTCAGATTTGACCAATTAAAAATATCACATCGTCGAGGTACTTTTCCATTTTGAGTTTAACGAGGTCACTCATCGACGCAAGTGAAATCATAATTGGAATTAAATCGACGAGTCAACAGTATTGGATAAGTGTTATTTCATTTGTTGCATTTTTTCCAACTAGTTTGTGAGCAACGCAATTAAAGATAAAATGAACGGATTGAAAATGAGATAACTTAGTTTAATTAACTTCCCACCTAAACAATCGTTTTAAATTAAGCCCGTGGTTGTTTGTAATTAGGTTGCAAGAGATAAACGAAGAAGTGAAGATTTTTGAAAAACATGTGTCAGTACCTAACAACTGAGTGCGTCGAGTTGTTAAATAATTACTAAGTCTCGAGCCTACCACATTGACTATTAAAAAGCATAGGTCAGATGGAGCAGCCTTGAGCAGCTCCGTTCGCTTCACATACCTAGTAATTTTTTTTTCAGTTTTTTCCGAGTATGGGAAAAGTAGAAGATTTCTGGAATCTGGCTGGAACATTACGAAGTAATTAGGTAAATTTTAATTTGTGTTATTGAATAATTTTTTGTTTTTGTTAGTTTCATGGTTCGCGAGGAACTGTACGGTTTTGTGAGTCTCCGTGCGCTGACTACGGTTCTGCAGTTTGCGCTTTCGAGGTTTGCTCCTATGGAATTTCGCAATTAGTTTCAGCAATAAAGTCGTATTTCAACGTTACAGACAAGGTATGAAACGATTATTATTAATCCATAGTGTAATACATAATACCTACATAAATACGATCTTTATTGGTTTGTGACATTTCGTATTGGGAGTTAAAAGGCGTGCAAGTCCGAGTCGTTGTATTAATTTATATGAATTAATCAAATAGGTAATACGAGATCGGCATACATCGAGCGCTGGCGCACACAACCATCGGATTAATTTGAATTTTTCCAATTTCCCCCTATTGGATCTGTCGTATGGCCAATGAATTTTAAATTAAAACGCCCCATAAATCTCCTACCTAATCATATTTGTTTTAATAGTCATGTTATGATTGTTATGTAATAAAATACGCGGCGCGGTCGGGACGCGGATGGCTCGATGGCGCGACACAGGACCGTGCCCGAGAACAGATGGCCCGTGAAATTGGCCGGGACTCGCCGAGGTGTCTGACGAGACACGTCGCCAACGACTCGGAAATGCTACGTGATTTATGGACAAAGCGACAGCTCTATTACGACGGTCCGGCCTTCCAGGCCGTGCCGGACTCGATTCGGGAAAGGACGAAAGCGAAACGGGGGCATCTCGTGAAGATCTAAGCTGGACTTTTAATTAGGAAAGCTCAAGACATGAACGAGTTGTTGGTTTGGATTGCTTCAACCAAGTACTTTTTTCTTTTTCTTTATGTTGCACTCCCCCGATTTCTTTCGCTTCTCTTCACTGTGTTTTGCACTGATGTGTACGTTCTATCGGGATTTTTTCCAGTTATTGACTTCTCCCTCTCATTTAGTAATAATGTTCTTTCTGTATTTGATCTTCTTCCTATTACAAAATAGTCCCATTTAAATTTGGAAAGCTTATAGTTATACAGGGTGTCTCAAAATTCGCGAATTCTGAATTCAGAGCGTTGTAGGGGATCATTTCAGTAGTCCAAATATGGAAATAAAAAAAATCGGCACTCTTTGAACTGCGTTTTCTTCAAATACAGGCTGAAAAGTTCAGTGTTTATTATTATTTATGGTGTGATTGTGATTGTGGAAAATAATAATGTAAAACAATTTTCTGAAGAATAGCTTTATTTGGAGTAAAAAAATCTTAAATTTTTGTAATTTTTCTTAAAAATGTAACGGCAACGTAGCTAGAATAGTATTTTGTCAGTGTGGATATGAAGGCTGCTATGTATTGAACAAAATTAAAGTGCTTATAACTTCTTCAGGAAGAGCGATTTTTTTTTCAAGTATTTTTCGAGCTCCACTGGATCTTTCCCTACCATGCTCTGAATTCGGAATTCGCGAATTTTAAAACACCCTGTATAGTTTGTCCCAGAACTGCCTCCCCATAGAAAACAGGCATGTGCCGACAGCATAAGACACTCCAAGATGACTAAAATAAAATTTCCTGTAGCTCACATAACTGAGTTATAAAGTTTTTAATTTCGCCAATCCCAGAAGCCCGTTCTCAGGTATTACTAAAACAGGACAGATTGCTAGACAGCAAAAATAATTATTCATATCACAACAATCGGAAAAAGTTGAAATTTTGACTTTTTCTGATGTGGAATATCCCGGCATCCTACCTTGATGGTGCGAAACTCTAATTGGTCAAGTTTAGGATGTCTTTTCTCGATTATCGCTTGAGATAGCACTTTTTTTCTTTAAAATTCAGTTTATCACATTTACCCAAATAGTCCCTAATTAGTCTGGGGAGGAAATTCAGGGACACCCTGTATAATAATAAATCATAATTTATGAGTTATATTGACAATATTTTATTCTTCCTGTGATTCTTCCTTTGTAAGCACATCTTACTTAGAAATAGGGCGATAAACTAAAGATACTTAATTAATTTACAGCAATTTAGTTTTCTCAATTTATTATTTTGTGGTCTATTATGTAACATTATTATTTAATCGTTTAATAACAATGTGTTTAATTTACAATGACATATTTACCTGTAGTCAATAAGTAAATAACAATTGTTTTGTGAGTGACGTCAAGAACAATTACGACAGTTTGTGAGTAATTTTCCAGAACATTTCGGTTAGGCATATTACTTTTTTTAAGTTTTTACCTATTCAATCTTCATGTCCTTGTTCCTTGTTGTTTAGTAATTTTTCTATTTTTGATGCTATGACACTTAAATAATAACTGCGAATATTTCACTCATACACTGTTGTGACAATGGAACAGCTACTGAACTATTAAATGGGAACTTAAAAAATTACACTGGAAATTCCATGTTGCCATGACATTGTTACAGCAGAAACGTCAAAGTCAAGAAAACCCAAGTTTCTTAGACGTCATGAATCGAGTTGGAGATATCAAATGTCATTAGAAGTGTACCCAAAAATACGGAAAAGATCAAGAATAAGAGTCTCCAGACAGTTTATTTCATTTTGGGCCGAAAAAAGTACACATTTAATCGAGAGACTCCAGTATTGGTTTCAAGTATTCTGTGTTTTTATTCCAGAAATATTCTCCCTAAATACCACTTGTGCTTAAAAATTAACCGAATAATTTCCATTCAAGCTTGTCTAATTATTAACAATAAGCTTTCATAAAAATTATCGATAATTTAACATCTGTTGCAGATGTAATTAATACAAAATTCCCTAGAATTTGAAAATTTAATTTTTTTAATTAAAAATTAAAACAAGTGCAAATTCTAAAAAATAACAAAAAACTCGTTTTATAAGGGTATTGGCGCACTCGTCGCATAGAAAATTCCCGTACGGCTCGTTTTCTACACTTGGGTCTCGTGCGCCAAATCAACCCTTATTAAACTCGTTCTTTAATATACGGGGTGATCAACAAAGACTGTTTAAGTTGATAATGCTGAATTTTATTTTTAAATGGTACAACTGGAGTAACTTCCGGTTGTTGACGGCAGCGGCGGCCCTAGCCCTTTATCAGGGTAGAGCGAGATTGTCTTTGGGCGCCCTTTAGTGGACAACTTCGGATCAATTATTATTCAGTTTCTGGTAATAAATATTTTCAAAAATCGGATTTTGGCGCCCCTTACCACCTGGCGCCTAGAGCAGCCGCTCCTCTCGCTCTACCCCAGGGCCGCCACTGGTTGACGGCTTCACACTGACAGCCGCATCAGTGACAAGGCAAATTTGACATTTCAAATTAAATTAAACATGCTGCTGAATCGTTCAAGAGAAGAGTTATTTTATGTTTAGAGCAAAATGGGGAGCATTTCGAGAATTTCCTTTAGTTAATTTTTAGATTATTATTCCGAATTCCAACTTTGACTTCTTTTTGCCGTTAATTTTTACTCTCATAACCTACCATTTTGTGGTTATTAATGCTACGTCAGATATCTGTCAAGTAAACCCACAAAACATATTCGGTTGCAGTGTTGTAAATAGCCGAATAAAAAAAAATGTTCTTAATTGTATTGCCAACTTAAACAGTCCTTCTTGATCACCCGGTACTATTTTCTTTTATTATTAAAAACTAAAATAATTTGACTAATTTAGAGTTACCTGTAGTAAATGACGGTTGTTATTTATTTGATCAAATGTCTTTTATAGTGGACATCACGAAACAATTTCCATATTTTCCAGAAAATTCTGGTGGCGCTCTGCAAATCACTTTTTTCAGTTCTCCATTTGTGCAAGGTAAATTTTCGATATTCTTGATGTACGAGTACGTTTATTATCGCTAATTATAATTAATTTTGTTTATTTTTAAAAGTGCAATGCTTTTTTCTCCCATAGTTTTTGCCAAAAATGGGTCGTCTTTTTCTAATAATTTTGTTTCATTACAAACAGTGCAAAGCGTTTCTCTAAAACCACTAATGTTTTTATTAAAGCCAAAATGGGTTTATTTCATTTACAGTTACCTGTAAACAATGACACTGTCTTTTGTATGTGAAGTCACAAAACAATTGCACAAGTTTTCTAGAAAATTGTGACGTAAACGACTTATAAGTGCGTATTTGTTTTTTTTTTTAAGTTTTTCGTTTATTGTTTTTAAAAAGGTGAAAAGCTTCGTCCATCCCTTTGAAGTAAGTTCCCCACTTCTATGAGATTTTCTGTTTTTGTGGTTATGTTTTGGAAATAATAATTTCCTTGATTCTTTCATCATAATTGTTGCAAAAGACAAATTGATTTTTTTATAGCACCAGATACTAAATGCGGAAAACAAAGTAAAGGAAAAATTCAAAATAGCAAATTGTAAATTATAAAATGGAATGATCCGAATTGAGGGGGACAGGGTGTAACGTAATTAGTTAGCATGTGTTTAATGTACAGGTTGGCTCATTTTTGTACGATTTTCATCAAACTCTACGTATATTTTTAAGACTGTGTTATCACAGAACAATTATTTTTCCATTTTTCCATAAGTGGTATTGAAACAAATGTATTTAATTTTTTTAAAACAGTGGTTCTAAAACTACAAAGATTCCCATATTCCCATAATGGAAGATAACTTTCATAGTTTTTTGCCGATTTTTTATCTTTTGGGAGCTTTTTCAAATTTTACTTTTATTTGAAATGGCTGCATAATTTTGTAAATATTTTCTTCTGCTTTTGTTGAATAGGTAAGGTAAGGCAAGGTAAGTCAGCATTAACATCCAATCAATCATATTGGATATAAATAATATTTTTATAAGATCAGAATGTAAACAACCTTTACAGTTACCTGTAATTAAGTTATGACAGTTGCATAATTAATAACGTTCTCTGAATCAAGTGTCTTATAAAGCTGACGTCATGAAACAATAACAAGTTTTCGCCTCTTCGCGGCTAAACACCGGTTCGGGTGATATTTAGCGTCTCTTTTTACCCAAATATGTACAAACTTTTCTGCGGTGTTTTGTTAAGATTTAGTGAAAATATGAAAAATGATGGTTTTTGTTCGGTTACGGAGTGGAAATATTTGTTGTTGTAGTAGAAAATCTAGGAAAATTTGTTGTAACAACCCCCGCGAATTTTGAGGTTATGTAAACGGTAGTGTGTTAAAAAATCAAGCGAATGATTGTGACTGATCCAGGTAAAAGTTGATTAGATTGTTTTGTAGAAAAATCCTCAATTACCTACTCATTTTATAGCAAAAGGTAATGAAGCTAAAGAAGAACGTTCTGTAGTTGTGTTGCAGAAGAAAATTACAGGTATGTTTCTAATATTGTTTCGGAATTTGTTGTAGTTTTGTGAAAAAGTGATTGTTTCCAATCCAACAGAGTAATATGGTTTTGTAAAAATCATAATTGAAACAAGCATTTATGGGAATCATTGGACACACTTGTGACCAATTTCTGCACAACTGATTGAGCTAAATCGATTAATTTTTATAGGCGAAAATGTGAAATTCACCGTTGACTTTATGGTTGTGTAATGGAACAATTTTGAATCTTAATTTAGCCTTATAAAATGTTGCAGCCGACCATTTCACCCTCTCGAACCAGAGCCAAGAGCGTGTTGCGGTGTAGTTATCTGCAGAATCGATCGAGATACTCGTTAGATTTTTCGCACGACGTTTTAAAAATGTTTTCGTCGTATTCCGTCGAGCCGACTTCCGTCATCCAGCTTGAATGGTCCATTACACGCCATGCCAATGCTCTGTCAAATAATCGCAGAATTTAGGAACGTTGGAATCGATTTCAATTCTAGTCCCCCGTGGACTAATCGGCGCGTACTGCCATAAAACACACTCCGCAATTATCAACAGTCATAAGCACTGGCTGCGAACTAATTACCAATTACGTCTTTTAAACAGTAATCGAGGTGCAACCCGCAATATCCGTTCGAATTTCGCACCTTTTACGTCTTGTAAACACGACCGGCGAGCCACCCGATGGGAAAAAGGCCCCGTTGCACTCGCCATTGACAGCCGCCCACGCCGTCTTTCGTTTAATGGTCCAAAACGACGTGCAAATAACGAGATTGCGACCGGACGGGAATAAATCACCGATATTCAGCCGTCCAGTCGCGTAATTGGATTAATTGAAAAAAATTAAGGCGCCCCCCGATCCAATAACGGACACCACGAGGCGTCACATCGATCCCGGACCGTGAAATCGCCCCTCGAAATCGATTCGAAACCGATGCGCAAACAAGGCCCGCGGGTTCTCCGCCGGATCGTGTTCGCGATTTTTTTACGCTTTTTTCGTGTTTGTTTTATCGGCGACCGGAAAAATCCGCGATTGCCACAGGTGTGTCGACGCGATTTTTTCCTGTTGGTGTCGAGCGGTTGGTTTTCGACGCGAAAGACCACTTAATTAGGCGCTCGTCTGCGGAAAGCTCGTGCAAAAGGTGTTTGCATTAAATTAGAGTTAAAGCTGGAGTGCGGCTTTTCAAGCTTTCGATGGGGTTCAAAATGGGGGTGGTGGGAATGCGATTAGGTCGATGCCAACCACCGCAAAAGGGAAATTTGGGCCGAACACGCAAACTACACACACACAATATAATAATTGTCACCGAATTTGTTCAAGTGGGGAAGGTAAAAGAGACGTTTTGTTGATGGGCTGAAGGACGCTGTTGTACAGTTGTAAGGTGTTCAATAAAATTTTAACGAGATATGTCGTAAAAATTAGATATAAAATATTTTTGGATTAGGTATATTTTCTGCGGAGAAGTAAAGCAAAAACTTATTAGTTGTTATGTTTTAATAGGACTATTTAATTCATCTGTCACGTAATGTTGATCAACCAATGAAACAAATTTAATTTTAGTGATTTCCATGGTTACAAAAGAATTGCAGAGGATATTGGACTAGTACAAATATATACCAGCGACTATTGTACTAGTAATGGAAGTGAACATTTTAGACAAATGAAAATCTTCATTAAATTTTTTTTTTGCAGCGAAAAACGAACACAAAAATATTATTTTCTAACAAATTGAAGTGTACAATTTGAAAAACTGAAAGAAATTTGAGGAATTTGATTCATCAAATAGTCTTCCAAATAGGACTCGTAGTCAATGTTATGCAGATCATTTTTGCGGTGGCGTTACTCATGTCAACGGCGCTTTCGAATTCGACTCGTGCTAACGCACTCGTCAAATTCATATTCATCACAAAAATAATCGGCATAACATTGACTACTCGTCGTATTACAACTGACTATTCCCTGCTAGAGTAAGGAAGATTCTTTTAATAAGCCAATATGGTGGAAAAGATTCAAAGAGATCTCCAGAGTGACTGAAAAAATGGAAGTAACGTGAACAAATAAAATAAAAGCATATGGAATGAAAGAATAATATTATCTACTGTTAATGAAAACGAGGTCATAACAAAAAGATACCTAAAAAAATTACAGAAAGAAAGGGAAAATGTTAGCGAATAGAAACTAAAATAAAAAAGGTAATACAAATGGAAGACACTGAAAATGGAGTATGTATAATATGGAGGTAAAGAGGCCATAAAAGATTTCAATTTAAATACTCAAATATATTTAAATATTTCTCACAATGAGAAGGTTTAGAAGACTAGCTGCCATGCAGAAGAAAGGAATTAAAAAAAATTATACATATCAACAACGTATGGGTACCAGTTACGGAAAACAATAATAATAATGCTGTTACATATCATTAATTTGTAATCTAGTCATCCATGGATTTGAATCCGTATGTCTTTTGCGATTGATATGTCGAGATCTAACCTATGTTTCGTGCTGCGCTTATTGGAGCGTCTAGTTCAAGTAACGACATATCATTTGGGATTCATGGATAACTCGATTAGGCAATTAATTTGATCGCTCTTTATAATCTGTTTTTTTATTAAAAAACCGCCAACACCGCAATTTACATCCAGAATAGAGCTGGCAACATTGTACACTTTTGACTTAGGGTGAAAAATGTCATAATATGGATAAAAATTCAGGTTATGTAGAGATATTAGTAGCGCGGCATGTTAATAAAGTTAATAACAACTAATAACAATTAATTTGAGAGTTTAATCAATGTTAATCAATGTTCAAATTTTAAATGCGAGTTTGCGAACTTTCAAGGACATTAAAAATGACAGGATGTTGGCTGGTATACCGATTTCATAAAATTCCCTATATTTAGTAAAATTTTATTATTGCAAACGGAAATCAACAGGTCGTGGTTCTTTGATAAAAAAAACAGATTATATCTATTTCAATAGAAAATATTAATGCTTTTGAGTAGATCATTAAATACAGATTATTTCCTTCAATAAATTGAATCCAATCAAATTGCCGCCAAATTTGAATTTCAGCCAATGACAGCGGTGATTAATGCACTACTAAACGGTTACACCACCTTGGAGCTCAGAAAAATAGTTATAATTTTTTTTTTCGACGTGACTATACAGGGTGTAATAAAAAAAAGTGCATTTGTTTTAATTGGTAATAGTACTTATCAATTACAACACCTTTTCTAAATAAAATTTCTTGGAATTTGTAAAATTTAATTTCGATTTATCCCCCCTTTATTTTGACGTGCTGTTAAGGTTGAATGCAAATGTTTTTATTCCCTTTGTATTGCATTTCATGAATAAAATGGTTTCACTTTTGTTTGTTTTTTAATTACTGCTGTTTCTTTTGGTTCCTTATTAAATGCAGTTATATTAAAATCCATAGGCGGGTAAGCAAATCTTTAGTGAATTTAGATTAATTTTTAAAACCCTTCAGAATTTGTTTTTGAAAAAAAAAAATATTTAGAAAAGTTGTAGTAGATGAGTCCTATTACCAGTTAAAATAAATGCACTTATTTCTGTTACACCCTGTACTATACAATGTATAATAGTATGTATATTTCAAACCAAAGTAAGAAAGTGCTTTCTTGCAGACCGCAGGCAAAGATTATAAACCGAGCCGTAGGCGAGGTTTGTAAGTGCCTAAGGTCTGCGAGGGCACTTTATTAACAAGGTTTGAATACTATTTTTTTCCCTACCGACACAACTTCGTTGAAAAAAGTCAAAAAAAGATGGTTATATTCCTGATTAAAACGAAAATTTTGAGAATTGAATAGTAGGCTGGGTTATTTGTTTAATTAACTTGTCATCGCATTTGAAGATTTAACGTTTGTTCGAAAATTTGATATAAACAGGGTAAAGTAATCTACCTACCTAGCTTATCTGTTTATTTTCCAAATTATATGATTGATCTACCAACTTGCTTTATTGAATTGGCTTTCATTATATCAATAACTTATTTCACTTTTGACACTTTTGACATTTGTATTTTGGTACAGTTTTATCATAAACATTTCATGATTAACTTTCTTACCTTAGCGAGAAAGTTGAATTTTCTCACCTCAATTGAGGTATCCACAGCCTACATTTCTAACCGGTAGGGAAAAAAATTTTTTTTTTGTTCGACATTGTCTGAATTTGAGAATTTTCTCCTGTGTGAACGGATTTTGATAAATTTGTCAACTTGTCAAAACGAAACGTCAAGCTAATTTTAAAGATTTTTAGCGATTTGGAGCCTTTAAGGGGCTCGTCGAACAAAAAAACGTTGTATTCAACTCGTTCTTGTGTAATTTGGGCTTTTTTGGCACTCGTGGACCTTTAAAACTCTCGTTTCACTCGAGTTTTAAACTGGTCCTCTCATGCCAAAAAAGCCAAAATTACACACGAACTCGTTAAATGAATAATTATTTATTTTTCACAAATACATTATAGTTTTACGAACAAATAAAAAAAACAATAAAAAAAATAAAAAATAGCGAAGATATGTCTTCTAGGAGGACCCTCTTGAAAATCTTTGCCGATGGTGGAATTTTTTTCTCTACGAGTATTAGACATCGTCCGAAAACTTAAAAAAAAAAAACAATTTTTCTTGCAAAGAACGGTAAGGGCTAAAGTGTAGCACAGGGGAAAAAAAATTAAATACATGAATATTCTCTGTGAAGTGTTTGTCGTCGTCTATTCAAATTTAACAGCGATCGGATTGCGCTAATGAAAGAAAAAGACGTGTTAAACAATGCATTTTCGTATTCATAAATTAATTTTTTGAGTTTCTTTTTCTTCAGGAAATAGCTTACCAAAGTGTCCCTCGTGCATGTCGTACGCGAACAATTCCTGTGGTTTTAGGGTTAAATGTTTCTGCGGTTCAACAACAATTATATATTCGCAGAGCGTCCAAAGCTGTTGTCGGTTTGCTCGTTGTAAAAATTAGCGAGACCAAATGTCGCAATAATCGGTCCACCCTCTTATGCAAATTCGTTTCTAAACTGGGTCCGTCCACCTAATTCCGTATTATCAGAATAAGAATTAGATACCTCTATCTGTCCAGATACATAATTTAGCAGTTTAGGGTAGCAGCACCTGTGCTTGTATCTTGTAAGTGGCTTTGACACCTCGCTCTCGAGGCCATAAAGCCGTAACGGATCAGAAAAAAGGCGAGAATTCGTCCAGCCTAGCCGCACCTAATTAACATTACGGGAAGATTAATTCGCTAATTGCTTCGCTGACTGACAACTTAAACGGTAAAGAATTACCATACGTCGGGACCAGCTGATACGGCCGTTAAATTACGACCGATTGTCATAATATAAATGCTAATAAATTACGGCCTATGTCACTTAATAATTTCATTAATCGCAGCCGTCGACGTCTAAGGCCGTGTTTACATCGCGCGTCCCGTCCCGAACACAAACACGAATTAAGCGGGTAATTGGGCAATTCAATTCGAAATCATCGCCGGTGAACGGTAATGAAGCGATTTGAGTTCCGAGCACTTGGAACATAACACACTGTCTTTAATGACGTTCTCACGAGCACCATAAGCAATAAGCATTAAAAGGATCGTCATATACGCGGCGTTAATTAAAAACCTAATTATCAGTAATGACTGTTGACTGTGTCCACGGTACGGCAGCACGGAATACCCGTCGAGGCGACCGGGCGCACACGAGTTTCTCACCCGGTCATCATATCCCAACTCCCAAAACTGACGCGAAGAAAGTGGCGAAGCATAACTTTGGTCCAGGTACAAAGAAACAACGTTAGAAATGTGAAGAATTAGTCGCGTAAATCACGTGTGTGCAGTCATGTACTCGATCATAATAATGAACGTCAACACAGTTTTGTTTCCAGTTAATTGATTGAAACCAATTTATCTCAATATCCATAATATTTATCACATATTTTCAATAGTAAAGTGTGAGCCGATATAATTTATTTATACCAATCTGTTCAAGTTTTTCACGCAAATATGTACTGCTGACAGTGATGGTTTGTTCACAGATTTTCTAAATTGTAACTAGAGAAGAGAAAGAATTTTTAGAGAAGATGTCCTAGGGGTTGTACTGGAGCTAGCTTAAGGTCGGACTTCACTGGACCGCATCGTACTTACACAGTGGACAAATTGCATTTGAACTTATAAAGGGCGTCGAAGTTGGCGTTGAATAGTCGATTCGATTGTGAATAAACCACTCGTCTTAAAACACGGAAAAACTGAGGTTAGATTTAAATAGCTGATCAGAGTTTTAATCCGGTGGTGCGTTCACAATCGACTCTTCAACGCCAAATTTAAAAAAAACACCCGTTAGTTATTTTATTGTATTTATTTTTGTATTATTTTTGCTTCATGACTAAACTTGTCTTTTCAGTTCCTCTAAAGTTTATTTTTCAATTCAGGATATGAAGTCACGAAAATCAATACAATAGCACAGTCATTTGTCATTTAAAACCCTAAATTTTGTTTAAAATTCTACATAGAAAGACCTACTGAAGTGTCACGTGTCAATTTACATTTGTTAAATTTTGAACTGTACAGGCCAAACCTTGTCAGTTCCTACTTGGTGGTGGGAAACGCAAGTCCTTGTGAACCTTATCTTCTTTGTCCGAAACATTGACCGCGGCGTCAACTCGTGCACGCCGCCATGACCACGCGACCCATTGTTTTGATTTAATGGCCCCGGGTGGCATTTTTGCCCATTACAACACGTAAAACGGGTTCTCGAATCCTCCTAGTTTCCATAAAAAAAGCGAAAAACCGTCGACCAAATTACGACGATCGTCTGTCAAGTCTCCGTACAAGTTTATGATTTCGCATTACGACGAAGATTATGGCTTTTTATTGTGACAAGTGTGTCGGATGCGATCCGTTGCGGCTTATCTGACGGTGCAACATCCGAATAAACGTCGACAACGAGGGCAATAAAACCTAACGACTTGTCTTTCTTCGCGTGTGCGAGAAAGTTTGACTGATGATGAGTGCCGCGAAACCTCTTCGTCGAACGGGTTAATAAAGCTCGGGGATGGAGACGCAGCCGGCGGCTTCATTGGTGGAATTGTCGCCATTTGCAGCGGCACAACCCACGCGCTCCCGTGATAATGATAAGTTTATTGTTCTTCATTGGTTAAAATAAATGCGAGTGTTGAGGTTTGTGTGCGCTATAGTTAATTAAACGGTATTGGAGATCACGCGGGGCGATTATGTGGTCGTTGGATCGCTTGGTTCACACTTTGTTGCCACAAGAGAAATGTTTCACTGTTTGCACCGGTCGAAACATTTTCCCCACGATAAAACACTTAATCTACAAATTGAGAAATAAACTTTTTACGCTCCAGCTGACGAATACCAGACCAATTAGATACTTTACTGGTGTAACAGGACAATCCTTATCAAGAACACGTTCAGATCTAGATTTAATAGCCCAGGACCCGTTGTCCGTCTCCTAATTTTCCGTCATTACAACCGGGGCTACCTCCACAATGGAAACCGAGAAGTTTTTAAGGATAGTTATTAGCCTTGGAATAATACTAATTACGGCCCGACGCATCGCACACAACACAAAAATTATCCTCGGGGCCATACCCACGTTCTAGTGGGCGACCACAATTTATTTCGCCAAGAAAGGTACCAATTAAAATGAGGCCAAACGTCAATTTCCCGAAATTACTTCACTTCCTACCACTCTAATTTTTCGTGTGCGCAATTAATTAATCACGAAGTTGGCCAATCGTTTGACACACCTGGTGCGGTGTCCACCCCTCGGTGGCGGTGGTTGTGAAAGCTCGCCCGATCGTCGTCAAATTATGTCCTATCGTAATTTACGGTGTTAATGAGGTCCCGGTTTTATTCAGTTTTGATTTTATGGCACATTAACCGGTTGTTATTATCGTTTTGGAATAGAATACAAATCATTAGATTAAGTCGGAGTCGATGGTATAATGGTGGGACCCCTCGACAGCCTTAATATCGGAATTAGGATCGGATTCCCGAAGAATGCAGTCGAGAAACTGAAACTTTATGTGTTTTTTATGGGTCTTGTACATGTTGGATACGAATCGTCGTCGACAAATTTATAGATCATAATTAAATAACGAAATTCGACGGGACAAAAGTGGCCGTGTATCGAATCTAATTAAAAATTATTAAAGGTGGGACGTCTTAAAACGCTTGACGTTTTTATTAAATTGTCAAGCGTGGCCGGGTCCCAGATGCGTCGCATTTGTACCTGTTTTAAAAAATTCCAAAAATCTCTTCTCCGAATGCCAGAAAGAAGCTTTGAGGCCGGGTCCGGACCCTAATTTACATAAAACGACACTCGTGGCTATCAAAACTGACTATCTTCAGTTTTGTTGCTATTAAATGATGTGTTGTCTCAAGACACGCTGTTATTTTATTCTTTTATGTTTATAAGCCTGTATTATACGGTCGGGGATTACATTACACATATTTTTTACTTAATTATCATAATGTTATGTGTAGCTGCGGCTAATTAACGCAATTATTATTATAATTAATTATTTTTAACGTCTCTATTATTCCGGAGACCACTGCCGTTCCACCGCCTAGTCCGGTGCTAATTAAAACCAATTAGTTCGAGCTTTCGGATCATAGAGAGCGCCCCGTGCGTTTGTCGCCTAATTAGGACCAGGCTTTACCCGTAACGGTACACCCAGTCGAATGTTCGCTTTTTATTGTTCATTAATTTATATTTTATGTCCTAATAATGAATAGAGACGTCTGCGGGATTTGACAAACACTTAACTCTATGAACACGTCGTATAATTTTTACGGCCGGATTAAATATTGTACGTCGCCATTGGCCGGGGATGATAATAAAACGGCAATAATTTATTTTATTTGCGCTTATTAATATTAAATGTTGCTTTATATAAATGCTCGAGTCATTACGAATGACAGTCGGAATTAAATAGGCAGTCGATCAGACGATGTGGTCGAAGAGCACCCACGCGACTAACCCAAATACGGAATAAAAAGAAAGTCAGACATGGGAAGCCAACGGACATAAATAAAATGTCTGTGGGACCGAAAAATGCCAATAAATAGTGTGGTGTGAGATGGTAATTTTTACAAGGCCGGTTGAATTTTGGTCAGGTGGAAATCGAGGTGTCACAAAAATTAATCGATAATTAAAAGTGATCAAGTATCAGGTTTGGGAAGAAAAATTCGAAGGAGAGGAAACATAAGTCAGTTGAGGTGTGGGGTAATAAATATGAAGGAAATAAACGGAGTGGTGGAAAAAGGTGGGATGGAAATTGTGCAGCAGAGAATATAAAAGATGGGTCGAGGAAGTGACTGTGAAGTGTGGAACATAATAATAAAAATACAAATAAAGAAAGAAACTATAAACAGTTTAGAAACGAGAGAAAAGAAGTGCCCACTTATGCAACATTTAAATGAAGAAAAGGGAAATGTAACAGAATTAACTAACTAAATAGTATATTACACTATAAGTGATGAAAGTGCCTGATTTTTTAACGAGCAATACATGATATTCTCACGAGCGCCAGCGAGTGAGAATAGTATTGTGAGTTGAAAAATCGCACTTTGATCACGAATTGTGTATACTATTTTTTCAAAGGTCGCTTATGAAAATGAATCTCAATTTTAAATTTCTTTATATGTAATTATTTTACTCCCCTATTTTTTTAATCTTCCGGATCTGGAGTTTCAATTAGTGCAAATTACAGTGTTTTAAATTTTTATATTAATAAGTAGGTAGGAGATTGTTAAATAAATTTTCCTCACTAGTGAGTTTACGTTCTCCATTTTCCTCACTAGTGATGCAAACGCCTATTTTCCTCACTAAATTGAGTGATGGAAGTATCATTTTCATAAGCGATGTTGGAAAAATTATTTTTCATTTATGTATTAGGTATTAAATTCGCAATTTCAAATTAATTCGTTAAAGGAATACCAAAAAGTCACTTAGTTTTAGTAAGAGTTGATTAAAAATATATTCTCAGAAAACACCTTTTTCAGCCAATGAGATTTTATTTGTTTTTTTCAAGGGAAAGTTAACGGAAAATACTTCATAGTCCAAAAAGTGGTAATTTTTGTTATGTGAACAATGTTGTAACATGGAAATCTGAAAGGTACTTTCATTTGTTAGAGAAAAAGAAAAATATTTTTGAAGTTTGGCAGTGTCTACCTACTCAATTGGAATGAAATATGGCGAGTGTGGAGGTGACATCTTTTTTTTTTGCACAACGGTTAAACAGGAAACTGCTTTTCAATCAATTATGTGTGTCTAAAGTGCACATTTTTTTCATAGCGAGAAATGAAGTGTTTTATCTAACAGTTTGGACAACTTTCTAAACTATACTTATGAAAACGTAAGATTTAAACAGCTGATCTGAACTTTGATCGAAAATTTAAATGAACATCCGATAATTATTTGCAGTAAGAGTAAAGATGGCTATGGAAAAAAATAAAATACAAAATAAACAGTGTTCTGTAACGTCAATAAAGTTGTTGTGTGCACGTTGTGGAGATTATGGAATTGGATGATGAAGAGATATGTTCCTGATGATGTCCTGGAAGAGGCAAGTCCGCGAGGTACTGAATGTTGCCTAAAAAATCAAAATTACGTTATCAGAAAGAATTGAAAGAATTATGCGTGAATGAAAACCAGTGAGTGAAAGACTGTGAGCGAAAAACGATGAGCGAAAGTGAAGTGAACGAAAGAGAACCCTTCACCCAGTGGTAGCTATGGATATACAGACTTACTTTCTAGGGAGGTATCGAACAAATAACTCTTGTTGATTAAACATAACCAAATATTGTTAGAATCTGCATTACGTTATTATAAAATAAAATTTTATTTATTTTGCCTTGAATTTTATTCAAACAACCTAGATAGTGTTGAATTCTGCAGTGAAAGCTCCTTTTTAACAAACTAGTTGTTTACTGCTACTGCTGTGTCGAAATAATTAGTTTAAATTCCTCTCCATTCTGTTTTCCGAGAAAACTAATTAATTCTGGGAAAAGTGTAGCAAAATTGCTAATTTTTGGAAATATAAAATATGTTTTCGTAATCTTATCGGGAGTATCACGATATATTCTTTGTTACATTTGCATATTTATGTCAGGTTTTTACACCCATCAAGATTATATTTCCCATAAACATACCAAGTTTTATTATCGTCGTTAGATAAACAAATATGATCGAAGTAGCTAATCAGTTGATACACGCCACTTATTACCCTTAATACCCTCGCGAAGAGAAATTATGGGCGTGGAATGAATACGGTAATGGCAATTCGAAAATAAGGTGTGCAGGTACTCACCTTGTTAAAATATCTTTGTCGGGCTCATCTGGATTGAATTAAATTTGATGATGGGTCTGATGGAGTCAATTTGGTTTAAGAAACCCGTCGATATCGAGACAAACGTTGAGTTTACGGAACGTGTTTTAGTCATTTTTTTTTTTGTATTTACGGTAAAGCAAAAAGTTTAATTTGAACGTAACTTGTCCCGAGATGTGTTAATGCAACTTTAATAACATGCTTGAATTTCATATTTCTCAAGGAAGTAATTAAAACAGTATAAGCATATTTCTAGGAAAGCTGCCTCGAAAAAGCTACCATGAATTCCACGATAAATTTTCAAAAATGCACTGACTGAGCAATTTCCACCTAATTGCCATAATGGAGACGTCCAATCAACTCCTCCCATCGATTGTATAATTCGATTTAATTAACGTCTTCTTCATTTTGTGACCTAAACGCTATTAAAATAATGACTTGACATTTAATAAGAAAAATTAATCAATCGATTAAACTGTAATTCCTGTTAATTGCCATAGATGTCCATCAATCTCTTTTCTTTCACGCGAACACTTCGTTTTTACCTTGCATAACTAACCGATAGGAAACGTAAATAAAAACCTGTAATTACTGCAGCGTAATTGGTCGCCCCGAGGTGCATCTTGAGCAAAACGGATACTTCGACGAAATTACACGTTCAATCCGTCAACTATTGACACAACATTTATTTCAATTTTTTACGCAGAGAAAAAACACTCGATAATCAGTGCATCAATCGTCAGGCGAATTTTCTAAATTAAATTAGACGTCTGAAGGTGTATCGAATGACATTTGCGAGTCAACTTCCGCTGGTCGATAGTGTCGAGTATAGACGCGGAGCGGTTCGCAAGGCATGAAGTAACAAGTTTTGTATTAAGCAGATGAAGGATGATAGTTTGTTATGTGGAGCGGTAATTTAACTATTAGAATTAATTAGTTTTTATTAAACGAATTAGCTGGGAGGCGATGATGACTATGTACGTTGGGTTATGCATAATCAATCAGTGTGCATCGAGCGGCGCTGTATTCAAATGAGGCGGGTGCGATTGTGGGCGTCGGGGGCGGCTGGCGCCCGAATTATCTAACAGTCCAGTTTAGCGGGCAAAACAAATGGAGGCCAATAAAAGCCCCGAAACTCGATTACACTAAACGGATTACCGTGGAGCTAATAGCGTAGAACAATTACTTAAATAATAGCAAGCCGCTGGAAAATGGCTACCGGATCTTATTTCCTCGGGGGGAAATCACTAGTAAACATCTAACCCTCGTCTCGATGAGAATGTGCAGAGTCGGCAGCGCTTCGCATCGCGTCCGTCACATTCTATCCCGGCGCTTAGCGGAGTTTAACAAAGGGGTCGGTAACGATGTGTTTAACGAAGACTTAGACTGTGAGGGGCGGTTTTTTGCCGGTCCGATTTATGACCGTCCGGAATTAACGCGCACAGTCTTGAGGGATGCGATAAACCCTGAATTATGGGGTGATTTTGTAACAAGGCTTTTTATCAGGGCTCCCGTAATAAAATTATAGAGTCGGGATGATGATGGAGTTCGAGTAACCGGTGGAGGATTTAATTTCTATTATTCGGGGGTCGGCGATTTTTTTCCCCGGTCGAGTGAGGAGGGGTTGTTTTTATTGTCGGCCGCGCAACCGTATTACAACTAATGTTTTGATATGGGATCCAATATCGCATAAACCACCCTCGGTGGCTTTCCGACGCAATATGTCGACCGTAAACAACCCCGATAAACTAAACAAAAATCATCGGCGATGCTATATTGTCTGGGGGCGGCTGTCGGCTTAAGGGGCGGCGGGATCGGTGCCTGGAAGAAGCCGGTCCATCGGATCGTTTCTTATTTTATTCCTCCCAAAACAATACTTGCACGAAAATCGAAGAGCATAAATTGAATGCATCAGTGGAACGAGCGACCCGGGACCGATTCGCTATTGTCGAAACAACAGAAGGCCAAACAAAACATGGCGACAATTATTTTCAATCGGCCATCTTCCTTTTTTCGGGACGGATCAAGTTTCGCGTTTCGATCAGCGGTAATGGTACTCTTGGGTCGATTTTACGCCTTTAAAATAAATCTGGACAATTTTAAGGGCGTT
Source organism: Tenebrio molitor (assembly GCF_963966145.1). NCBI lineage: Eukaryota > Metazoa > Arthropoda > Insecta > Coleoptera > Tenebrionidae > Tenebrio > Tenebrio molitor. The sequence continues at coordinate 28,310,429 of NC_091048.1, read as the reverse complement.
TTCAATTCGGCCGGCCTGATCGAACTTGCAGGTTACGGCGCGTTCGACTTTCCCCAACAGATAAAGAGGGCTTATCGCGATAACGAGATAACGAAGCGTGAGTGACTTATAACCAATTAACATTATAAACACGGCCACTAATCACCAATTTATTTCGGATGGCCCAATTATACAAGTGTGGCGATACGTTGGACCGATAGTCCGACGGCGGAGACCGCTCCACGGATAATTAATACGGCAATTTGGACTTTACTTAATTAGGAGACAAGGGCTAAACAAGCACATTTACCACGGAACCCATCGACGATCGCACCGCCAATTTAACCCACACAACTACGGACGGACCGATGGGACAAAAACGAAACAAACTCTCGATCGATGTTTACGCGGTGTTAATGATATTGTAAATAGATAGGCGGTTCAATTATCTCGCTGCTAACCAGATATACAACTGTGTTTGTTATTTTTAAAGGTGTCTTTTCGAAAAACAATCACCAAGAGGAATTTACGTTTTGTTTTATATTTTATATGAGGCAATATTTTTATGAAAAGGAGAACAACAGAATTAAAAGAGATACGTATCAATTTTATTTGAAAAACAAATACGGTGGAAGTAAAAAAAATGAATGGGAACTAGTTAGATTTTTCGATTTTTTTTTTACGAATTCGAGAAAGAAGTCAAAGAAATTAATCAGATTTATTCTAAATATTGCAAACTAAAACTTATAAATTGATCCAAAACATTAAATTATTCCAAAATCCAATAGTAAAGCAACTAAAGAAAATTACTTTACATTAATGTCATCGGAAAGCGACTTATTGCGGAATCAGGCGATTCAAAATCAAAGAAATTCCTTTTTGAGAGGATTTCCCTTGCCATTCAACGTGGAAACGCTGCAAGCATTTGGGGCACTTTTCCAAATTCCGCATTATTATCGGAAATTTTTGTATTGTTATGTACTCAATTGAATATTGATTAAATTTGATACTGTAATTTAGATTGTTTGGAGAATTAAAAAAGAGGATGAATGTTTTCTTTACAGCTCATACTTTAGAAATATAGGGTGTTCATTTAAATTTATTCTCAAAGTAGGCGTTGAAGAGTCGATTATGAACGCACCACGGATTTTTTGCGTTGTTTGTGTTTTTTTAACTCTGCACACTGACGAGTGGTGCGTTCACAATCGACTCTTCAACGCCAACTTTAAGGATAAATTTAATTGAACACCCGATACATTTTTAAAGCGAATACTTTACCTATTTAATTAAAATTTCAAAGGGAAATAGAAAAAAGAAGTTCCTAAATAGGTCAAATTGAATGGAAATTTGGCAAACAAAGCTTGTGAATCTTATAATATTATTTATTTATATTTTATTCCATTTTATTACAAAATCAACACATGTTATACCTAAACGAAATCTTAAATTTCTAACTAAAATTAAAGGAGGTAAATTTACGAAGGATTCCAAAGATTAAAAGTATCGTGATTTCTAACTTACTTGACTTTTTTTTCTGTATGAATTTCAACGGAATTAGCGTTAAATCTGAACCAGATTTTATTTAGATATTAAATTGGAATAAGAGTCATTTAGAAAACATAATTAGGTACTTATTTTTTGTGTGAATTTCAATAGATTTGAAGTTTTATCCCGAACAAAATAAAAAATATTAAAAAAAAAACATTTTTTTTTTAATCCTAATACAATTAGGTTACAAAATCCTTTACCGTTAAGACACATTTAGAAACTCATCTCTAAATGATAATAACGAAGATTTAAAAATTGCTTAATTGGGTAATTTAGTTAAACAACATCAATGATTAGATTTATTTGAAATTTTTGAGAAATTGAAAAATCGGAAAATGAACAAAGCAACGCGAATTTGTACATTGAACAAAATTAAATTTTGTGGAAAATATTAAAAATGAAGAAAATTTAGGAGTGAAAAAATATTAAGACATTGATAAATAAATAAGAGAGCGTAAACAAATGATTTAAAAGATTTCAATAGCATTTGAATTAACCTAAGTAAATAAATTATCCAAAATAGTAACTCACTGAGTGAGCAGCTGACTAGAGAGCAGAAATTTACTATTTTATTTTATAATTTATATTTCTCTATAAATAGATATTTTTTTTTAATGAAACAGAAGTCTGAGGCTTTTCTTCACATTATATCTTTTTCTAGTTTAAAACATTTTATCGCACTGGAATCAAAAACGTTCTAGTTATAATAAAGATCATACAGGATATAAAAATTATACGTACTACGAGTACCTCAATATTAAGGAAAAAACTGACCGAACTGCTTTTTGTAGCAAAAAACAAGGTGCAAAATAGACAAAAATGTTTTTTTCTTCAAAAATCTGTAAAATATGACAATATACTGCTGCAATGGTATGTCACTTCATTGCCATGGCATCCGAGGAGCTGACGAGCGATAGGTAAAGTTATTATCTCCGCTGACGAGCGGCAGATAAAGTAAACTTGCTAAATCATTTGAAATTCCTAATTCAAATTTTAACAAATTCGTTTCTGAATCTGACATTTTAAAAGCTGAAGTGAATAAATAAGATTTAATCATTGTACATAATTGCAAAACATACTTACAAAATCTATCCAAATTAAAATTGGTTGACAGACGAATAATTATTAAAAAAAATTGGATTGTGTTCACAGCGTTGTTTATACCTACTAGTCATTGTCATAGTAACCCTTTCCAAAAAGAGCTACATTAATTTGTCAGTCTATCAATCTACTTCCTTAAAATAATTCTTAACATATCTTAAATAATTTGTTATCAACGTTAGAAGAAAAAATAGTAGCTATATGTTATTCGGCGCAAAAATGGTTTATTTTAACAAAATATTATCTACTATTTTTCTAATTTTGACATGTAATGTGTCACTTCAAAACAGACTGAAATTTCAAAACGTCACTCTTTTTGGAACCGGTTAAGAAATGAAAAATGTTTCTCAAATCACAGACGTGTCAAACTCAACTATACAAACCAAACTTCCAACTGACAACTGAAATAAACATACCTAACTAGGTATGTACCTACTTAATTTTCAGTATAAATCATGAAATCGATGTGAGAAAGAAAAAGCTGGAAGTGAATGTAGAGAAGACGAAAATGATGGTGTTCAGCAAGAGAAAGAGGAAGAATGAGGAGAGCGAGTGGAAGTGGGAAGAAAGCAAGATAGAAAGAGTGAGCGCGTTTAAGTACCTGGGCTACACCTTCAACGAGAGAGCCACAGTCAGGGCGCAAGTGAGAGAGGTAGTGAGGAAGGCGAACAAGGTAGTTGGATGTGTGTGGGGAATAGGAGAGAGAATGTGGGGAGGCGAGTTCGGGAGGAGAATGATGATGTTCGAGAGCATGGTGGAGAGCGTGCTGATGTACGGAGCAGAGATATGGGGATGGAAGGAACGGGAGGAGGTGGAGAGGGTGCAAGAGAAATATTTGAGATGGGTGCTAGGAGTGGACAGAGAAACACCAGGGTACATAGTGAGGGAAGAGTGCAAGAGGAGCAAGCTGAGAGTAAAAGCGGGAAAGAGAGCGGCAAAGTTCGAGGACAGAATGGGCGGAAGGGAAGAATGCAGGATACTGACTGAGTGCTATAGAGAAAAGAAAAAGAACGCGGATGAGAAGGAGAGAGAGAAGTACTGTAGGAGGAACGGGTATGCCAGCGAGGAAGTGGAAAGAATGAGAGCGGAAGGAAGATGGATGTGTGCGGAGCTGAGCGAGAGGGACAGAGATACGGACAAGCAGGAGAGAAGGGAGAGAATCAGAGAAGCGAGGTACAACAGGGAGTATGAAAGGTGCGTGACAGAGGATGTTCCTGTGTATCTGGGGAGAGAGAGCACGAAAGAAAGGAAAATGATGGCGAGATTTAGATGTGGGAACGAAGAGAGAGAAAACAAGTACTGGATGGAGGAGGAGGAAAGAATGTGTAGGATGTGCCGTGAGGAGAGAGAGACGATCGAGCACATGTGGAGAGGATGCGGTGAAATGAGAGAAAGGGAGGAAAAGGAACGGGGAGAAATACTGAACGAAGACGGAAGAGAGATAGGATGGATGAAAGAGGTATGGAAGAGGAGGGAAAGGATAGAGAAGGAGAGGGGTGGGGAATTAAAGAAAATGTAGGTTAATTTAAAAAAGAAAAAAGAATGATTTTGGAATTGTAAGTTTATTTAGAACTGTGTAAAGTATAGGAATCCTTTAAAGCCCGTAGGGTAAAATAAAGTAAAGTAGTAGTACTAAACCATTGCTGTGCAAATTGTGAACTTACTGGTTTTTAATAAATAGTATCATGAAATCGATAACTTCATCAGTTTAGAAACTTTTTTTGTCACAATTAGAACAAATCTTATGTGAACACGTAAGGAAATGGCATTTGTCGTGTTCGTTTCCTGAGATATAGGTATAACCGGGAAAATGGTATATAAGTAAATATATAAACTTTCCCGGTTATATACCTAACTTGACATCTGTTAAAGATAACCTCAAAATTTACAATAAATTCATGTTTTTTAAGACTTTGCCCAAACGAACACGAAAAATGTTATTCAATATTCGTGGGCTGTCAGTTTTCAGGTATTCAACCTGTTTTGCAGCACTTGGCTGACGCCTCGTGCTTCAAAATTCGGCCTCATACCTGAAAAGTGATCTGACAGCGCTACTCATATGAAAATAACTATTATGTAACTTGTGTGTTTTTGTGAAAACTTGCTTCGTTTGTCTCGTAAAGACCCATGCGTTATACAAAATGAGACATTTCACAACTGGTTACATAAATAGGTATTAAATGAGACAATTAAGTCATAATAGTAATTGTTGACTTCAGTAGATATCTTAGAAGATTCCAGGAATACTACTTTTGATTTATTTTAGAATTTCAGTAGTTCACGTTATTTCTTTTTTTTTTGTTCTTTATGTTGTTTAAAGGTAGATATGTACATACTAAAATGAATTGAAATATTTTCAATTTTGTGGGGGAATACTTTTATGAAATAAAGATCAACAGAATTAAAAGAGATACACATATCGATTTTATTTGAAAAACAAATAATGGTACAGCGGAGAATAAATGGACTGCTTTGATTAATTACAAGTAGGTATGGTAAACTAAGGAAAACAAACATGTTTAAAATTACCTGGAACAGAGATAGATCAATTTAAGTAATGGTATTATTTTGTACAAGTCGAAAATTACTCTTGATAAATTCCGTACCATTTCTCATTTCCCATTAGGAGCCGTCAAGCTGCCCACTTACACGAAAACCTCCAAGTCTTGTAATAGCAACCGGCCGGCACTCGACAATCCCGAACTAGGTTGCTACTAGTTCGCTGACATTCCTCCATTCTTCTGGTCGAAGTCGAAATAAAAAAAAAACCGTTTAATTTGGTGTGTCGGTCCGCACAATCAACCGCCCATCACCTTGTCCGTCCCGCATTATATACGATCCTCGTTTTGGAAATGTTTAATGTGTGTCTTATCTTAATGCGTCCTGTTTTAAACGTGTGATTCCGATTTAGTGCATGTCCCTCGGCCGATTGTGATTAAACGAAACGTGCCGATGACACCGGTCGGAGATTGGTCCGGCAGATAAGAGATGGCGATCGACGACCGGCGACGTCGCGACGTCGCCGAAACGGCGCCCTCCGAGAGGGCGCTGCCGGCGATGCCCATTAAACAACTGAACATCTTGATAAAACCGATGGTCCTATGGCAAGATGGACGACGTCGTCCGGGCATAAACATTAATTTTAACCTAACAGCTCCGAGTCAAGCGTTCGGATATATCAGATTACACGTGGTTCTCGGAAAAAAAAACACTCACCATTTAACTTAAACGTTCCTGGTGATTAAGTGGTTACCAGATAGGGAATTTCGTTCGTTTTGTTGGTTTCTCTTAATTTGAACGCTTATTAGTTGGCTATGACATGGACGGGATCGACGGCTTATCGCATCATCGACACTTTCGATGAACACTCTGTATACGAGTGTTTGATCGTCGAGCTTAATTACACCATTTGGATCGTAAATAACACTTTTTGAAGTGTAAACTTTTCGACATTACGATTTATAAATGAAAACATATAATTAAATTTATATCTATCGTAAAATATTAGTCATTCTATAACGTCTCCCCTAATAAATTCTCGATTTGAAAGGGAATTGGCAATTAATTTTTTAAATTATATCGAAATTAACGATTTAATTTATTATGGTTTTAATTTAAATAAAAGCCAAATTTGTTGCACAACAACTGGACAAGGATCAAATTTAATTAAACTTGAAGGTAGATACTGAGCATTGATACCATTTTTGTATTTAGAGCAAGTGGAGCCTAAAATGTCGGACGTCTAGTCCAATATTAAATTAGAAATTTGATTTATGACACATTTAAAAACACATTAAAGACATACATCATAAATTACCTACATTTCAAATATATTTTATTTACCTACAATATTTGGAAAGTTATAAAGCAAATACACTAAATTTGTCTTAGTTAAAATTATAGACCATTTCTTAAACCATTAATTATTTTTTTAAATACGACGTTGTAAAGTGAAATTTTGCATTCTAAAGAAATTAAATTTTAAATCTCCACAGAGAATAAGTGACAACAAGAAAATATTATTAATCTATTTAATTAATTGTCTTTACGAGAGAAATGCAAATATGCAATAAGTTTTTGTAATGTGCAAAAAAAGAGAAAAATATGTACTCGTCACGTGGTGCCGAGTCTAACTGGTTGTCACGTAAATCATAGTACCGCCCATGTACTTCTCGATTTGACGTACTCTACAAACACAACAAATTACATAGATCACGTAGTTTAGTATCTTCACTACGTACTTAGTGAAGAATTAATTAGAAAAAAATGTGAAATACTGAAGTAATTTCTGTTTTTCAGATAATTTGTCTTGTTTCAATCACTTAATTGTATTCTGTGGCTGTTTAAAATAAAATAGATATTTATGATTATTATTACAGTCGTTTACTTGGTTAATTTTTTTCGAAATGAAAATACTGGTTTGAGAATCACCCAGTATGTAAATCGAAAACCCGTAAACATCTCATCCACAATAGTAATCCTTATTTAGCTTTTAAATTAGCTTTTGTGTGTTTTAAGATGTCAAACTGGAGAAGAATCACATCATAAATCAAAATTTTGAGACAAGAACCGAACCTCCCTCGGGGAACCAGTCGTCTTCAGATGTAGATAAAATAATAAATAATTAATTCAATTCAAGAAGCGGCACAGATCCATTCGAATGCATTCGAGTTCGGTGCCTCATTAAAGATGATCAGAGCTAAAGGTAAATCTAACAAGAATCTAAGACCGGACGTCGAGCAGCATCGCATAATTTTTTCTGGTCCAAATCCTCCCCGAGCCTCGCAAATCTCCCCAAATGTGTCTTTATGAATGATTCAGGAGGGCGGTTAGTCTGCCGCCGAAGGCAGATCAACAATGCCAATGATGTCCGAGCCGTGTCCACTCTTTGCTGATTCACTTGTTCCTCGCCGACTCTTGTACACTCGTGAGAAAACCCGTGTTCCTGTCTGTATAGTAATGATGGCTGCCAGTCGCACGCGTTTGTTTATATCGCTCACGTCCCAGATCCCATCGTAGTCGTTTAAGTCTCCGCAATAACAATAATAAGCGAGCTAAAGACGTTTCGTCAGAAAACCGACGAGGATGCGATCTAGTCTTGGTCGAGCGCGAACGGTGCGGCACATCGCGTAGTTGGGCGCATCCCGGACGTGTAATCTCTACACGGAGGCGCAAAAACAGAAGAATTTCGTGGGTTAGACGGCGTGGCGCTCGTGTCGACGACTCCCGAAGTTGGGTTGCGCAACTTAGCTCCCGTACCAGTAGTGGGTCTCATTATGTACGACGAAACAGCACTAGATAAGATCACTTCCAAAAATCCAGTCACAATTATGACGCTACTGAGTTATAGCACCGCTCGACACAAACTATAAATTAGATACATATCAAGACACCTGCGTAAAACAATTGATGATCGTGAAAACAAAAGGCGAACGCGACGGCGTAAAAACGACTGTCACGGGCACCTCGTCGGTTTTTTCGCCGCGTGCGACTGTTCTCAGATATTTAAATAAAAGTGCAAAGTGCTACTAATGCAATTTGTACGGCGAGAACGTTCGCAAGATAGCGGGAGTGCACCACTCACCGTCACAGTCTAAACGGGAATGTGGCCGACTTAACAAATAAATCGCTTTTTATCCGATTTTGCGGCGACGTGAATTTATGTGTTCGCTTTCGCCGAGATTGACAGAAATCTGGTGCTGCGACTGTGACAATGTCTCGTTTATAACTCAAACGGAAGAGACACATTCTCGACGACAAAATGGCGGCAAAAACAGACGAGACACCAGAGATATTTAAATAAGATGCTCAAGTGGGAGCGACCAATTGTGACCAATTTTTTTCGAGCAATGACGAATTCCTCAGGTCGAAAGAGTGAATCAGAAAAGGAAAAGTCGAAATGTTTGCAGTCATTTCCAGATTCACAAAAAAATTAAAGAGAACAAAATCAGTAGCAATTAAGCAATAAGGGCTACTTTTTGGAATTACTGGGTACACAAGTAAATTATTGAGATGTGTTTTTACTTCCAGTTTACGAAACAACGAGTTTTTGCTTTTATCATTTTGAAAACTTTAATAAATATGAAAATTAACTTATTTTTGAAAGTTTTTGACAAAATCACAAATTTTTATTTTTTAAAGTGAGATCCTGTATATTCCAAGGTTTCCTAAATTCTAAAAAAAATTCTGTTTTCCTAGCCAGTCAGTAGTGGGCAATCAAAATACATACAGGGTGTCTTAAAATTATCGTATTCCGAGTTCGGGGCTTAACTGAAAAAAATATCAAAGTTGCCAATATTTGTTCAAAAGTACCTGATTAATATTCCCTTTTGAACAAAAATTGGAAAAATAAAACTTTTATTTTTTTGAGATAAAGCTGCCTTTTCAAGAAATGTCTTCATTTATATTTTAATATTTTACATAATCATTCTCACCATATTTCAAAATGAATGTAAACCATTTATATTTTTTATTTGAAGAAAAGATGATGAAAAGTTTGAACCTTCAGACCCATATATCTTTGTAAAGACCCCCCCATATATTTTTTATTTTATTTTTTCGAGATTCCTGAGATTTTTCCCTACAAGACCCCCGTCTTGGAATACGTTAATTTTGCGACACCCTGTATAATACATAATATGATATAATTTTTTTAAACACCGTCTATTCATACGTTTCCGAAATTCAAAAACATCAAAATTAGTACATACTTTGTACATTTAACAAAAATGTAATAATAAAATATATTAATAATTTTCTTTTTTAAATGGAGTCCCTGTATTTTTTTGAATTAGATACAAAAAAAAAATCCAAATATATTGGTAGTACGTTCTGAATCCTTATTTTACATATTTTATTATTGCTTCTTTGAAGAGGTGCAAAAAGAAAAAGAAATGGAATGCGTATCTACGTAGTGTTCCATAATGAATGCAATAATTTTAGAGAAAAAAACAATGTAGATAATGTATTTGCGGTATCTGGAGCACACCTCCAAGAAACGAAGAAACGATTGTGTCAGACTAATTGCAGTTTATTGTGCAGATCGCGCCGCCGCCCGGAGATAAGTTTTATCCCCCGGGGCCCCACGTTGCGCCCCTGTTTGATGACAGAGCCAGTCCATGAAGCAACTAAAAAGCCATCATCAACTAGCGATCTGATGCGTCGAACCAAAACGCATATCCGTCATGTTCTAACTGACGATCGATCGCATCGTGCAGATAATTGACGCGTCACTAATCGGTGATGACCCCTCGATTTGTTCCCCTTGTTAGCAAAACCATCCCTCAGGGGCAATGACGGAGCGTGTCGTGGCGAACCCCTGAAATTGAGCCGCCGCGGACCTAATCGATTCCCTCTTAATTTTTCGCACTCGACCCCTCGACGTGGACGAAATCGACGACTCCTGCAGGACAGGTGCGGGTCGTACCGCGCAAGTTGCCGTCGGAAGTGTCGCACTCGCGACAAAAAATTGTTACGGCGGCGGCGGCCTCCCCCAGATCTGCATACACGGGGATGATGGCGTCTCCTAGCAACTGGCGCGGGTCTCTTAGCAACCTCGGTAATCGATAGTACCGCGGAGGGACCCAAAATGGTAGCGGATTATCATAAACGCGGCCCGCTTTACGGTCCACCCTCCGGCGCGCGCGACTATTGGCTGCCGCCCCCTCAATTAACGCCGCCGCTCGCATTAACCCTTCCCGCGTCTTGCCACAACAATTACCTAATGCCCCGACGCGGGGACAACTCCACAAGAATCGCAAAAGGGACAACGGGAATAAAAAAAAACATTTTAACTAGATTATGGAAAAAAATTCAAAAAAAGTTTTTCTTCTTGTTCTGCCCGTCTTAACTAAACTAAATTTTTCTCTCACGTTGCTCTTTTCGTCTTTCCAAAATTTTCAAATTATGCTATCTGCTATTCTATTTCCAACTAGATTGTCTTCTTCTTTTTCTTCCTTTTTATTAGTAGGCAAGTTGCCTGTTCCTTCTTCGATTCTTAACCTCTTTATATCGTCACACCACCTCTTGCTTGGTCTTCCTGTTGGACTTCTTCCGTCAGGTAAAGTATTATCTCTTGGTATTTTTACTACTCTGTTGTCTGTCATTCTTTTTATATAGTTGTTCCAGTTGTTTTCTTCTTCTACATTTTCGCCACTAGAGATCTTTATTCCTAGATATTCCACTTTTGCTACTTGCTCTATTATTATTTTGTTACATCTTCTCGGATCCATTACCATTACTAATGTTTTTGTCTTTTCAATGGAAACTGTCACATATTGTATTGCAGAACAGTTTTGTAAAATTCTTTGTAGGTCGTCTTCTGTTTCGGCCGTTATTATTGCGTCATCTGCATAACCGATAATCTTTAATTCTTTTCCACCCATTCTGTATCCTTTTTTTCTTCTTGTCTTTATTTTCTTTATTATTTCATCCATTATTGTGTTGAACAAGAGCGGCCTTAAAGAGTCTCCCTGCGTTACTCCTGTTTCATAATTTATGAATTTGATTTAAATTTCATTTAATTTTCATTTTTACTAGATATTTTTTCCTGCTGTCGAAAGAATTCCTGCAAGCTTCCGAAATCGTCGCGATTTCCCTCGAATCTGCCCGTTTATAATTCCTGCACAAACCGCCCGAATACAATAGTACAAATAAGACAAAAAACGATCGAGCCGGCAAAGACAAAACGTAAAGTTTAACATTCCTGCGGCATTCGTTTGTTGCAGGGAGCGACGTTCACTTTTTTACGCTGCCGTCTGTTTTGTATCAATCAAAACACAAGGATTCGAGTCCCTCCGATGTTAAGGTCTTTTGTGTTGTCGACTCAGCTCGTTTGTTTCGCAACAAAGAAATCATCCGAGCCGCTGTTCTGACATTAATTAGCTGTCTAATGGGCATATGTTAGATTTTTCCGGACTTTTTGGATCGCTCATATTTCTCAGGCGATAAACAAAAAGCGGAACGGCTCGCGGGCGGTTTTTAATTGATATTGTTACGTATGATGTCGATATTGAAGTTCTCGAAGGACCGTTTTAGTTTGTTTAAGGTATAAACGTTTGCCAAAGGGCCGTGAATTGAAACGACGTGTTGTTTCGTGAGATGTTTAATGTTATCTGTTACTTATCTGTTTGTTCTTACAAAAACTGACTAGCAAAAAAGGAGCTGCACTGCTGGCAGGTAGGGACGATATGAAAAATTTAACATGAGCTCAACCATGCCGCCCCCGTTGAACTATTTAGAATAGTTTAACAAAAATTGAAATTCTATTGTTACATGGTATAAACAATTTTAAATTAAAGAAAATTCTACTAGCTATAAACAATATGGTACAAATTCAGTAGCACTTTACACAATGGATTGCACATTGTTTTCTTGTTATTTACAACTCTCACTTCACTGCACTTTGTCGTCAGCCTCTTCGTGGTTGTTGTCCATGGGCAGGATGGAGATTCTGTTCACCGCTCGTTTCAGGATGCCGGAAGTTGTTTTTATGGAAACAACTCGAGTGATTCCATCTTTGCCTGGATGAAGTTGGATTATCCTACCGAGAAGCCACTGTTGAGGAGGGAGGTTGTCTTCGTTGATGAGGACCATTGATCCTGGCTGTATTGTGGCTGGTGGTCGATTCCATTTTGACCGTTGTTGCAATGACGTCAAATATTCTTTACGCCAACGAGTCCAAAAATGCTGACGAACTTGATCAATGTACTGCCAGCGTGATAGACGGTTTTTTGGCAGCAATAACAGGTTCGGTTCTACTGGAGCCATCAGTGGTTCTCCAACCAAGAAGTGCCCGGGTGTTAGGACCAGGAGGTCGTTAGGATCGTTCGAGGCGGGACATAAAGGTCTGGAGTTAAGGCAAGCCTCGATTCTTGCTAAGACCGTATACATTTCTTCAAAATTAAGACTCGTATCGCCTACCACGCGTTTAAAATGTCGTTTGACGGACTTAACGTTGGCTTCCCATAAGCCACCGAATGTGGGAGAACGTGGTGGAATAAAGTGCCATGAAATATTGCACGGTGTCAAGGCATCGGTAACATTTTGAAAGTTAACGGATTTAAAAAAGTTGCATAACTCTTTATCGGCGCCCTTAAAGTTCGTTGCATTATCCGAAAAGAGATCGGTGACATGACCACGTCTCGAAATAAAGCGTTTTAATGCTGCTAAAAATGATTCCGATGTTAAATTTCCAACCAATTCTAAATGAATTGCTTTGGTCACAACGCAAATAAACAGTGCTATGTAAGCTTTCGTTTTTCTCAGTTTTCCACGACCACTTCCTTCCTTTATTAAAATAGGACCTATGTAGTCGATGCCGGTTTTGACAAAAGGTCGTGCTGGTTCGAGCCTTTGTTTTGGTAAATCGCCCATAGTTTGGTTGAAAGATTTTGGCTGAGCGCGAAAACATTTTATACATTTATGTAAAATATTCCGAACTATGTTACGACCCGAAATAATCCAAAATTTTTGTCTTAGGGACGTTAATGTGGCTTGAGCGCCGGCGTGGAGTTGTCTTTCATGTTCCTGAATTATTAATAACCTTGTTACATGGTGTTTGGCCGGCAATATTAAAGGATATTTTTTATCATAGGTGACTGATGAATGTTTGATACGTCCACCTACTCTAATAAGGCCGTCTTCATCTAGGATCGGGTTTAACAAATATAGACAGCTTTGTCTTTTGACGTACTTATTTTCACTCAAAGCCTTTAACTCTGGTTTGAATGAATCACGTTGAATTAATTTGATAATTGCTATTTGAGCATCATTTAGTTCCGACGCCGTTAGAGGACCAGTGAGCTTAGAGATTTTGTTTCGACAGTTATGTGCAACTCTTTTTATAAATGCCACTACTCTCTGTAATTTTATAAATCTTGAAAAATTTGTTAAAAATTCATCCTCTTTGACGTTCGTAAACAAAATTTTGTTTGTTGATTTTCGTTTTTCCGGTATATTTTCCGAATCGAAATTAACCGAGGATTTAGGCCATTTATTTTCCGGCAACCTTAACCACTCGGGGCCGTGCCACCAAAGATCGTTTGTCTTTAATTGATTAGATGACATACCTCTAGAGACAATGTCTGCGGGGTTATATTTTGTGCTAATGTGCCTCCACTCATTTAATTCTGACAAGGACTGTATTTCGCTTACGCGATTAGCTACAAAAATGTTCCATGTGTTTGGAGGTGCTGCAATCCAGGATAAAACTATGGAAGAGTCCGTCCAAAAATATCGTTGATCAATATTTAAATTTAAAATTGGTAAAACCTTTTGCATTAAACGTACTAAAAGTAAACTGCCACATAATTCTAGACGTGGTATTGTTAATGTCTTTAATGGGGCTACTCTTGATTTACTGCACAAAAGATTTGTTGAACCTTTACCATACGAATCGACGCTTCTTATAAAAATAGTCGCTCCGTAAGCTGATTGTGAGCTGTCGCAAAAACCGTGTATTTCAAACTTTACTACAGGAAACAGGGTTAAAATTTTTCTGTTAACTTTAATATTGTTTACATTCATTAAATCTGAAATAAATTGAGTCCACATTTGATGCAACTCGTCTGGTACTCTCTCATCCCAAGAAAGTCTCAAACTCCACATTTTTTGCAATATGAGTTTAGCTTTAATTATAATTGGTGAAATTAAACCCAATGGGTCCCATAATTGCGCAATGACTGATAACATTAATCTTTTTGTTGCGGTTTCGTTTTTGTACTTTAGATTGACTTGATATGTAAGCAAATCCTTATTGTAATCCCAAACAACACCTAGGGTTTTTGTTTGTTGGTCATCACTTAGATCAATTGGTTTTTCATTGTTTTGTGCTGAAGACATTAAGTTTACACTGGTTGACGCCCATTTGGACATTTCAAACCCAGCTTTGTTTAAAATGTGATTGATTTCTTGTTTTAATTTGGTGGCTTCTTGCACAGAAGATGCTCCAGTAAGCAAATCATCCATGTAAAAGTCACGCAATATGATTTCACTCGCCGTTGGAAAATGATTCTTTTCTTCGAGCGCGGCTTGCTGCAGACAGCGTACCGCTAAAAATGGTGCACAGGTCGTACCGTACGTTACTGTTAATAAGCGATAAGTTAAAATAGGATCTTCCGGATTTTCTCGCCATAGAATTCTTTGATACTCGCAGTGCTCGGGATCAACTTTAATTTGTCGATACATTTTAACTATATCACCGGTAAACGCTACTTCAAATGTACGGAATCGAGTTAATATTGAGAACAAGTCTTGTTGGATTGTGGGTCCCGTACAAAGAATATTATTTAAGCTTTTGCCGTTGGATGTTTTTGCACTCGCGTCAAAAACTACTCTGAGTTTACCTGACGATTGTTTGAATACTTCGTGATGCGGCAAATAGCAACCGAAATTATTGTTTGCGTAATCGTTTGGAACTAATTCCATATGGTTTAACCAGAGGTATTCGTTTATGAACTTGGAGTACTCGAGTTTCAATAATGGTTGGTTTTTAAATTTATGCTCGAGGGAATGTAACCGTTTTATTGCTATTTCTTTTGAAGAACCGAGTTCGTTATTTTCTTTGACGAACGGCAATTTGACAATAAACCTTCCCTGATAATCACGTTTGTGGTTACTTAAGAAGTGTGTTTCGCACAAATCTTCTTGTGGTGACCAGTTACTTTTTGATTTGTATTCTTCAATTTCCCAAAATTTTTGAAGTTGGCTTTCGACTGTGTTGTTCGTAATCAAGGTTATGTTACTGACGTTTGTTAGCGAGTTTTTCGAGATTTCGCCGCCAACCAACCAGCCGAGAGATGTTTCTATCAGGTGGGGTTGTCCCGGTACTGATATTTTTCCTGAACCTAATAATTTCCAGAACAGTCCGGCCCCAAGTAATAAGTCTATTGGAAATGGTTTATAGAAATTAGGGTCCGCTAACTGAATATCTTCCGGAATGTTAATGTTTAAATTCTTTACAGAATACTCAGGAATATTTCCAGTGATTTTTGGTAAAACTAAACACGAAATTTCTGACGAAAACGTATTTACTCGCGATTTTATTGTTACCGTAGTTGATTGCTTTGAAGTGATAATTTTTTGATTTATTCCTTGTATGGAAATATTATTGTTACTCAAGTTCAACTTTAATTTTTTCGCTAAAGATTCCGTTATTATGTTGTTTTGCGAACCTACGTCCAGCAAGGCACGACATTCATGGAAATTATTTTTATCGTTTTTGACATAAATTAATGCCGTCGAAAGCAAAACGACCATCTGTGGTCCGTTACCCTTTTTCAGTTCGTTCACTCGAGGAGTTGCTAAATTACACGTTCCTTGTTCAATTGAATTTAGGACAACGTCTTGTTGGTGAAGAAGACTGTTATGGTTTTGATGGCAATATTTGCATTTGAATTTAGACTTACAATCCGCTGTTGAATGATTCGGTCTTAAACAGTTTTTACACAAATTTCTGTTATTAACATTTTGAATTTTGTCATGGTGCGAGAGATTCAAAAATTCTGCACATTTGTAAATTGTATGGGTAGGATTTCTGCAGTAATAACATGAAAACTGTTTGTTATCTACCTGAATCTGAGTCGCTGAGCATGCTTTGGTGTCTTTACTCGCGTTGGGATTGCATTTTGATGAAGTGGGCTGTTTACTCACATTGAATTTGTTTAAATTTTCTAGAGCTTCTAGAGTTAGACATCTTTGTTCTAAAAATTCGATTAAGCTAGTTAATGCTGGAACTTCAGTTTTTAATTTGGACTGCCATTCCCGATTCGTTCCGTAATCTAATTTTTCGATTATTATCGGCACTAATAAGGCGTCCCATTTGTCCGTTGGTTGTTTCAAAATTTTTAACGCTTCTATATTAGTGTTGACATCATTAATTAATTGTCTCAATGCCGTATTTGAGGCTTTCGAAATTTTATGAATTGATAAAATTGAATTGACATGTTCTTGAACGATTAATCGAAGATTGTTGTATCGTTTTTCGAGAAGCTCCCACGCTACTTGGTAGTTACCTGACGAAATTGATAATGCTTCTACTGTACTGAAAGCATCTCCCTTTAAACATGATTTCAAATAATGGAATTTTTGACAATTATTTAAATCCGTTCTCGTATGTATTAAAGTTTGAAACGTGTCGTGGAAACTAGTCCAGTTTGAATAGTTTCCGGAAAAGCTTGGTAGATTTAGATCCGGTAGTTTTACCGATACTTCTGATGGCGTTACTACTGGTTGCGATCCGTTTTCCGACGCGATGGATTGTTTATCTACAAATTTAGCTATTTTTGCTAATAAATTGTAATAAAGAGTTTCAAAATTGATCCATTCGGTTGCAACTGCTTTGCTTTGGTCGCGAGAGGTACTGAGAGGTTCGATTTCCGATTGAATTTTATCGAACTCTTTGTACGCCGATATTAAGTCGGGTCTACGTAATCTTAGTTGATCCAAATCATCACCTTCCTTGAAATTGTTTATTATTTCTTTCATTCGATTCAATTTGGCTTTTATTCTATCACGCTCGACGGTTAACTCCGCTAAGTCCGGCATTGTCGCAATTTTTTATACGAAGAAAATACTAATTGATTGATTGACTTCAAATTATACGGTACAACGCAAGAATCCAGGGGGTAATTTGGAGGGTTGAAGGGGGAAGAACCACTGACCTTGTGCCGTCTCCTACGTCTTGGTGATGAACTGCTTTTTCCTTTTTGATTGAATGACTTCTTCGATTTCTGTTTTTGCGGGTTCTTGGTATCCTGATTCGGGTGGGTTTTTTCGTAATCCGGCTCGAAGGACCAATGTTACGTATGATGTCGATATTGAAGTTCTCGAAGGACCGTTTTAGTTTGTTTAAGGTATAAACGTTTGCCAAAGGGCCGTGAATTGAAACGACGTGTTGTTTCGTGAGATGTTTAATGTTATCTGTTACTTATCTGTTTGTTCTTACAAAAACTGACTAGCAAAAAAGGAGCTGCACTGCTGGCAGGTAGGGACGATATGAAAAATTTAACATGAGCTCAACCAGATATCGTCAGGAGATTTTTGAGTGACGGCTCTTCCACGACGCTCTTTAATCAACCGGACCGACGAATTCAAATCTGTTTTTGTCGGGGTTTTTTTCCGGTGGGGTTGGAGTTTTTCGAGGGTTCGGCTCGATCTGGCCGATTTCTATAAAAAAGACTCAATTGCTTGCAGTTCCGCTGCGAACGCAGGAGGGAATAATAGTTTTTGACAGTTTTTATTGACGTCCTGTACGCTAGTTGCGGATGTGTTCGACCTGTCATGGCGCTTGCAGACACAAGGGGAGAAGCCTTTGAGGTTCTTACGGTCGAAAATTGCTCAATTATCGATGGTTTTCTAACAGTTTTTTAACGTTTGTGCGATTCGTTACGGCGAGAGTGAGACGGATGCGAGTTATTTATTTTTTTTTAAATGGCAATTCTTAACGAAAATTACAACAATCAAATAGGAGATCATAAACATGGTTCATTTGTGATGAAAATGACCAATGATTTGCTTCTATTTAATTAGAAACGCACGATTTTTTGCCGTTTGTATCATAATGCGAACTTAGATAAAGTCTCGCAGTCGGATGCAGTAAATGGATGTAAATTATGTACCGGAAAATAGCTTCGATACAGTGAATGAATAACAACAAATCCAAAACAAATGTCTCAGTTATTAGAAATTCCAAAAATAATTTATCAAATACAATAAATTCATAGAGAATTATGACGTTTATAAAAATTTATCGATAGAACTTTGAATAAAGCTCGTTAATCTGGAAAAAAGTTAGAGTTTAATTTTCTTTGCAAAACCTACTTAGTAATAACAATAATAATAAACATAATGTAATTACTTGTCCATAATATTCCTATCTTACAAAAATCAAGTGTTTCATATTTCTTCATCTATGGTCACGCGATGTACCTATGTTATTTACGCCACGGGTCAGGTAATCATTTAATTTGCCACACAACGTATGGTAAAACATGTATTACCACACGGCGCACTTATGTCTTTCTTTACACGAAATCGGGCTGCGGTCTTGTTGTGCAAACTTCATATTATGCGAACGATGGTAAAATCTATACCTCACTAGTTACGTAAATAACCATTACAAGATTTTTTACATATTTCTAAAAGAAGAAAAGTACGGTGTTGCAGTATATGCTCAATACATATTTTGAAAAAATTACAATTTATTTTTCAAAGGAGACGATACAAAATTTCTAGGAATAAGATATAAAAATTTATACCTAATTTTTTTAACTCCATTTTAAGAAAGTAGTTTTTTAATCAATGTTATCTGTCTGAAGTGGGTTATCTTTTTGGGAGTTTGAAATAAATAAAGTTTAAGTATATGTGCAATTTTTTTATACAGGGTGTCTCAGCTAAAACTTTCGAGCCTAATATCTCAGTTATTTGCCAACGGATTTTTATGAAATTTAAAATGCAGATATTTTAGACCGTGAAGGTTCAATCAGTAATAATAAAATTACCTCAAGTTAAAAAATGTAATTTTAACATATGTTTGCTTTATCGAAAATTATGCGCGATTATTATTAGATTGTTAAACATTAAAAAATAGGGGTCTACACAAACAATTAAGTAAATCACTTGTCTGATTCAACGAAAAGATTAGATTTTGTCGTTAAACATTTAATGTAAAATTTGAAGGTATTTGAGCAGTTACCTTTTGAAACAATTGATGATTAATTTCCAAGCAACATTTTGTACACCCTTTAAAGTCTGTCAAAATTGGGCGCGCTTTATTAGAAACGTCAAATTGTGAAAATTTATTGAAAATACCCTAAAAGTAGACTACAGCGGCAGAAATTTCAATATTGTTGAAAAAAGAAAAAATTTTGCCTGTTAAGAGTGTCGTAACAACTTCAATGACACAGTGCGTTTTCTCGTGGAACACTGTCCAAATGTAGGCTTTACAAAATGTAAGGTTAAGAGAGTCGTCAATTTATTTGAAGACACAGGAAGCGTACGTGAACTAAATTACCTTGCTAAAATATCCCAATCGTGTTTTAGTCCTTTATTAAGAATTAAAGCATCCAGTATAATAAATTACGTCCAAATGTTGTCTAAGGTTAGCAAGATAAACGTCAAATATGTCACCTGCGCTTCTGCGAAAAGGGATGACCAAAATTCTGCAAAATTGCGCGTTTGTTTCATACGCGTCTACGTTTTTGCATTTGCAGCCACAGTTTTTTGCTTTTTTCTTGCAAACCAGACGTCTCTCAAGGACGAGTTTTTCCCTACAGCATTTTTTATTGACGTTCCATTTTTTATGTAAATCTTAATTGATTCAACATTTTAAAAAGGCATGTAAAAATTACGTTTTTAAGACTTGGGTGATTGCATTAATGGGATTTTATTCTTCACCGTCTAAAATATCTGCATTTTAAATTTCACAAAAATCCGCTGGAAAATAACTGAGTTATTAGGCTCGAAAGTCTTAGCTGAGACACCCTGTGTAGCTTTTTTGACGCATGGGATTGCAACGTCAGCTGCTCTCATGTAAATTTCCCACTTCTAAAAAACGTAGTGCTTTATACAAGCGTTGCAAAAATAAGTGTTTTTTTTATAAATTATGTAGTTGAAATTATGTATTAGTTCAGTATTTTGAAATGAATCAAAACTGAGTCAGGAGAGTGCAACTTTCACATTTTTTACGTATAGCGAAAACAAATTTTATAGGAAAATTATGCATTGTTTCCTCATTATAATGAAGCTCCAAACACCCTGTAAATCGCAAACACAGCACAATAAATCAGGTGAACTAGATTCACTACCCGGCGGCGAAGATTTTCATCATAATCTGCGCACCTCACCTATTATTAACGCCCACAGTATTTAACATCACCGTAAAACGTCCATTCCGCCATTATTTTTTAACACCATAAAATGCAACTCCGTCTATCCATCGCGTACGTAATTTATTCCCACCAATTTGTCTTATTGATCACTTTCGAATAATTAAATTCACACTAGATCGCTCATCAAAACTTACCACCCTCGGTTCTGTTTGAAAATCAACGGCTTAATTATTCGCATTTGAATTTCAAATCGTCGATTAAAACCATGAAAAATTAAGAAAAGTCTCATTTACATACAGGTGAAGTTTCCAGTGTAATTTTTCATAAAATCCGGTTGGAGACACATTCGGACGATTAATTAAAACCGAAATGAATGACGTGACGAATTTAATGAAAAACTAAATTGAATTTAATTAAAAATAACGCGTTTAATCATCGCTAATACGAGGGCGGGTCCGGAATAATCTGCCTAGTGTTTGTCGAGTAGGTCGCGTTATTAACCGCCCGCCAATAAAACCAACTTTTAATTTGTCGACAACAACGAAGAGTGAAGGACAGGTTCTGGTTTGATTTTCGAACGGGTAGCCGATTGGTCGAGGAGCGCCACGTCAGCGAAACTCGGTCGCTGATTGAACAAAGAATGCTGGTTTGAATTTCGCGCGAATCGCTGATTGGTCCAAGAGCGTCACATGTGCGAAGCTCAGCTGCTGATTGATCAAGAAGTGAAGGTCACGTTCTGGTTTGAATTTCGCGCGAGTCGCCCCGATTGGTGCAAGAGCCTCACGTGTGCTAATCTCTAGTGCTGATTGATGATGTTTTTGGCGCGCAGTTTAAATAAAGAGAGGGGGGAGATGTTGAAAATGGAAATGTCGTAGATGCTGTGTTTTCGTTTGGAACAAAACTCGTTCCCCCGTCCGCAGCCACTATATTTCACGGACAAAATAAGTTGAATAGCCCGTGTTCCTGTCAAACATAAAGATATTATCTCGTCGGCCATAAAAATAGTCATCTTTATGGAAAACATAAAGGTGTAAAAGTGTCGAATATATTCTGAAATATTATAGTCGTTTGACTGCAAACAAATGACAAGGGAAAATAATGTCGCGAACACACAACGCATCACGGTCGCTCTGGGGAAATACGCTTCTCCCATCTTTCCCCCGGTTTCCCGACGATTTGTCATTCCGCAGTGGAGGGCTTTCCGCCTCCGCCGAACATAAAATAAAACCGCCGTCTCTTCGCGCCCAAAAAAAAATTGGTAACAGCACCGGCGGCCCTTTTACCGAAAAATTCGAATTCGCGCGCCAACGCGACGTCGCCTCCCATGGAATTAGCCATTATTC
Source organism: Tenebrio molitor (assembly GCF_963966145.1). Lineage (NCBI taxonomy): Eukaryota > Metazoa > Arthropoda > Insecta > Coleoptera > Tenebrionidae > Tenebrio > Tenebrio molitor. The sequence continues at coordinate 28,288,630 of NC_091048.1, read as the reverse complement.
GACACTATTTATTCGTGGGATTAGTTTTAATGGGCTTTTAATGCTCGGTTTGGGGCGCGGACCGTAATCTGATACTCGGACCGGACATGGATGGCCGATTTACGTGACATTTCCCAAAGACACACATGGACGATTTATGTGAGGTTGCGTCACCGTCTAGAACGAGGCGAGAACGAAAATAGAACTGACCGAAAAAAATTGGACGATTTGGGAATGAAAAAAAAAATGTGTGCCCCGGGTGAGGATCGAACTCACGACCTTAAGATTATGAGACTTACGCGCTGCCTACTGCGCTACCGAGGCTTGGAAGTAGCACATCCCCTACAAGATTAAATCGAAAGGTCCTGTGTAAATTCCAAAATATTTGTAATTTATTAATTAATGTATTAATAAATCTGTTATTTACCTTGCAAAAAAATAACGAACAACTATATATTTCCCACAAATACCGTTCACGTGGTTTGGGCAAAAGGGGAGGCCATGATTTATTTTTTTAATGTTGGACACGCTGTTTGAATTCCGTCACTAAAGTGACTTATCAAAATTAACAGAATATCTTGCTGAATTTCAACAATGCATTAGGCATTGACGCTATTTATAATCTCAAACTTAGAAAAACATAACCTAATTCAACAACTACCAAATTAAATGCAAAATTTTCATTGCCCTCCATTATGTCAAAACAACGTATGTAAATGCATTTTATTTTCAGTCTTTTCTGATTCTCTTCTTTTTTCCAATACTTACACTGTACAATCTGTTCCTTAGATACATTGACAGATAGTTAGTTCATTGGTAGAATCTTTTTTTGAATTTATAAAAAGGAAAACCAAAAAATCATTTGAAAAATTCAAATGAGAGCGCAATGAGAAATGATCCAAAAAAATGTGTAGTGTAAAGACAGATTCAGAAATTGATTGATTTAAAGTGACAAGAGAAAATTGCACGAAATGTTGAAAGTATGAAGAAGAAGATTATGTGTAAAGCAAGAATCGGTATGGGAAAAAGAGAAAAACGAGTTAAAAGCAATACAGCGAGAATTACCTAAGGATGACGTTTTAAATAAATAAAGACGTTTTAGAAAAATAGAGAAAAAGGCTAATATGCTCTAAAGGAAAGAAAATTCAGAAAATTTAAAAACATAATTAGTGATTGGATTACCTAAAGAAGAAAGTTGGAAAGAATATAGAAAACGTGGAGGGAGAAAAGGCAAAATATAATATGAATTAAACTGGGCAAGAGACGAAAAATATATAAAATGAAAGCAAGGCTGGAGGATGAAGATTAAATGAAGATGAAAATGAAAATGATAAATCTGAACTAAAGGACATGATGAAAACGGTAAAAAAGATAAATAGGTATGTATTAAAGAAAGGACGATTAGAGTAAAAACAAATATAAAAACAAAAATATGAAAGAAGAGACATAAAACAAAACAAAACATAATATTTAAGGACGTAGATTGAGGGAGGCATATGACAGAAATCTGTAATAAGGAACGCAGAATAATGCAATATGTGATAAGAAAATGTGAAAAACTGAAAATGAAATAAAAGTGTAGATGCGAAAAGTGCAAAACAAGTGAGAACTTGGAAAGGAATTGACAGAGATGAAATGCTACAGAAATAATTTTGTAAACTGTTTGGTGTAAAAGAAAAATGAAATATTGATAAAGAAAAAATGTTACTTTGTGTAAAATGCATTTATGTTGTTTTGGCATAATAGGAGGCCATGGAAATTTTGCATTTAATATGGTAGTAAAGCTGTCTGTTGAATTTGGTTATGTTTTTTTAAGTTTGAGGTTATAAATAGCATCAATGTCTAGTGCATTGTTGTCAGTTTTACTATTGTGTAATAGAAGAATACTCAGATATCGCGGGAAATTCAGACATGTTACGTTCATTTTGATAGGTCCGCATGTCAAGCGGAAATCAGACAGTGTGTCCAACGTTAAAAAATAAATCATGGCCTCCCATTATGCCGAAACAACGTGAACGGTGTTTACACTCCAGAATGTTTTTATCCAATATTTTATCAGTTTCCTGTTTTCTCCATGAGCGACATAATATTCTGTTTTATAAAAGACCACAACTAGAACACATTTACCTTAGAAATATTATTGATGACTTTGTTTATGTTATTGGGATGAAGAGACTGTAGGACTGTTGAGAAAATGAATCGTAAAATAATCCTGGGTGGTTGCGGTTTTACGAAAGCAATTTTATTTAATTTGTTTTGTGATTGTTTACAAACAGCGAACCAGTAGCGAGGCAATATTATAACAAACTACATTAGATATAGTGTGCAGTACGCCGTGATCTACATGCTACAGACAAAGCGACATGGTCGCGAGCTTACGAAGAAATAATAATCTAAAAAAAAAATATCGTTAAGACAGCAGATCCAACATTTACTAATAATAAGCAAAATTTGTGAATTTCAGATTTCTTTCATCTTTTTTTTGTCTTATCCTAAGGTAATTTTGGTAAAATAGTTATTTTCTGGTAGCTATCAGCCCGAGTTTGAAGCACGAGGCGTTAGCCGAGTGATGCAAAACAGGCCGAATACCTGAAAACTGACAACGCACGAATATTGAATAACGTTTTTCGTATTCTTTTGGGCAAAGTCTTAAAAATAATTATTTATCGCTTTGTAGATTTTGGCAAGTGCTTTTCTTTCTAATTTGTCTGTTAGTTATTTATTACGCGTGCTGGGCGCAATTATGATTTATTTCTTTTATAGTGTTTGGACGTAATTATGTAGAAAATAACATGTTTTCCTGCTCCAGACGCTCTGAAAATTGCCACGTAACGAGTGCAAATTTCTAAATACGACATAAATAATCGATGTCCGACAATTTGTGGTCTCGGCCGGTATACATAATAAATTTCACGCGTAACAACTGTCTGCCAACACGAAGATACCCATCTAACTCCTGATAAATTCGTATTTATGCCATGCATCAACGTCGCGTTCTGTTCGCGCTTGATCCGCGAAAGCTCGCTTTTCATATTTAATCCATCCATCAGTTTTCCACCACTGTGGTCTGGTCTGTCCACCTGTTCGGGCATTTTTCCCGGGGACCACCCCGGACCCGACCCGACCTCTCCGAACCCGAAAACACAAATCCTCCATGGAATTAGAAACTTAATGACGCGTATTATTACCCGTGGCCCTATCAATCCGTGTTCTAACGGTCGCCCTGCAAAATTCCAATTTTGGACGGTGGCCATAAAATGTTTCCACAAGCACCGCCAGACTCGACGACATCGAAGCGGCGTGGAGCGCCCATCCACTTAGCGGGACGTGCCAGAACGGGGAACAGATGTCGGGGTGGGCCCTACGAGGGGATGCGATTAGATAAATCGTGGGTTACAAATGTTGGACGTGTTAACAAGTACGTGCGTGTGTGGTTGCGATAGCGAGGACCGAGGTCATGATGCGCAACAACCATTCAATTTTTTAACTCATTAAAGCTAATTATCGAGATAAGGAGTGAGTTATGGGGTCAAAGCGGCGCATCCGCCGGTAATTGCAACCAAACATGCACCCCGACCTCAGGCCTTATCGGAGGCCTGATTTCGGTTCGGGTTACGGGTCGATAAGGCCGATAAGAGAGATTTCAGTCGGGTTTTATCGAAGAAATGTGTCGTCCGAGTCGCGTTCGCCACAAAAATCCGATCGCGTAATTCCAATAATCGTAAAATTACCGTGGTGGCGCCAATTTATCGTTTGGAAACAATACCAGCAGAAATGAGCTGCAACGACACTTTATTGCGTTATCAAATGTTCCCGTGACTCTAACATTTCTGCAACACAATAGACAGATAATTCATTCCTCGTCAAAAATTCTACACCGAACAGGGGTCGCACAAGAAATCATTAAAGTGCAAACGAGAAATTTCCGATTATCTCGAGGTATTACCGGCCGACAATTCGTACCGGTTAATTTGGAACGACGGTTAATTGGATTCGAATAATTGGAATTTTACTGTGGGCTATTAATTGAAATTTCTTAATGCAACACTTAATTTATGACGCATTTGCCCCAAGAAGAACTAAAGTGTTCGCGTGTAATTCGCTATTTTCAAAATTACAGGTTTTACAACAAAGCAAAGATTGGGTCGGGTCGGATACGCAACGGTTGAAAATGCAGCGGAGGAAGCAAATTGGAAAAGTGAAAAGAATTCTTATCGGGATGTGGTTAATGGTAATGATAATAATGTATAGCAACAGTAGGTATGCTAAAAGTAAGATTTTTGGTGTTCATCAACTGATTACTGATTAGCTGCGATAAAACGAATACCTATAAAGAACGAAAATTCGACTGAAAAGTGCGAACAAAACGTCAATGTCAGATGTGACAGTTATTAACGAATTAAAATTAGGCATCAGTCACAAAAAAGCGGTACAATAATGTTTTTTTCCAAAGCTGGTTTGAGCCGACAAACATTTATAGATACCCTGTAGTAGTAATACAGGGTTATTATAAATGATTGTAGTCCAAGAGTAGGCGGAAAAACTGAATGTAAAATTTATGGTTGCCGCTCCATCAAAATGATGTGAATAAGTAAATTAGGAGTAAATTAGATGCAAAACAACTCAATATTTTTGGATTCAATCGTTAATTTAAAAAAAAAAATCCTCATCACCGCACTTTTCACCTAAAAGTGACAGTGACAGCGACAAAAATTGACAGTTCACATGAAAGCGGCAGAAATGTTTGCCGCTTTCATGTGAACTGTCAATTTTTGTCGCTGTCACTGTCGTTTTTAGGTGAAAAGTGCGGTGATGAAGATTTTATTTCAATTTCATAACATGGGCATGGCCTGCTTCGACTACAATCATTGTATATTCTGATGTTTGAATTTTAAAATATCTAAAAGCATTATATCTGGAAATTTTGCAGATTTAAATAGAAATGACATAATTGTTTCTGTAAACACATTCTTATGGTTTGGAAAAAATTAATTGTGCAAAGGTCCAGTTTGATAAGTTAATTGTTAAATGAAGATTAGATGTAGATCTTACATAACAAATTATTATTTTCATTTTGAAAATTTTTAAAATGAAAATTACATTGATTTAAATTTAAAAATGTATTTTTCGAAGACAGGTGTAAGATGAGAAATTTTATATAATATAAGGTACAAATGCAATTGGCAGGTAAGTGATAATTTTTTGTCGGTTATTTATTACTTTTTCACTATAAAAAATGTTTTTAGAATTTGCGTCTCTAATACGTCTATTATTGTATTCAATTTGGAGTCGTTTATGGCTGTCTATTAAAGCACTGGTAGTTTAATAGATCTATAAGAAAATTTTTATCAATATTTCAGTGTATTATTGTCATTTACACCAAAAAACTTCCAATATTAAACTCGACTTTTTATCATCTGTTGCAGATGTAGTTGCATCCGTTACCTTGAATTACCAATTACATAATACAAAATTCCCTAGAATTTGAAAATATAATTTTTTTATTTATAAATTAAAAAAACGGTGCAAATTCGAAAAAATAACATAAAAAACTTGTTTTATAAGAGCATTGGCGCACTCGTCCCATAGAAAACTCCCCTACGGCTCGCTTTCTACACTTGGGACCAAATCCACCCTTATAAAACTCGTTCTTTAATATACTATAAACTATGTACAAATAATAATTTCAAATTTTTTTAACCAATTCTGATGGAAATGAAGTGCGCAGATCTGATGAACATATTTTTCCAAATGCGGAATATCGAATTTTATTTGCCACCACAGTACTCAACAGTACACAGTTGTAATTTAATTTATGAAGGTCGTTACTTAAAAAATTAATTGTTCAAATGTCCAGTGTGTCCAAGATAAAGTTAAAGCTTTAATGGAGATTAAATGTGTACATAGATGTGATAAACATCTTTGATAAATTTTTCTAATTATAATTTCCGCCTCTTTAGAATGATAACTAAGTTTTATGGCAAGTTTGTTGCATGCTCGTGAAGATTTCCACTTCTAATTAAATTTTTGAATAAACATTTACAAAATATTTAGATTCTAAAAGATTTTTTTAATGTGCTTCTGAACAGCTGAATAAAATATAAAATTTTATTTTTAGCAATAATAGAATATACATATATTTTTAGCAAAGTATGTTTTGAATGGGTTTTGTAAATTGTATGAAAACAGATTCTTATGATTTGGAAAAAATTAATAATTGTGCAAAGGTCCAGTTTGTTAAAAGGAGATTAGGTATAGGTATAGATCTTATGAACATCTTTAATAACTTTTTGTTATTTCAATTTCCTCCTATTTGGATGACACAACTATTTTATTGTTCTTTTTCTATTTTTAAGCAAAATGTCAAAATATGACAATTCATTAGAAACCGAAAAACTTATCTTTATTTTCATTTTGAAAATGAAAATTACCTTGATTCAAAAATGAGTTTTTCGAAATTACTCTTTTCGTAAACAGACGTAAGATAAGGAAATTTATTTAGGTACCAATTATTTAATATTTAAAATTTTAAAAATGAAAAAAAAAATTTTTATAAAATTTGAAATTATTATTGTTTCAGACTGAAACAAATTTTAAATAATTTTGAAAATATTAATTAGGTAAGCGATAATTTTGTCGGTCACTGCTTTTTCACGATAAAAACTGTTAAGTTTTTTCGGCCTTTACGGAAATGAAGTTAAGCAACTGTTTTTCAGTTTCTAACAAAATCAAATACAATGAAAAATGTAAAGAAAAATAACTTTGTCACGGGAGTAAATACAGAAATAGGACGACGAAGCAGTTGTTTACAAAAATGTACAAAATTAGAAATTTTAGGGATATTATACAGGGAATTTTGAGACACCCTGTATGTATGAGAAAGTTTATGGATTTCTAGTATTTGGGTGAGAAACCAAAAGATATTTGTCTAACTAGTTCTTTACATCAACTTGCACCGCAAAATCTGACACAGTGTTAATGAAACTAAAATTCTAATTTTGTTTCTGCAAAAGATTGGAAAAGAAATTAAACTCTCTTGAAATATTCGAGTTCAATTTTTCATATGCCTAGAAAGAAGATTATCAATATCATTTTGAACAATCTGTAGATTTCATCATCATCAATGTGTCTCAGTATCTCACATTGAAAAAAAAGGTAGAAGACTAGTGGTCCAATGACGGAGCCTTGAGGAACACCAGAGCTCGCACGGTAGCTAACAAATGAAAAACAATTATGTGCAACGTACTGAGAACGATTCTTAAGATAAAGAAGAAAGAAAGAAATTGAGCAAATTATTACCGAAACCGAAGCGTTCAAGCTTGTTTAAGATGATGGAGTGGTCAAAGCGGTCAAATGCCTCAGTAGAATCGGTGCAGATTACATCTACTTGGGATAGTCTTTCGTGCACAACAAAATGCAAAAAATGCAGCAAATTGGTAACAGTAGATTATCTACGATCAAGGAGAGATAGAATTTCTAAAAGTAGCACAGAGATAATTATGCAGCAAGTATCGCACAGTTGCATCAAATAGTAACTCTTTTTATAACAACAGTAGGAAGTTTAGATGATTTTTTTTTTCGTTTTTGCGTTGAGATTTTGTATAGGTATTATATGAGCGTGTTTTTTGTGGAATTGTAGGAATGGCACGTTGTAAAAATGGCGTTCATTACGATGGAGGGGGGAAGCGAATAATATTCAATTATCCGGATCATTAGGCGGGTTAATCGACATCCCGTCGTATTTCGGAATTATTATTATATTTAGGATTTAGAGTCTCGGCTGCGGAACGGTCGCGTTTATCTAATAATCGATTCTAAAATTAGTTTAGGCCGCCATAAATCCCGCCATTCAACAGTTTATAAAATACAAAGTGTGTTTTGTCATATTTACAAATATCGTAATCAAAGCTCGCGTGCTCTGCACTCGAATCCGTGCTGTATAAAGTGTAAAAAGCTCTCGTTCCATCGTCGACGCATCTCGCCCTCTCTCTCCTTTCGTTCAGGAATAAGAAGTCGGATCCCGACGGCTCACCCACTGTTTATGAAGGGAAATTGAAGCACTTTGTGCTAAGTGGAAAACGCTCTATAATAATCCCACTAAATTTATCTTTAGCACAGCATTCGATGAGGAGTTAATTTAAATTTTGTTTAGAAAAGTCCTCATGAATTTTAATCGACTTGTGTTTATTCCACCATTTATTTTAATTAATTCGCCCCGCTCGACCCCCAAAACGCGCACACACTATTTGCTCGTTACGGGGGGGCAGGTGGCGCCCCAAAAACGCAAATTAAACGGCCCTCACTTGCAATTTAAGCGCCAAATTAAAACGGCCAACATAAATCATCTGGAAAAAATAAAACGATCCATTTGACTTAAATCAAACTTAATGGTTGACTTAATCAGAGGGCGAGAAAAAAATCGTCGCAATTAATTAAACGATTGTTTTTGCGGGACTAATTAAAACCATTTGCATAAATCAATGGAGATTTATTGGATTGCATAAATCAGCGACTCGCAATAAGCTTAACTGGGGCTCCGGGGCTCCGGGAATTGCTCAAGAGGGCTCGCGGGTCAAGGCTCGCTCGTGGTTTCCGGTCGTGCTCAGGTTGTTTTTGATTTTTTCCGAAAAGCGCCAATCTTGGAAATTTTTCTCGCGCTGTGGTGGATCGGATTCTTTTGAGTTTTTTCCGGAGGAGGAGCTTTAAGTTATGAGCCATCGGCTTAGAGAGATTAAGGTCATCACTCCGTTTGACCATCGAATAAAAATAGAAAAATGTTGCATAATGAAGAGTGTGAAAGCTCTAAGAATCGTCAATTGATATTAATGAGAGGGATCCACAAATTGAAAAGGATAAATCGACACGGTTAACACGTCATCGGTGGCTCTTAATCTTGCTGGTTCTTATTTAATTATTTTCCCGAAGCTCATAATGCCGATGATGAGGGAATTAATCAAAATTTTTGGTGGTCGGGGTTCTAGGAAAAAAAAACAAAGTAATGACGATATTAATATTTTCTCAACAAATTTTCCTAAGCGTAAAAAATGGTCCAAATTAAAATTAATCAATGCTTAAAACAAATATTGTGAGAAAAATGGAAGGACCCAAAACAGAGCTCTGAGGCACGCTTGTGTTTGCATTTTAGAAATAAATTAACGGTGTGACTGTTTTTCTTGGCCGAAGAAACAAGAAACAAATATTGTTTCCCAGTGACAATATGATTTGGAAAATGTTAAATAGAAGAGGTCCAAGAAAGGATCCTTGCGGAACACCGAAGGTTACCAGAAAATCAAAAGACTTAATAGAAGTAAAAACTCAACATCTTCTTTTGGAGCTTCTTGGAACAAAGGGCGAAAGATTCCTATCACCTGTTAAAGCTCGATGGTGCTTTTTATTATTACAATTCGTTACATCATATTTAAAGCGGGCAAAACAAATTGTAGACAGTTTTTGTTAAAGGTCAGTAAAATTCCTTGACCTTAAATAAATGAGTAAAAAGTTGTGCGGAAAAAATTGTCAGGAACCTTTACTAGATAAATTAGAACTTTTAAAATCGAAGACAAATAAATGTAATTGCTTGAGAGGTGAAGTGGGTGGAAAATACGTGGGGAGAAAAAAAAAAGTAACATCTTAATGGAAGCAAGATTATTAAGTAAAGCTTTCGAATTAATTTATTCAAGAGAATATTTTTAAATGCAAATAAAACGCCACCACCTTTTAAGACACTTAAAGCTGTAAATATACGATCACATCTGCAGATGTTGTAATTGCTGGTTAGAATAAATTCAGATTTACTACCGATATTAGTCCCAGTATCACAAATTATATCACAACAATTCTGCGGTGACGTGAAAAATTATTGCTTTTGTTTTTCTGAGGATGCAGACAGAAAGTTGTTATTGGTGGTTATTTATGGATTTTTTTTGATAATTAAGGAGTACATTAGAGACGGGAACAAATAAAATCAAAATGGATAAAAAAATATTGGAATTAGTCCCAAATTAGGAAACAATTACGCATCGATAAATCGACTGGTCCTTATCTCGTTAACAACCGAAAGGTCCGTCATTAAACTGCCTGACTGCCGTGATAAGTTGATTTATCTGTCTCTGACAGGATCTCAAAGCCCAATTTATTAGTCCCGCAGAAATAACGACTCAAGTGTCGCAACCGGACATTTCGCGTCTGGTCGCTTATCACGAAATTAAAAGAATTCCATGGGAGATCCATCACACCCCAGATTTCGGCGCGTTTCCCCAAAAAACGTCGACAACATCTGGCCCTCCGCCCACTCGCTCCGGCGATAAATAACTCGGAACGCGTTAAAACCGAAAAAATCAACAGCCCCGATAATGAGATAATTTTTGGCGGTCGAAAATTTAATCCGTCGTCGGCATCTTAAGTGCTCTATTTCGGGCAGACGAGGGGGCTCGCAAAAACCCAGCCGGTCTGAAAGCTATGATTTTATTGGCAGTCCTGGGAGGACAATACTGCGAACAGTTCAACACCGCAAAGTACGCTTTCAGCTTTTTAAAATGGCCCCCTTAGCCCCAAATGACGATCGATCTAGTGCTAAATCTGCGAAATTGCGATGGGCTTTGGAGACCGAAGGTTTACGACCGGGCGAGACCTGAATAATATCGCCCTGACAGGGAGGGGTTTCGGGGGCGATTTTTTCTTCTATGGGAGGGAGTTGACCTTTCGGGCGCTATCGATTGATTTCTGTATGATGCAACGAAAATAATGTGTTACGTTTGAGTGTAATTTATTAATTACCCCAATTAAGATAGTGGTGTTTTGTAAACAAAAAGTTGGGAAACAAGTCAAAGTCAATTTGTTTCTATTCTAAACGCGATAACGAGACGAAGACCAACATTTATTTGTTATAATTAATTTTGTCACTCAGATTAACTGGGTTAAATATTTAGAAGAGCGTGACCCGGAACCGGTCGGCAAAGTTTTTCGTCTGAGAGCTTTTGCAACAACACTGTTGTTTGGGACTATTAAAAAGAAATTAATCATAATTAGATTTGTCGTTATTATTACAAGATAAATATAGTGCGAAGTGAATAATTAAATTTCAAGTTTTCAAAATAACTCGTCGGTGTTTCGAAATCACTTAATAATTTGATCTTTCTAGTGTTTAGAGTTGACCACTTGACAAGAATTAGTGCTGAGGTCAAGTTCTTGCAAAAGTATGGACAGATGACACGGGAAGATAATATAATCTTCGTTTTTTCACGTGATGACAGTGTATAAAAAATTGTTATACCTACTGTAAAAATAGTGTATTATGTTGTCAGGAGCAAAAATGAAGTTTTATAGCTAAACTCAAGAGCATAACTATAACACCACCCCCGATTTTCCAGATTTTTTCCCTAAACCTTTAGTTAAGATAATATGGCTCTAGAGACTCATAAAAGAATCAAAAAGAATAATAATCAGCAAGTGTAGTGCCAGTTGTAAACAATTTGTGTGATTTATTGCCGAAAAACTGAAAATTCAAATGTGCATAACTATAGCACCACGCAATTTTAAATAACATGTCAATTTTTTTTACAAAACGTTCTTTTAAGTCAGTAATGGTGGGTTGCCCCCCCCCCCATTTTTCCTAATTAGCTCAAAGATTCTAGAGTTCACGCTGTCTACCAAATTGTTATGTGTTTCAGGCTCTAAATTGGTCCAACCATTTAGAGCAATTTTGAGTTCATTTATGGTTTCGTAGTGTTTGTTATCCTGATACAGTCGACGAACCAAGGTGCCCCAAAGGTTTTTAATTGGGTTCATGTCCGGGGAACAGGAGGACTACTCTAATAAATCGATATTTTGAACTTCGAACGACCTGATCGACCTTCTGCTGACGTGTTTCTGGCCGTTATCTTGTTGGAATAGCAATTGTTGATTGTTGTTGATGTTTAAAAAGGTATCAAATCTTCTTCGAGAACGTCAGGATATTCCCTGCTATTCATTTGTGTTGACAGGTAAGCTAGCGTTAGAACCTCTGTTTTGGTGAACGCTCCCCACACCTTTAGAGTGCCACTACCAAAGTTTCGTTTGGAAAAGTATTGCGGTTCTTTTCTCAAATCTCTCCAATAGCAATTAAATCCGTCTGGCCCATCTAATTTAAACATTTTTTCATCAGGAAAAATTATCTGAAAAGAATATGCTTCAAAAAAACTTAAATTTTTTGAAAATTCTTAGGTTGAATTCTCCTAGTGGCAGTTCATGTTCTGATGGACAAATTCCAACCTAGCGGTTTTGTGTCTAAAAAGGAGTTTTGGAAATTATTTAATTTTTGACGTACGATATGTTCATTTTTACTCAAAATCCTTCTTATTGTCCATCGTGAGACATTCGCTCCACATTCTTGGGCAACTTTTCAAACTGTTGCTTGCTGTGACAATTATTCTTCTCACAGTCCTAGGCGAAACCGCTTTTCCTTGGGCTGCCCTTTTTGTTTGTGCCATATTTAGCAGAGTTGCTTAAATAATTTGACACAACTTTGCGGAATCGTTCAATTAATTCTTAGAGAGATTTCGCCGTTCATTTTGAAAAACCAAAATTTTACCGTTTTCCAACTCAGAAAAATAACAACCACGAGGCATTTTGAACTTGACTCTAACGAATTAATGACTATTGTTGATAACAATTTATCGATTGTTTATGTTAGATAGTCGTGGCATGGCCCGGGCCACAGTCATCTTTCATTTTATTTACTTTTGTTATTTAAAATTGCGTGGTGCTATAGTTATGCACATTTGAATTTTCAGTTTTTCTGCAATAAATCACACAATTTGTTCACTACTGGCACTACACTTGCTGATTATTATTCTTTTTGATTGTTTTATGATTCCCTAAAGCCATATTATCTTAACTAAAGGTTTAGGGAAAAAATCTGGAAAATCGGGGGTGGTGCTATAGTTATGCTCTTGAGTGTAGTTTACTTTATCTGCCGCTCGTCACCGGAGATAATAACTTTATCTGCTCGTCAGATGCAATGGCAGTGAAGTAACACTATAGCATTATTAATTGAATAAAATAATTATTTATGCAAATCAAGTCTGATGGAAATGAAGTGCGCAGATCTGATGAACGTATTTTTTACAAATGCAGAATATCAAATTTTATTTGCCACCACAGTACTCAACATTATACAGTTGTAATTTAATTTATGAAGGTCGTTACTTAAAAAATTAATTGTTCAAATGTCCACTGTGTCCAAGATAAGTTAAAGCTTTAATGGAGATTAAATGTGTACATAGATGTGATAAACATCTTTGATAAATTTTTCTAATTATAATTTCCGCCTCTTTAGAATGATAACTAAGTTTTATGGTAATTTTGTTGCATGCTCGTGAAGATTTCCACTTCTAATTAAATTTTTGAATAAACATTCACAAAATATTTAGATTCTAAAAGATTCTTTCAATAATGGGCTTGTGAACAGCTGCATAAAATATAAAATTTTATTTTCAATGATAATAAAAAATATATTTTTAGCAAAGTATGTTTTCAACTGGTCTTTTAAATTGTACAGAAATGTCCAAAAAATAAAAATCCCCAAATCAAATAAGTGAAATATGGTTTGTTGTGTCGGTTGTGAACGCACCACGGATTACAGATCATAGATTAGCTGTTACAAGCTAACCTCACTTTGTGCGTTGTTTATGTTTTTTCAGTGCACACTGACGAGTGGTGCGTTCACAATCGACTCTTCAGGACCAACTTGGAGGTGAAGTTTAAAAAACACTCGATATTTGGTAGAAGTGAAGTGGGCAGATCTCATGAACACTGTAAATATTTTTCAAAATTTTCTACAATCACAATTTACTTTTATCTGTGCAATAACAATTATATTTTATTGCTTGTGGGCATTTATTTTATTGTTTTTTATTACGTGATAATTTTTTAATGTTACAATTAATTTATTCGTTTATTTTTATTTTCACTCGATACATTTTTTAAGTAACTTTTTTAACTGTAATTTCTGAAGCAACCAGCAAGTTGCAAGTTTCCTTGACATTTTTTTAAATGTTTCCTTACAACACAGAGCCATAGTGTGATAGGTCAGAATGTCTTCGACAAAGAGGAAATAAATGGTGATTAGAAAGTGAAATTTGCATAAGGAAAGAAAATGTTGTCTAAATTATGATCTTAAGAGTGCGACTTCACAGCCGAATGGTCATAGAGCACAGAGCATTTTGTTCTCGATAAGAAGTAAATAAAGAGTAGATTTTAAAATTCCAGTGACATGAATATGTAAATATGAAAATAAAATTTGATGCAGGGGCCAGATTGTCGACGTTTCTTCCGTGCCAACAGATTTTTACATACGAAAATAATTTAATCAATTTTATACAACACGAAGCGATTCTCCGAGGCGCGTTTTCTCCTCCCGCCGCTGACAGACCCGAAAATAATCCAATTCACCGTCGAAGTCACCGCTTTACGAGCAGACCTGAACCAACAGAATTTCCATGGACGGTTTTATGAATTGGCGTAAATTACGGCGTCGTCTCTCACATTATGTCCAATATTCGGTCGGGAAATAAAATTGTCTCTTAAATTTCCGCTCCGGCCGGGCGGACATAACCATCCCGTTTTATGGCGTCCACTAAAACATCAAGTAATTAGATGAGGAGGAAATTACCATAAAGCCACGCATTTACATGCATTATAATTCATAACGAGTTTATCAAGGCGATCGTTTGACACCAGATTTTCGTGAAAAAATCGTAAATCGACGGGCGTCTTTGTGAGGCAACGCCGTACAAATTACGACCCAAATCAAACGAAACGCCATTAACTACCAGATAAATTTATATTTCACAAGCGATTAATTTCGGAGCGTACAATGCTCGCTATAATGGCAGCGCATTATCCACTCTATTATATGGTAAGGGCTGCATTGTGTCACTAAGTTGCCTATAATTGTTAACAACAGATGACTCTTCACGCACCGTTGGACACGTCCGTCCGTCTGCCCCTGCCTTCCACGATCCGATTTCAGCCCGTCGAGGGCGAGAACGCCACCGCCGGCCAGCTCCGCCGCCTCTCGCCCCGCTGAAACCCGACGTGGTACGGTGCGAGGTATCCGTTTCGAGGCGCTTTTTCATCCCTTACCTCGGAGAGCTTTCACGATGCTTTTACAGCGCTTTCCGGGCTGAGGCGACGGTTCTCACGGCGGCCGGCCCTGGAATCTCATCGTGGGGCTATTAAAGCGAGCTTTCTGGTTTGTATTTTAAAATTAAGTGCGTTTAAATTATGTTTTCGCTGTATTCCCTAACAAATGTCTTTATTTGGGGTTATAATACCTGAAAACGATCGTTATCTGTACGGGTTTCGGGCGGTTCGGACACGTCCGATGTCAGGTATGTCGTTGCGGGGGACAATGAGCAGCTAATTTTCAAAAGGTGCCCTAGACGTGTCGATATTGTGCTAATTTACGCTCGGATTAATCCGTAAACATGCACAGTTTGCCTTGTTCGGTGGTGGAATTTAAAAAGCAATTTGGGTAAGTGGCCTCGGCCACGAACTCGATCCTTTTCTAGTTTTGCCTCTCGTCAATTCTTCCTTGTTTTTGGAAGAAATCACCAACACTTCCAGTTTCCAGTAAACATTTTCACTGCCAAGTACGTGATATCATGATAGAGATTAATTAATTAGACATTAACTGGTGGCAGAGATTAATTAATTTACGATTATGTAATTACTTACTGATTCATTAATCTCCACTAATAATGTTACTCGTTGTGTAATTTAATAGATAAGGAGAAAAATGAAAGTAATTAAATTTAATTTTCTTTTTATTTGTTGTACCACCTGATAAACTGGAACACCAACGGACATCGGATTTTTTTATCTCGTTTTGATCATCCTGAATCACTTAGATTGCTTTTGATATGATTCTATCGGGTGTTCGTTTAAATTTCTCTTCAAAGTTGGCGTTGAAGAGTCGATTGTGAACGCACCATTCGTCAGTGTACAGAGTAAAAACACAAACAACGCAAAAAGTGAGGTTAGATACAATTTTGATGTTTCTTCTGTTCCAGATGGTATTTGGCATTTGCAGCCACGAGAAGAGCGGATGAATCGAGAATCAAAGCTGAGGAATTCCGTGGCCTGTGACGAAACCCCAAAAGCCCAAATTATCAACAATTTATTTATAACATCGGAACAAAGCGCCCAACTCCGTCCATATATCCATAACGTATAATTAGAGAATCCGCTCGAAAATTACACGGTGCCAGTGGTCCAGTGATAAATGATATTTAGTTTGGACCCATTAAGTAAAATTCGTTGCGATCCACGCGTTATCCCACCACCGAATTGTGTACAAAGCACAATTACATTTCCATTCAACCGAACATTAACCACAAAGCCATCGTCGTGATACACAAACATCACGGTACTGCACGTCGTCCATTACATATGAACACCCCAAGGACCTCGCCGGGGGCGAAAATCGCCCAAAAGCTCTGCCGCC
The DNA here is from genome assembly GCF_963966145.1 of Tenebrio molitor. NCBI lineage: Eukaryota > Metazoa > Arthropoda > Insecta > Coleoptera > Tenebrionidae > Tenebrio > Tenebrio molitor. The sequence goes on along the minus strand of NC_091048.1, from coordinate 28,272,165 downwards.
ATAGGGGCGCGTATGGGGCGACGAGCGACACGACAAAAGAACGCTCGCCAACAATACCCCCGACGATTGACAGCCCTAAACTCATTACTGTAACAAAAGACTGTCATTGCCTGCATAAAAACCTCATTAAATTCGGGCACCCTCGTTATGACTTAATAACACGCCACGGCAGGACGGACGTCCACCGGGAAATCCGAAATTAAACGGTCGACTTTCGAAATTTCGGCGGGGAAAACGCGCGCGGACCGCGGACAGAACTGGCGGCCGTCGGGATTTTCGCACCGAGCGAGATTAATCTCCGGTGAGTAATGAGGCTCATAAATTATGGTATTATACGAAAAATGTTGCCACGAAATGCACAGTTAGCGTAATTAAATGACTAGATGTTGTTTGTAAAGTATCTATCGGGATTTAATTAACAGGCGTGTAATAAAGATGTTCGAACGAGTAAAACAAGTCGGTAATTTGCATCAGAATTTTACATTCGGAACTGGAATGCGCTCTTCCTGTTGATTGAAGAAAACTGCAACTTTGCCGATTACGGCCGTAAATTATGGAAATGTGGTCGGGTCTGACAGATCTCGCCATAATATTTATTATTTATTGTACACCGATAAATTTTCGTCCATTTTGCCCACTGGCCGGCTCGCTGCCGCTTTCCCCGGACTTAGAAAACGCTAATTCCTTAATTTATAAGTGTTACATATTTATAACGACCTGAGAGCATTAAAACGTCACCTGTCTTTACTAATCTTCACGCTTTTTTCATTTTTGTCGGTGCGACCAAAACTTCACAAATTTCATCCTTGCAGACTCTCCTAAACAAATGATAAACAAAAACTTATTGCAAAACAATACGCAACGCTTGAAAAATGAAACTCAAAACGTGTTTTTTTCACAACATGTATTGTCCTGAATTTAAATTTATATTTTAACTAATTTATTCCAACACTTATTTATTTCTCTGTTGTCGACACCTTTTGGCGAGTAGTTCAACTACAAGCTTCAGCGCGACGATTTATCGCCTTAAGTTATAAATACAATTCTTTTTTTATTTTTGAACTGATTTCTAATTAGTTTCTTTGGTCCCCTGTGTATATTTTGCAGACCGTCGACATTAGTAGATTTCTCTTGTTTTGCGAAGAGTAGAAGGCTGTGACAGATGCCTGCCTGTGAGAAAGCGCCCCCTGGTGGTCGTTGCATTTTAAAAATTGGTCAATAACTTTTGCATATAAATGTCGAAATAACCGCGACTTGATATGATGTCAAGCATAGTAATCTCGGTATTTAGATAATTCACAAAATAATAGCCTGGTAAATTTTCCAAATCTGTTGGCAAATATTTGAGGTTATGATTTTTAATTTTTTAGGTTATGCTCAGAAGAATGGCTGAAGTGGACGTGAAACAAGGTTTAAGGGCGGTTCTGGCTAAAATCGAGCAAGCCAGCTCGAAACGGTCGCAAGTAAGTGTGGCAGACATCGACGACATTTTCGGACGGTGTTTTTGCAGGAATTGCAATGTATCATTCCAAGACTTGTAGCTGTGACTAAGACCAAACCTGTGGAGCTGATTGTAGAGGCGTACGACGCCGGTCAGAGACACTTTGGGGAGAACTACGTACAAGAACTGGAAGAGAAAGCGCAGAATTCTGTAATTTTAGAAAAGTGTAAAGATATCAAATGGCACTTTATCGGTCACTTGCAAACCAACAAAATCAACAAAGTGTTGGCTTTGCCCAACATTTACATGGTCGAGACCGTGGACACGCAAAAATTGGCCACGAATTTAAATAAAAACTGGCCGAAATTTGGCCCCCCCGATTCCAAGTTGAACATTATGATACAAGTGAATACCAGTGGAGAGGAAGAAAAGAATGGAATTTTACCGAGTGACGTTGTAAATTTAACCAAATACGTTCTGACCGATTGTCCCAATTTGCACTTGGATGGACTGATGACCATAGGGAGATTTGGGTATAACGTCGAGGATGGTCCAAATCCTGACTTTATTTGTTTGAAAAGTTGCCGCGACGAGGTCTGTCAAGCGTTGGGGCTCGATTGGAAAAAGTTCAATTTGTCAATGGGGATGTCTGACGATTTTGAGCACGCCGTGAGTGCTTGGAACGCATATGTTAAGATTAATTGCAAAGCTTGGTTTCAGATTGAGATGGGGAGTACAAATGTCCGAGTGGGATCTTCCATTTTTGGAGCGCGGCCAAAGAAAGATTGATAATAGAGATAAGTAAATCAAGGTTAAATAAAAGTTATTATTATTTTGTTAATTCACTGTATATTCACCTTCACCATGTCATTTACTTTCCTAATGCGCTGTAGACGGAAGTGGCTAAAGTGCCGACAAAGAGATTATACCAATGTGACAGGTCTCGCAGATACTTAAAGAAAACTAATAAAAGAGCGACTCTGTTGACGAAAAAATGAGAATATGAAAAACAGTTTAGTTTAGTGGAAAGATCGGGACAAAATATCGATCACCCGAAAAAATGACCTGCTTTGATGATTACGAAATTATAAAGTCACCGAAATTAGGTCAAATAATGACCTCTCTTAGTCATTCAACTAGGTAATTTCAGCCTGAGACTGTTTTTGAATCCGACCTTGAAAACGATCTAATTCCGGGAAGATGTTTCACAACAGAAAGACATTTTTAAACCACAGAACAAGCGAATACCATAAATAATTTATTGCTCTTTTTAGCGTAAGGTGATAGTACCTACTTTATATCTGCAGAAATTAAATATCAATGAATCAGAAATGAACTGTGCTCCCATTCTCAAAATACACGCCGACATTCCTTTTTTTCTAATTTTAGAACACACTTCCATTACACTTTAGCTAATCTCCGCAAAACAAGGCATAACACGTGACTTAACATTGCCGTAAAGGAGTAACGCCCCAAGTCTTTTTTCTAATTGAAAAAGTCTTTCCATGAGCAAGAAATTTGAATCAAAGCTATTGGTCGTGTTAGGACTGTGTAATTGAGCGCTTATTAAAGTTTTTGACGCATATTGGGTAAAGGAGTAACGCCCCAAATACTTTTTCTAATTGAAAAAGTCTTTTCAGGAGTAAAAAATTCTATTGGTCGTGTTAAGATTGTGTAATGGGGCGCTTATTAAAGTTTTTGATGTATATTGGGCGGGGCCTGGCGCTAAAAACTCGAGCAGCATTATTTTTGGATTTTTGGAAAGTGCGGGCAACTAGGGTGAAACCACCCTTTACGGGGTTGCCATACCGCCGCAAAATCGACAATGGTCCACCTGAATTCCGCTATAGTATTTCAGAGTCAATCTGAATTCTATTCTGAGCAGTCTCTATATATGGCTCGCGCCACATTACGTACGCCTGGCGTCGCTGCCGAACTTATTTAAGTGAGCGTCGCCGTCGCCGTCCCCCAGTCGCGGGCGTTCATTGGAGTAGACACTTACGACACAATGGTAAGTATTCGTGGTTGTGGTGATTGCATTTCCGCCCCATTTCCCGAATCCTGCACAGTGCCAGTGTCTGTGATCCCAGTGATGCGATTGTTGGAGAGAAACAGTGAATTTCCGGGCGCGGAAAAGCCCCTCGGGGCTATTTCCGGCCGGCGGACTATATTTGGTGCGGTGTTAAATTGGGTGTGCTGTCTTTTTCCAGGCGGACAAAGAAAAGAAGGTTAAGAAGAAGAAGAAGGAAGAAGCGCCAGCGGAAGCTGCACCCGCCCCGGCTCCAGCCGCCGAATCCAGAACCTCTTCCAAGGGCTCTTCGAAGAAGGCCAAGCGCTCTGGTTCCAATGTCTTCTCCATGTTCTCCCAGTCTCAAGTAGCTGAGTTCAAGGAAGGCTTCCAACTGATGGACAACGACAAGGACGGCATCATCAGCAAGTCCGATCTTAGGGCGACCTTCGACGCCGTGGGCAAACTCTCCAACGAGAAGGAGCTCGACGAGATGGTCAACGAGGCCTCTGGACCGATCAACTTCACCCAACTGTTGAGCTTGTTCGGCAACCGCATGCAAGACTCCGGCGGCACCGATGACGACGAAGTCGTCGTCGCTGCTTTCCGGTCGTTCGACGAGAACGGCACCATCGACAGCGAAAGGTAGGTACGCTTCCGGACACGGTTTCGTCGACTGATCGCGTTTTTGCAGGTTCAGACACGCTCTCATGACCTGGGGCGACAAGTTCTCCGCCAAGGAGGTCGACGACGCCTTCGACGCGATGGAGATCGACGACAAGGGCAGGATCGACACCAACTCCCTCATCCAACTTCTCACCGCCGCCCCAGAGGATGAAGGCGAAGGAGAAGCCGCCTAAATCTCTCATTCTCTACTCATCACACTCATCTCGTCATAACTGCAGTTATCTCATCACTTAAGAGTCACCGAGGATGATATGGCCTTCCATCTGTCACACTGAGCTCACTACAAAGATGTTATTGCCATTTTGTACAAGTCGTACGTCATTTTTTTCTTGTGTCATTTCCGGCCGCTTCGACACCACGCGGCCACCAATAAATCATTAATTTTATATTACTTTGGGTTTCATTTATTTGTCGCATTTTCTGTCAAATCTTATTGTCACTTTGTTCAAATAAAACATTCGCTGAAACAAATGACACTATGATTTCCCTTCAGGACGAGTCAGCGCCCCACCGACCATCACATTCTATCACTACTTAAGTGGTAGTAACAGATGACCCAATTAGCTTAAGTCATATTTAATTAGAAATCTGTCAAGAGTCGATGTTCAGACCGCGGTCCGCAACGGTCGCAAACACAGATGGAATTAAAACTGGACACGCTCGTTTCATTTTTATTTAACTAAATAACGGTGTTCTACTCGATTTGGGCCAATTCATATTATCTGCACAGATGCTCATCACGGCCCAATAGCCGAATATAAAGCCCCGAAAGAGGCCCAAATGTGTACAAATGACCACAAAATATTTGTAAGATTGCCACCCCAATTCAGGTAGGCTGGAACATCAGGTCCGTACCGTTTCCTTTGTCCCAGTCGGTCCAGTTTTTTTCCTCACCTTCTCTTAGCGCAAAACGAGCGAAAGTGTCGCAAGGTTCCCACTCAATCCGGTCCTGTCCCACGACGACTCTCCTTCTTTGTCTAACAGACAGGTAAGTATTCATTCAACGTCCACAGGTAAGAACCGTTGGTAGTAAGTATGGCCTACTATGTGATTAGTCAGTTCCCGCTTTCTATTCATCGAGGATATCGAATTTACTTCCATTTGTGCGCCGCATTCAGCAGTTTCGTACCATCTGGACGCGTACGAACTCGCAAAATGTGACTGTTTCGTGATGAGCGCAGAAATGATCACGATCAAGTGTCTTGTGATTTGGTTCCTTCTCGGTAAGCGCACTCACTTGTCCGCGGGTTTTCCCAATTAATGTCACAATCGCAGGAACCGCGGCTGAATCTCTGGAGCTGAAGAGCTACATCTCCGACCAAGGCCTGCACGGTACCATTTCGTTCAAAAAAATCGGGAGCGAGATCCGGATCGTGACGGATCTGAACGCGACTCTAGAGTACCCGAATCAGGTGTGGTCGTGGGCTGTGGTGGAGTTCCCGGTGGACTACTCGGAGTTGGAGGGGCGGTGCGCCAGACTCGGCAAGAGTTTGGTCAACCTGGACGACGTCTACGGGTACTTGGTACTACCGGACAACAGTACTTCGGAGTTTTCCACGACGGAGTTGAGCGTAAACGGGGATGCGGGTATTTACGGCAAGTCCCTCCTCTTGAGGGACCTCGAGAGCAATCGGAGAATCTGCGCCACCATCACCATGGTGGACAAAACCCAAGAGAAAATCGCGGTGGCGCGGTTTAACTCTCCTGTCGCGGGAAACGTCTATTTTCGGTGGTTCTCAACAAAAGACAATCACAACGATATGTTGATAACCACTGATTTGTACCAAGTTGCCAACAAAGAAAACAACAGCAGGACTCTCTCGTTGACCGAGCATTCGTGGAAGATCTACGTCACGGACATCTTGGACGCGGACAAGGACCGCAACGACTGCAACATCCTCCAGTTGGTCTTCGACCCCGACAACACCGGCAAAGGCAAAGCTCTGGGTGACGTCGACTCCAGACTCGGCAAGGTCAAGATCTCGACGGACCGCACCCAAAACAGATACAAAACTTTGTACAGGGACGAACAATTGATTTTGCTCCCGAGTGACTTGACCGGACCGCAGCGCCGCCTCTACTTGGTGATTTTCGAGCGCAAGCACGAAGACGCCTTCCTGGCGTGCGCCAAGATCAGATACGACCATCCTGTCAACGCCAAGTGAGTAGGTACTTAAATTGAGGCGTTTTGAATCGTCGCGATTGGGTCTGCGCAGGGTGATCATCCAATCCGGCGGGATCCAGGGGGACGTCACGCTGACCCAATACAGCAGATTCGAGCCCACCTTTCTTAACTTCAACCTGACCACAGCGAGAGGGGACCTGGAGACGCGCCTGGTGTACAGCTCGTCGGTGGCGGGGTACAAGATCCACGAGCTGCCGATCAAGCCGGCCAAGACTGTGGGACAAAACGAGAACTCGTGCCTCACCACGAAGTTCGTCTACAATCCGGGGAGGAGCGACCCGAATCGTGTCCCCCCAAACGGTGGGTGTGGAAGCTTTGGAGATGAAAATCTAGTGGGGTGTTGCAGGTTTGGGCACGCAGAACCAGTACCTTGTGGGGGATCTGTCCGGGAAGCTCTTGGGGCGCAACAACGCGACGGTTCTAGTGGAAGGGGGGCAAGAATTGAGCGGTCTCTATTGGGACACTTTCCTCCCGCTCCAAGGCCCCAACTCGGTGGTCCACAGGTCTCTGGTCATCTACAAGAACACTCAGTACCCCAAGTCGGGGGTTCTGTCCGAGCCTTGGATCTGCGGCGGGATCAGTCTTTACGAGTCAAACTTCCTCCACCAGAAGCCCATCTTCACGGCACAAATCATCTTCAGGTACCCCACAGTGGGGCGCATGCTGATGAGACAAGTCAAGGACGAGCCTTGGGGCGACACTAGCGTGTTGGTGGAGTACTTGGTGCACGCGGACGGCGCCGCTCTCAACAACTCGGCCAACCATCGGTGGGCCATCCACGACCAGCCCCCAGGAAAAGACTTCTACAGCTGGAAGGAGCGCTGTTTGAGCGCCGGCGCCATCTACAACCCCTACTCGATCGATTTCACCACATCAGAAGTGTGCAGCGTCGACTCGATCGGTCTGTGCAGAGTGGGCGACTTGTCGACCAGACTCGGTGCTATTGAAATCTCCGGGAGGATAGTCGACAGCGACAAGATCTCGCGGAAGATGTGGACCGACACGTTTTTACCCTTGACTGGCCACCACAGCGTCTTGGGCAAGTCGCTGGTGTTGTACGACGACTTTGGCCCCAAAGCTAGAGGAGAGCGGTTGGCGTGTTCCATGTAAATCTGGCATCTTATGATTGTTGCGTTCTGATTGGTCGGTTCTAGAATCGGGGGAGTCTACAGGCGCAAAGCTGTGGCGAAGGAGTGGTTCCCCAACGGCAAGCCAATCACGGTCAAGGGAAAAATTGAATTCTACCAGCAGACCGAGTACGATGTGACCAACGTGGAGGTGGATCTGCAAGGACTGGTGGACAACAGTGGCTACCATGTGCATATCGTAAGTGCGACAGAAGAGACAATCGTGGAGAGCTACCGCTTCGGTTTGATTTAGACACCCGTCGAGGAAAACTTGGAGTTTCCGTGCGAGGAGTCGACCCTGTACGACCACTGGAATCCGCTGAACGTGGACCCGGCGTCCTCCCCCAGGACGTACCATGGTACCCCCGATCAGTACGAAATGGGAGACTTGAGCGGCAAATTTGGAAATCTAGACAACCAAACACTGTACAAAGTCTACTACAACGACACCATGCTCCCGTTGTTCGGCCCCAGAAGCATCCTGGGACGCTCCATCATCATCCACAAGACGGTAAATGATCCGGGGGTGTCTGGAAATCTTGTAATTTTTAAATTTAGGACAAGATGCGGTGGGCGTGTTCGACCATCGAGAGAGGGTACAGTCCGTCAGAAGCCAGAGAGCTGAGAGCGATCGCATCTTTCCACCACCCAGACGGTTACGCTTATGGTTACCTAAAAATGGTAAAAACCCCCGAGCGCTGTCACGCGCGATTCAAACACTTTTTTGCAGAAACAATTGGTTTACAACGATGGCAGCAAAAGCGACACCACCATCGAGGTGAAGTTGAGATATCCGGGTAAAAACGATCGCAATGTGGTATGTGGTGCGGTCGTTTTGGTATTATTTGGCCTCACTGTGTATTTTCCAGACCAGAGACCACGATTGGGCCATTTATGTTAATCCAGTGGGGGTCGACGCCGCTGTCAAGACACAAAACACTCGATGTGTCGCGGGGGGCTACATCTGGAACCCGTTTTTCACCCAACTGGCCGACCCTCTTAATGTATTTCTTTCAAAACGATTTTTTCTCGTTAACGACAGTTGAATTACTAGGGGGACTTGTATCGACAAGAGTGCGGCCCTGAGAACCCTCTCAGGTGTCACGTGGGCGACCTCTCGGCGCGACTCGGCACCATCGACATAGGACTCCGCCGCAAAGTCTTCACCGATTCGAACTTCCCGCTCGAAGGTGACGTCACAGCGATTGGCCGCTCCATCGTGATCTTGAGTCCGAATAGAAGACCCGAACGATACGCGTGTGCCAACATCGAGCCGGACTACGACATAATCAAGTATGCCAATATCGAAAAACCCCCGAGATTCGTGGTGTAAGTGTTTCACAAGGTACGGTTGGCAACACTGATGAGATTGACATTTCAGGGCGCAGTTTATCGAGGATATTCGCGAGATTTTGGGAGTTCCCGACTGGTTCTTGACTGTGGACACGCGAAAAACTAAAACCTTGCACAGTAATGCTTGCGTGCAGTTGTTGCTACATTTCAAGGGGCCCTTGGCTGGGCGCTTGGAGAAAGATTTCAGTCGATTGTTAGCATCGGGGCGTTTAGAGGCCCCAACTCTCTACGTTCCAGGATACATCAACACCAAACGCAAGTCGAAGGTTTCGTACAGACAGTGCAGCGTTACGGACCCCAACGAGAAAAAAAGTAGTAGAGATGGCGATTTTGGTTTGTGGAGTTGGTAGTAATTATGACGTTTCAGGTAAGAAGAGGACGGGATTTTTCTTTGGTTACAGTGGAGGCAACTTGACCAAATTTACCAAGAGTCTGATATTACTCGTAGTTTCTAGGTATTTATTTTTTTAAGTGCATTTTTGTCAAATAGATATTATTGTTCCTAATAAATAAAGTAATATATTATCGATTCTGTGAAATGATGGTCTACAAATTGTGACCAAAGTTTCTCAACACAGAACACATGCCACCAACATCACAATTTACGTCACAAATAAACATGGCGACTCATTTGAATTCTGTTTGGGGGGAAAATGAAAAGTTTGGTGACACTTTTTTAATGCTTCACTACTGAGTGGGACTGTTCAGAATAAATTGATACGGAAATCTATAATCCATAATTTTTATAATTAAAATTTATCATGGTGGTCAGATGAAAATTTTGTTTTATTTTTTACACTTGCCTAGTACAATTACGTCATTTCTGTTGGTATTGGTGGTTAGCAGCATTGAATTGACAGTTGGCAACCGTGCTGTTTGTTGACAGCTTGACAGACGCAGCTGAATTTGTGGCGTCTGATTGTTTTCGTTTTCGAGTGATTTGTGCAAATAATTCGCGATGTACGAACAAGACGAAGGTGAGTAGCGGAAATCAGCACTCCTCGAATGCGAAATAACAATTCGTCCCGCCTCAGATCAATTCGACGATGAAGACTCCGAAGAGATCAGTTCCGAACTGTGGCAAGAGGCCTGTTGGATCGTGATCAACGCGTATTTCGACGAAAAGGGCCTCGTCCGACAACAACTCGACAGTTTCGACGAGTTTATTCAGATGTCGGTCCAGCGTATCGTCGAGGACTCGCCGCAAATAGATTTGCAAGCTGAGGCGCAACACACGAGTGGCGAATTAGAAAATCCGTCTCATTACTTGTTAAAATTCGAACAAATCTATTTATCCAAGCCGACTCATTGGGAGAAAGACGGCGCCCCGTCGCCTATGATGCCAAATGAGGCGCGGTTAAGAAACCTAACCTATTCTGCGCCTCTGTATGTAGATATAACGAAAACGATACTGAAAGACGGTGAAGACCCGATCGAGACTCAACATCAGAAGACTTTTATCGGCAAAATCCCGATTATGCTGCGGTCTACTTATTGTCTCCTGAGCGGTTTGACCGATCGTGACTTGACGGAATTGAACGAATGTCCTCTTGATCCCGGCGGCTACTTTATAATAAACGGCTCGGAAAAGGTGTTGATCGCGCAAGAGAAAATGGCGACTAACACCGTGTACGTGTTCTCGATGAAAGACGGCAAATACGCCTTCAAATCAGAGATCAGATCGTGTCTGGAACACAGTTCTAGACCCACGTCAACCCTGTGGGTCAACATGATGGCGCGAGGGGGCCAAGCGATCAAGAAAGCCGCGATCGGCCAAAGAATAATCGCGATCCTACCCTACATCAAGCAAGAAATCCCCATCATGATCGTCTTCAGAGCGCTGGGTTTCGTCGCAGATCGCGACATCCTCGAGCACATCATTTACGACTTCGAGGACCCCGAGATGATGGAGATGGTGAAACCGTCGCTCGACGAAGCTTTCGTCATCCAGGAGCAAAACATCGCTTTGAATTTTATCGGCGCCAGAGGCGCCAGACCCGGTGTCACGAAAGAGAAGCGTATAAAGTACGCGCGCGAGATCCTGCAGAAGGAGATGTTGCCGCACGTGGGGGTCTCGGACTTTTGCGAGACGAAAAAAGCGTACTTCTTGGGGTACATGGTGCACCGCCTGCTGTTGGCGGCTTTGGGCCGTCGAGAACTCGACGATCGGGATCACTACGGCAACAAGCGACTGGATTTGGCCGGGCCCTTGCTCGCGTTCCTCTTCAGGGGGCTGTTCAAGAACTTGATGAAAGAGGTGCGCATGTACGCCCAGAAGTTCATTGACAGGGGCAAAGACTTCAATCTGGATCTGGCCATCAAGACCAAACTGATCACCGACGGGTTGCGCTACTCGCTGGCCACGGGGAACTGGGGCGACCAGAAGAAGGCCCACCAGGCTAGAGCCGGAGTGTCGCAAGTCTTGAACAGGCTGACTTTCGCCTCGACTTTGTCGCACTTGAGGCGAGTCAACTCGCCGATCGGTCGCGACGGGAAACTGGCGAAGCCCCGACAGTTGCACAACACTCTGTGGGGGATGATATGTCCGGCGGAGACACCGGAGGGCGCTGCCGTCGGCCTGGTGAAGAATCTCGCCCTGATGGCGTACATTTCGGTAGGATCGCAACCGTCCCCCATTTTGGAGTTCTTGGAAGAGTGGTCGATGGAGAACTTGGAGGAAATAGCGCCGTCAGCGATCGCCAACGCGACCAAAATCTTCGTGAACGGCTGTTGGGTGGGGATTCACAGAGACCCGGAACAGCTGATGGCGACTCTGAGGAAGTTGAGGCGTCAGATGGACATCATAGTGTCCGAGGTGTCGATGATTCGCGACATCAGAGACCGAGAGATCAGGATTTACACGGACGCCGGGCGCATCTGTCGCCCGTTGTTGATCGTCGAGCATGGGACTCTGCTGTTGAAGAAGCGCCACATAGACATGCTGAAGGAGAGGGAGTACAACAACTACGGTTGGCAGGTCTTGGTGGCGTCGGGAGTCGTCGAATACATCGACACTCTCGAAGAGGAGACCGTCATGATTGCGATGTCGCCGGACGATTTGAGACAAGAGAAGGAGTACGCGTATTGTACGACGTACACGCACTGCGAGATCCACCCCGCGATGATTTTGGGGGTGTGCGCGTCGATCATCCCCTTCCCGGATCACAACCAGAGCCCTAGGAACACCTATCAAGTACCTATCACGCTTTTGATTTTCCATTTGTTCTGATTGTTTTGTTTAGAGCGCTATGGGTAAACAAGCTATGGGGGTCTACATCACAAACTTCCACGTCCGGATGGACACTCTGGCGCACGTCTTGTACTACCCCCACAAACCTCTGGTCACCACCAGGTCGATGGAGTACCTCAGGTTTAGAGAGTTGCCAGCGGGGATCAACAGTATTGTCGCTATTGCGTGTTACACCGGGTACAACCAAGAAGATTCCGTTATTCTGAACGCCTCCGCCGTCGAGAGAGGTTTCTTCAGGTCTGTTCATATTCCTCCAAGTAGAATTAATTCATTATTTTTATAAAAGAAAGAATAATTCTCTCTTTTGACATTTACGATTTGACAGACGTTGACGGAAACAAAAGCAAGCATCAAGCTACTTGATTACAAATTATTTTGTACGCATTTTGGTACTTTCTGCCTTATGTGGTTGGCAGCTTTGACGTAAATTTGACGCAGTGACAAAGAATCAATTTTTGTGTGTTTGAAACTTATTGAAATTCGATTTACACGCTTCAATCAGGTATCGGTGCTTTTTACATAAAGAATCATCGTGTTTGCATGATCTTTTTTGATATTTTGACAGCGGATATTTTCAATTAGATTTTTCTCCAAAATAACACAAATTTCGAAAGTTTACGTTAGGAAGTGGACGGATTGTTACGACCCCAGGTGTACCTCCGGTTTTGAACGTCTTTGCTTGCAGATCTGTGTTCTACCGTTCATACAAAGATGCCGAGTCTAAACGCATTGGAGATCAGGAGGAACAGTTCGAAAAACCCACTCGCCAGACGTGTCAAGGCATGCGCAACGCCCTCTACGACAAGCTGGACGACGACGGTATCATATCACCTGGAATTCGTGTGTCTGGTGACGACGTAGTCATCGGAAAAACTATGACCCTGCCCGAGAACGACGACGAGGTCAGCAGAACTAATTTCAATATCGAAATTCCATCAAGTGTCGTGTTTCTAAATGTTTTTAGTTGGACGGCACCACCAAACGCTTCACCAAGAGGGACGCCTCGACATTCCTCCGCAACAGCGAGACCGGAGTCGTCGACCAAGTGATGCTGACCCTCAACTCTGAAGGTTACAAATTCTGCAAGATTCGAGTGCGTTCGGTGCGCATCCCCCAAATAGGAGACAAATTCGCGTCGAGACACGGACAGAAAGGAACGTGTGGAATCCAGTACCGGCAAGAAGTAAGAAAGAGCGACTCGAGTCTGGTTGTTGAGTACGTTTTTGTCACTTTTTTGCTTGTAGGACATGATTTTCACGTGCGAGGGCCTCACCCCCGACATAATCATCAACCCGCACGCCATCCCCTCCCGTATGACAATCGGTCACTTGATCGAGTGCATCCAGGGGAAGGTATCAGCGAACAAGGGTGAGATCGGCGACGCCACCCCATTCAACGACGCCGTCAACGTGCAGAAGATCTCGACGCTGCTGCAGGAGTACGGGTATCAGTTGAGAGGCAACGAGGTGATGTACAACGGACACACAGGTAGGAAAATAAACGCGCAGATCTTCCTGGGGCCGACGTACTACCAAAGGTTGAAGCACATGGTCGACGACAAGATCCACTCGAGGGCCAGAGGGCCGGTGCAGATCTTGGTGAGGCAGCCCATGGAGGGCAGAGCCAGAGACGGCGGTTTGCGTTTCGGGGAGATGGAACGCGACTGTCAGATCTCGCACGGGGCGGCGCAGTTCCTGAGGGAACGCCTGTTCGAGGTCTCCGATCAGTACAGGATACACGTGTGCAACTTCTGCGGCTTGATAGCCATAGCGAACATGCGCAACAACACCTTCGAGTGCAAGGGGTGCAAAAATAAGACGCAGATCTCGCAGGTTAGGCTGCCGTACGCGGCCAAGCTGCTGTTCCAGGAGCTGATGTCGATGAACATCGCTCCGAGGCTGATGGTTCTGTAGGTTTAACTGTGAATAAATATATATTTTTTAAATGTTTATTGGGTCACTCTGTACCTAACCATCCAAACCTAACGCCTAGTGCCCTGAAGTAGGTTTAACTCCGAACAAATATTTTCTTAAAACTGTTTATTGGGCCACCATATACATAATACACAGAAAACCTAAATCTAACGCCTAGTTTTGGAAATGACAGTCGACTGGGTCTGTTTGTTGCCAGAGAGGACAACGAACGGCGACTGCGTCTCCTTCTGTTTGGCTTGCAGCATGTTTAACGTCCCCAGCGGCGTATCCGTCGAACTCATCTTCTTCATCAGTTGCTCCTGCAAGCTCTTCTTTATCCTCTTCTCGATCTTGTTCTTCCCGGGTCCCTTGCCGTGAAACTTGTGCGACAGATACCGGAACGCCTCTTTGGAGTTCAAAATGTGTCCGTCGTCGTCGATGTACTCCAGCTTGACGTTCGGCTTGAACCCGTCCCTCTCCTTGAACTCCATTATGGGACCCGTGTAGCGCTCCCTCCTGTTCGCCCGGTCCCCTTCGTCCCCGTACGTTTTGTCCTCGATCGAGTAGTGCTTGGCTTGGAGGTGCGCCAGACGCGAATTTGACGGTCTCTTGTTCTGCTCCTTGTCCAGGTAGCCCTTGCTCATGGCGAGCTTCAAGGCGGCTCCCATCCCGGTGCTCACGTCGGGCTCCTCGTCCAGGATCTGGACCTCCTGGGGGACGATCTGCGCCACTTCGTGCGTCTCGTTGGGGTCGACCGAGTTCCAACCGGTCTTCTCCTCTTCTTCGACCTCATCCACCTCCGCTTCGTCTTTGATGTCTTTTTCGTAGTCGATCAGCTCTTCCGTTTCTTCGCGGTTGCCGGACTTGCCGTACGTCGGGATGTCGCCCAGAGTCCGGCAAAACTCCGCGGTGGCGTTCAGGATTATGTTGCCGTTGTCGAGGCCCTCGTCTGGGTCGGATTTGACCGGCGTCGCTTTCACTATCTCGGCGATCAAATTCTCCTTCTGTTTGATTTTGCGAGCTTTGTGCAGCGCCTTCTCGAGAATTTCGTCTTTGTCGTCTTCCAGTTTCATGTCGGTGGGGATGTCCACATCTGGAAAACTCCACGTTAGCTGAAATATTTTCACCTTGCCAAGTCTTACCAGGTACGTCGTCGATGTTCATATCATCCAGTTCTGCTTTCTTCGGCCGTCGCGATCCCACTTCTTCTATTCCTTTGTTGTTGACCTGTTGCTCCAACTCGTCAGCTGTCAGCTTCCCTTTGGTCCTCATCTTGCGCACCTTCTTCTTCGGTTTTTTGAACTTGAGCAGCTCCTCCTCGTTGTAATACTCTGACGCCAGTCGCAAATCCTTCTGTTCGATTGTTTCGATCCTCTTCTTGGCCAACTTCTCTTTGATTGACTGCACCAGAGCTTGCTTCCTCTCAATCGCGTTATCATAACCGATTCTGAAGCCATCTTTTTTTGCGCCGTCTATGGTCTCGTCGTACTGCGCTAGCAACGATTTCTCTTTAGGATTGCCGAGCTCGTCAAACTCCTGATCTTCATAAGCGTTGTACACAATTTTCTTCTTCTTATTCTCCAGATTCTGCAATTACGAAATTATTTTTTTTTAATAAAAATTACCCAAAACAACCTTTCTGTATTTTTCATCATCCACCATGTTAACATTGATCAAGACATCGTCAGGATTTTCATCTAGCACTCCCTTATCTTTCAAGGTCAAAACAACGTCCCTCTCGTCGGCAAAACTGTCAACATCGTGCTCAACTTGCAATCCTTTCAAGTTCTTCTCCCCATACTGCTGCCGCCGCTTTTCCCGCTTCTCGTTCTCCACAAATTCGCTGACCCCAAACTGCTCATCCAACTCCTCCAACATTTTGGCCCTTTTTTCCGCCTCCTTCTTGGCCATGTTGTTCTTCCTGTTCTTGTCCACCCACGCCTCCACATTGTCGTCGCTGTCGCTGTCCGCCAATAATTTCACCTTCCCCAATTTCTGCTCCAATTGTCGCTTTTCCTTTGTTTGAGTGATTCTGCTTCTCAATTTCTCTCTCTCAGCCTTCTCAGCCCAATTTTCTGCAGGTTTGTGATAAAACTCGCCCCAGTCGTCTTTTTTCTTGCCGTCGTCGCGCTTCTTGTCCGATTTATCACCCACTTCTAGCGGTTTTAGACCGAGTTTGGCTCTCAATTTGTTTGTTTCATCAACAGACAAACTGTCTGCTGACTGACCTGAACCTGAGGGCTCAGGGTCATCGGTGATCTCAATTACATCAGAACCTGAAGCAACTTGCATTAGACCAAAAAAGGGGACCGCGATTAATATTTACCGTCGCTCTCGTAGTCTGGTTTCTTGTCTCGTTTCTTGTCTCTGTGGTGTTTCTTGTGGCGGTGACGTTTTTCTTTCGGGGGCTCATGTTCCTCGGTATAACTAGGACTACGGTGGCGCCGTTTGCGACACTCTTTTTCTTTATATTTTTTACTACTAGAACCCATTTTTTCTTAAAAACTTTAAGGAAATACCTACCGTGGATAATCACAAAATACGTCAAACAACGTTTATGATCTTCGTTGCCAACATAACAACTCCAAAGTTACCAGACATTTTAAAAACATAACCTCAATTCTTGACAGTAGTACAAAAACGAAATGACCACTTTAATTAAGCAATTACAGTCGATGTACGACCTAGAACTGTATTCCAACGTAGTCCGAGTGGTAATTACATAATTTTGAAGTTTTTGCAATTGCGAAATTCATGTTTTTAGTGCGACTTGGCTCTCACATCAGCCGAACAAAAACCAGAATGTCTGTTGCCCCTGCACAAGTTTCAATTGGTCCTCTTGTACGGGGACTCTCTCTACAAGACGCAACAATACTTGCAGGCGGAAAGTTTGTACCGACAGGCGCTGCAGATGCGCAAGAATCTCTTAAAAAACAAAAGTACCTCCAACAAACTTCCAGAGGACCAAAATGAGTTGATCAGTGATGTTGTGATCAGATTTAAAATCTACAGGTGTTGTATCGCTTTGAGGGAGGTGAAGGCGGCCATGGAGATGCTGCAGTCGATCCCCGCGCGTTCGCGCACCCCCAAAATAAACATGGCGCTTGCCAACTTGTACAAAGATGGCGGAATGGAGCGGTCGGCGATAACTTGTTACAAAGAGGTGTTGCGCGAGTGTCCTATGGCTCTGGAAGCGGTCGAGAGTTTGTTGAAATTGGGTATTAAAGGCGTAGAGGTGAATTCGTTGGTGGTGGAGGTCACCTCTGACTCGAGCTGGTTGAATCTGTGGTTCAAAGCGCAAGCGCAGTTGTACTCTCGCGACTTCTCCAACGCGATTCAGACCTACAAGAGCATGGACACTCACGGCCTCCTCAAAGACAACACTTCGCTTCTGGTTAACTTGGGGTATTGCCATCACTACTTGTGCGAGGACGACGACGCCATCGCGGTGTTGCAACGCGCCATGCGCCTCGATCAAAATTTGATTTTCGGCAGAGACCTCCTCTCGACGCTGTTGGCGAGCTCGGGGAAGTCCGACCACGTGCAGCACCTCGAGAACTTGACTCCCACGTTTGATATGAGCTCCTGGAGCAGCGAACACTGGGTGGTCCTAGGAAACTACATGCTCGCCACCAAGAAGTACGAGCGAGCGGCGTACTTCGGCCAGCAGGCGCTG
This sequence comes from Tenebrio molitor, assembly GCF_963966145.1. Taxonomy (NCBI): domain Eukaryota; kingdom Metazoa; phylum Arthropoda; class Insecta; order Coleoptera; family Tenebrionidae; genus Tenebrio; species Tenebrio molitor. Next base: position 28,254,525 of record NC_091048.1, on the reverse strand, counting down.
TTCCTCTCGCACTCGAAGAACGTCGAGGCGCTGCTGCTGAAAGCGCGCACCCTGCTGGAGCTGAGCAAGTACCAAGACGCCGCCCACCATTGCACCGAGGCCATCCAGATCTGCCCCTTCCGCTACGACCTTCACCAGTGCTTGGTCGAGTGCTACGTCAAGCTGAATCGGCTGAGGGAGGCTGACTCCATGGCGCAGAACGCCTGCAAACAGCTCAACTACAGTCCGCAGTCTTTGACTTTGCACGCCTCGGTGCTGCTGAAAGACCCGATGACCTCGGGGAAGACCGTGAGGAAGCTGTTGGAAAAGGCCGTCGGCAGCGACAAGAACATTTCCACCAACGCCATCTGCATGCTGGTCGAGTATTTGGAGCAAGAGCAGCAGTATGAACAGGCGCGCCAACTACTTACGAGGTTCATCGACCACAACCCGTCCTCGCGCTTGCACCAGCTCCTGGGGGACTGTTACGTTAACTTGCAGAAGGACGACGAGGCATTCCACCACTACAACGTAGCCTTGCGTCTGGACCCCAACAATCAGAGAGCCACAGAGGGGTTGAACAGTATAGGGCGCAACCTGTCGCTCAGCAAACGCGACAGTTATTACACCTGCGTGGGGGAGACGTCGTACACCTCGCCTGGGACGAGCGAGGCCGACGAGGAGATCTTCCCCCAAAACGACACCGACCCCTGGCCCGCCAACAACAGTTTCTAATCAAACACCGGCTTAAGCAGACAATATATTTCCAATAATATTAATTTGTATCGTGTCAACAATTTCATAAAAATATTCGTGAATCAAGTACACCGTTCCACTATGGTTTCATTTTTAAAATCGGAAAATAAATCCGGGCCTGAATTCTTTTCTTTTGGCCTAAAATTACAAGGGTACACTTCTCGCTACGCTTAAACACAATTTTTTAATAAAATGCAAAGTTTTCACCGTATTCCGTGTCATCGAGTCGTTTATGTATGGGAAATTTACCTGGATTTTTCCGTTTTAGAGCAATTCGCAAAAAACCAAAAAATCCATATTTTTGGCTCTCACAGCAAAAAATGGGCTCAATGGGCGGAACTTTTACTATACCTGAATTCAACTCATCCTATACAATAACTGACAGCAATTTGGTTCGAATCGGCGACAAAAAATTTTTGGAAAATAAACCATGTACCCCCCTTCTATCTAATTTTCACTTCGGAAAATCATTTAAACGCCCATAGCTCCTTTATTAAGCAATATATGGCAATGAATTTTGCACCGTTGGATTGCTCTTGTCAAGGCCCTTCTTTTGAGCCGAAAAAAATTTACCTGGATTTTTCCGTTTTAGAGAAATTCGCAAAAAACCAAAAAATCCATATTTTTGGCTCCCACAGCAAAAAATGGGTTCAATGGGCGGAACTTTTACTATACCTGAATTCAACTCATCCTATACAATAACTGACAGCAATTTGGTTCGAATCAGCGACAAAAAATTTTTGGACAAAACCATGTACCCCCCCCTTCTATCTAATTTTCACTTAGGAAAATCATTTAAACGCCCATAGCTCCTTTATTAAGCAATATATGGCAATGAATTTTGCACCGTTGGATTGCTCTTGTCAAGGCCCTTCTTTTGAGCCGAAAAAAATGTACCTGGATTTTTCCGTTTTAGAGAAATTCGCAAAAAAACAAAAAATCCATATTTTTGGCTCCCACAGCAAAAAATGGGTTCAATGGGCGGAACTCTTACTATACCTGAATTCAACTCATCCTATACAATAACTGACAGCAATTTGGTTCGAATCGGCGACAAAAAATTTTTGGAAAATAAACCATGTACCCCCCCCTTCTATTTAATTTTCACTTCGGAAAATCATTTAAACGCCCATAGCTCCTTTATTAAGCAATATATGGCAATGAATTTTGCACCGTTGGATTGCTCTTGTCAAGGCCCTTCTTTTGCGCCGAAAAAAATTTACCTGGATTTTTCCGTTTTAGAGAAATTCGCAAAAAACCAAAAAATCCATATTTTTGGCTTCCACAGCAAAAAATGGGTTCAATGGGCGGAACTTTTACTATACCTGAATTCAACTCATCCTATACAATAACTGACAGCAATTTGGTTCGAATCGGCGACAAAAAATTTTTGGACAAAACCATGTACCCCCCCCCTTCTATCTAATTTTCACTTAGGAAAATCATTTAAACGCCCATAGCTCCTTTATTAAGCAATATATGGCAATGAATTTTGCACCGTTGGATTGCTCTTGTCAAGGCCCTTCTTTTGAGCCGAAAAAAATTTACCTGGATTTTTCCGTTTTAGAGAAATTCGCAAAAAACCAAAAAATCCATATTTTTGGCTCCCACAGCAAAAAATGGGTTCAATGGGCGGAACTTTTACTATACCTGAATTCAACTCATCCTATACAATAACTGACAGCAATTTGGTTCGAATCGGCGACAAAAAATTTTTGGACAAAACCATGTACCCCCCCCCCCCTTCTATCTAATTTTCACTTAGGAAAATCATTTAAACGCCCATAGCTCCTTTATTAAGCAATATATGGCAATGAATTTTGCACCGTTGGATTGCTCTTGTCAAGGCCCTTCTTTTGAGCCGAAAAAAATTTACCTGGATTTTTCCGTTTTAGAGAAATTCGCAAAAAACCAAAAAATCCATATTTTTGGCTCCCACAGCAAAAAATGGGTTCAATGGGCGGAACTTTTACTATACCTGAATTCAACTCATCCTATACAATAACTGACAGCAATTTGGTTCGAATCGGCGACAAAAAATTTTTGGACAAAACCATGTACCCCCCCCTTCTATCTAATTTTCACTTAGGAAAATCATTTAAACGCCCATAGCTCCTTTATTAAGCAATATATGGCAATGAATTTTGCACCGTTGGATTGCTCTTGTCAAGACCCTTCTTTTGAGCCGAAAAAAATTTACCTGGATTTTTCCGTTTTAGAGAAATTCGCAAAAAACCAAAAAATCCATATTTTTGGCTCCCACAGCAAAAAATGGGTTCAATGGGCGGAACTTTTACTATACCTGAATTCAACTCATCCTATACAATAACTGACAGCAATTTGGTTCGAATCGGCGACAAAAAATTTTTGGACAAAACCATGTACCCCCCCCTTCTATCTAATTTTCACTTAGGAAAATCATTTAAACGCCCATAGCTCCTTTATTAAGCAATATATGGCAATGAATTTTGCACCGTTGGATTGCTCTTGTCAAGGCCCTTCTTTTGAGCCGAAAAAAATTTACCTGGATTTTTCCGTTTTAGAGAAATTCGCAAAAAACCAAAAAATCCATATTTTTGGCTCCCACAGCAAAAAATGGGTTCAATGGGCGGAACTTTTACTATACCTGAATTCAACTCATCCTATACAATAACTGACAGCAATTTGGTTCGAATCGGCGACAAAAAATTTTTGGACAAAACCATGTACCCCCCCCTTCTATCTAATTTTCACTTAGGAAAATCATTTAAACGCCCATAGCTCCTTTATTAAGCAATATATGGCAATGAATTTTGCACCGTTGGATTGCTCTTGTCAAGGCCCTTCTTTTGAGCCGAAAAAAATTTACCTGGATTTTTCCGTTTTAGAGAAATTCGCAAAAAACCAAAAAATCCATATTTTTGGCTCCCACAGCAAAAAATGGGTTCAATGGGCGGAACTTTTACTATACCTGAATTCAACTCATCCTATACAATAACTGACAGCAATTTGGTTCGAATCGGCGACAAAAAATTTTTGGACAAAACCATGTACCCCCCCCTTCTATCTAATTTTCACTTAGGAAAATCATTTAAACGCCCATAGCTCCTTTATTAAGCAATATATGGCAATGAATTTTGCACCGTTGGATTGCTCTTGTCAAGGCCCTTCTTTTGAGCCGAAAAAAATTTACCTGGATTTTTCCGTTTTAGAGAAATTCGCAAAAAAACAAAAAATCCATATTTTTGGCTCCCACAGCAAAAAATGGGTTCAATGGGCGGAACTTTTACTATACCTGAATTCAACTCATCCTATACAATAACTGACAGCAATTTGGTTCGAATCGGCGACAAAAAATTTTTGGACAAAACCATGTACCCCCCCCCTTCTATCTAATTTTCACTTAGGAAAATCATTTAAACGCCCATAGCTCCTTTATTAAGCAATATATGGCAATGAATTTTGCACCGTTGGATTGCTCTTGTCAAGGCCCTTTTTTTGAGCCGAAAAAAATTTACCTGGATTTTTCCGTTTTAGAGAAATTCGCAAAAAACCAAAAAATCCATATTTTTGGCTCCCACAGCAAAAAATGGGTTCAATGGGCGGAACTTTTACTATACCTGAATTCAACTCATCCTATACAATAACTGACAGCAATTTGGTTCGAATCGGCGACAAAAAATTTTTGGACAAAACCATGTACCCCCCCCCCTTCTATCTAATTTTCACTTAGGAAAATCATTTAAACGCCCATAGCTCCTTTATTAAGCAATATATGGCAATGAATTTTGCACCGTTGGATTGCTCTTGTCAAGGCCCTTCTTTTGAGCCGAAAAAAATTTACCTGGATTTTTCCGTTTTAGAGAAATTCGCAAAAAACCAAAAAATCCATATTTTTGGCTCCCACAGCAAAAAATGGGTTCAATGGGCGGAACTTTTACTATACCTGAATTCAACTCATCCTATACAATAACTGACAGCAATTTGGTTCGAATCGGCGACAAAAAATTTTTGGACAAAACCATGTACCCCCCCCTTCTATCTAATTTTCACTTAGGAAAATCATTTAAACGCCCATAGCTCCTTTATTAAGCAATATATGGCAATGAATTTTGCACCGTTGGATTGCTCTTGTCAAGACCCTTCTTTTGAGCCGAAAAAAATTTACCTGGATTTTTCCGTTTTAGAGAAATTCGCAAAAAACCAAAAAATCCATATTTTTGGCTCCCACAGCAAAAAATGGGTTCAATGGGCGGAACTTTTACTATACCTGAATTCAACTCATCCTATACAATAACTGACAGCAATTTGGTTCGAATCGGCGACAAAAAATTTTTGGACAAAACCATGTACCCCCCCCTTCTATCTAATTTTCACTTAGGAAAATCATTTAAACGCCCATAGCTCCTTTATTAAGCAATATATGGCAATGAATTTTGCACCGTTGGATTGCTCTTGTCAAGGCCCTTCTTTTGAGCCGAAAAAAATTTACCTGGATTTTTCCGTTTTAGAGAAATTCGCAAAAAACCAAAAAATCCATATTTTTGGCTCCCACAGCAAAAAATGGGTTCAATGGGCGGAACTTTTACTATACCTGAATTCAACTCATCCTATACAATAACTGACAGCAATTTGGTTCGAATCGGCGACAAAAAATTTTTGGACAAAACCATGTACCCCCCCCTTCTATCTAATTTTCACTTAGGAAAATCATTTAAACGCCCATAGCTCCTTTATTAAGCAATATATGGCAATGAATTTTGCACCGTTGGATTGCTCTTGTCAAGGCCCTTCTTTTGAGCCGAAAAAAATTTACCTGGATTTTTCCGTTTTAGAGAAATTCGCAAAAAACCAAAAAATCCATATTTTTGGCTCCCACAGCAAAAAATGGGTTCAATGGGCGGAACTTTTACTATACCTGAATTCAACTCATCCTATACAATAACTGACAGCAATTTGGTTCGAATCGGCGACAAAAAATTTTTGGACAAAACCATGTACCCCCCCCTTCTATCTAATTTTCACTTAGGAAAATCATTTAAACGCCCATAGCTCCTTTATTAAGCAATATATGGCAATGAATTTTGCACCGTTGGATTGCTCTTGTCAAGGCCCTTCTTTTGAGCCGAAAAAAATTTACCTGGATTTTTCCGTTTTAGAGAAATTCGCAAAAAACCAAAAAATCCATATTTTTGGCTCCCACAGCAAAAAATGGGTTCAATGGGCGGAACTTTTACTATACCTGAATTCAACTCATCCTATACAATAACTGACAGCAATTTGGTTCGAATCGGCGACAAAAAATTTTTGGACAAAACCATGTACCCCCCCCTTCTATCTAATTTTCACTTAGGAAAATCATTTAAACGCCCATAGCTCCTTTATTAAGCAATATATGGCAATGAATTTTGCACCGTTGGATTGCTCTTGTCAAGGCCCTTCTTTTGAGCCGAAAAAAATTTACCTGGATTTTTCCGTTTTAGAGAAATTCGCAAAAAACCAAAAAATCCATATTTTTGGCTCCCACAGCAAAAAATGGGTTCAATGGGCGGAACTTTTACTATACCTGAATTCAACTCATCCTATACAATAACTGACAGCAATTTGGTTCGAATCGGCGACAAAAAATTTTTGGACAAAACCATGTACCCCCCCCTTCTATCTAATTTTCACTTAGGAAAATCATTTAAACGCCCATAGCTCCTTTATTAAGCAATATATGGCAATGAATTTTGCACCGTTGGATTGCTCTTGTCAAGGCCCTTCTTTTGAGCCGAAAAAAATTTACCTGGATTTTTCCGTTTTAGAGAAATTCGCAAAAAACCAAAAAATCCATATTTTTGGCTCCCACAGCAAAAAATGGGTTCAATGGACGGAACTTTTACTATACCTGAATTCAACTCATCCTATACAATAACTGACAGCAATTTGGTTCGAATCGGCGACAAAAAATTTTTGGACAAAACCATGTACCCCCCCCTTCTATCTAATTTTCACTTAGGAAAATCATTTAAACGCCCATAGCTCCTTTATTAAGCAATATATGGCAATGAATTTTGCACCGTTGGATTGCTCTTGTCAAGGCCCTTCTTTTGAGCCGAAAAAAATTTACCTGGATTTTTCCGTTTTAGAGAAATTCGCAAAAAACCAAAAAATCCATATTTTTGGCTCCCACAGCAAAAAATGGGTTCAATGGGCGGAACTTTTACTATACCTGAATTCAACTCATCCTATACAATAACTGACAGCAATTTGGTTCGAATCGGCGACAAAAAATTTTTGGACAAAACCATGTACCCCCCCCTTCTATCTAATTTTCACTTAGGAAAATCATTTAAACGCCCATAGCTCCTTTATTAAGCAATATATGGCAATGAATTTTGCACCGTTGGATTGCTCTTGTCAAGGCCCTTCTTTTGAGCCGAAAAAAATTTACCTGGATTTTTCCGTTTTAGAGAAATTCGCAAAAAACCAAAAAATCCATATTTTTGGCTCCCACAGCAAAAAATGGGTTCAATGGGCGGAACTTTTACTATACCTGAATTCAACTCATCCTATACAATAACTGACAGCAATTTGGTTCGAATCGGCGACAAAAAATTTTTGGACAAAACCATGTACCCCCCCCCTTCTATCTAATTTTCACTTAGGAAAATCATTTAAACGCCCATAGCTCCTTTATTAAGCAATATATGGCAATGAATTTTGCACCGTTGGATTGCTCTTGTCAAGGCCCTTCTTTTGAGCCGAAAAAAATTTACCTGGATTTTTCCGTTTTAGAGAAATTCGCAAAAAACCAAAAAATCCATATTTTTGGCTCCCACAGCAAAAAATGGGTTCAATGGGCGGAACTTTTACTATACCTGAATTCAACTCATCCTATACAATAACTGACAGCAATTTGGTTCGAATCGGCGACAAAAAATTTTTGGACAAAACCATGTACCCCCCCCTTCTATCTAATTTTCACTTAGGAAAATCATTTAAACGCCCATAGCTCCTTTATTAAGCAATATATGGCAATGAATTTTGCACCGTTGGATTGCTCTTGTCAAGGCCCTTCTTTTGAGCCGAAAAAAATTTACCTGGATTTTTCCGTTTTAGAGAAATTCGCAAAAAACCAAAAAATCCATATTTTTGGCTCCCACAGCAAAAAATGGGTTCAATGGGCGGAACTTTTACTATACCTGAATTCAACTCATCCTATACAATAACTGACAGCAATTTGGTTCGAATCGGCGACAAAAAATTTTTGGACAAAACCATGTACCCCCCCTTCTATCTAATTTTCACTTAGGAAAATCATTTAAACGCCCATAGCTCCTTTATTAAGCAATATATGGCAATGAATTTTGCACCGTTGGATTGCTCTTGTCAAGGCCCTTCTTTTGAGCCGAAAAAAATTTACCGGGATTTTTCCGTTTTAGAGAAATTCGCAAAAAACCAAAAAATCCATATTTTTGGCTCCCACAGCAAAAAATGGGTTCAATGGGCGGAACTTTTACTATACCTGAATTCAACTCATCCTATACAATAACTGACAGCAATTTGGTTCGAATCGGCGACAAAAAATTTTTGGACAAAACCATGTACCCCCCCCTTCTATCTAATTTTCACTTAGGAAAATCATTTAAACGCCCATAGCTCCTTTATTAAGCAATATATGGCAATGAATTTTGCACCGTTGGATTGCTCTTGTCAAGGCCCTTCTTTTGAGCCGAAAAAAATTTACCTGGATTTTTCCGTTTTAGAGAAATTCGCAAAAAACCAAAAAATCCATATTTTTGGCTCCCACAGCAGAAAATGGGTTCAATGGGCGGAACTTTTACTATGCCTGAATTCAACTCATCCTATACAATAACTGACAGCAATTTGGTTCGAATCGGCGACAAAAAATTTTTGGACAAAACCATGTACCCCCCCCCTTCTATCTAATTTTCACTTAGGAAAATCATTTAAACGCCCATAGCTTTTTTATTAAGCAATATATGGCAATGAATTTTGCACCGTTGGATTGCTCTTGTCAAGGCCCTTCTTTTGAGCCGAAAAAAATTTACCAAAAAATCCATATTTTTGGCTCCCACAGCAAAAAATGGGTTCAATGGGCGGAACTTTTACTATACCTGAATTCAACTCATCCTATACAATAACTGACAGCAATTTGGTTCGAATCGGCGACAAAAAATTTTTGGACAAAACCATGTACCCCCCCCTTCTATCTAATTTTCACTTAGGAAAATCATTTAAACGCCCATAGCTCCTTTATTAAGCAATATATGGCAATGAATTTTGCACCGTTGGATTGCTCTTGTCAAGGCCCTTCTTTTGAGCCGAAAAAAATTTACCTGGATTTTTCCGTTTTAGAGAAATTCGCAAAAAACCAAAAAATCCATATTTTTGGCTCCCACAGCAAAAAATGGGTTCAATGGGCGGAACTTTTACTATACCTGAATTCAACTCATCCTATACAATAACTGACAGCAATTTGGTTCGAATCGGCGACAAAAAATTTTTGGACAAAACCATGTACCCCCCCCCCTTCTATCTAATTTTCACTTAGGAAAATCATTTAAACGCCCATAGCTCCTTTATTAAGCAATATATGGCAATGAATTTTGCACCGTTGGATTGCTCTTGTCAAGACCCTTCTTTTGAGCCGAAAAAAATTTACCTGGATTTTTCCGTTAAAGAGAAATTCGCAAAAAACCAAAAAATCCATATTTTTGGCTCCCACAGCAAAAAATGGGTTCAATGGGCGGAACTTTTACTATACCTGAATTCAACTCATCCTATACAATAACTGACAGCAATTTGGTTCGAATCGGCGACAAAAAATTTTTGGACAAAACCATGTACCCCCCCCTTCTATCTAATTTTCACTTAGGAAAATCATTTAAACGCCCATAGCTCCTTTATTAAGCAATATATGGCAATGAATTTTGCACCGTTGGATTGCTCTTGTCAAGGCCCTTCTTTTGAGCCGAAAAAAATTTACCTGGATTTTTCCGTTTTAGAGAAATTCGCAAAAAAACAAAAAATCCATATTTTTGGCTCCCACAGCAAAAAATGGGTTCAATGGGCGGAACTTTTACTATACCTGAATTCAACTCATCCTATACAATAACTGACAGCAATTTGGTTCGAATCGGCGACAAAAAATTTTTGGACAAAACCATGTACCCCCCCCCTTCTATCTAATTTTCACTTAGGAAAATCATTTAAACGCCCATAGCTCCTTTATTAAGCAATATATGGCAATGAATTTTGCACCGTTGGATTGCTCTTGTCAAGACCCTTCTTTTGAGCCGAAAAAAATTTACCTGGATTTTTCCGTTTTAGAGAAATTCGCAAAAAACCAAAAAATCCATATTTTTGGCTCCCACAGCAAAAAATGGGTTCAATGGGCGGAACTTTTACTATACCTGAATTCAACTCATCCTATACAATAACTGACAGCAATTTGGTTCGAATCGGCGACAAAAAATTTTTGGACAAAACCATGTACCCCCCCCTTCTATCTAATTTTCACTTAGGAAAATCATTTAAACGCCCATAGCTCCTTTATTAAGCAATATATGGCAATGAATTTTGCACCGTTGGATTGCTCTTGTCAAGGCCCTTCTTTTGAGCCGAAAAAAATTTACCTGGATTTTTCCGTTTTAGAGAAATTCGCAAAAAAACAAAAAATCCATATTTTTGGCTCCCACAGCAAAAAATGGGTTCAATGGGCGGAACTTTTACTATACCTGAATTCAACTCATCCTATACAATAACTGACAGCAATTTGGTTCGAATCGGCGACAAAAAATTTTTGGACAAAACCATGTACCCCCCCCCTTCTATCTAATTTTCACTTAGGAAAATCATTTAAACGCCCATAGCTCCTTTATTAAGCAATATATGGCAATGAATTTTGCACCGTTGGATTGCTCTTGTCAAGACCCTTCTTTTGAGCCGAAAAAAATTTACCTGGATTTTTCCGTTTTAGAGAAATTCGCAAAAAACCAAAAAATCCATATTTTTGGCTCCCACAGCAAAAAATGGGTTCAATGGGCGGAACTTTTACTATACCTGAATTCAACTCATCCTATACAATAACTGACAGCAATTTGGTTCGAATCGGCGACAAAAAATTTTTGGACAAAACCATGTACCCCCCCCCTTCTATCTAATTTTCACTTAGGAAAATCATTTAAACGCCCATAGCTCCTTTATTAAGCAATATATGGCAATGAATTTTGCACCGTTGGATTGCTCTTGTCAAGGCCCTTCTTTTGAGCCGAAAAAAATTTACCTGGATTTTTCCGTTTTAGAGAAATTCGCAAAAAACCAAAAAATCCATATTTTTGGCTCCCACAGCAAAAAATGGGTTCAATGGGCGGAACTTTTACTATACCTGAATTCAACTCATCCTATACAATAACTGACAGCAATTTGGTTCGAATCGGCGACAAAAAATTTTTGGACAAAACCATGTGCCCCCCCCCTTCTATCTAATTTTCACTTAGGAAAATCATTTAAACGCCCATAGCTCCTTTATTAAGCAATATATGGCAATGAATTTTGCACCGTTGGATTGCTCTTGTCAAGGCCCTTCTTTTGAGCCGAAAAAAATTTACCTGGATTTTTCCGTTTTAGAGAAATTCGCAAAAAACCAAAAAATCCATATTTTTGGCTCCCACAGCAAAAAATGGGTTCAATGGGCGGAACTTTTACTATACCTGAATTCAACTCATCCTATACAATAACTGACAGCAATTTGGTTCGAATCGGCGACAAAAAATTTTTGGACAAAACCATGTACCCCCCCCTTCTATCTAATTTTCACTTAGGAAAATCATTTAAACGCCCATAGCTCCTTTATTAAGCAATATATGGCAATGAATTTTGCACCGTTGGATTGCTCTTGTCAAGACCCTTCTTTTGAGCCGAAAAAAATTTACCTGGATTTTTCCGTTTTAGAGAAATTCGCAAAAAACCAAAAAATCCATATTTTTGGCTCCCACAGCAAAAAATGGGTTCAATGGGCGGAACTTTTACTATACCTGAATTCAACTCATCCTATACAATAACTGACAGCAATTTGGTTCGAATCGGCGACAAAAAATTTTTGGACAAAACCATGTACCCCCCCCTTCTATCTAATTTTCACTTAGCAAAATCATTTAAACGCCCATAGCTCCTTTATTAAGCAATATATGGCAATGAATTTTGCACCGTTGGATTGCTCTTGTCAAGGCCCTTCTTTTGAGCCGAAAAAAATTTACCTGGATTTTTCCGTTTTAGAGAAATTCGCAAAAAACCAAAAAATCCATATTTTTGGCTCCCACAGCAAAAAATGGGTTCAATGGGCGGAACTTTTACTATACCTGAATTCAACTCATCCTATACAATAACTGACAGCAATTTGGTTCGAATCGGCGACAAAAAATTTTTGGACAAAACCATGTACCCCCCCCTTCTATCTAATTTTCACTTAGGAAAATCATTTAAACGCCCATAGCTCCTTTATTAAGCAATATATGGCAATGAATTTTGCACCGTTGGATTGCTCTTGTCAAGGCCCTTCTTTTGAGCCGAAAAAAATTTACCTGGATTTTTCCGTTTTAGAGAAATTCGCAAAAAACCAAAAAATCCATATTTTTGGCTCCCACAGCAAAAAATGGGTTCAATGGGCGGAACTTTTACTATACCTGAATTCAACTCATCCTATACAATAACTGACAGCAATTTGGTTCGAATCGGCGACAAAAAATTTTTGGACAAAACCATGTACCCCCCCCTTCTATCTAATTTTCACTTAGGAAAATCATTTAAACGCCCATAGCTCCTTTATTAAGCAATATATGGCAATGAATTTTGCACCGTTGGATTGCTCTTGTCAAGGCCCTTCTTTTGAGCCGAAAAAAATTTACCTGGATTTTTCCGTTTTAGAGAAATTCGCAAAAAACCAAAAAATCCATATTTTTGGCTCCCACAGCAAAAAATGGGTTCAATGGGCGGAACTTTTACTATACCTGAATTCAACTCATCCTATACAATAACTGACAGCAATTTGGTTCGAATCGGCGACAAAAAATTTTTGGACAAAACCATGTACCCCCCCCTTCTATCTAATTTTCACTTAGGAAAAAAATTTCAATTAGGAAAATCATTTAAACGCCCATAGCTCCTTTATTAAGCAATATATGGCAATGAATTTTGCACCGTTGGATTGCTCTTGTCAAGGCCCTTCTTTTGAGCCGAAAAAAATTTACCTGGATTTTTCCGTTTTAGAGAAATTCGCAAAAAACCAAAAAATCCATATTTTTGGCTCCCACAGCAAAAAATGGGTTCAATGGGCGGAACTTTTACTATACCTGAATTCAACTCATCCTATACAATAACTGACAGCAATTTGGTTCGAATCGGCGACAAAAAATTTTTGGACAAAACCATGTACCCCCCCCTTCTATCTAATTTTCACTTAGGAAAATCATTTAAACGCCCATAGCTCCTTTATTAAGCAATATATGGCAATGAATTTTGCACCGTTGGATTGCTCTTGTCAAGGCCCTTCTTTTGAGCCGAAAAAAATTTACCTGGATTTTTCCGTTTTAGAGAAATTCGCAAAAAACCAAAAAATCCATATTTTTGGCTCCCACAGCAAAAAATGGGTTCAATGGGCGGAACTTTTACTATACCTGAATTCAACTCATCCTATACAATAACTGACAGCAATTTGGTTCGAATCGGCGACAAAAAATTTTTGGACAAAACCATGTACCCCCCCCTTCTATCTAATTTTCACTTAGGAAAAAAATTTCAATTAGGAAAATCATTTAAACGCCCATAGCTCCTTTATTAAGCAATATATGGCAATGAATTTTGCACCGTTGGATTGCTCTTGTCAAGGCCCTTCTTTTGAGCCGAAAAAAATTTACCTGGATTTTTCCGTTTTAGAGAAATTCGCAAAAAACCAAAAAATCCATATTTTTGGCTCCCACAGCAAAAAATGGGTTCAATGGGCGGAACTTTTACTATACCTGAATTCAACTCATCCTATACAATAACTGACAGCAATTTGGTTCGAATCGGCGACAAAAAATTTTTGGACAAAACCATGTACCCCCCCCTTCTATCTAATTTTCACTTAGGAAAATCATTTAAACGCCCATAGCTCCTTTATTAAGCAATATATGGCAATGAATTTTGCACCGTTGGATTGCTCTTGTCAAGGCCCTTCTTTTGAGCCGAAAAAAATTTACCTGGATTTTTCCGTTTTAGAGAAATTCGCAAAAAACCAAAAAATCCATATTTTTGGCTCCCACAGCAAAAAATGGGTTCAATGGGCGGAACTTTTACTATACCTGAATTCAACTCATCCTATACAATAACTGACAGCAATTTGGTTCGAATCGGCGACAAAAAATTTTTGGACAAAACCATGTACCCCCCCCTTCTATCTAATTTTCACTTAGGAAAAAAATTTCAATTAGGAAAATCATTTAAACGCCCATAGCTCCTTTATTAAGCAATATATGGCAATGAATTTTGCACCGTTGGATTGCTCTTGTCAAGGCCCTTCTTTTGAGCCGAAAAAAATTTACCTGGATTTTTCCGTTTTAGAGAAATTCGCAAAAAACCAAAAAATCCATATTTTTGGCTCCCACAGCAAAAAATGGGTTCAATGGGCGGAACTTTTACTATACCTGAATTCAACTCATCCTATACAATAACTGACAGCAATTTGGTTCGAATCGGCGACAAAAAATTTTTGGACAAAACCATGTACCCCCCCCTTCTATCTAATTTTCACTTAGGAAAATCATTTAAACGCCCATAGCTCCTTTATTAAGCAATATATGGCAATGAATTTTGCACCGTTGGATTGCTCTTGTCAAGACCCTTCTTTTGAGCCGAAAAAAATTTACCTGGATTTTTCCGTTTTAGAGAAATTCGCAAAAAACCAAAAAATCCATATTTTTGGCTCCCACAGCAAAAAATGGGTTCAATGGGCGGAACCTTACTATACCTGAATTCAACTCATCCTATACAATAACTGACAGCAATTTGGTTCGAATCGGCGACAAAAAATTTTTGGACAAAACCATGTACCCCCCCCTTCTATCTAATTTTCACTTAGGAAAATCATTTAAACGCCCATAGCTCCTTTATTAAGCAATATATGGCAATGAATTTTGCACCGTTGGATTGCTCTTGTCAAGACCCTTCTTTTGAGCCGAAAAAAATTTACCTGGATTTTTCCGTTTTAGAGAAATTCGCAAAATACCAAAAAATCCATATTTTTGGCTCCCACAGCAAAAAATGGGTTCAATGGGCGGAACTTTTACTATACCTGAATTCAACTCATCCTATACAATAACTGACAGCAATTTGGTTCGAATCGGCGACAAAAAATTTTTGGACAAAACCATGTACCCCCCCTTCTATCTAATTTTCACTTAGGAAAATCATTTAAACGCCCATAGCTCCTTTATTAAGCAATATATGGCAATGAATTTTGCACCGTTGGATTGCTCTTGTCAAGGCCCTTCTTTTGAGCCGAAAAAAATTTACCTGGATTTTTCCGTTTTAGAGAAATTCGCAAAAAACCAAAAAATCCATATTTTTGGCTCCCACAGCAAAAAATGGGTTCAATGGGCGGAACTTTTACTATACCTGAATTCAACTCATCCTATACAATAACTGACAGCAATTTGGTTCGAATCGGCGACAAAAAATTTTTGGACAAAACCATGTACCCCCCCCTTCTATCTAATTTTCACTTAGCAAAATCATTTAAACGCCCATAGCTCCTTTATTAAGCAATATATGGCAATGAATTTTGCACCGTTGGATTGCTCTTGTCAAGGCCCTTCTTTTGAGCCGAAAAAAATTTACCTGGATTTTTCCGTTTTAGAGAAATTCGCAAAAAACCAAAAAATCCATATTTTTGGCTCCCACAGCAAAAAATGGGTTCAATGGGCGGAACTTTTACTATACCTGAATTCAACTCATCCTATACAATAACTGACAGCAATTTGGTTCGAATCGGCGACAAAAAATTTTTGGACAAAACCATGTACCCCCCCCTTCTATCTAATTTTCACTTAGGAAAATCATTTAAACGCCCATAGCTCCTTTATTAAGCAATATATGGCAATGAATTTTGCACCGTTGGATTGCTCTTGTCAAGGCCCTTCTTTTGAGCCGAAAAAAATTTACCTGGATTTTTCCGTTTTAGAGAAATTCGCAAAAAACCAAAAAATCCATATTTTTGGCTCCCACAGCAAAAAATGGGTTCAATGGGCGGAACTTTTACTATACCTGAATTCAACTCATCCTATACAATAACTGACAGCAATTTGGTTCGAATCGGCGACAAAAAATTTTTGGACAAAACCATGTACCCCCCCCTTCTATCTAATTTTCACTTAGGAAAATCATTTAAACGCCCATAGCTCCTTTATTAAGCAATATATGGCAATGAATTTTGCACCGTTGGATTGCTCTTGTCAAGGCCCTTCTTTTGAGCCGAAAAAAATTTACCTGGATTTTTCCGTTTTAGAGAAATTCGCAAAAAACCAAAAAATCCATATTTTTGGCTCCCACAGCAAAAAATGGGTTCAATGGGCGGAACTTTTACTATACCTGAATTCAACTCATCCTATACAATAACTGACAGCAATTTGGTTCGAATCGGCGACAAAAAATTTTTGGACAAAACCATGTACCCCCCCCTTCTATCTAATTTTCACTTAGGAAAAAAATTTCAATTAGGAAAATCATTTAAACGCCCATAGCTCCTTTATTAAGCAATATATGGCAATGAATTTTGCACCGTTGGATTGCTCTTGTCAAGGCCCTTCTTTTGAGCCGAAAAAAATTTACCTGGATTTTTCCGTTTTAGAGAAATTCGCAAAAAACCAAAAAATCCATATTTTTGGCTCCCACAGCAAAAAATGGGTTCAATGGGCGGAACTTTTACTATACCTGAATTCAACTCATCCTATACAATAACTGACAGCAATTTGGTTCGAATCGGCGACAAAAAATTTTTGGACAAAACCATGTACCCCCCCCTTCTATCTAATTTTCACTTAGGAAAATCATTTAAACGCCCATAGCTCCTTTATTAAGCAATATATGGCAATGAATTTTGCACCGTTGGATTGCTCTTGTCAAGGCCCTTCTTTTGAGCCGAAAAAAATTTACCTGGATTTTTCCGTTTTAGAGAAATTCGCAAAAAACCAAAAAATCCATATTTTTGGCTCCCACAGCAAAAAATGGGTTCAATGGGCGGAACTTTTACTATACCTGAATTCAACTCATCCTATACAATAACTGACAGCAATTTGGTTCGAATCGGCGACAAAAAATTTTTGGACAAAACCATGTACCCCCCCCTTCTATCTAATTTTCACTTAGGAAAAAAATTTCAATTAGGAAAATCATTTAAACGCCCATAGCTCCTTTATTAAGCAATATATGGCAATGAATTTTGCACCGTTGGATTGCTCTTGTCAAGGCCCTTCTTTTGAGCCGAAAAAAATTTACCTGGATTTTTCCGTTTTAGAGAAATTCGCAAAAAACCAAAAAATCCATATTTTTGGCTCCCACAGCAAAAAATGGGTTCAATGGGCGGAACTTTTACTATACCTGAATTCAACTCATCCTATACAATAACTGACAGCAATTTGGTTCGAATCGGCGACAAAAAATTTTTGGACAAAACCATGTACCCCCCCCTTCTATCTAATTTTCACTTAGGAAAATCATTTAAACGCCCATAGCTCCTTTATTAAGCAATATATGGCAATGAATTTTGCACCGTTGGATTGCTCTTGTCAAGGCCCTTCTTTTGAGCCGAAAAAAATTTACCTGGATTTTTCCGTTTTAGAGAAATTCGCAAAAAACCAAAAAATCCATATTTTTGGCTCCCACAGCAAAAAATGGGTTCAATGGGCGGAACTTTTACTATACCTGAATTCAACTCATCCTATACAATAACTGACAGCAATTTGGTTCGAATCGGCGACAAAAAATTTTTGGACAAAACCATGTACCCCCCCCTTCTATCTAATTTTCACTTAGGAAAATCATTTAAACGCCCATAGCTCCTTTATTAAGCAATATATGGCAATGAATTTTGCACCGTTGGATTGCTCTTGTCAAGACCCTTCTTTTGAGCCGAAAAAAATTTACCTGGATTTTTCCGTTTTAGAGAAATTCGCAAAAAACCAAAAAATCCATATTTTTGGCTCCCACAGCAAAAAATGGGTTCAATGGGCGGAACCTTACTATACCTGAATTCAACTCATCCTATACAATAACTGACAGCAATTTGGTTCGAATCGGCGACAAAAAATTTTTGGACAAAACCATGTACCCCCCCCTTCTATCTAATTTTCACTTAGGAAAATCATTTAAACGCCCATAGCTCCTTTATTAAGCAATATATGGCAATGAATTTTGCACCGTTGGATTGCTCTTGTCAAGACCCTTCTTTTGAGCCGAAAAAAATTTACCTGGATTTTTCCGTTTTAGAGAAATTCGCAAAATACCAAAAAATCCATATTTTTGGCTCCCACAGCAAAAAATGGGTTCAATGGGCGGAACTTTTACTATACCTGAATTCAACTCATCCTATACAATAACTGACAGCAATTTGGTTCGAATCGGCGACAAAAAATTTTTGGACAAAACCATGTACCCCCCCTTCTATCTAATTTTCACTTAGGAAAATCATTTAAACGCCCATAGCTCCTTTATTAAGCAATATATGGCAATGAATTTTGCACCGTTGGATTGCTCTTGTCAAGGCCCTTCTTTTGAGCCGAAAAAAATTTACCTGGATTTTTCCGTTTTAGAGAAATTCGCAAAAAACCAAAAAATCCATATTTTTGGCTCCCACAGCAAAAAATGGGTTCAATGGGCGGAACTTTTACTATACCTGAATTCAACTCATCCTATACAATAACTGACAGCAATTTGGTTCGAATCGGCGACAAAAATTTTTTGGACAAAACCATGTACCCCCCCCTTCTATCTAATTTTCACTTAGGAAAATCATTTAAACGCCCATAGCTCCTTTATTAAGCAATATATGGCAATGAATTTTGCACCGTTGGATTGCTCTTGTCAAGACCCTTCTTTTGAGCCGAAAAAAATTTACCTGGATTTTTCCGTTTTAGAGAAATTCGCAAAAAACCAAAAAATCCATATTTTTGGCTCCCACAGCAAAAAATGGGTTCAATGGGCGGAACTTTTACTATACCTGAATTCAACTCATCCTATACAATAACTGACAGCAATTTGGTTCGAATCGGCGACAAAAAATTTTTGGACAAAACCATGTACCCCCCCCTTCTATCTAATTTTCACTTAGGAAAATCATTTAAACGCCCATAGCTCCTTTATTAAGCAATATATGGCAATGAATTTTGCACCGTTGGATTGCTCTTGTCAAGACCCTTCTTTTGAGCCGAAAAAAATTTACCTGGATTTTTCCGTTTTAGAGAAATTCGCAAAAAACCAAAAAATCCATATTTTTGGCTCCCACAGCAAAAAATGGGTTCAATGGGCGGAACTTTTACTATACCTGAATTCAACTCATCCTATACAATAACTGACAGCAATTTGGTTCGAATCGGCGACAAAAAATTTTTGGACAAAACCATGTACCCCCCCCTTCTATCTAATTTTCACTTAGGAAAAAAATTTCAATTAGGAAAATCATTTAAACGCCCATAGCTCCTTTATTAAGCAATATATGGCAATGAATTTTGCACCGTTGGATTGCTCTTGTCAAGGCCCTTCTTTTGAGCCGAAAAAAATTTACCTGGATTTTTCCGTTTTAGAGAAATTCGCAAAAAACCAAAAAATCCATATTTTTGGCTCCCACAGCAAAAAATGGGTTCAATGGGCGGAACTTTTACTATACCTGAATTCAACTCATCCTATACAATAACTGACAGCAATTTGGTTCGAATCGGCGACAAAAAATTTTTGGACAAAACCATGTACCCCCCCCTTCTATCTAATTTTCACTTAGGAAAATCATTTAAACGCCCATAGCTCCTTTATTAAGCAATATATGGCAATGAATTTTGCACCGTTGGATTGCTCTTGTCAAGACCCTTCTTTTGAGCCGAAAAAAATTTACCTGGATTTTTCCGTTTTAGAGAAATTCGCAAAAAACCAAAAAATCCATATTTTTGGCTCCCACAGCAAAAAATGGGTTCAATGGGCGGAACCTTACTATACCTGAATTCAACTCATCCTATACAATAACTGACAGCAATTTGGTTCGAATCGGCGACAAAAAATTTTTGGACAAAACCATGTACCCCCCCCTTCTATCTAATTTTCACTTAGGAAAATCATTTAAACGCCCATAGCTCCTTTATTAAGCAATATATGGCAATGAATTTTGCACCGTTGGATTGCTCTTGTCAAGACCCTTCTTTTGAGCCGAAAAAAATTTACCTGGATTTTTCCGTTTTAGAGAAATTCGCAAAATACCAAAAAATCCATATTTTTGGCTCCCACAGCAAAAAATGGGTTCAATGGGCGGAACTTTTACTATACCTGAATTCAACTCATCCTATACAATAACTGACAGCAATTTGGTTCGAATCGGCGACAAAAAATTTTTGGACAAAACCATGTACCCCCCCTTCTATCTAATTTTCACTTAGGAAAATCATTTAAACGCCCATAGCTCCTTTATTAAGCAATATATGGCAATGAATTTTGCACCGTTGGATTGCTCTTGTCAAGGCCCTTCTTTTGAGCCGAAAAAAATTTACCTGGATTTTTCCGTTTTAGAGAAATTCGCAAAAAACCAAAAAATCCATATTTTTGGCTCCCACAGCAAAAAATGGGTTCAATGGGCGGAACTTTTACTATACCTGAATTCAACTCATCCTATACAATAACTGACAGCAATTTGGTTCGAATCGGCGACAAAAAATTTTTGGACAAAACCATGTACCCCCCCCTTCTATCTAATTTTCACTTAGCAAAATCATTTAAACGCCCATAGCTCCTTTATTAAGCAATATATGGCAATGAATTTTGCACCGTTGGATTGCTCTTGTCAAGGCCCTTCTTTTGAGCCGAAAAAAATTTACCTGGATTTTTCCGTTTTAGAGAAATTCGCAAAAAACCAAAAAATCCATATTTTTGGCTCCCACAGCAAAAAATGGGTTCAATGGGCGGAACTTTTACTATACCTGAATTCAACTCATCCTATACAATAACTGACAGCAATTTGGTTCGAATCGGCGACAAAAAATTTTTGGACAAAACCATGTACCCCCCCCTTCTATCTAATTTTCACTTAGGAAAATCATTTAAACGCCCATAGCTCCTTTATTAAGCAATATATGGCAATGAATTTTGCACCGTTGGATTGCTCTTGTCAAGGCCCTTCTTTTGAGCCGAAAAAAATTTACCTGGATTTTTCCGTTTTAGAGAAATTCGCAAAAAACCAAAAAATCCATATTTTTGGCTCCCACAGCAAAAAATGGGTTCAATGGGCGGAACTTTTACTATACCTGAATTCAACTCATCCTATACAATAACTGACAGCAATTTGGTTCGAATCGGCGACAAAAAATTTTTGGACAAAACCATGTACCCCCCCCTTCTATCTAATTTTCACTTAGGAAAATCATTTAAACGCCCATAGCTCCTTTATTAAGCAATATATGGCAATGAATTTTGCACCGTTGGATTGCTCTTGTCAAGGCCCTTCTTTTGAGCCGAAAAAAATTTACCTGGATTTTTCCGTTTTAGAGAAATTCGCAAAAAACCAAAAAATCCATATTTTTGGCTCCCACAGCAAAAAATGGGTTCAATGGGCGGAACTTTTACTATACCTGAATTCAACTCATCCTATACAATAACTGACAGCAATTTGGTTCGAATCGGCGACAAAAAATTTTTGGACAAAACCATGTACCCCCCCCTTCTATCTAATTTTCACTTAGGAAAAAAATTTCAATTAGGAAAATCATTTAAACGCCCATAGCTCCTTTATTAAGCAATATATGGCAATGAATTTTGCACCGTTGGATTGCTCTTGTCAAGGCCCTTCTTTTGAGCCGAAAAAAATTTACCTGGATTTTTCCGTTTTAGAGAAATTCGCAAAAAACCAAAAAATCCATATTTTTGGCTCCCACAGCAAAAAATGGGTTCAATGGGCGGAACTTTTACTATACCTGAATTCAACTCATCCTATACAATAACTGACAGCAATTTGGTTCGAATCGGCGACAAAAAATTTTTGGACAAAACCATGTACCCCCCCCTTCTATCTAATTTTCACTTAGGAAAATCATTTAAACGCCCATAGCTCCTTTATTAAGCAATATATGGCAATGAATTTTGCACCGTTGGATTGCTCTTGTCAAGGCCCTTCTTTTGAGCCGAAAAAAATTTACCTGGATTTTTCCGTTTTAGAGAAATTCGCAAAAAACCAAAAAATCCATATTTTTGGCTCCCACAGCAAAAAATGGGTTCAATGGGCGGAACTTTTACTATACCTGAATTCAACTCATCCTATACAATAACTGACAGCAATTTGGTTCGAATCGGCGACAAAAAATTTTTGGACAAAACCATGTACCCCCCCCTTCTATCTAATTTTCACTTAGGAAAAAAATTTCAATTAGGAAAATCATTTAAACGCCCATAGCTCCTTTATTAAGCAATATATGGCAATGAATTTTGCACCGTTGGATTGCTCTTGTCAAGGCCCTTCTTTTGAGCCGAAAAAAATTTACCTGGATTTTTCCGTTTTAGAGAAATTCGCAAAAAACCAAAAAATCCATATTTTTGGCTCCCACAGCAAAAAATGGGTTCAATGGGCGGAACTTTTACTATACCTGAATTCAACTCATCCTATACAATAACTGACAGCAATTTGGTTCGAATCGGCGACAAAAAATTTTTGGACAAAACCATGTACCCCCCCCTTCTATCTAATTTTCACTTAGGAAAATCATTTAAACGCCCATAGCTCCTTTATTAAGCAATATATGGCAATGAATTTTGCACCGTTGGATTGCTCTTGTCAAGGCCCTTCTTTTGAGCCGAAAAAAATTTACCTGGATTTTTCCGTTTTAGAGAAATTCGCAAAAAACCAAAAAATCCATATTTTTGGCTCCCACAGCAAAAAATGGGTTCAATGGGCGGAACTTTTACTATACCTGAATTCAACTCATCCTATACAATAACTGACAGCAATTTGGTTCGAATCGGCGACAAAAAATTTTTGGACAAAACCATGTACCCCCCCCTTCTATCTAATTTTCACTTAGGAAAATCATTTAAACGCCCATAGCTCCTTTATTAAGCAATATATGGCAATGAATTTTGCACCGTTGGATTGCTCTTGTCAAGACCCTTCTTTTGAGCCGAAAAAAATTTACCTGGATTTTTCCGTTTTAGAGAAATTCGCAAAAAACCAAAAAATCCATATTTTTGGCTCCCACAGCAAAAAATGGGTTCAATGGGCGGAACCTTACTATACCTGAATTCAACTCATCCTATACAATAACTGACAGCAATTTGGTTCGAATCGGCGACAAAAAATTTTTGGACAAAACCATGTACCCCCCCCTTCTATCTAATTTTCACTTAGGAAAATCATTTAAACGCCCATAGCTCCTTTATTAAGCAATATATGGCAATGAATTTTGCACCGTTGGATTGCTCTTGTCAAGACCCTTCTTTTGAGCCGAAAAAAATTTACCTGGATTTTTCCGTTTTAGAGAAATTCGCAAAATACCAAAAAATCCATATTTTTGGCTCCCACAGCAAAAAATGGGTTCAATGGGCGGAACTTTTACTATACCTGAATTCAACTCATCCTATACAATAACTGACAGCAATTTGGTTCGAATCGGCGACAAAAAATTTTTGGACAAAACCATGTACCCCCCCTTCTATCTAATTTTCACTTAGGAAAATCATTTAAACGCCCATAGCTCCTTTATTAAGCAATATATGGCAATGAATTTTGCACCGTTGGATTGCTCTTGTCAAGGCCCTTCTTTTGAGCCGAAAAAAATTTACCTGGATTTTTCCGTTTTAGAGAAATTCGCAAAAAACCAAAAAATCCATATTTTTGGCTCCCACAGCAAAAAATGGGTTCAATGGGCGGAACTTTTACTATACCTGAATTCAACTCATCCTATACAATAACTGACAGCAATTTGGTTCGAATCGGCGACAAAAATTTTTTGGACAAAACCATGTACCCCCCCCTTCTATCTAATTTTCACTTAGGAAAATCATTTAAACGCCCATAGCTCCTTTATTAAGCAATATATGGCAATGAATTTTGCACCGTTGGATTGCTCTTGTCAAGACCCTTCTTTTGAGCCGAAAAAAATTTACCTGGATTTTTCCGTTTTAGAGAAATTCGCAAAAAACCAAAAAATCCATATTTTTGGCTCCCACAGCAAAAAATGGGTTCAATGGGCGGAACTTTTACTATACCTGAATTCAACTCATCCTATACAATAACTGACAGCAATTTGGTTCGAATCGGCGACAAAAAATTTTTGGACAAAACCATGTACCCCCCCCTTCTATCTAATTTTCACTTAGGAAAATCATTTAAACGCCCATAGCTCCTTTATTAAGCAATATATGGCAATGAATTTTGCACCGTTGGATTGCTCTTGTCAAGACCCTTCTTTTGAGCCGAAAAAAATTTACCTGGATTTTTCCGTTTTAGAGAAATTCGCAAAAAACCAAAAAATCCATATTTTTGGCTCCCACAGCAAAAAATGGGTTCAATGGGCGGAACCTTACTATACCTGAATTCAACTCATCCTATACAATAACTGACAGCAATTTGGTTCGAATCGGCGACAAAAAATTTTTGGACAAAACCATGTACCCCCCCCTTCTATCTAATTTTCACTTAGGAAAATCATTTAAACGCCCATAGCTCCTTTATTAAGCAATATATGGCAATGAATTTTGCACCGTTGGATTGCTCTTGTCAAGACCCTTCTTTTGAGCCGAAAAAAATTTACCTGGATTTTTCCGTTTTAGAGAAATTCGCAAAATACCAAAAAATCCATATTTTTGGCTCCCACAGCAAAAAATGGGTTCAATGGGCGGAACTTTTACTATACCTGAATTCAACTCATCCTATACAATAACTGACAGCAATTTGGTTCGAATCGGCGACAAAAAATTTTTGGACAAAACCATGTACCCCCCCTTCTATCTAATTTTCACTTAGGAAAATCATTTAAACGCCCATAGCTCCTTTATTAAGCAATATATGGCAATGAATTTTGCACCGTTGGATTGCTCTTGTCAAGGCCCTTCTTTTGAGCCGAAAAAAATTTACCTGGATTTTTCCGTTTTAGAGAAATTCGCAAAAAACCAAAAAATCCATATTTTTGGCTCCCACAGCAAAAAATGGGTTCAATGGGCGGAACTTTTACTATACCTGAATTCAACTCATCCTATACAATAACTGACAGCAATTTGGTTCGAATCGGCGACAAAAATTTTTTGGACAAAACCATGTACCCCCCCCTTCTATCTAATTTTCACTTAGGAAAATCATTTAAACGCCCATAGCTCCTTTATTAAGCAATATATGGCAATGAATTTTGCACCGTTGGATTGCTCTTGTCAAGACCCTTCTTTTGAGCCGAAAAAAATTTACCTGGATTTTTCCGTTTTAGAGAAATTCGCAAAAAACCAAAAAATCCATATTTTTGGCTCCCACAGCAAAAAATGGGTTCAATGGGCGGAACTTTTACTATACCTGAATTCAACTCATCCTATACAATAACTGACAGCAATTTGGTTCGAATCGGCGACAAAAAATTTTTGGACAAAACCATGTACCCCCCCCTTCTATCTAATTTTCACTTAGGAAAATCATTTAAACGCCCATAGCTCCTTTATTAAGCAATATATGGCAATGAATGTTGCACCGTTGGATTGCTCTTGTCAAGGCCCTTCTTTTGAGCCGAAAAAAATTTACCTGGATTTTTCCGTTTTAGAGAAATTCGCAAAAAACCAAAAAATCCATATTTTTGGCTCCCACAGCAAAAAATGGGTTCAATGGGCGGAACTTTTACTATACCTGAATTCAACTCATCCTATACAATAACTGACAGCAATTTGGTTCGAATCGGCGACAAAAAATTTTTGGACAAAACCATGTACCCTTCTATCTAATTTTCACTTAGGAAAATCATTTAAACGCCCATAGCTCCTTTATTAAGCAATATATGGCAATGAATTTTGCACCGTTGGATTGCTCTTGTCAAGGCCCTTCTTTTGAGCCGAAAAAAATTTACCTGGATTTTTCCGTTTTAGAGAAATTCGCAAAAAACCAAAAAATCCATATTTTTGGCTCCCACAGCAAAAAATGGGTTCAATGGGCGGAACTTTTACTATACCTGAATTCAACTCATCCTATACAATAACTGACAGCAATTTGGTTCGAATCGGCGACAAAAAATTTTTGGACAAAACCATGTACCCCCCCCTTCTATCTAATTTTCACTTAGGAAAATCATTTAAACGCCCATAGCTCCTTTATTAAGCAATATATGGCAATGAATTTTGCACCGTTGGATTGCTCTTGTCAAGGCCCTTCTTTTGAGCCGAAAAAAATTTACCTGGATTTTTCCGTTTTAGAGAAATTCGCAAAAAACCAAAAAATCCATATTTTTGGCTCCCACAGCAAAAAATGGGTTCAATGGGCGGAACTTTTACTATACCTGAATTCAACTCATCCTATACAATAACTGACAGCAATTTGGTTCGAATCGGCGACAAAAAATTTTTGGACAAAACCATGTACCCCCCCTTCTATCTAATTTTCACTTAGGAAAATCATTTAAACGCCCATAGCTCCTTTATTAAGCAATATATGGCAATGAATTTTGCACCGTTGGATTGCTCTTGTCAAGGCCCTTCTTTTGAGCCGAAAAAAATTTACCTGGATTTTTCCGTTTTAGAGAAATTCGCAAAAAACCAAAAAATCCATATTTTTGGCTCCCACAGCAAAAAATGGGTTCAATGGGCGGAACTTTTACTATACCTGAATTCAACTCATCCTATACAATAACTGACAGCAATTTGGTTCGAATCGGCGACAAAAAATTTTTGGACAAAACCATGTACCCCCCCTTCTATCTAATTTTCACTTAGGAAAATCATTTAAACGCCCATAGCTCCTTTATTAAGCAATATATGGCAATGAATTTTGCACCGTTGGATTGCTCTTGTCAAGGCCCTTCTTTTGAGCCGAAAAAAATTTACCTGGATTTTTCCGTTTTAGAGAAATTCGCAAAAAACCAAAAAATCCATATTTTTGGCTCCCACAGCAAAAAATGGGTTCAATGGGCGGAACTTTTACTATACCTGAATTCAACTCATCCTATACAATAACTGACAGCAATTTGGTTCGAATCGGCGACAAAAAATTTTTGGACAAAACCATGTACCCCCCCTTCTATCTAATTTTCACTTAGGAAAATCATTTAAACGCCCATAGCTCCTTTATTAAGCAATATATGGCAATGAATTTTGCACCGTTGGATTGCTCTTGTCAAGGCCCTTCTTTTGAGCCGAAAAAAATTTACCTGGATTTTTCCGTTTTAGAGAAATTCGCAAAAAAACAAAAAATCCATATTTTTGGCTCCCACAGCAAAAAATGGGTTCAATGGGCGGAACTTTTACTATACCTGAATTCAACTCATCCTATACAATAACTGACAGCAATTTGGTTCGAATCGGCGACAAAAAATTTTTGGACAAAACCATGTACCCCCCCCTTCTATCTAATTTTCACTTAGGAAAATCATTTAAACGCCCATAGCTCCTTTATTAAGCAATATATGGCAATGAATTTTGCACCGTTGGATTGCTCTTGTCAAGACCCTTCTTTTGAGCCGAAAAAAATTTACCTGGATTTTTCCGTTTTAGAGAAATTCGCAAAATACCAAAAAATCCATATTTTTGGCTCCCACAGCAAAAAATGGGTTCAATGGGCGGAACTTTTACTATACCTGAATTCAACTCATCCTATACAATAACTGACAGCAATTTGGTTCGAATCGGCGACAAAAAATTTTTGGACAAAACCATGTACCCCCCCTTCTATCTAATTTTCACTTAGGAAAATCATTTAAACGCCCATAGCTCCTTTATTAAGCAATATATGGCAATGAATTTTGCACCGTTGGATTGCTCTTGTCAAGGCCCTTCTTTTGAGCCGAAAAAAATTTACCTGGATTTTTCCGTTTTAGAGAAATTCGCAAAAAACCAAAAAATCCATATTTTTGGCTCCCACAGCAAAAAATGGGTTCAATGGGCGGAACTTTTACTATACCTGAATTCAACTCATCCTATACAATAACTGACAGCAATTTGGTTCGAATCGGCGACAAAAAATTTTTGGACAAAACCATGTACCCCCCCTTCTATCTAATTTTCACTTAGGAAAATCATTTAAACGCCCATAGCTCCTTTATTAAGCAATATATGGCAATGAATTTTGCACCGTTGGATTGCTCTTGTCAAGGCCCTTCTTTTGAGCCGAAAAAAATTTACCTGGATTTTTCCGTTTTAGAGAAATTCGCAAAAAAACAAAAAATCCATATTTTTGGCTCCCACAGCAAAAAATGGGTTCAATGGGCGGAACTTTTACTATACCTGAATTCAACTCATCCTATACAATAACTGACAGCAATTTGGTTCGAATCGGCGACAAAAAATTTTTGGACAAAACCATGTACCCCCCCCTTCTATCTAATTTTCACTTAGGAAAATCATTTAAACGCCCATAGCTCCTTTATTAAGCAATATATGGCAATGAATTTTGCACCGTTGGATTGCTCTTGTCAAGACCCTTCTTTTGAGCCGAAAAAAATTTACCTGGATTTTTCCGTTTTAGAGAAATTCGCAAAATACCAAAAAATCCATATTTTTGGCTCCCACAGCAAAAAATGGGTTCAATGGGCGGAACTTTTACTATACCTGAATTCAACTCATCCTATACAATAACTGACAGCAATTTGGTTCGAATCGGCGACAAAAATTTTTTGGACAAAACCATGTACCCCCCCCTTCTATCTAATTTTCACTTAGGAAAAAAATTTCAATTAGGAAAATCATTTAAACGCCCATAGCTCCTTTATTAAGCAATATATGGCAATGAATTTTGCACCGTTGGATTGCTCTTGTCAAGGCCCTTCTTTTGAGCCGAAAAAAATTTACCTGGATTTTTCCGTTTTAGAGAAATTCGCAAAAAACCAAAAAATCCATATTTTTGGCTCCCACAGCAAAAAATGGGTTCAATGGGCGGAACTTTTACTATACCTGAATTCAACTCATCCTATACAATAACTGACAGCAATTTGGTTCGAATCGGCGACAAAAAATTTTTGGACAAAACCATGTACCCCCCCTTCTATCTAATTTTCACTTAGGAAAATCATTTAAACGCCCATAGCTCCTTTATTAAGCAATATATGGCAATGAATTTTGCACCGTTGGATTGCTCTTGTCAAGACCCTTCTTTTGAGCCGAAAAAAATTTACCTGGATTTTTCCGTTTTAGAGAAATTCGCAAAATACCAAAAAATCCATATTTTTGGCTCCCACAGCAAAAAATGGGTTCAATGGGCGGAACTTTTACTATACCTGAATTCAACTCATCCTATACAATAACTGACAGCAATTTGGTTCGAATCGGCGACAAAAAATTTTTGGACAAAACCATGTACCCCCCCTTCTATCTAATTTTCACTTAGGAAAATCACTTAACCGCCCATAGCTCCTTTATTAAGCAATATATGGCAATGAATTTTGCACCGTTGGATTGCTCTTGTCAAGGCCCTTCTTTTGAGCCGAAAAAAATTTACCTGGATTTTTCCGTTTTAGAGAAATTCGCAAAAAACCAAAAAATCCATATTTTTGGCTCCCACAGCAAAAAATGGGTTCAATGGGCGGAACTTTTACTATACCTGAATTCAACTCATCCTATACAATAACTGACAGCAATTTGGTTCGAATCGGCGACAAAAAATTTTTGGACAAAACCATGTACCCCCCCCTTCTATCTAATTTTCACTTAGGAAAATCATTTAAACGCCCATAGCTCCTTTATTAAGCAATATATGGCAATGAATTTTGCACCGTTGGATTGCTCTTGTCAAGACCCTTCTTTTGAGCCGAAAAAAATTTACCTGGATTTTTCCGTTTTAGAGAAATTCGCAAAAAACCAAAAAATCCATATTTTTGGCTCCCACAGCAAAAAATGGGTTCAATGGGCGGAACCTTACTATACCTGAATTCAACTCATCCTATACAATAACTGACAGCAATTTGGTTCGAATCGGCGACAAAAAATTTTTGGACAAAACCATGTACCCCCCCTTCTATCTAATTTTCACTTAGGAAAATCATTTAAACGCCCATAGCTCCTTTATTAAGCAATATATGGCAATGAATTTTGCACCGTTGGATTGCTCTTGTCAAGGCCCTTCTTTTGAGCCGAAAAAAATTTACCTGGATTTTTCCGTTTTAGAGAAATTCGCAAAAAACCAAAAAATCCATATTTTTGGCTCCCACAGCAAAAAATGGGTTCAATGGGCGGAACTTTTACTATACCTGAATTCAACTCATCCTATACAATAACTGACAGCAATTTGGTTCGAATCGGCGACAAAAAATTTTTGGACAAAACCATGTACCCCCCCTTCTATCTAATTTTCACTTAGGAAAATCATTTAAACGCCCATAGCTCCTTTATTAAGCAATATATGGCAATGAATTTTGCACCGTTGGATTGCTCTTGTCAAGGCCCTTCTTTTGAGCCGAAAAAAATTTACCTGGATTTTTCCGTTTTAGAGAAATTCGCAAAAAAACAAAAAATCCATATTTTTGGCTCCCACAGCAAAAAATGGGTTCAATGGGCGGAACTTTTACTATACCTGAATTCAACTCATCCTATACAATAACTGACAGCAATTTGGTTCGAATCGGCGACAAAAAATTTTTGGACAAAACCATGTACCCCCCCTTCTATCTAATTTTCACTTAGGAAAATCATTTAAACGCCCATAGCTCCTTTATTAAGCAATATATGGCAATGAATTTTGCACCGTTGGATTGCTCTTGTCAAGGCCCTTCTTTTGAGCCGAAAAAAATTTACCTGGATTTTTCCGTTTTAGAGAAATTCGCAAAAAACCAAAAAATCCATATTTTTGGCTCCCACAGCAAAAAATGGGTTCAATGGGCGGAACTTTTACTATACCTGAATTCAACTCATCCTATACAATAACTGACAGCAATTTGGTTCGAATCGGCGACAAAAAATTTTTGGACAAAACCATGTACCCCCCCCTTCTATCTAATTTTCACTTAGGAAAATCATTTAAACGCCCATAGCTCCTTTATTAAGCAATATATGGCAATGAATTTTGCACCGTTGGATTGCTCTTGTCAAGGCCCTTCTTTTGAGCCGAAAAAAATTTACCTGGATTTTTCCGTTTTAGAGAAATTCGCAAAAAACCAAAAAATCCATATTTTTGGCTCCCACAGCAAAAAATGGGTTCAATGGGCGGAACTTTTACTATACCTGAATTCAACTCATCCTATACAATAACTGACAGCAATTTGGTTCGAATCGGCGACAAAAAATTTTTGGACAAAACCATGTACCCCCCCTTCTATCTAATTTTCACTTAGGAAAATCATTTAAACGCCCATAGCTCCTTTATTAAGCAATATATGGCAATGAATTTTGCACCGTTGGATTGCTCTTGTCAAGGCCCTTCTTTTGAGCCGAAAAAAATTTACCTGGATTTTTCCGTTTTAGAGAAATTCGCAAAAAACCAAAAAATCCATATTTTTGGCTCCCACAGCAAAAAATGGGTTCAATGGGCGGAACTTTTACTATACCTGAATTCAACTCATCCTATACAATAACTGACAGCAATTTGGTTCGAATCGGCGACAAAAAATTTTTGGACAAAACCATGTACCCCCCCTTCTATCTAATTTTCACTTAGGAAAATCATTTAAACGCCCATAGCTCCTTTATTAAGCAATATATGGCAATGAATTTTGCACCGTTGGATTGCTCTTGTCAAGGCCCTTTTTTTGAGCCAAAAAAAATTTACCTGGATTTTTCCGTTTTAGAGAAATTCGCAAAAAACCAAAAAATCCATATTTTTGGCTCCCACAGCAAAAAATGGGTTCAATGGGCGGAACTTTTACTATACCTGAATTCAACTCATCCTATACAATAACTGACAGCAATTTGGTTCGAATCGGCGACAAAAAATTTTTGGACAAAACCATGTACCCCCCCCTTCTATCTAATTTTCACTTAGGAAAATCATTTAAACGCCCATAGCTCCTTTATTAAGCAATATATGGCAATGAATTTTGCACCGTTGGATTGCTCTTGTCAAGACCCTTCTTTTGAGCCGAAAAAAATTTACCTGGATTTTTCCGTTTTAGAGAAATTCGCAAAAAACCAAAAAATCCATATTTTTGGCTCCCACAGCAAAAAATGGGTTCAATGGGCGGAACTTTTACTATACCTGAATTCAACTCATCCTATACAATAACTGACAGCAATTTGGTTCGAATCGGCGACAAAAAATTTTTGGACAAAACCATGTACCCCCCCCTTCTATCTAATTTTCACTTAGGAAAATCATTTAAACGCCCATAGCTCCTTTATTAAGCAATATATGGCAATGAATTTTGCACCGTTGGATTGCTCTTGTCAAGGCCCTTCTTTTGAGCCGAAAAAAATTTACCTGGATTTTTCCGTTTTAGAGAAATTCGCAAAAAACCAAAAAATCCATATTTTTGGCTCCCACAGCAAAAAATGGGTTCAATGGGCGGAACTTTTACTATACCTGAATTCAACTCATCCTATACAATAACTGACAGCAATTTGGTTCGAATCGGCGACAAAAAATTTTTGGACAAAACCATGTACCCCCCCCTTCTATCTAATTTTCACTTAGGAAAATCATTTAAACGCCCATAGCTCCTTTATTAAGCAATATATGGCAATGAATTTTGCACCGTTGGATTGCTCTTGTCAAGGCCCTTCTTTTGAGCCGAAAAAAATTTACCTGGATTTTTCCGTTTTAGAGAAATTCGCAAAAAACCAAAAAATCCATATTTTTGGCTCCCACAGCAAAAAATGGGTTCAATGGGCGGAACTTTTACTATACCTGAATTCAACTCATCCTATACAATAACTGACAGCAATTTGGTTCGAATCGGCGACAAAAAATTTTTGGACAAAACCATGTACTATCGGCGCCATCGAAATGTGAACGCCAAATTTTCCTAGTGTGTGTTGTAGCATCAATCATAGGCGTGCGTTAATGTGTCAGATTTGTGACAATTTTCACAAACATAATTTGTCAACAGATTTAATTTATTTTTAAACAATATACATGCCACGACACTTGACCGATATGGGAAAAGCGAGGGCTGTTGCCAAACTCGAGGAAAATTGTAAAATTGTAATAGAAAGTTATAGGTAATATGTAGAAATCTTTTCTTAACTTTCATACATATAGTACGCCACTGAACAAAGTTTTATTTAATGTAGAACAAAACAGAAGACGTTTCTATGGCACCAGAAATTCGTTCACATTTCGTTGGCGCCGATAGTACCCCCCCCTTCTATCTAATTTTCACTTAGGAAAATCATTTAAACGCCCATAGCTCCTTTATTAAGCAATATATGGCAATGAATTTTGCACCGTTGGATTGCTCTTGTCAAGGCCCTTCTTTTGAACCGAAAAAAATTTACCTGGATTTTTCCGTTTTAGAGAAATTCGCAAAAAACCAAAAAATCCATATTTTTGGCTCCCACAGCAAAAAATGGGTTCAATGGGCGGAACTTTTACTATACCTGAATTCAACTCATCCTATACAATAACTGACAGCAATTTGGTTCGAATCGGCGACAAAAAATTTTTGGACAAAACCATGTACCCCCCCCTTCTATCTAATTTTCACTTAGGAAAATCATTTAAACGCCCATAGCTCCTTTATTAAGCAATATATGGCAATGAATTTTGCACCGTTGGATTGCTCTTGTCAAGGCCCTTCTTTTGAGCCGAAAAAAATTTACCTGGATTTTTCCGTTTTAGAGAAATTCGCAAAAAACCAAAAAATCCATATTTTTGGCTCCCACAGCAAAAAATGGGTTCAATGGACGGAACTTTTACTATACCTGAATTCAACTCATCCTATACAATAACTGACAGCAATTTGGTTCGAATCGGCGACAAAAAATTTTTGGACAAAACCATGTACCCCCCCCTTCTATCTAATTTTCACTTAGGAAAATCATTTAAACGCCCATAGCTCCTTTATTAAGCAATATATGGCAATGAATTTTGCACCGTTGGATTGCTCTTGTCAAGGCCCTTCTTTTGAGCCGAAAAAAATTTACCTGGATTTTTCCGTTTTAGAGAAATTCGCAAAAAACCAAAAAATCCATATTTTTGGCTCCCACAGCAAAAAATGGGTTCAATGGGCGGAACTTTTACTATACCTGAATTCAACTCATCCTATACAATAACTGACAGCAATTTGGTTCGAATCGGCGACAAAAAATTTTTGGACAAAACCATGTACCCCCCCCTTCTATCTAATTTTCACTTAGGAAAATCATTTAAACGCCCATAGCTCCTTTATTAAGCAATATATGGCAATGAATTTTGCACCGTTGGATTGCTCTTGTCAAGGCCCTTCTTTTGAGCCGAAAAAAATTTACCTGGATTTTTCCGTTTTAGAGAAATTCGCAAAAAACCAAAAAATCCATATTTTTGGCTCCCACAGCAAAAAATGGGTTCAATGGGCGGAACTTTTACTATACCTGAATTCAACTCATCCTATACAATAACTGACAGCAATTTGGTTCGAATCGGCGACAAAAAATTTTTGGACAAAACCATGTACCCCCCCCTTCTATCTAATTTTCACTTAGGAAAATCATTTAAACGCCCATAGCTCCTTTATTAAGCAATATATGGCAATGAATTTTGCACCGTTGGATTGCTCTTGTCAAGGCCCTTCTTTTGAGCCGAAAAAAATTTACCTGGATTTTTCCGTTTTAGAGAAATTCGCAAAAAAACAAAAAATCCATATTTTTGGCTCCCACAGCAAAAAATGGGTTCAATGGGCGGAACTTTTACTATACCTGAATTCAACTCATCCTATACAATAACTGACAGCAATTTGGTTCGAATCGGCGACAAAAAATTTTTGGACAAAACCATGTACCCCCCCCCTTCTATCTAATTTTCACTTAGGAAAATCATTTAAACGCCCATAGCTCCTTTATTAAGCAATATATGGCAATGAATTTTGCACCGTTGGATTGCTCTTGTCAAGGCCCTTCTTTTGAGCCGAAAAAAATTTACCTGGATTTTTCCGTTTTAGAGAAATTCGCAAAAAACCAAAAAATCCATATTTTTGGCTCCCACAGCAAAAAATGGGTTCAATGGGCGGAACTTTTACTATACCTGAATTCAACTCATCCTATACAATAACTGACAGCAATTTGGTTCGAATCGGCGACAAAAAATTTTTGGACAAAACCATGTACCCCCCCCTTCTATCTAATTTTCACTTAGGAAAATCATTTAAACGCCCATAGCTCCTTTATTAAGCAATATATGGCAATGAATTTTGCACCGTTGGATTGCTCTTGTCAAGGCCCTTCTTTTGAGCCGAAAAAAATTTACCTGGATTTTTCCGTTTTAGAGAAATTCGCAAAAAACCAAAAAATCCATATTTTTGGCTCCCACAGCAAAAAATGGGTTCAATGGGCGGAACTTTTACTATACCTGAATTCAACTCATCCTATACAATAACTGACAGCAATTTGGTTCGAATCGGCGACAAAAAATTTTTGGACAAAACCATGTACCCCCCCTTCTATCTAATTTTCACTTAGGAAAATCATTTAAACGCCCATAGCTCCTTTATTAAGCAATATATGGCAATGAATTTTGCACCGTTGGATTGCTCTTGTCAAGGCCCTTCTTTTGAGCCGAAAAAAATTTACCGGGATTTTTCCGTTTTAGAGAAATTCGCAAAAAACCAAAAAATCCATATTTTTGGCTCCCACAGCAAAAAATGGGTTCAATGGGCGGAACTTTTACTATACCTGAATTCAACTCATCCTATACAATAACTGACAGCAATTTGGTTCGAATCGGCGACAAAAAATTTTTGGACAAAACCATGTACCCCCCCCTTCTATCTAATTTTCACTTAGGAAAATCATTTAAACGCCCATAGCTCCTTTATTAAGCAATATATGGCAATGAATTTTGCACCGTTGGATTGCTCTTGTCAAGGCCCTTCTTTTGAGCCGAAAAAAATTTACCTGGATTTTTCCGTTTTAGAGAAATTCGCAAAAAACCAAAAAATCCATATTTTTGGCTCCCACAGCAGAAAATGGGTTCAATGGGCGGAACTTTTACTATGCCTGAATTCAACTCATCCTATACAATAACTGACAGCAATTTGGTTCGAATCGGCGACAAAAAATTTTTGGACAAAACCATGTACCCCCCCCCTTCTATCTAATTTTCACTTAGGAAAATCATTTAAACGCCCATAGCTTTTTTATTAAGCAATATATGGCAATGAATTTTGCACCGTTGGATTGCTCTTGTCAAGGCCCTTCTTTTGAGCCGAAAAAAATTTACCAAAAAATCCATATTTTTGGCTCCCACAGCAAAAAATGGGTTCAATGGGCGGAACTTTTACTATACCTGAATTCAACTCATCCTATACAATAACTGACAGCAATTTGGTTCGAATCGGCGACAAAAAATTTTTGGACAAAACCATGTACCCCCCCCTTCTATCTAATTTTCACTTAGGAAAATCATTTAAACGCCCATAGCTCCTTTATTAAGCAATATATGGCAATGAATTTTGCACCGTTGGATTGCTCTTGTCAAGGCCCTTCTTTTGAGCCGAAAAAAATTTACCTGGATTTTTCCGTTTTAGAGAAATTCGCAAAAAACCAAAAAATCCATATTTTTGGCTCCCACAGCAAAAAATGGGTTCAATGGGCGGAACTTTTACTATACCTGAATTCAACTCATCCTATACAATAACTGACAGCAATTTGGTTCGAATCGGCGACAAAAAATTTTTGGACAAAACCATGTACCCCCCCCTTCTATCTAATTTTCACTTAGGAAAATCATTTAAACGCCCATAGCTCCTTTATTAAGCAATATATGGCAATGAATTTTGCACCGTTGGATTGCTCTTGTCAAGGCCCTTCTTTTGAGCCGAAAAAAATTTACCTGGATTTTTCCGTTTTAGAGAAATTCGCAAAAAACCAAAAAATCCATATTTTTGGCTCCCACAGCAAAAAATGGGTTCAATGGACGGAACTTTTACTATACCTGAATTCAACTCATCCTATACAATAACTGACAGCAATTTGGTTCGAATCGGCGACAAAAAATTTTTGGACAAAACCATGTACCCCCCCCTTCTATCTAATTTTCACTTAGGAAAAAAATTTCAATTAGGAAAATCATTTAAACGCCCATAGCTCCTTTATTAAGCAATATATGGCAATGAATTTTGCACCGTTGGATTGCTCTTGTCAAGGCCCTTCTTTTGAGCCGAAAAAAATTTACCTGGATTTTTCCGTTTTAGAGAAATTCGCAAAAAACCAAAAAATCCATATTTTTGGCTCCCACAGCAAAAAATGTGTTCAATGGGCGGAACTTTTACTATACCTGAATTCAACTCATCCTATACAATAACTGACAGCAATTTGGTTCGAATCGGCGACAAAAAATTTTTGGACAAAACCATGTACCCCCCCCTTCTATCTAATTTTCACTTAGGAAAATCATTTAAACGCCCATAGCTCCTTTATTAAGCAATATATGGCAATGAATTTTGCACCGTTGGATTGCTCTTGTCAAGACCCTTCTTTTGAGCCGAAAAAAATTTACCTGGATTTTTCCGTTTTAGAGAAATTCGCAAAAAACCAAAAAATCCATATTTTTGGCTCCCACAGCAAAAAATGGGTTCAATGGGCGGAACCTTACTATACCTGAATTCAACTCATCCTATACAATAACTGACAGCAATTTGGTTCGAATCGGCGACAAAAAATTTTTGGACAAAACCATGTACCCCCCCCTTCTATCTAATTTTCACTTAGGAAAATCATTTAAACGCCCATAGCTCCTTTATTAAGCAATATATGGCAATGAATTTTGCACCGTTGGATTGCTCTTGTCAAGACCCTTCTTTTGAGCCGAAAAAAATTTACCTGGATTTTTCCGTTTTAGAGAAATTCGCAAAATACCAAAAAATCCATATTTTTGGCTCCCACAGCAAAAAATGGGTTCAATGGGCGGAATTTTTACTATACCTGAATTCAACTCATCCTATACAATAACTGACAGCAATTTGGTTCGAATCGGCGACAAAAAATTTTTGGACAAAACCATGTACCCCCCCTTCTATCTAATTTTCACTTAGGAAAATCATTTAAACGCCCATAGCTCCTTTATTAAGCAATATATGGCAATGAATTTTGCACCGTTGGATTGCTCTTGTCAAGGCCCTTCTTTTGAGCCGAAAAAAATTTACCTGGATTTTTCCGTTTTAGAGAAATTCGCAAAAAACCAAAAAATCCATATTTTTGGCTCCCACAGCAAAAAATGGGTTCAATGGGCGGAACTTTTACTATACCTGAATTCAACTCATCCTATACAATAACTGACAGCAATTTGGTTCGAATCGGCGACAAAAAATTTTTGGACAAAACCATGTACCCCCCCCTTCTATCTAATTTTCACTTAGGAAAATCATTTAAACGCCCATAGCTCCTTTATTAAGCAATATATGGCAATGAATTTTGCACCGTTGGATTGCTCTTGTCAAGGCCCTTCTTTTGAGCCGAAAAAAATTTACCTGGATTTTTCCGTTTTAGAGAAATTCGCAAAAAACCAAAAAATCCATATTTTTGGCTCCCACAGCAAAAAATGGGTTCAATGGGCGGAACTTTTACTATACCTGAATTCAACTCATCCTATACAATAACTGACAGCAATTTGGTTCGAATCGGCGACAAAAAATTTTTGGACAAAACCATGTACCCCCCCCTTCTATCTAATTTTCACTTAGGAAAATCATTTAAACGCCCATAGCTCCTTTATTAAGCAATATATGGCAATGAATTTTGCACCGTTGGATTGCTCTTGTCAAGGCCCTTCTTTTGAGCCGAAAAAAATTTACCTGGATTTTTCCGTTTTAGAGAAATTCGCAAAAAACCAAAAAATCCATATTTTTGGCTCCCACAGCAGAAAATGGGTTCAATGGGCGGAACTTTTACTATGCCTGAATTCAACTCATCCTATACAATAACTGACAGCAATTTGGTTCGAATCGGCGACAAAAAATTTTTGGACAAAACCATGTACCCCCCCCCTTCTATCTAATTTTCACTTAGGAAAATCATTTAAACGCCCATAGCTTTTTTATTAAGCAATATATGGCAATGAATTTTGCACCGTTGGATTGCTCTTGTCAAGGCCCTTCTTTTGAGCCGAAAAAAATTTACCAAAAAATCCATATTTTTGGCTCCCACAGCAAAAAATGGGTTCAATGGGCGGAACTTTTACTATACCTGAATTCAACTCATCCTATACAATAACTGACAGCAATTTGGTTCGAATCGGCGACAAAAAATTTTTGGACAAAACCATGTACCCCCCCCTTCTATCTAATTTTCACTTAGGAAAATCATTTAAACGCCCATAGCTCCTTTATTAAGCAATATATGGCAATGAATTTTGCACCGTTGGATTGCTCTTGTCAAGGCCCTTCTTTTGAGCCGAAAAAAATTTACCTGGATTTTTCCGTTTTAGAGAAATTCGCAAAAAACCAAAAAATCCATATTTTTGGCTCCCACAGCAAAAAATGGGTTCAATGGGCGGAACTTTTACTATACCTGAATTCAACTCATCCTATACAATAACTGACAGCAATTTGGTTCGAATCGGCGACAAAAAATTTTTGGACAAAACCATGTACCCCCCCCTTCTATCTAATTTTCACTTAGGAAAATCATTTAAACGCCCATAGCTCCTTTATTAAGCAATATATGGCAATGAATTTTGCACCGTTGGATTGCTCTTGTCAAGGCCCTTCTTTTGAGCCGAAAAAAATTTACCTGGATTTTTCCGTTTTAGAGAAATTCGCAAAAAACCAAAAAATCCATATTTTTGGCTCCCACAGCAAAAAATGGGTTCAATGGACGGAACTTTTACTATACCTGAATTCAACTCATCCTATACAATAACTGACAGCAATTTGGTTCGAATCGGCGACAAAAAATTTTTGGACAAAACCATGTACCCCCCCCTTCTATCTAATTTTCACTTAGGAAAAAAATTTCAATTAGGAAAATCATTTAAACGCCCATAGCTCCTTTATTAAGCAATATATGGCAATGAATTTTGCACCGTTGGATTGCTCTTGTCAAGGCCCTTCTTTTGAGCCGAAAAAAATTTACCTGGATTTTTCCGTTTTAGAGAAATTCGCAAAAAACCAAAAAATCCATATTTTTGGCTCCCACAGCAAAAAATGTGTTCAATGGGCGGAACTTTTACTATACCTGAATTCAACTCATCCTATACAATAACTGACAGCAATTTGGTTCGAATCGGCGACAAAAAATTTTTGGACAAAACCATGTACCCCCCCCTTCTATCTAATTTTCACTTAGGAAAATCATTTAAACGCCCATAGCTCCTTTATTAAGCAATATATGGCAATGAATTTTGCACCGTTGGATTGCTCTTGTCAAGACCCTTCTTTTGAGCCGAAAAAAATTTACCTGGATTTTTCCGTTTTAGAGAAATTCGCAAAAAACCAAAAAATCCATATTTTTGGCTCCCACAGCAAAAAATGGGTTCAATGGGCGGAACCTTACTATACCTGAATTCAACTCATCCTATACAATAACTGACAGCAATTTGGTTCGAATCGGCGACAAAAAATTTTTGGACAAAACCATGTACCCCCCCCTTCTATCTAATTTTCACTTAGGAAAATCATTTAAACGCCCATAGCTCCTTTATTAAGCAATATATGGCAATGAATTTTGCACCGTTGGATTGCTCTTGTCAAGACCCTTCTTTTGAGCCGAAAAAAATTTACCTGGATTTTTCCGTTTTAGAGAAATTCGCAAAATACCAAAAAATCCATATTTTTGGCTCCCACAGCAAAAAATGGGTTCAATGGGCGGAACTTTTACTATACCTGAATTCAACTCATCCTATACAATAACTGACAGCAATTTGGTTCGAATCGGCGACAAAAAATTTTTGGACAAAACCATGTACCCCCCCTTCTATCTAATTTTCACTTAGGAAAATCATTTAAACGCCCATAGCTCCTTTATTAAGCAATATATGGCAATGAATTTTGCACCGTTGGATTGCTCTTGTCAAGGCCCTTCTTTTGAGCCGAAAAAAATTTACCTGGATTTTTCCGTTTTAGAGAAATTCGCAAAAAACCAAAAAATCCATATTTTTGGCTCCCACAGCAAAAAATGGGTTCAATGGGCGGAACTTTTACTATACCTGAATTCAACTCATCCTATACAATAACTGACAGCAATTTGGTTCGAATCGGCGACAAAAAATTTTTGGACAAAACCATGTACCCCCCCCTTCTATCTAATTTTCACTTAGGAAAATCATTTAAACGCCCATAGCTCCTTTATTAAGCAATATATGGCAATGAATTTTGCACCGTTGGATTGCTCTTGTCAAGGCCCTTCTTTTGAGCCGAAAAAAATTTACCTGGATTTTTCCGTTTTAGAGAAATTCGCAAAAAACCAAAAAATCCATATTTTTGGCTCCCACAGCAAAAAATGGGTTCAATGGGCGGAACTTTTACTATACCTGAATTCAACTCATCCTATACAATAACTGACAGCAATTTGGTTCGAATCGGCGACAAAAAATTTTTGGACAAAACCATGTACCCCCCCCTTCTATCTAATTTTCACTTAGGAAAATCATTTAAACGCCCATAGCTCCTTTATTAAGCAATATATGGCAATGAATTTTGCACCGTTGGATTGCTCTTGTCAAGGCCCTTCTTTTGAGCCGAAAAAAATTTACCTGGATTTTTCCGTTTTAGAGAAATTCGCAAAAAACCAAAAAATCCATATTTTTGGCTCCC
Source organism: Tenebrio molitor (assembly GCF_963966145.1). Classification (NCBI taxonomy): domain Eukaryota; kingdom Metazoa; phylum Arthropoda; class Insecta; order Coleoptera; family Tenebrionidae; genus Tenebrio; species Tenebrio molitor. Next base: position 28,212,535 of record NC_091048.1, on the reverse strand, counting down.
ACAGCAAAAAATGGGTTCAATGGGCGGAACTTTTACTATACCTGAATTCAACTCATCCTATACAATAACTGACAGCAATTTGGTTCGAATCGGCGACAAAAAATTTTTGGACAAAACCATGTACCCCCCCTTCTATCTAATTTTCACTTAGGAAAATCATTTAAACGCCCATAGCTCCTTTATTAAGCAATATATGGCAATGAATTTTGCACCGTTGGATTGCTCTTGTCAAGGCCCTTCTTTTGAGCCGAAAAAAATTTACCTGGATTTTTCCGTTTTAGAGAAATTCGCAAAAAACCAAAAAATCCATATTTTTGGCTCCCACAGCAAAAAATGGGTTCAATGGGCGGAACTTTTACTATACCTGAATTCAACTCATCCTATACAATAACTGACAGCAATTTGGTTCGAATCGGCGACAAAAAATTTTTGGACAAAACCATGTACCCCCCCTTCTATCTAATTTTCACTTAGGAAAATCATTTAAACGCCCATAGCTCCTTTATTAAGCAATATATGGCAATGAATTTTGCACCGTTGGATTGCTCTTGTCAAGGCCCTTCTTTTGAGCCGAAAAAAATTTACCTGGATTTTTCCGTTTTAGAGAAATTCGCAAAAAAACAAAAAATCCATATTTTTGGCTCCCACAGCAAAAAATGGGTTCAATGGGCGGAACTTTTACTATACCTGAATTCAACTCATCCTATACAATAACTGACAGCAATTTGGTTCGAATCGGCGACAAAAAATTTTTGGACAAAACCATGTACCCCCCCCTTCTATCTAATTTTCACTTAGGAAAAAAATTTCAATTAGGAAAATCATTTAAACGCCCATAGCTCCTTTATTAAGCAATATATGGCAATGAATTTTGCACCGTTGGATTGCTCTTGTCAAGGCCCTTCTTTTGAGCCGAAAAAAATTTACCTGGATTTTTCCGTTTTAGAGAAATTCGCAAAAAACCAAAAAATCCATATTTTTGGCTCCCACAGCAAAAAATGGGTTCAATGGGCGGAACTTTTACTATACCTGAATTCAACTCATCCTATACAATAACTGACAGCAATTTGGTTCGAATCGGCGACAAAAAATTTTTGGACAAAACCATGTACCCCCCCCTTCTATCTAATTTTCACTTAGGAAAAAATTTAAACGCCCATAGCTCCTTTATTAAGCAATATATGGCAATGAATTTTGCACCGTTGGATTGCTCTTGTCAAGGCCCTTCTTTTGAGCCGAAAAAAATTTACCTGGATTTTTCCGTTTTAGAGAAATTCGCAAAAAACCAAAAAATCCATATTTTTGGCTCCCACAGCAAAAAATGGGTTCAATGGGCGGAACTTTTACTATACCTGAATTCAACTCATCCTATACAATAACTGACAGCAATTTGGTTCGAATCGGCGACAAAAAATTTTTGGACAAAACCATGTACCCCCCCCTTCTATCTAATTTTCACTTAGGAAAATCATTTAAACGCCCATAGCTCCTTTATTAAGCAATATATGGCAATGAATTTTGCACCGTTGGATTGCTCTTGTCAAGGCCCTTCTTTTGAGCCGAAAAAAATTTACCTGGATTTTTCCGTTTTAGAGAAATTCGCAAAAAACCAAAAAATCCATATTTTTGGCTCCCACAGCAAAAAATGGGTTCAATGGGCGGAACTTTTACTATACCTGAATTCAACTCATCCTATACAATAACTGACAGCAATTTGGTTCGAATCGGCGACAAAAAATTTTTGGACAAAACCATGTACCCCCCCCTTCTATCTAATTTTCACTTAGGAAAATCATTTAAACGCCCATAGCTCCTTTATTAAGCAATATATGGCAATGAATTTTGCACCGTTGGATTGCTCTTGTCAAGGCCCTTCTTTTGAGCCGAAAAAAATTTACCTGGATTTTTCCGTTTTAGAGAAATTCGCAAAAAACCAAAAAATCCATATTTTTGGCTCCCACAGCAAAAAATGGGTTCAATGGGCGGAACTTTTACTATACCTGAATTCAACTCATCCTATACAATAACTGACAGCAATTTGGTTCGAATCGGCGACAAAAAATTTTTGGACAAAACCATGTACCCCCCCTTCTATCTAATTTTCACTTAGGAAAATCATTTAAACGCCCATAGCTCCTTTATTAAGCAATATATGGCAATGAATTTTGCACCGTTGGATTGCTCTTGTCAAGGCCCTTCTTTTGAGCCGAAAAAAATTTACCTGGATTTTTCCGTTTTAGAGAAATTCGCAAAAAACCAAAAAATCCATATTTTTGGCTCCCACAGCAAAAAATGGGTTCAATGGGCGGAACTTTTACTATACCTGAATTCAACTCATCCTATACAATAACTGACAGCAATTTGGTTCGAATCGGCGACAAAAAATTTTTGGACAAAACCATGTACCCCCCCTTCTATCTAATTTTCACTTAGGAAAATCATTTAAACGCCCATAGCTCCTTTATTAAGCAATATATGGCAATGAATTTTGCACCGTTGGATTGCTCTTGTCAAGGCCCTTCTTTTGAGCCGAAAAAAATTTACCTGGATTTTTCCGTTTTAGAGAAATTCGCAAAAAAACAAAAAATCCATATTTTTGGCTCCCACAGCAAAAAATGGGTTCAATGGGCGGAACTTTTACTATACCTGAATTCAACTCATCCTATACAATAACTGACAGCAATTTGGTTCGAATCGGCGACAAAAAATTTTTGGACAAAACCATGTACCCCCCCCTTCTATCTAATTTTCACTTAGGAAAAAAATTTCAATTAGGAAAATCATTTAAACGCCCATAGCTCCTTTATTAAGCAATATATGGCAATGAATTTTGCACCGTTGGATTGCTCTTGTCAAGGCCCTTCTTTTGAGCCGAAAAAAATTTACCTGGATTTTTCCGTTTTAGAGAAATTCGCAAAAAACCAAAAAATCCATATTTTTGGCTCCCACAGCAAAAAATGGGTTCAATGGGCGGAACTTTTACTATACCTGAATTCAACTCATCCTATACAATAACTGACAGCAATTTGGTTCGAATCGGCGACAAAAAATTTTTGGACAAAACCATGTACCCCCCCCTTCTATCTAATTTTCACTTAGGAAAAAATTTAAACGCCCATAGCTCCTTTATTAAGCAATATATGGCAATGAATTTTGCACCGTTGGATTGCTCTTGTCAAGACCCTTCTTTTGAGCCGAAAAAAATTTACCTGGATTTTTCCGTTTTAGAGAAATTCGCAAAAAACCAAAAAATCCATATTTTTGGCTCCCACAGCAAAAAATGGGTTCAATGGGCGGAACCTTACTATACCTGATTTCAACTCATCCTATACAATAACTGACAGCAATTTGGTTCGAATCGGCGACAAAAAATTTTTGGACAAAACCATGTACCCCCCCTTCTATCTAATTTTCACTTAGGAAAATCATTTAAACGCCCATAGCTCCTTTATTAAGCAATATATGGCAATGAATTTTGCACCGTTGGATTGCTCTTGTCAAGGCCCTTCTTTTGAGCCGAAAAAAATTTACCTGGATTTTTCCGTTTTAGAGAAATTCGCAAAAAACCAAAAAATCCATATTTTTGGCTCCCACAGCAAAAAATGGGTTCAATGGGCGGAACTTTTACTATACCTGAATTCAACTCATCCTATACAATAACTGACAGCAATTTGGTTCGAATCGGCGACAAAAAATTTTTGGACAAAACCATGTACCCCCCCTTCTATCTAATTTTCACTTAGGAAAATCATTTAAACGCCCATAGCTCCTTTATTAAGCAATATATGGCAATGAATTTTGCACCGTTGGATTGCTCTTGTCAAGGCCCTTCTTTTGAGCCGAAAAAAATTTACCTGGATTTTTCCGTTTTAGAGAAATTCGCAAAAAAACAAAAAATCCATATTTTTGGCTCCCACAGCAAAAAATGGGTTCAATGGGCGGAACTTTTACTATACCTGAATTCAACTCATCCTATACAATAACTGACAGCAATTTGGTTCGAATCGGCGACAAAAAATTTTTGGACAAAACCATGTACCCCCCCCTTCTATCTAATTTTCACTTAGGAAAATCATTTAAACGCCCATAGCTCCTTTATTAAGCAATATATGGCAATGAATTTTGCACCGTTGGATTGCTCTTGTCAAGACCCTTCTTTTGAGCCGAAAAAAATTTACCTGGATTTTTCCGTTTTAGAGAAATTCGCAAAATACCAAAAAATCCATATTTTTGGCTCCCACAGCAAAAAATGGGTTCAATGGGCGGAACTTTTACTATACCTGAATTCAACTCATCCTATACAATAACTGACAGCAATTTGGTTCGAATCGGCGACAAAAAATTTTTGGACAAAACCATGTACCCCCCCTTCTATCTAATTTTCACTTAGGAAAATCATTTAAACGCCCATAGCTCCTTTATTAAGCAATATATGGCAATGAATTTTGCACCGTTGGATTGCTCTTGTCAAGACCCTTCTTTTGAGCCGAAAAAAATTTACCTGGATTTTTCCGTTTTAGAGAAATTCGCAAAAAACCAAAAAATCCATATTTTTGGCTCCCACAGCAAAAAATGGGTTCAATGGGCGGAACCTTACTATACCTGAATTCAACTCATCCTATACAATAACTGACAGCAATTTGGTTCGAATCGGCGACAAAAAATTTTTGGACAAAACCATGTACCCCCCCCTTCTATCTAATTTTCACTTAGGAAAATCATTTAAACGCCTTTATTAAGCAATATATGGCAATGAATTTTGCACCGTTGGATTGCTCTTGTCAAGACCCTTCTTTTGAGCCGAAAAAAATTTACCTGGATTTTTCCGTTTTAGAGAAATTCGCAAAATACCAAAAAATCCATATTTTTGGCTCCCACAGCAAAAAATGGGTTCAATGGGCGGAACTTTTACTATACCTGAATTCAACTCATCCTATACAATAACTGACAGCAATTTGGTTCGAATCGGCGACAAAAAATTTTTGGACAAAACCATGTACCCCCCCTTCTATCTAATTTTCACTTAGGAAAATCACTTAACCGCCCATAGCTCCTTTATTAAGCAATATATGGCAATGAATTTTGCACCGTTGGATTGCTCTTGTCAAGGCCCTTCTTTTGAGCCGAAAAAAATTTACCTGGATTTTTCCGTTTTAGAGAAATTCGCAAAAAACCAAAAAATCCATATTTTTGGCTCCCACAGCAAAAAATGGGTTCAATGGGCGGAACCTTACTATACCTGAATTCAACTCATCCTATACAATAACTGACAGCAATTTGGTTCGAATCGGCGACAAAAAATTTTTGGACAAAACCATGTACCCCCCCTTCTATCTAATTTTCACTTAGGAAAATCATTTAAACGCCCATAGCTCCTTTATTAAGCAATATATGGCAATGAATTTTGCACCGTTGGATTGCTCTTGTCAAGGCCCTTCTTTTGAGCCGAAAAAAATTTACCTGGATTTTTCCGTTTTAGAGAAATTCGCAAAAAACCAAAAAATCCATATTTTTGGCTCCCACAGCAAAAAATGGGTTCAATGGGCGGAACTTTTACTATACCTGAATTCAACTCATCCTATACAATAACTGACAGCAATTTGGTTCGAATCGGCGACAAAAAATTTTTGGACAAAACCATGTACCCCCCCTTCTATCTAATTTTCACTTAGGAAAATCATTTAAACGCCCATAGCTCCTTTATTAAGCAATATATGGCAATGAATTTTGCACCGTTGGATTGCTCTTGTCAAGGCCCTTCTTTTGAGCCGAAAAAAATTTACCTGGATTTTTCCGTTTTAGAGAAATTCGCAAAAAACCAAAAAATCCATATTTTTGGCTCCCACAGCAAAAAATGGGTTCAATGGGCGGAACTTTTACTATACCTGAATTCAACTCATCCTATACAATAACTGACAGCAATTTGGTTCGAATCGGCGACAAAAAATTTTTGGACAAAACCATGTACCCCCCCTTCTATCTAATTTTCACTTAGGAAAATCATTTAAACGCCCATAGCTCCTTTATTAAGCAATATATGGCAATGAATTTTGCACCGTTGGATTGCTCTTGTCAAGACCCTTCTTTTGAGCCGAAAAAAATTTACCTGGATTTTTCCGTTTTAGAGAAATTCGCAAAAAAACAAAAAATCCATATTTTTGGCTCCCACAGCAAAAAATGGGTTCAATGGGCGGAACTTTTACTATACCTGAATTCAACTCATCCTATACAATAACTGACAGCAATTTGGTTCGAATCGGCGACAAAAAATTTTTGGACAAAACCATGTACCCCCCCTTCTATCTAATTTTCACTTAGGAAAATCATTTAAACGCCCATAGCTCCTTTATTAAGCAATATATGGCAATGAATTTTGCACCGTTGGATTGCTCTTGTCAAGGCCCTTCTTTTGAGCCGAAAAAAATTTACCTGGATTTTTCCGTTTTAGAGAAATTCGCAAAAAACCAAAAAATCCATATTTTTGGCTCCCACAGCAAAAAATGGGTTCAATGGGCGGAACTTTTACTATACCTGAATTCAACTCATCCTATACAATAACTGACAGCAATTTGGTTCGAATCGGCGACAAAAAATTTTTGGACAAAACCATGTACCCCCCCCTTCTATCTAATTTTCACTTAGGAAAATCATTTAAACGCCCATAGCTCCTTTATTAAGCAATATATGGCAATGAATTTTGCACCGTTGGATTGCTCTTGTCAAGACCCTTCTTTTGAGCCGAAAAAAATTTACCTGGATTTTTCCGTTTTAGAGAAATTCGCAAAAAACCAAAAAATCCATATTTTTGGCTCCCACAGCAAAAAATGGGTTCAATGGGCGGAACTTTTACTATACCTGAATTCAACTCATCCTATACAATAACTGACAGCAATTTGGTTCGAATCGGCGACAAAAAATTTTTGGACAAAACCATGTACCCCCCCTTCTATCTAATTTTCACTTAGGAAAATCATTTAAACGCCCATAGCTCCTTTATTAAGCAATATATGGCAATGAATTTTGCACCGTTGGATTGCTCTTGTCAAGGCCCTTCTTTTGAGCCGAAAAAAATTTACCTGGATTTTTCCGTTTTAGAGAAATTCGCAAAAAAACAAAAAATCCATATTTTTGGCTCCCACAGCAAAAAATGGGTTCAATGGGCGGAACTTTTACTATACCTGAATTCAACTCATCCTATACAATAACTGACAGCAATTTGGTTCGAATCGGCGACAAAAAATTTTTGGACAAAACCATGTACCCCCCCCTTCTATCTAATTTTCACTTAGGAAAATCATTTAAACGCCCATAGCTCCTTTATTAAGCAATATATGGCAATGAATTTTGCACCGTTGGATTGCTCTTGTCAAGACCCTTCTTTTGAGCCGAAAAAAATTTACCTGGATTTTTCCGTTTTAGAGAAATTCGCAAAATACCAAAAAATCCATATTTTTGGCTCCCACAGCAAAAAATGGGTTCAATGGGCGGAACTTTTACTATACCTGAATTCAACTCATCCTATACAATAACTGACAGCAATTTGGTTCGAATCGGCGACAAAAAATTTTTGGACAAAACCATGTACCCCCCCTTCTATCTAATTTTCACTTAGGAAAATTATTTAAACGCCCATAGCTCCTTTATTAAGCAATATATGGCAATGAATTTTGCACCGTTGGATTGCTCTTGTCAAGGCCCTTCTTTTGAGCCGAAAAAAATTTACCTGGATTTTTCCGTTTTAGAGAAATTCGCAAAAAACCAAAAAATCCATATTTTTGGCTCCCACAGCAAAAAATGGGTTCAATGGGCGGAACTTTTACTATACCTGAATTCAACTCATCCTATACAATAACTGACAGCAATTTGGTTCGAATCGGCGACAAAAAATTTTTGGACAAAACCATGTACCCCCCCCTTCTATCTAATTTTCACTTAGGAAAAAAAATTCAATTAGGAAAATCATTTAAACGCCCATAGCTCCTTTATTAAGCAATATATGGCAATGAATTTTGCACCGTTGTATTGCTCTTGTCAAGGCCCTTCTTTTGAGCCGAAAAAAATTTACCTGGATTTTTCCGTTTTAGAGAAATTCGCAAAAAACCAAAAAATCCATATTTTTGGCTCCCACAGCAAAAAATGGGTTCAATGGGCGGAACTTTTACTATACCTGAATTCAACTCATCCTATACAATAACTGACAGCAATTTGGTTCGAATCGGCGACAAAAAATTTTTGGACAAAACCATGTACCCCCCCCTTCTATCTAATTTTCACTTAGGAAAATCATTTAAACGCCCATAGCTCCTTTATTAAGCAATATATGGCAATGAATTTTGCACCGTTGGATTGCTCTTGTCAAGACCCTTCTTTTGAGCCGAAAAAAATTTACCTGGATTTTTCCGTTTTAGAGAAATTCGCAAAAAACCAAAAAATCCATATTTTTGGCTCCCACAGCAAAAAATGGGTTCAATGGGCGGAACCTTACTATACCTGAATTCAACTCATCCTATACAATAACTGACAGCAATTTGGTTCGAATCGGCGACAAAAAATTTTTGGACAAAACCATGTACCCCCCCCTTCTATCTAATTTTCACTTAGGAAAATCATTTAAACGCCCATAGCTCCTTTATTAAGCAATATATGGCAATGAATTTTGCACCGTTGGATTGCTCTTGTCAAGACCCTTCTTTTGAGCCGAAAAAAATTTACCTGGATTTTTCCGTTTTAGAGAAATTCGCAAAATACCAAAAAATCCATATTTTTGGCTCCCACAGCAAAAAATGGGTTCAATGGGCGGAACTTTTACTATACCTGAATTCAACTCATCCTATACAATAACTGACAGCAATTTGGTTCGAATCGGCGACAAAAAATTTTTGGACAAAACCATGTACCCCCCCTTCTATCTAATTTTCACTTAGGAAAATCACTTAACCGCCCATAGCTCCTTTATTAAGCAATATATGGCAATGAATTTTGCACCGTTGGATTGCTCTTGTCAAGGCCCTTCTTTTGAGCCGAAAAAAATTTACCTGGATTTTTCCGTTTTAGAGAAATTCGCAAAAAACCAAAAAATCCATATTTTTGGCTCCCACAGCAAAAAATGGGTTCAATGGGCGGAACTTTTACTATACCTGAATTCAACTCATCCTATACAATAACTGACAGCAATTTGGTTCGAATCGGCGACAAAAAATTTTTGGACAAAACCATGTACCCCCCCCTTCTATCTAATTTTCACTTAGGAAAAAAAATTCAATTAGGAAAATCATTTAAACGCCCATAGCTCCTTTATTAAGCAATATATGGCAATGAATTTTGCACCGTTGTATTGCTCTTGTCAAGGCCCTTCTTTTGAGCCGAAAAAAATTTACCTGGATTTTTCCGTTTTAGAGAAATTCGCAAAAAACCAAAAAATCCATATTTTTGGCTCCCACAGCAAAAAATGGGTTCAATGGGCGGAACTTTTACTATACCTGAATTCAACTCATCCTATACAATAACTGACAGCAATTTGGTTCGAATCGGCGACAAAAAATTTTTGGACAAAACCATGTACCCCCCCCTTCTATCTAATTTTCACTTAGGAAAATCATTTAAACGCCCATAGCTCCTTTATTAAGCAATATATGGCAATGAATTTTGCACCGTTGGATTGCTCTTGTCAAGACCCTTCTTTTGAGCCGAAAAAAATTTACCTGGATTTTTCCGTTTTAGAGAAATTCGCAAAAAACCAAAAAATCCATATTTTTGGCTCCCACAGCAAAAAATGGGTTCAATGGGCGGAACCTTACTATACCTGAATTCAACTCATCCTATACAATAACTGACAGCAATTTGGTTCGAATCGGCGACAAAAAATTTTTGGACAAAACCATGTACCCCCCCCTTCTATCTAATTTTCACTTAGGAAAATCATTTAAACGCCCATAGCTCTTTTATTAAGCAATATATGGCAATGAATTTTGCACCGTTGGATTGCTCTTGTCAAGACCCTTCTTTTGAGCCGAAAAAAATTTACCTGGATTTTTCCGTTTTAGAGAAATTCGCAAAATACCAAAAAATCCATATTTTTGGCTCCCACAGCAAAAAATGGGTTCAATGGGCGGAACTTTTACTATACCTGAATTCAACTCATCCTATACAATAACTGACAGCAATTTGGTTCGAATCGGCGACAAAAAATTTTTGGACAAAACCATGTACCCCCCCTTCTATCTAATTTTCACTTAGGAAAATCATTTAAACGCCCATAGCTCCTTTATTAAGCAATATATGGCAATGAATTTTGCACCGTTGGATTGCTCTTGTCAAGGCCCTTCTTTTGAGCCGAAAAAAATTTACCTGGATTTTTCCGTTTTAGAGAAATTCGCAAAAAACCAAAAAATCCATATTTTTGGCTCCCACAGCAAAAAATGGGTTCAATGGGCGGAACCTTACTATACCTGAATTCAACTCATCCTATACAATAACTGACAGCAATTTGGTTCGAATCGGCGACAAAAAATTTTTGGACAAAACCATGTACCCCCCCCTTCTATCTAATTTTCACTTAGGAAAATCATTTAAACGCACATAGCTCCTTTATTAAGCAATATATGGCAATGAATTTTGCACCGTTGGATTGCTCTTGTCAAGACCCTTCTTTTGAGCCGAAAAAAATTTACCTGGATTTTTCCGTTTTAGAGAAATTCGCAAAATACCAAAAAATCCATATTTTTGGCTCCCACAGCAAAAAATGGGTTCAATGGGCGGAACTTTTACTATACCTGAATTCAACTCATCCTATACAATAACTGACAGCAATTTGGTTCGAATCGGCGACAAAAAATTTTTGGACAAAACCATGTACCCCCCCTTCTATCTAATTTTCACTTAGGAAAATTATTTAAACGCCCATAGCTCCTTTATTAAGCAATATATGGCAATGAATTTTGCACCGTTGGATTGCTCTTATCAAGGCCCTTCTTTTGAGCCGAAAAAAATTTACCTGGATTTTTCCGTTTTAGAGAAATTCGCAAAAAACCAAAAAATCCATATTTTTGGCTCCCACAGCAAAAAATGGGTTCAATGGGCGGAACTTTTACTATACCTGAATTCAACTCATCCTATACAATAACTGACAGCAATTTGGTTCGAATCGGCGACAAAAAATTTTTGGACAAAACCATGTACCCCCCCCTTCTATCTAATTTTCACTTAGGAAAAAAAATTCAATTAGGAAAATCATTTAAACGCCCATAGCTCCTTTATTAAGCAATATATGGCAATGAATTTTGCACCGTTGTATTGCTCTTGTCAAGGCCCTTCTTTTGAGCCGAAAAAAATTTACCTGGATTTTTCCGTTTTAGAGAAATTCGCAAAAAACCAAAAAATCCATATTTTTGGCTCCCACAGCAAAAAATGGGTTCAATGGGCGGAACTTTTACTATACCTGAATTCAACTCATCCTATACAATAACTGACAGCAATTTGGTTCGAATCGGCGACAAAAAATTTTTGGACAAAACCATGTACCCCCCCCTTCTATCTAATTTTCACTTAGGAAAATCATTTAAACGCCCATAGCTCCTTTATTAAGCAATATATGGCAATGAATTTTGCACCGTTGGATTGCTCTTGTCAAGACCCTTCTTTTGAGCCGAAAAAAATTTACCTGGATTTTTCCGTTTTAGAGAAATTCGCAAAAAACCAAAAAATCCATATTTTTGGCTCCCACAGCAAAAAATGGGTTCAATGGGCGGAACCTTACTATACCTGAATTCAACTCATCCTATACAATAACTGACAGCAATTTGGTTCGAATCGGCGACAAAAAATTTTTGGACAAAACCATGTACCCCCCCCTTCTATCTAATTTTCACTTAGGAAAATCATTTAAACGCCCATAGCTCCTTTATTAAGCAATATATGGCAATGAATTTTGCACCGTTGGATTGCTCTTGTCAAGACCCTTCTTTTGAGCCGAAAAAAATTTACCTGGATTTTTCCGTTTTAGAGAAATTCGCAAAATACCAAAAAATCCATATTTTTGGCTCCCACAGCAAAAAATGGGTTCAATGGGCGGAACTTTTACTATACCTGAATTCAACTCATCCTATACAATAACTGACAGCAATTTGGTTCGAATCGGCGACAAAAAATTTTTGGACAAAACCATGTACCCCCCCTTCTATCTAATTTTCACTTAGGAAAATCACTTAACCGCCCATAGCTCCTTTATTAAGCAATATATGGCAATGAATTTTGCACCGTTGGATTGCTCTTGTCAAGGCCCTTCTTTTGAGCCGAAAAAAATTTACCTGGATTTTTCCGTTTTAGAGAAATTCGCAAAAAACCAAAAAATCCATATTTTTGGCTCCCACAGCAAAAAATGGGTTCAATGGGCGGAACTTTTACTATACCTGAATTCAACTCATCCTATACAATAACTGACAGCAATTTGGTTCGAATCGGCGACAAAAAATTTTTGGACAAAACCATGTACCCCCCCCTTCTATCTAATTTTCACTTAGGAAAAAAAATTCAATTAGGAAAATCATTTAAACGCCCATAGCTCCTTTATTAAGCAATATATGGCAATGAATTTTGCACCGTTGTATTGCTCTTGTCAAGGCCCTTCTTTTGAGCCGAAAAAAATTTACCTGGATTTTTCCGTTTTAGAGAAATTCGCAAAAAACCAAAAAATCCATATTTTTGGCTCCCACAGCAAAAAATGGGTTCAATGGGCGGAACCTTACTATACCTGAATTCAACTCATCCTATACAATAACTGACAGCAATTTGGTTCGAATCGGCGACAAAAAATTTTTGGACAAAACCATGTACCCCCCCCTTCTATCTAATTTTCACTTAGGAAAATCATTTAAACGCCCATAGCTCTTTTATTAAGCAATATATGGCAATGAATTTTGCACCGTTGGATTGCTCTTGTCAAGACCCTTCTTTTGAGCCGAAAAAAATTTACCTGGATTTTTCCGTTTTAGAGAAATTCGCAAAATACCAAAAAATCCATATTTTTGGCTCCCACAGCAAAAAATGGGTTCAATGGGCGGAACTTTTACTATACCTGAATTCAACTCATCCTATACAATAACTGACAGCAATTTGGTTCGAATCGGCGACAAAAAATTTTTGGACAAAACCATGTACCCCCCCTTCTATCTAATTTTCACTTAGGAAAATCATTTAAACGCCCATAGCTCCTTTATTAAGCAATATATGGCAATGAATTTTGCACCGTTGGATTGCTCTTGTCAAGGCCCTTCTTTTGAGCCGAAAAAAATTTACCTGGATTTTTCCGTTTTAGAGAAATTCGCAAAAAACCAAAAAATCCATATTTTTGGCTCCCACAGCAAAAAATGGGTTCAATGGGCGGAACTTTTACTATACCTGAATTCAACTCATCCTATACAATAACTGACAGCAATTTGGTTCGAATCGGCGACAAAAAATTTTTGGACAAAACCATGTACCCCCCCCTTCTATCTAATTTTCACTTAGGAAAAAAAATTCAATTAGGAAAATCATTTAAACGCCCATAGCTCCTTTATTAAGCAATATATGGCAATGAATTTTGCACCGTTGTATTGCTCTTGTCAAGGCCCTTCTTTTGAGCCGAAAAAAATTTACCTGGATTTTTCCGTTTTAGAGAAATTCGCAAAAAACCAAAAAATCCATATTTTTGGCTCCCACAGCAAAAAATGGGTTCAATGGGCGGAACTTTTACTATACCTGAATTCAACTCATCCTATACAATAACTGACAGCAATTTGGTTCGAATCGGCGACAAAAAATTTTTGGACAAAACCATGTACCCCCCCCTTCTATCTAATTTTCACTTAGGAAAATCATTTAAACGCCCATAGCTCCTTTATTAAGCAATATATGGCAATGAATTTTGCACCGTTGGATTGCTCTTGTCAAGACCCTTCTTTTGAGCCGAAAAAAATTTACCTGGATTTTTCCGTTTTAGAGAAATTCGCAAAAAACCAAAAAATCCATATTTTTGGCTCCCACAGCAAAAAATGGGTTCAATGGGCGGAACCTTACTATACCTGAATTCAACTCATCCTATACAATAACTGACAGCAATTTGGTTCGAATCGGCGACAAAAAATTTTTGGACAAAACCATGTACCCCCCCCTTCTATCTAATTTTCACTTAGGAAAATCATTTAAACGCCCATAGCTCCTTTATTAAGCAATATATGGCAATGAATTTTGCACCGTTGGATTGCTCTTGTCAAGACCCTTCTTTTGAGCCGAAAAAAATTTACCTGGATTTTTCCGTTTTAGAGAAATTCGCAAAATACCAAAAAATCCATATTTTTGGCTCCCACAGCAAAAAATGGGTTCAATGGGCGGAACTTTTACTATACCTGAATTCAACTCATCCTATACAATAACTGACAGCAATTTGGTTCGAATCGGCGACAAAAAATTTTTGGACAAAACCATGTACCCCCCCTTCTATCTAATTTTCACTTAGGAAAATTATTTAAACGCCCATAGCTCCTTTATTAAGCAATATATGGCAATGAATTTTGCACCGTTGGATTGCTCTCGTCAAGGCCCTTCTTTTGAGCCGAAAAAAATTTACCTGGATTTTTCCGTTTTAGAGAAATTCGCAAAAAACCAAAAAATCCATATTTTTGGCTCCCACAGCAAAAAATGGGTTCAATGGGCGGAACTTTTACTATACCTGAATTCAACTCATCCTATACAATAACTGACAGCAATTTGGTTCGAATCGGCGACAAAAAATTTTTGGACAAAACCATGTACCCCCCCCTTCTATCTAATTTTCACTTAGGAAAAAAAATTCAATTAGGAAAATCATTTAAACGCCCATAGCTCCTTTATTAAGCAATATATGGCAATGAATTTTGCACCGTTGTATTGCTCTTGTCAAGGCCCTTCTTTTGAGCCGAAAAAAATTTACCTGGATTTTTCCGTTTTAGAGAAATTCGCAAAAAACCAAAAAATCCATATTTTTGGCTCCCACAGCAAAAAATGGGTTCAATGGGCGGAACTTTTACTATACCTGAATTCAACTCATCCTATACAATAACTGACAGCAATTTGGTTCGAATCGGCGACAAAAAATTTTTGGACAAAACCATGTACCCCCCCCTTCTATCTAATTTTCACTTAGGAAAATCATTTAAACGCCCATAGCTCCTTTATTAAGCAATATATGGCAATGAATTTTGCACCGTTGGATTGCTCTTGTCAAGACCCTTCTTTTGAGCCGAAAAAAATTTACCTGGATTTTTCCGTTTTAGAGAAATTCGCAAAAAACCAAAAAATCCATATTTTTGGCTCCCACAGCAAAAAATGGGTTCAATGGGCGGAACCTTACTATACCTGAATTCAACTCATCCTATACAATAACTGACAGCAATTTGGTTCGAATCGGCGACAAAAAATTTTTGGACAAAACCATGTACCCCCCCCTTCTATCTAATTTTCACTTAGGAAAATCATTTAAACGCCCATAGCTCCTTTATTAAGCAATATATGGCAATGAATTTTGCACCGTTGGATTGCTCTTGTCAAGACCCTTCTTTTGAGCCGAAAAAAATTTACCTGGATTTTTCCGTTTTAGAGAAATTCGCAAAATACCAAAAAATCCATATTTTTGGCTCCCACAGCAAAAAATGGGTTCAATGGGCGGAACTTTTACTATACCTGAATTCAACTCATCCTATACAATAACTGACAGCAATTTGGTTCGAATCGGCGACAAAAAATTTTTGGACAAAACCATGTACCCCCCCTTCTATCTAATTTTCACTTAGGAAAATCACTTAACCGCCCATAGCTCCTTTATTAAGCAATATATGGCAATGAATTTTGCACCGTTGGATTGCTCTTGTCAAGGCCCTTCTTTTGAGCCGAAAAAAATTTACCTGGATTTTTCCGTTTTAGAGAAATTCGCAAAAAACCAAAAAATCCATATTTTTGGCTCCCACAGCAAAAAATGGGTTCAATGGGCGGAACTTTTACTATACCTGAATTCAACTCATCCTATACAATAACTGACAGCAATTTGGTTCGAATCGGCGACAAAAAATTTTTGGACAAAACCATGTACCCCCCCCTTCTATCTAATTTTCACTTAGGAAAAAAAATTCAATTAGGAAAATCATTTAAACGCCCATAGCTCCTTTATTAAGCAATATATGGCAATGAATTTTGCACCGTTGGATTGCTCTTGTCAAGACCCTTCTTTTGAGCCGAAAAAAATTTACCTGGATTTTTCCGTTTTAGAGAAATTCGCAAAAAACCAAAAAATCCATATTTTTGGCTCCCACAGCAAAAAATGGGTTCAATGGGCGGAACCTTACTATACCTGAATTCAACTCATCCTATACAATAACTGACAGCAATTTGGTTCGAATCGGCGACAAAAAATTTTTGGACAAAACCATGTACCCCCCCCTTCTATCTAATTTTCACTTAGGAAAATCATTTAAACGCCCATAGCTCTTTTATTAAGCAATATATGGCAATGAATTTTGCACCGTTGGATTGCTCTTGTCAAGACCCTTCTTTTGAGCCGAAAAAAATTTACCTGGATTTTTCCGTTTTAGAGAAATTCGCAAAATACCAAAAAATCCATATTTTTGGCTCCCACAGCAAAAAATGGGTTCAATGGGCGGAACTTTTACTATACCTGAATTCAACTCATCCTATACAATAACTGACAGCAATTTGGTTCGAATCGGCGACAAAAAATTTTTGGACAAAACCATGTACCCCCCCTTCTATCTAATTTTCACTTAGGAAAATCATTTAAACGCCCATAGCTCCTTTATTAAGCAATATATGGCAATGAATTTTGCACCGTTGGATTGCTCTTGTCAAGGCCCTTCTTTTGAGCCGAAAAAAATTTACCTGGATTTTTCCGTTTTAGAGAAATTCGCAAAAAACCAAAAAATCCATATTTTTGGCTCCCACAGCAAAAAATGGGTTCAATGGGCGGAACCTTACTATACCTGAATTCAACTCATCCTATACAATAACTGACAGCAATTTGGTTCGAATCGGCGACAAAAAATTTTTGGACAAAACCATGTACCCCCCCCTTCTATCTAATTTTCACTTAGGAAAATCATTTAAACGCACATAGCTCCTTTATTAAGCAATATATGGCAATGAATTTTGCACCGTTGGATTGCTCTTGTCAAGACCCTTCTTTTGAGCCGAAAAAAATTTACCTGGATTTTTCCGTTTTAGAGAAATTCGCAAAAAACCAAAAAATCCATATTTTTGGCTCCCACAGCAAAAAATGGGTTCAATGGGCGGAACTTTTACTATACCTGAATTCAACTCATCCTATACAATAACTGACAGCAATTTGGTTCGAATCGGCGACAAAAAATTTTTGGACAAAACCATGTACCCCCCCCCTTCTATCTAATTTTCACTTAGGAAAATCATTTAAACGCCCATAGCTCCTTTATTAAGCAATATATGGCAATGAATTTTGCACCGTTGGATTGCTCTTGTCAAGACCCTTCTTTTGAGCCGAAAAAAATTTACCTGGATTTTTCCGTTTTAGAGAAATTCGCAAAAAACCAAAAAATCCATATTTTTGGCTCCCACAGCAAAAAATGGGTTCAATGGGCGGAACCTTACTATACCTGAATTCAACTCATCCTATACAATAACTGACAGCAATTTGGTTCGAATCGGCGACAAAAAATTTTTGGACAAAACCATGTACCCCCCCCTTCTATCTAATTTTCACTTAGGAAAATCATTTAAACGCCCATAGCTCCTTTATTAAGCAATATATGGCAATGAATTTTGCACCGTTGGATTGCTCTTGTCAAGACCCTTCTTTTGAGCCGAAAAAAATTTACCTGGATTTTTCCGTTTTAGAGAAATTCGCAAAATACCAAAAAATCCATATTTTTGGCTCCCACAGCAAAAAATGGGTTCAATGGGCGGAACTTTTACTATACCTGAATTCAACTCATCCTATACAATAACTGACAGCAATTTGGTTCGAATCGGCGACAAAAAATTTTTGGACAAAACCATGTACCCCCCCTTCTATCTAATTTTCACTTAGGAAAATCATTTAAACGCCCATAGCTCCTTTATTAAGCAATATATGGCAATGAATTTTGCACCGTTGGATTGCTCTTGTCAAGGCCCTTCTTTTGAGCCGAAAAAAATTTACCTGGATTTTTCCGTTTTAGAGAAATTCGCAAAAAACCAAAAAATCCATATTTTTGGCTCCCACAGCAAAAAATGGGTTCAATGGGCGGAACTTTTACTATACCTGAATTCAACTCATCCTATACAATAACTGACAGCAATTTGGTTCGAATCGACGACAAAAAATTTTTGGACAAAACCATGTACCCCCCCCTTCTATCTAATTTTCACTTAGGAAAATCATTTAAACGCCCATAGCTCCTTTATTAAGCAATATATGGCAATGAATTTTGCACCGTTGGATTGCTCTTGTCAAGACCCTTCTTTTGAGCCGAAAAAAATTTACCTGGATTTTTCCGTTTTAGAGAAATTCGCAAAAAACCAAAAAATCCATATTTTTGGCTCCCACAGCAAAAAATGGGTTCAATGGGCGGAACCTTACTATACCTGAATTCAACTCATCCTATACAATAACTGACAGCAATTTGGTTCGAATCGGCGACAAAAAATTTTTGGACAAAACCATGTACCCCCCCCTTCTATCTAATTTTCACTTAGGAAAATCATTTAAACGCCCATAGCTCCTTTATTAAGCAATATATGGCAATGAATTTTGCACCGTTGGATTGCTCTTGTCAAGACCCTTCTTTTGAGCCGAAAAAAATTTACCTGGATTTTTCCGTTTTAGAGAAATTCGCAAAATACCAAAAAATCCATATTTTTGGCTCCCACAGCAAAAAATGGGTTCAATGGGCGGAACTTTTACTATACCTGAATTCAACTCATCCTATACAATAACTGACAGCAATTTGGTTCGAATCGGCGACAAAAAATTTTTGGACAAAACCATGTACCCCCCCTTCTATCTAATTTTCACTTAGGAAAATCATTTAAACGCCCATAGCTCCTTTATTAAGCAATATATGGCAATGAATTTTGCACCGTTGGATTGCTCTTGTCAAGGCCCTTCTTTTGAGCCGAAAAAAATTTACCTGGATTTTTCCGTTTTAGAGAAATTCGCAAAAAACCAAAAAATCCATATTTTTGGCTCCCACAGCAAAAAATGGGTTCAATGGGCGGAACTTTTACTATACCTGAATTCAACTCTTCCTATACAATAACTGACAGCAATTTGGTTCGAATCGACGACAAAAAATTTTTGGACAAAACCATGTACCCCCCCCTTCTATCTAATTTTCACTTAGGAAAATCATTTAAACGCCCATAGCTCCTTTATTAAGCAATATATGGCAATGAATTTTGCACCGTTGGATTGCTCTTGTCAAGACCCTTCTTTTGAGCCGAAAAAAATTTACCTGGATTTTTCCGTTTTAGAGAAATTCGCAAAAAACCAAAAAATCCATATTTTTGGCTCCCACAGCAAAAAATGGGTTCAATGGGCGGAACCTTACTTTACCTGAATTCAACTCATCCTATACAATAACTGACAGCAATTTGGTTCGAATCGGCGACAAAAAATTTTTGGACAAAACCATGTACCCCCCCCTTCTATCTAATTTTCACTTAGGAAAATCATTTAAACGCCCATAGCTCCTTTATTAAGCAATATATGGCAATGAATTTTGCACCGTTGGATTGCTCTTGTCAAGGCCCTTCTTTTGAGCCGAAAAAAATTTACCTGGATTTTTCCGTTTTAGAGAAATTCGCAAAAAAACAAAAAATCCATATTTTTGGCTCCCACAGCAAAAAATGGGTTCAATGGGCGGAACTTTTACTATACCTGAATTCAACTCATCCTATACAATAACTGACAGCAATTTGGTTCGAATCGGCGACAAAAAATTTTTGGACAAAACCATGTACCCCCCCCTTCTATCTAATTTTCACTTAGGAAAATCATTTAAACGCCCATAGCTCCTTTATTAAGCAATATATGGCAATGAATTTTGCACCGTTGGATTGCTCTTGTCAAGGCCCTTCTTTTGAGCCGAAAAAAATTTACCTGGATTTTTCCGTTTTAGAGAAATTCGCAAAAAAACAAAAAATCCATATTTTTGGCTCCCACAGCAAAAAATGGGTTCAATGGGCGGAACCTTACTATACCTGAATTCAACTCATCCTATACAATAACTGACAGCAATTTGGTTCGAATCGGCGACAAAAAATTTTTGGACAAAACCATGTACCCCCCCCTTCTATCTAATTTTCACTTAGGAAAAAAATTTCAATTAGGAAAATCATTTAAACGCCCATAGCTCCTTTATTAAGCAATATATGGCAATGAATTTTGCACCGTTGGATTGCTCTTGTCAAGACCCTTCTTTTGAGCCGAAAAAAATTTACCTGGATTTTTCCGTTTTAGAGAAATTCGCAAAAAACCAAAAAATCCATATTTTTGGCTCCCACAGCAAAAAATGGGTTCAATGGGCGGAACCTTACTATACCTGAATTCAACTCATCCTATACAATAACTGACAGCAATTTGGTTCGAATCGGCGACAAAAAATTTTTGGACAAAACCATGTACCCCCCCCTTCTATCTAATTTTCACTTAGGAAAATCATTTAAACGCCCATAGCTCCTTTATTAAGCAATATATGGCAATGAATTTTGCACCGTTGGATTGCTCTTGTCAAGACCCTTCTTTTGAGCCGAAAAAAATTTACCTGGATTTTTCCGTTTTAGAGAAATTCGCAAAATACCAAAAAATCCATATTTTTGGCTCCCACAGCAAAAAATGGGTTCAATGGGCGGAACTTTTACTATACCTGAATTCAACTCATCCTATACAATAACTGACAGCAATTTGGTTCGAATCGGCGACAAAAAATTTTTGGACAAAACCATGTACCCCCCCTTCTATCTAATTTTCACTTAGGAAAATCACTTAACCGCCCATAGCTCCTTTATTAAGCAATATATGGCAATGAATTTTGCACCGTTGGATTGCTCTTGTCAAGGCCCTTCTTTTGAGCCGAAAAAAATTTACCTGGATTTTTCCGTTTTAGAGAAATTCGCAAAAAACCAAAAAATCCATATTTTTGGCTCCCACAGCAAAAAATGGGTTCAATGGGCGGAACTTTTACTATACCTGAATTCAACTCATCCTATACAATAACTGACAGCAATTTGGTTCGAATCGACGACAAAAAATTTTTGGACAAAACCATGTACCCCCCCCTTCTATCTAATTTTCACTTAGGAAAATCATTTAAACGCCCATAGCTCCTTTATTAAGCAATATATGGCAATGAATTTTGCACCGTTGGATTGCTCTTGTCAAGACCCTTTTTTTGAGCCGAAAAAAATTTACCTGGATTTTTCCGTTTTAGAGAAATTCGCAAAAAACCAAAAAATCCATATTTTTGGCTCCCACAGCAAAAAATGGGTTCAATGGGCGGAACTTTTACTATACCTGAATTCAACTCATCCTATACAATAACTGACAGCAATTTGGTTCGAATCGGCGACAAAAAATTTTTGGACAAAACCATGTACCCCCCCCTTCTATCTAATTTTCACTTAGGAAAATCATTTAAACGCCCATAGCTCCTTTATTAAGCAATATATGGCAATGAATTTTGCACCGTTGGATTGCTCTTGTCAAGACCCTTCTTTTGAGCCGAAAAAAATTTACCTGGATTTTTCCGTTTTAGAGAAATTCGCAAAAAACCAAAAAATCCATATTTTTGGCTCCCACAGCAAAAAATGGGTTCAATGGGCGGAACCTTACTATACCTGAATTCAACTCATCCTATACAATAACTGACAGCAATTTGGTTCGAATCGGCGACAAAAAATTTTTGGACAAAACCATGTACCCCCCCCTTCTATCTAATTTTCACTTAGGAAAATCATTTAAACGCCCATAGCTCTTTTATTAAGCAATATATGGCAATGAATTTTGCACCGTTGGATTGCTCTTGTCAAGACCCTTCTTTTGAGCCGAAAAAAATTTACCTGGATTTTTCCGTTTTAGAGAAATTCGCAAAATACCAAAAAATCCATATTTTTGGCTCCCACAGCAAAAAATGGGTTCAATGGGCGGAACTTTTACTATACCTGAATTCAACTCATCCTATACAATAACTGACAGCAATTTGGTTCGAATCGGCGACAAAAAATTTTTGGACAAAACCATGTACCCCCCCTTCTATCTAATTTTCACTTAGGAAAATCATTTAAACGCCCATAGCTCCTTTATTAAGCAATATATGGCAATGAATTTTGCACCGTTGGATTGCTCTTGTCAAGGCCCTTCTTTTGAGCCGAAAAAAATTTACCTGGATTTTTCCGTTTTAGAGAAATTCGCAAAAAACCAAAAAATCCATATTTTTGGCTCCCACAGCAAAAAATGGGTTCAATGGGCGGAACTTTTACTATACCTGAATTCAACTCATCCTATACAATAACTGACAGCAATTTGGTTCGAATCGGCGACAAAAAATTTTTGGACAAAACCATGTACCCCCCCTTCTATCTAATTTTCACTTAGGAAAATCATTTAAACGCCCATAGCTCCTTTATTAAGCAATATATGGCAATGAATTTTGCACCGTTGGATTGCTCTTGTCAAGGCCCTTCTTTTGAGCCGAAAAAAATTTACCTGGATTTTTCCGTTTTAGAGAAATTCGCAAAAAACCAAAAAATCCATATTTTTGGCTCCCACAGCAAAAAATGGGTTCAATGGGCGGAACCTTACTATACCTGAATTCAACTCATCCTATACAATAACTGACAGCAATTTGGTTCGAATCGGCGACAAAAAATTTTTGGACAAAACCATGTACCCCCCCCTTCTATCTAATTTTCACTTAGGAAAATCATTTAAACGCCCATAGCTCCTTTATTAAGCAATATATGGCAATGAATTTTGCACCGTTGGATTGCTCTTGTCAAGACCCTTCTTTTGAGCCGAAAAAAATTTACCTGGATTTTTCCGTTTTAGAGAAATTCGCAAAAAACCAAAAAATCCATATTTTTGGCTCCCACAGCAAAAAATGGGTTCAATGGGCGGAACCTTACTATACCTGAATTCAACTCATCCTATACAATAACTGACAGCAATTTGGTTCGAATCGGCGACAAAAAATTTTTGGACAAAACCATGTACCCCCCCCTTCTATCTAATTTTCACTTAGGAAAATCATTTAAACGCCCATAGCTCCTTTATTAAGCAATATATGGCAATGAATTTTGCACCGTTGGATTGCTCTTGTCAAGACCCTTCTTTTGAGCCGAAAAAAATTTACCTGGATTTTTCCGTTTTAGAGAAATTCGCAAAATACCAAAAAATCCATATTTTTGGCTCCCACAGCAAAAAATGGGTTCAATGGGCGGAACTTTTACTATACCTGAATTCAACTCATCCTATACAATAACTGACAGCAATTTGGTTCGAATCGGCGACAAAAAATTTTTGGACAAAACCATGTACCCCCCCTTCTATCTAATTTTCACTTAGGAAAATCATTTAAACGCCCATAGCTCCTTTATTAAGCAATATATGGCAATGAATTTTGCACCGTTGGATTGCTCTTGTCAAGGCCCTTCTTTTGAGCCGAAAAAAATTTACCTGGATTTTTCCGTTTTAGAGAAATTCGCAAAAAAACAAAAAATCCATATTTTTGGCTCCCACAGCAAAAAATGGGTTCAATGGGCGGAACTTTTACTATACCTGAATTCAACTCATCCTATACAATAACTGACAGCAATTTGGTTCGAATCGGCGACAAAAAATTTTTGGACAAAACCATGTACCCCCCCCTTCTATCTAATTTTCACTTAGGAAAATCATTTAAACGCCCATAGCTCCTTTATTAAGCAATATATGGCAATGAATTTTGCACCGTTGGATTGCTCTTGTCAAGGCCCTTCTTTTGAGCCGAAAAAAATTTACCTGGATTTTTCCGTTTTAGAGAAATTCGCAAAAAAACAAAAAATCCATATTTTTGGCTCCCACAGCAAAAAATGGGTTCAATGGGCGGAACCTTACTATACCTGAATTCAACTCATCCTATACAATAACTGACAGCAATTTGGTTCGAATCGGCGACAAAAAATTTTTGGACAAAACCATGTACCCCCCCCTTCTATCTAATTTTCACTTAGGAAAATCATTTAAACGCCCATAGCTCCTTTATTAAGCAATATATGGCAATGAATTTTGCACCGTTGGATTGCTCTTGTCAAGACCCTTCTTTTGAGCCGAAAAAAATTTACCTGGATTTTTCCGTTTTAGAGAAATTCGCAAAATACCAAAAAATCCATATTTTTGGCTCCCACAGCAAAAAATGGGTTCAATGGGCGGAACTTTTACTATACCTGAATTCAACTCATCCTATACAATAACTGACAGCAATTTGGTTCGAATCGGCGACAAAAAATTTTTGGACAAAACCATGTACCCCCCCTTCTATCTAATTTTCACTTAGGAAAATCATTTAAACGCCCATAGCTCCTTTATTAAGCAATATATGGCAATGAATTTTGCACCGTTGGATTGCTCTTGTCAAGGCCCTTCTTTTGAGCCGAAAAAAATTTACCTGGATTTTTCCGTTTTAGAGAAATTCGCAAAAAAACAAAAAATCCATATTTTTGGCTCCCACAGCAAAAAATGGGTTCAATGGGCGGAACCTTACTATACCTGAATTCAACTCATCCTATACAATAACTGACAGCAATTTGGTTCGAATCGGCGACAAAAAATTTTTGGACAAAACCATGTACCCCCCCCTTCTATCTAATTTTCACTTAGGAAAAAAATTTCAATTAGGAAAATCATTTAAACGCCCATAGCTCCTTTATTAAGCAATATATGGCAATGAATTTTGCACCGTTGGATTGCTCTTGTCAAGGCCCTTCTTTTGAGCCGAAAAAAATTTACCTGGATTTTTCCGTTTTAGAGAAATTCGCAAAAAACCAAAAAATCCATATTTTTGGCTCCCACAGCAAAAAATGGGTTCAATGGGCGGAACTTTTACTATACCTGAATTCAACTCATCCTATACAATAACTGACAGCAATTTGGTTCGAATCGGCGACAAAAAATTTTTGGACAAAACCATGTACCCCCCCCTTCTATCTAATTTTCACTTAGGAAAATCATTTAAACGCCCATAGCTCCTTTATTAAGCAATATATGGCAATGAATTTTGCACCGTTGGATTGCTCTTGTCAAGACCCTTCTTTTGAGCCGAAAAAAATTTACCTGGATTTTTCCGTTTTAGAGAAATTCGCAAAATACCAAAAAATCCATATTTTTGGCTCCCACAGCAAAAAATGGGTTCAATGGGCGGAACTTTTACTATACCTGAATTCAACTCATCCTATACAATAACTGACAGCAATTTGGTTCGAATCGGCGACAAAAAATTTTTGGACAAAACCATGTACCCCCCCTTCTATCTAATTTTCACTTAGGAAAATCATTTAAACGCCCATAGCTCCTTTATTAAGCAATATATGGCAATGAATTTTGCACCGTTGGATTGCTCTTGTCAAGGCCCTTCTTTTGAGCCGAAAAAAATTTACCTGGATTTTTCCGTTTTAGAGAAATTCGCAAAAAACCAAAAAATCCATATTTTTGGCTCCCACAGCAAAAAATGGGTTCAATGGGCGGAACTTTTACTATACCTGAATTCAACTCATCCTATACAATAACTGACAGCAATTTGGTTCGAATCGGCGACAAAAAATTTTTGGACAAAACCATGTACCCCCCCCTTCTATCTAATTTTCACTTAGGAAAATCATTTAAACGCCCATAGCTCCTTTATTAAGCAATATATGGCAATGAATTTTGCACCGTTGGATTGCTCTTGTCAAGGCCCTTCTTTTGAGCCGAAAAAAATTTACCTGGATTTTTCCGTTTTAGAGAAATTCGCAAAAAACCAAAAAATCCATATTTTTGGCTCCCACAGCAAAAAATGGGTTCAATGGGCGGAACCTTACTATACCTGAATTCAACTCATCCTATACAATAACTGACAGCAATTTGGTTCGAATCGGCGACAAAAAATTTTTGGACAAAACCATGTACCCCCCCCTTCTATCTAATTTTCACTTAGGAAAAAAATTTCAATTAGGAAAATCATTTAAACGCCCATAGCTCCTTTATTAAGCAATATATGGCAATGAATTTTGCACCGTTGGATTGCTCTTGTCAAGACCCTTCTTTTGAGCCGAAAAAAATTTACCTGGATTTTTCCGTTTTAGAGAAATTCGCAAAATACCAAAAAATCCATATTTTTGGCTCCCACAGCAAAAAATGGGTTCAATGGGCGGAACTTTTACTATACCTGAATTCAACTCATCCTATACAATAACTGACAGCAATTTGGTTCGAATCGGCGACAAAAAATTTTTGGACAAAACCATGTACCCCCCCTTCTATCTAATTTTCACTTAGGAAAATCATTTAAACGCCCATAGCTCCTTTATTAAGCAATATATGGCAATGAATTTTGCACCGTTGGATTGCTCTTGTCAAGGCCCTTCTTTTGAGCCGAAAAAAATTTACCTGGATTTTTCCGTTTTAGAGAAATTCGCAAAAAAACAAAAAATCCATATTTTTGGCTCCCACAGCAAAAAATGGGTTCAATGGGCGGAACTTTTACTATACCTGAATTCAACTCATCCTATACAATAACTGACAGCAATTTGGTTCGAATCGGCGACAGAAAATTTTTGGACAAAACCATGTACCCCCCCCTTCTATCTAATTTTCACTTAGGAAAATCATTTAAACGCCCATAGCTCCTTTATTAAGCAATATATGGCAATGAATTTTGCACCGTTGGATTGCTCTTGTCAAGGCCCTTCTTTTGAGCCGAAAAAAATTTACCTGGATTTTTCCGTTTTAGAGAAATTCGCAAAAAAACAAAAAATCCATATTTTTGGCTCCCACAGCAAAAAATGGGTTCAATGGGCGGAACCTTACTATACCTGAATTCAACTCATCCTATACAATAACTGACAGCAATTTGGTTCGAATCGGCGACAAAAAATTTTTGGACAAAACCATGTACCCCCCCCTTCTATCTAATTTTCACTTAGGAAAAAAATTTCAATTAGGAAAATCATTTAAACGCCCATAGCTCCTTTATTAAGCAATATATGGCAATGAATTTTGCACCGTTGGATTGCTCTTGTCAAGGCCCTTCTTTTGAGCCGAAAAAAATTTACCTGGATTTTTCCGTTTTAGAGAAATTCGCAAAAAACCAAAAAATCCATATTTTTGGCTCCCACAGCAAAAAATGGGTTCAATGGGCGGAACTTTTACTATACCTGAATTCAACTCATCCTATACAATAACTGACAGCAATTTGGTTCGAATCGGCGACAAAAAATTTTTGGACAAAACCATGTACCCCCCCCTTCTATCTAATTTTCACTTAGGAAAATCATTTAAACGCCCATAGCTCCTTTATTAAGCAATATATGGCAATGAATTTTGCACCGTTGGATTGCTCTTGTCAAGGCCCTTCTTTTGAGCCGAAAAAAATTTACCTGGATTTTTCCGTTTTAGAGAAATTCGCAAAAAACCAAAAAATCCATATTTTTGGCTCCCACAGCAAAAAATGGGTTCAATGGGCGGAACTTTTACTATACCTGAATTCAACTCATCCTATACAATAACTGACAGCAATTTGGTTCGAATCGGCGACAAAAAATTTTTGGACAAAACCATGTACCCCCCCCTTCTATCTAATTTTCACTTAGGAAAATCATTTAAACGCCCATAGCTCCTTTATTAAGCAATATATGGCAATGAATTTTGCACCGTTGGATTGCTCTTGTCAAGGCCCTTCTTTTGAGCCGAAAAAAATTTACCTGGATTTTTCCGTTTTAGAGAAATTCGCAAAAAAACAAAAAATCCATATTTTTGGCTCCCACAGCAAAAAATGGGTTCAATGGGCGGAACTTTTACTATACCTGAATTCAACTCATCCTATACAATAACTGACAGCAATTTGGTTCGAATCGGCGACAAAAAATTTTTGGACAAAACCATGTACCCCCCCCTTCTATCTAATTTTCACTTAGGAAAATCATTTAAACGCCCATAGCTCCTTTATTAAGCAATATATGGCAATGAATTTTGCACCGTTGGATTGCTCTTGTCAAGGCCCTTCTTTTGAGCCGAAAAAAATTTACCTGGATTTTTCCGTTTTAGAGAAATTCGCAAAAAACCAAAAAATCCATATTTTTGGCTCCCACAGCAAAAAATGGGTTCAATGGGCGGAACTTTTACTATACCTGAATTCAACTCATCCTATACAATAACTGACAGCAATTTGGTTCGAATCGGCGACAAAAAATTTTTGGAAAAAAACCATGTACCCCCCTTCTATCTAATTTTCACTTCGGAAAATCATTTAAACGCCCATAGCTCCTTTATTAAGCAATATATGGCAATGAATTTTGCACCGTTGGATTGCTCTTGTCAAGGCCCTTCTTTTGAGCCGAAAAAAATTTACCTGGATTTTTCCGTTTTAGAGAAATTAGCAAAAAACCAAAAAATCCATATTTTTGGCTCCCACAGCAAAAAATGGGTTCAATGGGCGGAACTTTTACTATACCTGAATTCAACTCATCCTATACAATAACTGACAGCAATTTGGTTCGAATCGGCGACAAAAAATTTTTGGACAAAACCATGTACCCCCCCCTTCTATCTAATTTTCACTTAGGAAAATCATTTAAACGCCCATAGCTCCTTTATTAAGCAATATATGGCAATGAATTTTGCACCGTTGGATTGCTCTTGTCAAGGCCCTTCTTTTGAGCCGAAAAAAATTTACCTGGATTTTTCCGTTTTAGAGAAATTCGCAAAAAACCAAAAAATCCATATTTTTGGCTCCCACAGCAAAAAATGGGTTCAATGGGCGGAACTGTTACTATACCTGAATTCAACTCATCCTATACAATAACTGACAGCAATTTGGTTCGAATCGGCGACAAAAAATTTTTGGAAAAAAACCATGTACCCCCCTTCTATCTAATTTTCACTTCGGAAAATCATTTAAACGCCCATAGCTCCTTTATTAAGCAATATATGGCAATGAATTTTGCACCGTTGGATTGCTCTTGTCAAGGCCCTTCTTTTGAGCCGAAAAAAATTTACCTGGATTTTTCCGTTTTAGAGAAATTAGCAAAAAACCAAAAAATCCATATTTTTGGCTCCCACAGCAAAAAATGGGTTCAATGGGCGGAACTTTTACTATACCTGAATTCAACTCATCCTATACAATAACTGACAGCAATTTGGTTCGAATCGGCGACAAAAAATTTTTGGACAAAACCATGTACCCCCCCCTTCTATCTAATTTTCACTTAGGAAAATCATTTAAACGCCCATAGCTCCTTTATTAAGCAATATATGGCAATGAATTTTGCACCGTTGGATTGCTCTTGTCAAGGCCCTTCTTTTGAGCCGAAAAAAATTTACCTGGATTTTTCCGTTTTAGAGAAATTCGCAAAAAACCAAAAAATCCATATTTTTGGCTCCCACAGCAAAAAATGGGTTCAATGGGCGGAACTTTTACTATACCTGAATTCAACTCATCCTATACAATAACTGACAGCAATTTGGTTCGAATCGGCGACAAAAAATTTTTGGAAAAAAACCATGTACCCCCCTTCTATCTAATTTTCACTTCGGAAAATCATTTAAACGCCCATAGCTCCTTTATTAAGCAATATATGGCAATGAATTTTGCACCGTTGGATTGCTCTTGTCAAGGCCCTTCTTTTGAGCCGAAAAAAATTTACCTGGATTTTTCCGTTTTAGAGAAATTCGCAAAAAACCAAAAAATCCATATTTTTGGCTCCCACAGCAAAAAATGGGTTCAATGGGCGGAACTTTTACTATACCTGAATTCAACTCATCCTATACAATAACTGACAGCAATTTGGTTCGAATCGGCGACAAAAAATTTTTGGACAAAACCATGTACCCCCCCCTTCTATCTAATTTTCACTTAGGAAAATCATTTAAACGCCCATAGCTCCTTTATTAAGCAATATATGGCAATGAATTTTGCACCGTTGGATTGCTCTTGTCAAGGCCCTTCTTTTGAGCCGAAAAAAATTTACCTGGATTTTTCCGTTTTAGAGAAATTCGCAAAAAACCAAAAAATCCATATTTTTGGCTCCCACAGCAAAAAATGGGTTCAATGGGCGGAACTTTTACTATACCTGAATTCAACTCATCCTATACAATAACTGACAGCAATTTGGTTCGAATCGGCGACAAAAAATTTTTGGACAAAACCATGTACCCCCCCCTTCTATCTAATTTTCACTTAGGAAAATCATTTAAACGCCCATAGCTCCTTTATTAAGCAATATATGGCAATGAATTTTGCACCGTTGGATTGCTCTTGTCAAGGCCCTTCTTTTGAGCCGAAAAAAATTTACCTGGATTTTTCCGTTTTAGAGAAATTCGCAAAAAACCAAAAAATCCATATTTTTGGCTCCCACAGCAAAAAATGGGTTCAATGGGCGGAACTTTTACTATACCTGAATTCAACTCATCCTATACAATAACTGACAGCAATTTGGTTCGAATCGGCGACAAAAAATTTTTGGAAAAAAACCATGTACCCCCCTTCTATCTAATTTTCACTTCGGAAAATCATTTAAACGCCCATAGCTCCTTTATTAAGCAATATATGGCAATGAATTTTGCACCGTTGGATTGCTCTTGTCAAGGCCCTTCTTTTGAGCCGAAAAAAATTTACCTGGATTTTTCCGTTTTAGAGAAATTCGCAAAAAACCAAAAAATCCATATTTTTGGCTCCCACAGCAAAAAATGGGTTCAATGGGCGGAACCTTACTATACCTGATTTCAACTCATCCTATACAATAACTGACAGCAATTTGGTTCGAATCGGCGACAAAAAATTTTTGGACAAAACCATGTACCCCCCCCTTCTATCTAATTTTCACTTAGGAAAATCATTTAAACGCCCATAGCTCCTTTATTAAGCAATATATGGCAATGAATTTTGCACCGTTGGATTGCTCTTGTCAAGACCCTTCTTTTGAGCCGAAAAAAATTTACCTGGATTTTTCCGTTTTAGAGAAATTCGCAAAATACCAAAAAATCCATATTTTTGGCTCCCACAGCAAAAAATGGGTTCAATGGGCGGAACTTTTACTATACCTGAATTCAACTCATCCTATACAATAACTGACAGCAATTTGGTTCGAATCGGCGACAAAAAATTTTTGGACAAAACCATGTACCCCCCCTTCTATCTAATTTTCACTTAGGAAAATCATTTAAACGCCCATAGCTCCTTTATTAAGCAATATATGGCAATGAATTTTGCACCGTTGGATTGCTCTTGTCAAGGCCCTTCTTTTGAGCCGAAAAAAATTTACCTGGATTTTTCCGTTTTAGAGAAATTCGCAAAAAACCAAAAAATCCATATTTTTGGCTCCCACAGCAAAAAATGGGTTCAATGGGCGGAACTTTTACTATACCTGAATTCAACTCATCCTATACAATAACTGACAGCAATTTGGTTCGAATCGGCGACAAAAAATTTTTGGACAAAACCATGTACCCCCCCCTTCTATCTAATTTTCACTTAGGAAAATCATTTAAACGCCCATAGCTCCTTTATTAAGCAATATATGGCAATGAATTTTGCACCGTTGGATTGCTCTTGTCAAGGCCCTTCTTTTGAGCCGAAAAAAATTTACCTGGATTTTTCCGTTTTAGAGAAATTCGCAAAAAACCAAAAAATCCATATTTTTGGCTCCCACAGCAAAAAATGGGTTCAATGGGCGGAACTTTTACTATACCTGAATTCAACTCATCCTATACAATAACTGACAGCAATTTGGTTCGAATCGGCGACAAAAAATTTTTGGACAAAACCATGTACCCCCCCCTTCTATCTAATTTTCACTTAGGAAAATCATTTAAACGCCCATAGCTCCTTTATTAAGCAATATATGGCAATGAATTTTGCACCGTTGGATTGCTCTTGTCAAGGCCCTTCTTTTGAGCCGAAAAAAATTTACCTGGATTTTTCCGTTTTAGAGAAATTCGCAAAAAACCAAAAAATCCATATTTTTGGCTCCCACAGCAAAAAATGGGTTCAATGGGCGGAACTTTTACTATACCTGAATTCAACTCATCCTATACAATAACTGACAGCAATTTGGTTCGAATCGGCGACAAAAAATTTTTGGAAAAAAACCATGTACCCCCCTTCTATCTAATTTTCACTTCGGAAAATCATTTAAACGCCCATAGCTCCTTTATTAAGCAATATATGGCAATGAATTTTGCACCGTTGGATTGCTCTTGTCAAGGCCCTTCTTTTGAGCCGAAAAAAATTTACCTGGATTTTTCCGTTTTAGAGAAATTCGCAAAAAACCAAAAAATCCATATTTTTGGCTCCCACAGCAAAAAATGGGTTCAATGGGCGGAACTTTTACTATACCTGAATTCAACTCATCCTATACAATAACTGACAGCAATTTGGTTCGAATCGGCGACAAAAAATTTTTGGACAAAACCATGTACCCCCCTTCTATCTAATTTTCACTTCGGAAAATCATTTAAACGCCCATAGCTCCTTTATTAAGCAATATATGGCAATGAATTTTGCACCGTTGGATTGCTCTTGTCAAGGCCCTTCTTTTGAGCCGAAAAAAATTTACCTGGATTTTTCCGTTTTAGAGAAATTAGCAAAAAACCAAAAAATCCATATTTTTGGCTCCCACAGCAAAAAATGGGTTCAATGGGCGGAACTTTTACTATACCTGAATTCAACTCATCCTATACAATAACTGACAGCAATTTGGTTCGAATCGGCGACAAAAAATTTTTGGACAAAACCATGTACCCCCCCCTTCTATCTAATTTTCACTTCGGAAAATCATTTAAACGCCCATAGCTCCTTTATTAAGCAATATATGGCAATGAATTTTGCACCGTTGGATTGCTCTTGTCAAGGCGCTTCTTTTGAGCAGAAAAAAATTTACCTGGATTTTTCCGTTTTAGAGAAATTCGCAAAAAACCAAAAAATCCATATTTTTGGCTCCCACAGCAAAAAAATGGGTTCAATGGGCGGAACTTTTACTATACCTGAATTCAACTCATCCTATACAATAACTGACAGCAATGTGGTTCGAATCGGCGACAAAAATTTTTGGAAAAAACCATGTACAGTTAATTTTAAAATTATC
The DNA here is from genome assembly GCF_963966145.1 of Tenebrio molitor. Taxonomy (NCBI): domain Eukaryota; kingdom Metazoa; phylum Arthropoda; class Insecta; order Coleoptera; family Tenebrionidae; genus Tenebrio; species Tenebrio molitor. The sequence continues at coordinate 28,179,184 of NC_091048.1, read as the reverse complement.
GAGTACACCTCAAAAATCAAGAAGTCAATTTATTACAGTTTTTTTCACATGTAAAGATGCCTTTTTGAAATTTAAGTGTCATATTTTTTATATAGGTTAGGTAAGTTTGACAACATAAAATGTCGTTGATATTTTAGAACACCATAATAGTGTGTTTTATCCTCTGCACGGTGCTCTTGGCGATGTTATAATAGTGAGCTACCCTTCGGATGGACCACCCATCTTCTAATTTGGAAAGAATGAGCACTTTCGCGTTTTCGGTTAGATTAGGCATTTGGTTTGTCAAAATTGACATTGATTATTAACAAAAAAATGTAAGTACTATTGCGGGCAAAAAAAGTGGGACATCAACGTCATTGTCTTGACTTTTTATGTGAAATAACCCTTACCTGATTCTAACCCTACTTTGAATTGATTGACGTTGTCATTAAGTATTGTAGGTTGTAGGGAATGATTGTAAGTAAGCACGTAGTGAATATTTATTTAATGCAAAGTTCCAATCAAAATCTACCTTTATCAAAAGAAGAGGGCATTTGGAAAAGGAAAATAGGAGTATAAAATAAATTTTTAAACTGTCAGCTGGAATAGTGTCAAAAAAAATGACAATAAAGCTTGCACTACATCGAATTTTTCAAAACTGACAGAAATTTGATGTCCCACTTTTTTTGCCCGCAATAGTACATTTTACACTGTAGAATATTAGGTGTACTCTATAATTTTGAAATTAACTGAATTCAACTAAATTAACTGAATTCAACTAATCCTATACATCTACGTTAACCAATGAAATCAACGAAAATCTTTCGTTGCTAATTTTCATTATTAACCTAGGTTAATAATGAAAATTATTAGTATTAACCTTGGGAGACTTTATGTTACAAATTACAAGAAATGCATCTGTGCGCCCCGACTTTTATACGCCACTGGTACCATCCCCACCAACCACCCTTGTTTAGCAACCTTTTATGGCTCTGCACGATTTGGCGGGTGGCATCACTTTTTCAAACTGGCTTTCCCTCCTCTTACTTTAACCTCCTTGGTTTCAATAAAAAATACCAAGCACGTATTCTTTATTTCGTTTTTCATTTTTTGTATTAATTTTTTATTTAAATTTTATACATATAATTTGAAAAAGATAAGCAAATTAATTGTGTAGTCTTGGCGACTTCGGCTACCGTTGGGGGCGCCACTGAGCCATTGTTGCCAAGTCATACTCGCTCGATCCGGCTTATAATACATCTGTGCATTGTTTTTTAAATAAGTTGTTGGTTTTACGACTTTTACGTAAATTTTCGGTTTTTGTGATGGCTTTTTTTAAGGTTACACAAAACGACAAAACTTTAATTTATTAGAGACTACAACAGAAAGCGGATGTGTCATGGAAGGCGTAAAAGTGTTGTGTGCGAAGTTGTTAATTTTATGTGGTGTTACCTAAAGTGATGGAAACAAGGTAAGTACGAAATTTTTAGATTATGTCTACAAACAAGTGCCTTGAGTAGTCACCCAATATAAATCATTTCAAAATATAACCGTAAAATACTACATATTTAACTTATAAAAATATAAATGTAGTCTTTTTTTTAAGTGTTTTCCACAGACTCTCGTATAATTAGAAGAAGATTTTCCCATTAATAAAGCACTTCCCCATGTTTCCTTCTTTCTACCCGGTCTTTAGAACCGAAAACATTTTCGATGAAAACATATTTTGCTTTTACGCCACAACGCTTAATAAATTTCAATGAAACCGTCGTTTTGTTTTAAAAACGCAATTCATTTGAATAGCCACCGGCACGAGTGTGTCTTAAAACTTTGCATACAATTCACACCAGATGTCTCACTGATAGCTGGATCGCATAGATATATAAGGAGAAGATACAGCAATAGGTCAAAGTACTGGGGACAAGACGTACCTTTTGTTTCTATTTCAGTCGCACGCATGTAATCATGTAATTGACAAATATATTATTCCTAGCGTTTTCCATGAGTTAGGTATATTGTATATCCATGAAAGGATATTTCTTTATTTGAAGAATTGTAGGGAGTGGAACATACAATACAGGTCTTCCTTTAAAGCAAAAAATAATTCACAAATAATTTGTCACGATGACGTTTCTCAATTATCAGTCAACTAGATGAATACGAGGTACTTCTCTATTCAAGTGCAGATGTATGGAAACAAGACAAGAATACATTAATTGTGTGCAAGAAAAAAATGGAGGATAGTACCGGAATCGTTGATATGTTTTCCCAAGCAACGAAATACGTTTATATGAAATGGCTGTATCTTCCCCTTATATATCTATGCTGGATCGCCAATAACAATAAAAAAAAAACCCAAGGAAATGTCAAAAAAATCGTTATCGTTTTTTAAATATGGCGTAGCCAAGCTTTCCCTCATTTTTCCTCTCGAAAATTAATGCATAATAACGTGTTTTTCTACACGCTCGCAGCTGACGTAATAGAACAAAATTCAAAAAAATATATGCAAAAAAAAAACTCAACGTTCAAACTTAAAAATTTAATGAATAACGGTCGAATTTCGATCGCTGGGCGACCTCTAGTTATAATAATTTATCAATCGAGCCATCCATGATTGCGTTACTATAACAACAGGCGCGCTGAGCAAACGCGACAGTTATTACACCGACCCCTGGCCCGCCAATAACAGTTTCTAATCAAACACCCGCTTAAGCAGACAATATATTTCTAATAATATCAATTTGTATCGTGTCAACAATTTTTTTTACAATTTCATAAAAATATTCGTGAATCGAGTACACCGTTCCACTATGGTTTCATTTGGAAAATCGGAAAATGAATCCGGGCCTGAATAGTTTTCTTTTGGCTTAAAATCACAGAGGTACAGTTCTCGCTACGTTTAAAAACAATTTATCAATAAAATACAAAGTGTTAGTACTTCGTTAACAATTCCTGTGGAACAAAATCGCGGTTTTAGAATTTGGCGACCGTCACGATCGCCTCGTCCAAACAAACTTCGTTTCTAACCTAAACACAAGCGGCCGCGAGGCCAAGTCAAACAAACAGTGCTATTTTGTTTCCTTATAACTTTGTTACAATTAAGACAATTATTGCTATAAATTCTTTAAAAATAATCTTTCAATTTCCCAAAAATCACCGTCTTCTCTTCCCTCTATTTTGTATTTGTTATTTATTTATTTTTTTTATTAAATACGTAGGTTTCAACCTACGGCACAAACTCGCATCAAAATCACTCAATTGGATACGTCGAGTGGAAATCTCACAAAGGAGCATCGGAAATACTCTAAATTCTCAATTTCTTTGTTCAACGTGGCGGCACGAGACCTGGGAGTTCTGCAAAACCAATTCGTCACAACCTTCCAAACTTACTCACCCTACACTCACCGTTGCTCGTGGTCAGCAAGCGATACAGATGAGAATTGGGAGCGTTGAGATCTGCAGTTTGTTCGAAACCGTCGCCGTTGGCTATCGCGATCAAGTGACAGTACTGTTCGCCGTCCCGGCTGCCGTTGTATTCCTCCAAAGCGCTGTTCAAGATGTCCGCTTCCGTCACCTGCACAACCGGTTACTTGCGGACCGCGGACTGAACGACCCACTCACCTTGAAATCCTCCTGTAGAGGATCTTCGACTGGTTGGCTCACGTGCGGCGGCGTGTACTTCTGTTCCGCCACCTCCCCGCCCTTCCCCTCGTTTTCGCTCTGTTGCGCCATCTGTTCGCTGTGTTTCTTCCTCTGGTGCTGCAGCAGCTTGGCCTTGCTGGCGTACTGCTTGTGGCACCACTTGCAGTTCTGGGGCCTCGTCGTGATGCTCCCCACCGTCTGCGAGAAGGTGGGGTTGGGGAGACCAGAGCCGTCGGCGAAGTTCCCTTGCCGCCTGTTGCTCATGGGCAGCGCCGCCCCCGGGTGGTTCTTCAAGATGTGGACCTTCCGCTTCGAGCTGCTCTTGTAGACCTTGTCGCAGTGCTGACAGTAGTAGTCCCTCGTGGTCTGCAGGATCGGGAGGTTGAGCTCCGGGACCGAGTCGGGGCTGATATCCGGATGCCTCTTGGCGAGGTGATTGACCAGCATGCCGCGCCTCTTGAAGCCCACCAGACACGTGTGGCACTTGTAGATGAAGCGGTGGAAGTCGGTGGGCTCCATCTTGGGACTCAGCTTCTTCGGTGGCTGCGAGGCGGGCTTCTGGGGGCGGGGCACGTCGTTCTCGCGCTCCTCCGAGTGCATCCGCTTGCAGTGCTCCTTCAGCTTGTCCTTGCGCTTGAACTGCTTGCCGCAGTCGGCGCACAGGAACTCTCTGTGGTCGGAGTGGCGCAACAGGTGCATCTTCAGCTTGTCCAGAGTCGGGAACATCTTCACGCAGTGCGGACACGAGTGCTTCTGGTCGCAGTGGAACGCCCTGATGTGCTTCCGGATGATGCTGTACTTCTTGAACACCTTGATGCAATGGGGGCACGAGTACATGTTGTTCTCGCAGTGTTTGGGCACGTGCAGCTTTAGCTTGAGCACGTGGTCGAAGCTCTCCTTGCAGATGGGACACTCGAACACCTTCTTGCCGACGAAGTGGGTCTTCAAGTGGCCGGCCAGAGCCGAATTGTTGATAAAACGCTTGTTGCAAGTCTTGCATTGCAGAGGCTTCGAGTCTTCCGAGCCGTGCACCAGCATGTGGCGCTGCAATCGCAATTAACACTCGACCCACACACAATTCGCCAGACTCACCCTCAATCGCTCGCGCAAAGCGAACATTTTGTGACACACTGGACACTTGAATGTTTCGGGTTGGGGCGCTTCGACTTTTGTCAACGCGTGAGTTGCCACGTGCGCCACCAGTTGGCGCTGCGTCGGGAATTTCTTTTGACAGTTGGGACAAACGTGATTGGTCTGTTCGTCCGAGCTGTCAGAATCGTGCAGATAATTGTGAATCTTGAGAAGAGCCTCCGAGTTGAAAACAGCCTCGCAGGCCTCGCACTTGTAGTTCCTGTGAAATTTTCGATGAAAAATTTAGTCCACAAGGGCGACGCCGCTCACATGACTGAAGAGAAATACTGATCGATCAGGTCCAAGCCGCTGAGGAGGTGCTTCTCGATGAGGTGCTGCCTCAACGCGACCTTCCCCGGTTGGACGAACAACTCGTTGCAGTTGTTGCACTGCAAGGCCTCGCTTCCGGTTTTCGCCACCGCTTTCCTCTTGTTCTTCAAACTCTTCTTCCGAGGTTTCGTGTTTTCGTCTTTGACGACGTCGTGCACGTTCAGGTGCTCTTGGAGCTCGTTCGACGTCGCAAACTTCTCCGAACACTCGAAACACGACCACGATTTCTCCTCCTCCGGCACCAGCACCGACAGTTCGTGGCGGATGGCGTAGGGCCACCCGTAACCCACCTAGAACGTCGTTTGTTTCAACTGCTCCTCAACTCCACCCACTCACCTTCAACTCCTGCTTGGGGAGAATATTTTTCATTGTGGTGAAGTAGAGGGAGTTGTCTTCTTGGGTGATCAAAAGATTTTGTTCGTTATAAGTCGTCGCTTGTCTGATGAAGCGCATCCAGTTCGAGGAATCTTCACAAAATTATTAAGTCAACTTACGACAACAAATCGACTTAACTTACTTTCGTCGGAAACGTCCAACTGACTGACGACGTGATTCTCGTCTTCGATCAGGAATTGTAGTCCTGGAGGACTGTTTTTCAATTCTTCGGGACTCACAGGCTTCACGATTCCGGTCAAAGGACCAAACTGGGTCCTCTTCGGGATCGTTTTCTTCGCAAAAACGCCCAGTCCTGCGTAAAAGTGCAAATCATTGGGTGGAAGAAGTCACCTGATGCATTCTTTCTTATCTATCGTGACTAAAACTCTACTTATTCCAAACAAAAACGCACGAGTGAACGGTCAAGTTTTAAAACATATCACGTAAGTTGTTTTTCTATCAACTAAATGATTATTTTAACTCTGAAAAACTGTATTCACGTCAAGTGTGCTAAATGTTTGTTGTTTTTCACCCACAACGAATCGATCTACGACGTGACTTTTTATTTAACTGACTAGACCCAATTTTTTTTCTCAACCAATTTAAAAATAATTGTAACGTTCAAACTGCTTCATCATTTAAGTTTTTTTGATGAACAAACCTTCGTCCACCTTATTTAAGACCAGATAGGACTCTGGCAAAGTAGCTCTAGCCCTTGACAGCACCGGTTTGTCGACGATACTGTAGACTTTGGGCACTGAAACCGCAGAAAAATAATTACACCCCTTGAACCTAATAATTGTGGCGTCATTATTACATTCAACTTCGGTTTGTTTCTGCCGCCGCGTTTCCATCCTCAGTTGACTCTCTTGCTCGACGCTCGTCGCCAAGCTCGAAATGTAATTGTTGACGGTGGAATTGACCGTCGAGTTGATGATGTCGTCGCTCAACTCCGTCTTGAGGGTGTTCTCGTCCAGGGCCAGAAGATGCGAGTCTAGGAGCGGGTCAGGACTGAGCGCGTTCAACAATTGTTCATCTTCCAAACAGCGCTCCACCAGGAACTCTTGGGGCCTGACGCTATACGAGATTCCCGTTTCTTGATCGGTGATCAACAACGCGACTTCTTGGTCGCTAGGGGGCACCACTTGCAGTTCAGGTTGCGCGGTAGCGGGGGCAGCACCTGTAGAGTTGACCATTTGCAGAAAGTGGTTGTCCACCACTTCCCTGATGTCGTTATTGCACAACACCGGCATCGCCTCTAGGGGCGAGTTTGGGGTGAGATTGTTGATTATGTCATTCTGTCCAGAGTCTTGTTGTACAAGTTGGTGGATCACAACTGGGTTGTACTCAGTTGAGGGCTCGCTGTAAACGGGGCTGTACCGCGCCACCGAGCTCATGTTCGGGTCGAGGGGGCTCACGTGTTGTTCAAAATCACTAAAATTGTCTGGGGGCTGCGCCAGACTAACACTTGGCTCCATTTTGTACTCATCTTTCACATATTCAACCTTGAAGAGGCGGCGATTAGGTCTGATCTGCTCCAGATAATCGATACTTACGGCGATGTACAAAAAAGTGGAATTATTATTTACAATTTCTTGGGAATTTTGGGTTGTCCATCCAGTTGTGTCGACTAGATTCAGGTCTTGGGCCCCGTCCTCTGGGGGCCCTTGCACGATTGCGTCCATTGTATTATGAAACTGCAATCAGCTGAAAATGATCGTCTTGTAAAATACAACGAAAACAAACATCGTGATTTATGATCATGGGAGAATCCATTTTGTGAGGGTGGACGAAAATAGATTCCTCTCGATGCGAATCCGCCGTAAACTACGGGTTTTCAAGCGATTGATGTTAATGCGGAGCATCGATTTCGAGAGATTTCAAGGGGTTTGGAGGTTATTTGCGTGAACAAACGTGATTATCTCGCTATTTTGTAAGCCTTCTCACCTTACAAATGTCCGCCATTTTGCACGTTGACAGACACGCCCTCTGTCAGCGTGACAGATGTCACGGCGGGTTTTTCAAATCTAACGCCGGCACCATGGCAACACACTAACAACAAAGACCATGGAGCTCAAAAAGTTTGTACAACTTTCTAGTTTTTCTTTTCTCAATTATATCTGCTTTCAGGATCGAGTCCGACGAGAGAAAAATGATTCTGAAAAGTGTTTTCGACACGTGGAAACGCAAAGTCCGGTTGAAAAAGGACAAAGCCGAAAGCGTCAGAATCAAATTGGAGCAGCGAGAAAAACTCGACAATCTGATGAAAGTGCTGAAAAAATACAAAAAAGAGCAGAAGGGTGACGTTAAGTTCGAGGAAATCAAGCCAAAAGTGGCGGTGCACAGTTTTCGGAATCGCTTCGAGGCCCAGAAGAGCACGATCGAGAAGCTCACTCTAAAACTCGAAGAGAAAGATCGATTAATCGATGAATTGAAGTTGGGGATTTTGGACAAGGACGCTCTGAAGTCGCTGAATCAGACCAAGATCGAAATCCGCGAGATTTTTGCGAACTGTTCGGTGAAAGTGCGATGCAAATTGCCGCCTCCTCCCGACTACAGCGAAAAGTTCATGATTTCGACCCAGAAGGCGCCGAAAATCGTGCAAGAGATGGAGGAGAAGGCGCTGGAAAGGGCGAAACGGCGCGAGTTAATCTTGGAGAGGAAGCGAAGAATCGAGGAAAATCGCCAGAGGATGATCGCGGAGGCTTTGGAAAAGAAGCGGATACAAGACGAGGAAGAGAAGAAGCGAAGTCTGGAGACGATGAAGGAGCGCCGCCGGAAGGAACTAGAACTGGAGAAGATCAAACAAGCAAACAGGTTGATACTTTTGGAGAAGCTGAAGAAAGCGGCGGCGTTGCACAGGCGGAACCTCCTCAAGAAGTCTTTCAGAAGTCTTCTTTTCAACTACTTGGAGAGCAAAAACAATCACGAGAGAAGCGTATCGCACTATAGGACTAAGTTGTTGTCCAGAGCCGTAGCCGAGTGGCTAAACTTCGTCGAGTTGAAATATTGCGACAAAAACGCGCTAGCTGATGCGGTCTTCGCCAAAAAGATTCTAACAAAAACGTTGACAACGTGGCGTGAGGTGAATAAAAAAAATTGTGGTGTTCAAATGTTCAAAGATGATTTCAGGCGCGGCTGGAGAGCGTGAGAGCCATGCAAGTCGCCGAAGACTTCTACGACCTTCTCCTGTTGAACAACACTTTTGTCCACTGGCACCGCCACGTCTGCGTCCAGATCATGTCAAGAGAGAAACAGATGAAGATCGCGCAGAACCATTACAAGAGGTGAACCGTGGTGGAATTTGTTTTGCCGATTTGTAACCGTCAGTTTCAGGCGGATCCTGTTCCACTGCTTCTACCAGTGGCGTTCGTTGCCCGCCGTGCTGCAACTGGAAAGGTCGAAGGAGATGAAGAAGAAGAAGTGGCGCGAGAAGGTGTGGGAGGTGTTGCCCGACTACAAGCCCCCAACAGATGAAGATTATATTTAATTCGAATTACATAACAAAGTCTTGGTCGAAACTGTAGTCGGCGTCTTTCTTCTCGCTTTCGCTTGTCAGGTTGAAGTTTTCCAAGCCGGTTGATAACTGTTGCGCCACTCGGTCCCTCCTGTTCCTCATCTTCTTCTCCTTCTTGAACTGCTTCTTCTTCACCTGGTTCAACTTCAAATTTCCTTCGAGCTCCATCTCGGGGTCGCGCTTTTTCGCCTCGTCCTTCTTCCCTTTCTTCCTCCTCCTTTTGGAGGTCGCGACGCTGATCTTGTCGCTCAACTGCAATCGCACTTTAAGCTCATCCCCGTCGCTCTCCCTTTTACTCACCAATTCCTTCTCCGCGGGTGCGTCCTCCTCCATTTCCTCCATTTGATCCACGGGCCCCAGAGACTCCAGAACGAACGAGTCGTTGTTGGCCCCCGCTTCCTTTTCGATCTTGTTCAGAGAGTCCACCTCCATGGTCTCGACGCTCTCCAGGTCAAACTCTTTCGCGACTTCCGTCACTATGGCGGAACTCACGTGCACCTCCTCGCTGTCGTCTTCGGGCGGAAGCGTGTGGTACTTGATCTTGCCGCTGTTCCAGTCCTCCAGGAGGCCCCGCGCGGCGGCGATCGCGTCCGGAATTCCCCCTTTCTTGAATCGGCCCATCCGCGCCGCCTTCAAGCTGTAGAACTCGTCGGGGGTGGAGTACTCGGTGATGTCGTACATCTCCATCATCTGTTGCTTCGTGACGCGTTGCAGGATCGCGTTGGCGGGGGTCACGGGGTCCGACAGGTTCGCCACGCGGACCGAGTTCCGCAGGGAGGCGCTGCTGTCGGAGCCCGCGGCGAAAACGATTCCCGGCGAGTCCAGCAGTTTGATTTTGGAGTCGAGTTGGACTTCTTGCATCGCTTTGGTGACTCCGGGGGTGGCGCCGACGTTGCAAGCGCGCGATCGCTTCAGACTGTTGATTATGGAGCTTTTGCCCACGTTCGGCAGCCCCACCACGCCGACTCTGATCGAGGTTTTGATGCCCTTGTTGCGGCAGTAGTTGGCCAAGAGGGACATGAGCACCTCGGCGCCCACGCTGGTGGACCCTTGAGTGGTCTTTTCCGCCTTGGTGAATTTTTTTTGGCCCAGTTTGCGCGACTGGTCTTGCGTTGAGGCCTTAAAAGCGATCGCTGGGACGCTCTTCTTCAGATACTTCAACCACTGGTCGAGGATCTTGCGCGGGACCAGGTCAGCCTTGTTGAGAACCAAGACTAGTCGCTTGTTGCCCTTCATATCTCCCACTACTTGTTCCACTTGGGTACATCGAGTACCCAGAGGGTCTCGTGCGTCCACCACTTCCAAAATCACATCCGCCGCTTCTACAACTTTTTTGAATTCTTTATAATAAGCTTTGAGAGAGTTTTCACTATTTTTTTCCACCATTTTGTCACCAGTCAAAGGAGTAAACTTGTCATGGATTTTTCCACGCATTTCCGCATTAGCCACCAAACTCTCTAATCCGCCACTTGCCGCGACATTTTTCTCCTCTTCTTTGCGTTTCTGTCGTTCCAATTTCGCCTGTTCTCGTTGCTTTTCACGTTCTTCCTCTTTCTGTTTTTTCATGGCTTCTACTTCCTTCAAAATGTCTTCCTTGAAGGGGCAGATGTTGGGCACTTGAATCACGGCCTGTTTGTGCTTTTTAGGGTTCTTTTTCGCTTCTTTGCGCACTTTTCGGTTATGTTCGCGGATTTTCTTTTGTATTTTGTACCGCCGCCGGGCGGGTTGCCTTTTCGAAGGCTTTTCTGTAAAACGTAGAGCAATATAATTTATTTAACACTATTGGTCACTTACTCAGCTTTAATTTCGCCATTTGTCACACAACAATATCTCGCACGTGTTTAGGTTAAAGTTAAACATAACCATAACCTACAAATACAGAAATACTGTCACCAAATCAGTTGAGCCTTTTGAATTTTTCATTACGTCTAGACAGTTGGCAACCATGCGCAATATCGATCGAGACCATAGACACACACTTTAAGACAGAGACAGACGGCCGGCGAGAATCAAAATAGGCGAGAACATTTTAAACCAATGATAAAAACCAATAAGTCGGTAATAAGTAGTTTTTATTTTAGGTAAAATGGATATGAAAAAGCTGATAATGGATTTTCGTCACTTCCAACGTGAACGACAGAAGACGAAATTATTAAAGAAGAAGATGTCAAGTTTCAGTGTCATGAAATACCAAGAGGGGTTGTGGAGCTATCAGAGGTAATCGTTAAAGTTCATCAGGGCGCAAGTGTCAACTTCATTAACCGAAATGGGGAAATGTTCTTCGGGCTATACGACACGGACGTTATGTCGTATGATGACGGTGAACCGGATTCCGATAACGCAGATAATGAAAATAAAAATGAACCCACACTAATTGTGAAACTCTGAATCTACGCTGGAGCGGAAGCCTTAATATTAGAATTTGGGAGTCTGATAGAAAAAAGAAACTTCGTTACAACACTGGATACATTTTTGGAGTTCAGGTGAGAAAATAGATATAGTGAATTCCAAAAACATCTGAACTATCAAAGTTCCGTCAAGTTGTCAAACTGATTATTGACAAAGCTGATCTAGTACATTTCAATGTATTATTTGGTTGACCACCCTGCAGCAATAAAACCCCGCCAAATTTTTATGATACAGTGTCAATTACAATTTGTTAACAATTCAAAAAAAAAAAAAAGGAAAAACCAAAGGGAACAGTACTTAAAGCCAGAGAAAAGCAAGCAACTGACTGTTCTAATGAGATTTTCTGGTCTTTCTATTCAGTATTGCATGTCTTTTTAAAATTTAAACGACCCAATACGCTGTGTCCATGGCATGGCCTACTAAATCTGAACTGCGCTGCGCTTATTACGGCCGTAACAAACTAGCTGAATGATTGATTCGGCTAACCTCAAAAAATCTACCCTTAACTAGCGCCATCTCTTTAAAGATATTAAACTACAAATCAACTAAATTGCCACAATTTCCTTGAATTTCATCAAGGTTGAAGTACTAACATGGGAAAATAGTGCGTTGCATGTGGAGAAAATAACAACAGTTATTTTCAAATTCCCAGCAACCTCCAAACCAAATCCAAAATTGATAAAATTATAAAAAAAAAAAAACTAAATGAAACATTTCACTGTAATACATGTTTCTTCTTTATTATCTACAGCAACTCCAGGACCCTTGTTACGATTAGTTTGGCTTCAAGACCGTGGGGTCTGTAAATTTGTGGGGCTTTTAAAAGACTTGGCTAATATTGCCACACAAGTTTTATCATATTTAATTCCAAAAAATCCTTGTCAACCACTGGTTACTACTTTGCATCCACATTTAATACAGAATTCCATATTTACCTGTGATAAACACAAAGATAAAATTTGTAAAGTTATTAAGTATCCAATTAGTAATGAAACCAATTTTAAACATTTGTTTATAAAAAAACCAGATTACATAAAAACGAAATCCATTCAGAATAAACTCACAAGTAGGAAGGTTCTAAAATTATAAACTTACGAGAAAGGTATTGTCTTCCTGCAGATAGATAGTTTTACTTTTAATTTTTCTACTGTGCTCTATCCATTTTCAGATTTTGCAATTCCATTTCATGTATAAATATTATGTTTCATAATTTGATTATTGTAATTATTAGGTATTCTTACGTTCATGAAACGTATTCGTGAAAATTTATTTCGCGTCAAAATGACAAAATAGAAAGTGTTAACCTAACAAAATAAACACGTTACGTGATTGTGATTGGATAATTTCAATTCAAATTACATTTTTCTTTTCTATTTCGCTAACAGATGGAGTTGGTTAAGGGTGAATTTTTTGAGGTTAGCGGAATCAATTGCTCCATTGAAAATCCGAGCTTTGTTACGGCCGTAATAAACGCAGCGCAGTTCAGATTTAGTAGGCCATGTCCATGGGTACAAGTGGCGCCGCCTGGTGGCCGGAATTGTAAACCATTTCTAGCGTTTGAAACGCGTGTATCAAGTGGCAAGTCCAAGTTTTTACTATTTTTATAAATAAATTGTGTACCAGGAAATGCTATTTTGCATTATTATACACAGTAAGATATAACAAGTGTATTTAAAAAAAAACTTGTCGCATAATCAAAACAATTTTCAAATTATACTCGAAATACTACAGATGGATATTGTCCTTCGAACGGGGTTCCAATTTATCGAAAATCGGAAAATCCATAGATTTTGCACTAGCAACGATCGAGAAAGGTATGAAACTTGGTAAGAAACATGTCTGCCGTGTTCAGGAGAAAAAAAACTTACTTTTGGGGCCATAATTGATGGTTTTGTGGTGCGGCAAACTTTTGTTACCGAACTCCGTATAATGTTCAAATAATGCACTTGTGTCGCCAGCCAGTTCCAATGTGTAATATGTATTTTATGTATGTCGGCTTTCTTTAAAAACCGTGTATGTTTAATTAGCAAGATTTTTCAGGAGACACATAAAACTGTTTCAAATTCTATTTTTTTGGCGCTTATTCTTACACAGTTTTTAAATTTAACGACAGGGGCGACATTGCCGACATACGAGATTTTAATAGCAGTTGAAAATCACAGTTTAACTTTAAAAAACGTTAAACACAAAAAATTCTAGAAAATAGGACTTACCTACACGGTTTTTAAAGAAAGCCGACGTTGTGTTTTCTTCATTTTGTAGCAGTGTGAGCAGCCAGGCCGATTCCGGAACGTCAACATTACCATAATCATTAACTTTTTGTATCTTTCATATAAATAAAAACATTAACTAGAATCAGTTGTTGTTAATCTGTTTGTCTATTGTCTGTGGTTGAGGCATAAATATTCAAAATGAAAAACAGGGCAAAATTGCATGAGAAATTCGCAAAAAAAATTTCAAAACTTTAAACCGCCATAGCTCCGTTATTAAACAACTTACGGCGATGAATTTAGCACCGTTGGATTCCTCTCGTCAAAATGATTCTTTTGGCGCGAGACCCCCCCAACAGGAACCATTTACAGTTCCGTATTTACACCTTGAATACACTAACCGCAAATCAGCCACACACCTTAGCAGCTAAAACTACTGCAAACTCAATTCGAGTATTTAGCAGTGTTTAAAAGACTGTTACGAATTTTGGTGTACCTAACTATCACTAAATGTGTCTGCATTCACGGAAATAGCTGCGGAAGATAATTTGTTGATCGGTGAGAACAGACCTATAATTTGTTTCAAAATCAAAAATCCACCAACACTGCATTCTACCTCGAAAATACAACCGACAACGTCGCCAACTTTTGTTTCTAGTGTGTTTGAAAGTGTCGGAAAAATGTGGGGTTAAGAAATAAAACTGTTGACAGTCGTTGTGGTCGTAGTTCATCGTGTTTTTTAAATTCTTCGATGCACTTAATGAACGCTCGCTTTAATTTAGCGGTTAAAAGATTCCTTGTTTTTCGAGGCATTTTTATAATTTGATATTTGTGACACACTGAAGGTCAAATTTTGGCGGAAAGTTGGGCCAACCCAGAAAAATGAAACTTATTCTAGGGATTTCTTTTTTTCTGCCAACATAATTCAACAGGTGGTGGATTTTTGATTTTGAAACAGATTATAGGTTTAATACGAGTAATAATTCATAGACCTCTAACGGTGGTTTTATTATCTCTTACAAATACTTTTTTTACATCTATAGTTTTTATATGGGTATTTTAATTTTTTTTTCAACCATCTGTCTTGTAAGCATGTTATTAGTGACTAATTATTTGAAGAGCTTTGTAGCTAATGCTTACCGTTTGTTTAATGGTTGTCATGGAGTTGATGGTTGAAAAAAATCTCTATTATTGAAAACACTAAATTACAAAAGTAATATTCAATGATGATGAATCTTTTATGTTCTGAAGTAAAATTGGATTCATAATGATAGTTGTTTGACGTTTATTAGCTGAGTTAGCAAAGATACGAAAAATCTGACACTGTCAAAGTCACAGCCGTCCCTTATCTAAGTAATTGTTGATCACACGGTATTTGTAACTTTCTAAAATAAAAAAAAAATCAATTTGAGTCCGGTAGGTTATTAATAACAGGTATCAGAGCCGCGAAGTGTAGCAATACTTACCAGACTGTTTTATTTTTATAAATCAAATCTGACATTGAAAAGTCAAAAAGTAAAAAATATTCACTTATAATCTCATGAGCATTAATTCTTTCCGGAAATTTTTTTGAGTGTGTTCCAACAACAATGAGGACGTTGTTGGAATGCATGCAAAATAATTTCCGGATATCAATTAATGCTCGAATGCAGATTCGTAACGACACAAACCCCTAAGTTTAAGTTAAACATAACCTATAAATAATGTCACCAAATCAGCTGAGCCATTTAAATTTCCTATTGCGTCTAGACAGTTGGCAACAGTGGTCAGACCACAACTGTCAACACTCAAAACATCTTTTTTTTGAAGCCAAATCAATTAAAAACCACCTTTTTCTTAGTCAAAACAATTTTATTACAAACAAACGCTACAAGTCTTATCGTTTCCCCTTCCCCCCCTTATTTTTAATCCGCCTGTTCTTTCCCGGCCTTTTGCTGGCCCCCTTCCCCTTACCCTTCCCCACGGGCTTCTTCGGCCTGCGGTAATCGCTAATATCCGCCGCACTATCCTTCGTGTTCATCTTGCTCCCCTTCTTCTTCCCCCCGAACCCGAACTTCTTATCCCTGACTCTCCTCTTCTCCAACACCCTCTTTGATTTATTCTTCCCGTCCAAGAACCCCAAATCCTTGGACTGCCCCTTCCTGACCTTCCTCACCTGATCCAACATCATCTTCTTCTCCTTCTGTCTGTCCAGCTTGGTTTGAATTTGCAACATCTTCCCTTCTTTCCTCTGCGTCCTCAACTGCTTCACCCTCTCGCTGCGCTGCTTCTGCACTTGTTTCTGCATCAAGTGCGTCCTAATTTTCTGCATGTGTTCGTCAGTTTTGGCCATTTCGGCGAAATAATCGTCGGGTCTGATGGTCTTCAGCCCCATCGCTTTCAGTCGGGGTAGTGCTTCCATCACGGTGGCTTGAGCCTGACGGTGGAACCCCGTCTCGCGTTTGAAATCGTTCAAAACGGGGTCCACGCTGGGGTCTATTTGGGGGAGTTTTTTGTTGTTTTTCAGCTGATTCTCGCGTCTTTCCTCATTGACGAGCATTTGAGCGGCCAGCTCGGGGGCTAGAGGGGCCTGCTTGCTGACGCAGTCCAGAGTCTCGATCCATGGGAGATTCAGCTTGAAATCGGCGAGTTTTTGCTTGAGGCCGCCCTAAAAAAAATCATTATCGTCATGTTCCAACGCACATCTAGTGGGGGACTTACGACATTGTTTAAAAACTGTTTTGGGGCCTTTTCGGCCAAATTTAAGCCGGGCTTGAGCCGACCTTCAGCAAAGGCCTCTTGCAGCTAAAAAATAATTTTAAGATTAAAAACCACACAAAAACAAACAATATTACCTCGACATCACTATCACTAAGTTCAGATTCACTAGAACTCATTTTTACTAATTTGTAAACTTTAGGAACACCACCACTGCCCATAGATAACCACTGCCTACACGTGAAAAAACATAACCTCAACTAAACAATTCAAGGAGAAGGGGGCTCTTGCCGTTGGTGTTTTTTGCAACTATGTCCTTTCTGTGCTTCGATATAAGGATTAGATTTGTGTGCCACGAGGGGGTGTACCCGAAGAGGAGAACCTAACCTCAAATTTAGTTTGTAAACAAACTGGCCAACAATGATACCTGAAACGGATTAGAAAACGACGAAAAGTGCGTAAAAATGAAGCGAGAGCGGACCGGAGACAACTGTCGCCCCTTTAAACTATAAGTATCCCCAATAGTTGTGTTGATTTTTGTGTAAACAGTAAAGTGAGGTTATGTTCCTTTACAGCCCATCAAATTGTGAGTCTCACAGGGATCAGTTTCGAGCGCAAGAGCATAATCGTAAGTTGGGCGCCCCCTTCCCTCCAAATGTGCAAAATCTGTGTTCGCAGGGCTTCGTGGAACTGACCGTGGTGCCCCTGCGAGACAACCTCCGCCACGTCAAACTCAACGCCAAGCAGTGCCGAATCTACCGCGTAATCTTGAACGACGACTACGAGGCCCACTTCCAGTACTTCGACCCGTTCCTGGACGTCTGCCAGTCGGACACGGAAACGTGAGTCTCCAATCTCCTTGAGCCCCCCTGAAGCTGTCGTTGCAGGCGCAGCTTGGACACCTTCTCCACGCACCACTTGAACGCCTCGTTGAAGGTCGACCCCGACAACAATGCGGGCGAACTGGTCGTGACGATCCCCCCCGAAGCGGCGCATCTGGTCGCCGAGGGCACCGCTCTCCGCGTCGGAATAGAGTTCTCCCTGGAGCAGCCCCAGGGAGGCATCCACTTCGTGGTGCCCCCGAAAGAAGGCACTTATGCGGAGAGGGGTGTCCACTTGTTCACCTACGGCCACCAGAACTCGTCGCGGTTGTGGTTCCCGTGCGTGGACAGCTTCGCCGAGACGTGCACCTGGAAGCTGGAGTTCACCGTGGACGACGAGATGACGGCGGTGTCGAACGGGGATTTGATCGAGGTGGTGTACACGCCGGACATGCGCCGCAAGACTTATCACTATTCGCTGAATGTCCCCACTTGCGCCCCAAATATCTCGCTGGCGGTGGGGCCCTTCGAGATCTACGTCGACCCGTACATGCACGAGGTGACGCACTTTTGCCTCCCCAATTTGCTACCCCTCTTGAAGGTCACCACGCGCTACATGCATGAGGCGTTTGAGTTTTACGAAGAGACACTCTCCAATCGCTACCCCTACTCCTGCTACAAGCAAGTCTTCGTGGACGAGACCCACGAAGACTACCGCTCCTTCGCTACCATGAGCATCTTGAGCGTGAATCTGTTGCACTCGGCTGTGATAATCGACCAGGTGTACACCACCAGGACTATGATGGCGCAAGCCATCGCCGAACAGTTCTTCGGGTGCTTCATTTCCATGCAGAACTGGTCGGACATGTGGCTCAACAAAGGGATAAGTCAGTACTTGTGCGGGCTCTATTGCAAGAAGAGCTTCGGCAACAACGAGTACAGATTCTGGGTGCAAAGCACGCTCCAGGACGTGGTGAAATACGAAGAACAGTTTGGAGGGATCGTTCTTGACCCGAGCCAACCTCCAGCTCCTCTCCCGCTAGGATCGAACATGGCCCAAAGCAACCTCAAGCACAACGAGGAGAAGTTCTACTTCTCGATCAGGAACCTGCACACGATGTCCCCCATGTACATCAAGGCCCTCCACAAGAAGGCCTTCCTAGTGATGAGGATGTTGGAGCATCGGATAGGTCAAGAGCTCCTCCTGCAAGTCTTCAACAAGCAACTGTCCCTGGCGACGAACGCAGCCCAACAAAAGATCGGGAGCGGCTTGTGGGGGCACATGCTCATCAGCACTAACGTCTTCACGAAGGCGATTTTCACAGTCACCGGTAAAGACATGGCGGTGTTTATCGACCAGTGGGTCCGCACCGGAGGCCACGCCAAGTTCCACCTCACTTCCGTCTTCAACAGGAAGAGGTAACGTTCGAGCGGGTCGGAACAAGTTTCGTGACACTCTGTTGCAGGAACACCATCGAGCTGGAGATCAGACAAGACGCGACGACCCAACTGGGGATCAAGAAGTACGTGGGGCCGCTTTTGGTGACGTTGCAGGAGTTGGACGGGACGTTCAAGCACATGCTCCAGATCGAGAACACGGTGGTGAAGGCGGACATCACGTGTCACTCGAAGAGCCGCAGGAACAAGAAGAAGAAGATTCCGTTGTGTACGGGGGACGAGGTGGACATGGATCTGAGCGCGATGGAGTAAGTCGTAGTTAGGACAGAGTTATTATTTGGTTTATTGATTACAAGAAATTACAAATCTAATTTAATAAAGATTTATTATGTTTATTATAAGATTGACAAGAGTTGCCAACCGCATAAAGCATAAAACACTAGAAGGGTAGTTCTGCCAACTTGATTTTCGAGCTAAACTTCAAATTTTGTAACTTGTAGTGTGCCGTGGAAATTTGCCACCTATAAAAACAAATTGTTTGTACCTTATGTCATTTAAAATTGTCGCAAATAATAATCAATAGTTGTGTCGAAAATTACTTTTTTAATTACACTTTGATAATTAGTTAACAATATAAACTGCAGTGGCAAGGGCTGTCAAATGTCAAATTTCCGAGTCTCGAAATCACGGCCAACTACTGTGTTGGAAACGGTCGTAATTCGTATTTGACAGAAATGAATTGTTGCGCAGTGACTCTCCAGCCCTTTGGATCCGTCTGGACCCCGAGATGACCTTGCTGCGCTTCGTGGTGATCGAGCAGCCGGACTACCAATGGCAGTACCAGCTGCGGCACGAGCGCGACGTGACGGCGCAGATGGAAGCGATCATCGCCTTGGAGAGGTACCCCACTCCTGCCACCAGACTCGCTTTGACCGACACCATCGAGAACGAGCAGTGCTACTACAAGATCCGATGCAAGGCGGCGCACTGCCTGACCAAAGTAGCCAACGCGATGGTGGCCAATTGGGCGGGCCCCCCAGCCATGTTGGCGATCTTCCGAAAGCTGTTCGGGTCGTTCGCGGCCCCTCACATCATCCGCCAGAACAGTTTTACCAATTTCCAACACTATTATCTACAAAAGACCATTCCGCTGGCGATGGCTGGTTTGAGGAACGCCCACGGGATTTGTCCGCCGGACGTGATCAGGTTTCTTTTGGATCTGTTCAAGTACAACGACAACTCGAAGAATCGCTACTCGGACAACTATTACAGAGCTACTTTGGTGGAGGCGCTCGGGTGCACTGTCACGCCCGTCGTGTCGGTCATCCACCAGGGGGCGCCGATCACGGCGGACAGTTTGAGTACGGACACGAAACTCATCCTGGAGGAGGTCACCAGGATGTTAAATCTGGAGAAAGCGTTGCCTTGTTACAAGTACACCGTTTCGGGGGCGTGCCTCAAGGCCATCAGGAAGTTGCAGAAGTTTGGACATTTGCCCAGCAGACCCACCATCTTCAAGAGCTACTCCAGCTATGGACATTTCATCGGTAGTAAAAATTAATATCTTTTCGATTTGGGGTTATTTAGACTTGCAGATGTTCGACTGGCGGCGCTCGAGTGTTTGGTGGATTTTGTCAGAGCTGACGGGCGCTGGAATGACCTCCAGGACATTTTGGACATTCTGGAGAACGATCCAGATCCAGGTTTGCGTCACAAACTCGCCGAATTGATCATCAGCAATCCACCGTTCAAGCGCGCCCATCGAGAGAGGCTGGACATACCAGATTTGGTCGAAAGGATCTGGACCAACATAAAGTAAGCTGCGTCGCTTTTGATTGGTCGGGAATTAGTAGTAGTGGGAGGAGTTAAACCCCTGTCGAAAGGCGTGGCTTGAGATTTAGTGGTAGTGGGAAGGTCTGAAAATCGCCGATCTTCTCTACTCTTTTTTCAGCGGGATGTTGTCCCACGACACGAGACTGCGCTGCGACTTGGTGGACGTCTACTACACCCTGTACGGCAGCCGCCGCCCGGTGTGCCTCCCCATCCCCGAGCTGGCAGGCATGATGAACATGCACAAGCAAGACGCGAAGAAATCGGCTTCGCACGCCGCCAAGCAGCTCGCCACCCCCGAGGTGAAACACCCGCCGGCCCCGAAAGACACCCCCAACCCCATAATAATCGACGACAACCTGGAGTGCATGAACGTGGAGGTGGTGGCGTGCGACGACAGAGTGAAGGTAATAATTTGCGTTGTGTTTTGTTTCGTTTGGGTTAAGGGTGGTGATGCAGGACGAGCCGATGGACATGCAGATCGAGCCCCCGAGACCCACCCCCAAACAGGAGTATTTCTCCGACAACTCGGTGTCGCTGCCGGGAATGGGACAGAGCGGTCCGGTGGGATTCGAGCCGGGAATGTTCAAGAAGGAGGGGGATTCGAAGCACAAGTCTGACAGCGGTAAGTTGAAGAAGAAGAAAAAGGACAAGAAGAAACACAAGCATAAGCACAAGCACAAACACGAGCACAAGCACAACAAGGACAAGGACAAGAAGGAGAAGGATCCGAGCAAGAGGGTGAAGGAGGAGACGCTGAGTTCGGTCAGTTCGACGCCGAGTCCCAACCCCATGTCGATGGGAGGAGGAGAGTCGATCTAGGGTGTAACGTTTTTATTGATGATTAAATTTGGTTATTCTCTTAGGAAGCGTGGGCGTTTTTTTTTGTGACCTAGGTGTGTTGAGGAAAACAAAAGTTAGAGTAGAATCTATTCATTTATTTTAAATATTAATTGATTACATAGTATAGGTGTGCGTCAGGATAAAATATGGTATTTACAATGTAATAGTGAAACATAAATTGTACTTAATAATTTTAAAGCTCATGTAGAGATAAGGATTGGAGTCGTGATTCTTTTGATATTCGCGAACGAGAGAGTCCAGAGCGAAGAGTCGAACGAAACAACCACGAACAATCGAAGGAACAATGAGAACTAAGCGTGATGTCGTAATAATATGTATTTTCCTAGACGTAATGTACAGTTCTCACGGTTCAAACTGTCCCAAACAGTCGGGAAGGAAATAAAAACGGAGTCAACAATGTCGCTGCTTCAAACAGTTCGAATCTCAACAAGTCGTTCAAAATATTCACAAATATACATCCTTCACCACGTATTTAATACTAGGGATGTTGACGCAACCGAATTGCTTATTACATCGATAACAATAAAATAACAACTGCAATTTATATACATCGACAAAAAAGCGTAACTTTGATTGGTCAATGATATAAAAATAATTGTACGCTACAAACTATGGGTCAGATCGGGTCTGCGTGCCGAGATCCGATCAAATAATCAATCAGTGGAATTCAGTACAAGGAACAGAGAACACGATCAGATGGGCGCTAGGTGGCGCCCTCATTCATTCATTCATCCGCACGCTCGCAGGGCTGGGAACGTTTCGTAACAACGAAGACCTAACTATGAACTAAAATAGTTTCCTCTTATATATTTTCTTATGTACTTTGGACATAACTAACTACCATTTTTTCCAAAGGGTACATGCATTTACAGAGCATGAATTAACAAATTTTCCTCAATAATTATCAATAATATACAACGTGTATATGCTAGGATTACAATGTCTGTATTGTATACCTATCTCGTGAAATCGTATTGCTCCTGTTGCCTCCCACAATACAACCTCACTCTCTAAATGATTATCATTTTATTTACAATCTTAACCTATTCCTCTCACTATTACACATCTTTACCAGTACAGCACTCGGACCGCTTATTACAAACTTAAATTTTTCTATTCTGTTCCTGTCGGTATTGCTTTACTTCGAAACTTGCAACGAACAATCCCTACTCTACTATTTATTTAACTGTCGAGAAATTTTGTGATTGGTTCTTGTTGCCGGCCACCCAATTTGTGAATACATCCCTGCAAAATTAAAACAAACCTCAAACTCCAACTCGTCCATTCTCGACACGACACGGTCGCAAAACATTTCCCCCCCGCTCGTGCGAACAGTGCTGCCAAACCGACAAAACTTGTCCAAACGAAAAATCTAGCATGCTGTGCCGCGCTTGTCGTCAAGTTGGCATTGCCACGTCAGCAAACGATCGCCGCCATTGATTCAAAGAACGTTTGTTATCATTAAAAAATGCAACCATTTTTTGTTTCATCGACGATTCTTTTACTTTTTACTTCAGATATTATCGTTCCGTGTTTCGACTAGTGCTTTCTCGCGCGTTGCAGAAACGAATCAAGGTAAGCCTGTCAAATTTCATTATTTTATTTTATTGGACGCGTAGGTTATGCGCGTTGCACAACTTGCGATGTGTTATCCTTGCGTTGATAAGATTCGCTTTATTTAAGAGGAAATAAAGGGACAAAATGTTTGGTTTTGCTACCGTGTCGTGTTACCGGGACCTGCCTTACCGGCAATGGCTGACGACACACTCGTTACTGCAATACTCGTCCTCCCACTCCGGATTTGTTATTGCCGGATTGGGACACCCGTGCCGTATACATGAGTTGGGCGGTCTCATCTGCCCCTGCGCCGCGTTCTGTTGAGCCACCGAAGTCGGCACCGACGGGGGCGCCGCCGAAACGGGGGGTGAACTCGAGACCATGGGGGGCGGACTGACGTGCTGTTGCATGTGTGGCGAGACGGCGTGCTGTTGTTGGGGCGAGACGGGCATGTGCTGCTGTTGAGGAACCTGAAACCGTCCTCACTTGACTCTTTCCCGGTGGCCGCGTCGCGATTCTCACCTGTTGCATGTAGTTGTTGTGCTGCTGCTGCTGTTGCATGTGCTGCATGTGGACAGGGCCCATCGGCGATTGCATCATGTTCTGGTGCTGCTGCTGCTGCGCCTGGCTCATGTTCGACATCATCGCCGGCTTCTTGCCTATGGGCGGCTGCTGGGTGGGGGGCGTCGCCGCCGACGACGACATGGGGGGCGAGGGGATGGTGCCTTGGGGAGTGTAGCCGCCGTACTGCGGCCCGCCGCCGCTGTAATTGCCGTAGTTGCCGTACATGCCTTCGCCCTCGCCGGCCCCCTTCGACACCAAGCTGGCCCTGTACGCCGCCAGCGCCTTCAGGTATTCCTTCTTGGCCGCCTCGGTCTTCTTCTTGTACACCTGCGAACACAACGCAAACTTAACCTCATTCTTTCACGTGACATTGTTTTCCCAGGTGACAAAACCGTTACCAACGCAACCGTCGCACGCGACACGTCTGTCCCCAGGACGTAATCGCGTCAGCGATCATTAAATTATTAAATTATACTGCAGCAAATCAAATATTGATCGTAATTGTTATTCTAAAAAACATTAATAATCGTCACTACATGAAAAACAAGCACGACGACCGCCGATACCGGTAAACAGCTTTCAGCTTCAATTTCGTGTAATGATGTACTTCTTTTATAATTCATCGTTCGGATAATTTAGTCATAAAATTCAAATCCGCTTAATAACACGTAAGTGTGCGTTTAAGGCCCAGTCATCGCCATGATTAATTCCAAGATTTATATTTCGACCGTAAAAGATTTTATGTTTTTACGTGCGGCCCCCGGGGGCCCTTTCAATTATGATTTGTGACCTGCACCATCGTTAAATTTGTACTTTCGATCGAGAATCGATCGCAGCGGAAAAGTCACCAGATCTGGTGATTTTTGTTCGTCAAGTTGCATCAAAAATTGACATTCGAATTTCGACGCCATTTGCAACTCGCAACTGATCAGACTTGAATTAATCAAATTCGAACGACGTCAATGAAGAAACAGATTCCGTGCGTCGATTCACCTCCCAGATCGGTCCCGATATCGACTTCTTCCAGACGGGACACACTTACGTTTTTGTGTTCGGAGTCGAGGGCGTCCCACATGGAGGCGACGATTTTGGAGACTTCGCCGAAGCTCGCGTTCGGGTTTTGTCCCTTGATGGCCGCTTGGGTATCACGGAAGAACAAGGCGTACGCCGAGACGGGTCTGAAAAATGAGAAAATAAACGGGACATGTCATAAAATCGTCCAAAACCACCAACGAAAATTAATCATACATGGATGGGGGCCCCGAATCGGACCGCGCCACTACATAGTAAGTAAAATTGCAACAATAAATCTGCCGTTACAACTCTCGCGCACCGTGAATGTTAGCTTTATGGGCCATATAACGTCTTCCTTTCTGTTATGCAGCTGGGTAAATGGCATTCTCAACATTTTAATACGATTTAATAGCGGCCGCGAAAATCAATAACGCTCGCACACAAAGTTGCCGTCGTTGCCGGAAATCGCCGGAATTAATGAAAAAAAAACGAACAAACCGGGATCGATACGTTCTGCCCCTTTGTGCCACTTCCGGGCGCGACCCGCCGATTGAATTCCGGAATTTTAAACATTTTTCTAGGGGTCGCACAAATAAAGATAAACATCGGGCCCCCCGCCCGGAGAGGGTCGCACTCCGGGGCGAAACTCAAGGTTTTAGTGCGGATTTTTATGGAGTCGGTCGGATTAAATTTCTTATTTGTTGCCACCTCAGCACGGGTTCAGGGCGATCGGGGCGGCGACCGCCTCCTTTCCGGGATTATCGCGCGGCGGTCCCCGGAATGCGGATAATTTGTTGTTGTTCGTGAAGATCGACCGGAATTGAGTTACGGATTGATCAAAGGGTCCTTTTAGCGAGAGAATTCCCTCTTAATTCCATTATTCATTCGCCCCCCGCGGTCCCCGCCGCCGGAAAGGTGATTTTTCCGGTTGGCTAATGCGCAATTTTCGCCAAATCGAGCGGGGTTTCAAAATTGACCCCCTCGCACATTGCTGTATCGCCGGAATTGACCGATTGCGTGTTTTTCCCGCCAAAGTCTTGGCCAAAAATCCACAAGGGCGACGCGGCTACTTGTTGATTGATGACGTGCTGGATTCGCTGCGGTTTCGTTAATCGAACAACAAATAAATGATGAATGTCAATTAGAGACGGATAAATGGCGAACGGATCGCTCTGTTAACGTTTCGGATAATGGCGCTGTTCATTTAAACTCCGCCATTACTCACTTTTGGGGCTCATTCGGGTCCCGCTTCTTTTTCTTCTTCTGCACTTTGGGCTTTTTCTGCGTTTTCGTTAACGTTTGGTCCGCAGGTTCGGGAGACGGTCGTTTCATCGCTGTCATCTGTCAAAAAAAACGAATTAAAAGTCAAAATTGTGCGCCGAAATGGACGAAGTGGGGGCGCCACTTGTAGACCAAACCACTAGATCTCTGTCCGAGGGGTATTTAAAATTTGTAGGTTAGAATACTCCTTAACCTCGGGGTACACTTCAGTTTGCTGGAAGAAAATTGGGAACGAGATTTGAATTGTGGCTGCAGGGGGCGCCACACTCGCGAACTACATTTTTACCATGGCGGGGTGCGGGGTGCTGTCGTCGCTGTCCTCGCTGGTGGTGGGTTCCTGCCCGGGCGGTGCCGGTGGGCTGTTCCCCCTGCCTTGGGGGTGCTGGGGGGAGGTGCCGTACTGGCTCATCGCGCCCGGGGGCGGCTGTCCGTGGTTCATCATCATCTGTTGGTGTTGCTGCTGTTGCTGAATCATCAGCAGCTGGTTGTTGTGCTGCTGCTGGCTGGGACTCATCGAGTAGTTGGGCTGTGGACTGTGGTAGGACGGATTGACCATCCCGTGGTCGGGACCTGACAAGTACAAGGGCTGCTGGTAGCCCCCCGTGGGGTCGTGCATCCCCATCCCGTCCTGCTGCTGGTTCATCTGCTGGCTCATTTGCTGCATGCCTTGCATCGGCTGCTGCTGGTAGTGCTGCTGTTCGGTGTGCCCTTGCTGTTGCTGCTGCTGCTGCTGCTGGGGGTTGATCGCCGGTATGTCGAAGTCTTCGTCGCCGAAACTCGGCGTGTGAAACGTCTGGAAAATGACGTGCGACGTTTAAACAATTACCGAAACGAAAAAACACAATAAATTCGGCACGCCCAATAAAAATGAGCAAAAGCTGATTTATAATGTTCATATAATTCTTCTTTATTTTCATACAAAGTTATGGCCCATATTTCTTGCCTGCCAAATAAATTACATCCAACGGGTATTCAGCTCGACTCTATTAAAGTTAGTTCCGTAGGTCACCGCGGCGCGGCGCTGGCGGTCTTCTTGGCCGACGCCGTCGACGCCAGTCGGGAGGACCGCACGGCAAGACAAAGAGGCCTGAACGCTGTCGTCGCCGCTTTTTTGCTTCCTCTCCTCCAGTTGTTGTTTCTTCTCCACGTTCCTTATTAAATATCGCGGGGGGAAATTCGATTTGGTTGTTGCTGCAGCAACGGCCTCTTATGATTGATATGACGGAGAGACGCGGTTCAACGGCCATTACCAAGGTGACTTTCATATCTCTCTAACAGCACTCAAGATGGCCGTCCCACTTCCGCACGTGTGCATACGCACACATGTACCTCTGCATTCTTACCTGATCGCCCATGTCGTAGCCGTTCGATTGGAAGTTCGTCTGCGGTATGCTCAAAGATAAGTCGACGTTTTCGGATCTCTGCAACAAAAAAACAAACAAAATGACAAACGAATCGAGGGAAATGTGACGACGCTCGACGCTCGTTGCAACTGCAACCGTTCAGGGTTCCGTCCGCCAGAGTGACGAAGGTCCGGAGGCAAATGTCAAACAGTTAATGTCACCATCAAGCGATCGCGAAGGGTTGAAGCAAAGGTCATCGAAGGTCGTCCCGGATGGCTATGATGCAAAGATAAATCGACACACGAAAAGAAAAGGAAATTACCCGAGTTTAATAACGCCGCACAAGTAAATTCCTCGTTTCAATTTATGGTTTTAACAGGTTCCGACGACACAAAGATAAGTATTATGTGGAGACTCGGAACCAACTACAATATCTTATATGAGTAACCTACTTATACCCCGACAGGTAAAAATATTTAAGTGATTATGTGACCACACAGTAAGAGGTCTAATCTTTTGTCCACTCACCCAAGCCGATGAAATCATTGAAGAACTCTCGAGTGACACATTTTTTGTTTGAATTATTGTCGATTTCGAAAAAATCAATATCTTACTTTTTGATTGGATGCGCAAATATTGCAAATTCCAGTTCAAACCGTCATTTACCCATCATAAATTGATAAATTGAATTGAAGTGCTGAACGATGAGAGAAGTGAAAGAATAATCGTAAAATAGAATTGTCACGAAGAGAACGAACGATGGATTTGTGAATAATCTAATTGTATTTTATCGACGGCACGCCACTGGAAAGCATGGGCGGCGCCCGTAAATTAGGCGAAAATCGTAAAACGAAATGAGTCGAGGAAATGATCAACCATTAGCGGCCGAACACGAATCTAGGAGGTGTAAACTGTTAGATTAAGATCGGCCGTCGGTGCGGTGGGCACGGAGGGGCAAAGCGAACCCGGAAAACTGTCCGTGTTCGCTGTCATGAATTGGGAAAAGTCCGGCGGTCACAAAGCCGTCCGTCCGCTCTTTTTTTTCCGTCCCGCGACGGCGATAAATTCAGCAACAATGGTCGCGATCTGCAATCCACAATGACGGGGGAAAAACACGCGAGAAACAAAAGAGCGCTCGTTACGTTTTATTTGGATTTTTAATTTTTGCCGAACAAGAGGCGACCAGACGGCCGAGAGGCGCAGCGGTCCAATATTTAACGAGATTATTAATTGTTCCGTGTCCTAGAATGATGTACGATTTTTATTTGAATAGAAACAGCGCGGAATAAATGAAATTGCAAAACCGCCCGGCCGCCTCTCCTTGCGGGATCGGGGGGCGGCGACCCTCGCGAACGGTCCGCGTGTTTACTTTTAATCTCTCATTGTTCAAACTCTCGACATTTATTTGTTTTCGGGAGTCCCGCCGGTGGTGGGAAAAAAACGGGAAAACAGAATATTAATTAAAATTGTAATTGCGTTACGCTTCCGCGGACAAAACGAAAACACGGCGCCGCGCGTTTCGAAAGTGCCCGCGCTTTTTTCTTTTGACGGGGAGGGAACGATCGCCGCCCCCCGTGATCTCTGCCACCGGTGAATGTCACCGCACCGGCAAAACTGTCGATGCAAAGGTCGGACGACATTTTACGTTATACAAAATTGGGGACCTTTACGGGACGGTAATTAACAACGAGCAGCGCCCTCCGGCGGGGCGGGGTCGCGACGCCGAGAACGGCTCCATCTGCCCGGCAAGGAACTAAATCTCTCGCATCAACACGCCTAAACGGCCGAATTAACACAAAAGAAGGAATTGCCGAGGATCAAGCTAAAGTTAAAGTTGTCTCCTCATTTGGAGACAGATGAATAAATCTGCGAGAGTGTGCTTCTTGATGATTTTCCGCAGTTTCTGCTCGTCGCCGAATTGATTTTCCCCCCGGTCTGATTAAAAGGAAAGGTCGGCGGCGGCTGCGGCGGTCGATCGCGAACCCGATCCGTCGGCGGTGCAACAAAACGAGAATGCAACAAACAAACCGAACCCTCTCGGGCGGCGGTCGGTTCACTTATATTAAATAAGTTTAGCTTAATTTACAACACAACTGTTCGGTTCGCGCAGAGACTGAAATTTAATTAAAAAGTTGAAATTAGTTTTTGTTGTAATTCAGCATTTTTAAATTCTTCCCGTTTGCGTTTATGATCAAACTTTCTGGCTAATTAAATGGAATAAGATGGGCTCTGCAATAAAATCACCGTAATATCCTTAATTATCGCTCAATTTCCTCACTCCTTGTCGTCGTTGTCGCAATCCGATTGAGCGTTCGTTTCCTTTTGTTGTTGTTGTTTTTTTTTCCCGACGATTAGTCGCAGGATTAGCCGACGTACTCGCACACACGTGCCGATCGATATGACATAGCGATTCCGGGGATTCCGGTTGACACGCGGACTATTCCGGTGCTTAACCGTTGTCGGATTTGTTTCGGTTGTCGTTCGAACGCGACGCCGTTTTCGTTAGACTGAGAGCCCGCAATTATTGATGGGGAGCTGCAACTCCGACGAACTTTCCTTATAATTACTGATAGTTTGCGTGATCCTGTATAGTCAATTACGAAAGTTTACAAGAGCAATAATGAGAATACATAATACCCACTTCGGTGGGGCGAGGGCTTTGGGAGGAGAAAGAGGGAGGGCTCGACGATTTCGTGCAAAAACTGGTCCCGTTCGCTGTGCGGTCCTTCATTTTTCGTCTGGCCCGAAGGACGAACATCGTTTCGAAACGTTCTAAGCGCAAAG
Organism: Tenebrio molitor; assembly: GCF_963966145.1. Classification (NCBI taxonomy): domain Eukaryota; kingdom Metazoa; phylum Arthropoda; class Insecta; order Coleoptera; family Tenebrionidae; genus Tenebrio; species Tenebrio molitor. The sequence continues at coordinate 28,149,438 of NC_091048.1, read as the reverse complement.
GTGCAGTCCACGGATCCTTGTAAATAATTTGAAAGTCAAATTTTATGGAACACCGCATCGATTGGTTCCTTTCGACGGCAAACATTACACTAATGAATTGGAAATGATGTTCTCCTTTCGAACTGCGGAACTGTACAAACAAACATTTGTAAGAGAAGTCCAAAAGCAGTTAGAAGGTTTCTGGAAGTTTTCTATCGATGTTTCTACCGTCTAGATTCTGATCTAGATTGCTTGGTAACCAGTCTTTGCGAAATCAGTCTCACTACAAACTTCAAAATACATAAAATGACATTTATTTTTTGAGCTACAACTTTTTTAAATTGCTTTTAGTCTTCTACGTTGTCAAACAACCTCGTAGGTAAAATTTCGGCACATTTTAAAAATACACCCTGTATATCATATTTTATAAAACATACACCAATGCGGTTTCCTTGTTTTAAAGCATATTTCCTATAGGTTACTTCGCATTGGCGTACATTTTATAAAACATGATATACAGGGTGTATTTTTAAAATGTGCCGAAATTTTACCTATAAGGTTGTAGGACAACGTAGAAAACTAAAAGCAATTTAAAAAAATAAGTCAACCTTCATATTAATTACTATAAATTAAAATACGTGAGTGCTTTTAAAGTAAAAAATTACATGATAAGGACGCTCGGTCAAGTGATTAGAGACATGTTAAGTTCTCGCCGTTTAAAACCGAACGTGAATTTTTCAGGTGTTACGAGAAATGCTCGAACACCTGAAATTATTTCTATTTTTGACGGCTGAAAAATTCATGGAGAAATTAACGGGTGAGGTGAGAAGTTGAAATAAACTTCGTCGAATCTAACCTGTAATTACCGTACTTAATTAACTGTTGTTTATTATTACCCGGAGTAGAATATCTAGGGTGATGTTGACATAAATAACACTAATTATACGTTTCTGACGGCGCCATTACGTTTTTCATGCGTAATTACTTTACCCGCGCGGCGAAAACCGAAAAAAACGTATCAAGTGGGTAAACGTCAAAATTTTATCCGCCATAACCGCGCGAGCTACGATGACGCCATCTACGTCGATCGCAGCGTTTCATTCCCGAATTTAAAATCGAATTAGCGTCGAATTTTCGGTGCGGACCGTAAAAATTTTACGACGTCGGTGCCGGAGCGCGCGTTTTCCCGGAAAAACGGTGGCGGTGACGGATGCGGCGTCCGGAGGGCATCGGGAAATATTGAAAAATTGAAAAAACGCCCTCAATTACGGCCGCCCGAAGAGGGTACGTTTTTGTTACAAGCAATAACTTTCACGGGGAAGAATAATGTCGACATGTTAAATTAAAAGACATTACATTGGGTTATTTTCGTGCCGTAAATCTTTTTATATGAGTGTTTTCGTTGCCATAAAGTCCGGGGAGTTGAAGCGATGGGCTTTCGGCCTTTCTCGCACCGGAGTGATTCATCGGGGCGATATTTTTTAATCCAGCCGGCAGATGGCGACTCGTCCCGCATCTCCCCGACGACGGGCGTCTTCACCGTCGCCGGTATAAACAATGCAACGTGTAATAACCGGCGTAATAGGTTACGATGAACCTTGCAGCACACCGAGATTGTTTTTTTACGCCGGCCAACGACCATGATTATTTATAGTAATAGCCACTTGTACGCTCACAATAGGGATCGGAATTTAAATGATAACCCAGCAGTTTCGAAAATTAACGTAATAAGTGGGAGGGTAGCGTACCGTCCTGCAAGATTACCGGTTTTATCCGCGGATGGAAACGAGGAAAAAATACGTCAAAACCGGTGTTTATTTAGTGGGGCGGGACGTAATTACGGGGGGGTAATTAAAAAAAAAGGAGGAGAGACGCGGCTGCACGGGCTGGGATCGATCTCGGGTGTAATTATGCATTTTTCGGTGCAGCTCTCCTGACCTGCATCCTTGATTATGACTTGCTTTTTCTTCTTCATCATGTTTTCGATCTTCCGATCTTCATCGCTGATCCATTTCTGCGTCTGGCTCTTCTACCACCTAATTCTTCAAACATCACCTTCAACACCTCCCGGCTTAACTCCCCAACGATACACCTGTTTGCGTTATCCGGCTCGAAGGACCAAAAGCAAACTACACCTTTCGGTCTTTTATTTAGAATTTGAATTCTTTTGAATTTGTTCATACTTTCTTGGTTTCACTACATGCTCTTAAACCTTTTTGCTGTTCTTTTAAAAAAAATCTATTGAAGGTAATGTCCACGAAGAATTTATGTGTGGTTTTTTCTACTCCTTGACAATACTTGCTGTACGTAACTGCTCGATCTGCAACGGTTGGAATCGAATCATTCAGTTTAGTTTCGAACAACAAGGTCTTCATTTCCATTTACAGTTTCTTCTTCACCATAAGACAAATTATCTTCACTCTTCTATCTTCTTAATCCCTTTATCTTTTATAGGTATACTGTTTTCATATCTTCTATGCAAACATATTTCTTCAGTTGTACATTCATTTTTTCTTCTTCTCTTCCTCAAAAGGGTTTATGCTGAACTGTTTCTTTTTATTATCACAGTTCTTAATTTTATGCTTGTTTTGGCTATTCCTGTCCACTAGTCAGAATACAATCTTCAAATAACTCGAATAACTAATTGGTATTTTTTCTGCTCTTTCTTCCTTTTCCGTTTAGAATTTGGAAAAAACATCTGTAAAGTCTCAACGGTCATGCTCATGAATCATGCTTCTTTTTTAGTTAAATGCCGATGCAGGCATTCTGAAATCTTTGATTCTAAACTTCCTTCACAGTTTCTTCATTCCTGTAATATTTTCTTAGTCCCGCTCTATTTTTCTTCCATTTTCAAAATATGTTTCAGTTTCTTCTTCTATCTAAGATAATCTATGTTAATAATTTTCTTGTGTTCATTCCCTGATTCACCCTGCTTCTCGCTTTCTTCCCCCTCGATGATTTTTTCTGTTCTACCGCAATTTTTGCTTCATTCCCATTTAATGAGAATCCTTGCTCTCTTGGAGCGACAACAAAGTCCTTTTGAAACTTCCACTCGGTTTTTGCTTTTGTCATTTCCCCTCTTCCCCGAGGGTCGTTCGTTGTCGCCTTTCTTCTTTTTTCTTCCGTAATTTGTTGTTCGTTTTTGAACTGTGCGAATGCATTCGTGCAATTAGTTTATACAGGGTGTTCCGTGTGCGTCGCCGCGACCGCATCTTATTGACTAGGTCAAACGGTAATAATCTAACCAATTAAGCGATGGCCCGGTCGGAATTACGATGATCACATTAAATGCTAAACAACAGGAAGAGCCAATAGAGAATTTGCATCTTAACTGGGGATCGGCGGGGGTCCGGAGGGAGGATCGGCAAAAGTTCGGTTTGACACATGCGTGTTTATTGTTTTTCAGTAAACAAAGCGTCCTCTGGAGTGCGTTCTTGAAAATCTCTCCTGGTGTAGTACAAGGGTTCGAACAATGTAATGGCGACACTCGACGTCAATCATTCGCATGAATGGGAAAGGATAAAAAAACGATTTGGTCCGGCCGTAAATATTATGTAAATATGCACTTGCAATTCAAGTGGAAAGCACGACGGTCTGTCGGGTTCTTTCTTTCTTTCTCGTGGTTTATTTTTTTTGTTCTTTTTTTATTAATCGCATAATATCTAAGGCCGAGGTAACATTGTATAAATAAATTTATGAATCCCATAAAAAGCAGACATTACGAAAGTTGCTCGATTGTATGTATATTTACCAAATAAAACGAAACAGCGATGTTTATCAAAAGAATACAACATAAATAAAAAAAGTTTTTAAAGCTTTATAAAACATTTTATTTTCCCGGAAACCCGTATAAAACGATATCGGCGAGTGGCGTTCTCAGGGTCGTGGAAAATACATTTTCCCTCTCGGAGGAGAGAGCATGCGAAATCGAAAAAAATACGCCGACATATTTCTTCGTCTTTTTCCTCCTGTCTACTTTGCTCCCTTTCGAAAACGTCAAAACATTATCGGTCGAAATTTATGCGCGGAAAACCGACCGCTCCCCGTCTACGCCACCACCACCACCACCACCACCCCGACACATAAAATTCCCTCATAGTTAATACAATTCAAAGTATTCAAATTCTCATATCGATTACATAACTCTCGTTCCGCGAACGCGGACGCCCGAAGAGGAGGGAGGGAGAGGTGGTGGCGGCGGGGTTGCCACCCTCCTTTTACCCCGAGCAGAGCCCCGCGCCACCACCCGACCCCCCAAACAAACCCAACAACTTCATTCTTAATGAGATTTTCCCGGATCCATAAATTTTAGCCTATAGCTCATTCCACAACATTAATTTCATTGCTAAATACTCGCAATAAATTATAATATAATGAACAAGCCAAATTGGGATATAAATAAATAGTGTAATTAAAATCGGAGAAAACGTTGCCGGGGGGCGGCGCGATCGACCAAAAACGGCCCGAGCTCCGACAAATCCTTTTTTAAAATATTCATGAACTCGGAGATCAGACCTAATCTTCGTAGGTAGATAAAAATGAAAGAGGAGCAATCTTTTCCGACTTGATCGTCTCTCGTTCCCGAACAAAGGACGTCGAATCCTCGACGGGTCGGTTTGTTTGTTTATTTAAATATTGTCTCCGTCTCTTTTCTTGTTTTTCCCCGATTAGCAAATCGAAACGGAGGAACAACAACAAAGGCGACTTATTAAAAATTACTTTAGCGAATAATAACTGTTTACGGACGGTTCCGCGTTCATTAAGGATCTGTGTACACACACAAAAGGTGCCTCGACCGGCGGCTATCCTGCACAATTACCGTTCCAGGACAATAGGCGAACCATTCAAAAGTGTAATATGTATTTAAATTGGCCGCACCGTACGCTAATTTCACGTTATTTACCGAATCACGACTGCATTAACCCACTTTCCGATTTTGCGGGATTTCTGCCGTCAGACGTCAGATGGGACGACGACCACGACAACCAACAACAGCACAAATACGATTTTAATCGTCACGACTCGAAATCATCAAATTCTCATATTTATTACCGAGATGTTGCACCAGTTCAACTAGGAAAGCTACAAAACTGGTACCGCAACATGTTGCTGCACGGTTCCATCCTGTTGAAACTAGACCAATGAATTTGTTGTTTACTTCTCGCATCATTACCCATGGTACCGTCAGACGACGTAGAAATATGGATTCGATCCTCCCGTTCCGAGAAGAACATTCCGGTCGAGGCGATTTTCAAGATTTTATGACATGTCACGTGGCTCGGGTCCATAAAAACGGCCCTGTTTTACGAATGTCGCGTAAAAAGCCAGCAACTTTATCGAAATGCGTCGTTTAAACCTGCAACAACTGTCGACATAATTTACAAACGCGAATCTGGATCGAGCTGTGATCGCAAATTTTCGTCCCTTTCCGGTCCGTATCAAACTGTGGGCGATGCGCGAAGCATCACAGCGTGTTCCGTCAGGCGTCGATTTGTGAATTTTCGAAAAACGATCTTCGAGGAGAGAACTTAACTTGTCGAATTTCTCTCCGGCGATTTGAATATCGTCAAACGAGTTCCAAAAGAATTACTTTTAACTTTCACAAATTTTAGCACATTACGTTTATTGCGTCATTTCATCGAGTGAAGGTATAAAGTATTGTTCCAGTTTGTTATCAAATATCTCGTTAAAGAAGTGGAATAAAGCTTGCGGAATGGCTGTTTCTATCAGCGGCGAACATTACCGGCAAATCAATAAGTCGGAGTGAAAGAGGGTTATTTTCAGAAAATTCTACCCAATCGAGGCGCGGAGTTGGAGTCAAAGCCGTCGTGAAAATTATCGATGATTTACTACAGTAGTACTATCGACAGATGATGGAAGGTTAAAGCAAGACGCTTGTTTGTTTTCCTTTTGATTTTGTCCCAGAAGAGCGATAAAACCGCAGCCGCGATTCCCAAGCTGTCACAACGCGTTCGCGTAATCATTGATAATTTTCTGCTGCAAAATACTATGCGAGAAGACATTTTTCGGGCATGAGCGTATTATTTGAGGCACGAGCGACGAAGGAGCGAGCGCGAATGTGCCGAATTCGTCTTTACGCATCGAAGTTGATACCTATAATATTTTTTGAAACGAATATTATGTCTGATTTGTCGTGTACCCTTTGTGACTAGATGGCGCTTGGCCATACGATTGCCAAAGTGTCAATCGTCAACAATCCAAATTGGAGAAATGGCTCAAGAAGGCGAAGGCTTTTTGGATGATTTTGAAACACTAGTGCGCGAAATCTACGTTCGCGGTTGACTATTGCGGTCGCGAAATGTCATTTTGAAGGTAGTAAGTTCAAAAAACCTACTTTTTCGAAACGCGAAAGTTGGAGCTTCCCAGATGAAACCGCATGTCTTCTACAATCGCGGCGCTTAATTGTGACATCTAAGGTTACGTAATTCCAAGACTTCAGTGCAATTAGTTTTAGTTGGTACAAATTTCATACAATCTTGCTCCCAACGATTGCTTTTGACGATAATTTGTAAGTTTTTCGTTGGATTCTTGTCGTAACTTGAATACGCGTACGCGAAACGGCTTCCTAACCTTACTCTCTCGCAATGCTGTTTTCTGGCTGTCGCTTATGCAACACACATTGTTGCTGCCATTAAACAACGCAAACCACGGTTACCTCAAGTTACCACCTCCGCCATTATTGTTTTTTCTCCGTTTCCACTGGAATTTTCTCGATCGCGCAGCACTCGAGCAATTAGACTTAATCTGTAGTGGAACGGCATTTGCCTGCACGTTACAATGGTTATGGCGGCCATGGAGGATTACGGCCGGTGCAGTCCCATTAGCAGGTCCCGTCTACTTTTCCGCACCATCGGATCACGTCAACCGCGAACGATTCAATTAATTATCGAGCGGCATTCGCACAACGACGAACGTGTAACACGGCCTCAAAAAAGTCCTCCGACCATATGGCATCGCGTCACCCATTAACCGTACAAATCTAGCCATAAATAATAAATAAGCAATTAACGGTAAATTTCTAATTAAGTATCCCACGCTGCAGCAGCGAAAGTAGCCGCCGCGGCTTGTTTGTTTTAATCGCGGTGTTGGGGGGGCCCGCGGGCTCGAAAAGTCCGCTCCGGTCCTGGACCGGGCCCCGGATTTTTCCGGGCCGGGGGGCGGAAGTTCGGAGGCGACCGCACACGTTAATCCACTTGGAAATTCGGCAACGAACTTCCGCTCGAGATCTTAATATTGTAAATTGAAATTAGGGAGGTGCGCCAGCGCACCGCCACCGTTTCTGTTTTCCTGTGGAAATTTCGCCCGATGAATGAATAATCAGATCGAATTAGCGTGTGTGGATGTGCGCGCACGGGTTGGAGGAATTGCACCCGCCGCCGCCGCCGCCGAACTTGCAATTCCGCCACGTACCTAATTCCGGGGCAAGTCGAGCCGTTTAATGGAGTTTATGTAATGTACATTTCAGCTACCAGATCGAGGTTAGAATAATATGGATTGCCTGCAAATAATTTGCTCGAGGAAATGGCTTTCTGTTTGTTCAGCCATGTTGCGCGACGCGATTATTCCGAAACGTCGCCACCGGAAAAAAAACTCCACTCCAATTAACGCGCGCGCGGATTTCCAGAGATGCAACTGATCAAACACTCGACGGCCTCTCCGCGCATCGATCGGCGGCGGCGAATAATTACAAAAAAAAACACACGCGGGGGCGGCTGGGGGAGAGGCGCCCCCGATATCGGCGAACCTTGAAAGAGTTTATTACTTTTTCAAACTCCAACCCCAACTTTTTAATCATCGTAATTGGCCATCAAAGAAAGTTCGCAAAAAGACCTATCAGGGAGAACAGTTTCCGAGCTTGTGTAAAATAAATTTAGTATGAAAAGCGGGAATATTAAGAATACAATTTATTTTCATGAAATAATCTGAAATTCTTAATTAGATTTGAGCTGCTTTGAAATACTGTCATGTTTATTTCAATTATACAGAGCCCTCCTCTATCGACCGTTCGTTCTCCCTCGGCTTTTATTTTCCGCCTTGGCGGAGCTTTCAACCAGCGCCTCTCAAAATCTACTCCGCGAGTTCCGTCAAAGGAAAATCGCACTCGTTAGAAATCGAATTAAAATTTCCAACAATAAACGTAATTTATCGACGGATAATTGGCGTTTACAACCGCGCCGACCTTGAACAACCTCAACTACAACCGAAGGTGAAAGCGAACGGTCCTTTCCGGGACGTACGGTACGTCACGTTACGCTGCGCTACGTCCAAATGACGTAGCGTCTAAATAAACATAAAAACAAGAAAGCATTCGTGGCCGTGATGGATGCGGGTCTTTAATATTCAGCATTCTTTATTTCACTTTCGTTCGAATTCCGCATAATTTACACTTTAGAACTATTTCAAGTATTTAACCTTTGACAGCGCTGTAAATAGCCGAGAGGAAGAAAAATGTGCCGTTTGACGGTCAATTTGCAGCAATAAAATTGTGCGGGTATAATGACGCTATCTGTGAAATTATATGTAAAATGGTGCGTTAGCCGATGATTTATAATCTGTAAAACAAAAACCGATTCCACTTTCGTTATATAGTTAAATTTAGTCGACACAGTTACGAACAGCATTCGGCCATAATTGTGATAAATGCGTCCATAAATTTAATTTACAGTTAAGACTGATTTTAAACGTTTCCAACTATTTCGTCAACGTAAAACTGGTACAACAATTTATTAAAATTAATGAGTACACGTGGTCGGTCGACATTTCGAAATAGAAGAAATCTTGGGCGTTCACGTTTCCGCTCAAATTGATTCAACGTAACCAGAAAAATCTCAACGGTCGAGGTTCAACAAGATTGGGCTCCATCGCACTGCGCCACTTCGAAATGCCTGTTTGCACTTTTCACACAGCGACTTGAAAAGGATCAAGAAGACAAAAGATCTTTCTTTGGTTTTCAAAACGTTGAAAACTTTGGTAGATCGCACCGAAAGTTTCTGAATGCCATGAAATCAATGGTCGTTGTTTTATGCATTAACAGTTAAAATTTGATTACAATAAATATCACCGTTTTGCGTGCAGTTTTGTTGCATTGTGGAAATGCACTCGACGAGCTGGGGTTTATCGTAAATTTGAGTTTACTTTTGGTGACGAAGCACTTTCTGAAAGAACTGTTTTCAATTGGGACAATGAATTACAATTTATGAGGCTCTCACCAAGCGACAATTTACGTGAAGAAAAACCAGTTTCTGTCGTGACAGAAGAACGGAGCCTCTTATCGAAAAAGGTAACTGAGTCACACAGAATTACAACAAGTACGACAGACGTTGCCATAACTGATACTGACAACATCTTCGACAATCGTTTGAGCATCTGGAAAAGTTGTTGTTTTTGGATGTCTCATGATTTAGCAGATGGCAACAAAGCGTTGAACGATGCAAGGAAACAGTAAAAATAAAAAGAAGGTTCTTCTAAAGGGGTCTCCAAACGACAGCAGTCAAAGCTAAGCAATCTAGAAGTGCTGGGAAAAAGATGGAATTTTAAATCTGTTGCTTTGGTAGGCAATCAGACTGTCTTCCAAAAGTCTTTGAAAAGTGTAGTTTATGGAGTTGGATATCATTACTGTCATCTAAAGGTTTACTAGAGGTGTCAGAAATAAAATTAATGAAACATTCACCTCATAGTCACCATCACGTGATTTCTTTTAGTGTCAACAGACGAAATGCGTGATTTAAAATCGCAGTTTTTTAAAACTTCCATTTCTGTGACTCAGAAAAAGCGTAATTTTTGAACAACAAAAATAAGATCTCGATTCACCAAACGCATCTGATCAAAAATCTAATCTGCTGATTGCTTCCCTCCAGATGAAATTCATTTCAAAAAACGCACATCAAAGGAAACATCCACCGGAAGAGCACGAGGTCGCAGTTATTCGGATTTTAACCCCCAATTTGTCCCACGGTGGGGTCGGAAAGTCCGGTGCAGGACCGGGGGTCGACACCTTCCACCCCCGAAAAGAGCGGCCCTCGCCAAACCGTCCCCGGCGAAAACCTGTCGAGATATTTGCGTTCTTTTACGCGACGGGGCCCCATTAATATTCATTACACTTTTAATTACGTTGACTTTGTGTCTCCATTTAATCCATTTATTTATATTTATGTCGCCATGAATTTTAATTATGCGATATTTATTCGACGGTATGATGCAACAACAACCCTTGCGCGGAAAAAATTACGCTTCCCGATTCCCGCAAGCCGAAGGAGAATCCATCTGGATCGTCGGGGGCGCTGACATCGTCGAAGAGTGTCGTCGTCGCGTTCCGCCGGCGGACCGTACACACGGCAATTTGTCCGAGAGTCACGCTTCACATGATGGATGAACTGGAGGACGGGAATTTACATGATTACATACATTAGAATCGCCGTGATTTATATTCGTTCGTCTGTTGTTTTATTATTAAACATCGAAATTACGGGGTGACTCGGACTGTGACAAACGGGGCGCGATCGACGCCGCTCCCAGCCAGATTTATCGAGAGCAATAACAGAAAAGTGGCCGATCGACGGGAATGTGATGATCAAGTACCACCGGAGGTTTCCAACAAATCCACAGAGAGGGTGCATCGGTCGGGGTGAGCGAAAATGAACTCGACCCAGATATGGAAGTACCACCCGGGGTACTCGTTGGAGGAACCAACTAGCAGCAATGGTAAAGTCACAGGTTCTTCGATCAAATCAACGTAAATGTTGAACAACGTCAAGTTGTAGTTAGATAAGTACTGGATATATTTGTGGTACTTGTCAGAATAACTTGAGTACTGACGTGAATTATTATACGGAAGTTTTTGTTCACTGCAGATACTTTTACACCGCAAATAGAACAGGAGTATCTCAAGTACTAGTTTCAGGTGGTCACACGTTGTCATAATACCGTCTGTTTTTGAGATAATTTTGTTCCTCTATAATAAGTAGTCAATTGAAACGACATGTTTGACGTCGATAAAAACGTACTGTTTTTTTAGAGCGACAAATACATGTGTTGATCATTTACTACAGCAGTACCGCCTGTTCAACGAGTGATAAAATAAATACTTTAAAACAAAACAAATATTTTGTGTTATTTAATCCCGAGTCCCAAAATTATCTGGTCGAATTACATTCGAGCCTTTTTCTCTCGACGATTTTTTGTTTGACAACCCAAGCACTGTTACCGTGCAGAAGTTTACCTCAAAAAAACTGTCAGCTGGCAGAATCGTGTCAAAATCAATCAGTACCTAACCAAAATTCTACGCAAAAAGCTTTCGTGGCACACTTTCGGATAAAAAAAAGATTTTGCGTAATTCCACCAGACTAAATATACAACGTGATCAAGAATGACTGAATCTGTTGGTAACGATGAAAATTTGAATGATTTTGGTACCACTGTAATCTAAACGCATTTCCGGTTGTCAGCTTTGACAGAGTTGACAGGCGAATTTGACGTTTACCATCAAAGGGTCATTTTTGTAATAGCATAACCCGACATAACCAAATTTTTTTGTAATGTGGTGTCAAGTTAAAACATCCGGTCAGTGCCAATTACGAAACAGAAAAACACCAATATTTTTCATTGTTTCATTGCCAACAGACTCAGTCGTTGATCACGCTGTACATTTGGTGAAAATCAGTAGTACTATTTTTGATAGCTACTAAGAAACAATCATAATAAAATAATATACCGTTCGAGAGTTCTTAGCATGCTGAAGACATTATTTTACCGCTGCAAATGAATTATTGATCATCAACAAATAACACAGGAGTCATAAATCATAGATTTTCATAAATTGTTTCGAAAAACTTCACAATATTAGAGAATTTCTCATTTAATATTTAAGGATCATAAATTACGGTTTTGGAAGGCAGCCAATATACATCTAATCAAATAATCAATGTAAACATCCATCAATCGCTAATTTATTCGACGAGCGTGTAATTGCGAATACCCACAAAGATGAAGTATGCGGCACGAGCCGTAGGCCATTACACGCGAGTGAACGCGATACTTTTTCTACGACGTATAGTGGAGTATGAGTCACACTCACAGCTGCGAGTAATAGTCATATTACTCGATAGTAAATGTATGTATGTAAAATGAATTAAACAGAGGTGGGAGTGAAGAAAGCACACTGATAAATTAATATCGAAGAGAGTGAGAAAAATAGTTGGAAGTGGAGACTTTGAAAATGCATTTTTAAGTTGCAACCTGGTACGGACGAAGTAGAATTCTTCATTTCGAAATAGTACACCATCCAAACCGTCCGAGTAAATTTGTTAGTGTGCAATTCCGCACTCGGTAAAAGCCTCTCCCGGCTCACATATCTTCACTAAAGCGTCTGTTGCAGTTTTTTCGTTTTTGCGCGTTCGGGGGCGGCGGTGCAAGCCGTCCGTCTGAATTTTTCCCTGTCGCCTCCCCGGGGGCAGTTTCGCGCCCGTCGCGCAAATCAATTCCGAATCGGGAATAATTTCGGCGATAACTCCGAGTTCGGCGGGGGCGGGCCGTTTAAATTGAATAGTAAATGTACCACACCGCCCGGCTTCCAAAGCATTAGTAATAAATCAAGTCATAATTGGATTTCAGAAGGGATAAGGCGAATTTTCCGAGTGTATCGTTCCGCGCTGGAAAGAGACGGTCGCCGCCGCCGCCGCCGCCGTCGACGTGGATCCGTCCCCCGGAGGCGTATTCATGAGTTTAAAATTACAGCCCGGCCAACCTTTATTGCATCTTTTAACCCTTTAACTAAGGCAATTGTTAAATTAATCCACTTTGTGTCGTTGAATTAACATTTTTAACATTGCATCAAGCCAATTCTCGATGAGTCATTATTTTAATTCGGACGGAGTCGAGGCGCGGCCGATTTTCACCCCGCCCCCACCCCCTCGTGCCGGGGGCGGCGAATTAAGAGGGAAAATATAGCGTCCCGGGAAAAAGGAAGAGACGGAACGGTAATCACAGAACGCATTCGGGCTCCTGAAACTTGCAAATTCCATTCAATTCGAATTGTTCTCGGTAAATTCCATTTGTTTCAAAATAATTTCATCTTTTTGCTCGGAGTTTTAAAGTTAAATTGAACAATGTAAAGCAAACGAAGTTTTATGAGTTCCATATACATTATAAAAGTAGTTACGGAGCACAACTTCGCCGGTAAAAGGGAGTGCAAAACTCATTTCGCAGAGGATGCGCGAACGATAAAAATTCACAAAATACATAAAACGACTTCCACGAAACCGATACAGGTAGACTGGATGGATGCATTATGTAAACGGGGGCGGCGAAAAAAACACACACGATCTGAATAAAAAATGACGGGTGGCGGCGAGTGCAATTTTTTCACGGTTCATCACGACTAAGTGCGATTTGTTGTTCGTCCTCCCGAACGATGGATTTTTTCGATCAATTAAACGCCGCGCCAATCGCGAACTGTTGAATTTTTGGACAGGACGGGGCGCCCCCCCACACGACGACACTCTTGCTGCAACAGCCGTAAAACAAACGAGATTAAGATGAACTGCAGCGTATTTTAAATGAAATGCAAATATATACAGGGTGTTATTGAAAGTTGTACAGATATTATAACCACGAGCTACTGGCTTCGGCACATTTTAAAAATACACCCTGTATATCATATTTTATAAAACGTACACCAAATGCGGTTTCCTTGTTTTAAAGCATATTTCCTATTGGTTACTTCGCATTAGCGTACATTTTATAAAACATGATATACAGGGTGTATTTTTAAAATGTGCCGAAATTTTACCTAAGAGGTTGTAGAACAACGTAGAAAACTAAAAGCAATTTGAAAAAATTGTAGCTCAAAAAATAAATGTCATTTTATTTTTGGACATAGAATTTTTTAAATATTTTTTCCGAGTTCTACATGAAGCCAGTAGCTCGTGATTAAAATATCTGTACAACTTTTAATAACACCCTGTATATATAATATACTTATATATAATTATAGAAGTTCATTTATTATTCGGCGAAATTAGAATCTCGAGGAGAAATGTCTGCTTTGATGCAGAAGCGTCCGACGACGGATGTGAATACGAACGAGTCAAAAAGGACATCTCCGGACCGTCTCGTCCTGTTAAACCTTGTGGCACTTTCAACAGGCGCATTAGTCCCACAATAAAACGAGACCACAACGCAGACATAAAATACGTAACTCGACTTTATAGTCTAAATTTACGTCTACAAAAGAAACTGCCGATATTCACACGACTCGTAACATTTTATTCGCACAGTGGTCCGTCGAAAATTGCCAAATCTGTAATTGTAAACGCGTTTAAACGCAGTCCAATTTGTTTTTACGACGCCACTAAAAGTAGAACAATTATTGCAAAAACACCGAACGTGGAGTGCGGATAAAAAGTGAGAAAAAGGAACGACGGAGTTGAAGGAATTTTGGTACCGTCGAGAAGAAAAAAAACAAACACCGAAATGTCAATGAGTTGCAAAATGTTGTTAGTTTGTGCACACAATGGTGTTTTACAAATTCGCCAACCACAATGGAAAAGACAGGCTATACTTAGTTTAATTAGAATCGAAAAATGGTTACCGATTTATTGTTGCGATTGTATTAGATAGTATTTGCAATCAATTTTTATAAGAACTGTTTACAGTAAGTTATCGAGTATTGTGACGGTGAACAATGGAGATAGTCGTAATAAATTATTACTTATGGCAAATCAAATTAAAGATAATTATCTAATAACAGAACGGCAAAATTGAATGTAGTGGCAGGTGCCGTTATTAAACCGGCGAACAATGGTCGGCTACGAATTGGTCCACAAAACGTTTCGAAAATAATAATCAAAAGATACGATCGATACGTCAAGGTCTAGAGCGATGGGGGAAAATTACGGACACTTATTTTCCACGTGCCAACAACGATTTCGGGTCTCAATCGAGGGAACTGAGACAAAAATTTCACGACATCGTCATTGTGTCACAGAGAAATCGAGAACAAATAAAGAGAGAAAAAAAATCCCGAGTGTCAAAAGGAACTTCAAGGGCAACGCACCATCATCTGGTACTACCACTAGTTCTGTTTTTACAAGAAAGAGCCAACAGATGGACTAAGTAATTATGATTTACATCTTAATTTTTAATGAAGTGAAACAAGGCGAGGAAATGAACTGTAATTCTTCACAGTTTTATTGAAATTGTCTTCATTACATCTTGCGGACCATGAAGATCAACAATTTTAAATTGCGTCTTGCTCCAGTTTTTAACTTTACGTTCCTACCACTTCGTCCGAATCTTGATTGCCGATCGAAGACGAATCTTTGATTGGACTAGCTCGTGGAACATTTGCTTTGAAATTTGCTTCTTCTACAATCAAGCCGTTGTTCTTTTCATTAAGCCAATAAGATTAAGTATGTTTGCTAAGTGCATCAGTCATCACAGCTGTTAGGGAGGGGCATGAGATTATAATTTAAACACAAACATAAAGTGCATTTGATTGTCATTCGGATTTGTTAACTTTTAAGTGCAACGGAGCTGCCACGTATTGTTTTGGTTTGAGAATTCTGTCAGGAAAGCAACATTTTGATACGACAGTTATAGATCTGAAAATGAGACCTGGAAGACTAGAAGATAGT
Organism: Tenebrio molitor; assembly: GCF_963966145.1. NCBI lineage: Eukaryota > Metazoa > Arthropoda > Insecta > Coleoptera > Tenebrionidae > Tenebrio > Tenebrio molitor. The sequence goes on along the minus strand of NC_091048.1, from coordinate 28,133,806 downwards.
TCTGACAGAAATAAATTTGCTATGAAGGAGTTAAATTCTTGAATTTCGTCTTTACACGCCTGAGGCAATGGATTAACCGCGCGCATACATTATCGTCACAGTCAAAACAAGAGCTTTATCTGAAAACATATGTCGCCATTATGATGGCATATAATGGTCAGAATTGCTACAGCTATAGAGATTTTAGAACTAGGGAACTGAAGGATTTACAAAGAAACGTAGCAACCGAATGAGAAGTAATGGATCATCCTGTACATTTTCGGATTTACAATTATGAAGTCTGATAGATATACTGGGCGCAAATTAATCATAAAAAGTCAAAAAGGAGTTTAGATGAAAAATAATAGCTTATCTTTCGTATTCTCCAGACTTGGCTCCATCAAATTATCACTGGTTTCGAAACCTAGACAATTATTTGAAAGCAAAGTAGGTCAAAATGATGATGACATCCAACAGAAACTGTATAATTTCTTTTGTGTCAAAAATAGATACGTAGTTGTTGAAAAAGAAAGTATTATTCCATATTATTTCTTTCTTTAAATAAATTATTTGTGGAATGAAGAGCATACAGCTCGATACTCACATTTTAGATCGGACATTTTTTATAGATTAATTCCCACACCAGAATAAAAATGCCCAAATTCAACTCGTAAAATTGTCAAAGCAAAAAGTTTTCGTAAAATTGAAAAATTTATGCGATAAAAAATTAGGTCTTGTTATTTTACCTTCGACAATTTCTCCTTATTGCCAAGTAGTTTACATAAAATAGTTGCTGCACGATTTCTATGTGAAGCATTATTATACTCGTAGTTACTCAAAAGACAGGGCGAAGTAGCTCTTTTAGTCCCTCGGAAGTAAAAACACAGCGAACTAGGTTAATTTTTGATGGTCAAATTGTTACCTTGACGCGATATTTAAAAAATAAAGTAGTGTAAGGACAAAAAAATTAAAATTATCCTTGACAAACACGATATAAAAAAAAAAACAATTGGATACCAAAATGTATTTCTTGTGATTATATTAAATAATGTCACGTTGACAGTTCTACACGTTACGACCAAGAAGAAAAATCTAGTGTGCTCTGTTTTGCTTGCTGTGTCTATTTGCACAAATTCCATTACGTTTTTAAATGATTAAATTAATATGAAATAAAAAATGATTAAAACAGCATGTATACCACGGGAGTACAGTGTCGTCCCTTTTGTAATTATTACCTTCGCTGCGTTTGTGCGATAAACTTTCACAGGAGATGAAAAGATGCACACTTCAGTCCCTTGTCATATAATAGTTACATATTTACGAACCGAGTGCGAGAAGATGTTTTTCGCGCATGAGCGCATTATTTGAGACACGAGCGACGAAGGAGCGAGTCCTTCATTTGCGCGAATGTGCCGAATACGTCTTCGCGCATCGAAGTTTGTACAAACGAACATCACGTCTGATTTATCATGTACCCTTTGTGAATAGATGGCGCTTGTCCATGCGCTTGACAAAATGTCAATCGAATTAATAGCGATTTATTTTCACTCTTTCGAAATTTTCAACATCCAAATTCGAGAAATCAGATTTTGGATTTTGAAGCACTAGTGCGCGAAATCTACGTTCGCGGTTAACCGTTGTGGTCGCGAAATGTCATTTTGAAGGTGGTGAGTTGAAAAATATGTATCTATACAATTTGCTCGAGCAATTTTTTTCTCATTGACTTAACTTTTCTTTAACATTGAAACAATTTTGATTTGGTACTGGGGGAAGTTGGGAGTTCTTTCGCGAATACTGCGACTGCTCTAGCTACCGCTTTTTCTTTTAAATAAGGATGTAAAACGAAATGTTCGACATAACGTACGAGTTTCTTTCTAAATTTCTCTTTGAAAAGAAATTCCACAGTCACAGGTCGCAGCTTTTGGTCGGCCTGTACCAAATCTTATCTCTGTGTGTTCACACAACAATAACACTGTGTACAAAAACCACATATTCCCACTTAGGACATAAAGAACGACAGTATAAATATAACGATAATAACTTAAATAATTTACTAGGGAAATTTGCATACGTTAAAATAAAGTCGAATATAAACTGAAAGCTGACATATAATTTAGCGCGAAATGTATGCAAGAACCATTCTCCACTTTTCAGTTACGAGTGGCTCCGTCTCGCTCGAACACACAAACAAGAACGGCCTTGACTTTTAATTACGCTTAATTAAAACGTTTAACAGCGTGATAAATTATAATAATACCAATTTAGAGATCCATAAATTAGGGCGTCAAATTTATATATTTTTTTGGCCGGGTGTATTTGCGTGTCCCATCGTTCTAGGTGTCCCATCGCGGCCGAATCTCGATCATCACGCAAGAGAAAAGGGGCCACCACTTCACCACACACACCACGCGCCTTCAGAAACAGAACGACTCGACCTTGAAGGATACAAGAATCCGGTTCTACTGGAAACGCGCCGAAGATGCTGCGGCTAACAAAGAACCCAACCGGGAGGGAAGGGGCCGGGAGCCGCGGAAACAAATCCGTGCCCTGGGATGCCCTGTTTTATTATGTTTAAACAGAAACCGACCGGAACTTATCTCTTGTTACGTGTAAACAGAATTTTATCGTGGATTAGTATTTGCCCGGTGCACGAATTCCGGACTGGATGGCTTATCTGCGGCCGGGAAAATATTTACACTAACCCGACACTTTCGGGAGGGGCGCTCCCCCGAGAGTCGCCACTTGGGGGCTCCCGACTTCGGCCACGGATTTTTCACGGACCTGCTGCGATTCACCCAAGTCCCACGGCGAAGCAATTAATTAATTGTCCGCGAGAAAGAACCCAATCGGGAATGGAAGAAGAGAAAACCGATTCCGGACGTCCTTCGCATCATTTTTATCTGGAGATCTTGAAAAGGACGTGATGCTAACAGATACGCTAATGAACGTTAATAATTTGGATAAATTATAATTAAGTGAACTGCTTTTAGATGAAGTGTTTAGGAGGAGGTCTCTCGGGATGGACTTTAATTAATTAAGACCACAATAAATTAATCTTAACTGGGCTCGTGGTCATGTTGATCAGAGAAAAAAATAATTCAATTCCGTCGAAAATGTTCGTCGAGATCGACTGTAATTTGTGATTTTTACAAAGATTCAAGAAGTACTTAATCTTCAGTTCCTTGGAGCTGTCGAGCAGTAATTTATGACGGTGATAAATTACTGAATAAAAATTAATTGCAAGAATATAATATTAATGTAGGCAATTAAAAAACAAACAGAAATAGTAATGACAAAAGAGAGAAACGTCTTTCTTGTGTTCATTAAAAAAAAGATATTCCAAGGAGAAGAAATAGCACCGTTTAGTTAGAATTTGTATTGAGGAAAATAACAACCATCGGAGGAGTTTCTCGCTGCATCAGAAAAAAACCGACAATGACCTCATTAATCGTATTTTTTGTGCAACCCTACGTGAAATCCTTTAACATCCTCGAGATTGTGCTGCCTCGGCGGCACGCGACCTCGGCGACAATTTTTCTCCCGGCATGTTTAAAGAATGATTTCGCGGCCTTGATATACAAATAACTATTTTGAGTCGACTAAAACTTAGTCATATTGCCCCAAATCTGATTCGGAAATTAAAAAGTAATCCTGGAAAACGTAGCTTGAATGTGAATCCAACTAAAGACTAAATGTTTGGAGCGGAGGAAAAGAAAATGACTTTCGCCGGAATTTACATGAGCTTTTTAATCGACTATCGAAGGAATTTATCGTCGCTCTAGAAATATCAGAATTGGCAAAAATATTTCGATCTATTTTTTACGGCACGCAATTTATGCGTAATTTGGATAAATTATAGTCCAATAAAATTTTTTTTAGATGAAGTAAAATCCTCGGAAAATCAGATTTAATGAATACGACCGCAACATTAATATTAATTTGAAAAGCTATCGCGATTTAGAAGGTCGGACAAATTCGGGAAACACAAATATAATTCTGTCCGTATTTCAGATATGAATCATTCTAAATTGGAATTGACAAACCTTCAAGTTAATTAGCAACGTACTCGTATGAAGTTGTCTCTTGCAAATATCTTCAATGATAAAAAATTACTTAATCGTTCATAAATTACAACATAAAAATTAATTTAAAGGACGTAAAAACTTTACGGGAGGGAATTACAAACAACAAATGCGGATACGGCGAGGACAATCTGAGAAAAAAATCATTTGTACCTTTCTAACAAGGGGCAAACATGTTTTTCAAAGTGAAATCTCTTAGTTTAACAAGAATGCGGACCTTGTTTGAACACCCAACGGTAAGTACAAAAGAAAAGAAAACAGCCTTCGAAGGAATTTACATCTCTTGAACTAGCCGAGGCAATTTACTGGGCCTCAAATAATAAATGGAGATTAAACAATCACAGATTCTTATTTTATTGAACTTTTTTAACAGAACCAAGACTACTTCGGTCTCCGGTCACCGTAAAAAAATTGTTAATGTTATTATCAAATGATCAGTAAAAATAATAAAGACGCTTTTCATCAGGGGTGCTCATAAAAAACCTTCTGCTACTTGCTTTTTATTCTTTAAAAAAATCCTTACAATTTTTATTAAACTTTTTTCAAATTAGATTGTCACAGTAAGCACACTTGCCGTTATCAAGGTTGCGATTTATGGACAGTTTATTATGTCTTCTCTTTGAGAGAATGGTTTACGTTGGTGATTTTGAGGAAATCTTTTTCCAAGATATTCTTGAGGAGACTAAATTGGCATAACTGTATTGATTACAAAAAAAAAAAAAATCCACGGAGTAGTGTGAGAAAAAAAATTAGGGAAGATGTTATTTTTGACTTATTCTTCAAGCGAGTCGAAAATGTTAAAATCATATTCCATTCCATGTTAAAAATAAACGCTCTGAAGATTAAGAAAAATATCTGGTCTCATTAGAAATTACTCAGAATGTTAAAATTTGATTAAATTATCTAGAAATGCCAATCTGACGTTTTTATTTTTTTTCCCTAGTAAATACTATACTTTCAAATCCAAAACGAGGAAGGAAATGCCAACTTTCTACAGAGACAGTAGAAAAATATTTAGGTGGAAACTGATTTCTATTTTTTCCCCTTTTCGAACTTTAGGAAGCTGCTGGAAAATGTCAGGGTGGAACTAAAAGTTCCACGCCACCCTTCGAGGGGTCAAGCTCTCACGTGAACCAAGACCACAAAGAAGCTCAACACCAGCCGCTGTCCGAAACGCATCGGCCTCCTTTCCGTGGCTGCGACGAACCCCACCGGGCACCCGTCCAAACACGCTAATTGACGAAACGCGTCGCAACAATAATTCATGAAACCGCGACCATCGAGAGTAAGTAAATCCGGCGATCGGCCGAACCTGGGCCGCGTCTCGGGGCGGAGAAGAGACGAAGGTAAGTACAAACAGGCACCAGCGAGCAGCAGCAGCCAAGAGAACAGGTATAGTTGGTATGCGAGGTCATAGGGTAGTACAATGTACAGCCGGAGGCTGCGGGTCATAGACCCCGAATCAACTGAAAAAAACAACGGCCAGCCACAACAAAACCAATAAATGGACAGCGGCGCGCTCCCATCGCCGACACCCCTCGACGAGGGGTGAACCCGCGTTGCCAATGCAACGGTTACCGGACGAATTCGTTATCGCGACTGTGGTGAAAAAGAGACAAAATCTTCGCGAAAGCTGATGGATCTCGCGGACATTGTTGCTCGAATCCAGTCCGACTGACATGCGGAGCAATTGCGGCCAACTGTCTGCCATTATGACGCTTACAACAGGAAATTGTTAATGCGAGGAGATTGTTTGATGGCCGAAAAAACAAAACGCCACTTGGATTATCAACTTTCAACAAAAAACACCCAATCACGGTGATCACCACGAGCGGCGAGACTCGCGGGGCGCCGCAAGGCTCGCCCCCGACACCTCTCCTATTCCGCTGTATCGCATCTGGCGATTTTTACGAGCCGCTCGATTTAAAACGGAATCGCGAAGAGTCGGCAGTTACTGTAATCGGTTAATTTGCAACGCTCTTGTCTTCGGCTTTTGAGTATCTCCTCACCGACAGATAATTTTTACGACGTCATAATTTTCTTTTAAAATCTATCAAATCCGCTCGGGCTTAAAATACGCAACCACCAATTCCATTATCGGGTCTGGAGCCACTTAAAGCCCGAACCATTACGATAAATTTCGCGTTTGACACTTCCACGTCAAAAAAAAATCTCTTCGCCAGGAGGAGGAGGAGGAAAAAGATCGCTGCGACAACTGGAGATCATAATAAATCTAGTGGAGACGTTTAGAAAATGGAGCTGTGGAAGTGGAACAGCTTCCTGAAAAGCCAAACCCTGGAGCGGCGAGGTCAAGAATTTAATCTAATTCTCCATCGCGTTCCTTATCGCCATATTAGCATTCCGTTTTTTATTAAATAATATCCATTTCTGTCTTGTTATGAACAGAAAGCGCATTAACGAACTTCCTTTGTTCTTTGTTCTCTTCCGGCCTGATCTTATCTCTGCCATTGTTATTAGTCCCATGAAGTCGCTTTGGCCGCGGTGAAAATGAAATTGGAGGAGATTTTTCAAGGATTGAAGGTCTGCCGCGTGGATCGATCGGAGGGAGAAAACAAACAAGAATTATTGACGTTTCCCGATGGCAATTACTCGGAGATAAATCGATGGTAGAGAGATAAGTAAGGTAACGGGCTAGGAATCAGCGTTATCGAGATGATTGACGATGAAAAACAAAAACCATATAATTATCCGGAATAAAAGACGAAAAAGCGGACGGGGAACTGGTTCCTCCCACGATGGGTGCCCTCCTCGGCCACGATCGGGGGTCAACGGTCACGAAATTCCCACAGAAGAAGAAGATTTTTTGTGTGTCGGCGTCGCGACGATCGCATTCCAGCCGGGGCGAATCTCGACAGCACAATGGACGCGAACTACAACGAAACAACGCTCCATAAATAATTCATGGGCGATGTCGTTCGGCGCCCATTACAATATGAACACGCACAAAGTCCTGGAAAAAAATTCGCCTCTCAGGTGGTGCCTTAAAAGGCGAAACGGCCACGAAGGCATCCGCGCTATTCATCGATAGAGATCTGAAATGAGCGCTCCGGTCGATTCCGGACGAGAGCGATAAACCGGAGCGACGTGTCGCGGCGGCCGGCGTCGTGGGGGTCGGCGCGAGACATCCGACACCTGTTAGGCGAACGGCGGGGGCGGACGGCGACGGAGGCGGACAGCGGTCGCGTGCCGCCGGCTGGGACGCGTTCGCGGAGGCGGCCCCGGACTAATCTGCTGCGGTCGCCGTGCTAAACGACTCAATCGATCGCGACAGACACGAGACGAACGAGCCGAGATTACGCGTGCAGACGACGACTCTCGCCAGCCGCACGCACGCCAAAATACAAAGGAGCGAGAGGATTCGTCACGACTTCCTGGTGGCGGCATTACGACAAAAATGACAACCACCACCCGTGAGAAGGGGACAGACCGTGGAGATTTCTGCACTTAAATCTTCTATGTTACTGCTACGATAACTAGCTGCGCAAGTGGTTTGGTATTTTTTGGTATTAAAAAATACAGGGTGTTTTTGAGAGTTGTGCAGAAATTTTAATCACGAGCTACTGGCTTCATGAGGAACTCGGAAAAAATATTTACAAAATTCTATGTCAAAAAATAAAATGACATTTATTTTTTGAGCTACAATTTTTTTTAATCGCTTTTAGTTTTCTACGTTGTCCTATAACCTCGTAGGTAAAATTTCGGCACATTTTAAAAATACACCCTTGTATATCATGTTTTATAAAATGTACGCCAATGTGAAGTAACCTATAGGAAATATGCTTTAAAACAAGGAAACCGCATTGGTGTACGTTTTATAAAATATGATATACAGGCTGTATTTTTAAAATGTGCTGAAATTTTACCGACGAGGTTGTTTGACAACGTAGAAGACTAAAAGCAATTTAAAAAATAAATGTCATTTTATTTTTTGACAGAATTTAAAAAAAAAAAAATTCCGAGTTCTACATGAAGCCATCAGTAGCTCGTGATTAAAATATCTGCACAACTTTCAAAATCACCCTGTATAACATTTTTTTTTATAGAATTTATTACCAGCTTGCCAAGAAAACTAGAAATTTACAATGTATGTATTTGTAATACAATTACATATTTATTTACATAATTTATGGTGATAGAATAATTATCGGTTTTGTCAGTTTCGTGGCTAACTTACTAAACAGACCAACAGATGGCGCCACGGCCAGCGTCCGAGAAGGTGCGTCCGAAAAGATTACTTTCCGTCCGGTTGTGAGTACGTAAAATTACCGTTTTCATTAAGGGTGCCTAAAAATCTAATTATGTATTATGAAACGAGTAAAAATAAAGTATTTGAAGTGTTTTGCTTTTGGATAAGTGGGTGTTTTAAAAGACAAAGAACGAAATCGCTTCGCATCTTTGGGAATCGTCCTCGATCCTGATTTTGGCCGCTCTTCCGCGGCGCAAACTCGCAAAAATCCTCCTCGCCGAAATAAAAAGAAAATCTCTTCATCCGTTTACCGCGAACAACCATAAAGGCGCGGAAGCAATTTGTATAGAATAATGATTTCAATTATGGCTTGGGCGCGAGAAAAGCAAAAAAAAAACGAAATTAGAGTGGTCCCGTGAATGGGCTGGCGCTCCATGAAAGTCCAGATTGTAATGAGATTCCCTGCGAAAACAAAATGCGACAGGGCGTCGAGATGGAAAAAAAAATGTTCCGGTGGCGGCGGATTTTATTTCGCCAGCTTCCTCGCTAATGCCCCCATTAAAATTCATCGTCCGTCCCGATCGACTGTATGAAGTGAAAATATATATCTCCGGGACGCGTAATGAATAAATAAGGTGGCGGCGGCGGACGTCGGGACCGCCCGCGACACGTGGACCGCTCCCGATAAGAAACACAATGCCGACGCCCCCGGTCCGAGATTAATCGCGGAGGGCACATACTCCGGGCGCGCTACCGGATTCTTCCAGCCAGTCCGATCGGGGTCGCTTTACGGCTCTCTCGCACGAACAATAAAATTATTATTTCCCGGCGCGACGTGATTAATCTGACTTTCTTTAACAGATGATTAATGATGCCACTTAAGAATTATTAATTATCCGACTGCACCGGCCATAAATTACCGTTAGTCCTTCGGTTTGTTTAATTGGATCCGAAAAACTATCCGATCGCGCGACGCCTCGTCCTGATCCTCGCGTCCCTCCTCGCCGCTCGTTTACAATTTTTAAAACGACTCACGATAAAATCCACCATATGGCCGCCGATGCATTAAACCGCACTACAATGTAATACGCGTTTTGACGGATACCTGGCTTTTGAACAGGTTTCTCGGATGCGAACGTCCCACATGCTTCTTCGTCTTCGGAAGACGACCGCAACGAAAATCTCTCGATCCGGTCCAAATTGACCCGGCAACGGTAACGAGTTCCTGCAACGGCAGTGTCAGCTAAATAAATGCAACTGCTTCCACAAAATGGACGGCCTCTCACTAACCTAGTTGCGACCATTTACATAATTATTATTGCCGACTGGCATTGTGATTGGATTATTGATTGCCTTATTAGATCCGCATTCCGGCCGGTCTGTCTTTCTCCACCGAACTCCGGATTTTTCTGGAGTTTTGTGCGGACGAGACGCGACGACAGATGGGCACGGGCCGAGGCATCGGGTCAGATTCGATTATGGAGCCGATCGAGCGAAGACATGCGTGCCATCTGATGCCCGGAACGGGTGGTCCTTCAGCCACCGGCCGAGAGGATAGGGTTACCCGAACCGACACTGTTTAACACTCGAGAAACCCTCGCAGACGTTTCATTGTAAGCTGTAGAGGAATCCGCACGAGCTTGTCACCACCCAGACCCCCAAGATAAATCTCCAAGAGCTAGAGCAGGTCGGAACAGGTGACAGTGTTCGAATCGAAAAATTTTAGAAATTCCGATCCCGAAATGATCGATTTGATCAACGACAGATTGAGTCAGTTTTCCAGACGGCCATTAATAGTCCCACACAAATTCAATGGGGTTAAGCACGCGGCAATATTGCGGTCGCTGTAAATTTCTCGGTTGAGTTACTGAATTGCAATCGTGAAAGCAAAGAAGAAAAACTTAGGAATCTAACGTCGAGGTTCAAGGTATCGCACATGTTTAAGAAAAAAAGAGGGTTCCAAAATACATATTCTCGAGACCAGTGCCAAGAAAAATCAGTTCAATCACGTGGGCGACGAAAGATGTTTCACTCTTTCGTGGCCACAAAATAATCTCTACTATGTAGAAATAGAAAAAATATTTCAAAACATTTTGAAGAAAATCTTTTAGTTTTGTTTGTGCGTGGTCAAAAAAATTCAAAATATTTTTAGAAAGATTTTCTTGCCGCGGTTAATGCTGACGCTACGATTTTTTTTAATCGGAATATTATAGTTCAGAATAGCAAAAGCTTGACCAGTTAAGGCTTGAAGGTCATTTCTTAAGTCGACTTAAAGTCTGAAAAATAGTGGAATTGTTCGTGACCACTCTCTAAAGTACGTGAATCCTCCCAATATAGCAAAAGCTTGACAGATTATATATTTTTGGATTATTTTCAAGTTTTTATGGAAACAAATAAATAATAAAAGCAAAAATAGATAATTCTGAAAGGCGCAGAAATGAAAAAAATGTTGTGTACACTTTGGCTGCGAAATTCTTTAACATCCACGAGATTGTCTGCCTCGGTCGCAAGCCGCCCTCGGCGTCAATTTTTCTCTCGAAGAATGATTTCGCGGCCTTGATATACCTACAAATATGTATGTAACTATTTTTTAAAAGAATAAGTCTCATGTTTTATGTATCCGACAACTAAAAAATAATAAGAACTGTTTACACTTGTATTGATCAACACCAGGGAAATATTTTAGTACACTATTTTCTGAAGAGAAATTAAAACGAAAATGAAAATCACTGCTTAATTTGAATTTCTGCCAATGACAAGCACCTGACAAAAAATTAATGCACTGATATAATATTCGATGACTTCACTAGAGCATTAGGTAAGTGTAGCTGTCATTTGCTTGTCATTGGCTAAAACTCAAATATGGCAGCAATCTGATCGGATTAGTATGCAAAAATAAAAAAAAAGATTTATCAGTTTCATCTGTATATACTAATTTCAACGGTTTCGAAACAATGTGATTTGGGTCTGCTTTCGTGACCACCTTTACAGCACATAAATCCTCCCAATATAACAAAAGCTCGATCAGTTAAGCCTCTTGGGTTGCTTCTCCAAGTGTGCTTTACGATGTAGTCGATAAAAAAAATGAAAATACTTTTCATCCAAGTTCTCACAGAGAAAGATAATTTCAGGTTTCAACAAGATAACACGCGTTCTCATCTGGCAAAAGTTTACAACGGATCATTTTGAAAACAGCAAAAATGAGACAAAACAAGAACTTAATTAATATGCACGTAAATTACATCATTATTTCATTTTTTAATGAGTAAATTTGACGTTCTTAGTCGCATAATAAACAAGAGCTTGATAAAAGGAATATTTTAGTTAACCAAAATTTCTCCAAATTTGAGTTAGTGATAAGAATTAGTAATTTTCCTGCACCAAAAATTACAACAAAATCGTGATGCACTTTCTAGAAAAACCAAAAGTTGCAAAAAGACAATAAAGATTATGAGAAGATTTTTTCATCACCCATTAAATCTAAGCAAAAATTAGCACTGGGTTTAAGGTAAATAAAGAAAATATTTGAAATAACGAATCGAAAGAATTGTTTTTTCTTTACATTTATCATTAATACTGAGCAGCTACGTATAATAACACATTTGAAAGCAATATTCTGGTCTGACCTGTTTTGCCCAAACCAGTCAAAAACAGTTACACGAGCACTAAATTACTAAACATATCCCAATTTACCAAAGGCTTCTGCAGGTGAAGACTTTTGGGAATATTTTCCAACTCTCGCGTTGTGAGCTTAAAGTGTTCCAAGGTGTCAAAAGTAAGAACACGTGAGGATTTTTACGCTAAAATCGAGCACTGAGAAAAACAACTGACGTTTATAAAAAAAAATGAAATTAATTTAAAAAAGATGTAACGGATAACGAGTTAAGCCACAATATAAATTTGGAAAATCTGAATTTTCGTAATGATAAAATTTTGAGTTGAATTTTTCAAAAACCCATCCCATCCACCACTCTGGTAATATTTTCTAATCGCAGCCGCCCACTACACTCTTGTACGGTCTTTTGAACAAGTTAGGCAAATACATTGTAGCTCCACTACTTGGAGAACACAATAAAGTGAGTGTTTTATTTACAGTGCTGTACCCAGCCATGAATTTTAATTGTAAACTTAGCTCCTGAGGCAATGCAACAAACAGCAAACAGACTTGTGTAATTCCAACAAACATTACGGAATTTAGAACGACTGTACGGCAAACACCACCCAGACAAAAAGAAAAACAGATTCCAGATTTCCACAAATTGTTAAAATCACCCAAAACCGTCGGTCGTCAGCGTCAACATCGCCCACACTCGCGCCTCCACCATACACGAGTCAAAACCTCGCGCCGCACCCGTCGGACTATAGACACGCCGTCTGCACCGTCGGCACGAAAGGTACTCGGCCCGATTAATTCGTCAACATCAACAAACAAAAGAGGTCGACGGTTCCGGACCGGGAAGAAATCACCGCGCGACATACTTATGCAAATCGATTTTTTCCGACTCCGGACTCCGGTACGGCTCAATCGCACCGAATTAAAATCCGGTCGACGTATTTACGAGGGGCACTAACTCACTAACGGCGGGCGAGGCTCCGATAATCCGTGGGGAAGAAACGAAATTTAATTTATGATAATTGCCTCGTGTTGAACTCCGTAAGGTGTATAATTACAGGTAGATCCTGGCTGTAAATAACCGGAATGTTGTACGGGGATCAGATAACGAGGGGAAAAATAAACATCGGTCGCGGGGGTCGGCCCCGAACACTTGATCGCGTCACAAATTTAATTTCGCGCGGGCGCCGGACTTTTCCGGGGAATCCGGACGATATTTACCTACGCCGGAGCAACTTGTGTACAAACAACTGTTTCCATATTTACTTCGTTTAAATGCAAACATGGAGCTTTTGCGGCTTTGCAAATAGTTCCCGGAGCGTAATGCCTCCCTACCCGGCGACAATTACTTGCAACTTTAATAAGGTCTTTGCGACCTCATAATTACAACAATTGTTTCGAATAATATCACTATTTCGTGACGCAATTTATTGTCCGACAATTGCAACATTTCCAATCGTCCGTTCGCCAACAATTATTTCACAACACCCCTGCAGCGCTTCGGGAAAATTCCACTCGACAATCATCGTCTTCCTCCGCTCGCCCATAAATCATAATAAATAAACAAAAATGCATTAGGTATAAATAATCTTAATGCGCGTCTTGAATTTATTTCAAAATAATTATAATGTTGCTCTTTCCTGTTTTAAATTGGGCAACATAAATCATCTTCCTTGTGTCAGTGACCTTTCCACTTCAAGGCTGAAATTGTCGGAGATGCATCCCCGGAACGCGCGCACCGATCAATCCGATTTGGGACTCGATCAATCCGTAATGATTGGAAATTAAAAAAAAAAAATTATCACTGGGGGCCGTCGGAAGATGATGGTAAGTTCACTGGACCACTGCGACCGAACCGCGAACTCCTGGAGACGGCGTCGCAAAAAAACAATGTGTTGGAGAAAAATTGAAGAGAATTGAATAGATATAGAGAGGGATCAGATACAAAATTGGTACCTTGTACAAGTACTGATCAAACATCCTGCACACATCTACATCGCTGCCGACGCAATAAGTGGCCTCCATATTCTCACAGTTACCAATGAGGGTGTTGATTGAAGCCACGATAGGCTTTAAATGTTCCAGCGTTGTGGCGAGCACCGGGTAGTCCACGTGGTCGAGACAGTTACCGTGTTTTGCTCCGCACAAAAATCAATTTAACAATCCACTATAAACACTGCGATCACCTCGCCCCCTCGACTCGCTCCAGGTAAGTCTCAATGAGATCCGGATTTTTCCGGGCGCGTGGTCACGTCGAGCATGGTTTCCGGTACGCGGCCGATCTCGTATGAACACAACTGCGGCACGAAACCGAATAACGCGCCGCGGCTCGCGGACCCCTCCCCAAACTGTTCCCCCCGGAGCGCGCTGCGCAAACGGCGACCGGATCCGGACAGGCCCGCGTCGATCTGAATCTCAAAAATCCATGAAAAACGAATAAATAATACGACTCGCACCCCGACCAGCCCCTCCCGACCGCCATTCCTGATGCACGAGGTGTCGTCGCGGCGGCGGCGGCGGGACCGCTGACACTGACCCGGAGCTTTCCGGACGGAAGGTGGACACCGGGAAGACGGTCCTGCTGCGGTGGGTACGTCCCAGATAAGGACGAAGCATGGGGGGCGGAGGGGAGGAGGAAACGACAGGATGTGGAAGGATGCGACGAGGACGGAAATGCGAGATGAGGAGTGAAGAAAGATAAAAGAGAAACAGAAGCGTGATGAAATGGAAATGACAGACAAAAGAATGGAGAAGAGAATAAGTGGGAACAAATTAGCAAAGAATGCATAGACAGAAAGGGGGAGGAGTGCAAAGGAAGAAGGAACAAAGAAAAGTAGAAAGAAACCGTCGAGGGAAGATGGAAAACCATGAAGAACTCGAAATAGTTACGTATTATATTAAAAAAAAAAGAAAACATTAGCACTTCTACTTTATTATATTCCTTCCATAGAGGACCAATTGGGAATAGAATGGGTCAGGCTGTGGAGTAAAAAAAGGCAGAAAAAATGAAGAACCAAAGTATGGGAACATCGAAAATCTACCTAAGATCTAGGTGGAATCTGTCAAAAAAGAATAATTGGAAGATTTAGATACAGCGATGAAGCAAATGTAACAAAAGGGGTACCTAGAGAGCATAGGAAAAAATAGAGATAATTTATCACGAAGTTAGAACGACTTAAAGTAGTAAAGAGTAAAGTAGGAAGGAACCATTGAGGGAAGATGGAAAACCACAAAGGAAAAGGAATACCATAAGACAAAACCGAATAATATTGTGTCCTGTCAGTCTCCACTAAACAGCTGCAGAAACTTGCAGTTACTACATTACGTAGACATCGATCTCGTCCATTCCAGAGAAAATCAATTGTACTCAAGTCTGAATTTTGTAAGGACCATTAGTGAGTTCGATTGGTGCTACGCTTGCAGACTTCTTGGCTTCGCGATTTGTTTCTTCACAGCTTGCGCAAAATGAAAAAATGATTTATAAAGATCTTCCAAACGAACTGTGTGACCCAGCTGCGGCCTCCTGCCGGTCAACAATTCCAACAAGAGCAGAAATATGTATTCACGCGTTCAATTAAACTTCGCTTAACGAAGAATTTAAACGTCAATGGGCAAGACTGCGTCAGATGTATTAAATTCTCACTGCAACGTTGTCTGACATTATCATCGCTCTTAAATGTTTGTTAAATTTGTTCCTTGTACGCAAACACCTCCTCGTACGCATCCGTCCCGTCCATCGATATCTTCGATTTCCGAGCCAGCACCCGACTTAATTGATAATAACGCCGCCCCTGTCGGGACGCCACTACAGAAATGATTAAGTGGCTAATTAGCGAGTCCCCCGAGACGTTTTTAATTCGGCAATCCGGCGCGGCCGAATTTATCGACTTCCCGAACGCGATTCCGACGTTTTAAACGTGCGATAATTGTTTGACAGAGGAAGTTTTTAAGATTACGAGCGCCGTGTAAAAATACACCGCACGCAACGAGCCTCGTTAAATTAATTCAATAAGGACAAAACGGGTGCGAACATGCAACGCGCCGCAATCCTCCGGAGTGCCAGGACGGCGGCGGCGACGAGGAGAGCTTCCAGGTGCAAAAAGAGTGCTCCGGCTCGTTAGCATAGCATGAATAATGGAAGTGATAAGTCCGGGGTGCTTATCAATTGTCAGTTGATGAGCGGCGATGCGTGGAAACGTCGCGGGGCAACAGGAAGTCCTCAAAAATGGGAATCAGAGAACTGTGTCGCTCGTCGAAAATTCAATAAAGTCGAAGGAATAACCAGACGCATTCCGATGTCGCGAGCTTGTTCTTCTTTTTACAATGTGCCATTTGAGTCGTTTATGTAATATGTTCGGTTGACGAGATGCTCCACTAATAAAGAATGCAATAGCGAGACGGTGCCGTTTTGTTTGTTTTCTTCTGGGAACGGCACACACGCTAATGTATGCTGATTTAAACGAAAAAAGAAACACCTGGAATTAGTTAAACAATTGCGCTAGACAAAGAAGCGCCTGATACAAATTTGAACAAGAAACAGATGTCTTCTCTGTGCAGACAAACAAAACGTCGACCCAAGAAATATTTATTTATTAAATCTTAACCAAATTGAATCTTCGTCTTCACTGGATTATCGCTCCGCCTTCGCGCAGATATTTCCAAGGTCACGGCTCATGAGAGAATCCAACACTTCTACCACCCGACAAATCCCACTGCCGCATAATTTACTTTTTATTGGATTTTACTACGCCAAAATGGAATTTACCCAAAATCTGATTAATATTTTTCCCCCTAATTTTCTAAATAAATATTGAGGGTGAATCCCTATATAACGGTGTAAAAACCACAAACTGACAATTCTGTCTAAAATGAGTAGAATGTGAAATGTTTCTTCTGGACCAGGGCATTTGACGTCTTAAAAAACACTTTAAAAGAGAAGAATACATTTGTAAGTTAAATAGTATTTTGAGGTTATATTTTGAAATGATTTATTTAAGCATCACGCCATCACCTGCAGAGACCAAAAAACCACGTTTGAAAGAAAATGCCATTCCTTCTAAATTTGTAGGATTCTACCCTGTTTTTAAGACCAAATGCCCTGGTCCAGAAGTAACATTTTACATCCTACTAAAATGAGTTTTTTTTTCAAATTCACAGCTTTATTTAATGACAAAAAAAAGTTCTTAATGAACCAGTTGCATCTACCAAATTTGATTAAGAATAACTGCAAAGGAGTATTTGACCATGTGAGACTGCGCGTCGTCCTGCTAAAAAATACACTAAACCGAGAAAAAAAGCAGTCAAAGTGCAAATTTGACGTAACTACGTAGCACTTAAAAGATAAATTTGATTATACTTTCATGTACGTTGCGAGCAAGCACCAATTAAACTCCAAAGACCCTTAGACAAGAAAATTATGAAAAATGCCGGTCACGATAATTTCGACAGACCAGAATGCAAATCCAGTATTAATTTCTTGTACGATTTGTGATAAACTATTCAGAAATTCGCATATTTTCGTCGAGGTGGTTCACCTCCTTGAAGAGATCTTTTTGCAACAGTGGTCGAAGCGAATCATTTCTGACTGACAGTCGGAGCCGTTAATTAAACAAAATTTTTGACCAACAACATCTTGTGCCAACCACCGTCAGCGTCCTCGTGAAAGTAATAAAAATATTAATTTTATTATGTGTGCATTGACGAAAAAAAAAACCGACTGTTGGCTGTCTTTCACCGCAGTCGAACCGTCATGATTATGACCATCTAATTACGTTAACTGTGCAATGATTTTCGTTAAAAAAAAAGAGAGGAGGATGTCGAAAGGTCAATCCGGCAACGGGCACATACACGTCAAGTGTCAAGATCTCGCTTCCATGAAATTAGTTTTAAAAATCCTGATGTAACAAAGGACGTAAGATATTGCGAGTGAAAGTTGTCACGACAGCAAATCGTTAATTCAACGTTTGTTCCCACAGAACGGGTCGGGTCGGTGCTTATCGACTTCTTGGATTTGCGATTTGTTTGTCGGAGTTGTACGTTCCAGATCAGAACGAAACGCAAACATTTTTGGTTCGGTAAAAATGATTCCCGGCGAAATCTGTGGGATTCAGGTGCGGAGCTCCCGGTGGCCCGGCAGTGTCAACGAGAGAGGAGAGAAGCGCTCTAAAATCGGAACTACTCACATTCAATGATATTTTAATAATCATGAAGATGAAAAATTGTGAAGAGATGTATTTGTTTGCAGTGTGTAGTCTAGCATCATCTTGATGAACAATTTTTTGGTGGTTCTCCGAACCATGATTAGTATCGAGTTAGAATAATATTCTATTAATTTCTTGGAACTTGCAGTGTGCGGTCTAGCATGGTCTTGAGGAATAATACAAGTGAAATCACAGAGATTAAGTTCCAGAACCAAATCAGAAAAAAAAATCGAATTTTTTGATTGATATTTGACTGAATAAAATGGACCGATTATTATAAAGAAGAAGAAGAAGCAAAGAAGACAAATAGACCCAAAAGTGACCTTTTTGCAGCACCATTAAAAAAACTTGTTTCTTAATCGACATTATGCGTCCAATTACAGTTTGGAGAGCTTTGACAGCACACTTGAATATTCCACCAAGTTTTGGTTAATTTGCCCCAGAAATAAAGAAAACACAAAACGATTTTCTCCTAAAATATCCGGTAGCGCTTCATTATCACTTTCACCACAATATTTACTCATTTTATCGAAATAACAGTAAACGTGCACACTTCAACATGGTGACAGCTTTTGACTTTTAGCTGATTACATAAGTGACGCAACGACAGTAGTACCCAATTACTATTTCGAAGCTTAATTAATTTTGTTCGTAATAAAAAATACTACGTATTTTCGAGGACACTTTTTTTGGCGTGGGATTACAACACTCGCTGGGCTCGTGCGTGTAAACATCCCACGTGTTAAAAAAGTGCTCAGAACGCATCAATTGATCGGGAATTTTGTAGCGAAACTTAAGAGTACGATAAAAACTTCTTGTGACATTCGCACCGTGCTGAAAAGTGTTGTTACAACTGTAACAAAAAATGGATAACAAGATGAATTGGTTAAGCGCGATTGAGTGAGGAGAAAAAAGCGGCAAACCTACTCCTCCCAGTCGCGGTGTGCGATCTCGCATCATCTTGTTCGATTGACGTGCTCGATCAGGTGTCACGGAAGAGTAGTTGTGTTAAGAGCGTTTAAATTCCGGACCGGCCTTTAGAGGTCGTCCCGAAACGGGCCGTCCGTGTCGGGGTTCCCTCGTCCGGAAGAGTCCTTATTTTCCGGCGATCGGATCGTGCGGCGGCAAACAAGCCGTAAGGGATCACGGAGGACGAGTGGCGGGCGGTGTCACGAGGCGTGGGTCGTCGTCGTGTGCCAGAACGGAGAACAAGTGTATCAACACGTAGCGGGCGCGTGGCTCGCCAACCTAACCGATGTCTGCCCATTTCCGGCCGTGATCCCCACGGCGCCGTTTTCGAGCCACGCGAGCCGTCGGCGTCGGGACGTCACGCTCGCTCCCGCCGCGCCGCCGCCCCCGGCACTCGACACGCCATGGGACACCGCCGCCGACACGCCGGCCGCAATTAACACCCCAGATAATGCCCTGGCGGCGGCCGACGCTCTGTCACGCCGCCGAACGCCCGGAATTGGACCGTTCGGATCCGGGACGCGGCACGTCCGCGCCCCGCGTCTTAGATAATTGCACCTCGCTTCTCCTCCCATCGATTCTGTTATTAACGAAATCGCATGTTGCATGATGCTACTCTTCACCAGGATGACGCTAATGATGTACTTCTTCGCCAATATGGTAAACAGATGGAAATCTTTACATCGACCGAAAGCTCTAATTAACTTCTCTTACGCTCAAAATCGGACGTCCCCAGCGACGTCGCAGCTGTTACAACATACTTTTTGCCACCGCAAAAATCGAAAAACGAACAAATCGCAGACATCCATTCACACTTGCACGGACTCTTGCCAACAAATCATCCTCGATTCTGTACAAAGACATTCATAGTCAATAAGACTAAGATACTTAATTAAGGAAATTATCGGACAAAGTAAGGTAGAGGTGTGTTGGATTCTCTCATGGGCTATGACCTTGGAAATATACCAAGAGCAAAGTTTACAAGAGCGTAGTCAGACCAATAATGACATGCACAGCTGAACCAAGGCCGGAGACAAAGATTGACACAAAAAAATTTAGAAACAGCAGTAAAGAAGATAACAAATAGGTCAGGTCAGGTCAGGTCAGGTCAGACCCCCAGAGATAGAACAAGGAGTGAAGATATTAGAAAAAGATGTAAGGTAGATACTATAAATGACTGGGTAAAAGGGAGAAAAAAAAAGGGAGATTAAGAATCGAAGAAAGAAAAAGCAACTTGCCTTCTAAGAAGAAGAAGAAGAGGAGGAGAAGAGAAGAAGAAAAAGAAGAACATTCGGTACACCTGGCCCGGACTGCTGCGACGATTTATCAAAAAACGTATTCAGCGACTCTATCAAAGACATGCACTGCTGCCGCCACGACCTAGACGTACCGCTCAAACCCGAAATTTGCAATTTTTCTCTCCACCCCCGTCACTCCCAGTTTCCACTTTCGTAATTATATGACGTTCGAATAACAAAATAACGTCGTTGTCTGTTGTCGGGACGCCTTGTTACCCCCATAAGCTCGCTCCAAGATAATGGACTGTCGATTAAAACTTCTATCGGGGTGGTTTCGTCATCACCAGAAATGCAATAATCGTGGCCTCCCCTGCCGCGTTGCAGCCGGCAATTGCCTTGTTCTTGGATTATTAAAATATCTAGGTTGGGCGTGGCACCGAAGAAACACAACAAATCTAGACTAGTTGTAAGGAAAAAAAAATCCGCTACATTGTTATCCGTTTGTCAGTTGTTTTCACTTCTGGTACGCCGAGCGTGAAATCTGAAACAGAACGCGAGACGAGTGCGCCAAAATTTTGAGGAAAAGTGGAAACATTTTTTGGGGACTTGAAACTAAAAATAAACGTGAATCACAAGAGTTCTTTCCTTTTGGTTCCTGCGAAAAACTGAAATAATTCTCCTGGAACGATTCGCGGAGCTCTCGGGCGAGCACGCGTGGAATTCGATACGAATATAATCGAGTAATTTATTCCATTAATGTTTTTGTGTACTTTTTATTATACTGTGTACTTTGTGAATCGATTACAAAGCATAATTTATTCCAGTTAAAAAGTCTGACAACGTGGACTGTATTTACCGTTTAGTTCGTGGATATCTGGTACAAAAGCCCCGTTCACACCAGCGCCGTTCCATACATTCTGTCACACTTCTGGCTCGAACACAACAATATTAAAAAACAAGAAAACGTCGACGCCACCTGCGATTTTGTCAATATTGAAGAAGCAACTATTGTCGGAGAGAAAGCTCGCGTAGATTTTAGACGCAAACTCCCAACAAAGCCTTCTGTTCTGTTCGAGGTTAAACAACTTGACCGGCTAAAACACAATCAATTTATTAAACATTTCGTTACGTTACGTTCGACTAAATTCCGCATAACGCAACAAGAATATTACACAAAATTTATTAGTAATTCAGTTACGCGGTAATTAAGCGTTATGTCACGGCGAGTTAGCTAAAAAGACATTCGTAAAAATAATTCAGACGTTATCGTAATTGCAGTGCGCGATGAATTCCCGAAGTGAAATACGAGCGGAGGTATTAAATAAATTTATGCACTACTAATTTATGCAAAAGATGTCAAACGGTAAGATAGATGCAATCTGCGCGATACGTGGAGCAAACAACGGACGGATTTTGTGAAAACGTTCACTTCTCTCTGGACGAGATCTTGTCGCAGATTCAAATGAAATCAACAAATACTTTACGTTCTTTGGAAATATAAATTACCCCATTAGTTTTTATCTGGCATATTTCAACGTGTAAACGTGTAATTTTAATGTCATTAAATAAAAACTGTTAATTAGTGGAGCGAGTAATTAGGGGAAAAAATGAAACAAGCATTTGCATAAATATACATTTAGGAGGTATTCGAGAGATAAATTCCTCTAAATTAAGACGATCACTTAGAAAAATCTGTCTGAGTATCTTGACTAATAGGTTAACTGTCGACGAGAGATTTCGTTGGAATTTTTGTCCAGATGTAACAAATTCTGCAAATATTTTCTGAATAAGAGATGGAAGGGTTCATGGACGATTACGAAGAAAGCTTGGATGCTGTTTCCGGACATGTTTCCACATCAGAAGGAAAAAGTACTGGACTCTAAAGACAAAGGAGTTGGTAGCAAGATCTACTCTTTCAAAAACTACAGTACTGCAGATTGTATCAAATATTTTGGCACACGTAAGGTGTTGAAGCTACTTTGGGCAGTTCAAAGGGAACAGAAGCAGTACCGATTTGTACGTTGTACTAACTTCTTTAGTATTGAAAAGAGATCAAAAATGGTGTTTGGTACTGCAAAAGCAGCAGTTAAAGGCCGATGAGTTTGATGCTCCTGTGATGTAGCCGTTAAAGAAAAATGATTTTGAATGCTGTGTAACAATACGATCGCAGAGAATTCAATTGTTCCTCTTACAAGCTGGTCAAGAAAATAATTCTGCCAATTTTTATTGCAATGTACAAACGCGAAGTAAAGGAATCTGAGAAATACACAAAGATTTTAAAAGAAAGAAATAATTACAAGAAATATGACTGTAGGAAACGATGTTTGGAACGACTTATGCAGGTTTTTATAACGTACTAATACTTTTATGAGGGTTGGAACGGTTGGGACAGCCGATTGCTGTCGGCCGTCATAAATTACTCAAATTATTGAAGGTTCAGAAATGGGCCGTATTTAAGCATTTCTTACTGTGGTCCAGATTGATAACCCTCCACCCAGTTGATTTTGGAGTTTCCATTTTTTTTCAAGGGTTGTGGTTCACCATCGGTTTTTAATTTGTTGTCTATTCTCAAAATAAACTTTTTCGCTTTATACGATAAAATTTTTTATTTGGGGGTAATTAGTAGTCCTAGGTAGATACCTAGAAGAGTCAAAATTCCTGGTACACATTACAAAATTTCGAGTACAAGACATCAAGCTACAAACGTTCGGAAGGTGCCAAAGCGACCGAAATCTGGTAGTATTTACGACATTTTTACGGACAAGCCATACAAACCATTGTAAGAGGCAATCGGCTTATTTTATAATGAGTTCCAAATATCATTTCCTACTACTGTATCAAATAAATTGAGAGACAAGCACGCATTCACGTTAATGACAATTTTTCAATTTTTTTTTTACCAGCCTGGGTCTTCTTTAGGGAGCCATTTGGGTCAATGATAATCCAAAAAGCATATCAAGGATAGTTATTTTAACAAAACGTTAATATACTGATAACAATATGTTTATGTATGTTCTAGTCTGACCTTGCTTGTTCGCATTTTGTTAAAATCGTCAAAATTGATTAAACAACAAAAAAAAAACACAAACAAATACAGACTGATCTGAGTCTTTGGGCAATGACCAATTATGATTATTCTCTTGAAGTGTTTCAGTCACACGACAGACATAAACATCTCTTTCACAGAATATCTTTTGCCTTCTGAAGAAGAGCATAACTGTCAAGTTTCTATCATTCTGACAATTCATATGAGAAAAGAGCAAAAAACATCAAACCAATACACGTTAATCTGAGCCTTTTGGAGATAATCAGTAATGATTATTTCCTTGGAACGACAGAAAAATCACACCACAGATACGTATAAAGATTCCTTTAACAAAGTTGCTTTTGCTTCTCAAGAGGAGCAGAAGCTTTCACTTTGATAAGTATTTTTCCTTTGCGATTCGGAACGGAAACATGTTTTATTCCTTCGTGTAGGGACTTTTCGAGCTTTTTTGTGGAAGATTTGATGTGGTCAGATGCTCTGAGATCCTCAAGTCTCAACCAACTCTCAATTTTTGCTCTTTCATTGCTGCATTAGAGAGTTTCACCTTTTTGGAACTTCGATGTTTTTGGTTGTTTGGGAACGACCTTCGACCTGTGTTTGCCAGGACTCTGGTGGGCCAGGGCAAAACGGGACAGTTTTAAAAGAATGCGAGCCACGACAAAAATTATTTGTGATTCAGTCGAGTCCTATCGACATCCCGGATGAAATCCTTGCGAACGTCTTCTCCCCCGTGGGGAAGCCGACAATTCCCTCCGCGGAAACCTCGCGGTGGTGGGTTTTTGAAAAGTCGCGGAACTTGTTCGTTGTTATTACGGTATTATGTAAGGCCCCGCCGTTAAAGAGTTAAGTGCGTTTTCATTGTTTTGCAGAAAAAGACCCTCTTAAGCACATTATTAAAGTGAAAGCGGATTATCTACCTCCACTTAGACGGTCTGGGGAGTGCGGGCCGGTTCCCGCGTGCCGTTCGCGTCCTTTTCGCGTCGGCGTCGCGTTTCGCGCCCTCGGTCATCCGGTGGCGGCGTTCCTCCGACGGACCGGCGATGTCACCGTCCGTAATGGCTGTATTTGCGTACGGGCCGTTCTCTCCCACTCCGTCCCGCGGAAACACAACACCAATGAAAACCGTCTTTCCCGCCGCGTCCCTCTGGCTGTTTTCTCTTCATTTCGACATGGCGCGCGCAACATACCGAGCTATTACAGTAAGAAAACAGACATATAAAACTGAGAGCGGGTTAGGGGCTGAGGGACGTAAAAATCAATATCCCCGGGGCTGCTAAATCACGCTTATCAAGAGCACTTTCCCCCCGCAGTCGCGCGCCCGAGATCGACACCCCCGACGCCGTCCCCGCGCGCCGCCCGCCCCCCGGCACTACAAAACATTCAATTTGAACGTCAAGTTAAAACGAAATGGATTTTGCAGGAGGGCGCGCGCGGGCCCCGACCGCCCGATTCGGATTTTCGGGGGGCGGTGGCGGTCGCCGGCCCGCGACGCGATCTGCCGCCCCCCGGGAACGGACGGAATCAATTAACGGGGCCGTAAAGACGCCGTTAACCGGGCCGGATGCCGCATTAAAAATCAATCCGTCCCACCACCGTTTGGGGTTTTTCGGGATTCGACCCCTGATGGATATTTAATGCACCCGACGCTGGGACGCGCCGCCACTGCTCCGACGAAATTATCAAACTGCTACGATAAAAATAAAATTCTAATAAAAATCTAATAAAATGGCGGCGGCACGAGCGCTGCCGCCACACGTCGCCGCCGACGTACGGCCACTTTCACTCCATCTGGAGGACATTATTACATTATAAAATAAAAACTCCACACGGTATATTATTAAAGAACCGGTCCGCTTGGAAAGTTGTTATTAAATGATTTAAAACACAATTGTTCTACTTAGGAGAATGATGTCATTACAGAAACATTATTAAACGGGGTCCACATAATGGGGCCCCGATCGAATTTTTAATGGCCAATAACGTCGAAATTAGCCCTCGGAAATGTACGGAATGCGTCCCGTTCCAGACATCTTATTACGGAAAGAAGTGATGTAAAGAAAATAATATTTTTCCATCTCGAGCAGACTCGTTCCGAATACAAAGTGTGTATTATGGAGGGAAATAGACCGCCTCACCTACCCCACCGCTCCACTTATATTTCAATTTTCGTACTTGACGCGCGACAATGGCCGCTCGCGTAAAACAAACATCTCGCCGGAAAAATCCGGGGATCGATGCGAATTCGGAAAATCGGCCGCCGAAAGATCGAAACTCCGGTGGCGGGCCCGCAACCGGAGGAGGAGGTCTGGCGGCGGGACCGAGACGAAAGCTGCCGAGATATATCATCGTACAGAATAATGAAATTTCTTGGCAGGGAAAATAAGATAGACTGTTTAATATCTGGAGGTATGTAGGAGATTGAAAAATACATACGAGCCCGAAAAGACCGGAACAACGCCGGGAAAATAGGAAAATACTGGAAAAGTTCTTGCGCACGGGAAATAATGCAAAGTAAATAGAATAAGTTGTGAGCGCTTTAAATGGGGTCGGATTCCGGTTCGTCGAATATCTAAATCATTATTTATATTCCCGATGTTTGAACTTCAATTACATTTTCAGGACAACAGAAATAATTATACTTTGTATGCGTTTCCGTGCAAAGCTCCCGGTAATTGACCAATTATTTCTGAATAAAATTTATAAATTGCGCCGCGCCGCCGTTCGGAAAAACGTGGACGATCGGAAAAATCCAAAGATTTTCCGCACGTCCCGATATCCTCTTCGACACGGCCAATTTGTAAGGCTTTTCCTGCAACTTTCTCCGGTTTCTGTTCAAGAACGAGCCGCCGATGAACGCATACTAAACGGAATGGAGACAAGACGGACGACCGACGCCACGACATCGGGAAAAACACAACAGGGAAATGTCAGAAATTTTCACACCGAATCGTTTGCTGGCACGAAATTAAAAAAAAAAAACGTTTGACGTGGGGAAATACGAGATCTTTTGCGGGTATTAAAAGAAAAGAAAAATTGTACGTGGTAATTAACTTAAAAAAAAAATTTAGCCTAATATAGTCTTTCTGGCACCAGAAATAGTTATTTACGAACCAAGTGCGGGAAGACGATGTTCCCGCATGAGAGCATTTTTTTAAAGCCCGAGCGACGAAGGAGCGAGTGCCTTTAATTAATGCCCTAATGAGCGGAAGATATCTTCACGCAAGTGGCATAAACGAACATAAAACCAAGTAGGCGGTGACCTTTGGTTATTAGAAACAATTGCTTCATTTGTATTGTATTTTATGTAGGATTTGTAGGAACAATTTTCAACGATTATAAATATTTCCCTAATTTTTAATGGAGGAAAATCCAGGGAAGTTGTATGTTACGAACTAAATTTTATTATTATATCAAGACCGATTTTTTTTGAATGCCTTAAAGGGCCAGTGTTTTTTGCAATTTTTACATTCGAGTCGATCGGGAAAAACTCGTTGCTGATTGAGCGTTGGATGTTGGAAGCGTCACTTCCAAGGCTGAGTACAAAAAGATCATTTTAGACACTTCCTACTATAAAAAATTACTAAAAATCATGAATGCTACTTTATTTGTTTCTATTCAAAGTTTAAAATCATGTCTAGATATCAGAAACGAAATAATAGATATTTGCATATCAAGGCTGCGAAATCATTCTTTAACGTATCGAGAGAAAAATTTTAGAGGGTATGGATCAAGTCAGTTTCCTGAAGACACTTGACAAATCATTTTCAAACTGTCTGCGTCAAAGATACTGGCCAATATCCGGCTCGAAGGACGAAAATGTTCGCGAATTTCGAAAATTTACACACGTCGAAAAAACAACGCAATAACGATAACGATAATGGACCCATATTTCAGAAATTATAATTGAATCGCCCACCACTCCCCATCTTCGCCCTCTCTTAACTCTAATTAATTTATAAACCCCTTTCGCGGCACTTAATTTATTTTTAATCGCTTTCCGGATATTTTTCCCTGGCAACTTTCTTTCCCCATGATTTATGTTATTTTTGTGTGCCGCGTCCCATAAATCGTCCCGTAAACTCGCACCCAATTAAGATCGACCCTCCGCACCCCGAAACACGCAAAATCGTCACACGTCCCGTCGAATCCCTCGAACAACGAACATTTTATTCCTTACCGGAGCCATCTTTCATCTTTTATCGGCGCGATTGTTATTCTATTATCCGAAAATGGGACCGGTTCGGGGCTATGGGCGAGATTTATCCGGCGCCCATAAACGGACACCCCTGTCGTCCGCAGTCCGACGCCTGCCGCTGAAATATGTCCGTTTTTACGGACACATGCAAGGTCTTCGACGCAATTATATGTCGATTAAGTGTGACGTTTCCAGTCCGCCATCAACCTTGTTGTATTGTCTACTATGTCGGTTATGGTGTATAAAATGCTAAGAATATGGGAATTAAATAAAGGGTAGTAAATATGTAAAAGGGGCATAAAAGTGGCTTTACGAGCCTACAAACTTGAATGGTTATGGTGTCGTAATGTACGACATGTTACATGCATCTCTTCCTCGCGAATAAGAACGGAATTACCTCCCTTTTTGGGGTGGTTCACCCCACAGTTTATTGAAAAATTGGGACCAATCAAACAGAAACAGTTTTTTTTCTGTTGGTTTTTTTGTTGCTCTGCTCGACAATAAATTTAATAAGGCCTGTTGTATCGTAGCAGGCAAAATAAAGACTCTTCCGGTTCAATATTATACAAAGTTAGTCAAGGAGGAAAACGTGAAAAAACTCTGAAGAATGAAAGAAAAAAAATTTATGAAAGAAAAAAAAACCTTTGATGGGATTGCAAAAAGAAACGGAATGGAAAGAAGTTATAAAATAAAATTGTACATGAGAGATTTAGTGAATGTGACGAGACAAGAACAATATTGAGGAGATCATAAAAAGGAAAAAGTAATACAGCTAGATAGGAACTGAAAATGAAAAGAAATTTTTGATGCGGTTTTAAAAACAAAGAAAAGAAATAAACAAAAATAGAAACAAAACTTTAAAAAATTAAATTAAAAAGGCAGAACCATGAAATGGAGGGAGAACAATGAAAAGAATTCAAGAAAAATTGAGAACCAGAAGAAACAAATGAAGAATACAAAGCGCGAAAACGGAGAAAGGAAAAAATATAAAAGTAAATATTGGAATAGTTAGAAAACTAAGAATATTCGTTGAAAACCAGGATGACAGACTAAAAAGATGAATTGAAGATATGAATTAAAAAATAAATGAAGAATAGAGAAAAATAAGAGAATGTAAAAATTTGAGAAAACTTGGATATCTGGACAAAAAAATGTTACATCTCTTGTGGATTAAACAACAGAAACGGAATTACCTCCCGTTTGGGGTGGTTCACCCCACACTTTATCGAAAAATTTGGACCAACGAAACGGCAATCGACAGAAACATTTTTTCCTGTTGTTTCTTTTGTTGCTCTACCCGGCGATAAATTTAATAAGTCCCATTCTCCAGTCGCAGGCAACGCATATAACCATAAATAAATAAAAAAGGACTCTTCCGCCGTAATATCTCCAAATTTAATCAAGTTTCAAGTCGTGTATGGAATAAGGATTAGATTTGGTCCCCTTTCAATTGGGTCTAATCGAATATTTCATTTCCAGGAGCGGCGACAATAAAGCAATTAATCGACTCACCTACAGGACGCCTCCTATGGATTCCTGCAAAAAATAAAAAAAATTAAACTAGCGATAGAGATTCGTGCGTAATTAAATTTTGATAAAAACCGGTGGAGGTATTCGAAAAGTTTTTTAATAAATCCTCCAACTTCTCGACTGTTTTGTTCCTTTCCATATGAATAACATCTCCTCTTATCTCGCTTTCGTGGGGGGTGGTGGGTATCAAATGTTTTAATGAAACGTTTGCATTGAAATTTCCCCGTAACTTTATATAAAACAAAGTTAATTACTTATCCGAGGAAAGTTGGTCCTCGCGAGAATGATAATAATAAAAAAATAACGAGACGGAGGGAGCGATTTTTCACTTGGAGGAAACGTCAAGATCCGCAAAAAATTAACACGATAAATAACAGTTCGCCCCCGGGGCCGGCACGGCCGAAACAAATCGGTTTAATTAAATTGACAAATATGTTATTTGGAAAAAACGGGGCGCATCAAAGGCGAAAATGAATAACAAATACGGACATAATCCGTACCGGAGTAATCCGGGGCCTTGATGAGAAATTTAACGAAGACATTATAATTAAGCATTAAAATTTAATTTAATGTCAAGCAGTAGCGAATCCATTTAGCTTCAATTTTGGAGCAATTAATAACGCAAAATATAAATCCGAACGAATCTATTTCGCGGTAATAAGCAATCATCCCAAATCCTCTTAGTCGGGAGGATCCGAATCTGCAGATACATATTATATCGCGTTCGTTTGTGACTAGTGCACGACGCAACATCGATAATTCCGGAAGGGCCCGGACCGAGCCCCTCCATTCCGGCAAGTTTCCCGATACTTTCTTATTCGTGACCACGTAATAACGTTTATCGGATAATTTCACTCCGGTGACGTGGACCGCGGTCCGAATTAGAAAATCGTGAGGAGACCGTCGCCGCCACCGCCGCCGCAGTTCGTGGAAAAATCCCCGTCCACGTCGGCACCGTCTACGTGGACCAACACCCCGTCACAAAATTTCCGCTCCGATATCCACAAATGTCAAAACAGAACGAACACTGTGAATCACTTTTAATGTAGTCGTACATAATTTAGTGCTCCATCTTGCACCGCACATAAAAATTTCTATTACGGTTGTTATTGGGGGCGGGCGCATCCTCTATTCAAATTTAATGGCGGCGAGGGGAGAGTTCGACATGTCGGGGACGGTTTCGATCGGGAAATTGCGAGATTTTGCCAAATTTCTCCGATTGTTGCTCCGGTTCGGAGACGAATTGTCAGGTGGTGGCAATATTGATCGGCGGGTGAAAGTTGTCGGGGGGGATGTCGGAAAATTCCGATTTGCGTTTTGTGCGAATTTTCCGATTTTCATTTGTGGAGAGTTGGAAAAGAAATTGGGAAAAAATGACACGGGGACAAAGCGAACCCGGAAAGATGTTGGTCGTCGATTTTGTACAACGTTTCGGCGGAATAAAAAGGACGAACTGTCGAAAAAAGGGGATCGGGATGTAATGGAAGAAATATCGGATGACGGTAAAAAATTATTGTTTTGAGGCAGCATGAAAGAAAAATTGGAAAATGTCCGAAGAATGAAACAATAAGAAAAGTAGTTTTAAGGAATGGAAAAAAGAATTGGTAAAAGACTTGACGAGCTGAGAGAGAAAAGAAATTACACCCAAAATGGAAAGGAGATATGAAATAAAATGGTAAATAAAAACAGAGATCTGGTGAATGTTACGAGGTAAGAACAGGGAAATTGAAAAACAATTAATATTATTAAACGTTAAAAAGAACTAAATGAACCGTGATAAACATTACCACAATTTTTCGTAAATAATGTCATAGCAATAAAGAAATTATGTACCTATTATAGAATTCAAAGAAAATTTTTATTCGGAATAATTTATGTATCGGTGTTCATTAAAACTTCCGGTCAAAGCTGGCGTTGAAGAGTCGATTGTGAACGCACCACTCGTGTAAAAACACGAACAACGGTATAGATTTAAACAGCTGATCAGTGATCCGTGATTCGTCGTGCGTTCACAATCGATTCTTTGACCGGAAATTTAAATGAACACCCGATACAATGAAATAAAAAATGTGATCATTACTTATCCCTCTTTTAGGTTATTTTACAGCAAAATGTAGAGCTTTCGGATAAAAACAAAGCACGCAAATTGGAAGCGAACTGAAGAGATGTCAAGAAGAGCAATAGAATGTCAATAAGGGTAAGGAGCAATAAAAATGTTGGTAAGGACTTAAAATAAAAAAGTCAGAACCTTGAGATGAAGTGAAAAAAATTAAAAAAATTGGATAAAAATTGAGACGACTAAAAGAATGAAAAGGAGAGATTTAAAAACAAATTAAGAATACAGAGCATGAAGGGGGAGAAAGAATAGAGAGATATAAAAAAATGGTTGAATTTCGTGAAAACTGGAATAACTGGACAATAAAATAAATAGAAAAATACCAATATTAACTAAGTTAAGCGAAATTTCTTGTTAAAAGTCACGAACGAAGATTGAAAAGAAAGTTTTAAATATATCTAAAGCTGACTATGTTAACTGTTAAATTTGTTGTATCATAATATGTAGAGTGTGATCAAAAAGAAAATAAATCAGAGCAGGCGTTGCAAATTATCAGTCTGTCGTAGCGGAATTCTATGCAAATAACCGTTCAATGCATGGGCGTAGACAATTTATGGTCTCAAATGCTATATTTATAATAAATTATGCCTCATGAATTTTAGACGTTGGAATTATAATTGTGCATTTTATTATTATTACCTGATAATTGAGAAAATTTACAAAATAAACAAGAGCAACATTTTACATTCGTAATGGATTATTTACCAGCTTTATTGCCAAACACGATGCCACTGATAAGCCTATTTTTCTCTGAAATGTCAAAGAAACATCAACGATGTGCTGCTGTTAACCTAGAAAACAACTTTTCGATTTCGGCAAAGTCTACAGACGTTTACTGTAATTGTAAGCAATAATTATGCGAGAATACGTGGTACATACAAAGGTTTTACCAATGCAGATAAAGCATTAATTATATTAATAAGTAATTAATAAATAGTAGATTTTTCGAGAAGTAGACAACCAATAAAACGACTGTGCAAGTGCGTATGACACAAACTAAGACAAACGTTTCGATAAAACAAAAGACGAGATAGTACTGTTGATTTGTTTTCTTTTTGATCGCTTGGTATATGTATTGTGATTTGTGTTAATTTTGTTCTGTTGTGGGATTTATCCTGTAAGAGGAATCTATTTATGTATATTTATTCATTTAAAACAGTAAAGAGAAAAATTTGAGGACTGGACAATAAGAGACAGAAAACATAAAAATTATAGTTAAGTTATGAAAAATACATTAACACTATAGAAGTAAAAAGACTGCAGAATAACCAGTTCTATGTTTTCCAATTTTCTCAGTGGAACATGACTGTGTGTGAGAGTAGAGAAGAAAAAAGGGGGGAGAAAAGACAAATGAAAAATTACTAAGTAAAGTAAAACTGAAGCTGAACAACAAACGAGAGAAAAACAGTAATCAGCTTACAAAGTTTGTTATTATTATTAAACATAATAAGGAAAGCAGTCGGAAGTAGGACTAAATGTTCATTATTGCAGTATTGTTTCCAAAAAAGTATAAAATTGCCACTGGCTGTTCGTTGAAAATTATGTTTCTTGAGTTAGAAAGGATGTTGAAAAATGTTAAAAAGTCAATTGAAGAAATGGTTCACAGAGAAAATAACTGAAGAAGAAATAACGATTAATTTGAATAAATACTCATTAAAGAAATCCTTTGAATGGCTGCGGAGGTAAAGAGAATGTTTATGTATAAAATAAATATAAATTAAAAAATGACAATCACCGTTGTGCAACAAATTGCAAAATTTTCGGGGCACCTGTTTAGTTTCGATTTTTTCAAGTTGCAGATATTAAAATAGAAAATCAGAAGAAATGCTGACAGCTCAGAAAATATCGTTAACAAAACACGAAATCGTAATTTCACCCAATTTCCGACAACATTTTTTCAAATGCAGTCGTAAAAAGAGAATAAGTAATTTTTAAAATAGAAATCTAAAACATGCGATAAAATTAGAATGTTTTTATTATTTGTTAATTAGTTACATAAAATGAGAAGGAAAGTAATTTGAAAAATGCTAATTTGCCATTTTGCTAAAGAAAGTAATTGCAATAATAATACGCCTGTTGCGCAAGAACGCTTCACACTCTACTTGTTCCCAACAGACAAAAACATTTAACAAATTTGTTTTTATTAACTTACATAACGGTCAATTAATCATGACCGCTGTGATAAATTATCGACGAAATCGATCGTTCTCGGCGGTTCATTTTTAATTGGCGGGGTCCGGATCCGGCCCTGCACCTCGACCGCACACGTCTCCGTACTACGAAATCCCCATCACGACCCGCCTAGTATTTGTCAACACTTTGAATCGTTTTCGGGCAGTGAATGAAACCCTTATCTTCCTTTTTTGTCGGCGTCCCGACGCTCAAAAGCGGGAGAAGCGTCGGAGGCGGCGGCAATAAGGCACGGCGATGTTCGCCTAGTTCGGCGTAACGGGCGAAAATGGCAGGATAAGCCGGGAATCCCCTAGGTCAACGATCAGAGCGAGCCCTGACCCGAGACCCGACTTACTCACTGACCTTATTTCCTTGCTATCACCACCGCAAACGCCGAATGTCAAGGACGTGCAATCAACGTGGCCGTCCCACGTGGCCCACGTCACGCACACCGAGGAGACGTGCGGCCGCGACGGGACGCCGCAGGGGTCCTCCGTCGGCCCGCTCCCGTTCCGGGGGCCTATTTTTAGACGTTTTCGGGGGGCGGCGGCCAGATGGAGCGCGTCTAACGCGCCCAACTCGGCGGAAGCACATGGATGTTTCCTTTTGCCACGCATTAACCTTTGAGAGCTAAAAGGACCAATCAGCGCGGAAACAGCTTTCCAACACAAAATGAACTATAAAGTAGGTTCTTTGCCAGGCAAATATGATTACGACCAGTCAATGGCGCAAACATTGTTTATTTCCGCTTTACGGGGCGCACACAAAGCGCCCCCTTTCCCCAAAAAAACGCAAAAAAATCATTTTCGAGCCGCCCCCGCGTCTAATTAAATTATGCTAATTGGGCGCCGCTCCCCGGCGCAAGAATAACAACCGCGGCCGTGTTCTTGTTTGTTTTGAATTAAATTCCGGTCGAAAAAAGCGACGATCGCCCCGTAAATACATATATAAAATTATAAATCGCGCGGGGGCGAGAGGGGCAGGTCCCGGTACGGGCCGCGGGACCAGCCCTCGCCCCGAGCTGCGGCTCGGGGGATGCGGCCGCCACCCCATCGGGCCCGAGGTCCATCGAACATCTCCGAGGAGGAACCGTTGCCTCCGCCGAGGGGCCGCATCGATCCTTTGGGGCGGCGTTGCCGGGCCGCGGCGCATTCCGCGACAAGCGGAATGGCAACGCCGTCCACAAACATTGATTCTTTCCATTATAAATAGTACGCAAAAAATGCGTTCCTATATATCATCTCCCCCAGACATGCTTTGTGGCCCGGAAATTTCATTTTATAACTTTTATAACGACGGCGCTTAATAATTTCATTTCCCATACACAATCGCGCCCAACGTATAACCGCACACAGACAACCGAACCGACACGCACGTGTGTGTGCGTGTGTCGTGCGTATGGATGTGTGTGCCAGGATAAATTCCCCAAGTGGAAGGGTTTAACGCAAATTCGCGACGACCAAATTTTTAAACAATGGCATTAGCGCCCTTTACTCAAATTATTTTACTTTCGGCATTCGCTAAATGTTCCTGCAAAAACATCCCTCAAATCTCACACCGACGACCCCTTTCTACCAGTACTTAACACCGTGTCTAATAAAATCACGACTAAACTGCCGTCAATAAAAAACTAAAGTGTTTTTTAAGTTGTTTTGTAATCTTTTCGTATAAGACAGCGCACCATCCTGCTGCAATAGTGAATTTCTCACACAGATCTTGCATTCTATGTTGCCGAATCTGACACGACTTATTGGCTGTAATGCTAGGGTACACAAAAAAATAAAGAAGGAATAAAAAGGGCCACGACACAACGTGTTTCCGCTTTCTATAGTTTGGGGTTTACGTTCAAGAGCTTCAAATAAAATGTGTTCCTGTAATGAGTTCCAAATTATAATTTTGAATCAGGAAATATTTAAAAAATGAGAACTAAAATGTCACAAATTTGCTGAATTAATAAAAGAATTACATATAATGTGAGAAAGAAAGTGAATGTGTGTGAGGTAAAGAGAAAAAAATTGTGAAAGACAATAAGAAAGATAGGAAGTAATAGTGAGAAAGATAGTAAAAGGCAGTGAAAGAGTTAGTACGTGATAATGAGAAAGATAATAGGAGATAGTGAGAACGATAGATGGAATTATATTTGACGACAGGAGTGTCTTGAAAAATGGAGAGAGATAAGTAATGTCCAAAAAGTCAACGACAACAACGGAACAACTGTCATGAGATAGTGAGAAAGAGAGTGAGAATGTGTGTGCATGAGAGATACAAAAAATAGTGAATAGTGAGTTTGTGAGAGATAATGAGATATAGTGAGTGATATGAAGCAACTTTGAAGAATTTATATTTAACCACAGGGTGTTCTGAAACTGCGAGATATTGTAAAAAGATAAAAAAACAAGGTAACGACAAAAAATGGAGAAATTAAAATTAATGAATAAATAAAATAGGAAAAATATCGGAAAAGCGTTTCACTAAAACTTCAAGAAAAAAAAAAGACCAATTTTGATTGAGTGCAAATCAATGAAATACTTCTGAGATGTAAAGAACAAGATCAAAAAATTTGATACAATTATGACAATCCAAAATAAACAGAAAAAATAAAAACATTCTAAATTCTAGATAAAAAGTGAGAGAAGTAAAACTAGATCTTTGACTTTCTGTAAATTGTAAATTTCTGAGAAGTAATAAAAGAACTGAGAAAATTTCATGTTTAATGAAAAGAGTGTCATGAGGCAACGATTCAGGAATGGAAAATATGAAAATGAGAAAAAAAAAGACAAAAAACAACAGAAGTAAACGAATTTCTTGGTAGTTTATGACGTTTCTGTATTTTTCTTTTGTTTGACAACGAAATTGCTCTTAAACAGGAAAAGGGATTGAAGCCTTTAATTTTGGAACGAGATTCTCGTTTCCGGTCTCGTTGATCTTTCAAACTAAATTTGCATTTCCGCCGTCACTGTTCTAAATTCGTTCGAATTTTTTTCCAAATACCTGAAATACCACCGAAATATATTTCCCCGAGTCTCGGCTGGCTTTTTTCCGGATGAAATTTCATTCGACATTACCATTTTTAATCTTGAATAATGTGACAAAATTAGCCCTTTCATTGGTGCAGCACGCACAATAAGCTTCCGGCATGCCGTTGCGCTAATTAAATTTTTTAGATGCCACGACATACGTCCCGGATTAATCCATTAATTTCGGAAGTCGCCGCCTCTTTCGAGGAAATCGAACGGCGGCGGTGGATGGATGGACGAAAAACGCGTCGATCCATAAGCCGGCCTTCAATTAACGGATTTTAATTAAGTCTGAAAGAAAGACAATGGTGAAGGTAACGAGATTCATCAGCGGCGAATTTTATTACCGACACACGTTTTAAGCCGATCGTGGGGGGCGCACCCGCCCCCAGGAACGAGTAAAATTAAACAGACACCCCGAAAAATGAACGAGACAACTTTAACGGATTTTTTCCAAAGTGTAATTATCCAGCAGGTCTGCAATTTGGAAAATTTTCAGAATTTAATAGGACGACGAAATCCGGCGGTAAAACCGCGCAGATCCTGCAAAAAAAAAATCGCCCCCTGATTGAATCGGGAAAAACTCGATTTGCATCCAATTCCGAAATTACCGCTGAAAAAACTCCGGGAGACGTCTGCTTTAAAACAGTCCCGGAATCCGGAATCCGGCAATCGCTTAAAGCACCTGAGAGTTTCGGTGTCAAAACGTACATTGTCAGGAGTTCGCCGTAAATTCCCCCTTTGGGACGGACGTGAACTGCACGTCACCGGAGCGATTCCGCCCCGGAAGATCCGGCCGTCCGGAAGGGGTGCGAAAAAATCCCACCGATAATCAGATCCGACGCCGGATCCGCTTAATATTCAATACGCGAAAAAGGATAACGTAATTTTTATGAAGACGTCATAAAGCGGAGCGGCGGCCGGCGACGGAACAGCTGTCTGGGGGCGCAGCCGGCGGCGGCGTCAAGGGCACCACCTGTTCGTGCGGAACCGAACGGGACGACGCCGCTGCCGCCACCGCCTGACCTCAGGACCAGTCGGCAATACCTGTCGACCGCAAACGAGCCCTCGGGACCCCTCCGACAATTAACGCCGCCGGTGATTCGCGTCCGACGGGGGCGGCGTGCCGTGATCATGGCGGATCTTAGAGTGATGTACATGCAAAAAAGCCAGGGCCCAGTCAATATCAAACTGTACATGCGCCGGGGGCTTGAAAAAGAAGCAATTTCATGTAAAAAGAAGAGGAAACGAATGGAAATTTTATTCGAAATAAAGTCGCGGGGGGCGGCGGGGCGGGAGGATGGATCGGTGGGGCGAGGCGGGGGCCGCACTGGAAACTCGGGAGGCTTTCGTTTATGAATGTTAATAATTTACTTTGCATACTCTCGAAGTTTCTTTGTATAATGTGCAATAATCGCAAGCAAACAAGGAATATTATGAAATTAATTAAAGATGAGCGCGGTGCTGTGCTCCTGCATTTTATATTTTGCTAATTAACTAATGGAACTGCTCCATCGGACGCATAACTGGGTACAGAGTGCGTTTTTATATCCAATTACGTCCATTGTCCTCGTTAGAGTTCGTTAAGCGATCGACGATTACTCATAGTTACGTTTTTAAAAAAATCCTGTTACGCAAAAATCACGTTTGCGCCATGCAACTCCCGGCTCCGGGGTCCTAACGAACGCCCCGGAATTCGATTTCTGTTTATAAATCTGTTGACCGTCGCGTCACCTCGTTACGGTCTTATAAAGACGGATGAGGCCTGGCCTCCGCTCCCCCAACGCAAAAATATATATATTTTTTTAAATCCTCCTCGGAGACGAGTGGACGCGGTCCTTCCATCCCAAGATATCGTCGTTATCAAATTCAATTGTCTCCGTCGTAAAATGGCCACTACAATCGGAATAAATAAGGCGAGCCGTAATTTACGACGATTTGTTTTCTTTACGCTATTCGTCGGTTAATTAAGGATTCCCCATAAAATTATTATAGTTTACTGTAGGCTTAACGTTGTTACAATTCACATTTATGAGACAGTTAGTTGAACTATCACAACGGATTTGTGTAATAAAACGGGAACGAGCGAATCGAAGTTTACAAAACAGAATGTCTGAATTTCGAAGTTTATTAGACAAAATCGAAAATAAATCCGGCCGACGGGGACCGAAAACATCGGTTCGGGTTGCACCAGAACAAAACAAACTTGCAAAATCGAATTAAACACGACAACCGATCGTTTCCTGTTCGG
This sequence comes from Tenebrio molitor, assembly GCF_963966145.1. Taxonomy (NCBI): domain Eukaryota; kingdom Metazoa; phylum Arthropoda; class Insecta; order Coleoptera; family Tenebrionidae; genus Tenebrio; species Tenebrio molitor. Next base: position 28,095,191 of record NC_091048.1, on the reverse strand, counting down.
AATACTCGGAATCGTTAAAAATGAATCTAGTCGGGAAGATACCGAAAAGTTGGGAGGTGTAAAATGGCATGATCTCGTTTAAAATGACGAAGAAATTCATAAATTAAATGTCAATTGAATCGAAGAAACTGAAAAGTGTTGGGGGTTGGAAAGAAGAAATGGAAGAAAAATTTGTGTAGATCCCAAGGCAAGAAGAATAAGATTTAAAAATTAGGAGAACTATCATGTTTAATTTCAATCTAAATTATCACTATTCTCAAAGTGGGAGACAGTGAGAAGGAGTGAGATAGAGTGAGAAAGATATTGAGACAGTGAGAAGGCGTGAGAGACAGTGAGAAAGGTATTGAGAAAATGAGAAGGAGTGAGGCACAGTGAGAAACATAATGAGACTGTGAGAAGGGGTGAAACACAGTGAGAAAGATATTGAGACAACAGTGAGAAGAAGTGAGACACAATGAGAAAGATATTGAGACAGTGAGAGAGATACTGAAAGACATCGTGTAAGAAATAGAGAGCGAGAATGGAAATCTTTCGGATCAAATAAAGAGACTAGCATGTCAATTAATTAAGGAAAAAACAATGTTTGCGAATGGACGGAAGAATTTGAAAGAGCTACAAGGCAACAAGAACAAGATACAAAAATAGAATTAAAATGTTTTAAAAGATTAACATAAAAATGTACATATTTAGATTTAACATTTTTAGTAAACTGAATATTTTTCGGAATTGATAAAAGATTTATCGTGGAATAGCGAGGGGGCGAAAGAAAGAGACGAGGGAGAGAAACGAAGGTGAGAAAATATCAAACAAGTACAAACGATTTTTCAGATTTTATCAAGATTTTGAAAATTTGAAGGGGTGCAACGAGACAATGAGACTGTGAGAGATTGGGGGAGGTGAAGAAGTTATTCAAATGATAAAAAGTGGAAGGACATCTAAAAAGCTGAATGAAAAGTTAAATAGGAATAGGGAAAAAAAATTGAAAAAGCAAATTAAGGCATTCGTTTGTACCTGTCTCGCGTTTTCCATTGAATGTGCAAGAAATTAAAAAAAAAACTGCAAAGCAATAAATAAAATTGGACCCCACATCTCGTTAGCAAAACATTCATATTTAGTAAAAGAAGAGATTAGATAATGTTAATCAATTAAAGAAAATGAATACGTGTTAAGGAATAGAAAGAAGGCTTGAGAAGAAAAATTGATGAATTACAAAAAAAAAAATACAAAAATTGAAAAGGAAAACAGTTTTAAAAAAATTAAGGACCAGTTTATAGAAAGAGAATTAAATATTTAATTCGAATTAAATTTTAATGCACGATTAATCCATGAATCCGAGACTTCGATTGGTTCAATCTGATCACGTGTACGATTAACTTAATTTCGCTTCTGTAAACTGGCCCAAAGATTTTTAAATCACTTCTAGGAAAGTTTCAAAATTTTACGAATTCAGAATAAAAATGTCATTAAACAACTCATGAGGTGGAAGGAAAGAGACAAAAAGAGAAAGGGGAATATAGAGAAAGAAACAAAGAAGAACAAAGTGAATTAATATTTTTCAGTTTTTAGCACAATTTTAAAAATCGGGAAAGAGCCCTGAGCCAATGAGAGATTACAGAAATATTTAAAAAATACCTAATGATGTAGGAAATTAAAAACTGAAAGACTAATGTTTTCTGCAAGGCAAAAAAAACATTGGTTAAAAAAACCTCAAAAATGATAAAGAAAAAATAGATCTGGGGGGACAAAACTTTCAAGTTTAATAAAATATTTGATTATTAAATTAATTAATATAGTTAAACCAACACTAAGAAGTGTTATCGAATGGAAAAAGCAATTGACGGCTATTATTCTAGAAGATGAATATTGCAACACGAGTCGTAGGCGAGTGGTGGAATCATTCGAGTGAATAACAGCCATTGTACGCGAGTTGAAGACTATACTTTCTCCCCGACTGTACCAAGAAAAAACAATCTGACTTGCTACGGTTGCTACGCGATTGTTTACAAACGCATCGGATTGGCGATTTGCCGTTGTACAATGAAAATACGAGGGATATGATTGGCTGACAGCCGTAGATTTTAGTACATTCTAACACGGGGCGTGGAACTGGTAGATTCATTTATTGAATATCCAACAAGCATGCATTCATTCTTTAATAGTCTTGGAGAAGAGAGAGGCAAAAATTGGGACAAAATGGTTATTAAAAACAGTTCTGGGAGAGTTTTTATGTCAAATTTGATATACTGTCACTTTTTATTTAAAACCCTCACATTAATTAAAAATTAATCTACTGTAGAAGAAAATAAAAGTTTCACGTCGCAGGAAACTAAAATTATCACACTGTTTATCGTTCACTATACATAATTCGTTTGATTCAAGCTGAGCTTTACTTTTTATTATGCAAACAAAATCGAAGTGTGTATTATTAATCGAGAATTTATATTTGTATAATTTTCAATCTTGAAAAATTTGCTACTCTTGTAACGTCGACGCGTACATTATCTACAGACATATTAATCAGAAAAAAATGCAAATTTCGAAAGAAACAGAAAGAATAGAAAGAGTTGTAACAGGACGTCAACGCAGCTATAAACAAATTAAAATTTCTCAAATTCCACTCTCCTTTCCCACGATTATTTATTCCCTAATTACAAAATTTACTTTATTTCTCGTGTTAAACAATTAAATGGTGCACTGGCGACACATCGTCTACGTGTTTTCCGTTCATCATTATAAGTAAATTAATACCGCTAATGATAAATCGATACAACAAAAGAACAGTACCGGTGGAAAAAGGAGAAAATCGTGCATTTAAAACAAAATTACAAAGATTGATGCGCTTCTCTTGAATAAAGATTCTAAAAACAGACCCAAGACAGATGAATAGAGAGAAATAAATAAAACTTCAAATGAAACTGCTTCTAGTCCGGCAACAGCATCAAAGAGTACAGAAGAAAAGAAAATGTCACGGACAAGACTGTCATAACAAATTCATATTTTACCCAACAGATGCACATCAAATGTATTTTTACGTCAACCTAGTGCGAATCGAAGAAGAATTTAGTAAAAAATGCAATCGTCGCGAACACGTTTCGTGAAATGCATTTTTCCTCGACGAACATGTGTTCCAAACGGTCGTTTTAATGAGGATGTCAAGACAAGATAATTGGTCATTGTTTGCAATGTCAATAGCGTCCACAATACTGCTTTCATTGCCGTCGACATATCTCTAAAATAATAATTAGTTTTAATGACGATTCATTAAGCCGGAGTAAAAATGCTCCGAGGAGGGCGATTTGTTTACGACGCTATAGTCGGTCAGGGTTGTACTCGACAAAATCGAACATCTGCCCTAGCATGTGGGGCGAGATTTACGACGGACGAGAACAGAAGGGCCATTTGTAGCCGGCCAACCCACAGATTATTCTCCAGAAACGGTTAGCGAGCAACAACCGTTCGAAAAATCGCCGTTTCGATCATGTTCGAAAACTGGTAGACGGTTTGTTGGATGCTTGTCCGGAACGGTGTCCCAATTAATTCGAGTGAGTCCTGCCAGGACGAAAAGGACTGGCGACCGACCGGTTTTTGAGACGATCGCGATAGCGCCGGATTTACGGGCGAAACACGCACACTTAGACAGATAAGGCCCTAATGAACCGATCCGGAAAAAACAACGCGAGAATCGGGACGAAATTAAATTTGAAAAATTTATCGGCGCATAATGACGCACGTATCACAGAAGAATTCGAATTAAATTTGAAAACGTAATTTGAAAAAACGAGCCCGTGCTCATAAAACCGGAACGCACCCAATTAAAAATTCAAACACGGCTTATAATTAGAGTTACATCATTCCAAAACGGACAAAAAAAACATAATTACGAACCTGGCTCCCAGTCAACTTATACTTGAACATTAGTGAGGGGTGTGGTTTGGGGTGAACAAACTTTTCTATCGACCTGCCCGAGGCTTTTAAGAAGAAACAGGGAGAGTTTAAATTTTTGCCTCCGCCCGGCCCGCGCCCCCACTTTCATAAAATCCCGAAATAACTTTCGGTGACACAAAATAAAATGGAATAAGAAAATGAATTGTCGTTTTCACTCTTCCCCTTAATTACATCCCGGGACTGCCCCCTTTATATTTCGCAAATTAGTCCGTCCTTAGTTGGGCCGTTTAACCCGATTCCCGAATTAAGCGAACGACTTTTATGCGCCCGACTCACGATCGAATTATAAAATTATAGAGTGGAACTTTTACACCCCCGCCACAGGATAGTTCTAGTGGGGACACTTTAATCCCCTAATTAGATCGGCGCGGGGAACTCGCAATGATTCCACCCGACACGTAATCATCGTCGCGGAATTGAAAATTGCGCCTCTTTTGTTCCTGGAGGCGGAGTGGACGAGGCGGGGGCGGCCATTATGCAGGAAATTAATTTCAAAAACTTATCCCGTAATTAAATATAAACAAAGTTTCTAGACAGTTAAAATTTAATAATGAATCATTCCAATTCAAGCAGTGTTATTCTTTACTTTCTTGTAAAGTTCTATTGCTAATGAAAGCAGCTCTAGAGAAATGATTAAATTTGGTTTTCTGCTTAAATTAGTTTCGCAACACAGGAGCGACGTGATGTTTCCTTTCGGGTGCGAGAGGGATGCGAAGACGCCGGCGGCGGCCGCCAGACGAGGATCAACTGCACCGAAAAGGGGTAAAGAAAGAATAAAAAGTAAACGAGGGGAATGGATTACACTTGACACTGGCTCAATGATCATTGGAAATACGAGATCGATAGGGGCGGGGGTGGCGATCCGCCGTCTCCTTCTCTCCCTCTCTGGCCGACTGTTATTTGCATCGGCCGTAAATACAGACGCCCTGAAGGAAAATTCGAAATAAATTTCTCCAGGATTTGAATAATCGAATTTGCGTATATAATTTGTTTTATGCGAGTATTTCTTTATTGAAAGGCTCATTTCGGCTCTATTCACTCGCCTTTGTGCGCCCCGTCTCTCTTTTTTCCGCCGCCCCCCAATCAAACAGATAGTTCGCCCCGGCAAAAGTGATCAGCTACGAACAAATCTCATCACCACCTAATCTCTTTATTCGATCGCAATCACTACTACGTACACGCCATGGACTGTGCATGATGGTACACAGCCACCCCCAACGCCGCCTCGCAATTACCACTGTTTCCGGTCGCGGGGAGGATCCTCACACCACAATCACACTCACGATGGCGAAATTACGACTGAAGAGCGGCATCGGAACGCCGCCCGATCGGGGCCAGGTAGACGCAACAGAGGGCCCAACACAACGACAGGTGCTTGACGGGCCGTCCCCGCGGGGCGAGCACGGCGTCAGGTGGCGGTGACCAGAGCAAGGGCCGCGAGGAGGGCCTCGCACCACCTGTTACGTTCGTATTTGCGCCCCGACCCACGAGGCCGACGCCAGGGTGGTCGGATTTCGCCCGCGGATCAAGCCGACATCAAAAATTTATCACCGCAAGGGATGAGATTCTGCACCGACAAGGAAGGAGTCGTTGCGACGTTTGTCTCTGGACGAAAACTTCAAAACCAAAAACACGATCAAAACGATCGGGACCCGGGTGAAGAACTGCAGAGGGGCGGTGCAGCTGTTGGTACAGACTTCTAACACTTCTTTTGTGTCTAGCATGCTGGTCGAAAGAAGTGGAACAACTAAATATCGGGTTCTCTATCATCAAAACATCCACCGAAGACGTTCCATCAAACAATGCATTTATGTGGTAGGATAAAGACAAAAAGGTCATGTCACGGTCATCTGGGAAAATAGAAATGACAATGAGTGATGACTGGTAGAATGCACTTTGTGTAATTTTAAATGAGGATCTAGGGGGGAGTCTACAAAAAGGTACTCTGTATTAGTGCCTTTGCTTAATTTAATTAATAGAGGGGCTGCTTACGGGGAAGATTTTTTGCCCTACGGATGGGATTTTGGGAGAACCAGGATGGGAGATACAGGGAGACCTGTAAAGAGAATGGGACACCAGGGCAAACTACTGGGAGATCCAAGAGAGATAGGGGGAGATCCGGGATGGGAGAGATGTTCTACAGAGACTTTTTTACCGAAACATGTCTAGTGATTAATCCCTCATCAGTCATCAGTAATAGAACAAAACCTGAAGATCCAAATCTAGTTTATTTCTTCTATTTTTATTTGAATAATAACTTTTCAACTAAATTTTTTTTATTTTGTAGCAAAATTTGTTGGAACGTCTGGTAATTCTATCCAGCAAACATAAATAAATGTGAAAACAAAGAAAAAAGGTCTTTAGTAGATGATAAAGAATTGAACTGCATTTCAAAAATTCTGTGGACAAAAATTTTCTTGGGGTCGATATCTTCAATATCTCTACAGAAATTCCTCTGTTAATGAGTTCTACATTTGATTTAGATATAGAGCTCATTAACAGAGCAATCTACAATTTGTTCAAAATACAGTTCTACAATTAAATATCTTTTTGGAGCAACATACTGAATACAGAGCTAGTTAACAGAAGAACACAGCAAAAAAATTATAGATGATATTATTTTGACAAAATGTTTTGGTTATCTTTGGATGTTGGTTGAAGAAGAGTTGAAGAGTCTAGACGTCTGTTTTCAAATCTAGATTTTTGGATGTCAGTCCTAGTTTATATTGAGCAAAGTCTCATTTTTTGAAAGGATGGAAAAACAATACGTCAGTATAAAAAGAAATAAGGAATGAATCAATGAAACAGGAGAGAATTGTGAAGTGATGTTAATAAAAAAAGTCGAAGATCTTCAAATGCAGTTCTACCAAGAATCTTTTTACTCTATGTAAATACATAGTTAAAATCACACCCCCTGCTATTTACGATGTGGCAGATATGGACAAAATGTCAAAGAAAGCACAAGCGAGGGGGGGAGTGTGGTAGGTAGGGAGAAAGTTTGAAGCCTGGCGTTTGCTGAAGACTTGGTAATTGTGGCAAAGAGCGAAAGAGAAATGAAAAAAATGATGAAGAAGTTGGGAAAGTATGTGAGGAAGAAAAAGTTGGAAGAGACTGTTGAGAAGACGAAAATGATGGTGGTCAACAAGAGCAAGAGGAAGAATGAAGAGAATGAGTGGAACTGGGAAGGAAGGAAAATAGAACAAGTGAACGAGTTCAAATACATACTTGGTTTACATACTCAACGAAAGAGCACAAAGAGGTGTTTGGGTAATAGGAGAGAGAAAGTTGGAAGGTGATTTCAGGAGGAGACTGATGATGTTGGATAGCATGAGCGAGAGTATGTTGATGTACGGAGCAGAGATCTGGGGATGAAAGGAACACGAAGAGATAGAAAAAGTGCAAGAAAAATATTTGAGAGGGGTGCTGGGAGTGGACACCAGGTTACCTAGTGAGGGAAGAGTGTAAGAGGAATAGGCTGAAAGTGAAAGCGGAGAAGAGAAAGGCAAAGTTTGAAGACAAAATGGATGGAAGGGAAGAGTGCAGAATACTAACGTAATGCTGGAGAGAAAATAAAAAGAACACGGAGAAAGAGGAGAGAGAGAATTACTACCAGAGGAACGAGTATGCCAGTGAAGAAGAGGAAAGATTGAGAGCAAAAGGAAGATGGATGAATGTAGAGCTGAGTGAAAGGGACAAAGACACGGACAGGAAAGAAAGAAGGGAAAGAATCAAAGAATCCAGATACAACAGGGAGCATGAGAGGTGTATGACAGAGGAAATTCCGGAGTACCTGGGGAGAGCAAAAGAGAGAAAAATGATGGCGAGATTTAGATCTGGGAACGAGAGAAAACAGGTATTGGATGGAAGGAGAGAAAAGAAGGTGCAGAACGTGCTATGAGGCGAGAGAGACAATCGAGCACATGTGGAATGGATGTAGCGAAATGAGAGAGAGGGAGGGAAAGGAGCGGGGAGGAATACTGAATGAAGACGGAAAAGAGAGAGGATGGATGAAAGAGATATGGAACAGGAGGGAGAGAATGGAAAGAAAGAAACTTTAGATTAGCTCCAGAAAAAACTGCCGAACAAAAGCTTGTAGAACCATCTTCACCTTGTGGTCAAAATTTAAACACTAAACCCTTCAAGTTTTGCACCTTTCCCTTTCAGACACTTGACCCAAAAAACCTCTTTTCGTCATCGGGGTCGCGTCCTTGGCAGTCCTCCGTCTCTGCGGTGCCCCTCCCTCCCGCCAAAACTCCCCAAATCAAATAACTATAAATCGTAAAGTCCGTCCAGAACTGATGGGCATTCTTTTGATTTACCTGACAGCTATGAACGAAATTTCATTTCTCGGCGAAACGACGTCGTAAAGGAACCAACAAAGAATTTCGCGGGGATCAAAGAGCCGCGCCCGTCCACCCACACCGAGGGGGAAATACTTCAAATGCGATTTGTTCGATTCTGATGGAATCGGATGGACACCGAGTCGGATGGACCCAATGAAAATCGACAAGTCAGGTTTGCTTGCGTCTACTCCTTATAATAACGTTTTCGTTGTTTCCGTTTCCGAAAAAATATTACAACTTCTTGTCCGACTATTAGAACAAATCGTTCACGTTTTGTGACGAACGTGGGGCACTCAAATCTGATACGTCTACTTAAAATGCGATGTTCACGTTCCGCGCTGGTGATTTTACAAAGCTCCGGTTTTGCGATTTATCTAGTCGCCATATTTTTTTTCAATCGGACTTTTATGAAGCGCTCCCGTCATTTGGTGGCTTTCATTTTTCGTTTACGATCCCGGCGACAACTGCCCGCATAAAAATAAATAAATGGCGCATCACACTCATTTGTCAGTTATTTTTAACATTGCACAAACGATCATAAAAATCCTGGTTGTACACAAAGTGCAACAGAGGGACAAAAGCGCGGGCGCGACATTCCCAGTTTTGCACCGAAATTTTTCCGTCGACACCGGACTCCAGATTTTCCGATTTTCCCCGACACTATTATAAATCTTGGGAACACCTCACGGCGAAGCTCAACCATACGTTCAAATCTATCTTTGCTCGACGCATTCCGGCTCGCTACCCCTGTTCTGCACAATTCACCCCGTTCGATGAGCCGGAACTTTTCCACCTCGGAGTGGCTCGCCACCGTCCCCCCAGGTCGCCTAATTGGCACCCGATTGATTTTAATTGTCGCTCATCGGACCCGCCCCACGCGCCGCCCCCCAAACTTTCAAATCTGACGACGCAAACACCTGCAGCGATGCACCGAATGCAGGTTTTCCCATTTTTCTCGCGGAAAATTTGCCAAATCGATCCTGTCGCGCTGTCGACGATAAATAACAAATTGGCCGCCCACGGACGGCTTCCACGGTGGCCGTGTCGTGGGGCCCGACGTCGGACCGTGTCTTGTCCGTCTTGCTTGTACCAACAAATCACGTTGCGGATGATGTTTCCTATAAAAATTCGGCGTTGTCGAGCTTCTGCTAATTTAATGAAATATGACTGCGCACTTTTTTAATTAAATTTTATGGTCGGGAAGGGGACATAATCCATTTGACCGGCTCGTAAATGTCATACTAAAAAAATACTTCCCTGATTGTAATTAATAGATATTAAATTACCGACACCGATCGATGAGGCCCACCCCACCCCCGAAGGATAAATCAGTCTAGCCGCCACCCGGACACTTTCCCGGAACGAAGAAATATTCGAAACTTCACCCCCTAGATTGTCGTTATTTTTCTTTTTTATTAAAGAGGTATTCTAGTCTGGAACTGTTCTTGGGTTTTTTTCTAAACTGTAAAAATTCTTACTGGCGGTCTCTTGGGTACAGCTTTATTTTAATGTCTAGACATAATACAATTTGTCTTAAACAAATAAAAATACAATGAAGATTGTAAGCTATTCTGTACATCTGCGAAAAAAAATCCAAACGGCTTCCATGACTTCAACAGTTCTGCGTAAAAAAGAAAGGAATTAGTTATTTGTATATCAAGGCCGCGAAATCATTCTTTAACGTACTGAGAGAAAAATTGTCGCCGAGGCGGCTTGCGGCCGAGGCAAGACAATCTCGAGGTGAACACAATATTTTTTGTGCAACAGAAAATTTCTAATTATAAAACCAACAAGCAAAATTTACTTCACCGTCAATAAATACATATAAATTAGGCTTACAACGGCCGCGAAATCCAATTTCGCGGCCTGTTTTAGGTACGCAAAGTGCTCGTTTCGCGTACGGTTGCACAAAAAAAAATCTTTTTCCAATTTCCAGACTTGAATATCCTCTTTGATGATAACTTTTTGTCCTCGATTGCCCTTTGACTGCAATGACATCGGCAATAATCGACGGCGGCGCGATCCGATCTTCGTCCTGTTATCTGAAATGGGTCGCGATTCTGGGAAATTTAGTCGAAGCAATTATTAGTCGCACAGTTCTTTGGTTCTTTTTAATATCGTCCCTTGTATCTGGTGGTTGTACAAATAGACTCGCGAGAAGTCTCGAGTCCGGCCGCCTGTAAAGCAGTCCTTGTACGACATGACGTTTAATTGCGAGATTCGATCTGATCCAGACCCACAAATCACGGTATCGGATGCATCTGGGAATGGTGGAGGTCATGAACGAGAGCATTGTATTCAGTGGAGACCTCTCGGTCACGACGACGTTTCGCCGATTGCATTTTTTACACCTGTCCGCATCGATTTCGGGCCTGGACGTCCGACAGCCGCTCCCGAGGGTTGTTTACCCTACGAAAGGAGGCTACCCGGACTGACCCACACGACACTAATTCAACCACCTGTGGCGTCATCCTCTCCGGTGCGGCCACTAACGACGCACAAAACCGACCCGATTGATGGGCGGCGGCGGCGGCCACGGTCACGGCCCCCATCAACCCGGAATAGTAAAATTTACAGTGTCGCCCCGAATTAGACGACTTCATGTTGTGACCGCGAAAGCGACCCCAATAAAACGACAACATTGCCCCTCAAATTAGTGCTAATTTTGTCCGGGCCTAATTTAAAACACATAAAATTAAAAAAAAAAAAACGAAAAAACTAACAGAAGGGTTGCTCAAATTATTTTTAGTTTTTGTTGTAAAACAGGTGTTTTAGAAAACACTTAACAAACGAAGCTACGCTTTGTCAATAACGAATGAAAGTTCCAACGCAAGAGAAAATATTAAATGCTTCGGTAATGAATAATATGAGGAAGAAATATCGTTAGAAAAAAATAATTTGATGGAAAAAAGTCATCATCCACAAATCTGTTCTAGATACAAATATAAAACAAGTGAACGCTATGCTACAAAGAAAATACTTTTTGAACATACAACTGGTATAAGTCTGAGAGCTTAATAGTGATAATAATAATACCATTAAACTTCACAACTGACTCTCTTAGTTTTAATACATTTAAAAATTATAACGTGAAGAGTAACTACGTCTTTCACGAATAGAAAGTAGTTGGAGAGCAGAATTAAATGAAAAAAAGAATAAACCAGTTATATAAACAAAGAAATAACTCTAATTGTGAGATCTTAAAAATCGTGTACAATTTGAACTGGCAATAGCGAATCAAATTCAGATTGTGCAATTCTTATTGATATATTGATTCAAAAAATATATTGAGAAAAAATTTGGATTTAAAGCAAGCAGGTACCAAAGGAAATTTAGTCTTTGTTGGAATTTAGAAAAATGGCAGTTTTACAACAATTACATAATCTGAAAAAGCCTTCTTGTCCTTCCACATGTGCTTGGAGAGACATTTATTTTTCTTGGTATTTCTAGTGATGAAAAACATAAGACAAGTTACACTAGATGAACTAGCTCCATTGGCAAGTATACGAAAAATAACCAGAATCTAGAGAACACCATCTTTATCCGGCTCGAAGGACCAAAAGTAATCGGTAATTTTTACTGTCTACTCGTTATGACTAAATAGACAAATTTCCTCCCAATTGATAACGAGAGGAAAACAACAATTGAAAACATGTACTTCACTATCAAAAGACATTGTTCATGATAGCACCGAAATTCTAAGTATGTACGTATTTTCTTTTCTGTTAAATCCATAGATCTTAGAAGAGCTACTAGCACTGCTTTTCTTTGATGGATAAATTGCAGAGAATTATATTGTCCAAAATGAGACTTTAATAGTCTCCCAAACAGGCCGAAAGCGATTATCTGATTTGCATTTTCTTTCTAAAGTAGTTGGACCAAATGAGAAATTTAAATTCTCGAGACGGAATCCTTTCGTTCTGTTTTTTTTTCTCGAATCCGATCCAAATCAGATTTTAATTAAAGCATTAGCAGTCTTGTCGACTCTTGTCATCCAATAAAAATAAAAAACAAATCTATAGAACTAAGACAAAAATTTTAAAATATATCTACTGAAAGCCAAAGTTGCAGAAATCACAGTACTGCATCTGACAAAGAGATAAGTTTACTGATTTTAAATCCTGTATTCGTTAAGCTTTCAGTTTAAACCTTAATAAAGAAATATCATTGGTTACGCTTTCTGCGTTTTGCTAATTATGAAACATCGTTATAATTCTCTCCCGCTGTGACTGTGTGATGATTTTACTGATCGTAAACAAATGATTTTTCCATTATCCTGATCGTCAATTGACTGTTAGTCATAGTTCAATTACATCTTTGTACCAATTAAATGCATCAATTATTATCAATCTCAATACAAATTTAATGGAAATAGAGTCTACGAGGTCAGTTGAGGTTAGTCTAAATCACCATCGCACTTAGTACTCCTGAAGCTCCCAAAAAAATGCATTTGTGATCGTAAATCTCCCACTAAAGAAACTCCACAATCGTATTTTTTCCATTTCTTAATTTTAACCCTTCCAGTCTGGTTTATGTTTTCAATTCGAGATACTTTGATAAAGAAATATCATTCGTCACGCTTTCTGCATCCCAGCAATTATAAAATTTCATTAGTATATTTATTCCTTTCACATTGTGAACAGTGCTAAGTATGACTATAGCTAATTCATGTTGTTACATATTTGCACCAATCAAATGACCCAAATTTAATTTTAATAAAACTTGAGTTGGGGTCAGTTCAGGTCATTGTTACCTAACCACCTAACCCTTACCATTCGTCACGTCCCTTTTCCAAAAAAAATCCCAATTTTACATTTCCTAGTTACAACCCTCGCCGTATCGAATCCCTCCCACTGTAACACATTTCTCTTATTAGCGCCTGTTTCCCGTGTAAAAACTCTCCACTCTTGTTTTTCCTCCCTCTCCGCCGCCCCGTTCAGATTACATTTTAAAGAGCTTTGTACCGTCTCCGCCTTTTCTACATACGTAATTGAAGCTCCTTCTCAAAGCTCTCTGAAAATACATATTCAATTAACTCCCTAATCGAGTAAAACAGCCGGAGCGGGATTTGTCCGGGGTCCGTCCCTGGCGGACGAAGTGAACGATGCCTCTGAGGTCGGGTTCACACCGGCGACGCGACAAAATGTCGACTTGACCGTTCAATCTGAAGGGGCGTTCAGATGAGCTGCACCGGAGTCGCGGACTCCGGGAGCTCGTTAGACGCCCGCAAATAGAATAATGAACGCTGCTGGCAGATTAAAAACGGAAACAGTACCACTTGAAATTAGACCGTATGAAGATCAAATACGGACTAACGAACCGTTATGTTAAAGCAACGACGGCCTTTGAGAAAAACCCGGCGAAAAAGAGCTCGGATCATTTTTTTTTCCGGCGGGATGAAGTAATTACCTCGGTTATTCCTCGTTTTTCTGCACGGTTGAATCGGAATAAATATTCTTCAGGTCGTGCACAATAACTTACCGGAGTTGTACCCATAAATTGGTCAGCGCGTATGAGCGCGAGGCTTAAGCCGGCTTCACACAGGAGCGGGGAGGGACGTCGGCCGGCGTGAATGCGGCCACGAATAAAACACTACAGTTTAGAGCCACTTCAATTACGTCTTTCTCTCGTATAATTTTCACTTAATAACTGAAACCTGTTAGAAAGTACCGTAATATAAAAATTTAATACCCCAGAGGCAATTTCATTTAGTAACAACATCTCCCGGCCATTATTCTTAGCTTTTATTACTTTGTTTCGGCGGTATTAAGGAATAAATTTTAAGCGGATCGGAAAAAATCGAGCTACGGAAATGGAACACAGTGAAATTATTAAATTTTTTCGGCAGTGAAATCTACAAATGCATATTATCGTTCCTTGATGATAATAATAATAATTGTTTTCATATGCACCAAACAAAAATAAACAGAATAAATAAATAACAAAGCAGAACGTTACGAGGCTAAATAAATTAAAAAGATAATAATAGGACCAAAGTAAATCTGAGTAACGGAAAAAAACAATCAAGTTGAGCAACATTATCGACCCGACTCAGCGGATTGCTTAAAATACGTTAGCATCATCAGTATCATCAGCATCCATTAGAACTTCTCAAATTGAAATGAATGGTCAGATTTAAAAAAAAAAAAAAAACGAGAAAAAGTAGAGGATCCAAAATGGAGCCTTGCGGCACGCCTCAATTTGTTTGGTAGGAAAGTACAACAACGAATTTGGGAATTGAACAAGGTCACTGCACTTCACCTAAGCTCTTCGATATTTTTCAATTTTGAATGAAAGACGAAAGAAACAAATGCTACATACAAATAAACTGTCAAACGATCTTGTACATCGAAGACAGCTTTAAAGGATACATTTTCAACTCACCATTTCAAATACAGTAAAGATTTTAAAAATATTGACGGTGGTGGTGAAACCTGAATAGGTACTGACAACAAAGATCAAAAGTAAAATCTGTACAGATTCCAGCACAAAATAATCAAAAATTGAGGAACCAGTGGAACGAATGGCAGATGAGCAAAAAAATATCAAAGAGCTGTGAGTACCACCATATGGCAAAGAAGAAAAAAGTACCTTGTCTGAATTAGTTGCGGTTTCTTTTTGGTTGCCTAATATAGAAAGAATAGAAGAGCAAAAGAATCTTCTGTGAAGATTTTTACTGTCCGGACCTGCTGTGATGAGATCAGAGTAGGCTTTAGATGACCGCCTAGAAGCAAATTCAGATCCTCAGAACGGATGTTAGAGTGAAACGATGTCAACAAGCTGTGAATATCGTCATTTGAAAAAGAAGAAAAAAGGTCTTCTCGTTCTGAATTATGAATTTTGTTGAAGAAAAGAACACGAGACTTTACTATGAAGATTATTACTACTATAGAAGCATCAGATCAGGAGCAAATCGCCTTTTCAGAAGGAATAACACATGAGAAGAGCGAAAAAATTAAAAAAAAAAACTGTGAGTACCACCGTATGGCAAAGAAGAAACAAATTACCTTGTCTGAATTAGTTGCCGTTTCTTTTTCGTTGTCTCATATAGATAGAATAGAAGAGCAAAAGATTCTTCTGTGAAGGTTTTTACTGTCCGGACCTGCTGTGGTGGGATCAGAGCAGCCTCCAGCTGATCGCTTAGTAGCAAATTCAGACAGGCTCTTTAGAACGGATTTTGCAGTGAAAAGGTGTCAACAAGCTGTGAACATCGTCATTTGACAAAGAAGAAAAGATCGCGAGACTTTACTGTGAAGATTTTTACTACTACAGAAGCATCAGATCAGGATCAAATCGCCTCTTCAGAAGAAGTGACAGATGAGAAGAGCAAAAAAATTCCAAAGGCTGTGAGTACAACGAATAGCAATTCCAATTGTCTCTTCTCTTTTGACAAATCGGAATAGCAACAAAATATCAAAAAGTTAGGAGTAGGTGTAGGTCTTGGATTTTCTCATGGGTTGTGAGTCATTTCTGAGCAAACGACGAATATCGGCCTCAAGTAGGCGCTACAAACCGACCGAAAAACATAGTCATTCGTTACGTTAGTGTCGTCTCTCTCTCGTCTATTTGCATGTTAAGTAGTCGGCGTTTTCAGTTTTCATTTACAGATTTACACTGGTTTATCGCTCCGCCTACGCGCAGATATGTCCAAGGTCACAGCTCATGAGAGAATCCAATACCTCTACCACCATATAGCAAGTAAGAATAAAAAGATACCTTGTCTAGATTAGATCCGGTTTTCTTCTCGTCGGTAAATGTAGAATGTTATTTTACAGTCTTGGACGGGCGTGGGGGGTGACCGTTGGGCGGCAAATTCAAATCATCTCCCTCGCAGAGTCCATCCCAGCCGTCAAAACTTTAAATAACCCGACACAACGACAAAAACGTCGAGTCAACTTTTCAATCTTATCATCAAAGTTGGCGTCGAATCGACTTTCGTCGAGTTTCAAAATGAACTGATTTAATTCCGAATATGATTACATCGAAATTTAAAATTCAAAGTAAATGCGGAATATCATTCTGTCCCATATGTATGTAAATGCGTCGAAAAATGAATATTTAAATACATGAATTCAAACAAACTTTACGAAAATTTAGTTTGGTTTAATAAAAACAGAACGAGATAAAAGAGAATGTGAAAGGGTGGGCCGGCCGGCCCCCGACAAAAGGGTAACTTTTATGGCAATATGTATTTTATGGATATTACAAAGTGTATGTGTATGAAAAACACGCATTGCAGTCATATTTTCCTCACTGAAACGTCTTGTATTGCTCCCCGGAGCCCGGATGAGATCAATAATACGAGAATTGTACACTCACCGAGGGGCACAATATGCTCCAATAAAACGTTTACATCTTCTCATCGAGAATGGCTCTTTTAAACGCCACCACCGCTGATCCACCCCCGAGTGGACACCGCGTCCGCGTCCACCGCTCCTCGATTAACGAATCCGGATCGCCTGTCCGCATCCCGGAGCGTCGTAAAAACTCCGGACAAGAAACCGGCCGGGTGGGGATCATAAATCAGCTTTTTGACAGCCGTTCTGCAGGAAACACGCAATGAAACAATTAAATTGTTTGGAGTAAGTCGAGTCGGCTCTTTCACGACGTAATTATTTGCCTGTCCGGTGCGGACCCACGGAAAAAATCCCTCTCCATTATGATTTGTTCCTTTTGTGGCGAAGAAGTGGTGTATTTGTTGGACAAACACAACACCGGAGCGTTTTCGGCCGCGACGTCCAAACATTAATATGGACGGAACAAAGAAACGCCGTTCGAAATTTGCAATTAAAATTGAAAAATAAACGATGTATTAAATTTGTAAATTTCCGTCCTGGAAAATTCAGCGCTTTCCTGCAATGATTCATGATGCTGTGATATTAAAAAGTAATTTATATGTGTGCGCGCCCGGCTTTTTATTTGCCTTTTCTTGTTTCGTTTTTATTTTCGTAGTTGCTTCATGAAACGGAATTCATTTTCTACTTTTTCTGGCGCGTTCTCCCCGACTTGAAATCATTTTTTCCACGAGTTATCACCCCCCCGTATGAATGAATTGCTTATCAACGGATGAGAAAATAAAAATATGTGATAAAACGTATCACCGAAAAAAAAACTCGCTTTAATGGGGCATCGCACGCTACACGTACATTTAAAATTGTCCGATTATCTCGACAGGAAATGTAATTAAAAAAATGCTTTCAGCTTGGCTTAAATTAACAACACCGTTCGGTTTGAATAAATATTAAAAGAAAAATACGCCGAAAATGGAACGGGGGAAAAATCGTTTCTGTTGACATTACGTTGATGGCCGTTTGATTACATGTTATTAAAATAGCCGTTTGTTTTTTATTGCTTTAAATAATTTCTAAGTTATTATAGTCCCGAGTCATGCAATTTATGTACAGTTTTATTTTCTACTGGAAGCAATTTAAAACTTAATTAGTGTTCGAATGCGTTCGGCTTTTTGTGGGATGCGCTCTGACCCGACATCCCAATCTCGTCAGACACCACCGACATTTTTTCTTCGGGGTTTGCACGTACGACCGATAATGAAAGTGGTGTTACTTTAAACACGACGACGCTTTTCTTGAGCACAAAGACATTTTAACCGATACGAACAAAACCGTCACAATGTCTACATGGAAAATGTAAATAAGAGCGGTGCGAGTGCGGACCCTTGAGGCGCTTCGGTAATAAGCAATCAACAAAATGAAAAAGCGTCAGTAGCTCGGCCAATAAAAATGCATTTAGAAATAATCAACTTCAATAAATTAAATGGCTTTCTCGTGAGATTGCTTTCCAAGAATTGCTGCAGGATTTTTTTTGTTTGCAATCTTTTTGATTCGTTAATGGCACGAGTAAAATAGTTGGAATATTTCAAGATTTTTAAAAACATAATAAAATGTATCCTTAATTAATACATTACATTGAGAACCTTACGGAATTTTCTAAAAAAATGTTTGCAGATGTTAATAAATGTTCTACACATTTTATGGGGACAACCACTCAAAACACTAATTATTATCCCATTTTGACAATTGTTAATGAAATCTTTCAATCATTTGCGGTATACAAACCTGATTTAAAACGTAACGAATGAAAAAGGTTTGCATTAATAGTGACCCTTGAGCAGTTCCTTCCTATCACTACACCTAAATAGAAGGGAAAGAACAAAATGAAAGTGTTGCTTTTGAAGGGTCATCAGGAAAACATTGTCGATCTGTTTGAAAATATGAAGAAGGTTATAGTGACTTTTTCGTTTCAAAATTGGCAATAAAAAATTGCAAAAAAATTATTTTCTTCTGTTTCAGCAGGTCCAGGATGCTACTTCCTCTTACATCAAAAAGTCATTTTTCGTTCAGAATGAAAAAAAAATGCAAATTTGAAACAATAGAACAACGAAAATCTTATATTACACAACTAAATATCACAAAATTGGTTTGTTTGTTTCATCACATCATAATATGGATACCTGCGCTTCTTCAAAAGTCACGTCGATGTTTTTTTCAATAGATCGAACAGTGTTAGAGGTGTTGGATTCTCTCATGGGTTGTGACGTTGGAAATATCTGCGCGAAGGCGAAGCGATAAACCGGTGAGAAATCTGTAAATGAAAACTGAAAACGTATGACGATGTCTTCTTGTCGGTTTATAGCGCCTCCTTGAGATCGATATTCGTCGTTTGCGCAGATATGACTCACAGCCCATGAGAAAATCCAACACCTCAAGTAATAAAGCTTCCACTCAAAACGGTTTCACTCCAACGCAAATTTGGAAGAAGATGAAAAGGGTTTCAACACAGAAGATGGATTTCTCAATAGACACCGTAAATTATTAACAACAAAAGAATTAGTACGGAAAAACTATCTTCAAGGAAAAGGAGCAAAAACGCATTGAACAAAAATTGTTTAAAGGTTTTTACGAAGGATTCTGCTGATTCTTGCGTAAATTTGTTACCACTACACTGGTGAGATTCGATTTCAGAAGACCCCAGCAGTAAAACAACAATCAAAACAATGCAAACATGCTGGTTCTCCGACACCAAACAAAGCAAAATTAGAAAGGTTACAGTTTCTATATTCTGGGATGTAAAGAAGATGTTGTTTGATTATCTTCGAAGGAATCAAAAAATAGCAAGAGTACTCTCTACAGTACCCTTTTGGACCAAACCAAATAGTCACGAAAAAAGACCAAAATCACTTTAGGGACCTTGAGAAATCAGGGATCTAGGATGGGACAGAAACACTGGAGCAATACTGAACAACGTGTATTGAAGATGAAGAAGATTATATAAAAAATACAGCTTTTTCATTATGAGATTGCGAATATTTGAAATGACTCTCGTACGTGGAAAAGAAGGTTATGTCGGAAATTGCATATTTTAATTTGTAATCTTCAGTAATTTTAATAACAAAACGTGAATTCCAAAAATTCGAATTAAAATTTGAAAATTTTCAAAAATGATACTCGTAATTTACCCTACTTGTTACGGTATTCTTCAATAATGCCATGACGGGAACGGTTTTTTTGAAGATAAAATAGTATATATCATTCAGAGTAAAAGGTCTTTTTGTGCTTCGCCCAGTTGCCGCCCTCGACTTCTTCTCGGTCTTCAATCTCTGGGCTTAGCACAAAAAGACTCACTTCTACCCTTAATGATATAATCTACTATTATTGCTCAACAGAAAAACCTATTCCAGGGCAATATAATTCAAGAAAATTGTTTAACAGGAAACTATCGATAAAAAAATAAAAATCAAATTAAAATCCAAAATTAATACAAAATCGATCGAATTTTGATTGAATCGATTGAAACGTAAAAATTCAATTAGAAAAATGCTTCAAAAAATTCAAGTGATGGAGAAAATAGCAAGTTTTCAAACTAACGCAATTCAGAATATAACACTAGACCTGTCACAGGTGCCTTAAAAACTTGAACTCCTAAAATTACTACACATGAGCTCCAGGTCGCAACATCTGTGAAAATATGACATGGAATACGTCTTGGCACCATTCGGTTTTTATTTCTGACGAGTTGAACGCCAATAAAAACATATTACCCAAGTCGTCTTGCACATTTCTTTTAAAAAGACAAAATAATGCGCGCCCGCACACGACAAGATCATGGACGTTGAAACGTTGGAACGTCGTAGACCAGCACCACCTCACCTCCTCCAATTAGACAAATTCTTCGTCGAACCATTTGAACCTGGCCGATCGAGGTGGCAACCGTTCCGTAAAATTCTACGGCGCGTCGCTAAGTGGACGTGACCGTCGAGCGCATAATAGGTGTTAAGTTGGTGTCGTTTCCGGTCGAACCGAGAAAGCTCGCCGGGGACACGTGTCTGCTCCCCGATTTTTGATTTATTAACACAATTACCACAAATACGGTTGTGTTTTCAAGGAAACAGCACCGTTCGAGACAAAGAATCGATTTTATCAGCACGCTTAGAAAGTCCCAGCTCGAATTTCATAAGCGAGAAAGTCGCCGTTGCGCAACACTCACAATAATAACAACTATTTTAAACGGTATCAATGTTATTCTCTCCGTTTTACACTCGACTTATTTACGGCCGGCGGTGGCCGCCCGTAATGGTGGAATTCCCATAAATCCCCCACGTTGTTTACGGCGGCGCTGGGTGGACGTAAATCCCGGCGTCCTTGAAGGTTTCGGCGGATTCTTCAGGGGGGTGAATTAAGTGCTAAGCGGCGCACGTCATGGATTAGTAAATAAGCGGGGGCAGGGGGGCGGCTAACGGCCCAAGTTGGCACACTTCTGGGTCGTAACTCCTCCAGCTCGAGCCGGTGCCGTCACCGGTTGCATCCTGATCCCGGCGAATCCGCCATTTTTTCCCACCCTCAACAAGTTGGCCGTGATTAACGGCACCCCGCCACCTGCACAAATACTTATTTATCGCCGCCCCCTATTTACATCTATTTCGATCATTAATTCGACTCCACCGAAGTCTCATTTACGCAGCTTAATTTATAAAGTTGTGGATTTATAGTGGAAGTTCCTAACTTGTTTTATCTTTATGGGCGCTTTATTTCGAGCTTAATAAGTTTTATTACATATTCATAAGTGCCGGGGCCTGTAATCGACGAGATAAAAAGAGTCGCGGGGGCGGCGCTCCATTTCTTCGATTTATTTAAACATTCGCCGAATAAATAAACGCCGCCATATGTTTTCGTATGATAATATATTTTCCGTCTATTTGAATCGGGCTTTCGTTTTATTTTCATTTCGAGCTCATTTTTCTCGTATTTCTTTTTATATTCAGACAAAGATTTATACGCACTGTCAGGGAGAGAACCTTTTATATTAGGATATAATATTTTTTCATCTCGGCAGCGAACACCTTAACTTTATTAAGATTTAGTAATCTTTTTTATTACCGTACACAAATTAAATACGAAGCAGATTTATGCACCCGCATCCCCTTTCGTCGCCGCCACCGCCGCAGAAAAAAAACCTCGAAAATAATGTAACGCCGCATAAAACCGACTCCATATTAATAAAAACTTCACGCCCTCTCGAACCACCCCTATCGAACATCGAAATTGTGTACGGCTTTTACGACGGCAACACTGTAAAATTCATACGCGCCAATATGGCGCACTTTAATACCGAAACATTCTCATTATCGCGGCGGAGATGTAAAACACATTCGTCGTAAAATGCACTTAATATACCGCATTTCGCCGCCCCCGAAGCCACTTAGGCGTGACGGGACGGAACAAAAAAAAATTATCAAACCAAGAAAATAAGGAAGACGATAAGGATAATTAACGTGCAGGGACGACGACCGGACAATTAATCAAATCCACGGCGAATAACGACAAGTGCGCGTTTTGCAATTGTGCCGATATGAATAATTTTCGAATTGAATCAAATAAACATTAACGTCGGCTTACATAATGTGAACCGCATATTTTAATATATCAGCGTTACAATAAATCTCTGTCCGTTAGAAACAAACGCATTAGCGAAAGTTGCTAATGTATTTATATGTACTTGCATAACGTATTGCACATTTACGGCAGTAATTAAAATTAACTATACAGTACACGAACCATTTTTGACCCGGAATGCCAACTATTGTAACGACACCTAGAAAAGTCTGTTGAACGATGAAGCAGATGGCACCTGGGGGAACCATCAAAGTTCGATTGGATCTGGGTCTGCACTTGGCGGGGGCGAGTTGGAAATGTGCGCCGACAGAAAAGAGAAGTGGCGAAATCGCCTTCAAAATAAATAAGGACAACGTTTACTAACATTTGTGGGTCCTTGAAAATTAAAATGTATTCACGTTGTTTTGGCATAATGGGAGGCCATGGACATTTTGCATTTAATTTGGTAATAAAGCTGTCTGTTGAATTAGGTTATGTTTTTCTAAGTTTGAGGTTATAAATAGCATCAATGTCTAGTGCATGGTTGTCAGTTCTACTAATTCATGGCCTAAAACAACGTGAAAACTCAAGAGGAAAAGAAAAATTTATTTCGATCAAAACATTTGGTAGTTGGTGGTGGAAAAAGTCCTAAGAATAGTACACGGCTAAAACAGAAAAAAAAAATGCAATCACCTTAATGCGAGGGGTTGCTTCCTGTCCCATATATGGGAGATCCGGGGAAGATATACGGAATCTGGGATAGGAGATACAGGAAGATCCGGTAAAGATACAGAGAGATCTGGGGGCGATACAGGGAAATTCATGGAGATAAGCGAAAAAGAGCTATTTCACAAAGGAGATTTTGTATTTAGAAATTTTTCTAGTGATTATCTTCTCGCCTAAGTGTGTAATTCAAGAAACTGTCAATATTGAAGAAGTTAAAATCAGATAAATTCTTTACTTTTGTGTCAGTATAAAGGATTAAGACGACAAGACAAATACCACATTTAGTGCAAAAAAGAGGTCTTTGATTCCTTTGTAAACCAAGCTGCTGTAAGGAAAGTACCTATTATAAAAACCTAAAATGTTTAATACACAGGGTTGGCTACTGTGAGCTATATTGTTCCATAATTTATCGAAGGTAAAATAACCTAATTTTTTTATCGGATACATTTTTCAATTTTACGAAAACTTTTTGCTTTGACAATTTTACGGGTTGAATTTGAGCATTTTTATTTTTGTTAGGTCCGAGAGCTTTAGCTCGAGGGTTTAACCTTTGAATAAAAATTCCCAAATATCAACGAGTAAAATTGTCTAAAGCTAAAATGTTTATTAAGCAAAAATTGGGAAATTTATCAGATATTAAAAATTAGGTCGTGTTATTTTTGGCAAGATTAATTCCAGAATACAAACTTTAACGTTAGGTAATTAATTATTTATATAATAAAGTTATTAAAAACACAATTATTAAAAACAATTTGAGAATCTGACGGGAGTAGCATGCAATTTTGATCACTTTTGACAAGAGTAGTAGGACGTTTTTATCGCGATAAATTTTTTTGATCGGATGAAAGCAAGCGCTCTGATTGGCTGAACACGCATATTTGATGTATGTGGGAATTAATCAGAGAAAATTTTTGGAAAAATTTGAAAGATTTTACCTTGATGCCTTGGTGGAAAGAAATTTATTAGAAGTTTCCTGAGACAAGCAGTCGACGAAATTTAATTATAAAGTTCAGTATAAAAATGACTGACAATCTGTTCACCAAAAACCAACCAAAATGAAAAATCTGCAATAAGATATTTTATAAATAAAGAAAAGAAGACAGTAGAACAAATACCATTTCCTTTTATTATTTAATTATTTTGACACCCTGATTTCTGCTGTCTGAAGTAAAATTACTGAAGAATCTTAAAATCTTTGAAAGACAGCAGCTCAGAGATTTGAGTACGATTGGTAAAGCTAAAATGACAGGAGTAAAAAAAAACTTAAAAAATATGACAACTGCCTAGAAAAAAATTAAGATGAAGAAATCAATATCTACGTAAAATGCAGGAGAATCAGAAGAGTTTTCAATAAAAAAAAATCAATGAAAGTAAAATCTTTAGTAATTTAGGAATCCCTCCACAACTATTAAAAAAAGGTTTATTTCAACTATTTTGCTAGTAGGGAGGAAACTGAAGAGCTTGATGCCCAACAGAATAAATAAAATAAATAAAAATAAAGAGAATTGAAAATGTAAGATTACAGGATGTTGCCCAACATCCCATAGAGAGAATATTGAGATTTAAAGATGCAGGTACTGAGGAACTAAAAGAGAATGTCCAGGTTGAGAAAGCACCAAGTGATGGCTTTGTTTATGAAGAATCCAAAAACGAAGCAGAAGACAACACAAAACAGTCACAAAAAGAAACATAAAAGTCTTCACAAGACGACCATGGTACGAAAACCGTACCCGTATCAAAAAGAGAGAAAATCAAACAACACATCAAAATAAATAAAAAAATCAAAAAATATGAATCCAAAAAGAGTGTTCTGAAAGCGTTCACAGGTCAAATTATAATAAGTTTAAAGGAAAAAATCTAGGACATTTTTTTATTGCAAATTCAAAATAGTCATGGGAGCCCTCAACAAAGTTCTCGTTTTGTGCCACTGACCATTTGACCTGAATTTCGGATAAAATCTGTTTACGGCCAAACGAGATCACCCTCTTTTGGAAAACTGTAAATTTCGTCCCGCGGGACCTTAATTAGCGCCGCCACGTATGCGAACCGTTTCTTATCAAGGGCGAAGCCCACGTCATCCACTATCACCCACACCTAAAAAACTGACAAGTTAATTGCCATAATGAACGTCGTTGAAGATAACGCGAAGATACTACAGTCAATTTCGTACCCGGTTAGATAACGCAATGTATTGCTTGGTGAGCAAAATTCCAATAAAATCCCGTTTTATTTGTTTTATGACGTGACGGACTTAATAAATTCAGACAATGTACGAAACAATTTGATTTTTTTCCAAATCCCGTTTCGTCCAAAGTATAATATAATTTCCCGTATATACTGTGTAAATTAATTACTTTATATTAAAATTCCTGTGACGAACCCGACATTTAATAATTAGTTTGCTCTGAAGCGAATTCCAATTATAATCCGTTTCAGTTCTGAACAGCGTTGGCGAAAAAAAAAAAGAACAGAATTATTATTGTTGCTGAACATATCAATTGCAGGACTTGAAAATTAATTAAGAGACGGGATCGATGGGTTGTTTAATTGGTTTTTAATCGAAAAACTTAAGTAATAGTTGTTTAGGATTTAGACGTGTTTTTCACGACCGGCTTTGCAGCTTTCATTTTACGTTTCGTTAATTATTAATCGACAATTAAAAACGCCGACCGATGATGATTGTTCCCTTGCATGTAAAAGTTCAAATTAATTAAAATGACGCGACTGTGTGCTGTGCAAATCGCAATGAATACAACCGAGTTTCGAATAAACTTTTACAAGCGTTGCGTACAAAGAGAAACTCAGTTTGCACGCCCTTCCGCCGGCAACAGAATTACACCGAATTTCTACCAAATAATCGGACGTGTAAGCGCACACCGAAATCAACAAATCGAACCAAATTAAATTCGGAAGGACCAAATAGAGGAATTGGTACCGAAACGCAACAGTCCAAAAAAAAGTCAAGCTCGAAATCCTTTTCTTTTCAATTTGGTTTAAAATATTAAAAGCGGGCTTTGGAAAATCCGCCCCTGATTGCGCGACTCTCGGCTGATACCCCAAAGTCCCTGTATGACTCCGGCAAAAATTGTGCGCACCGCTGAGACCCCCATCGATTATTTTCTCTTACGGGAATCGTTAATGTATCCGGATGAGGCGAATCTCCCCCTCACGGGGGCAAATCCATTTGATCGGGGCCGTTACAGCAAACCAATCACAAAGAAAATTGTCCGTTTTTCCTAAACTCCAATTCCTTACCGAGATTGTAATTTTCTTTTATTTGTATAGTTTCGTGAGCTTTCCTGGGAGCTTTCGCGACGTTTCAATTTTTTCCCTCCGGTACGACTTTTAAAAGTAATTCTCTATTTGTCATTTCCCGATTGCGAAACTGGCAAAAATGCAGATGTGCAGATGGGGGGGTGGGGGGACGTCGTAAAAACAAAACGAACGGAATTACATCCGGGAGAAATAATAACATAAATTTGGAATTTGGGCGGAATTTGAAATTTGTTTTTCAATATCGTATATTACGTTTATTCTCGACGGACTGGAAAGTTTGATGGTATTCAGGCTCAAATATAAAAGTAAACTCATCAAACGACGGTCCCGCGTAATAACATACAGGGGATCCGCCGCGAAATACACACAGAGACGCCGAATAAAATTCCGACACAAAGAGGACGATTCTCTCTGTGTGTGCGCGGGATTTATTTTTTGTCGTTACGAATCGATGGTAATTATCGAGCTTTTTGCGATTCGACAGGACGAAGACGCCGCCGACGCCGGACGTCGCCGACGTAACTCAATAAAAATTCAAATATTAATTTGCGTCGAGTGCCGGATCCTGTTTATGTTGTAAACGGATTAGATTTGCGAATATCACGAGTAGGGAATCGAATTAGGTGGCGGGGGCGCCGCCCCTCTCCAACTTACAACAACAATAAATAAAGAAAATAATTGTGGCCAATTGCATTCGAAACGTCTAATAGAAATTTCACCTTGAAAGCACAGAAAGCTCTCATTGCGGACACCTCTCTGTACGGAGAATTTTCCTTTTGTCCTCAGAAATCTGTAAAATCAAAACTCTTATGCGGACATTTCGGACACGAACACCTTCGACTCGTCTCAAGTACTTTTTTATTACGGACAGTTTGTACACCCTCCAGGGGTCAGACAGAAAAGTAGTTCAGGCAAACAACCCGCATAAGAAGATTAAAATAAAATCTCTGTTGTTAGACATTTGTTGGACACTTTTACGACACGCTTTATCATAATCCACAGGAAACGATCCTTGAACGAGATGTACACGAAGTTTAAAAAAAATATATATTTTCAAGATTTACGTGAAAAATATTTGCATTTCTTGTGTTAAGAGCGAATTGCGAATCTTATTGGTTGATATTTAGTCACTGGCAGAGGTCTTGGATTTTCTCATGGGCTATGACGCAAACGACGAATATCGGTCTCAAGTAGACCGGAAAAGATTGTCATTCGTTTCGTTAGTGTCGTCTCTCTCTCGTCCAATTGTATGTAAAGGTCATCGTTTTCAGTTTTCATTTGCAAATTTTTCACTGGTTTATTGCTTCGCCTTCGCGCAGATATTTCCAAGGTCACAAGGCCATGAGAGAATCCAACACCCCTAACAGTAGACTATCATGAAGTTAAAGAAGTTGTTAATTATGTATATCGAAATCCTTCGTTAGACGAAACTGTGAAAAGGGGTTATATTGTGTTAAGGAGAAGATGTTGGTTTCAGGACTGTCAATGACCTAGAAATATATCTGGAAGAAAATATTTCAGAAACTCACTCCCAACAAAGGAAGATCAAAGAAATGTATAGTATCGGAATAAAGCATTTGTTACACCATTGTACACAATGCACAGTGAAAAACGTATTCCTTTTTATCTTAATATTGTTGTTAACATACAGGGTGTCCCAAAATTCGCGAATTCCGAATTCAGAGCGTGATAGGGAAGGACCCAGAGGAGCTCGAAAAATACTTAGGAAAAAAAATTCGCTCTTCCTGAAGAAGATATAAGCACTTTGTTCAATACATAGCAGTCTTCATATCCACAGTGAGAAAATACTATTCTAGCTGTTGCCGTTCCATTTTTAAGAAAAATTCCAAAAATTTAAGATTTTTTTACTCCAAAGTAAAGCTATTCTTCAAAAAATTGTTTTACGTTATTATTTCCCACAATCATCTACACCAAAAATAACAATAAACACTGAACTTTTCAGCCTGTATTTGAAGAAAACGCAGTTCAAAGAGTGCACCCTTCAGACCAATGTATCTTTCTGGGGGGAGTCCCGATTTTTTTTTATTTCCATATTTGGACTACTGAAGTGATCCCCTACAACGCTCTGAATTCGGAATTCACGAATTTTGAGACACCCTGTATAATAAAAGGCAAAGTATGTATCTCTTGTGGGCTTATAACTAAAAAATTATTAAACAGATACTGACAGAAGGTGAAGTATTTTTTGACGTTTTAATACACAATAGGGCGTATTCTGTACGTGATAGGTTAATTTTTAGCGGGTGTTAAATTTTGACGGCACGTTAAAGCCACTGGCGAATTACACTTTAACGTGCCGTCAAAATTTAACACCCGCTAAAAATTAACCTATCGCTTACAGAATACGCCCTAAACTATTCCTCGCTTTGGGTTTTAGACATCTGACACACTTTGCCAGCGTTGGTTAAATTTTCAAACAAAGAAACTGGTTAAAACATCTCAAGTAAGCTTTCAAAAATTAAATTAATATTAAGATCAAGCCGAAATCTTCCGGGTAGAAACCGGGCCAACAGCCAGTTTGATACAAAAGGAAAAGACTTTCTAATACGAACAGTCATCTACTGCGCACAAAACATTTGCTCCCTTTGATTGCAAAATACATTCATCTGAAAGAATTCAAAATGTCTGGATATTTTTGGATTTGCAGAATGGCTCTGTGACCAGCGCATCGATAATTTTTGATGTTTCTGCTGCGAAGACACAATCGACGAGACATTTCATAACACTCGAATTTTATCATATCGCGTAGAAATATTTCAAAAGGAATCGATAGCTCATAAATACAATGCACACCTGGCCTAAGAGTTAATCGAAACGGCGATCTTCCCGTGCTGGAGGGAGACGGAGTATTCGGACCGACTTACAATGTCTGCTTTACGAGTTTGAGCAAAGAACCGACTTGTTTACAGCTCTGATATCGTGCATTATAAATAATCGCGTTCCTTATAGCTGAGTAAATATAAATTAGTGTTTGAGAATGATTTGAATCTGTGCTGTTTGCAGAGTTCTCCTCATCCAGCGCGCATATACCCCCTCTAGTTGCTTACACGCCCGACTAGATTATATGGGAACAGACGGAAAATAAACAAAATTTAAATCTTAATAAATATTTTTCAGGCACGGGAAGAGCTCGTGAAACATTTTGGCCCTTCTGCCACCGTCCACAAATCTGGCTGACCGAAAACCACCTCCAATTAAAATGATGTTGATGCACGATTCGTACCACCCCCGTTACGCCGCCCCTCGACGATCCCGCATCCAATAAAACAGAGAGGAGACGAACTTTTAATGGAAAATTCCAATAAAAATTGTAAAACTTCTTTCATTTCATTTTCTGTGAAAGCTGCAATATAAAGCTACAAATAACTTCCTTTTTTCAATATTGGCAAAAACACAAGAATCGACTCAGCAGCTTTCAGGTTGCGTTCGCCAAAAGAAAACACGATTAATTTCATCGTCATGTTCCTTGATTTAAATTTCTTCATCCATTTTTCATCGAGATTTCCTTTTGGTTAGTTGATGAATTGCACTGTTATTTCTGGCCCCCGCACCGATACCCCTTTTGGTCAAAATTGTCCGGCAGGATTTGTGTTTGATAGATTTGAGGGGGTGGGAGTGCGAGGGAGGTTTCTTCGGGTTGATAATTAAATAAGTTTGAGTTGGGAGTGCAATTAAATTATCCCCCAACAATGTAATTGTTCCTGCGGTGCAATAATTTAGTAAATCCACATTGTTCGAATTCACAAATAGCGTAATAAAGATAACATCGGCCTCGTCGTCGAGGACCAGTACCTCTAAAAGTGTAATTTCGCGAACACAACGTTTGCATAAGAGCGAAGGGGGAGAGAAGAGGGCCGAGGACGAAAGGGGAGGGCACGACGGCGGTTTTGCTTATTCATGAGAAATGCTTTTAAAATGAAAATACAGCTCAAAATGGAATAAAAAACAAGCTCAACTTAAATAAGTTTACTTATAACTTGTTTCTGAATAATTCCGGGAATAAAAGAAAAAGTTGCGTTTGGGAGGGGGGAGGGGTGTCCGATCCGGGGCCCCGGAGTCCGGGCGGCGCCTGACGAAACTAACCGTCCCGCGCCTATCCTCGACTAGATGATTTAATAACGACGTAATAATCACGGCCCATTCAGACGTGGCAATAACGTTACTGTCCAATAAACTCGAATTTATAACGAGGTTTATCGGCGACGTGACTCGTCAACAAAGCCGGCCGACATCCGCCCCCGAATTTAGCCAAACATTCCCCCCGAACACGGATAAATGCGACGAGACGACACAATACAATTTGCAGCCGGGCCCTCCTTTCGAAACAATTATCCTTTACGTTAATACTCGTGTTGCGGTCGCGCTCTTAATTGCGCCCCGGAGCCGCCTCCGGGCCCCGCCGGAGTCGGGCCTCCTCCAGATGCTATCTGGCCGGCCGGTCCACGATCGAGTGCATTAATTGGCCGGCCCTGATTAGTAATTAAACACGATACTCTAAGTGATTTACGGCCCCACCGGCGGTAACGAGATGGGGCGCTTTTTGCCCCGATCTCTGCCTCTTTCGGTGCGCTTCTCGGAAACGGTGCAGATAAGCGCCGCATTGTGCGCTAACAAGGTGACCGCACCACGCCGCCTCCGACGTCAAAAAACGAACCCAAAACCTAAACTATAACATTATTTTCATATCGAGGGAGCGCCGCGAGGGCAATAATCACACGAGGGATCAAAATAACACAAACTAGCTTTTTTTGGAATCCGATCGGAAAAATTCCCCACCGCGTCCCCGTCCTTTTCCCTTATTATTTAAGTGAATTTTCTAGCAACACATCTCGGTGACAAAAGGCATTGTCTTAAAGTTTATCTCCTTTCCTTCTTGTCCCGCGAACAATAGACGACATTCTTAATTGCATATTATGTATTAAATATGCCACTCCGGCAAAAACACGACACAAAAGAAAACAACAATGGAGGCGATTTCGTTGCCTACAACAGTTAATTTATTTTTTAGAGCGGCGTCGCTGCGAGAAGACATGACGGGGTCCTTGTCGAACCAGAGGACGAGGCCTGAACACCCAAATAAATCGACTGCTGATGATGTTAGCGATCTTAAAAAAATACGCAGACCTTGTTAGGACTCACTCGGCTCGTGAAAAATTCACTTTTTCGGTCGTGCGGTCGTGTCACTGTTCGTTCAAAGCATCGTACATCATCGTGAAGAGAAAATTATCAAATGAGATGAAAATTCAATACGGCACCGATGAAAAATTCCGACGATACATCAAAGGCGGAATTTCACAAATGAAACGCCAATTTCGGGGCTCGATCAAAATTTTTCACAATCATACACTCGCAGCTCGGAAAAATATTCTTCGGCTACATCCCATTAGCTTGGCCCATTTTCTCCTTTTCACACAGCTCTAAAGAAATGTTTTTCTCCGCCATCTAAATGCCCCCAACCGATGAAAAATTCTTCACATTTTTAGCTTTCAAGAAGATATTTTCTTGTATTTTTACTTTTCCGTTTTATTGGTTATTGTACCTTTCGCAATTATTTCTCAATGATACACTGATTGGCAATAATTACAAAACCAAAGCATTTATGTTATGTTTTATGTTCTTATGTAGTGTTCTACTAGTTCTAGAAAATTTCTGGAATAACGTTGTGCATCTGAAGTAGATTAAGAACGTTAGAAGTGAGATGCAGAAAATACATTAGAAAGATTAGACCAGACTAAAAAGAAAGACCTCTGACCTGATTTGCAAATGGCGTACTAGAATGAAACAAAAGGTACTAGAATGAAACAAAAGCACCACAAAGGGGTCTTCCGGAGTGGGCAAAATTTCAGGTCAGAACAAATAGTTACATATTTACATTAGAGTACGGTAGGTGTATTTTCCCGCGCGAAAGCTAGGTTTCAGGCTCGAGGCGAAGCCGAGGGCCTAATTAATTTGAGCATTACTCTTACAAATTTCAACCTAAAATCATCCAATATTAGACAGTTCTTGTACTATCTTTAAAACACCCTCTTGCAGATTTAGAATATTTTCTATTGTGTTTATTTTCTACAACAATCTTTCTTCTATTTCTAAGATTACTACTTTAAAAATATCTCTTTTCAGCAGTAGGTACTCGGCTTCCAGTACTTCCTGACACGTTCATAACCACACTTTTATTAAGTTCTTTTTTCCTTTGTCCATCATCTTTTTCCCTTCCACCCCGACTTCACGTAATTAAACAGAATATCACACGGAATCCCATTTTCTTGCACTTGGCTGAATTACTTAACAAGAATGAAAACTCGTTCCGGTAGTGGTGCAATTTTTCCTTTTGGAACAAAATCCGTCCCCCCCGAGGACAGCGAGCGAGACGTGCTAAGCTAATAAAAGTGAAAAAGTTGCTCCGATATCTGTGAAAGTTTTTGAAACGAAAATGAGACTTCAGCTTGAGACCGCACTTTGACACCGAATCCAATTAAAAGAGAAGCGAATTGTCGAAAAGTGGTGCCCGGCGATTTTTCGAAAAATCCGTCGAGCTTTTCCGAGCTTACGTAAAAACAATCGGGGGGGTCGTAAACCCGACCAAAATGCGAACTGCAACTAATAAATGTATTAATGTAAATCCCCTTAGCAGGTCGTAAATTCTGGATGTGACGTTCGAGCCTTATAAATGTGATTAGGGAACGGCCAACAGGGGAGCTTTCCGATGGGCGTCATAAGACTAGATTGCTCCTGAAAAATGTCCTCATTGTCACTTAAGTCACTAATTGTGCACGAATTATCATAGTAATTCGTTCGGCGTCTAACCAGATTAGGGTCCGAGAATTTTCCCGGAACCCGGAACGGATGCATGTCATCCCGGAATCGCCCGTCTCTCTCCGGTATAATTAATTTAAGTTGGCACTGTTTGTTTATTTATAATCAACGTCGTATCAGTTCAATGGATTTCATTAAGGCGAGTAATTTGATTAGGAAACCTATTAACTCGCTATGACTGAAACTTAGTGCAAACAAATTCGGGATAATTAATTGGTGGTGGAGGGGGGAAAAACACGAAAAAATTCGAACGGGTCGATTATGATTTTTCCGGGGAAAGTGTAAATCGTGTGAAAAACCGAACTGCGCTAGGGATAAATCCGGAATTAAGTGCGTCACGCCAAGCATTTAACTTTACAAAGTTTCCATCAATTCCGAAGCAAATTCGGCAGTCAATAAAAGACGCGACGAAATTAATTTAAGGTGGTGGCAGGATTCGGGCCCGCCGCTCCTCCTCGCCGCCCCCCACCTAATATCAAGACTGTGGCGACGTTCAAATTGCGTTAAAAACCTAAAACACCGTAAATAATTAAAAGTATTAAGGGAAAAGAGGGCCACATTTAAATATGTAATTTATTCAAATCTCAATTCCCTCTTGATAAACATCAGAAGAATTTACATGTAATTATGAAGCTCGCGGTTTAAGCCCGTAATTCAAGCCGGAGACGCTTTTCAGAGCTTTCAGCGTGATTCTTGCCGGAGCTTTGATGTGAACAAATTTAATATACCTGCTACTTTAACATAAGTACATACATATAAATGTTGGAAGTAATTTGAATGTATTGCGCAACGTGCACTAGTCACTTTTTAATTTCCCCCCCGGATTCGTCGATCCGGGCGCCGGAAAAATGTTTGTACCATTCCGCCTTAATTACTTCCACCCCGTCTTGACGGGATTATCGATCCATTTTCGAAAATTGAAATCGCTTTATTGTGCTCTAATAAATACCAGATATCGAGTTATTATCGTACCCGGAGCCCAATCTAGGACGCCATGAAGCCCGGTCCCGTTACATAATAACTCAATCCGGGGCGGAGTTGCCGAATCAAAAAAACCAACCCGCTCCACCCGGAAGACGAAGCACGCGTCCCCGAAATTCGATCTTGAGGAAGTACGAAAAGAAGAAGATTTTGAAGATTCGAAGAAAAACCGACCCCCGATTAATACCGCCACGTAGAGGGTGCGCGCGCGCGCTCCGCCCGCCGCCCCCGCGCGGCCCCGGAATAATTCCGAATAGCAACAAGGCCCGAGAAATAGTGCAAAGAAAAACAAGGGGGATGTAAAAAGTAATACGTTGAATATGTGATGTCGTCCCGAGCACGGGCCCGACGAGGATGGAGGGAGGGCGTCGCGACGCTCACGAGAGAGACGCACACGATCGATACATCATTTGGGCTGTTTCCATGGTAGCACGTGCCTCTCTCCCCCTACCATGCACCCCTGCACCCTGCCGCGCACCCCTTTATATTAGTGCTATAGCGAGTGAAATGAATATTTTCTATTTAAGTTCGTGTGTGCGGTGCGCCCGGCCCTTATGCCGCCGCCGCAGCTCCCGACGGACCGCTTCCTGCAGGAACTGACCCGCGCCGCCGTCGCCGCCGACGACGACGACTACGACGACTCCCCCGGCGAGATTTACGATCGGGGATTAGTCTTAGCATAAGTCGTCGGTTAGGTATTTTTTCCGACGTTCGTGACGTCTCCCATTGTTTAGTTACACAATAGTAATCTTATCGAGAGGATCTACATATTTATTGTGCCATTAACGCAACGAACATGCTATTGAATTTTAAATCATTTAAATTAGCCACCGTCGGCGATATTTATTTTAATATTCCATTAAAGAGAATTAGGCAGTTCGTGTTTTAGGCGAAGACGTCACGATTCGGCGGAAAACATCCCCGATTCTTATAAATAATCGGGACGAGTAATCGACGTGAATAATTAAAAACGCGATTAAAACGAAAGAGACCCATCGCGATTTAATTTATTGAAAGGGGCGGCGAACGACCCCCCCGCCCCCGGCCGGATCGATAGCGCAGTTGTTGCGATTTGTAACAGCTGACAATTACAGACTTATTTATTGTTCCGGATTGCAAAACTGGCAACTATCGGGCGCGGGGGCGGCCGGAAAAAGTCGCCCCGAATAAAGTGGGCGAAGTTTTGACGTTTCGCGCCGGGGGTGGCTCCGCCGGTCCCTCGGCGCCCGGCCCGCCCCTCAAACTCTTTAATTGAATTGCAACCACTGCACGACATTTCTTTGAGAAGTGGATAAAGTTTTTAATTATTTCCAAACTAGAAAATGAATTCACGACAAATGGAATTCATTAATTTAAACAGCGATATAAAATGTGGCCGCCGCGGTATTATCGGGACGACTCGGGGGGGTTGGGGGCGGCGCGCCCAGTCAAAGATCTCACTCCGCCGCCGGAGTTTGTATCATCTGAACCAATATTGGCCGAAAGAGTTTCATTAAATACTCCGCCATCGGTAAATATTGTATTTTAAAACAGCGACGTTGAGCTCGGCAAATGTTGTTCCCGATTAGAACCCCTCATTAATTTCGAAAACGTTTCGGCCCGCCGACCACCACTTCAGTACACAAACGCCATACTCGAGACGTCACACGGCTCCGCCCCGATTCGAATTCTATTGACCCATTTTGGAATCGGGTCAACGATTCATTTTCCCTTTTCATCTTCCCTAAACATAAAACTTTCACACGTCAGCGATATTTTTAAAAGACGAAAAAATCAAGCCTCCATTACGACCACTATTGATAAACTATCAAAATGCTAATTTTAAAAGCGCCACTTGCTACGACAAAAACTTGTACTAAACGTTCTCATAGAAATGGGACAATATCTTTGAATTTTATGGAGAAAGATTTTAACAAATCAGCACACTCTGCGTCAAAACTCACGTCATTCTCACATAGGATTAGTTTTTCAAATCTCCAAAGCACTAAGTGGCACCAAAAGTGGAGATGTTGGATTCTCTCATGGGCTGTGACCTTGGAAATATCTGCGCGAAGGCAGTGGAAAAGCTGTAAATGAAATCTGAAAACGTCGTGGCGTTTGGGCCAAGTTTGATCAAAAGATTTCTTAAAAACTATTTCGGAAGTTGCTTAAAGACCTCAAAACAAATCGTTACTCTATTTTTCCCATTTAATTAAAATGCCCTGCGGGGTGAAAAAGTCAAGCTACGAACACACCTCGACCAGTTTCTCAAGCTCTGCACATTCTTTAAAATGAATAAATCAATTACCAAAGAAAGTAAATGATGCTCGAGACGATACAGCTCCGCCCAAATCCGAACCCTATTGACCCAATTTGGAATCGGGTCGACACTTCATTTTCCCTTTTCATCTTCCCCAAAAATAAATCTTTCGCAAATCTGCCACACTTTTAAAATACGGAAAAAATCTGGCGTCTATTACCCTCACTATTATTATAGAAAAACATCAAAATAGATTGGTAGTCCTCTTAAAATGGGAAAATATCTTGGATACGACAAAAAATTGTACTAAAAGTCCTCTTAAAATGGGAAAATATCTTGGAATTTGATATGGAATTATTGAATGAAAAAACACACAGCTCCGCCCAGACCCGAACCCTGTTGACTCAATTTGGACGCTTCATTTACCCTTTTCCTCTTCCTCAAAATTAAAACTTTCACACGGTCGTGTGTTATTTTAAGACGAGAAAAAAAAAGGGCCTGGTTCAAATAGATTGATAGGAAAAAAATTGTATAAAACCGCTCTTAAAATGGAAAAATTTCTTTGAGTACAACAAAAAATTGTACTAAAATTCCTCTTAAAATGGGAAAATATCTTGGAATTTGATATGGTGTGATTTAATGAGACAACACACAGCTCCGCCCAGACCGGAACCCTATTGACCCAATTTGGACGCTTCATTTACCCTTTTCCTCTCCCCCAAAAATAAAACTTTCACACGCCCGTGTGTTATTTTAAGATGAGAAAAAAAAGTGCGCCGTTTTATTCCAGGTTTGTGGAGGCGGCCGCCGCCACGACATAAACTGTCACGCGAACTGTACACATCGTGGCGTTTAAACAACACCGCCTTAAATAAAAGATAAATCGGCGAGGGCAAAAGGGCGAAATAGTGAAATTTAACGATTTCGTGTGTGTGTGCTCTTTACCGTTCCGTGTATGTTCCTCCTTTTTATTGTTATACCGGTGACATTAATATTTATGCATATTAATACGTAATTACGGCCCTTTTCATAAAAGACCGAGCGTAATTTAAAGTATTTAAAACTTCGTTCCGTATTATAATTGCAATTTCAACTTTGTCGTGTATATCGGGGGGGCGGCGGCGGCGGGGCAAAACACCGCCCGGACCTTTTGTGTAAGCCTTGCTTTATTTTTCTTGAAACTTTTCTACTTTATAAGAACATTTCTTTCCTGTATAAACTCCCTTTTATCTCCCG
The DNA here is from genome assembly GCF_963966145.1 of Tenebrio molitor. Taxonomy (NCBI): domain Eukaryota; kingdom Metazoa; phylum Arthropoda; class Insecta; order Coleoptera; family Tenebrionidae; genus Tenebrio; species Tenebrio molitor. Next base: position 28,057,722 of record NC_091048.1, on the reverse strand, counting down.
TCCATTATTAAAAAAAGTTCGCGCGCGTTCACCTTAAATAAAAATGCCCCTTCTACGTTTATCGCCGCGGCCAACTCGATTTAATTTATAACCGTGCCCTTATTTACAAAAAAAAAAGAAGAAAACAACCCCACCTCTCGACCCGAGCAATTTTTCCGTATCTCCCTTGATAGTTCGACGATTTCACCCTTTACGCCGTAACTATAGCTCGTTAAGAGGAACAGGAGAGCGCCGTTCGGGAAACGCCAAGAAATTTATAATTAAAAAGAAATTTAAACACACCTTAATGGACTTTTAAAAGTTGGAAAACTTAACAGGAAATGCGGTTAGATAACTGAATTTTTCATTTATCCTAAACGTTTGACCAAATCGGTTCGGATCTTCTGGTCGTATGCAAATCCGACGAGAAAGTAACAGTTCCACTTCTTGCATAAATCAACCAGAAACAATAAAAGCAAGAGTTATGTAAACTTCGAAAATTGGAAAATTTCTCGATCGTGTCCGTTGCTCGTGTAAGTCGTAAATTAGAACGCGTTACTAACTTGGTCCGACCAATTCCTAAACAATTTATTAGTGCAAGTTGGATAATATATTCATACGTGTAACGAAGCCGAGATAACACCGAACGACTAATTGCAGTGCTCGTTGCAAAAGTGGCATCCAATAGGAAGACTTGAGCATCTCCCCTGAGATGCTTCGGTCTGGATTTGATAAATGCGATCCACACATGAGAAACACAATCGGCAGAAATGGTGGCGTCCCGCAGAGGCGAGTCCCAGGGTCCATTCTAAACACAATTTAAAAAAAATCGTTCAAAATTAAAAACAAGACAATCGTGACAAGTAACTTGCAAGGGTGCATCGTACATTAACAGATTATTTTGTTAAATAAGGAAAAAACGTATAATGAAGCGGAAATAACACCTATCGACTAATTGCATTAGGAAGATTTGAGAGCATTTCCCGTGAGATGTTTTGAGTCTGGATCTGATAAATACTATTCAAAGGCAAAAAAGCACAAGGGCTTTTCGACTAAAGACCGTTATCGTCGCCCACATAACCCCGACTATCAGTAGAGACCCTTCGAGAGAAGTCTCCCGCGGGTGGAGTCAAGTGCTTTCAGAGGATGTGGTTACTGTATTAGCAGCATTTTTTTACTTCCTTGTGAATGAGTTCACTGGACTAGAGAGGAAAACCTCTGAAAAAAATCTCTTCCAACTATTGTCCGGCCAGGGATTTGAACCCCGAACCTTCCGAACTTAAACCGGGCGCGCATCTCACGCGGCCACGGTGGTCGGTGTACTACTACTGTTCAAAGATCAGAAACAGAATCGGCAGAAATTACTGCGTCCCGCAAGGGAACGTCCAAGGACCTATTCTTGATAGATTCTATAGATTAGATGATGACGCTTGGCTTGTAAGAGATTGTTTTGGTGGACAGAAATAAAAATGTAATCCGACGAGATGTTTTGTTGGTTCGGAAAAGGGCAAAACAGGGTAACTTTATAGCCCCCCGACTGACGTTCGCCCTGACACCTGTTTACAAAACCGTGCCGGTGTCTCCTTACGGGGTAATTAACGGAGTCGATCGCGTTGTCGGGGCGGAATCTTTATCCTGGATCGATCCTCCCTCTCCGTCGCCCGCCCCGTTCCGACATTCCCAGCGACGAGTACGGCAAATTAGCGAAGTGAATTAAAGAAAACTTGCAATAACCATAAAGCAAAGAATGCAAGAGAAGAGAAGGAGAAGAAAAAAAATGTAAAAGTTACAAGCCGCGACATAATCGTCGATTTTATTGCATCCAATTATCGTAAATTTGTAAGTGAGGTATTTTAAGGGTTTCTAGTCAGTTTTACGACAGTATCAAATTGAAACAAACAGTGGTTGGGTTTCGTTTAAGCAATCGTTCCGTCGTCTCTCCACCCGGGTATCTTTTCATGTATTATTAGAGACGTATTCTTTTCCGCCCCGTTGGACTCCCAATATTCATTTCAATCATAAATTCCCATCCAATTTCGAGGATGAATGACAAATTTCGCATTGAAATGAATATTGCCTCCGGTCTATTGATTCTATATACACTCGGTTCTTCGTTAGATATTCCGGAACAGTCGTCGCCTCTTCTCAAATTATTAAAAAGCCGCAAAACCGCCAAAATCTGACGGGGCCTTGTCAACACCAAGTTTCATTTGAAAGCTCGACCGGCCCGCGAAATTTAATGAAGTCCTCCAGGCCGCTGGGGCGGCGGCGTATCGTGCCCATGTGAGCAAACACGCCCCCGGGGGCAAAAATCACGAAAGAGGGCTTGTTGTGATGAAAAGCCTCCAAAACAAAATTATGGAAAGAAAACAACCCCCGCGTTTACATTTTATCAAGTGTATTTGCACAAAGCGCAAGTTTAATGATAGTTACAATGGATATCTTTCACGAACGGCGTATTATTTAAACAACTCACCCCTCGCTTTACCGGATAAATGAAAGCTAAACACTGGGGGTAAGAAATAAATTGCGGTACAAAAAGGAATCCGGGGTGAGTCGGGCGGTGGTGGCGCTGTCGCTTTATTAATTCACGATAATTCGCTATCGCTTCCGAATTAAGGGCGGCAAAAAACGGTGACGCTCCGGGGGGCGTTATTAGCGCCCCCTTCAATTCCGTCCGGATAAGTTCGGCAGTAAAACGTCCGGAACGCCAGATTAGCAAATTTGAACATGCAAAATAAATTACATAAAAGATCGTAAAGAAAATAAATATTTCGGAATGATACGGAGTGGTGCGTGAACGCGCCGGGGCGGATTCGGTCGGGCAGGCAGTTTCGTTTTATGGCCCCCGGGAATAAATTTATAGAATGTTGACGAATTTCCATGCAAATGGAACGATATCATAATATTATAGTCCCGTATATCGGGGAGGGCCATCCCGATCAATTGCAACATGGCCCAATAATTGAGACAAATGGTCCGAGCTGCAATCGATGACTGGGAATGGGATGGCACAGGAGCTCTTTTTTCATAAATCATCCCAGGATTTCTGAGGTTCGAGCGGTTATATCAAGTTGCAAACAATTGGCTCGGGGTGGGCTCAGCATCGGAGATAATTTTAAAAATGAGATCGGGACGTCGAGAGAGTTTCTTGATGGAATAAAAATACGGCCGAGGACCGTCGACGAGAAAAAAAAATCATTTTAATCGTCCGTTATCGTCGATGTTATTGTTGTTGAAAAGCACTCAAAGGAGGAATCTTAAAAGCTGCGACAAGAATTTATGCTAAAACCTTCCCGGAAACGAAGATCTTAAATATTTTATACAAAGATGCATTTGGAACTCGAAATTATTCAAAATTTCGAAGGGACTTAATCCTCACTGTTTTTAAAAACTAGCACGTGGCACCGGAGGCAACGTGGTGAAAATAAATAATCATTTTTGATAACAATCCGGGACATTAACATGAATATACGAAGAACGTTGTATTATTCAAAAATGGATTGTATTGAAGAGATAATAGTTATTTATCTAATAGTATTATCCGTAATAGTGTATGTACTCCGGCAAAATTGCCGTGCCGCCGGGTGGCGGAGGGATTAAAATTTATCTAATATGTGTATAAATAACAGTTGAGGGACATTTACATGCACGAGCGCAACGAGTGTCCTTCCTCATCCACGAGGCCTCACATACAAACATTCTTGCAACATCATTGTCTCTGAAAAATAAAATTATTACGAATAAAATACTCAATAAAACTTACAAGCCAAAAGCATGTTGAAATGTGTGTGATTCATTTTACAATTATTTCCACAAAATGAGTGAATGCGTTTGTGAAAGTTATGTTATTATGACGAAGCGCGCCGAGTGTTTTACTGGAAATTAATTTTGTATTTTCTTTATTTCTATAGCAGGTAAATTAAGCAAAATTTCGGTAAGCGCACGTGTATAGTAAAGATTAAAATAAAATTCTCTAAACTGTAAAATGATCTATTTTATCTTCAAACGGTCGAAAATCGCGCGTATCTCCATAGAAACGGTTGAAGTGGTCTTTTTTTTGTAATTGGACTTGAAACACTTCCAATCCTAGGAGTTGAAATGTCCACAGGCGAGTTGAAGATAAAATAATAGTATATATCATTCAGAGTAGAATGTCTTTTTGTGCTTCGCCCAGTTGCCGACCTCGACTTCGTTTCGGTCTACAATCTCTGAACTCAGCGCAAAAAGGCTCACTTCTACTCTTAATAATATACTTAATCTAATATTATTTTTGCTGTGACAAAAAAAGTGCTCACTTTATGGACGCATAATGTTGATTAAAAAAAATCACTCTTGTAGTGGTGGTGCAAAAAATCTTTCAATACGTACAAGCTATATACAGTAAATTTTTACTTGCCTTCTACTGATTCTGAAAACTCCTTCTTAAGTAATGATAAAGAGCGTAATTTGTGTTTAAAATCTGTTTGAACAGCAATTAACACTTTTCAAACCAGTTTCAAGCTATAAATGTGAAAAGATTAAAAATAATATACAGGGTGATTCATATAGTTTCATACATATTTTAACCAGTGGCAGATTCTGGTCTCAAAAAGCTCCTGACAAGAAAATTTCGAGTCATACATCAAAAATTGGCAAAAATTACCATATTGTTTTTTCACTATTGGTAAATGCCATTCTTCGCTAATTTATTTCACTTTGCGTCCAATGTATAACAAATATCATGAATGTCATAATTGAAGCAAACAATTGCTGCTATAGAGAAAATATTCGTATTACAAAGGTTGCTTTAGTTTCATTTTGACAACAATGCCTGACAGTTTGTTTCAACGTAAACTATTTTCATTTATCTACAGTTCCTAAAAGGTGGTAGTACACTCTTCAACATGCTTTATCTTCAATAATTTTAACCTTAGAACCTAAACATTTTTGTAAGAGTGTCTAGGGGTTGGAATCTACCACCGGTTAAAGTTTGTATGAAACTATATGAATCACCCTGTAGTTCATAACAATCTGAAATATTATGGGCCTAATGGCACCACCTTGTGGGGCACTGAAAGACAAGTGAAAGGGTCCGAAGGATGAGTTACGAATGGACCAAGCTTCATCAAACTCCTTGATCTTTTCTTGATAAATGAAAAACTATAGGCTTTGCCATTTCTATTGAAACACCACCTGTTGATTGTCAGTTTGGCAACGCTGCAAATATGTTTAGTAATTTTTTGACTATTATTGCCAGTCTTGATTTTTGTTGAATGTCATGTCATATTTGACTCAACGCGTCTTTCGTTCAATTATAAACCAATAATTATCAAGAATTTATTGTTTTTTCGCGAAAATAGAGCAAAATAGAAAAAACGAGTCCTTATGGGTGCTGACATGAAGAGAGCTCTTATTAAATTATATGATAAACTGCATTTAAGTCACCAAATGTGGTCAGTCAGAAAAATTTGTGTTGAAATTTCATAAATCTTTTCTGTAAGTTAAAAAAGGCGTCTTTCTATCATTCTAAAAAGCGTGAGCGTCTTCGGCTTAGAACGTATTTACATTTGCTAACATTTAGCTATAACATCAAAATTAAATCCCGCACTTTTTTTCACACGCCACTTGGCACATGCGCCTTAAGGGGTCATCTTAAATTATTGTTCTAAAATCTAAATTTTAACTTTGATATTCATCTCTTCAGCTAAACTTTCAGCGAGTGCAGTTTTATTTGTTATTATTATAACTCATTTAACTTTAACAGCAGAAAAGTGAGGTTACGTGTAAGTTTCGTTCATCCTCTGTGGTTTCACCATAAGAAAAATTCAATAAAAAAAAGCATTTCAGCAAGTGTAGTTTATTAAAATACTTAATACATATAAGTACATTGAAATAAACCAAAATAATTATTTTTTTACTTAAACTTTTCCCCAATTCATTCAATTATGAGTTTTGAGTTCCTCAAAGTCCTGATTTTTTTTAATCCTTACAATCTTACCCCACATTGCCCACATACCCCCATAATACCAAATTCTTTTTCCAGATATCTGATATTACTGTCTACAGAATTATCCAATCACACCTGAGAGGCAAAATCCTTCAAGATTCCAAAACTGGCGCCAATCCTTTGATTTTGTAATTTCCTTGTTCATTGATTAAAATTCTTTGAGTTTCCCTTGGGTTTTACCTTCCAGCAGGAACACTAACAACGACAGATAACCACGCTAAAAACCACTCACTCACATTTGTGGTGGTAGGATTCGCAGGCCTAAAATTTTTAGATTTCTATTAACATTTATATTAAATTATATTAAGAATGCAGGATGCGTCGACGAGATAAATATGTAATTGCTAAATGTGTAGTTAGATCATTGATTTATCAATTTAAAATATTTATTTTGACAGCGATTTGCTTTGACGTTTTAGGAACTAGAAAATGTCAAAATTTCAAATTTCTCACTAAAAGCCGTTTTACAACCAACCGAACCTGTTACACATTGCTAAATCTTAGGAAAAATCCAACAGGTGGTGTTTCAATAGAAATGGCAGAGCCTATATCTCAAAAATTTGTCAGACATCAAGAATCTGTTTCTGCTATTTTAGACCATCACAGGAAAGTAATTCCTTCGAGCTATTCGAGAGAGAGAAAGAGGTAATAGTTTCCAATTCTTTAGCTCCATACATTTTTAAGTGGATTTAGATCCGACGATTTGATGGTCTGCCCGTTGTGTGGTTTCACATAACCTTGACAAAAAGACAATCAGGGGACCAAAATGTTAACAAAGATTCTACTTTGACTGTTTTACTCTTTAGTATTTTTTCCATCTTGTTATTTTTACCTTTTCTATTTCATTTAAGTAACTTGGTACCACCTTTTCTGCGTGCTTACAAAACATCACACGAACTCGACCAGTTTCTTAAGCCCCACAAACATTCTTCGGTATAAATAAAGCAATTACTCTCAGGACATCCAATTGCCAACATCTATAAACAACGGAAAGGAAAATTATTTCAACGATCACCTCACGGCCCATTTCATTTTATGCCTGACGAAAAACATTATCCAGACGGTGGCAAATTGCCCTCGTTGATTGAGTCTTGCAGAGTGGATTGCTCAGAATCCTGCAGTCTCCTAGTTGGCAGTAACGTCAACTTTCCACACCCATCAACAACTCAAGAATCAACCGCGCTGCAATAACTTACAGCAAATTACTCAACAACAACAATCTGAATTTGCGAATCCCACACATTTTCAATTGGATTTAAGTCCGACGATCTGGCGGCCACTGCCAATTCATTTCATTTGTCTTAAATGAACTCAACCGGTTACTACAGTCATTCTTCAGTCGAGTACCAAGACTTCCAACCGCAAACAACGACAGTGACGGAGATCACGAGTGCACCCCACGACCCATTTAATCTTAATCCCCCACAAACGTTACCCTGGACTCTTGGGTGAGTCTCGCGAACCCAACAGTTGCTCGTCCGTCTCCCTAGACGGCGCTGACTCCAACTTTCGGCGCTTTGAGAGCAACCGTTCAAAAATCACGTCCCCCTAAGTGCAAAAAAAGTGATTACTCATTCATGATCCGGATTCGGAACAGAGGAAGTGTTTCACCGCCACCTGACGTTGGAGAATTAAAAGTGATTTTTTTTCTGGATGATAGATATCGATTGGGATTTTTGCGGACGTGTTACGGCGTGACGAAAAAAATGAGAAAGTGTCCCGATCGGTCATTATTCCAATAAAGGCCACGTCGATACCGGAGGAATTTCTATTGTCGGAGCACTTAATCACAACGACAATGACAATGTATTTGACGGCAATAAAATTCCCTTTGACTGGGGAACGAGTTCATTGTAAAAAGGAACAATTCGAGCGGATTTCAACAGTTTTACTTAATAATTTTAATGAGATCGTAGTGGTAATAAGATCCATCAGGTCGTAATGGCACAGTTTACGTAAAGTTGTGTATCTTGCTTGTTGCTAGAGGCCAATCTTGTTTTCTTCTTCGTTTTAATGGTCGGGTACAAATAAGCGCATTTGGTGGGGGTGCGTCTCGTTATCCTGCTCGGTCCTGCCGGGGCGAGCGCTCCCGCGGAGGGAGACCGAACTAGCGTACGGTGTAGGAGAATTTCGGGAACACTCGATGGGACATTCTGGTGAAATATGCTTTCCATTACGAGTTCGCATTAAAGATATGGCTGAAAAAACTTTTAAAGGATCGTTCATATTATTTATTTTCTTGATTCATTTGAGTCTTATGGGACGTAAAAGTTTTCTAGTTTAAATTTGTTGCCGAAAACAAACAGAAAACGCCAACAAACACCGACCATGAGGGGTGGGTGATTGGGAAATTTTAATAATAACACAAATCCGGAAAGGAAATTTTGCGATTGCAGCGCCAGACGTACACACGTCGGCCCGAATCGATACCGTGAAAAAATCTAACGAGGGGGTGGAAAGTACACACAACTGGATAAGGCAAACTTTCCGATAAAAAATCGGCAAATATTTAACGTAGAAACAAGCGCACCGATACACCATGAATATTTGCATAAGTTTAATAATATTTTTTTCTCTTTCCCGTTAAACAGATCGTGAACTTTTAATAATTGAATATCGACCGGCGGCGGCGGCGGCGGCTCGCCCGTCCCCTCGCGGCTGCTTACTGTGTGATTTGCTTTGTGCAACCAATTACAAGTTTTGACGTGGTTCGTGCAAATTTTTTCCACCCTCGTCTATCCGAGTGGCGCGCCTATTAATTTTACTTTATTTATCGAATCAAGTGCGGCCGAGGCTCTTTTGTAGTTTGAATTTTCTAATTCGCCGAGTCGGACTGCATTCTGCACGGTTATGCAAACAGGGCCCCTTTGAAGTTTTTCAATAAAACGCTGAAAGGCCCTTTGAGCAACAACGGCAACAGAACAAACAAAAACATTTAAATAATACAGCCGAATTGGCCGCGCGCGCAAAACAAGAAAACGCGAATTTAATCTAACGTGAAAGGCACTTTTATTAGTTTTGTGCATAATGCAATTTACGACCACCGCCGACGATCACGGGGAGAGAAACCCAAGAACTCGGAGGCCGTTCGGCCTCGGGATATTAATAGTTGTTGCATTCTCGGGTCCGGCATGTATTAAACACACAATCACGTTTCCATTTGCCCGCATTTTTAATTTCCCGACGTCGTAACGACCTTAATGCATCGACGCAACAATTACTCTAATTGCACTTTGCGGACCGTTTCGGTCCAATTTTTAATTGGACGCCATCTTTCTCCAATGTTCTCTCGATTGTTTTATTTGTCGTGGGGTAACATTTTTCTTTTGTGTCGACTCTAATGTGCCCAATCGATAAACCGAACGATGATGGATTTACTGATTTCGTTTGACGTCAGTTCACTTTTCTCAACCTCCCCCGTTCCGTATGCCATATTGAATACACTTAGCTGGCAAACTACAATGCATCAAACGAAATTGTTTCCAAAATAAATGGTATTTACGACAAAGGAAACGTCACGTTTTGTCAAAGCGACTAAATCTTGAGACGACTTGCACCGTTTTCGCCGAACAAATTCGGTTTCGGCTGCCGCCATTTTGGGAGCCATGTTTTCTCTCGGACGACGCGAAAAATGCAAGATGATACTGAAAGAAATCGCGACGAGCATTTGTGCTGTTTGAAAACTTTTCTCGGACGGCGCTTTCACCAATTCTTTGATTAAGATTAATGATAATCATTATCAACAGGTCAATTGCGACTCTCGATAATAACAATTTATGACCAGAGACGCAATTATTGCATCCACAGTGAAGCTCTCTAACTTATACAATTGGCCCCGAAGACTGCGAAAGGTCAATTTTGATTTCATTAATGCGATATTGACAATGTACATCAATAGTTTTTGTTCCATCGTGTTGCCACTCCAATTGTAAAAATTATCAAGTAAAAGAAACAATAAAATCTTTCGCTGAGGCAACTTTCTAATTTAAAATCTAAACTAGCTAAAAACCTTGACAATCAGATTTTATTACAATAAAAAATAATGAAAATTGTCTAATTTAAAAAAATATTTTTCAAAAACTCCTTTCAAAATATTTTTTGACACAAAAACTTTATCAAATACAAATACATATTATAGTAAGTACCGTATTTACACCTGATTTAAATCCATATGGTATCATATTTGATTACATATTGAATTGAAGAATCAATTAAGTATATTAAATACTTACATTAATTTTTGCCAGAACCTAAAAAAAATATTAGTTTACAAAAAAAAAAAATCAAATAAACTGAGACCTCTTAAACTATCGCAGCACCTTGCATAGCTACAACTGTCATAAAATAAAATGAATTCTTCTTTAATTTGTAAAAAACCCGAAGAATTTCAGAACCAAAGAAGTTCACTTCAGTGCCTAGCACTGTTACTCATTTTCCTTTAAGTGATGAGAATAAATTGGGAATGAAGATCATAAAGGAAGTAAAAAAAAACATGTTTACTAGTTTTCTTCTGTAGAAATATTTTTTGACGCAAGATGTGGAATTGTTCTATCGAACCCGGTAGAAAGTGGAAAAATGTTTATCAAAATAAATATTTAATATCGCATTTCTAGGCACATTGCCATTCCAGTAAGATAAAAATAACTCCAATAAATGTTTTGCATCAGGTCGGATAATCGCCCGACCTAAATCTAACAGAAAACATGTGGAATCATATTCGGTGGTTTAATTAAAAGAACCATACACTGGGTGCGTCTGCAAGAGTCAGTTTAACTTCATGTTAACTGTCCTTTTTCAATTAAAAAAAAAACTGACAATTTTTGATTTAAGAAAGCAGTATTATTGGCACCGCTGCATTTTTTATTAACTGTCCAAGTTGAAAATAAACCGATAATGAAGACTGCAGTAAACTTAAAAAATTGTCTTTTCGGCTTCCCCAACTGGTAAACACAACATTACTTTTCATAGGTTAAGGTAGCTGCGATTTACTGACGGATGTTGTAAATATCTGGGGGATATTTACAACATCGGTAGCAGGCACGGTTAATTTCCTCTTTTTACAGTTACTTTAAAATGAAAGTGTTCATATGTTACTTTAATTTAGTGTAAAAAAACACATTTACATGTATTATTTTTCCGATAAATGCTCTTTTTAATTTTTATTAATTAATAAATAACCCCATAATCACAGTAGGGAAAATAGGTACAACCTATCCGGTTGGCAGCTCTGGATATCAAAAAGTTTGACATCTGTTATATTATAAAACTCTGAAAAAGTGCAAAATAAAACATATGATCAGTGGAAAAGTCTTATAAATATCGTACGGCAGGTATTTTCCAGCGCTCCAACTAATCAGACACTCGGCTTCGCCTCGAGTCTGAAACCTAGTTGTCGCGCTAGAAAATACACCTACCGTACTCTAATGTAAATTAACTATTCCGAAACCGTTACAATTTATTAGATTTTTTTTTCTGTGGGAATGTTTTTGTCAGATAGTGTGGAACCATTTTGTCTGACTCAATAAAAATCGATTGGTTTCTGTAAAAAAATATTTTGGAAATTAAAAATTGCACCTTTAGAAAAATCAAAAGGAGATCCAGGAATAATATAGGGAAATCCAGGAGACACGGGAGATCCGGGGTAGTTAGAGGGGGGTTAGGGGGAGCTAGTAGTGACCCATGAAGATAGAAAGGAAGGGGATATTCTACAGCGAAGATTTTTTTCTCCTGAAAAATTTCTAGTATGACCTCGCTACACACATAAATTCAAGAATCATTTGACTACTTCCACTTGGCATCAATTTTAGTTAGAACCTAATGGAAACATTATTTATACAGGGTGTTTTCGAAGTTGAGGCGTTTCTTTTAACATGTGATAGTATGCTGTTGTTCTAAAGAGTTTTAGCCAAAATCACCTTAGTAAAATGTGTACGGTAATGAAGATACAATACGTTAATTTTTTTGAAATTTTTGAAACCGGTCCTGTTTAATTTTGCGCTGATTTGTTAGCAACTAAAATTGACAAAAAAAAAATCAAATCAGCATGGACGTTAATCAAAAATACTGTCAGAGTTGTCATCTAATTAGTGGGAATGGGTTACAGAGCTCACAAATATGTTGCTAAAGTATAGGCAATGCTATCAGAATGTAGCTGCGGCGTCCAGAGAGTACGCACAGCGATGATTTTCGAAAAGATACCATCCTGGGCCACGTCAGTTTATTAATCTAGTACAGCGGAGAAATAGACAGGACCGGACTCAAAATTTTAGAAAACTATAAAAATATGCAATCAATTATCTCCGTTAATACAAACATTGTACTAAGACGATTTAGGCTTAAATTCTTAAGAATAATGTATAGTACCTCCCTGTTACAAGAAACACCTCAACTTCGAAAACACCCTGTACATGTGTAGCAACAATTATTATCACCCAAGATTTTTTTTTACAAATTTTTCATTTGAAAAAACCTTGACAACTTCTGACATAAGCCACCACAGATACTGGCACTATATTGAATCTATTGAATTTTTTCGTTTCACTAACGTCTAGACGTGTCTTAGTTAAGAATAAATTGATAACGGAGATAACAATAAACTAAAGAATTGTTGTTCTGAAACTTGAATAATTGCATTTTACGTTTGTCTCAAGTGGAAATATTTTTCAACCCATAAAAATAATCAGAACAAATGTTTTCCATTACCATTCATTCATGATCGCCTGATTTGAACCCTACAGAAATTGCTTAGACTCAGATTTTACGACTTCATTAAAAGCCATGTATCATTAAGGCGTTTATTACGATAACGACCAATAACTGTAACAATATTTGTAGCACGTGTAATAATCCTTTAATAACTAAATTTACTTCATCGACAGTCTGCCACCTTGTCTTGCACAATTTTTTCAGGTGTAGATTGTACGCAGGTCAAACGTCAGGAATATATCTGTAAGTGAAACCTCAGGTCTTCAAAGAGTTCTTCTGCTTGAGTAAACAATAAAATCATACTCGATTGGACAAATCAAAAAATATTTTTCTTTTGGTTTTTTCTTTATTTTTTTTTAACTCCCCGTGATTGCTACAGGCAAATGGAACGTAAAAAGCGAATTCTTGATAAAAATCAACTTGGCATTAATTATCAAACACGGACGAAACAATCCCCGCATGATCCGTGTCGGTTAAATTTCCGGTTTAACTCCCGCCGTTAACCCTTGATTTATATTTAAAATTAACTGTAATCAGATACTCCACCAGATGCTAACCAGATAAAAAAATGACACAATCTCTGCACATGTCCGACACGCAAAGTGAAAATATTTTCTAGGTAACATTTAAAAATAAACGAATGGCGCGTCATCATGTCCGTCGGACCCAAAAAAAAAAAAATCCATCGAAAAAATTTGGCCGCGATTCAAAAAACCTCGCACACCACCAGAATCCCGATGTGCAACATTTTCTCGCAATCAATTCCAGTTGAAAATTAGTCACTTCCGTTGAATGCAATTACTTGATGCGATTTCGTTCGACTTTTCCGGCTTGAAATGTCGTCGAGGCCGCGCGGAAAACTGTCGGGACAAAGTGCAAAATTTTCCACGGCGCGAGGGGGGAAGAAAAAATTCAATCAGGACAATGTGGCGAACGGAAAGCGATCAATTCGAAATTATCCCCCTCGATCTTATTATGCGTCGAATCGTTAATTACAGTAATTACGACTTTTCGTATTTACAGCCGGCCGGTGTAATATATTCGCGTCGATTATTTACGGCGAATAAAGTCCCGTGAAATATGAAAAGAGCGATTTAATTTATGGTCGGTACAAAGTCCGTCCGGAATGAAATCGAAGAAAAATCCGATCGTAACGAAGTAAGAGCGAGTGTCCCTTTTCCACGGAAAACTTAGCGCCCCCACCCGGCCGCCCCGCGACCCTCGACTCTCTCAAACTTGGGGAAACTCTTGATATAGTTAGGTTAGCATGAATAATGCATGGATGCAATTTTCGTCCTACAAACTTTCGCAATATTTTATCAATTCCAACTTTATTTACGTACAAAGTAAAATTTATAACTCCGTCATAATTTCGGGGCCGGCAACACCAACCACCACCACCTTCGATGGGTGCTAACGCGCCGGCTGAGTTACGTAGCGCCGGGGGGTAATTTACCTTTCACCATTTACATTAGGCGGATATTATTTCTGCACGACGCCGATACCATCTACGATCGACCCCCGGGACACGGTAAGGCGATATCGGAACGAATTTCGATTTAATTGTTTTCGGTATGAATTTAGCCGGGGACGTGTGCCGCCCCGTTATACGGCGGAGCGCACCGCGAAAATAAAATGTTTACGAGTGAAAAGAGGGCGCTTTTATTTCATTGCGCTTATAAAGTTTAGCGATAATAAGCGCGACGACATATTTTCCGGTGTTCGTAAAATTACTTGTTCGGGGGAATAAAAAATTCGGAGACGCCGTCGCCACTTTACCGGACACCGCCGCCGTAAAACACCCCGTATGTGGCGAATTAACAATCGCCACCTGAGAGCCGCCCCCGGACAACGACGCATTATTGCGCCCCTCGTCGAAAGTAATATTAAATTTTTATAAGAAGGGAAAAAAGAAATAGAAAAGTCTTTTCCGAGTAATATAGGTTTATGGCTTCCATCTGTGAGATTACTTTAGACGTTTCAGAAGAAAGTGGACTTTTCTGCGAGAGAGAGGATGAAATAAAAGAAACTCGGAAAAAATAAAAGCTTCACTTCTTTCACATACTGTTTTGTGAGCTTAAAAGCAGTTGTTATCAAACATATTCAGATGTTGTTGTCGACTCCCGCCGCCCCTCCCGGCCCACCCCTCCTTCGCACAATGCTTCCAGGACGAGTCCTCCTTTCCCTCCCGCATTTTCTCAGACGATTCCATTCCGAATTATTATATTCTTATTTTTCCTCTCGCCGAATGCTCGGGACTTTGTTAAACTCTTTCGATTATTGTGCTCGTTCCAGATTTATTTTAATGCTTGTTTTCTTGTTTCACGAAACACTGGGTCCCTCAACAAATTGTATTTATTGCCGCCTGCACCCGAATCATCGATTCATTTCCCTGTTTCCCACCGCGAATCCGATTTACTACACACATTTTTCGACCAAATTATCCAAGCGAATCCCGCGCGAACTCGACCTTTTCACGGGCAAACCGACCGCGTCAACAAATGCAGAAATGAGCATGTAAACAGCTAAATACATACACATACCCGAACACATTTACTAAACAGTTGCCGTTCCACCAAGACATAAATAACCAGAATAAATTTCTTGCACCAGGTCACATAATGACCAGATTTAAACCCACCGGAGAACTTGTGGGATCATTGGGAATTTAATTAAAAATGTAAAAAAAACTGAATTCAATCCATGGTGCCTTTACATGAATCACTTTGACCTAATTTGGCACCGATTTGGTAAAAAATTAGAGAAGTTTTTCTTTCACGAAGAAATTAAATCCCTTAAACTATTCCGGCATGCCCAAAAACCATAATACGAGCAATTGCTGTTTTTTAATTTTCAAAAATCCTGACAAGTTTTGATTTAAGACAGCAATCTTAACAACGCTTGCACATCACTATTTCAGCAAAATAATCAGAATAAATATGTTGCATTGGCTTTCATAATAGCCAGATTTAAACCCTATAAAAAACATGTGTACTGTAACAAAAACTACTGAATTCAAACTATACACCGAGAGGCTGCTCACGGGGAAGCTCCGGGGAAGCTCCAGGGAAGATATAGGAGATCTGGGATAGATACAGAGGTCCGGAGTAGATGCGGAGAGAGCCAGGGAAGATACAAAGGTCCAGAGTAGATGCGGAGAGAGCCAGGGAGATACAGGAGATCCGGAGAGTATGCAGGAAGATCCACAGAGTTGTGGGGAAAGACTCTACCAACCTTTTTCTTTTGTGGAAATATTCTTCTACTTCTCTTGTGGAAATATTCTGATGTGCTCGCTCCAGATTTATTTTAACGCTTGGGCCCTCAATAAATGACATTCATTGCCACGTGCATCCGAATTATCGATTCATTTCGCGGATTTTTTCCTGAAATAATCGAAACGAATCACGCGCGAGCTCGAGCTTTTCGGGGTCAAACCTAGCGCGCGGCGTTCGTTTGTTATTTAACCGATAAAATCTACATCAACCTTCTCACTTTCACCGAGCCGTTTAAATTAATTAATTGGTAATTGTGTCATAACTCTGTTTTGGAAACATCGCCTCGTCGTGTCAGTGTGAATTAATAAAAAGCAAGATAATTACGGTGTTGGGCCCATCTGGAGAAAGTATTGCGTTTAATTGACGCTTAAAAAAAAAATATTGCGTGTGTGTGTGTGTGTGTTGCGTTTCAAATAATTAAAACACAATCATTATTATCAACATTTTAACAGTTGGCAGGTCTTGTAGCGGTTTTTCTACAAAAATCTTGACACTCCTCGCATTTCATTATTTCCTAGAAATTTTTCGACGTGATCGGTTGTCTGATAGTGACGCTAATTACTTGACTTTCGACTAATTAAGCGGTTTTTAACGAAAACTGCGACTTCTTCAACTTCGGTAGTCGAAAAAGTTTCGCAACAGAGAGAGGAATCAAGAGTAATGTCTTCAAGAATTTTAAGTAATCAGACATTATTTCTTTCTAATGGAAAGAGATGTTACATAGGTTCAAGTGGTGCAAGATGCGATCGAGTTTAATCCTGTTGAAACTAGACTCTCGTTGAACAAATGAGAATCTTGTACAAAATTCAGACAATACCGAGGACGCTCACAAAAACATTAAGAGCGCAGTCGATAAAAAGTACAGAAATATTTCTCTGAAGCTAACATAATTTACAACGACCTCAAACATTTTAGCTTTGTTTGCTATGAAAAGTTTTACACCACTCACAAGTTTTATGGATATTTTCACCCCAAGTTATTTTCCTTTATTATTACTGCTGCGTCTTTGCTGGGATTAAGCTCGAATTGCTATTACTTCATTTAATTCTCATTTAAAACGGTTATTGACATCAGCAGAAGATTTAAACAGAATCCGAGAAGAAGCTAGCACCGCTTTGGAAATTACAGTACGTAAATATAAATATCGAGTATATATTTATTTGTAAATAACAACGGTCCTAACGTGGACCCTTGTGTAATTCCGTCAAGATCAAAGGAGCAAATCCATTTGAACAAAAACTTCAAGCAATTTTTGTATAAACGTAAGGAATGAAGGATTAAAGTAGTTGTTTCACAAAAAAATTGTCTCATATTTCCCTCACAAAATCAAGCTTTAGAGCTTAGTAGGTAAGCTGAAAGGTTGCACTTTATTCCAGAGTAAAGTCGTTTCGAAATGCATTAATTCTACAAAATGAAATAAATCATCTTGCTCGAAGAAAAGTTGTAAAAGAAACGTCAGCATCCAAATAAAACTGTTGATCTAAGACAACTTAGAAAACTTGAAGCTTTACTGCAAATTTAATTTCTTTGCACATCTGTTCCAAATGTGCGTCAAGAATTGTCCACAAGTGATGCAAGTGGACATATTAGCAAATATTTGGTTGTCATGCCGGAGAAACAACGTTAGGGGAAGAAAATGTTACACTAGAGTGCACGCTGCAGCAGGTCGACCAACTTTCACAAATACCATTCTTGAAAAAAAAAATTGTAAATGTGTGCAAACTGATAAAAATAAACGCCAGTTACGAACAACAAATCGAATCGTTCTAAAAATAAAAATGCACGAGCAACACTTCATGGATTATTTATGTGTAGCAAAATGTTGTTAGAGCTATCTGATCAAGATATTCAAATCAAAACTGTAATTTACTCCATTAATAACTGCAATTTCACGTCACATTACAACTTCAATAATCGATACTTTACTGAATCCAACCCTGCAGTAGCAGAAGTTCCAGTCTGCGCCGAAACTTCCCTACCAAAAAAAAAAAAATTCAATCAAATCCGTCACAATTCGAAATGCCACCCGGAAACGACCAGATTTGACCACGAGACAATGGTGCGATTAGTGAAGATTGCACGACCTTCGCGTTGCAAATTTCGAATATTGCAACAATTCGGCTTGGCATTCGTGCTATTTCGAACCTGCACAAAACAAGTCGACGAAATTTTACAATTGTTCGAGTGAGCTGGCTTCATCAAATTTAACAAGACGGTACGGTTGCACGACATTGCAAGTTATTTTCAGAAAGACATTTGAAGCGATATTACTGCTGCATGGACCCTGACATTTCGGTTAATGTAACAACACGACTGCAAAAAAGCATAATCAATTTAACCTCACTAGAATCTAATAAACTCGTTGCAGACTTGGGAGAATGCGAATCGAGAGAGTTCGACGTGATCGAGGAAAAAATCATCTGGATGTGGTTTGCGTTAATTTCTCACTCAAAGACAGTAACAAACATTCTCACGTTTATAATATTCTCAGCATGAGATTATTCTCCGGGATGTGAAAATGCATCATTTAAATACGACGGTCCTCTGTAACACATCTGTTAAATGTGACACTGTTAATCGTAGAAAAGACGAAAACTGAGAATACAGAGTGAGAAGGTACACTATTTATTCTCACTCAACAGGTTAGAATATAACACTTCTGGTTAAGTTAATTAGTTAAAAATTATTACAATAAAATTATGAAGGTTATCCGAAGTATCTATTAAATGACACTGTAACTTTGTCAGTAAAATCTGTAAGTGAGAGAGGGTGTTTTCTCACCAAAAGGTGAGAATATTTTAAACGTACAACTTATGTATAAAATGTTACTTCTGGACCAGGTTAATTGGCACATGCAAAAATCATTGAAAAACGACTAAAAACGGATGTGAAACAACCGAAAAAGGACCCAGAATCCTTCAAAAACCCTAATTTTTAAACACCCGAAAAGTACCCAAAAATCTATAGATCACCAAAATTGGGCACACGAAAAAATGGTAGAAAATCACCCAAAATCAAGCAAAACTACCTCAAAAGCACCCAAAAAAACCTTACAAAATCCCTTGTTTCGAGACACCCCAAAATGGCTTTTTACTTCTGGACCAGGGTATTTGGCACATGCAATAATTGAAAACGACCAAAAAAATGATAGAAAACAAACAAAAATATGTAGCCCAAAATCCTTCGAAAACCCTAATTTTTAGAAATCCCAAAAGTGCCCAAAGATCTATAGACCACCAAAAATTGAGCACACGAAAAAATGATAGAAAACCACGCAAAATCAAGCAAAATTACCTCAAAAACACCAAAAAAAACTTACAAAATCCCTTGTTTTTAGACACTCCACAATGGCTTTTTACTTCTGGACCAGGGCATTTGGCGTCTTAAAAAACAGAGTAGAATCCTACAAATTTAGCTGTTTTCCAAAAGTAAACAACCGAAAAAGACCTAAAATCCTTCAAAATGCACTAATTTTTATGCAGCCCAAAAGTACCCAAATATCTATAGACCACCAAAAATTGGGCACACGAAAAAGCCGTGGAAAATCACCCAAAAATCATGCAAAATTATCTCAAGAGCACTCTAAAAAAACTTACAAAATCCCTTGTTTTTAGACACCCCAAAATGGCTTTTTACTTCTAGACCAGGGTATTTGGCGCATGCAAAAAAATTATTGAAAATGACCAAAAAAATAGTTATTTGTACAACTAGTTATGAAAGTCATACTTTTTTCCATGAATTTGCAGTTTGATTAACGAGGGCGTAGCCCGAGTGAATCAAGCAAATAAGTGAAAAAAAGAGACTTTCATAACGTGTTGTACTCACTATTTTTTGCATATCGATGTAAGTTGAGAAATTTGGCCTAAAAGTATTTGTGAAAAATTACAAAAAAAAAAATAGGTATGCTCTGACAGTCATCTCCAAGGTGATGGAATAAAATAATGCAAAAAAGTACTGCTTTCACTACGATTTTTCGTGTAAAAAAGTGCTACTTTCGCTACGATTTTTCGTGTAAAAAAGTGCCACTTTCATTACGATATGCAAAAAAGGATATAAAACAACCGAAAGGGGACCAAAATCCTTTAAAATACCCCAATTTTTAGACACCCCAAAAATACCTCAAGGTAATTGATGCCACTTATAATTGGGCACACGAAATAGTCGTTAAAAATGACCAACCTTTTCATTTCTGGACCAGGCCAATTGGGCACATGAAAAAATGATGAAAAATTCACCAAAAATTGGAATAAAACAACAAAAAAAAAGCCAAAAGTCGTATTCACATCCCTCGATTTTCAACACCCCGAAATTGATCTTTATTTCTGAACGGGGGCAATTGGACGCTTTGAAAAACCAAGTAAAAATCATGGAAATTGGGCCATAAAGGTCCTTTATTTTTCAAGAACTCATAAACGCTCAAAATTTCCATTTATTGAGTTAATAAAAAAAAATTACAAAACATCCCCCGCTTTTATTCAAACTCAATCCGATGTATTCTTACAGAATCTCCTCCTTCACAAAAGGGGTATTAAGACCTTTATAGGTAAGTGGATTTTAAGTATAAGCTTTTTCAGCCAGTTGATAATTTATCCTTCAATTGAAACATTGCATAACAATGATTTTTCAACTGCATATTTTACGAATAGCATCTACATAGGCCAGAGTATTATGTATTATTCTCGACAAGAACACAGTAATTTGCTTGGCCCTGAAGGCAGTGCAATTCATTTTCATCATCTTTTGTGTAAATAATTCCTTTCGCAGATGCTGGAGTGAGCTGCCACGCTGATTTTGATGTGGCGGTGCAGATGCTGCATTCATCATTTTTTTAATAATTCCTGTACGAACTAGCCTGTACATTTTACTTTCATTTCTTGCCAAACGCCATTGAATATTTTCTTCTCCTTTCAGCAAACTTTCAAACCAAATCAGTCCTAGGTACTTGGCCAGTGCTTCACAATAAGCTTCCTTCCTAACTAATATGAACATTTCCACTTGACATTTCACTTGACTGTCAAAGTGAGAGTTGGATAGAAGGTATAACACTCGGTATAACATCAAAGTCCCCTGCCTCACCCAGATGTCCACATGGACGTACAGATCTTCCCTGTATCCCCTCCAGACCTCCCTGTATTTGGGTCTTCCATCCACGGAATAAAAAATTTCCTCCATAAGCAGTTCCTCGGTGGAAACAGTTCACAAAATATACAGGAGTTCCGGGGGAAATACAGAGAGATCAAGAAGAGATACAGACATATGGGGGAGGGGAATTCTTTATTAGTCCGATTTAAATCCTACATGAAATAAAACAGATTTGATTCTCGCAAGACTGAGAACAAAGAACACAAATATGGAACGAAATGGAAGTGAAAAAATGTCTGAAATAAAAAGCGATGTTTGGGTGTGTTGCCATCAGCGATCTCTATCTTGGCCGAAAACGAAGCAGCTGAGGACGGTTTATCGTTATCACTGTCAATGGCTCAACAGACCGTCCACTTCCTGCAATAAGACTCGGGGAAGACATTGACGGTGGATGCATCGGGCAAATTTATAGCGGGCGACCGGGGCCCGGTGACCGGTGAAGTAGGTTTGACAGTTTATGTAAGGGTTGAGTTATTGTCGGCACCCAGTATGTAAATGCAAGGGTGAGGGTAACCGCAACGTCTGTTCGTTTGGAACGGGACTGATTGACGAATGGCACCAATCAACCGCAAAATAACGCCCCCGAGAACCGACATTGATATGTAAAGTGGCGTTAGCGGAAAAATGTGGAAAAATTTCTGCACTTCGGGGCCGGCAAGAGACGGAGGTGGTCGAGTCGCCGGTTGAGACCATTACTCAGTTAGAATCTACATACTGGTCCAGACAATGGCACCTGATTTACGGCCAACATTTTAATTCCAGACATAATGTCTCTTTGATTTGTGACGATGTGATCGAGAACATTATCAGGAGCCGGACACAAATCAAGTCCTGTCGCGGAATCCACAAAAGAAAACCGTCATAAATAGAAAAAAGTCGGCTAGACCGGACTATCGGCCGCCCAAAGGGGGCCCCGCTCCCCCATTGTCTCGCTTTTTACGCCACTAACCCGATTTCTGCCGGAAAATCGCCCCCGATTACCGCCACTTAATCCGCACCGGCCCGTCCCACCCCTAATAATGGATGAGGGCGTAAAAAATGAAACAACCGACAGAAATCCATTTGGAATATCAGAGTATCCAATCTCTTTTAATCTGTATCAAGTAATCCTCCTAGGCCCACTTCAGGAAAAATGAAGGCATTCCCGAACAAATGAAACGTATTCCCGCAGGATACATGTGTACATTATTTAGAGCGAATCCGGAAAACGCGCACGCCAACCCCCGCCCCCAATTAAAACTTCAAATCTGCCGCCGAGGCTGCACCGTCGGCAATGCAGGGACCAACTGCAGCCGCATTTTGACCGCGGCCGCGAATGCCCCCAGTACGCGCCTGGCTTTGAGGTTAGGTCGCACAAAAACAACAAAATACACAGCTTTACAACAACAAAGGCGGACTTACCTCCCGGAGCGGAGCACGAAGACGCCGGTTCACTGGAATATTACAAACTCCGGTTAATTCGTTATGAGTCTACTTGCTGCGCACAACACACAAAACAAAAGCCGACTTTGATTTACTCGCACCCCAGCATTTTCTCCCACAAATTAAAAAAAAATATTCCCGGCGAATCAAACGAATTAAAATGATAAATAAACAACGATTTAAATAATATTATAGCCAGCAACTAAAAATTAAGGTTAATTAATTTAAACACAGCGGGGCGACACCTAGACGCGACGTGCTGCACCAACGCGTGCGGCCGGCAGCGTGTAGATGTCGCTCAAGTCGCACCCACTAGATGTTTGAAATTTGTGCGGAAACAGAAATGGCCGGGTTTCGGGTAATAATTTTATTATTTTTAAGAATTTGTACAATAGATTAGTGGTCTAAGTGGACGATCGCGCTTTTAGGGAACTTCCCGAGCAGTCTGTCACACGCGTCTGTTGCAGATTTCTCATTAGTAGACTCCATTGTGATCTTCACTTTGTACAACCTAAAAGCGCGTTTTTTTCAAAATTGTTCATCTAAAATCGAGTCAAACTCACTCGTGGAAGAGTTTGGGGTAAGATCCGACTTGAACGTCGGGAAATTCAGACGCCAATCGACCCAACTCTTCAGCGATTTTGTCTTCAGTGAGGTTCACATAGATGACCTTGGTGTAAAAAGTCGTGTCCCCAGACTTGAACAGTTTGGCGCTCAGGGCCTTGAACGACCTCAGAAAGAGTTCAGGGATTCCTGGGAACAAGTAGACGTTGTTCACTGAGACATTTGGATAGTTTGACTCGTCGGAAAAAATCAGCTTTGCTGTTTCTGGCACCTAAAATTGTTGTCATTGTTTCAGGTGTGAATTGTGGCGAAAGCGCGCTCACCATCGCCAGTTTCATACCGGGGTGGTTTACGTCGGTAGTTTTGTAGAATTTCTCGCAGAGGCGGCGCAGTTGCGGGTTGAGAGCCAAGGGGACGGAGAAGGCTTTGGCGACGGCTGCAACGCAATCAGTAAGTCTAGTTAAGTACATTTCGGGGTGTACCTTCAAAAGTCACGTCGTCGTGTGTGGGGCCGATCCCTCCGGTCGTGATGACATAACTGTACGATTTCGAGAACGTCTTGATTTCGTCGCTTATCTCGTCGACTTCGTCACCTATAATGGAAATCTGTCTAATTTCGTTAAGGTTTCGATTTGGGTGCCGAGCGAACCTTCTTTACTTTGACGCCCAGGTTGTGTAATTCTTTGGTAATGTGGGGCCCGTTGGTATCAACCACTTCCCCTTTCAACAGCTCGTCTCCTATCACTAGTGTAATACTTTTTAAACAACAAAAGTAGAAGTTGACAGAAAAACTAACCTAAAATTCCGGCGGTTTTTGCTTGTCCTGAAGACATGTTTCTTAGATAATATGGAACTCTGGTGAATTTGGAACGGGTGGCTAAAGCCATTCGAATTTTCGGATTGCCTCGAATCAATTTTACGCAATCCTTTACTTTTGACAGTTCGACCAAAACAGGTGATTATAAAACGCGCGAAATTGTGCGGTTTGAATCTCATTGTCAGGGAGCGCAAACGCTCTACAAAATTCATCTTGACCAATAAAATGTGGTTAATAAACGTTTTAAATTCATAAAGTCCAATTTAACTTAATTCCATCCCGAATGAGACGTTTCTGAAAGCTCTAATAAATCGAAACATGAATAGCCGAAAAAACACTTTAAAAACAGAGAGTGACAAAACCTAACTAAATACGAATGAAATAGCCGAAAAACATTTAAATACACAGAGCCACAAAAACGTGTAAGATCACCGAGAGTGAAAACCAAGTGAAAGGAAAAGTCATAGCAAAAACCATTTAGAAAAACTGTTCAAAACCTCGGCCGTGATTTCTAATACACGCCTGTGCCCTTCGATGTAGATTAAAACTTGTTGCTCCGGGTGGTTTCCGGGTCGGCTCCGGGTGGTTTCCGGGTGGTTTCCGGGTGGGCTCCGGGTCGGCTGCAGGTGGTTTCCGGGTCGGCTCCGGGTGGGTTCCGAGTCGGTTACGGGTGGGCTCCGGGCCGGGTCGGGTCAGGTCGGGTTAGATCTGGCACTTACTCCTGCAGCGCAGAATGGAGAGGACTTCATTCTCATCAACGAGCTGAATAAGAACAGGGTAAGGGGTCATAAGACCACGTAACACCAACAACATATGGCCACGAATCTTGTACCCTTGGATTCCTCCCGCAAAGACGCTTCTTCTGAGACAAAAAAATTGTAAGTACGTTGGTCTTTTCATTTTCGAGAAAATCACAAAAAACTGAAAAAACTCTTACTTCTGTAGATAACTTTCTTCAAAGGGGCTCTACGGCGATAATTCTTACGGCAATGGAATCCTTTTGTCCAGTTCTATAATCTAAACTACTTTTGGTTTGATCTCATTCGCATTTTGATTTTTGAAAATTTTCGAATTTTGGACCGGTCCAAGTCAGCACCGATTTGCACAGAAACTCGTTTATTATTGAAGATACGACAATGATTTTTGCACGGCTCAATTTCTCTCGTTCTCTTGATTAATTATCGATAAACTAATACAACCTAGGACCAATAGTTAATTTTGAGATTCCCTTTTTTTGACTCCCACGCCACCAAATGGCATCTGTGGCCGTAACTTTTCCAATTCCTGGATTCAACTCATCCTATCCATTAAATTAACCTCGATTTGGTTCGGATTCGCAACAAAAACTTTCTCGAAAAAACCATAAACTGTCAGCCGTTGCGTCCCGGTTTTCTTCTGGGCACTCTGCTCTCTTATTGGCCGGCGAATGAGCCGGCTCCGTTCGTGCCGCATTTGATTCCAACTCTCGGATAAATAGGTGACGTCGGCCGAAATCCATTCACTTTCGTCCACGCTCTAAACGTGTTCGTTTCATTCATTCCTCTCCCCTCCCTCTACAAAAAAGACTGCGGCTCCGTGAAAGCGAGCTGGACAAAAAGACGATGCCCTTCTTCGCACATAACTTTCTTCACAGCAGCCGCAGCACAATGATTCTTGTTTTAATGGAATCCTTTCGTCAAGTTCTATCACATAGACCACATTTAATTTGTACCGATTCACTTCTGGGGTGATTGAAAATTTTTCATTTTGCCCTATCCCAATAATTTTCGGTTTGCGCAGGAAAATTTTAAGAAACTAAAGAATAACATTTTTCTCTGATATTTTTTTTAAACTGGTCATAGAGCGATGATTCTTGGTTCAATGGAATCCTTTTGTCGAATTCTATCACGTAGACCACTTTTAGTTTGGACAGTGTGAATACACTGACGATGATTTGAAATTTTCGTATTTTGGACTTGTGCAAGTCAATCTCGGTTTACACACGATCTCGCTTATTACTGGAGATACAGGAATAATTAACGCTTATTATTGTTATTTTATTTATCCTGTCAAATGCATGCATGCATCTTTATTCAAATGTGATACATTTCTTAGAGATTTCATTATAATTGACATATTTTCCATTTTTTCAAATTTGGATATTTGCGGTTCAATTTTATTTTTAAATGCGCAGTATTTTTTCCTTTAACGTACACGTGGGATTATTACTATTTCCATCCACCCACGTGATACAGATTTGCATAATTCTTTAGATGTTAACATTTCGTGTTAAATCCACGCGTTGACATTAAAATAAAAGGAGCACAACATAGAAACTAATTTCTGCGGTTGGGGCCGTTCCTGCAGAATAATTCCCAGCTCGACGTGTACGGAAATTCCTGATGTCTAACTTCATTAAATAATTATATCGATCAATATATAATAACGTACCTACCATTCCAGGCACACCTCAATTGAGTATTATTATGCGATGGAAAGGAATTTTCTGTGGTATCTGTGACTCACAATCTAATGAGTTTAGATGTCGAATTTTTCTCGGTGAATTTTAATTTGACTGGGTACTGCCTGCTCACGCAGGAATTCGTGAAATGAAAAGCGGGTCTGTAAAATCATTTACATAATTTATTTATTTTTGTTATAGATAAATACTACATGATCTACTTAATTATATATAATATTGAGCATCCGTTAATATACAAGTAGGTGTCTAAGCGTTCAAGTAGCAGAATATTTTTTGTAATTTAAAGAATATCCGTTTAAGCTACACAAAATATTTGCCTTCTGCTAGTCAAACAACTCAGACGCGGTCGGGATACGCAACACAAATAACACTAATTATTATTAAGAGCCCGTGGGGTATATCAAATGGCTTATCAAAAAACGACACTTGAAAAAATGCTAATTACAAAAATTGTAAAAATTTCAGTTCAGTCATAATCAATAATATAAATAAGTATCTAGTCGAAAGTATACGTGTGCATCACTTGACATAAAATTTGTATGATTTTTTACCGTGCGAATTTCCACATGCACATGACGGGGACCCACCGAAGTCCCCACAAAAAGGCACAAAACCTAATCAAGTTACAACAGAGTAGAGTTCATTTTGGCACCCGAGAATGCGTTTAGTTTTAAAGTTCGAGACTATAATCAATTATAAAATTGTCTTATCACTTGCACAACACTGCTGACTCGTGCATTGTCACTACCCCTCTGGAGGGCTCATCTCCTCCTCCTCGACTCCGCCGCGGCAATCATCTGCCTGAGCATCGGCTCTGGGCTGCACGCCTTCGGATCGCATTTCATCTGACCGTCGCCGCCACATCTGCAACAAAACGTCATTAGTACCGAAACGGAAAATAAAGGGGTAGTAGGGACTTACGTGCAGTGCAGGCAAGGTCCGGAGGCCGACTTGATCTCTTCCCCTACGTTGTACGCCTTGTTCCGTATCTGGCATCCGCTCCTGATGGCCTTGCCCTTGTAGGCGTGGGACAAGAAGTGCGGGGGCAGCGTGGTGGTCGTTGTCGTGGTGGTCGTTGTTACGTTGACGGAAGTGGCCATGGAGACGGGGCATTCGTATCTAGGACAGCAGAAGCCTCGGATTGGTTCCTCGTGGCATCGCGGAATCGGCGGAGGACAGCTCTGCTGCAAGCAGATGATGTCGCTGCGGAAGCAGAAACAGAAGTCGCAAGGATCGTCGCGAGGTATCTGCTGGGCAGAGACGTAGACTTTGCCGCCGTAGCGGCAAGTTCCGGGACCGAAAGCGCTTTGGTCTTCTTCGCCGTAGTCTTCTTCGGGAGTTTGGTAGTCTGGTTCTTCGGGCACAGTGTGTTGGGGAGGTAGTGTTGTCGAGCTGGTGAGTACTGAAGACGGAGCGGAGGTGGAGAGTTCGCCTGCCATGCCCTTCTTGGTGCTTTCTTCTTCGGAAGGTCCGGACGTGAACGGTTTGCTTGTTTGTGTTGTGGTGACGGTGGGAGACGTGAATGCTTCTTCTGGTTTCCCTTCGAGGGCTGTTTGTGATGTTTCTTCGACGGGAGGTTCTTGGCCTTCGCCAGGAATCGCAGGTCGTGCTTGGGTCACTCCTTCAGTGGGAGGTTGAGTGGTAGGAACTTCGAACGATTTTTCAGTCGAGATTGCACTAACGTATTCAGTCACACCTTCTTCTGGTTTCTGCGCAGGAAGTTCTGTTGGTTTGGCTTCCATTTCACCGGCTGGTACAGTTGGTTGCTGAGTTACCCCTTCAGTAACTTGTTCTTCTCCCTTTCTTTGTGTAACTTCTACTGGTTTTAGCGTTGTGTGGTCGCCTTCACCAACACGCGATGGAATTTCAGTTGCCACTTCTGGCACTCCTTCTGTAGCTTGTCCTTCTGGTTTTTGAGTGCCTTGTTCAGGTGTTTCCGTCACATATTGTGCAGTAACAGTAACAACTGATTCTTGTTCTGTTACTGGCGCTTGTTTTTCTGTTCCTTCAGGAATTTCAGCTGCCGGAATACCGGTTGTAGCACCAGGAACAGTTTCAACAACTTCTCCTTCTGTTACACCAGGAGTGAGAGTAGTACCTTCGTATTCTGGTCGTGAAGTACTTGAAACGTGTTCTGGTTGCGGAGTACCTGGAACGTGTTCTGGTTGTTCAGAACTTGCAGCATGTTCTGGTACACCTGCAACAGTGCTGCCTTCAGGTACATAACCAAGAGTTGTGTGAGCAAATTCTTCTTCTGCTTCGGTGACTTCATCTTGAGCTGGGTGTTGTTCGGGTTCGTAAATAGGAGGAATGTAAATAAATGGTCTTTTTGTTGTAACTTTGGCTTCTTCAGACACGGCTTCAGCAGCAGTGGTACTTTCAGGAGTAATTTGAATAGACGGTTCACCTTCTTTTTCTGTGACTCCAACAGATTCAGACACACCATCAGAAGGAGTACTACCTTCAGGTAAATAACCAGGACGAAGTGTTGTAGCTTCTCCTTCTGGTTGCATCGTACCAGGAACATGTTCTGGAAGACCTTGAGATGGAGTAACTTTTTCACCTGTTTCGGTGACACCCTCGACAGCTTTTTCTGTAGGAACAATTTCTGTTGATGTTTCACCTGGTACAGTAACACCAGCCTTAGGAGGTTCAGTAACACCACCTTCTTCACTAACGACAGGTACATGTTCTGGAAGTGCTGTAGTACCTTCGGGTTCTCCGCCAGCAGTTTGTTCAGGTTTGGTGGCAGATTCGGTAATACCACCTTCTTCACTAACGGCAGGTACGTGTTCTGGAAGTACTGTGGTACCTTCGGGTTCTGTGCTGGGAACTTGTTCAGGTTTGGTGGCAGGTTCAGTAATGCCACCTTCTTCACTAACACCAGGTATGTGTTCTGGAAGTGCCGTAGTACCTTCGGGTTGTTCTGCGCCAGGAACTTGTTCAGGTTTGATACCACCGTCTTCACTGACACCAGGTACATGTTCTGGAAGTGCTGTAGTACCTTCTGGTTCTGCGCCGGGAACTTGTTCAGGTTTGGTGCCAGGTTCAGTAACGCCTTCTTCACTAACACCTGGTACGTGTTCTGGAAGTGCTGTGGTACCTTCGGGTTCTGCGCCGGGAACTTGTTCAGGTTTGGTGGCAGGTTCAGTAATGCCACCTTCTTCACCAACACCAGGTATGTGTTCTGGAAGTGCCGTAGTACCTTCGGGTTGTTCTGCGCCGGGCACTTGTTCAGGTTTAGTGGAAGATTGAGTAATACCACCGTCTTCACTGACACCAGGTACGTGTTCTGGAAGTGCTGTAGTACCTTCGGGTTCTGCGCCGGGAACTTGTTCAGGTTTGGTGCCAGGTTCAGTAACGCCACCTTCTTCACTAACACCAGGTACGTGTTCTGGAAGTGCCGTAGTTCCTTCGGGTTCAGCACCGGGAACTTGTTCTGGTTTGGTGGTAGGTTCAGTAACAATACCTTCTTCACTAACACCAGGTACGTGTTCTGGAAGTGCTGTAGTACCTTCGGGTTCTTCGCCGGGAACGTGTTCAGGTTTGATGGCGGATTCAGTAACAACACCTTCTTCACTAACACCAGGTACATATTCTGGAAGTACCGTAGTACCTTCGGATTCTGTGCCGGGAATTTGTTCAAGTTTGGTGGCAGGTTCAGTAACAACACCTTCTTCACTAACACCAGGTACGTGTTCTGGAAGTGCCGTAGTACCTTCGGGCTCTGCGCCGGAAACTTGTTCAGGTTTGGTGGCTGGTTCAGTAACAACACCTTCAATAACACCCGGTACGTGTTCTGGAAGTGCTGTAGTACCTTCAGGTTCTGCGCCAGGAACGTGTTCAGGTTTGGTGGCAGGTTCAGTAATGCCACCTTCTTCACTAATACCAGGTACTTGTTCTGGAAGTGCCGTAGTACCTTCGGGTTGTTCTGCGCCGGGAACTTGTTCAGGTTTAGTGGCAGATTCTGTAATACCACCTTCTTCACCCATGTCGGGCACAATCTCTGGATGTGCGGTTGTACCTTCGATTCCTTCTCCAGGAATATGTTTAGAAGGTTCAGTGACTGCAGGTTTAGCGGTTTCAATAATGTCAGTTGTTTCACTGATGGCGGGTACATGTTCTGGAACTGCAGTTGTGACATCACCGTCGTGAGGTTCACTAATGTCAGGCTGAATACGTTCACCACCTTCTTCTTCACCAAATGCAGGCTTGGGGTGATAAACGTGTTCGGTTGAAACTTCAGGTTCACCACTGGGAACATGTTCAGTTGGTTTGCCTTCTTTACTTGGAACGGTTTCGGTGACTTCTGGACCTGCGGTCGTGGATTCGTCATGGGTTGGTAACTGACCTTCTTCTGGTTTTTCAGTAACGTGACTAATGCTCTCGGGCATTTTTGCTGTGGCGCTTGGTTCTGTAATAGTGGCCAAGATTCCACCTTCTGTCCCTTGTTCTGGAAGTTTTCCTTCTGTTACCATTTCTGTTGGTAATGTAGTTCCTTCTGGACGTTCGTCGATTACGTGATGTTCAGTCATATGTTCTTCTGGTTTATATTCTGTAGATGTTTCCTCATGAGGAGCAGCTCCTTCATCGAAATGAGGTTCTTGTTCTTTCATTCCTTCAGTTACTGGTATTTCAGGTTCTTTAGGACTTGGTGCTCCTGTTACGGATTCGGGGCCTTCTTTCTCAGCGTCAGTTACCGCCTCTTCAGTAACACCTTCTGGAACAATTGGTTTTTCTGGTTCTCCACTTTCAGTCGGCATTACTTCCTTGACACCTTCACCTTCAGTGACTTCTTCTGGGATGTGTTCTTTTACTCCTTCTGTAGTCAACTTGTGTTCTTCCTCACCTGGTACTGTTGTAAACTCAGGAACAACAACCTCAACTGCTTCAGTACCTGTTTCGGTGACACCTTCCGTGACGCCAACTTTAACACCTTCAGTTACAATTTCTGGAGTTGTTTCTGGTACACTTGGTAGTTTAACTCCTTCCGTGGCCGCTTCTGGAATACTTTCGGTTATGTGTTCTCCTGGTACTCCTTCGGTCACATGTACTGGACTTTCTTTTTCAGCTTCAGTTGCAATTTCTGGAATTTCTTCTGGTTTTGTCGTAACACCTTCAGTTGCTACTTCAGAAACTTCACCAGGTTTCATAGTAATACCTTCGGTAGCATGTTCTTTAGTTACGTCGGTCGCAGTTTCTGGACCTTCAACCTTAACACCTTCTGTGATCTGTTCAGGTACAGCAGGCTGTCTTTCAGTTACACTTTCAGGCTGAGACGGAACTTCAGCCTCTGTTACAACTTCTGTAACATCAGGAAGAACTTCGCTGGCAATATCGCCCGGATGTGTAACCATTTCTTCCTTTTCTGGTACTTCCGTTGAAACAGGTTCTCCAGGGAATTTACTTGGAATAACAGTATGTGGGGCCTTCTCAGCTTCAGCAGAAGTAACAGGAAGCTCAGCAACTGTGTGATCTTCTATCTCATTTTCAGCTTCGTCGGGTATCTGTGGATGACCTTCATCATGTTCGATACCTTCAGGATGTTCAGTAACATGAGTTTCTGGTTCGCCCTCGACTTCGGTGCCTGGTTTCAATGTGGTACCTTCCTGTCCAATTTCTGTTACAGGTTGTAGTTCTGGTTGTTCTTGACCAATTTCTGTCGCTGGTTGTGGTTCCAAATGTTTTTCAGTAACTTGTTCTGGAGCAATTTCTGTCACTGGTTTTGGTTCCAAATGCTTCTCAGTACTTTGTTCTTGTCCGACCTCTGTTACTGAAACCTCCGTGCTTCCTTCTTGGATTGTTGGTACCGTATCAATTTCACCTTCTGCTGACGTGATAACTTCTACTGGCATTTCAGTATGGGCAGGGACATGTTCTGCAGGTTTAGTAATTGTGACATAACCTTCAGTTGCGGCTCCTTCTGGAAGTTTGGTAGTTTGTTCGGGAACGTGTCCTTCAGGTACATGTGGTACATATGGGACGTGCTCTTCTGGTAATACATATTCTGGTAGTTCTGTTTCTTCACGAGCAGATACGGTCGTACCTTCAGGTCTAACAGTACCTTCTTCGCTTGGAATTATAATGTCCACTCCAATCGAACCTGGTACTGTTTCCTTGGTAGTAGTTTCCATTTTGTGACTGTCCGATTCCATACTAGTTACTCCGGGTATAGCTGCAAAAGCAAAAAAAAAATAAATTAAAATCTGTCAGCTGGGATCAATTGTAAAGTACTTACCGCAACTATATGTTGGACAACAGCTGTCTGGACCTTGGTAAACAGGCATACAGTGTTGTAAGTTTGATGGTGGTGGAGTACAAGTGACAGATTCACATTGCAAAATAGAACTGACGCATTTACAAGAGACTTGACAATGGTTAATTGGAGGAACATTGGAATTGTTCTTGTAAGTTTGTCCATCAACTAAACAACTACCTTCGCCAGGTACTCCACGTTCCCCTTCTTCTTCTTCTTCTTCTCCTTCTTCAGCAGCAGGATGTCCTAAATCATCGTGAGCATGAGGATACAGCGGTTCCTCTGTAACTTCTTGAGGCTGTACTCTTTCCGTGTAAGCGTAGGTAGTACCTTCACCATGCTCAATAATGTTTGTCGTTACTGCTTCGTCTGGTTTTATTTCAGTCGGTTTCTCACTGTGTTCTTCAGATGGTACTTGAGGAATTGCTGGTGTGACCTGTTCTGGTATTTCTGTTTCTTTTTCTTCACCAGTTGGTTGTTGTTTTTCAGTGACTTGCTGAAGATCTTCTGGCATCTTTGTACTAATGTCTTCCCCGGATCCTTCTGTTACATGTGGGAATTCTGTACTCTTGCCTTCTTCTTGTTCCGGTACATATTTAACAGTGGTTCCTTCACCTTCTCCGCCCGGCACTCGTTCAGTTGATTCTTTAGTGACACTTTCTTCCGTTTGTCCCTCAAGTGCTGGTGATGGTTTCATTGTAGCTTCTTGTGGTTTCTCTGCTTCACCAGGAGTGAGAGTTGCCGTTTCACCACTTTCAGTTTGTCCCTCAGGTACGTGTGGTACTGTTTTTTCTGTTTCTTGTTCAGGAACTTCAGGTAGATGATCATGTTCAACAGGATATTGATCAGGAATTTCTCCTTCCACAGGTGTCGGTTCCTCAGCGTATTTTGTTGTCTCGTCGAGCTTACTTTCTGTGATATACTCTGGCTTTTCTGAAATTTGACCTTCAGTAACTTGTGGTTCCCTCGGATGTTCCGTCGTTTGACCCTCTTCTGGTACATGTTCCTTCGGTAATTCTGTTGTTTGACCTTCTTGAGGTACTTCCGTAGGTTTACCTTCTTCCGCTTCTCCTACTGTCACATGTGCTTGAGGTAATTCAGTAACTTTACCTTCTTCAACCGCACCTTCTGTTATATATTCTTCTGGTAGTTTAGTAACTGGTGCTTCTGTCATATACTCTTGTGGTGGTTTCGTACCCTCACCTCCAATTTCTGGAGTTGCAGTGATGTGTTCCTTTGGCAGTTCAGTACCTTCGTGTGCTTGGTCTTTAGTCACGTGTTCGAAAGGTGATTCAGTTGCCTCACCACCCAGGACTGGAACTTGGGTTATGTGTTCCTTTGGTATTTCACCCTCCAGTGGTTTGTCAGTGAATTGTTCTTGCGGCAATTCAGTACCCTGTTCTTGTGGTGCCCCAGTACCTTGTTCAGAAGGTAATTCAGTTCCTTCTTCAGCGGTTACTGGACCTCCAGTGATATGTTCTTTCGGCAATTCTGTTCCTTCTTCACTTGTTACCGGACCTTGTGTAATATGTTCTTTCGGCAATTCTGTTCCTTCTTCACCTGTTATCGGACCTTGTGTAATATGTTCTTTCGGCAATTCTGTTCCTTCTTCACCTGTTATCGGACCTTGTGTAATATGTTCTTTCGGCAATTCTGTTCCTTCTTCACCTGTTATCGGACCTTGAGTAATATGTTCTTTCGGCAATTCTGTTCCTTCTTCTACTGGTTTTTCAGTTATCTCATGTGGTTGTTCCGTACCTTGAGCAACATATTCATGTGTCACATGTTCTGGTGGCAATTTAGTTTCTCCTTCACCAGCAATTACGCCTTCAGTAACGTGTTCATCCGGTAATTTAGTACCCTCTCCAGTCGTTTGTTCCTGAGGTAATTCAGTACCTTCTCCTCCCATCTCTGGTGCAAATGTGACATGTTCTTTCGGTAATTCAGTTCCTTTTTCTTCTTCTTTTGGTCCTTCAGTACCTTCTTCTACCATGGGCACTTGAGTCAAGTGTTCTCCAGGTATTTGTTCTTTTTCTTGTTCTTTCGGCAACCCAGTGCTTTCATCTTCTGTTATTGGGGCTTGTGTCATGTGTTCTTTAGGTAATTCAGTTCCTTCAGCTTTTTCTTCTTCCTTCGGTAATTCAGTACTTTCTTCTTCCGTAACAGGTAATTGTGTCATGTGTTCTTTAGGTATTTCTTCTTGTTCTTTCGGTAATTCGGTACTTTCTTCGTCTGTAACTGGCAATTGTGTCATGTGTTCTTTAGGCACTTCTCCTTCTTGTTCTTTTGGTAATTCAGTGCTTTCTGCCTCTGAAATTGGTACTTGTGTCACATGTCCTTCAGGTAACTCGGTACCTTCTCCCTCTATATGATCTTTAGGCAACTCAGTGTCCGTTTCCGCTTGTGTTGGTTGTTCAGTAATCTCACCTTCTGTTACTGGAATGTTTGTAACGTGTTCTTTCGGTAACTCAGTTTCTTGACCTTGAGTTACGTGTTCTCCTGGCAATTCAGTAATTTCTGGTACGTGTTTATGTGGCAATTCGGTACCTTCCTCCGGACCTTGTTCAGTACTTTCGTCAACCACAATTGGTTCTTGTGGCATTTCAGTACTCTTTTCTCCTGCTTCGGTCACGTGTTGTTGTGGCAGTTCGGTACTTTCACCTTCTGTTACACCAGTTTGCGGTAATTCGGCTTTACTAGTTTGTGCCTCCGTTACTCGAGGCATTTCGGTAGCTTTTCCTTCCTCAGCTGCACCTTCAGTAACGTATTGCGGTATCTCTGTTATTTCACCTTGTCCTTCCTCTCCTTTAGGTACATGGTCAGACGGTATTTTGCTGATTTCATGTACTTCTTCAGTAACTGGAACTTGTGGTATTTCTGTAACTTCACCTTCTTCAACTTGTCCTTGAGTGATTGCTTCGTGTGGAATTTCCGTTACTTCGCCTTGTTGACGTTCAGTACCTTCTGCTTCCATTTCGTGTGGTAGACCGGTACCAATTTCAGGTGCCGTTTCCGTAATATGTCCAACGACATGTGGAAGTTCTGTAGTACCGTGACCCATTGCAGCGGTCACATCTTTTGGTACTTCCGTTTCTTTACCTTGTTCGGCTGCCGGTTCAGTCAGATGTTTTTCTGGCACTTCTTCTTCACCCTCTTCACCTTCATCGATCGGGACGTGTTGTGGTGCTTCCAGATCACCTTCAGTGATACCTTCCGTTTCAGTTTCCGGCTTTTGTGGCAATTCAGTGACCACACCTTCACTCTCCGTTACATGTACTTGTGGTCCTTCAGTTTGTTGACCTTCAGTAGGTTGCTGTTCTGTAACGTGCACTGGTTGTTGCGGGACTATGGTACCTTCGCCTTCTGTCACTCCAGGTGTTTCTGTAACTTTAGCTTCAGTTTCTGTCACGTGAGGTTCTTCGCCAGAACCAGCTTCGTGTTCTTGGGTCGGATATTCGGTTTCTTCAGGATGCACGATTTCGTCGTGCTCTGGAACGTGCGGTCCTGCCGTCACAATTTCGTGCTCTTCTGGAATCTCGTTAACTTCTTGGTCAGGAATTTCGACTTCGGGTTTCACAGTTGCGGGAATGTCTTCCGGTTGTTCGGTGACTTGTTCTTGTGAAATCGGTTTTTCTGTTTCTTGCACGGCGCCTTCGGTGACGTGAGCTGCTTCGTCGAACAGTGGCGTTACTCCTGATTTGACTGGTTCTTCGTGATCTTCCTTTTCGGGTGATTCAGGAAGTTGACCGGGTTGTTCCTTCTCAGCTTCGACAGGTAGTATTGTAACAGGTTCTTGTGCGACTTCTCCTTCTTTGCCGACTGATGGAACGGTAGATTCTTCACCGGGCGGTGATGTAATCTCGATTGGTTGTTCTGTCTGAGATGAGGTCACACCTTCTTCTTCTTCGGGTTTCAATTCGACTGAAGGTTGAGTTGTTGCGATTTCGTCGAAGCCTGCAGATGGAGGAGTCGTGTAAGAATAGCCTGTGGTCAGTTCTTCTTCGATCATGTGTTCGCATTCGTAATTGTCGGGACAACATTGTCCTTCTTTTGGTGGTAATGCGGTACAGTTGACTTTGTCGAGTGGTGTGGGGCTGCATTCTTGTACGGCGCAGACTATGTCGCCTCTCATGCAGTAACAGTGTTCGCAGGGTTTGTCTTTTATGACGAGAGCACCGTCGGCGTAGATTTCGTTGTTGTGGATGCAATCAACAGGTCCTGCTAGAGTGGTTGTTGGTGTTTCTGTCGTTGTGGTAATCAGTCGTCTGGTTGTGGTTTCGAGAAGGTTGTAATCTGGGTGTTCTGAAATTTCTGGTACTTTAGAGGGTGACTCTAGAGATTTCGATCGTGCCTTACCGCAATCGTACCGAACTGGACAACATACACCTTCTTGATAAACTGGTTTACATCCTTCGACTTTGAGTGTGCATTCCTGCATGACACAAGCCGTTTTGTTCCTGATGCAGTAACAGAGTTCGCACGGTTTGTTCGGATCTGATGGTACTCTGGCACCGTCAGAGTAGAAAAGACCGTCGATGGAGCAACCGTAAGCGTCTAGATGTCCGAGTGCGGTGGAAGATTGGGTGGTTGATGATGTCAAAAGTTGCACCGGTACTGGAAATGAGATCGTTAGTTCTGTTGGTCGACTTCGTGATGGTGGAAGTACCTTCGGGGCAAGTTATAACAGGACAGCACTGATCCGCTCTTTTCTCGACTTTACAGTCTTGACCGATCGCCTTGGTGAACGGGCATACTCTGAGATAGCACATGAGCATCCTGTTATGGCAAGTACAATTCAGACATGGTTCGTTCGTGATTATCCTGTCTCCTTCGTCGTAATGCTGGAAGTTGTAGTAGCAGCCGGTCGAATCGGCGACCGGATAATATTCGATATCTGTCATGTCGTGTTCGTTCAACGGGGCTGCAAGGAGAAAAATTGGGTTAAGCGCTGGGAAAAAAAAATGTGGACCAGTATTCCACGGCGCACAGGTCAGTGACAAAATCAAGGCCGAAATAGGAGCGGTCCGAGCGATCCTCCGCATAGTAAATACGCGACGACAAGTCGCATACATAATTACTTGACTCACACTCGAAGTCTACTGTAAATAGGTGCGAATATTTGCATAGACGATTAAATCGGCCACCTGTACACAAACAAAGGCAGTACCGTGCAGTACCTGGATGAGTCGGACAGGTCCGGCGACTTTCACACGTAATGACTTCCTAATTTCGGTCGTTTAACAGAACAGGTGAGTCGGAATGGTCATTTCCAGTTCCTCAAACTGGAACCCGGTCGACGAACTCCCCAAACGGGGGAAGTACCGAAAAGCGAATTGTGCACCGACGCCGAAGGAGCATTCCATTTACGCGTAGCGTAATGAGAGTGGAGGTAATGAACTTCTTGCACGCGTTAGTACCGATCGTACTGACTTGTGAAGTCTGCATAACGAGTTTGTATGGATGTTTCCATCGAGGAGGCGAACGTCCTGGTGCGATATCCGCCGGGAGGGTCGATCTGTCATCGTTTGGCCGTCGTCGTCGACAGGTCGTACCGGCCGTAACTGTAAATCCGGTTACATAATCACGATCCGCGCATACATCGCGTCATTTTCGAATGCAGAATGTATGCATGGAAACCGGACGAAAGGCGGCGGCCTGTGCGGCCTCGCCGGCGTGGGAGCAGCAGTACCGACAGACGTCCGAGGAGACTGCTTGGGAGGTCAAGACGCGAACCTCGACTCCAGCCGATTCGGTTTTACACACGCCTCGTAAAAACTGTGTTTTATTAGTGCCCAACGTAATTACACACCGGATCGGGTTACCGCCGCCACACGAAAAACACCGCAAATCGACCCATTAACACCGCAGACGTTCCCGACGGCGGTGGTACTCGGCTGACAGTCGCGCATACCATCGTCCATTTGAATAAAACATCACGCGAATATCCCCGCTGGATGTGTTCCAATGGAGTTCGAGAAATTGCGGTTCTTAAAATTGTCCCCCATTCGGATTCACCGCACGCTCCCTCCATTGAATATGCAACGCCGGTAGACGGTATTACATCTGTTACATATGTCGACGACGTAATTTACTAGTCCACATACCTGCCAAACACTAACCTCGAAAAGAAATCGCCGCGTTCTAGTTCATAGCAGAGCCAAGAAGAATTTTAACAGCCTTGAAGCAGACCAAGCGACATGACTGTTGACCCCCGGAGACGGCATTGTTTGCATGATGCGCTTTTTTGCCGACCATCCGACGAGCAAACACCGT
Source organism: Tenebrio molitor (assembly GCF_963966145.1). Classification (NCBI taxonomy): domain Eukaryota; kingdom Metazoa; phylum Arthropoda; class Insecta; order Coleoptera; family Tenebrionidae; genus Tenebrio; species Tenebrio molitor. The sequence goes on along the minus strand of NC_091048.1, from coordinate 28,018,839 downwards.
CGTCTGGGCCTCCATTCATTTGCTTAATTGCATACGCAAGGTCGTCGCGACACCTCTTTATTTACGTAATCGCATCACCGCGGACGTCATTCATCTCCGACCGAATTCAACCCCACGCAATCTCACCCACAAGAAGTTTTCGTTAGCAACCGAACGGGTAAACAACCTCCGACCCACGAAAACTTCGTCCACCGATCTAAAGAGAAACCGATGAATTATCGCGACCTGTCAAAACATCAACCCCACAGGTCTAACGACCTCGGAAGTTCGATGAGAAACTGTACCGAAGCAGAAGAGCAATACACTAAAAAGCGAAGGAACGGTATTTATTGATCGTGTTTGTCTTGGACAAGAAACCGTATCTCGGGTTCTTGTTTGTCTAATGACAAAGCGACAGTTTCGGAATGATGTGGGTACCATTTTTGAGGTCACCGATTTGCAATGCTGCCAGATATGCACTGGAAAGTTCAAATAGTTAGGAAGAAAATGGAATTTAGAAAATATTAAGATAATGAGAAATAATCTGGAACTTCCTTTTTACACATTTAAATACTGTCGTTTAATCGTGAACAAATGAAGCCAACAATTTTCAAAAAATTTGACGATACATATATATTTTTCCAACATCATCCAACAATAGGGGAGTAAAATAATTATAAAGAAATTTAAAATTGAGACTAATTTTCATAAGCGATGTTGGAAAAAATAGTATACACAATTCGTGATGAAAGTGCGATTTTTCAACTCGTAATACTATCCTCACTCGCTGGCGCTCGAGAGTATATCATGTATTGCTCGTTGAAAAATCAGGCACTTTCATCACTAGTGTAATATACCTACTATTTTGTACTTATATTTTTATTTGTCATGCCTAAGGATAGAAAATAGAATATTACGTTATGAGGAGCAAAAATGAAATTTTATGGGCTGAGGCTGGTAGTTTGGCTTTCAATATGTCAGATTCAGAAACGAATTTGTTAAATTTTGACTTAGGAATTTCAAATTATTTAGCTAGTTTAGCTGCCGCTCGTCAACGGAGGTAATAACTTTATCTGCCGCTCGTTAGCTCGTCAAATGCCATGGCAATGAAGTGACACTTTAACCTTATTATTATATTAATCCAGCAGAAGAATTGAAGAAAAAAATATTTTCTGAGCCACTTCACCATAAATACAAATTTAGTTTCTTCTTTTTCTAGTCAAGTTATTTCACTTTTATTCTCCTATTTATTTATTTTTTTCATCAAGTATAACAGTTTTAAATCAAATTTAATTTCTTATGTTTGTATCCCGTCTTAAATATTTATTTAAATAATTGTCTCGTGTTTATTTGTACAGTAAACTAACGGTAATTATTCTAACGTGGATTTGGTTTTCACACTTTGGAGCAAACTTAGCTAAAAATATTGTTTTGAAATTTTATTCTTTGAGGTTTTAATTTATTAATTTTAATTCTCTATTAATTTATTCACCTGCAACGATGTGGTAATCGATGAATAAGAGAATTTGGCTTGTTTTAATTGGTTACACGGAGGAATGGATATAATCGCAATTTAATAATCGTTATTAAAACAGGAAAAAGAAATGTGTTGTACGACATTGAGGAAACCTCGAATCATCGCAAAACAAAGCCAAGTTTTGGCGTAAATAAGACATTAAATCGCCTTAGCAAAAATAATAGACGCTAATTAAACTGTTATAAAAAATAGATTCGAAGCATCTTGTGTGGATATTAATGAAAACGGCAAATAAACATTTAAATTTAATTACAGGTATAACTGTTCAAATAGTTCACCTTGATCTTTGCTGTTCTTTTGTGTTATAGTAGCTGTCATAATTATTCTCTGAAACTACGGACTACACAGTGCGAAACCGTTAAACAGGTACACCGAGTGTCATTGTTTTCCTTTCGCCGAAAGCAAAATTGCACAGTCGCCCGTTACAACATCGGAGGAAGTGTAAATTTATCCCCGATATCTGAATTGGATCGATGGATTTGTCGTGTTCGAAGGGAGAACAAGCGTGCTCCTTCAGACGCGTCGGGGGTTCGGTTTTAGTGTTTGCTTTGAGCGGGAAGGGCACTTTTAAAAATTGAATTGTTCGATTTACGGCGGTGGTGGCGGCGACACCACCCTCGGATCCGGCGTTTGATGCAATTACCGCAGCTCGTCGGCTCGAAAACTGCGGTGCAGATCAAAGACGTCCTCGCTCCGGTCTATTTTAAACCATTTTAGTCGGAGCTAATGAAAAGTCACTTACCGGCTACGGCTGTTTGGGGTACCAAGAGGGCGATAAGTAGGACCAGGGCCGGACCCGGCTCGAACAGTTGAGTCCACGCCGTCATGGCGCGTCCTGCAAACAAGAAAAAAAATCATTTTCAAGTGGCGTTCGTTGCTCCCGAGGAACGCTCGTTCCTCCGTGGATGATCGCGATTTCATAGTCGACTTTTTTGGCGCAAGGTGGGGTCTTTGACACCGAGACGGCTCCCGGAGCGGCTCCGGGATCGCTCCGCTGATCCGGGGCTTAATCGCAGGAAGCGAAATTGCCTCCGAAGGCTGAGTTTTGTTGCAGTCGGTGGGTTCGTATTGCATTTTAATGACGGCGAGGCTCCTCGCCGACAATTATGTCTATCCAGTTCAATTTGAAGAAATTGTCGGGCGATTATCCGTAATTAGGTCCGACTTCCGAATTTCGGATAATTGGTCGAGGTAATTGTCTCTTCGAGCCGATGGTGATTAGCTCTTCCCCGGTAATATCTCTGTTTGCTCGGAAATTTTACTCCGTAACCAGTTGGGCAAACTGGCCGTGGGCCGGCGACACCGTTTTTCCCATGACGCCTTATTTACCTTCCGAGCAAATGTTTGCCCGATCGAACCCCGAAGGGTCAGCTCTGCAAAAGCTTCTTCGCACGTGGGAACGCGACTCAAGGCCAGCCATCACCGTTACCGCATTCTGCGCGCCGCGACCGGCGTCTTCTCGGAAACGGCGGCCCCGGAGACCTGCACAGGAGGAGAGGATCCGGCCGCTCCGGAAGAATCGCGATCCGGTCGTACCGTTTCCACGGTCTGCTCCCGCGGAGCTATATTTACCTCTGCAACCTGTTCGCTCGATGTCAATGACTCGCAGCAAAAAACTTAATGATTCATCAAGGAAAACGAGCGAATTACTCAACAACAAGAACTGTGTCATTAACGGACGAATTTTCCGGGAGCTCCGGGAGCGGAGGCCGGAGCGCGGATTTTTGCAGAAACTTGCAGGACCGGTTCGACCGATCGGAGTGACTCCACGTTCGGCTGAGTACAGTTAGCGTAAGTTATAGGGCCATTATGGTAAAATTATTGTCCGGAAGGTTAGTGTGCCAATGAAACTGGACAGTCGCGATTTGGCTCCGGGGACCGGTCCCGTTGGTCCGACACCCACCGCGACCCCGGGACCGATTGATACGGACCGAGTACAAACAATTGCTAAAATAAATATGTGAGGGGTGGTGGCCGCGTACCTGGACCGATAGCCGTGGGAACCAGATAATGTTTGGAGACTAACACGGGGATGCAAAGTACGTCGGCAAACAGGCGGCGGTTGGCAAAGAGACGGCCGGCTTGCCCCGGAACGCCATCCAGATTTACAAGAAAAAATTTTTTACCCGTCACTGCAATCCTCACTGCACTGCACCAACACACTGCCACAGAGCGACTTACCTCTCGTTGGTCTGTTGAGTGGAAGAACGAAATAGTCCGCACTGGATCGTGTCTTTGTGGTCGTTCGCGATTCGTGTCCAGGAGGTCGACACCAAGAAGATCGAGCGGACAACGGACCGACCAGAAGTGAACTCATGCGAAGCTGCGCGCCGCAACTTTAAATAGTCGTCGGGGCGGGGGAATTGCTGCTCTTGGGCAACGAGTCTCTGGCGCTTTTGCTGCCGTGTGTGATTGGTTAGCCCCAGGGTAGAGAAGAAGCACGGCGGAATGCACGACGCCGACGGCCAACAAGGCAACCCTCGCAGGACAACGCGATCGATTCGTTCACAACACTCTACCATTCCTCCACCTGGAGTTGCACGACTTCGGGAGTCGACAAATTCAACCCCGAGGGCACAAATTCGCACCGACGTTACCTACCTCAACAGGAATCGAAACCTGCGAATTCCTAACACATTCTTTTTTTTTCGGCTAACTGTAGTTTCCGAGTGCGGAGTGAAGATGATGGTTGAAGATTATTATTGCAGCATTTACTCATGGAAAGGCGTAAATGGATCATCAACAACGGAAAATTTCCGAAAGAGACGAGCGAATAAATTGCGATGCATCACAACCTGGAGAATTCGAAGGGGAATTCTCGAGAATGAGCAAGTGGTGAGAGAAAAACCTTATCGAGATTCTCGAGAATTATGAGGCAAATTTGACACATAATGCGCGCCATAACAATGAACAATTACCAGGCTGGAGGAATTTCCATTAAAAATATAAATAGACGTGCTTAAAAAGTGCACCAGAATTGCGGAAACCGATAAAAACAATTGTCGATAACGGTTAAATTATCAGAGTCGTGGAGAATTTTAAACAGTGACATATAATTTAACAGTTAAGAGCCGGTCGATTTTCATCGCGGCACCGCAGATCGTCGGAGGAATCTGTGCGGAACGGGCGAATCCGGCCCTTCCTCCTGGAAGTGTGAAAAAGAACCAGGTTCCCACTCGACAATCGGTATGCGTCCGTCTAATTGCGTGTTTGCTCGTCGTAATTCACTCAAAAGTGAACGAGTAAACAATGTTTAACATAAAATGAGCATCATCAATATTTGTCCGTTTAGACACCGAATAATTACGTAAACGGGATCGGGTAGCACCGTCTCCGATTCATGCGTTACATACCAGTGATTGACAGAAACTTCAACGTCCGAACAGGGCACCAGCTCGCTCTCTTCACACAAAAATACGAGACGACGACGCCGTCCGCGGATGCTGACGCAACAGACTAGCGTCGCGACGCTGGACCGGCGGAGGCGCAGTCCCGAAGAGCGCGCGCGCTCCACCCTCGACCTACCCCTACACGTCTGGTGCGACACGTTCCATATCGAACCATCTCGCTGGCAATTATCGCCCAAAACAAATGTGACTCACTCTCTCGCAAAAATTTCACTCCCCCAAGGGCGATCCGCGCCCCTACGATCACACAATAACATCCCCGGATCCACGGACGCATCAATTCGCAAACGCTGCGACTAAACTGTCGGGATGCTGGTGCTCTGGAGCGCGGCAGGGTTCCGTTTTGGGACCCCACATTTGAAATACTAATTGTTTGAAACGTATTTGCAACAACAGTTGGGTAGTTTGGTGTCAGGGGTAGCGCTTTAAAGGTGATGTTGCGTCATAACTTTGCGAAATGTGTTGGAGGGTGAGGGGTCGAGTCGGGCGACAAAATTCGTGAAATAGCTGTGCACATGTGAGATTGGTTCGGTAATTACGCGTGCGGCCGAAAGGGAAACCGCATGGCTGACGCTTGCAAACACTTTCACCGTCTCCATTTCTTGTCGGTGGTTAAAGAGGCCAAGAGCGACGGCCAAGTTCAAGTCGGGGTTGGAACATGTGCGGCGGCCATCTGCGTAGGGCCCGCATGCGGCCAGGACCGGGCCGGCCCCGCGATCTGGGATTTATCCGATTCTGGCGAAAAACGACGGAAGGATGGATTTTCGAGGAACGGGTTGCGTCCGAGAATGCGGTTTCACACGATATGTTGGTCAGAATAACTGTGAAACGCATTACGGACGCGGTTTATAGTTAAAACGATAATATTACGTATTAAGGCCGAGATTAATGGGCACGGACGGGGTAATAAGTTGGGAATAAATCGAAGTTCGGAAGGCGGAACTTTGCCAGATTGCGTTTAATGGCGCAGCATGACAGTCATTTTCATTGCAGTTAGACTGCAATCATAGCTTTTGGAAAAATGAGCAATAGTGTTAAAACAACCGATCAGTGCCAGTTACAAGACAAATTTTTCAATTGTTTCATTGCCAACAAACTCGGTCGCGAGAGTCCAAAAACGCACCACGAAATCTTCCAATTGGCGTTGAAGAGTCGATGGTGAACGGTGCGTTCACTCGTGCAGTCATTTTCGAGATACAGGCTGTACTTGTTTTGTCATTTTCGAACCGCAACCGACCTCACGAGAAATCTGATCCTTCGAAATAACGCAAACATTTTGGTCCTTCGAGCCGGATATTAATAGCAAGACAGTAGAAAACAGTACATCTCGAGAAATCTGGTCTTTCGAGATAACGCGAAAAGGATTCTTCAATGACTTTTTTTTTATTTCATTGTTTAAACTTCTGACTAATCTCAGAACTGGTTTAGTAAATTTTCCTATATTGTGGGTGTTTGGTCCAGTTTTTGTGGAATCTGACCCATCGTGCGGGGTCCGGCCCTGGCCAGCGTACAGATGTTCATTGACGAATTTCGGTTGTGGGGTCCCAAATCCAATACTGGTAGCGTACACGATTAGGTAAAATTTCTTCGACAATGGGGTTGGGGTGATTAATGTTGGTCGCTTTGAATCGGGAGATTTAAGTGAAGTAATTTATTCCGTCGGGATGCAGCGACAAGGTGTACAAGCGGCGATAAAACCGATTCATGCGGCTTTAACATGAAGATCGTCAAAGTACTGTTAGACAACACTTTTGTTCCCACATCGTGTTTTAGACGTCGCGTGGGCCAACGCCATTTCCGACGCCTCATCCAGGCGAAATCGATCGCACGCCACTGGACACTTTTCCTTCTTCAATTACCACGTGCACGTGGGTGTCGGTTTGTCGAAGGAGCGGTTTTCCCATGCACTCGATGGTAAAAAATTAATTTGCAATCGAGCGGGAGCAAAAAATGTGCACGTACTAAGGCCCACAGACTAATTTAAAATTTCAGCTCGGATGCTGCGTACGTTCTTTTTGACATGTAAGCCGCTCGACGTCGCGGTGTTTCTTTTTGTGGATGTTCTTAATTTGGTGTGTCGGCAGCATGTGCATGCGGGCATGTTATAATTTGTGAAGGAAATTAAGCGCTGCCGGTCCTCCGAAGGTTCAGACGGTTTTTCCCGAAACCGTGCCCCCAGGAAATCTGATATTAGCATCCCGCCTCCGTCTGCGCGGCCCCCGATTTGGCATGGCGCGAACGCCGCGGCTGTCATGCGAAATGCATCGCACACACCAGACTGGGGCCTGAATTTTGATGCGCCCCCATAAACTTTGCTCGGGTTTCTTGATTGTAGTGGGTACGGCTCTGGCGCGAAATTTTTGTTGCCGCCGCCGCTTCGTGGAACAATTAGAGGCTGGGGGACACGTGGCTGCACTCTCGAATTCTTCGATTTACGAGCGGTGACAGTTTGGTGCTAGACCGGAGTGAATAACGGGGGTCGCGTGACGCAACCCCGCGGTATTCCGTTTTGCAAAGTGCGGCGGCAGTTTTTCCGGCGGACCTTGAGCAACGAATTCGAACTTTGCGCTCGGTTTCGATAAACAAATCGAAACCCACATCACGAATTTCAAATCCGTGGAATTCGTTTCGCGCAAACTGTAAAAATCGCTCCGATATCTGGGCCGCAGCCGCATAAATTCGATGCAATCGGCCGGTTTGGAGGTCCCAATGCATAAAATTGCGAAACAGCCGGCCGACGTGGAAGCGAGAAAAATTTGCGGATTTATGTGACGCAACCGCACACGTAATAAATATGAATGAGTGTTAGTTATTGGAAAGTCATCATCGCCACATTCTCACATGGAGCGTGGGAGTCGGACCGGCAAGTGCAACTGATCTAGGTTAAGAGCGAGGTTGTCGCCGAGGAGTCCGTCTAGCTGCACGTCGCTCGCATTTCCATTTTGTTATTCGCGGACTGGATGATCGACGTCGATTAACGAGACAATGGCCGACGATGGTTACCGGGTCACCCCGTTCGCTAACCGGGGCCGAAACGTCGAAAAATCAAAATCGTTACTCCATTCCGATCACGACCGACACGGCAGATGCATTAGAGACGATGCCGGAGGATCTCGACGGTTACGTTCGACGACGAGACCAAACCGTTGCCGGCGTGGATGGATTTTTACAGAATTTAAACAATATATACTGTTTGGTTCTTCCCCGTCTAAAAAGGAATTTTGACTTACATCTAAATTTCCAAAATGAGATTTTTGTTGTTCCTCTTTTATATTGTATTCTATTACAAAATTTTCTTTAATTCGAGAATTATCAGAAAATTATATTCTTTAGTTTCAAATCTAAGTTTTTTCGTTTTAAAATTTTTTGAGTTTTTTGACTGGGGTGAAAATTATAACAGGAATAAAATTTTAATAATTTCATAATTCACCAGGCTGAACCCTTCGATTGGTATTTTTCTAAATTAAACAAGTCTTTCAATTTTAATATCGTTTTCATTTTTTCTGGCGTAACTCCAACTTTTCAAAATTATCATTTAATTAGATTTCCATTTCCATATTTCCATAGTTCCAAAAAAATTATATTCTTTGTTTTTTCCAGGTTTAATTCATCATTTTCTATAAGAACAGTTATTTACAGTAAGAGTGAGGAAGGCAATGCTTTCGTTCACGCGAATTACATGTTCGTCCACGAAACGTAGCTGAGTGGACGATGGAATTCAAGTGAACGAAAGCAGCCTTATTCTCGGGTGCTCTACTTGGTTTTGTTCCACGATACACGTGGTTTTGTTCAATACCTCCTTAGAAAGTGAGTCTGTTACTTTGTATTCAAAATTTTAAATACAGTGTTTTTCTTTTGGTTTTCCTCTTTTGTCAATTGTATTTCACTATTTCTCAAAACCATTATTTATCTCTATTAAATGTCGAAGTGACGTAAATATGAAATAGTTTTGAGAAATAGTGAAATATAATTGACAAAAGAGGAAAACCAAAAGAAAAACAGTCTAAAAATAAATCACATTTTTGGACGGATCTGTTGCTATGAAAAAAATAAAATACCTACAAAATAAACAAAGTTCTGTAACGTCAATAAAGTGGTTGTGTCCACGTTGTGGAAATGGATGATGAAGAGTTATATGTTTCTGATGAAGTCCTGGAAAGGGCAAATGCCGCGAGGTACCACACGTTGCCTGAAAAATCAAAATTATGTTATCAGAAAGAATTGGAAAACTTTAGGAGTGAATGAAAACCAATGAGTGAAAGACAGTGAGCGAAAAACGATGAGCGAAAGTGAAGTAAACGAAAGAGAAATCTTCACCCACTGGTAACTATGGATACAGACTCACTTTCTAGGGAGGTATCGAACAAAATTCTCTTTATTTGCAGAGATTTGGAAAAATTATATTCTTTGGTTTTTCTAAATCTAAAAGAGTTGTTTAATTTGAATTATTTTGAGTTTTTGTCTTTAATCTAAATTTCAAAAATTATTAATAAGCAAAATTTTCATTGTTTCTCTTTTAGTAACCCTTTTATGAAGATTTTCCCACGTTCAACAAGAGTTTTTTAATTTCAGTTTTTTTTTCTTTTTTTTTTGACTTTACTCTAACTCTCAAAATTATAATAAGACAGATTTTAACTGTTTAGTAAAAGAGAACTTAGAGAAGATTATTTTCTTTGGTTTTTCCAGATCTAATTTGTAATTTATTTTCTTAATTTAAATTAATTGAGTTTTTTTTGATGACCAACTTTTTAAAATTGTAATTTTTATGATTTTTCTCAGTAGGTTTAAACCTTTCATTAGGATTTTTCTTGTAAAATGAAAAGCAGGTAAAATTTCATTAAGACAATTTTTTTTCTGAATTTTAATTAATTTATTAGTTTTGCACCTTTAAAAAAGACATTTATTTCAATAATTGTCACGTTGTTATTGGTGTAATAAAATAAGGATGTCTAATTATTATTCGCGTAGCTCAAGATATTATTTTAAAATTTTATTTCTGCAAGAACCATGTTGTAACTTTTTCATTATAATTCTTCATTAATTTATTCGTCTGCCACGATGTCGTAATCGATGAAAATTTGGCTTGTTTTAATTGGTTAAATGGACGAATGAGTATAATCGCAATTTAATAATCGTCATTAACACAGAGCAACGAAATATCATTTCGAAAAAACTCTCCAACACTGAGACGCAGATTGGAATTACCGAGCCACCAGTGATGATGACCAATCGATTGACATCTCAACCTTGCAAAAAATCCAATCGGTATTCCAACGAAACATCGAACATTTCAACTTAATTATGAGAACTATTGGATTTTACTTGACGTCCAGCGCGCCTGCCGGCTCTTAGTCCGCTCGAATTCGCGCGGCGCTGCGATTTTTCGCCGAACTCGCGTATAACTGTACACATAAACTTCCATATATCGAAGAAACGTTCTCGCAGAGGTGTCAAGTTATTATCGGAGTAAATTGTGACTACACAAGCTTTTAAATTAATGCTTTCAATTTTTTTAACTAGCTGCGCTCCCGTGCGTGCAAAAAACACAAGACAAATGAGGATTTAATGATAATTTGGTTTTTTTCGCCAATTTTAAATGGAGAATATAAGTTTCGGCATTGTTGCAACCTTTCAGAATTATCTTTGTCATGCAGATATTTCAGTGCAGAAGCACCAGCTTGTTTGCTAAACCAATAAATTATTTCGGTATTGAGTGGAAGTTTAAAAGCATCGACAAGCAAACTCCGGTGCACAGTGTCGTAACTTGGTTGACACTCTGACATATTCGTCTCTTATTTACGAGCAAGACTGGCAACTCGAGGGCGCTATTTTGAAACGGAAATAGTTGATAAAATGTCATAAAAATAAAGCTCTCGAGATAGGGGAAGTAAAAGAAGCCGACACGATAACATCGACGACTTGTCCAACTTCAATCACAGATCTGGGCTGTTGTGTAACATGGGGTGGGATTAGGGTAATAGGATTAAATTTACGAAGAGATGTTTAATTGGGCGTCGATCGTTAATTTCATTCGGGGTTGAAAGAATTTTCAATCGGATTAAAAATTAACCAGGAGTGTCCGGTTTTTCAGCTGTCGAATAATTAATTTGCAGGAATTTTTCAGCAGGATGTCGCCGATTCCACATCTTGTCCAATTTTATTCCTATTAATTACGAGAAGGATCTACCATCAATTATTTTAATCGTCCATCTGCATACTTATCGTCGTTTTTGGCTACCTGTAGTGTAGGTGTTGTCCTCGAGATAAAACTCGCCGTTAATTAAAACTCACAAAATTAGTTTATGTTAACATCTCCATCCAATAAACATAAGTTTCCAGATAAAAATGATGAAGAACTTGTCACCGCGACAAATTCAATAGAGATCGTCGTCCTGCACATTTTCGCCGACAGGAAAATGATCGAAAACATTTCGCCCCTCCGCGTCATGTGTAAACCCCCCAGATAAAGCAATTCTCTTACGGCGCCACATCTGACCCACATCCCCCCGCCGCCGCCCCATTCCTCTTAATCCCGCATGTTCGTCTGCGGGGGAGGCTGTTGGTATAGTGGATTTTTCAGATACCGACCCCATTATTTTTTCCTCCTCTCATACATAATTCCGGGTTTCCTTCTGGGGGTGAGCCGCCCCATTGCGAATGCGGGTCGTGTCCAGAAAAAGAAACAAATAGTCCTCATTAAAATTTGATACGTAAATGATGGGACCCGGCGGTCCGCTCTCCATTTCAAACTTTGATTAGGTGGACATCGAGTTGGATTAAAACCGAATCACATCGTCACGTAGATGCCGAGTTTGCAGTAGGGGCGGCGAGGGTGGACGGGGACTCCCCTGCGGCTAGGGATGACAGCGGTCGCGTACGTCGAAGTGCAAAGAAAATATTGAAAGAGACGGCGGGAAAGTAAAAATGGCAACGAGGGTTGGGAAGGCGGTAGGACAATATTTTTCGACCGGAGGTGAGATGTGAGTGGTGTTGCTTGAAAAAATAAAAAATTGCATTTTGGAGTTGAAAGGCTGCGGCCGAAGGTCCCGTCTGGCTGTGGGAGGGTTGGCCGCGGCTACCATGGCGGTGGGCTCGTCCCGCAGATGCGTATTCTGCATTTTAACGATCGTGAGAGCACCGTCGCCGTTTCCGATTTTGCTATTCAGCCTCGAGTCGCTATATTTATAGAATAAATTCAACCACTTATATTCTTGGCACTCGCTGGAGCCGGTAAAACGCTCCACTACACCAGACTCGGTGCAGCAGATAAAGGCCGGCGCACAGTTCAATGCTCGATCGAGCCGCTATTATATCCACCCCGGATTTTTCCGGGCCCTCGGAGGGCCGGCGGGCGGCGCACCGTTAGAGCGGCGCTAATTATTTTCGTTTGGTAATTTGGTCAGCGTCGACGGGCAAGGCGGGCAATTTGCGTCCGAGATGCTTCATAACAGTATCCTCTATTGAACGTAAAATGGAGGCGATGGCAGAAAAAGCGTCCAACGTACGTGAGCCAATTTCTGGCCGTAATTCGATCTCGTGTTGTTTTTTGCCTTGCAGTAATCAGCGGCTCAACAAACGCTTAAGTACTTTTTGGCGGGGCCCGGCCGTTTTTACGGCGGAGGGTCCCGTTATGGCCAAGGAAACAATATTGCTTCATACGAGAGGGCCCCGGGGCCCTGACCCGCTCAGGAATCCCAAATGATGTGCAATTACCAAGTGGAACGCACGCCAACCTGCGCCTCGGACCAAATACTTACCCCGTTTCTGGTCCCGGGTTCACTTTCCTCGAAAAATTTGCGCACAGGCGAGGCAAGGCGGTGTTTTCCGGATGGACGAGCGCCGAGCACCCGGAGCGGTGGCACGACCAAGTGGGGCAACGTCATTCATGGACGTGCGTAAAAACGGGGGAATTTTTTCGCTAAAGACCGTTTCACAGCAGATCGGGCGCAAGACGTAACTCGGAAAAAATCGATTTCAGGCTATCAAGCGGCAGACGCGAAAACGCTTTCCGTTTACCGTAACCGATGAACCGTAAACGTCGAGCTTGTGTCAATAAAATTATAATTATGATAATGCGATTGTCTTGGCCGCAAGGTTTACGTCTTATGTATGTCGTATGCCAGATTCCTTTTGTTCGACGTTTCGTATTTTATCTGCCGTAAACTCAAAGTACTTTACGTCCTATGCTAAAAATATTGCAATCATTAAATTTTCTCAAGCTGTTTGTATTTCTACTTAAGTACACTCACAAATAGCCCAAAAATTTAATACATAAATATCGTTCACGTTGTTTTGGCATGGAGTCCATGATTTATTTTTTTAACGTTGGACACACTGTTTGATTTCTGTCACTAAAGTGCCCGACATGAGGACCTATCAGAATGAACATAACATGTTGCTGAATTTCCTGCGATGTCTGAGTATTCTTCTATTGCAAACTAGTAAAACTGACAACAATGCACTAGACATTGACGCTGTTTATAACCTCAAACTTAGAAAAACATAATTAAATGCAAAATTTCTATGGCCTCCCATTATGGCAAAACAACTTGCTTGTCTTGCAGTCTCGAAACATAATTTTTGTCCCCACAATTTTAAAAATTAAAAAACTAGAACCAAATAGTTAACAAATTTAGAAATTAGACTCTTCTTTGAATGGTTTCTGTGCATTGGTATCTTCCTTCTTATTCTCAACATTATTTTCCTTTCTTTTGATATATTTCTACTACTTTATCTTGCTTCATTTGTATATTTTTCCTTTAAGCGCCCAGATTTCACTTCCCTAAGTTAGTAGAGCAGCCACTGTTTTTTAAACACTTTAGTTTTCCATTAATCTCACTTAGGAAAAGCTTCGCAAATCGTCGTATTTAAATAAAGTATTAATTTATTTATTATTGCCTATTTTATTTCTTTCTTCTTATTAATACAAAACGTATGTATTTATTTAATTTCCCATCCAGAACACGTAGTTTTTTTCCTTTCACCTGACCTGACCAGAGCTTTTTCAGTAAATAATCTCCTTCCACTAAATCAGTTGACTCCTTTTTAACGGTGACGTTTTTATGCGAATTGTGAAAGGACAAGAAGATAAGGACAAATAATTAGTCATGTAAACACGGCTTATATTATGATAAATTTATTAATTTATTGCTGATTATTAATTTCTGACCTGGATTCGTCCCATCCAGGGCGGAAGACTTTTTTGAGTGTTTCAAAGAAGAAAATAACAGAAGTAGTAGCGACACGAGACAAACACTAAAAAAACTGCAACAACGATTTGCAATTTACGACATTTACATTCGTCGTGATGATCTTTTTATTACATTTCGTTGTTGAGCTTTTGTAATTCTTTTATTGGATTCCTTTGCAATAAATTGTTTATTCGCATAATTTAACTGTGACTAATAATTAATGCATTTGTAATTTAAATAGGTCCTTGAATTGGCAAACATCGTGCGATTATTAGATTTTTCGAGTGATTTTTGGGGGCCCCCTGTATCTGTGCAGAAAAACATCTGGTAAATTGGCTCCGTCCGAAACACGTCCGCTAAGCTGCATCCTCGATAAGAGCTGTCAAGTTGATCTTAATATATGAAAAGAACAATGTTTTTGTCCATCCGAAAGAATCTTAACAGTAAATTGAAAAACATGACCCATAAATTAAGACTAGATAAATCATGTTTCAGATTTGACCGGGTAATGTTCTCTAACTGTATATTAGTTAATTTATTATGAATCCAGCCTGTTCGTACTTCCCTCGTTAGTTTTTGCTCTTTCGGTCATCACCGAGTGCCTCTTCTTGCAACTCATTACTCGACCATCAATTCGCTCCGGATTCGGCGAAAATTCCCAAAATGTCCTTGGAATTGGGAGGCGTCCACCGGACAATTTTCGGGTCAGTGCGGTGGTCCAGGTCCAGGTTGATGAACCTCCTCACTGTGTCAATTCGCACCATTCTAATTTAAATACGCATGTGTTATATTTCGACGCCGAATACAGTTAGCCACAATAGAAGACACTGCTGGGGGCATCAATCAAAAACAAATTACGGTAACACTAGCCGTGATTAAATAGTGTGGAGTTATTCGGCGCGTGGGAGGGTTAATGGAGCCAAAACTCGGCTAAGATTTTTTTGTTGTTGTTGATTTATCCGGAGTAAAAGGGTAACGGTTCTGGCGGATGGGACCGAAACGGTGCCTTATGGGCGGCGTTTTTTCGAAATCTCGTGCCCCGGGAGGCCGCCGTGTCCAGCTGTCACACTGCAAGAACAGGATCCGCAAGAACCGCGCGGACAACGCCATAAATTATTGATCGGCGCTCGGTTTATTTATTTATAAATTGAGATGTACACGTGTAAACACTATTTTTACGTTAGGATTATTTTTAAACATTCGTCAGCGGCTGTGACGCTTTCCTCCGATTTTTTTCCCAATAGGACCGGCGACTTCCGATAGGATGCCACAAGTTTTACGTGAGGTCACTCAGACGCGGTTTTCGACGACCACCGTAAACAATGACGACCTTCGCAGATTCGGAGTCGTCGACGACGCTGGTTGACCGTTTTTCCGGTCGGTTTTTGTCACTTTCTGGTTAGAGTCACGCGAGCGTGGGACGAACGGGGCCAATTGGTTTTGGAAAAAGTGCGCGACCGCAAAACACTCGAGATGGATGTGCGAGGCACGACGTGGAGCTTCGAAAAAAGTACAAAACTGGGTGTGCGGGTTTTTTTGCCAATATTTTTATTTTCCGGAGGAATTTGATATATCAGATTGAATTTTAATGAACAATGACGAAAATGGAGATAATAAGATTCGACCAAGTTTATGGGGTCATAAAACTGATGCGCCTCGAGGGGTTTGGGCTTGTTCATGTACAGGTCGAGTCCAAAATGGAAGGCGCAGCACGGACCTCCAAGAAACAAGTAAAAAGAGGAGTCCTGAGAAATTAGAAATGTCAAAAACTATTTTTCAAAATTTTTTCAAAAATATCCTTCGCGAGGAACTCAAGATCTTGTTGAGGTTTGATAGGGTGCCGGGGGAGCAAGCTAAGACGGAGAAATTAATATAAACAAACCAAATTAAAACAGCCCCGGAGACAAGCTTCGAAGGGGCAAGAAAGCGGGGGCGGCCGACAGTAATTGATGACGTCCGTGTACCTAAAGAGGGTCGATAAAAATACAATCTCCGGCGTTTAGGGCAAAGACCCGAGGACATCCCTGTTGCATTTACGCGAGGGTAGGTTAGTGCGTAAAAATAACCGATCAGAAAGTGATCTCCATGAAATATAAAAACCTCATTGCGTGCAAGCATGCCGGCGACTTTTTTCGAGCACGCGTGATATTATGTCGACTATCACTCTCGTTAAGTCATTACGGACAGCTGAGCCGTTTCAGGGGCGGCAGTCATTTGTCAAGATGCATTTCGGGTCACAAATTCATCAACATTTGCATGTTTTGTGTTCTTAGAACGGCAATTTAAAAAAACATATCCAAATGTTTCCAAAATTTTGCGAAAATCAAACTAAAAGTCTATCAATGAAATTCATTTATTCTTTATAAATGTTCGAATGGCTTATTTTTGAAATTTGATTTTTTTCATTCTGTATTTGTTGTCAAAATTCAGTAACATTTTCAAAAAAATTTCGATCTGTGAAAGCATAATTTTGAAAATAGAAAAATATTACGAAAAATATCAATAGCGAATTTTTGAGAACACTGCAGTTTTTTAAATCTTTTTTTTATCTTTTCCTTTTTGCTTCATAGTACATATCCCTATTCATCTTCTTTGGAAGCTTTCCATAAACATTTCTCTTTCTATTCTTGATGTCCTTTCCTGCCGTTTATTTTATGGTTTTGCTTTATTTATTATTTTCTAGAACTTATATTTCCTGTTATTTTATTAACCGACATATTTATTTATCTTATGTATTTAGAAGAATATTTTATTATTTTGTTGTTTCTTCAGTTGCATCTACCACAGTCCACAAAATAAATTTAGTACAAAATCTACATCTACAGTCTCAAGGTCACATTTTGTAGAATTAGTTTTTCCAAAAATTGAAAATGTGATAATGCGCAAAAGAATGATCGAATCGCAATGTTTGCTTTGTCGACTATGAAGTCAGACTAATCTCTCGATGGACCTTCAATACTAATCGATTTGTAATTCTAGTTAATTTTTTAAACGTGATCACACATGCTTTAACCTTTTCAGCTATATTGATTGTTGCAATAAAATATGTTAGAGTTTCTTCAGAAAAGTGTGACGTAACGGATCGGTATGAGTAAACAAGTAGAAGAAGAGTGTCTTCACAGAAGCAGCAAAACACGCCACCAGATGACAATAAACAAATCGGTTTCGGTTTGAAAGTGAGCAATCGTGCGTCCTCGGCGGGTTATCATCGGACGTTACAAAGCAAATTTGCATTTAAATACCTGTAATCACGGTGTAATCATAAGTGGATGACGAAATGAAAACCGATCGATCCCGGAAACGTGGAAGATTTCCTGCGTCGATATCGTCCGGAAAAGTCTTCATGTACCATTGCACACGTTGAGCCTTTGGCGCGTCAGTTTATTCCGGCAAACAAAAACAAATTCCTTGGCAACCCCCCAAAGGTGCATAACCATCTGTTGTGGCTCGATGATGATCAATACGTCGAGGGCATTGTTACGGACTTACCCCGAGTCGTCGGCGGCGTCCCGGGGGAAATCGACGGGGGCGAAAATGATCTATTCGGCCGTCGACAAACACAGCGCTTCGAAGAAGCGTCGGGGATATCTGGTGGATCGCGAGCATCGGACCGTAAATCTGCGGTGCATCCTCCATCACGCATTTGCTGCACCGGCTGATAGGTATGGTAATTTCCTGCGACGACGACGCCCCGGGTCCGGCGAGGTCCTAAATCCTGGAGATTTACGCCGGCCCCCGACCCCATTATCTAATGGAGGCCCCGCGTGAATTTTTCAGGAGACTCGGAGAAGATCGGTCACGTGAGGGCCGGCAGTTATTCATAAAATGCGTCGCTCCCCGAAGAGATACAGTCCACCGGCGGACAAATTACACCGCGTCCGCAATTATGTTCGTATTTTAGACGTGGCAGACTTATCGCCTTGACGTTTATTGAATTTACAAGATAGCGAGACGTGAAGCGTTCCGTTTTCGCCATAACTCACCGAGTGCACCAGGCCACGTGGTGGAGGGCGCCGATCAGAGAGTGTATTATTATTTATGGACGTCGGCCGGTGACTCACTAGGACGGGACAAGAGTCGAGTCATAAAAATCATTTGTCGTCGATCCATTATTTATGTAGAAGTCATCAATTATCCGGTACTGGCGATCGCACGAAGAGATCGTATCAGCGTTCAATAATATGACTTAAATATTAATCGGCTTTCATGTCGGCCGATCCGCCAGATTACCATCTTCCACCGGATTCGAGTCTCCTCCAAGGGCCAGATCTAATCGGATTGGTTGCAGGATCGTTTCGTCGAAAGAGCCCCCACCGGCTCGCCGTCCGAATACGATGGCCAAAAGACCTTGACGTATCGCAGGTGAAGGATAATTATTTATTAAACTGTAAAATCTGTGAATCATGACTCTCCCGACAAACGAACAGGCGACCACTCTGAATAATTGCCGCAACAAAAGGAACCAATGCAAGCGGAAAAAATGAGACAATAAATTATACGGCTAACTCGCTGAAGGAGGTATTAGTATACGGAAATGTATACAACAATTTCCAGCAATTCTTAATGACTTTAACATAAATCAAGCGAAACTGATAACTATGTTATAATTAAAGCGATATACATCATGCAACAGTGGGAATTCAGACGTGCGATGTCAAAAATTCAACTTATTTTGTCTTCAGTGTGAAAAGGTGCAAATTTGACAGTTGTCAAATCTCCGGCACGAAAATTTGACTGTTAAACTAATTGTCAAGTAATTGTATAACTGCAACTGACAGGTTTTATGTTCTATGATGAGGAAAACGTGCAAATTGGACAGTTGTCAAATCTCCGGCAAGGATTTGACAATTTTTACGTCTTTGACACCAATAATTTGGCAATTCTTGAAGATACTGGAATAAAATAAAAAATGGATAGTTGGGATAAAATCAGAATTTTCAAAAAAGGAAAACATTTTTCCAAATTCTAAATTTCTAAAAATTCTTAATTTTAAATGACAGAAATATTATAATTCAGATATTTTTTTATTAAGTTGGCTCTACCAAGAGGCAGTGTGTCACAGCAGTGCATAAAGTTTTACTGTTAAAAATTATTTAGGCAATACATCTTAATAAATTAAAACAAAAATAAATTAGGAGAACAGTTTTTTTTTCTAATTAAAAACAGTTAAAGCGATAAATTAGAACCAATCGTTTAATAGAACCAGGATAGGTTCTAAATAATATGAAGAAACACTTCCGATGTTTTTAATTCTTCATGACTTGAATTTAACAGTTCTTAACAAGGTTACGTTATAATAGTTACGCAGAGAAATTTTGTAAGGACAACTTACCAATGGCACTGTCAACAATGCATAACAGTTTCTGTAGTTATGATGGAAAAAGTAAAAAAAGTTGTCTATCACACAATAAAAAATGTAACATTGACGTTGAAAAATTGTCAAAAATCTCTATTGTTACTTATTGATGACTTCTGGTGCCAGAAAGGAAGCCTAAATTTAACAGAAAATAAAAAAATCCTTTGACTACTAAATGTTGTTTTCCATTAGCAGAGAATGACAATTTTGACTCTGGTATTGTAATATTGTACAAAACATAAATTTGAAAATTGTCTAATGCTTTGTCTAGTTTGATTAACAGATTTGGAAATTTGACTGTTGTTAAAGATGTCGAAACTGAAATAAAAAATAAGAAGAAACTTGAACGTATCAATGCAAGTATTGATTAGCAATCAGGCTTTCAAGATCTTTGTTGAGTAATAGCGTGCAGCGGAAATTGTCTTACATTATGAAAAAGTTGTCAAATCTGCACACAAAAAATTGCAGTTATACTGAACTATCAAAAATCCAATTAATTACTTTCCAATGAAGGATCGAGACAAGAAACAAGACTGTTAGAAATTGACCAATTATCTTGTAGCATGTTTACACTTATTGACAAATATTTTGACGGTGTTGAAGATACTGGAATAAGAGCGAGCACCGAGGATAATTGGTACAAGATCGGTTTTTCCAAACGAGAAAAACCTGAAGCGATAAATTAGAACCAATTGGCCAATGAAGTCAAGAGATAGGTACTAATATGCGGAAACGCACAACAATTTCCAGCATCTCCTAATGAGTTTAGTATAAATCAAGCGAAACAGATACCGCGATGTAATGATAACATAATTAAGCAGCACTGCATCATCGTCAACTCTCCAAGACTTTCCTAATAATTATTGTTTGACGTATCAAAGATTAAATTTTTCCGGTGGGCATAAACGTCGACGGCAACTTTAATTGGCGTCGAACGGTGGTGTGAACATTATAATCTGGACTGCGTATTTCCATTTAAGGCCTAATGATGATTGTGCTCGCAGTGGATAAGATTATAAATGCTCGTGAACAGAATTACGGTTCTGAATTTAAATCTCTCGCCGTATGCTGGGGCAACATCCACGTAAGGAAACGCAAAATCACGTAAACTAAGTCCACGGAAGTGTCCAAAAAGTCGGACCTTCAGTGGGTGTAATTATCGCGTCGCATTTCACGACGCGCTTCACCTTTAAAAAATCGACAATACCATCCCGATAATTACAGTAATCAATGTGCCACCTGTTTGCGAGCCCGAAAACGCCGTCACTTCCTGGAAGCCGCCCCCGAGTGCGGCTTCGCAGCGCGTTCCAGGAGCGCCTAAGAACTTCATCAATTTCACGGCAGCTTTACTGCACATAAATTATTGCGAGTGCTGTTTATTGTAAACGGAAACATAAATAATCAATAATTAACGGAGTATGCGACGTAAAACTAGTAACGATCTGTTTAAGTAGTTTTTGAAGTAATGCGACCGAGCGGATGCTGGACGTCGTAAACCGAGGGAGGTTTTTGCGAAAATTTCTGCCGACCTTCCGGGCGGCGAAGGTCGCCGTAATCATCCGACTTAAGGTTGTTTGTTTAAGAATATTTATTTATAAATCGTTAGCGGGATGAGTAATCGATGATTATTCGGTAAATTGCAGGTTTTCGATTTTTCTTCCTGCAAAAAAAGCTCGCGATTCAAGCTCGCCGTCAAAGCTGACGTCGGTGAAGTCGAGGGTTGGTGGTCGCGTTCTTCAATCGCGGCATTGTCAAGGTCGTCCTGCAAATTGATGTTGCATGCAGGAGAGTCTCGTGGTTATTTCGAGAAAACAGGTTTATATGGATTTATGGTGTGGTTGTCGTACGTGGTAACTACAATGAGCTTAAAAATACGATCCTTGTCTATATTTATCCCATTATTGCGCACTATAATCATTAGCATATCATTAACACGGAGAGGGGTAATTACTGGCGTAATAGAAAACAGAATGCAGAGGAGGATGCATCCCGGAGCCGCCGGAGTGCACACCCGGAGCCGAATTAATGGCAGACTTAATTCCATCTCGGACATCGAATTAATGCTTTTACAGGATTAGTGGGGCTTTTAAGCTCCCTACGCAGGACCGAGCTCGGATTTCTTTCAGATAACTGAAATTGAATCTTACCCGGATTCGATTAATTCCAGGAATTCCACCATCCCCCCAGAATCCAGTCGAATTTCGTTTCGTATCCCACTAATTCTGCGCCATTTGCATGAAATTGCAGGCGGGACCGATTCCGACAAATTCTCGTGCACCAATCCCTTGGACGATTCAATAATTAACAAATTCGAAAAATGCATCAATTATTTGATGGGACTGCGATTTTGGCCTCCCTTCTGCGTCATAAAAATTTAAAAAGGTTCACCCAATCGAGCCGAAGGGTCGCCATTAGCAAATTTAATTTGCGCCGATTCTAAGGTAGACGGTCCTCGGGAATTGAATTTTTATTCAAATAGTGAGGGTGAAAAAATCACAATGTCGCCGAATAAATTTGCACAGCGCATTCGAGACGAAATCGAATAAATTCCGGTGTCGGATTGGTTTAATTGGTTTGGCGTGAGCGGTTGCCAGATGGAAATAAATTATTTAATTATCTTAATTGCGCACATTACGATGTTGGATGGGTTGAATCGGTCGGATCGGGACCAGTTTTGGTGGAGACGGTCCTGTGTGGGGATTTAGACGGTTAATGGGATTACAGCCGGGGATCGCTCTCGGATCCTGTTTCCTGCAGCATCCGAGCGTTATAACCAAACATGGGAGATGGTCATCTGGACAGTCGTAAAAGAGCACGCTTTTTATTTTATTATAGTCCTTAAACGCTCCAAGAATCTTGGTAAAGCTACGGCTTAGCCCAAAGAGGAGGGTTATTATCTTCGTGCACACGTGTCCGGCCAGTAATTAATGGCGTTACGTGGGACGAATATTTAAGGAAAAAAATTCCCTCCAAGTGTAAGGTGCACGGACGGCGATGTCGAAACTTTCACTCTTCGGATAATCACGGTCCTCCGAAGGACGACGGTTTGATCAGAGGTCACGGAAAAATTCATACAATGCTGGAGCGACTGTGAAGACTTGGTGGTCGCAAGATGACGACTTCTTTGGTTTGTGGGTCAAATGGTAACGACAAAATTCGGTTTTTGATTGAACTTTTGGGCCAGTTGTTACAAACTTCCTAATGTTGTTAGAGGACTCTCAACTTACACATTAATCTGAAAGCCGAAGGTTTAGCCTAAACTAATTTGCCACTTCAGCAAAAGTTTGTCTCAATTAAGGCTCCTAAGCCCGACAAGTCAGTTTTTTCTGAAAATTGATTAATTAATCATTAATTAATTTTTATTCAAATCTGACCAAAGAAAAGGGGAAGAATGAATCAAAATTTTCTTAATTACATTTTTCGTTTGTGGTGGAAAAAAGTACATATCAAAATTCGGGACGACAATACCGAAACTCTTCAGCTCTTTAGCTCTCTCTCTTATAAAATTATGCTAACTCTGCCTTCTTTGATTTGATTTTCGTTACATTATGCTTCACAAGTCAAATCTAGATTTACCACATCACCATATTTTCCAGTTATGTAAAAAAAAAATCGGAAACAAGAAAGTACGGCTAGCCGTACTAGGTCGCAAAGATATGGTTCACACAAGACATGCGTTGCTCGAATCAGCTTGTTATTCAATGTGGTAAAGATAAGACACCGAGTAGAGGCAAGCCGTACCATTTTGAACAGGCTCGCCGCAAGAAGTTTCCCTTCCAAAAGAAATGTTGCAAATATTATTCTCTGTTTTGAATAGAAATTATTTATTTTGTTCGACACCTCCCTAGAAAGTGAGTCTGTATCCAGAACCAGTGAAGGTTTCTCTTTCGTTCACTTCACTTTCGTTCATCATTTTTCACTCACTAGCTTTCACTCACTCGCATTCTTCATTCACTCGTAAATTTTTCCAATTCTTACTGATAACGTAATTTTGATTTTTTAGGCAACATTTGGTACCTCGCTTTCTTGCCTTTTCCAAGACATCATCGGGAACATAATTCGTCATCCATTTCTACAATTTCCAGAACGTGCACACAACCACTTTATTGACGTTACAGAACTTTGTTTATATTGTATTTTATTTTTTCCATTGAAACAGATCCCTCCAAAAATGTGATTAATTTTTATTTAAAATTTGTGTACAAAGTTACATACTCAGGGTGTTATTCACGAAACTCAGATAATTTGCAAATCGTTAACGAAACAGCAAATACAACGCTTCAGCAATATGAGTTGTCATGGTTTTGAATTTGCAATGTCTTATCGAGCCTTACCAATTTTTGCGAATGACCCTCCACTTTCTAAGGAGGTATCGAACAAAACCAAATACAACACTCGAGAGTAAGGCCGCTTTCGTTCACTTGAATTGTACGCAATTCGCGTGAACGAAAGTCTTACCTTCCTCATTCTTACTGTAAATAACTATTGTTCTGCACGGCAAGAAATAATTTTTTAAAGATACCAAAAGTACTAATTTTAAAAAAGAACGAATGTTTCTAGTCTAAAGACTGTATTGCATCCTGATGCCTTTTCCCTTCGTGTTGTTTTAATTTCGTTGAATTTTTTTTTCAAAAATCTGAGCTTCCACTTCATTAGTAAGAAGACTTTGATGCTGTGCTGACGCAGAGTTTGTGGTAGCTTAATGAGACTTTTAATTAGTAAAGTCTATAATAAGAAAATGTTATTTCCGGACAAATTAAAATGTCTGGCTTTAGATTGCGCGTAACGAGCGTCGTGTTCTCAAATTCCGAAAATAAAAATTTTTCATTTCGAATTTTTATTATGAGGGAGGGTCGTGCAACTGCCGCCCAAATTGCATTTACATGTTAACGATCCTGGCCTAGTTTTCTTGTGCCATATGAAGTATAAACGCTGCGGCTAATAAATTTTTTATTATCTGTGCAATCATAATTGAGCGTTCACGAATATGGCGATAGCGGCGGACTGGTGGAAATTTTTTTTAATGTCCGTTTATCCTAGAAAAATCCAAAACGGCACGTCCTCATTCTCCCCGTCGTTGACCATTTGTAGATCTTAATGGGACTTTGACCCAGATGGTTTTGCATACAGTTAAAATTTGCATGTTTTTGTTATGGAAACGATCTATAAGTCAATCGATGCGAATGAGTCAACGGAAAAGCCCCGGACCGAAACCGATAATCAATGCATATTCAGACCGTCCATGGGAACATCTTTGGAAACATAAAACGGCAGAATTTTAATAATTCCGTGTTATTAGGGAGGAAAATTGCACGATTTTACGGTCGTAAATGACCCTCCACACACGCTCAGGTCGTGTCAGGTCATACACAGTGATTTACGTCCTAGATGCTGAAACAATATTTGCACTTGAATACGGTAGGTGATGGTACCAGGACTCATTTTCCGCCGTTTCAGTACCAGATCCTAAACGAAAATAATTGTGACGCTAAGCAGGATATCTCGGCGGTTCTGTGATGACTAAGACCATTATTAGGTCACCGGTACCTGTGCAAAAAAAAAATCTTCATCGGCATCTCATTTATCGGCCAGACGGTGGTTCCGAGAAGTGCGGGTACCACCGCGATGGGAAATTTCTGGGGTACCGTCACGCACCTCACCCGTTTACAAAAACGCGGAGAAAATGGCGCAATTAATTCAAAAACAATGCTGTTTGTTGGTCACCTGTCGCATCTCGAGTGACGCAATCGCATTTGAATGAGACGACACCGGAGGACCAGTCCGGAGTTGGGAGCTCTTCGGCGTCAGTTCCCAGACGAGTCATCATCATCGCGCAACAATCCTATTGAGAAAAAAGCGCAAGAAGGTGATGATCGCGGCCGCGGCCTTCGCCCGTAAAAAATTGATTTCGTCAATTTCTATTTATATCCCATTATGGTATTATTTTCGTTTCTTCGTAATTGAAAAATGTGTACATGGAGCCATCAGCTATCAGAAGGTTCCAGCAAAATCCGACGAACAACAATAAATTTACAAACAAGCATCAGCATTCCGACCGCAGTATCCTATAATTTCAGATAGATTATTCATAATTGTGGATAGTAATTAGCGAAGCGTGGCGTAATTCCTAAACTATTCACCAGGAGATCGCCGCGCCGGGTCGGGATGTACTTGAGGTCGTCTCACATCCGGTCTCGTCGCTTTTTGCAACGTGCGCGTTTCGCGATGCACTTTTCGCCCTCCCGAACTAATAAATCAATTTGGATTGTCACGGCAGATGCCGCTCGACCTTCGGTGAACCCTGCCAGGGCAAACGGGACCGTAACGCGCAATTAAACATTGAACGTCCCATTACGATTTCAGCCGAAAATGCAATATCAGAAATTAACCGTTCCGAAACCGGCTCTGTTTTATTACTTATTCAAATAATTCTGCGAATTTTACACTTTGGGGATGATTAAATGTTGAATATTTATCAAGAAAGGGTGCATTTTTAAATTAAATCGTTCGGGTGGTTTAATAATGCGCTCTCGTGCCGCCACGCCAATATTGTTTAACTCATTTTACCGCAAATTGCTATTTTTACTACTCATTAATTGAACGTTCGATTAGATTTTTGCAGCTTCGGGCGAGAAATTACCAGTCGATTGCTTTACTGATGATAAATGTTTTGTTCATTTCATCATCCTCAAACATTTATTCAAATTTGCATTTTTGATTAATACTGCTCTAAATTACGAACCTTCGGTTCAGCCTTCAAGTTTTCTGTTCTATATAATTTTGTAATTGTCAAAGCGATATCTCGCTTGCGCCTGTTGCATTGCTTGAGCCTGGCCTGTATAAAAAATTTCAGTTTTATTATTTTTAAAAAATTCGAAATTTCTGTAATATTCTGTTATTGCAGCATAAGTATTTCGTGCAGTAACTGTACATTTACTACCATGTTATTATATGAGATTATGCTAATAGCGTGGAATTCTTCCTGATTACAATTAATGTAGATACAAAATGAGAAATTCATTTTACATGTTATAGTTAATGTTGAAATAAATATCTTGTTAAAGTAGTAAAATTTTCAATCTTCTATCATCGTATATCGATTATTAAAATAACAAAATTAATCAAAAATTAAAAGGAACTGTCCTTTTGCTATTTTACAGAAAGGAATCTTTAAAAAAAAATCTCAAAATTAAAGCATCATAGTAAGCACACTTGTCGTTACCAAGATTATAAAGAGTAAAAATGTTTATTACTCCATCTGGAGAGAATACCCTACTTGTGACCCTAAAAGCAGCGAGAAAATTTCTAGTTTCTGTTGAAGTATTTTAATTCTAAGCTCCAAAGTTAATTGTTTTTAAACATTCAAAACTTTTAACAGCTACTGGAACTTTAAACCATAATAAATTTAATTCATGTAAATTTAATGTAAATGTACAGTTACAGTATGGGAAGTGTACTTTCCATATTTTTGTTTTTGTTGAAATATTCTTCCACATCCGGTAGCTTTTAAAATGTAAAAAATGTACAACACTGGACAAAATAACTGTAACTTTAGGTGTAATGTTCCCTCTGGTTTAAGTTCACGTCTTTTATTAAAAGACAGTTCATTGTTCTGCCAACTGATTTTTTTTTATTATTTAAAAATAATGCAAGTATACAGGGTGTCCCAAAATTTGCGGACATCTTAGCAGTACGTTGTTAAGTAGTCGTTAAAATATTAGGTAAAAATGTTTAAAAAAGTGTATCTTCTTTTTTGTAGAAAATATGGACCTATTTGTTACACTAAATGTGACAACTTTTTAAACATTCTATTTATCCCAATAATCTGCAAATATTTCTTTTATTTAATTTAAACAGAAAACATTACGACAATTAGCAAATATTACTTCTTGGCTGCAAATTGTATTAATTTCACTGAATGTTAATCAAAAATCGAAATTTCTACCTCACAAGTTACAAGATCTTCAAGCTGTGCTGACATAGAGTTGTGATAGCTCAATGAGATTTTTTTAACTGGTAATACAGGGAGGGAGAAAAGAGAATTCATAATTTATCAAAGGAGCAACAGTTCTTGGTCCCCACTTATATGAAATATTGAGTCGAGAGTTTGGAGATATCGGAGTAACTTGAAAGTACATAATTTATATTTGTAAAAATGAGTTCATTCAAGAAAACCTTCACAATCCCCCGATTTGAAGGTTTATATGCACGCTGCTACATTTCTCAAGACTTTTTGTAATCTGTGCGTGACTCACTCGTTACGTCAATGGAGTCACTCTTTGGTTTTACGTTCTACGAAAAATAAACTTCCTTCACCTTGACACGACACAAATTACGAATCAAATTTGTGCATTTCCATCCGAAGAAAAATGCAAAGTCACAATCTGAACCTACGATCTGTTTCGCCAACACAATTTATAGCAAGTTCTTGCGTTAACCTAATGGCGTCAATTCATTGTAATCGTAAATAACGTGAAACACAAAGTTTCCAGACGAAAAATGGAGTTTCCACAATTCCGTTCATGGGAACCATTCTTGCAACTCCAGTTACGAGAAAATGTATCATCTTGAGTGCAACCTCGACCGTGCTCGTCATATCGAAGAAGTGAGACGTTCCCCAGAGACTCCCCGAGTTTTGATTTTTTTAATTGGCGTGTCTGAGACGGACCTGAAATTTGAGCCGCCATTCGTAAGCGGATCTTCCACGTTTATAAATCACTTAACAATAATAATTTCTAAATTAATTCCGAGCTCGGTAATAACAATCTTGGACGGATACAACACCCGCATTATGCGGCTCCGAACAATACGAAGATCTTTCCAGGCTTACATAATAGGAGTGAAAAAAAATGCGAAGACATTTCCGCTGAGTCAGTTCGCGTTATAGGGCAATTACTTATTTCTAAAATTTATGCTAATCGCTCCGAGATAACAAATCATCTTTAAACTAACCCAATTAATTCGGTTCGGCGGCCTTGTGCACGCCATTATTATTCGAAGAGTTGTGTAATGGCCGACCAGGTTTTGATCGCTTCCAAACCTAGGTCGGACGGTTTGGAAGTGATGGAATCAATTTCGGAATTGGTTAATTAACCCGCGACGGGAGCTAATCAATTTCGAATCAGTTTACAATCCAATTGGGAGATTGACAGAGGTTATAAATGTTGCTGTCACTAACACATTTTACTGGTACAAGTAAAGTCGATTATTAAGCGCTATATTCTCGTTATGACGGCCATAAATCAGCGCCCCATTGTGCCCGTTTCTCACGAACGTATGCAAAAATGGATTTGTCATCGCTCTATCGACAACAATCACCGGAGTGTTTTTCGCCGCCTTATCGAATCGGAAATTCCGGCAGGGCGGCGAGAATCCGGGATCCCTCCAGATAACGAGGATCAATTCGTCGCACGCCTCCGCCCTCTTAAGGATTCAATCAAACGCCATCTCGCCTAATTAGCTCGACGGGATTAGTATTGCAAAAATGCGTCCAATTATCAGATGAACGCACCATTGGACTTAACACTCAGACCGATCGGAATTTCTAATAAAGAAATCGTGCAATTATTGCTGCTTTTGTTGGAAGTCTTCGCGTGTTAATTAATTCGGCGGCCTTGGGGCCGCGCCATTGTTATTAAATTTTATGTAACATAAATTCGGTTCAGATTTTAACAATTTCCGCCGGTGAGCAACTTCGATTTCCTCGAGATAACGCGGTTCGGAAGATTTTTTTCATGCGGCTAATTGGCGAGGTATTTTTAATCGGGAGACGAGAAATGGTGGGTCCGGCCGACCCACCCTTGGCGCGCCAGTTCGGAATAGAAGAAACGGCGGCCTTGAAACTTTCCTCCGTGACTCAGTTAATTATATGGCAAATTCGAAGAGTACGCCGATCTGGGTCGGATTCCATTCATAGAGAATGGAATTTTCGTTGCGGAGGAAATTGGGTAACGGAGTTTTTTCTTCGGTAATCGCTTCATTAGTCCCGCGGTGATAATCCCGTGGAAAATTCGCCTGACCGTTGTTCGCTGCGATTGTTGTATTATAAAAGATTACGATCTGGTCTGTCTAGTCCGGGTGAAATTTATCTTACGGTCGTAAATATGAATTTGGAAAGGTTAAAAGTTGAGTTTATCGTGATCAGAGGTCACAGGTCGGACAACAATCGTCCAGTTTACACTTTATTGACGTCGGTGCGAAAACGGGAAAAATGTTTGCCAGACGAAAGGCATTACCTTCTTGGGACTCTTATTATTCGACCGGCTAACAGGATGCCAATTGGTTGACACCCACCTCGTTGGCGGACATTAGTTAATAATATGAGCGATAAAGGCGGCGATTCGATGTTTTTAACAGTAAAAAATAGAAGAACGTGAGAAAAACTAGAGGTTTCGCGACCGCCGCCGTTGCCCGACACGTCTTCGGGGTCTTTTGATGCCGAGATTTATGTGGAGTGAGGCGGTTTACAGTTTCAAGACCAGGACCGAACCCAGATTGGGGAATAAAATTTAGACAAAGCTAAATATGGCAAACAAATAACTCTCACACCCACTTCGAAGGAGTTTGGAAGAAGGCTCCACGGTTTGTCTTCTGATTCTCATGGCGATATCGGAAATGCAAATTTTTCTCGTGGCTCGACCATCACAAAGTGATTTAGACGCCTGTCACTTCAGGGGACGTGTGTAATAATAGTTATTTACGCAACGTGTGTATCAAGCACTAGTTTTTTAATGGGAACTTTACACGCGCGCGCACAGCGAATGTTGTAATCCCACGCGTAAAAAATGCTCTAATCGTGGTGCTAAAATTGTATCATGTATTAATACAAATACAGAATAAAAGAATATTATTATGTATTATTATTATCATCTTCCTCTTTCTCTGCATGATTCCTTTTCAGGAAGATGCACTCTTTGTACCGTTCGGCAGGTGTCAAAAACTACGGCACTAAATTATTATTATTATTCCTATAAATATTGCTAAAAATATAGGGTGTTCATTTAAACTTATCCTCAAAGTAGGTGTTGAAGAGTCGATTGTGAACGCACCACGGATTACGGATCACGGATCAGCTGTTTCAATCTAACCTCACTTTTTGCGTTGTTTGTATTTTTACTCTGCAGACTGATGAGTGGTGCGTTTACAATCGACACTTCAACGCCAAATTTAAAGATGCATTTAAAATATGAACGCCCGTTATATAAGATAGATGTAATTTTTTGTACTCTGCTTGCTCGCAAGATCCGCACGACTATTATCGAAGTTTATTATTTTTTATTGTGTTGCTTTTTTGTAATTTTTTCTCCCTCTTCACATCCCTTCGAAATATATTATTTTTTATTGTGATGCTTTTTTGTAATTTTTTTCTTTACCCTCTTCACATCCCTCCCACTTTCCCGTCGTTTTGTGGTGAAGTTACCTCAGCGACAAGTTTCGCCTCAGTTTAATGTTATGATACCGCAAAGTTTTCTTGTTGTGAATAATTGAACGTCTGAAAATGACTTGGAGGGTGGATTTTAGTGTCATGAGATGATAATATATAATTTAAACTGGAGAGATTAAGGGTGGCAGCCGAAATCGTTGTTGATGTCGTCGGGTATTCCCGCAGGAATTGTCAGCCCCCAAAATCCATTTGCACTTGTGCAGATTCGTGCTTGATTCGCTTGTGTCATCCCCGAACCTCCACCGGTTTAATCAAGCCGTGTTTCGGCGAAGCGTTTCGGCGAATTTGGTGGCACCGCCGGAATAACCCGGCGATTATGGTCGGATTTGCGAAATAATTTTTCACCACATAATCATAAACTCGGCCACTGGTTCTCCGTACCGGTTCAATTACCCAGCCACCGAGCGAACAAGAGCAATTCGGTCCCTCCGACAAAAACCCATTTCGCCCATAATCGTCCTTTGTTGTGTACGCCTTTGACGTCGGCATAATTTTCTGTTTCTTCTCTTTTTTTGCCTCGCTCTCCTGACCGAAACGCACATGTGGGGTTTGTTAGCTTGATTGACGTGCACTTCTCGGAAACGGGACACAATTAAGAGAGATGCACATGTTCGGCACGCCGTCATCGCAGAGGGGGTGCATTTCCGGTTGATATTTCGAGGCGAAAGGTCACGATCGCAGGGGCAGGGCCCGCCCTCCCGCTCTCGTCAACGAAACGAGACCACCGTCGGAGGAATCCGCGAAAAAATCCCGCCGAGATTCTTGCATATTAAAGTTATTGCTGAAAACGGCCGCCCGAGACGTGGCCGGTTTATCCTCGCGTGTTGGACAAAAAGAGAATGTGTCCGAGGAGGCTCCCTTCCTTAAAAAACAAGGACAATCGTCCTGGTTGTCTTTACTACTGTTTTATTTTACTTCACTCTTCATTGTCAAAGATTCGGGTCTGAGTGGAGTGACGCAAGGTTCAGCTGCGGGCCCCATCCTATTCCTCCTATATTACTTTTTCGTTTTTCGTTCTCCATTTGTTTGTAGCTTTGAACGCCCCCGCCCCGTATACGTCGAGCTTTTTACCACCCCGACCCAAGTTCGGTCGTAAACGCTCGGGGCGGGCGGATGTTTTGGGCTCTGGCAAAAGTTTCAAGTTTCATTGCCGGACTTGAGCTCAACAAACCCGATTTATGTCGTTATGTGTCAGCCGAAACTAGGGTGGTTCGAATGGGGTGGCGGCTCCGCGCCACCCACACAGCGCTCCCATTCATAGCGAAATGTGAACAACCTCCGACGATTATTTCGAGTAAATCGCTTTGGATCGAGCGTCAAATCTCGAGTAAAGTACGGTCAATTAAGTAATTAGACGAACAGGTACGGTGTGAAATTACGCGGTAATGTGGTAGGCGAGTGCGAAATTTGAATAAATAAATATCATTTCCGCAGGGGGGCTGTCGTTAGCGGGGGAATTGGGTTTTTTGCGATCGGAAATTAATTAAAGGCGAGTCTGAGGTGAACGTTTCAGGCGGCAAGCTCGTGTGAAAGCTGCGGCGGCGAGTACCAACGAACGAATGTGAGACTGTCGGGAGGTTTTAGTATCGATCTGATCCATATTTATTGCGTAATACTAATAAATTTGTATAAACAAAAACAATATATTATTGTACTAAGTAACAGGGAAATTTATCGGCGATTCTAAACGTGTTCGGAGTTGTTAAATGAATATGCTTTACGACTGAGGCTGTAAAATCATATATTAAATAATTTAAATTAGCCGCAAGTTTCTGATTTAATGTATCATAAAGTAATAACTATTTATTAACGTTATATAGCTTATTCAAATAAGGATTTTCGATGTCGCTGTCGGACAGGATAATCTCGACTGATGGCGACTGGTTGCACTTCACTAAAATGACTCCGTTTTTATAGTTTTACAAGCTGGGGGCTTTTCAACATGAGGTCTACCAACGATTTAACACCTTCCATTACGGCGTCACACTTCATTTGGAAATTAATAGCGTTAGTTAGATTTTTATTTACGATCCCGCCTGGCAATTATTAAGTGAGTTCACTGAAATCCCTCTAAGGGTGGGCTTTCACTGGTCCGCATCGAAGTAAAATATTGGGTGATTCAAAATGATTGTGGCCAAGTATGGCAACTATGTACGAAAATGTATGTGGTCACTGTGTGGGTGGGATAGAGTTGATATTTCCTTGACTGTTCACAGTCGCGCAATTTTGAAAATTGTCAAGTTAACGTGCAATGGTATAAAAACAATCAAATGCACCTCAATGAAATGTCATGCAAATGTCAACTCTACTCCACCCACACAGTTGCCACATAAATTTTCGTACATAGTTGCCATACTTGGCCACAATCATTTTGAATCACTCAATATTACATATTTACATTACTTTAAATATAGATATGTCAGTAATTGTTCACTTTAAATACTTCTGGAATTTTCGCGTTTTTTTTTTGGCTAGACAGCCTCAGGACGTCCTCCTACATCGTTTCCCACCAGTCAAACCTTGTGCAAATGAAAATTTTGCTTACCCTTTAGTTATACTAAGATTTGGCGCGACCTTGACGCGACCTTGAAACACAACAAGAGAGAAAAAAGGCATTTGCACAAGGTTTGAATGGTGGGACACGATCTAGGAGGACGCCCAGAGGCTGTCTAGCCAGAAAAAACGCGAAAATTCCAGAAGTAGTTAAAGTGAACAATTACCGATATGTCTGCTATGTTGCAGAGACAAGCGCCAACGACGACAAGATGAACAATGAAACATTACAAGTGGTGGTGATAAGATAAAGTAATATTTCAGAGCGGTTCTGCTTTAGCAACTGATAACAATGACCAATACTAATTAAATTAAACATTTATATTCGAGATTATTTTTACCAGTTGCGTTTTCAAAATGAATTAAAATATTTCACGCTGTTGAATACAGTCGTCAGATAAAGATATTGATACAAAAGTCTACGTTAAAAGGTTATTCAGAATGTTAAAGAGTGAAAAATATTAATATTTTAAAATTTAGAAATTTCTTGGGAATCTACCTAAATAAAATTGCATGCTAGAAAGTAGAAGTAAAAATATCAGGTAAAGGTCTTGGATTTTCTCATGGGCTATGAGTCGTATCTGCGCAAAGGACGAGTAGGACAAGTAGGAGCTACAAGCCGACCGGAAAACATCGTCATTCGTTACGTTAGTTTCATCTCTCTCTCGTCTATTTGTACTCGTTTTATTTGGATATTAAAGTAGTCGACGTTTTGAGTTTTCATTTACAAATTTTTGCCTGGTTTATCGTTCCGCCTTCGCGCAGATATTTTCAAGGTCACAGCCCATAAGAGAATCCAACACCTTCTACAATGTTGTTAAAACTGATTCTAAATAAACGTTTCTTCATCGCACCAACGTGGAATAAGATTTGGTTGAAAAAGAACCCAAAAACCCTAATTATTTTGGCATTTCTTTCCGTCATCCATTTTTTGAATAAAATGATATTCCCATTCCAATTTTTTTTCTTTTTTTTTTTGGTAACAATCAGAATCGCTATACAAACGTACAAATGTACAAATTAGTTTAAAGTAAACTGTTTGTAAAATGCAACCTTGGTAACGGCAACTGTGCTTACTCTGATGCTCTAATTTTGAGAAAGTTTAACTTGTATTTTGAACGTTTTTTTTTTTCTAAAAAACAAATAGAATAAAGTGTCACTTTCTCCTTTGTCATACAAATAACTACATATTTTCAAAATATATAAAAAAAAAACGTTTTGTTTATTTGATAGGATTTTGCATTTTTGTTTCATATCTATTGAAAAATGTGGATTTGAAATTTTCTCATAATCTGGGACCCCTTCACTTTTGATTGAGAAAAAATGGTAGCAGAATCCATCAATGAAATGTAAAAATTCACTCGCCAACTTGTAGAATGCCGCAATAAAAAACGCCAGAAGCAAGTATTCAAAACTTCCGTTAAATCTTTATGTGATTTTTTAAGTCGCCATTTACATAAATAGACCTAATTTGGTCGCATTAGATAACGTTTTACCGAAAAACCATTATTTGATCTGTAGTTTTTCTCGTCCTTGCATTCCATACCCTCATTAAAAAGTTAAACCTTATCTGCAGAAGAAATTTTTTGTATCCGGTGGCAACAGTAATTTTTGAAACTAATAACACTAAATTACTTTTTGTAAATCTTCTCGGAAATCTTAGAGAACGAGCACCTGTCTTATCTCCCGGTCTCGACGATTCTGAAGAGTGCGTCGATAAAATTCCTCTCGATCGATGTCAATCTCTCGCCTTCTCGATTTTTTGCAACCACCCACCTGTTTCGGCCAAAGCAAACGAACGAAGAAACCTCGTCGTGCGACGTGACCGCTCGATGCAAATTTAATGAAAACGGATCGATGCGCTTCCGGGGACCTCCCCCCGAAAATATGGGTCCGGTGCGATTTCGCCCGGCTCCGGTTGTTAGTCCGGTGCATCGGTCAGGCGCCGCGTCCTGCCCCTGACCTCTCGACCTGACGGTCACGATGCTAACGACCTCATCTGTTGCATATGCACACTCGCAAAACCAATTTGTCCCGTCTTCCGGCTGACTATTGCTACCATCTAAGGACAACTGGGTTACAACTAAGTACCTCCCATATTTACAATATCTAGTTAAGTAACATTATAATAGTCCGGCGAGTCACGGTGCGGATTTTTAGCGGGCACTCCGAGCGTTATCCTTAAAAGCAAATATATAAGTAAACGGTATCGAGAGTCCCCGGATAAAAAGCTCATTTGCATTCGAAACAGGAAGACGCGCGGATTCGCGAAAAGTGTCGTTGATCTCGCGTTTTTTCACGAGATGTCGAAACTAAATCAGATGAACCGTTCGAAGACTTCCCGGCTGTATATCGTGATTAGCGCCGTGTTGTATAGTACGCAACGATCATGTCGACTCCTTGTAAAAATCGGATACAAGCTGGCTTTTGCTTTAAGGGAATACGTGGAAGAACTGCAGAGTGGGAAACAAGAAACCGTCTGTTTATACTACCAAAGGAAAAACGTTTCAATCTTCGTCTCTAATTTATGCCTCCGGAGGCAATTAAGCCTCCGGACCGGCGGTTTCGTAGGTGGCGACTTTTTTCGCATCTCTTCCCGGACCGATGCAATTAGCCGTTTCAGATATGACAAAATCGGTTTTAATGAGGAGGATGCCGAAATATTATGTTTCCCATGGGTCGTTACTCTTAAGACCATTAAACTTTGAGAGCTGCAAATATGGACAAGATGTTTGTTTAGCATTTTATTGGCGAGATTTCCCGAATAGTACTTTCATCTAACAGGCATAAAGTAGGTTTACTGGCGTAAACTTTTTCGGTTTATGTTCGGCCATACTATGTATTTATTTGTGCATAATTGAACACCCGCCATAATTGGACTGTCCCAATTCTCATTCTCTTCTTTCTTCCTCCGTATTCCGCTCACAATCAATATTGGCTTTTGACTTTTCAAATCCCGACTGGAGCTCGTTTACACCGGAGCCGTATTTGGCCACATCACAGTTATATTTGTCTTTCTTCTTTTCGCCAAATTCTACAACACTGTTCTCTTTGGTCTTTTTTTCATGTCGCGTGTTTTTCATTCCGCTGTCATACTCGAATGTTACTTTTGATTTCTTATTGCTCGTACCGGAGCTGTCACTTCAACTGGAAAGAATAATACTCGACTTAATAAAGAACTCGCATTACTTTTTTTTCCGCAACAAAACTCGCTCCACGTTTGACTTCTTCTTCATCTTCCATTCTCGTCCGGCGCATTCGTAATTTCTGCCGGAGACGCACGCATTCTTCTCCAAATCTTCACTTTTCTTCCGACGTTTATTTGAATAAATTTAAATTTTGTTTGGAAATACGCCGAGACGCAAATCAACATCTAATAATAATAAAGCTGTCATCGTGCGCGACTGATCACTTCTTCCTCATTCATTATTGGTTACTAATTACATAAATTATTTTTATTTGATTCGGCCAACGATAATTGTTGCAAGATTTCAATTTTGAAAGACGTCTCATTTAAAATTATCACCTGGAAGTTGTTTCTGACGAAATTTTTCGAATATCTAAAAACGTGATTAATATTAAAATCTGAATAAATTAAGCAGAAGAAAATCAAAAGACAAAAAAACAACACCCTGGAGCCATTTCTGACGTTACTCGCTTGATTTCGACGGGATGTTGGTGTCGCCTCGTGGTATCCATCTTGAGCTTCCTGAAAAAAAAGTCTTCAGTATTTCTTCCGCTCAGCAGGAGTGCTTCTGTGATGCGGTCCGGTGAGCTCTTGCCCTAAGAGACCTACCAATTAACGGTTTTGCAAATTTCGTATAAATTTTGTGAAGATAATAGGGTCACAGTGCGACTCCTAACGGTGGATGTTGCATTTTGCCCGTAATAAAAATGTGAAGAGTTGCGGAAGACAATGCGAAGCTCGGTGGCATTCCTCGATCGTCCTAAATGATACGATCCCGCCATAAAAAAGCTAATCCGTCAAGATTGCGGCATTAACGACGATAATGAAACATTACGAAGTGTCGTGGAAGTTGCTTATGAGCCACATAAATCGTGAAAAAAATGTTATAAATAGAGATAGTTATCATTTGAACGTGCACGAGATGTGAATTTTCAAAGCCGGAGTAATTTTCCATGTTAATGGTAGATTGCCGAGATGGAAGGTAACGACATGACGAGTATTACTTTATTGCGCAAATTTATTGCTTTCTTCGTTCCGTTTTTTCCCGGTCTTGGCGTAATTAAGGAAGAATGTCGACGAAAATTGCCAAAATTGCCGTTCGAAGACATCTGGGCTGTTGGACAAAACAGAAGCTTTCCGAAGAAGGTAAAAAAATTGGGAGATTTAATGGGCGATAAAAGCGTCTCTCGATGGCGCGCTAATAGTCGCAAATCAGTCGCGTTAAGCCGTGATCAGTTGGATTCGATAGATTTATGCGTTATTAATGACCGAAAATTAAATAATTAATCGGCGGGATTCGTCCGTTATGCGAGCCAATAATTGCTCAATTTCGCTCCGGCAACGGACGATTTTTTCCGGGTTTCGGTATTCGGACGATGCCAAGTGACACCGGCGCGGCCCCATTAGATCCACTGTTCGGCCCCGAAATCACAAAAAGTCGTCGACTTTCTTTACACGTTCGCGCCGAACACAATTACACGAGGATGACCTTGCACTTGGAGTTTCTAGGCCTAGGCGAAGATCCACTTGGAACGGGTCGAAAACGGAGCAAAGTCGTTCCTATAAACCTCGTTAACGGTTGTGCCAAAATTTTCAATTCCAGGTCGTAGTTGCTCCAGACGGGACAGATTTGTAAATTGACTGACTTGATTTTTTTTGTGAGGCTTTGAATTCTAATCAAAAGAATGAATGTGTGAAAAGTCGCACGATTTTGTTACACTCTAAAACAACGGATTGTGGTGGCTTGAGATACAAAATGTAATCATATTTAATCAGACATGAATTTTACAATAGTTATTTACATTAGAGTACGGTAGGGGCATTTTACAGCGCGAAAACTAGGTTTCAGGCACGAGGCGGAGCCGAGTACCTGGTCAGTTGGAGTCGTAAAGAGTACCGCACTCCCCCTTAAATTTACAGCATGGTCGAATTGCTACTTTTTAACATGTCAAAAGGGCTCATTTTCCGTATTTTTTATGTGGATTTTTTTACCATTCAGCTTACTAAAATCATTTTTGGAAAAAAAAAATCACATCTTGATGCTTGCCAACAAACTTTTGTTACCACATTTTTTTTTTTATGAGCGAACCTAGAAAAGTTCTCTCAAATAATTTCAAGTGAATTTTCACTTCCAGACAAAACGATCATTCACCATTCGTATCCGAGACAGTTTTCGATTTTATCCGAAGTGACACATTTCGTACGTGACAAGGGCCCCATTGACTGCGTATCCATCTCGCGTCCCTAATGAAGCGCTCGCCTAATGAGTTAAAAATTTTGAAGAGTGTGGGAAAGCCGTACGACTCCCGTCCCAATGAAAACCCTTTTTGTGTCGAACATAATTGGTAAAAAATCACCCGGTCCGCTAACAAATGTTCCTCTGTCGTGGATGCGACGAGGACCAGCTGGAACAGCAGAACGAACATTCCTCCGACGTTTGTCAGAGAGGATGCCAGAGCCATCGAAAGCTGGTTTCACGTTTTTTTGCGTTAACAGACTAAAACAAAG
This sequence comes from Tenebrio molitor, assembly GCF_963966145.1. Classification (NCBI taxonomy): domain Eukaryota; kingdom Metazoa; phylum Arthropoda; class Insecta; order Coleoptera; family Tenebrionidae; genus Tenebrio; species Tenebrio molitor. The sequence goes on along the minus strand of NC_091048.1, from coordinate 27,979,678 downwards.
CTCCAACGGCCTTGGGGATTCTTTATTTGTTCTGCGAAGATCCAGGATGAATCACTTCTTTTGTTGCGTGGCGGTGCGCGATTTTCGTCCGATCGCTGCACATTTTGAGTCCGGTCCCAAGGACCAGCGTTTTTTCTCCACAGGACAAACACTCGTCCAGAACAAATACGCTCGACGAGTCGAATTTCGCGGCGTCGACGTTTTTCGAAAAGCAAAGGTCGAGTCGGTTGGGCCCCCGCTGTGACATTTAGGCGCGACCTTTCTGCCCCCGGTGCTCCGCAATTAGGCGCAATAAAAATAAATTCGCCGGTGAATAGGCTCGAGTTCGGGCTCGAGTAATGGATGGCCCACGTATATGATCTTCGATTATCGGAGATCGTGCAACGCGCTCTAAATTACTCGCCGTGTAATAATGGATAGACGGTGGACAGTGATGGATGTTGGCCGACTGTCACGGGTCATTCGGACAATTTTCGTGATTTATGTCCCTGCATGGTGGGTGCGAGTTGGCCCATCGGATTGTTTTGGTCGAGATGGTCGGCTCCGGGTAAATTGCTTTCAGAGGCCTCAGAATCTTGCGTCATCCTGCACAATGGGGAGTGTTGTCACTCTTCAGAGAATCTCCGCAGGACGATGGCTCAAGGCGTCACCTTGTGTTCGACGGTGTTTGTCGATTTTTGGAAGGTTTACGTCGTTCGATTTTATTTTTAATTGGAGAAGGTCGCTCAACAGTGAAATGTGGCCGCAGGGTGAGTCAGCGGTGAGGCATTCTTGGACTTTTCTCCTGGCACGTCGACTGGAAACTTTTAAATGAGCATTCTGCAAGAAATGACAAAGAGTTTTTCGGCGTTTCATCAAATGCGAATAACATCAAACGGCGATTTTGCACTTTTTGTGCGAAGCAGGTCTGGGATGAGGCTGAAATGCAAATTGGCCCCACGGCAGGAACGGTTCGCAAGAATCGCGGCCCCGATGCACGTGTTGAAAGTGTGCTAGGGCTGTATCCTGTTAAAATGGTTCTTTGTCTTACATATTGTATTTTATGAATGACAGAAATTATTGATTTTTTAAATTTATGCACGAGTGAAAAAAGAAAATGATTTGAAGAAAAGGAAAAATTTTTGGGAACCAAAAATTAAAAACTCCATAAACTACTTGACTAAGTTATCTTAACTTGAAGTTTCTCATAATAGTATATTATGTTATGAGGAGCAAAAATGAAGTTTCATGTGCTGCGGCTGGTAGATTGACAAACCAGCCAAAGCACATAAAACCATTTTTGCTCCGAATAACATATACAATTTTTTCTTCAAACCTTCGTAACAAATTATTTAAGACATGTTAAGAAACCAGGTAGGAATTTCAAATGATTTGGCTAGTTTACTTTACAGCCGCTCATCTGCGGAGATAATAACTTCACGGACGCCCTCAGCGGAGACAATAACTTCACGGACGCTCCTCAGCGGAGATAATAACTTCACGGACGCTGGTCAGCTCGTTAGATGCCATGACAATGAAGTGACATTATCAATCCAGCAGTAAAATATAACACCATATTGCCATGGCATTTGACGAGCGGCAGATAAAGTTATTATCTCCGCTGACGAGCGGCAGATAAAGTAAACTAGCTAAATAATTTCAAATTCCTAACCTAAATTTTAAGAAATATGTTTCTGAACCTGTCTTTCAATTTTTGGAAAGAAGTGATTTGTATTGCAATTATTTTTCAAAATTAATTATTTTTATTTTTGTTCCTTGATCTCTTCTCTTGGTATTTCGAGTGGAAATTTTTGTAAAGATTTTGCAGCTGGCAAAAATGTCTTGATCACTTCACGTGAACGAAATTAAGCAACAATTTTACCATTTTTATGGAAATGAGTTCCCATCTGAAATTTCATGCAAATTCGTCCTCTGGGACGGGCGCGGTCTCAGAAAAAAACCACCGCCCTAACATACGCGGTCGTTTAAATAATTTGTAGCAATTTATCTTTACGGCAGGACAAGTGACTTTTAAGCAAGTAATTGGCAAGCGGTTGTGGTAGAAATTCGACATCTAAGAGACAGCGAAAGTGGAAACAAAGAGATTTATCTCAGGACCAGTCAAATTGTCTCTTGATCGCCACTTTTACCGCTACGATTTAGAGCATGTTTGTTGTGCGAATGGTGCAAGAGTTTTTCGATAAATGTCGCTTTGTTTTTGTTGGCGGCGATTTGGTCGACGGAGTCCGATCCGATGCAGATATCGGCGCGATCGATCTTTGATGTTAATTAAACCGACCGAATCGATTAATTAGCCCGAGAAAAATAACGGGTCCGGACGATCCGCAATTAAGCAGTTCCCGTCCCGGAGTCGTCCGGCAGCACTAAACAACGAAAAGTACGTTTCCTCCAGCGAATTGGGTAGTTAACGGGTCGATTTGCATCCCGTCCGGTCCGCCTAGAACAACTCCGAAGACGTCCCTGGGTGCTCGGCGCAAACATCGGCGGGTAATTGTGCAAAATGGCAAGGAATGTTCAGGTGGAAATTAAGCGGCGAGACCAACGACCGGAGTTTATGAACCCGGAGCGCTTTGTTATTACAGAAACAATTACACACGAACAAGACCTAATGAGCATATTTTCTGCGTACAACAATTTCTTCTTCCTGTCTCCGCGGCCGAACAATCCTGCGGAACCGGCGACGGTCGCGCGTGCATGTGCGCACACAGCCCGACACCGAAGAGGATGTAATAAAACCCTTCCGACCGGCTCACGGCGACCGTAAACCAGCCGATATCGATAAAAACTCTCCGCGTTGCTGTTGTGTCGAAAACCTGGCCGAGACAGAGAGTGCAGCTCCTGCTGCGTTACACGCGGAGTTACAGTTCGCGCCAGAGTTATGGGGTTGAACACGCCGCCCTCTATCCTTGACCTCGCCAACTCGCTCTCGACCGCTCCCGGTGAGACGCGAACGCCCGAATTCATGGGATTCCACCAGGGATTCGGTCTCGTTAACACATTCTTCCTTCCACCGCCAAAACGACACAACACTTTCTAATTGACTTGCACTACCTGACAAAAACACAAACACGACAGACACACTCTTAGTCAAAAAACACACAACGCATTCTCCCGTCCCGTCTACCAACACCCCAAGGCTCCGTTTTGGGACCCCTGTTGTGTCTGTTTCAAATATCCTACAGCTTAATCTTTTGCATTTGGTAACAACTCCTTTGCTGGATCATCAGAATCACGCTTGAATCAAAGAGTCAACAATCCAATACCTTTGGTTCCTTGAAATCTAAAATCAAAGGAGTGATAAGCATGTTTAATAAGGAGTATCAGCAGGTAGATTGCGAAGCACGCACGCTGAAGAGTTTTGGATTTGAACGATAAGACTTGGAGATCTGACGGTGCTAGATCTGGCGGGCACGACGGACGTAGACCACTTGGTGCTGCCCAAATCTGTCTGTTTCGCGTAAATTAAATGCGTTTTGTCGATTTTGAACGTTTTGGATCGCTCCTTTGACGCATCCGGTCGTCGCATCTTCGTCGTTATCACGGATAATTGGTGCGGTTTGACGCAAGGAACGGATGCGTCGCACACGCCTAGTGTTATCATTATCGCCAACAAATTGATCGTATATGGTGCGTCCGTAATGAAATTCAATTAGTGCTAATTAGACGAAATGGTCTCGGGATAATGATGTTTTCTCTAATAACGTCATTAATACGGTTCATCCCAGCTGTTCGGGCTTGAAAGGAGTGTAGCTCTTTTTTATTAGCTGCGGGAAGAACGCTGCCAGTTTCAATTCGAGAAGGCGGAAACGAATTACGACAAAAACTGGAGCAAACTGTCCCAATAGGATTAGAAAAAAGGCGGCAATTTTCGTTGCGGTGCTGCTTTGTGACGGAAACGGGGCGGGCGTAATTGAAATGGATTAATAAATTAAGAGAAAATGTTGGGGTCGAAGGACAAAAAATGACGCGGTGGAATTGTCAAGAAAGGAGGAAAAGGGGACTGGAGCGAGTGAGGTTTTCACCGGAAAGATACGAAGGTAATGACTCGCTTGGTGGTTTTTCCGGATGACATTTTAATGTCAGCGAAGACCTTTTTAGCGAGTTGCTCGTGTGGGTGTCATCGTTGGTCAGATCTAGAATATATTGTGTCAACAGCGAGTATGTGTTGGTATTGTTTGGGGAAGATGACCTTTGGTCTAGCGGAGCTGAGTCCAATCGAAGCAAGAGTTATGTCGCAACCTTGGGCTAGTGTGGGAAGAAAACAATTTCTCTTCAAGTGCACTATCCATTAAAAATGCTGCAAGGTGGCCATAACTCTTAGTTAGTAGATTTTATCAGGACGTTCCTTTACATAAATCATCGTCGGCCATATCTCTACATCCTGTGTTTATCAGTTTGGCACAACCTCCTTTCATCAAGTCAGCTTGTATTTCATATTTCGTTTTCGCTGTGCCTTCGGTCCGCTAATTGAATTCCTCGTTGGTCGGCCACTCTCCAACTAGTTCTTTTCCGTTGGAGTTTTTTCGTCGACGGCACCTTCTTCGTCTCTCCGGGGAATTTTGTTTTGGCCGGTGTCAGTCACGTCGCTTTAGATTCCTGCGGTTTGATGGTAATAACCCCCGCGACCGTGTGACACATGCACGAGTTGTCCTTGTGGCAAGGACGCAGGATGGCACCCAATTAGCGAGCGGCCACCATCCCCACGTGCACACACGCATCCATCGGCGTCCTTGACCCCGGCGACGGCCTTCTCGGATCATCCCAAAACGAAAGAGAAATCCGCGAGCAGCGCGGATCCACGGCACCAACGGTAATTGGCAAACCGTCTGTTTCGCGTTCTAATTAAATCCCGGTAACATCCTCGGCCTTCTCGCTCTGTCCCGCGAAAGGGGGCGGCATAAGTCGCGCCCGCTCCGGGAGCGTGGGCAATGGTACAAGACGGCGCCACCGCACCGGCCTGGATCGCATTAAACCGACCATCGCGTTTATTAATGTTTAGTTAATGGGCTGCGTAATAAGCACCGAGTGGTCCGAGGTGCGCGGCATGGGGGGCACGCAAGGGTCTCCTCGAAGTCAAAGCTTCTTCGCTTGGTGTAGGTTGTCGAAATTTTTTCCAAAATTTCTAAGCCACCCGCAAGAGATTTTCAATGTTGCTAAACGCAGCAATAAGAAACGTCAACGTTGACAGTTATAGCGGCCTACCGGGATCTTGGGATCTAATGGCACTATAAATAATATCGCAGCAGATTTATTAATGTTAATGATTTCCACCGAGATTTATTCAGATGTGGGTCTAAGTATAATCTGAGAGGGACTATATTTTAGATTTTAACAAACGAAATTACAAGTTCCACCAGATGTGATCTGAAAGATCTGAAATTTATGCTGACCAAAGCCAGTAAAAAATTACAAAGTCCTTTCAGATGAAATAAATATCGAAAATTGATTATCTGAAAATCAGTGGCGGGATTAAATTAATATACGGGGTGACGATTTGTTTTTCTTTTTCAAATTTGAACCGAACATGACTTCAGTATGGAAGAATCTCCATGTATGTCGTGAAGGTCCTTACTCAGTGGTCGGTAGTAATTCTGTTGATTTAAGTCTTCGAGAATGAACATAAACTCCACACCCAGCATCTTATTGTTAAAATTTACATGTGTGGTGCTATATATAGAATTAATTAATTCGATGCTTCTCGTGTACACCTAATGGGAATAGACAATAAAGAAAATTAATTTTAATTTGTTTTGATCATGTTTAAATAAAATGAAGGTTTCCATTAATTTCAACGACACCAATGAAGAAATAAAAATGTTATCTAGTAATGTTTCGCATCCAATGTCATATTCAAATTTACATTTTTTAATAGAGGTTTTGAATGAAACTGATTTAATTATCAGAAAAGTAGTAGTCACGTTTTTGGGAATGACAAGATGTAACAAAATTTTTAAAAAATCGTGAGGGATTTGCTTAAGTTTTGGTTTAGATGGGCAAATGTGATGTCTAAAGAAAAGCGTCATCTAGATTCAAAACGACAGAAAAAAATAGAATTTTGCGAAACAAAGCAAATAAAAAAAAATCAAAATTGAAATTCATGATCTTTTACACTTGTTAATTCCCATGATTTTTCAAAATGATAAAAAAAAGTAGTACAATGTCTGAAGCGTGAGGAAGGCAAAGCTTTCGTTCACGCGAATTGCGTGTTGCGTTTCAGTTAAATATTTCGATGAAATTTGAAAATAATGTCAATTTTTGTTAATCAAAATTTCTATAAAATGTCAAAACGCGAAGTTTCAAAATAAACAAAATTTATGTGCATACAATTTTTTTGAGATTGAAATTTTCAATTCAATTCAATTTTCAATTTTTAAAGCAAAATTTGAAGACACTAATGTACAAAATTAACAAAACTTAGATTATGGATTATAAAAAACAAAATGTTTTAAAGAATTTACAAACACAGATTGTCACTACACTTAAAACACAAAATTAAACCAAAAGTGTTCAAAATTAACTTTCTCGTTATTGCTGACCATAGAATGATTCATCAAACGTGTTACTTCCCATGTTTTTTTCAAAATTATTGCAATTTTATATGTAAAGAAGCAAATGTAATGTTTAAGAGTAATATTTTTCATAAACACCCTGTACATTGGGTTCAAAAATAATTATAAAATTTGAGGTCACCAATTAACAAAATTTAGATAATACATTTCAAAAGACCGTTTTTATATAACCCGGAAACATACATTTTCAAAATAATTTTTTTTTTTTTAATTAATTTTTTTGCTGATTGTTAATTGCATCTTGGTTTAAAATTGACATAACTTCATTTGTAGAGAATCAAATAATTTTTAAAAACACCCTGTAGATAATCACATTGGTGTATCATCTTCCAAAATACACAAAATTTAAAAGTATCACATTTTTAGGTTGGGAAAAGACTAATTCCATATAAATTTTAACACGAATTAACAAAAGTCAAAGAAAAGAAAAATGTAAAATATGTGATCCCTCGGCAGTTTCTTGTTCACTCATTTGCATGCTTTCAATTAAATCAATGTCCCCTCAAGGTACAAATCTCATCCCGAACTTCCTGAATCCTAGTCGAAGACTATTTATGTTGACCGCCGGATGAAGTAAATCACTCAGCCCTATTTCAATTATTATATACCAGACGTGTTCAATTGGTGACAAATCCGGTCGCCAGCAGGTCATAAAAGTATTGCATTATAAAAGTGTCAGGTATAGGACAACTCCACCAAAGAAGTCTACAAGAAAGTCTACAAGTATTTAATGGGTGACAAATCTGGCTGCCATCATGTCATGAATTGCATTATAAAAGTGTCATGTGAGATTTGACGTGATCTCGTTGCAAAGAAATCTACAAGAATCAGAAGTATTTAATGGATGAGAAGTCAGGCCGCCAGCATGTCATATGATAAAAGTGTCATGTGAGCGTTTACTTCATCTTGCCGAAATACGACAACTCCAACGAAGAAGTCTACAAGAATCAGGAATATCTAATGGGTGACAAATCAGACCATCAGCATGTCATAAAAGTGTTAATATGAGAGTTTACGTCATCTTGCCGAAATATGACAACTCCACCAAAGAAGTCTACAAGAATTAAAGTCTACAAGTATTTAATGGGTGACAAATCTGGCATGACATGAAAGTATTGCATTATAAAGTGTCATGTGAGAATGTACATCATCTTGGTCCACCGAAAAAGTTCCACGAGCCTCTTCCGACTTGTTTGCGTGCTCAAGGCAGAAATTCGATCTCGTCCAGATCTCTTATCGTCCGCGTATTAATTTTGTAAGATAACTGCGGCTGTCGTGTTCAGCGGCAGCGGCCGTGAGACCTGGAGGCGAAGTTTATTTTGGGAGCCGGCAGTTGTCCGCCCCCGAGCTCGCGTCGTCCATAAATATCTCGCGTAGCTGCGAGGTGCGGTAGTGCACCAGGTTGCGAAATTGGCCGAGCAAAAGCCAACGAGTTTCACACCTTCGCCATATCTGGTCCGGGACCGGCGTCCGGCGCTCCCGGCACTTTCCTCCGTACGAATCCGGCTCCTCGCCGAAGTACCGTACAAGCAATCCGAGGTGTTTGACCCACGAAATTCTCACAATTATCTCATTCTTTCGATGATACTCTCCGCATTGCTGTTCGGCAAAAGCGCGCTCTTCCGGTCGGCCATCATCCGATTGTGTTTTTGACAGAGAGTGTCAACGCACTCGGGGCCTGACCTATCGCACGAATTCGAAAGCTCCGAAAACTTAATTGGGCGACTGCCACCGCGAAGAAGCTCGCACCGGCCGGCGAAGCTCGCGAAGAGCCACTCGGAGCGGCGCCGAAGAGTTCGGACCAAAAATGCAGTCTTCGCGAGTTCCCCGAAATTGGCGAGACCAATTTGCGGTGTAACATTAACTGTGTTTTATTTTTCTCTTGGGCCATTCCACCACGGTTTTATTGCTTCTGCGGAAAAATAATTACGACTCTACTAATTGCCCCCATTATAATTTTTTTCCTCGGCCGGCATTCCACGAAAAAGTGCACCGAAAAGCGAGTCATTGCACCGGCCGCGTCGTCTCATTGAATTTCACCAGAAATTATTATTTCCGTGACATTTACGACCAGATAATCCTAACGGGAGTCTCGTAATTGCAGTGTCAACGCACTACCCTTTGCCCGTGTCCGAAAAGGAAGCAGTTCCAGGTGGACAATTCTCCGGCACGCCCCTCATCTGCACACACTGTAGGAGCGTTTACCTTGGCGAAATTCGCACTTTTGTCCAGTAATACGGCGTATTTCTTCGGAGACTTCGACAGGCGGTCAGGCGAGTAGCCGGCGGGAAACAATGAAGTAGGTGTGTGTATGTGCATATGCATAAACCCTTCATTTTTCTCGTTTTTCTGCCTTCTGGTTCTTCGTCTCATCGAACAATGGCGCGCGGTTGCTAGTTCAAGGTCCGCGAACCTGGGCTCCCAATGGCGAAATGGGGTTGCGCTGGGGCCTTATGCCATGGCAACCTGATTATTTTTGTAACTCGCAATTACAACTGTCGAATCTCAAATCTGAAGGAACGGTACTTGTCGAAGAAACCATGATCAAAATGATCTACTGAAGCTAATATTATGTCCAAAGGAATCACTGTTTCTCTGTGGGAATTTGAATTCTTAAATACTTAGAAGTTGCTCGAGTTTCTGGATGCTGATGAAAGACAAGCCAACAGTGGCAAGATTGGATGATCCCATCGACAGTCTCACTAATGGAGTTGTGTTTCGTTTTCATCTTCAGTGACTAACCGAAGAAATCAAGGCCTTTAGATATCTGTAATTGCACAATCAAAAAGATTTGTTTCAATTTTTCCTTTACAAGTTATCACATTCATTGGTCCTTCGAGCCGGATACAAGCATTGGTCGTTCGACACAAAACATTATTCCTATTTAGTTCAAAGCCATCTAATTCTTTAGGTTTCACTTTTAATAATAACATTAATAACAATTTGTCCGAATTGTTTGCACAAGTGGACAAAAGAAGAGACTTCTTAACATTTTCTTGACAATTACTTATAGCTTTTTATTTGAAATAGGAAAAGCAACGTGTCAAAAACCTCACAGTAAAATTATTTTGTGTTTAGTGATTTTTGCAAATAGCAAAGTTATTTACCCCCGTGCGGGTATTCGTGACCGCGAGCACCAACACCCGATTTGCCATCACAAAGACAAGGAAGAAAACGCCACTTAACCATTACGTAATGGCGCCTCGGCTAATATATGTGTTATTTACTGTTTTTCTATTCCTTTCAGTACTCTCCAGCTTCTTAAAATAGAATACGAACGTGATGAATTATTTAGCAGTTCGCCGTAAAGCGGCGCATTATTATCGCGCACCTTATTTATAACCATGATTTCAGCAAAATGTTTACCTTTTCAGTAATTTTTTTTTCGGCCGAAAAGCTCGCGCGTCCAGCTCACGGCTCAGCTGACAGATGGCGTCGATCGCTGAAATAACAAGTGACGTGCACGCCCGGTACGAACTCTCCGAACAAATTGGTGAATGACCTTGAGTGTCAAGGACGGATGTTAATGCGAGATCAAGAGCACGGTCGTGATTTTTTCACGCAATTAAGATGATTTGTAACCACTCGGCAACGTTCTTAAGCCAATAAAAATAAGTCATCGAGTTCTTTTTTTATTACATAACTAACTGCTCTCGAAAGACCGTAAGGAAATATTTGCAGATGTAAAAGTGATTCGGGAGGAAAAAAACGATCCGTTATTGGGAGTTTCGAGATTTGGCACCTGAGGAACGACACGTTCCACCGGAGATGGTGCTTTTGGTAAAGTCGAGGAACACAGGAGCGAGTTTATCAGATGATGGTGAACATTTCGAGTAGCAGTTTGATGTCAGAGTTATTCAGATTGGCTGATTTAGGGACAATTAAGAGCTATTTTTAGATATGGACACGGTTTTCTATTAATTACTGCTTGGATTTATTGATATTGACATGTAATGGTGATGGCTTGCATTCTTCTTCGGATGCCTAAGGTTAGTTATGAGTTGTTTTGGCTTGGCGGCCTTCACTCGGGGATAAATCTGGGAAACTTGTGGGTCAAGGCGAAGATTTTTTGTGTAAACAGAATTCAAGACTCGGCTGGTGGTCAGATCAAAACAAGTGTTTTGTTTTTATTTATTATACAACGCACAACAAGAACTGTTGATCTTCACTATGTAAACAGTGCAGAAATCTAATCTATAGTAATATTTAATATATTTATTTTTGAATTTTTGAATAAATTAAATGAGAAAAGACGAAAGGCCGCTCTTTTTAACAAATATTGCAAGTGGTATTGGAAGAAATATTTTGAAACTCCATCTGGAAAGGAATTGGTAAAGTTGTTAAAATTTACAGTAGTTTTCAAGATTTTGCTTCTTCTTACATCATTGGATAACAAAATTAATTTTGAATACGGGAGTACTCCTGGATCTGGATAGTGTTTAGTTCCAGAAGTTTAAGTAAACAAGACTTTAGACAATCTGAATTCGGAAGAAAGATGGTCTTTTCCGGGGAAGAGAAATCTAAATGGTCAATGGTCTAAATCTATGTTGGAAAATAGAAATAATTTTCCGTGTTAGTTCCTGGTGATTTGGGAAAGCTCACCTTTTCCTTTGTAAAACCCAACAAAGTCAATGGCTTCAACCAAAAGAACATGTTTTTTGACTACCGACTGTATATTAGATAGTACTGTACAAGACAGATCTAATGATAATGATAAAAAGACGATAAGCAGGAGAGACTTGTAGGTAGTGTGTCTAAATGTGGATGGACTAAGATATCTTCTACGGATCTGGAAGGTTCTGCTTGGACGGGAGGTTTGGAGGGAAGAAGGAGTGATGATGAAGTTAAAACCAACGTTCCAGAAAAACAGTTCAGGTCAAAAATTTTGGAAAAAGTAGTTGATGGCCTTTCGCCTATAGAGTAGAAGAGGTGTGCGTTCTTCTAAATCTGTAACAAATCGGTTCAAAAAAGGAGAAATAAATGTATCTTGCCTTCATATTTTCTTGATTTAGACCCAACAGAAAACTTTTTTCTTTCTTTTTCTGAAAATGAAAAGTTCATCAAGTTGGCTATGACTTTCAGATGAAAGAAGAAGAAGCGAAACAGGGATGATGCTTTCTTTGACAGATGTCAGTTGTGTTTTGCGAGTGTAATGTCTTTTTTGAGTTGAATTTTATTTTCTGTGGAATTTAATTTTTTAATTAAATATAAAATAAATGTCAAAAATGTCACTTCTTAACGTGGTCCTAACCTAACTTTTGTCATTGATTTTCTAAGACATTCACAATGTTGTGAAAAATTCAGAGGTTACTTGATCAACTTTTCAATTGAACACCCGATGTATCCTCTTGTATTTTTTCACAGTAATTTATTGTCTTTTCTCTTTCTTTCAAAACAAAACATCTAAGTCGAATTGGTGATCTCCTGGATTACCCGATTTATGTCTACTAGAAATGTATGTTCTAAAAAAAAACAAAATCACACTTTATTCTTTTTTGGTGGACTTTTGCATAAAATCCTCCCCGAATCTGCACGATTTGCTCTTTGCATTACTCGGCTCTCGTATTTTCCTGTACCTCACCACAATTTATTACCTTTTCTCTTCCTTAAACAACTTTTTCTGTTTGAAACGCAGAAACACAACGTATTTCTTTGTTTTAGAAACACCTTTTTAATTAGTTTTTTATTTCCTCCATGATGCCGATGACTCGTTTGCGGTAATTCGACAAACTCTTAGGTTTCAATTAAAAATAGTGATGTTGCGGTCACTAATTCGGCGAATCGAAAATTTGAAAAATATCGATCCCTCAACGAAGAGTTTTGATAATTTCGCGTTGTGTAAAATTGGACTTTTTATACCAATTGTTTGTCGTTGTTCAGTAACGAATGCGTTTTTACAAGATCCACAAAAAGTAATCAACCGTCTAGAAAAAAAAAAACTCTTAGATAACGTCTTAGTACACTTCAGTGTGTTTCGAAACGGCTTTGAACGTGTGTCTGTTTGTTGCAGTGGTGGAAAACGTGGTGCCAGGCAGGGTGCAGTCTTCGTGGTCCTCCTCCGGTGAGTCTTTTCCAGTTGTCTTTTTGGTCACCCATTACGGCGAAATTTTACGCCGGCCATTACCGCGGGCGGACTCGCAGGCGAAAATAAAAATAAGTCAAAAATCCTTCGCCTCCATTAAGCGTGAAATTTTATCGTTACTGCGAAAAATTTGTCTGTTATTGTCGAAAATGGCCCCAAATAGAGGAAAAAAGGGGCACCGGGTCCGCTTCGCTCGTTATCCAGCATTACCGCCGTAAATTCGCATTATTATAATCATTAGCGTCGGGCGAAAAATATTTTGCGGTGGTAAAAATAACACAAAGAGGCGACTCCGGGCCCCGTCCATGTCATTTACCTCCCGCGGTCGTGTTATATCAGATGTTACGGTTCCACCTAGCATTGTGATTTCGCCGTAGCAGAAAAGAGGACGTCTGTTGGCGCAATTAGCGCGCCACGTAATCGCGAAAAAATCCGGGACCCGGAGTCGTCCGGGTCCCGCGGGCCTCGTCGACCCAGATCCGTCCCTTCGCACGCACTTCCGTCATGTCTTTAAGTTCATTACGGTCGTGATGCTCGAGGCCTTGCGGCTCTCATCATCGGCGAAACACAACAAACACCCGCGTAATCAAGCCGTATTACTTCACACGACCTTCGATCCGTTATAAAGTTATTACGTGTGCCATCGATTGATCGCCGAGCTCTTCGTCCCTCAACCCCACGACAGGTGGCCCGGACCGATTCACGATCTCGTAATCGCGGATAAATGTGACCTTCCGGTTTTCCTTCGCCGGGAAAACTGGAAAACGCCGCCGGCGGAGCGATTTGTTTGTTTTGAATTTTTTTGGGATCAGGAGTCGGCCGGCGAAATTGTTCATTAGCATATTTGCATGTTATTTCGTTTTTGCTGGTGCCGTCGGAGGACCCGGGGCACTTTATGATCTGCCGAATTAATGCGCGAAGGTTGTTTCTGATGAGGCACGCGACGGTGCATTCGAATTTATTGGTGGAGTTTAATGGCGAAGAGTGAGCTTCGCCGAAATTAAATTTATTTCGGGGCCGAAACGTCGAGATCCGCAAGCTGTTAACATTTTATGAAGGTGCAAAAAGAGGAAACAACGACAAGAATTCGGAGGCGAGGTGTTTGAGGGATTCTTCTTCTACTTCAATAACAGTAGGTGTTTCCTCACTAGGGAGTAAAAATAAAATCGTCACGTTGACAATTCTCAAAAAAAGTATTATACAGGGTGTCTTAAAATGATCGTATTTCGAGTTCGGGGCTTAGTAGGGGACATCCTGTTGACCAAGTAAAAATGTTTTAAAAAATTGCTGTCAATTTGAAAAAAATATCAAAGTTGCCAATATTTGTTCAAAAGTACATACCTGATTAATATTCTAGCTATGTTGTACTTCTCTTTTGAACAAAAATTGGAAAAATAAAACTTTCATTTGTTTTTTCAAGAAATGTCTTTTCATTTATATTTTAATATTTTACATAATCATCCTCACCACATTTCAAAATGAATGTCAACCATTTATATTTTTTATTTGAAGAAAACATGATGAAAAGTTTGAACCTTCAGACTCATATATCTTTGTAAAGACCCCCCCTATATTTTTTATTTTATTTTTTCGAGATTCCTGAGATTTTTCCCTACAAGCCCCCCGACTTGGAATACGTAAATTTTGCGACACCCTGTATCATTAAGAGTGGAAGTGAGTCTTTTTGTGCTAAGCCTGGAGATTGAAGACCGAGGCAAAGTTGAGGTCGCCAAATGGGCGAAGCACAAAAAGACCTACTCTGCGTACTTTACTTGTGCACGATTAACCCAACAAACCGAGACAGCCCAATAGAATCTATTCTTCTATTGAAAAAATCCAAATTCTACCATGATTGCTTTCCAATAGCGTTCCTTCTTCAGACCACCTAGACCAACACCTCAACACCGTTGCTCCGTTACTGCCCACACGACCACTAATCTCTCTAATTGAAATTCCTGTAATCCGGTCTCTTGCGCTACTCTTTATATTTTGACGGAAGTCTCGTACATTGATTTTTGAAGATTTTTGATTAATTAGTGCGAGCCAGTTTATTAAATTAGCAAGCGTGCTCTCGAATTAGCGATTATCTCCGCCGCATTTACCACATCTCTTGCATATTATGTTTAATAATTATATGAAAATATGGACATAACAAAATAGTTTCAAAAATGACATTTCTGATTATTTTAATGTCAGTTATGAATAAATTTGAATTCGTTTATGTATTAATAGATCGCGTAACAGATGTTGGGTAAAAAATGGTTGAAAACGATTCCCGGTCGGTGTATTTTTTCCGGTCCGGATCTGGTTTGTTTACTGGTTATAGTGGAGCAACAACTCACAGACCTAATAATAGTTCGATCGAAATCGATTCGGCACCTACCGTTAGTCACCATTGGTGGTAAAACATTCTGAAGTAATCTTAACGAGAATAAATTTGTTCGTGGATGTGAAATGGTAACGTTAAGACGAACAAACACCAATAATATCGATGCGTTTAGCGGCCATTAGCATATCTATTAGTCGTGCACTAATCGATAATAAGTGTCTGAAAGTATTAATCATTTTTTTAAACAATTTTAATGATAAACGCAGCGCCGGACCGTAGACCTTTCGACCGTAGATTAGGAGTAACTGTGAATGAAGAGGACGAGTCAAAAGTTGTGGAGGAAAGAATCGCGCGGTGCCCTCGATCGGAAGCCGTTCCCGATCGAAGTCTGAAATTCAATTACCGGAGGCTCGCTGAAACCATCACAAAAAGCTCTATTAGAATTAATGAACTGTCCGTCGTGATGCTATTAAGCAGATTATGATTGAAAATTAATCGGTTCAAGGAGATAACTTTCATTAACAAATCAATTTGTAATAGACAAATAGGAGCTTTTACGGCGCTATCTTCCCATCATCGTCTCCATCAAGGAATTGATGGTTTTGCGACAAAAAACGGCACTACCTCGGGCCGCTCATAAATTTCGCGATGATTTATTTCTTTTCCGGGCAATTTGCTAATACGAGAGTTGGAAAATTGAAAATTTATCCGAAAACCTTGAGAGAGAAGCCTTTTGTTGCAGAAAAAATATCTACCACTTGACCATATTATTCTGTAAAATATGTTAGGAAATGTTCAGAACTATGTAGTTTCGAGTTGTTTTTCCAAAATTTCAAAATTTTTAAATATCTTAGGGAAAGCTAAGAATATTTTGCAAAGAAATTTTTAAAAGTGCACCCTTTCTGTTTTGTTTCACATTTATTAGATATTTTGAAAGATTTTTAAAGAAAGAAATAAAAATAAATCCATTTTTTTTTCAAAAATTGTCAATTTGGGGACCTCCTGGATTACCAAATTTATGTCTGGTTTACAAGCAGAACTACAGGGTGTAATTGAAAAGCACGGAATAATTTTAACCACGAGCTACTGGGTTCATGTAGAACTCTGAAAAAATATTTAAAAAATTCTGTCAAAAAAATAAATAAAATGACATTTAATTTTTGACATAGAATTTTTTAAATATTTTTTCAGAGTTCTACATGAACCCAGTAGCTCGTGGTTAAAATTATTCCGTGCATTTCAATTACACCCTGTATACTTCATAGTTTATTTTCTCATTTAATAATTTTTACATAATGTATTAATTATATCCCAAGTGCAAAATTTTTTATCGGAATTTTTTTTGCTAATGAACGAAAACATCCATAAATGAGGTCAGAAGACCAATTATTAGTAAATAAGAGCACGAGACAAAGTCGAGGGCTTTTATTTGATAATAATTGGTCTTCTGACCGAATAATTTATGGTTGTTTGAGTTCATCATTCTAATAACAACAACCTAGATTTTTCAACAATGTCAACAAATACAGGGTGATTCTGAAATAAGTTTGGAAAAAAAATGTGGAGTATCCTTTACACAAAATAATTCTGCGTAAATGACTTTTGCAGGTGAAATCAAAAGGATGGAAATTACCCAATATCCTTGTGTTTCCAACGCCTATGAATAGGGAAAATTTGTCCGAATTTGTTCACTTCATTAGCAACCATTGTTACATCAACTCCACAATGAAGTCGTAGGTGCAAGCACACTGCTTTGTAAATGTTTCTATGAAAATGATCGAGAGGAGTAAGGTTACGTTTGTGACTGACGGGCACCTTTGATTGTTATTGTTGCTAAACTACCAAGAAAATCAGGTAATCACGTTTAACTCAGCAGCGTACTAGCAATTTTGACCAAATTTTCAATCATTTGTATCTCGAAAATGAAAAAACTTTTATAAGAAAATTTTTTTGTCTATGACTTCTTCTCATCATCACCAATTACCGGTTTTTTTCCAAACTTATTTCAGAATCACCCTGTATAATAAATTATTATTTCAGTTTTTTCAAGTTTTTCAAAATATGGTATCTCTATGACCATCTAAAATAAATTTAAAGGAAATACTCTATTAAAGACTCTGACCTAACCTGATTCAGCTCCACCTTAGAATTTGACAATTTGACGTTTGTTATTCGGGAATATTCTCCTCAAGAAATGCAAGTAGATACATCAAATAAATGTCAACGGATTATTAAAAAAATTAAAATTCAAAGTAGTTTTTTTTCCCTTTCTCCTGACTTGTTCTGTGAGCGATTTGTACTGGAACAATTTTTAAATGTCTTTCGACGAGTCTGAATTTGTCTTTGCTTCGTGGTCGCGTCTTTTTGGAATTTTTGGAAAAAAGAAGCTCGAACTCGTTCGAAAAAAGATGAAGTTTTATTAATTAGAGCTCGGCCAAGCATTCTAAAAATCACACCCCCCACGGGTCGTAAGCCAAAAATGATGGCACATTAATAGCGGTGGGATTATTAAGTCGTCCTGGAAATGAAATTTATCGCCGTCGTCCCGCCGGACCTTTGTGCTATTAGGCAAATCGGGCGACCGCTGCGCCGCATAAAAATCCTCCGGTGCGGCCATTCCTAATTCGAATTTATGGTCGCGGTCCGTTTCGGGGCGACTTCAACGCCACACCAGACGACGTCTCCACCGTGCACGGCAATAAACCCCAACCGGATACGCTCGGACACCTCGTGATGTGTCAGATTTGTCCCGCGAAAAAACGCCTCTCTAATGGCGCGCCGGACAAAGGAAAAAACCTGAGAAATTTTAATTTCAAACTAATTTGCCACCACGAACCGGTCATGCATTATTGGTCGTCTCTGGTTAAAGACGGTCGTGGTTTTTTTTTTTTACCATCCTCTCCCATCTCTTCCAGTGTGTTGCGAACAGGTGTCTTCCATCAGGCAAAAACTGGACTTTAACTTTATAATACGTGGATCTGTCCTGCTGAATGCTCCGTGAGTCACAGTGACAGATTAAACGTTATTGCTGAAAGGACCAAGGCCGTGTAATTCACGAGATGAACTTTCAAGGTACTCGCGCGCATCATTGCGTCTGAAAAAAAAAGCGCTGGAGAGGAGACATTTTTGTCGGAGATGGAGAAAACCATCGAGTTGGTAAAGTGCGATTTGGGTCGGGAATCTGACAGATTTCGTACAAATTGTCTGTAACGGGTAGAGAAGAGAGATGGACGAAAGGTCTTTCTTCTATAATGTATATAATATGATCCCCAACGAAGATCAAGTGGTGTTAGATACTGAAATCTCGCTGGTTGCTCCGTCGACGAAATGCCGCAAACAGAACTGAATGGAATAGATTTAGATTTGATCGCTTTTTATGAAACTACTACAACAAATCTTTTTGTTTATTAAGAAATGCATCATCTCTTACAATATCACAAGTTTTTACATTATTTTTTGATGATGATGTATTCAAAGTATTGACTCGTGCAAATGCTTCCAACTATTTCTCACAGTGTAACATCATTATGACCCTTCCAAAAGAAGTCAAGAGGTGTTAGATGCTGAAATCGTGCTGGTCACTCCATCGAGTTTTGCTAATTAACAACTTTCAAATAAATCTTGTCCAAAATGAGACATTTTACACATACTCTCTCGGTCAAAAATAAATTCGACGATTGTTTTTTTGTGATTTTTATCTTGCGTAGCATTTTTAACACCTCCACTTTCACCGCAACGAGGTCCGTAATGGGACGCAAATTCCTAAATGAAATGCAAATGTCTTTTTATCTTCTCTGATCTCAAACATATTGTCATGGATAAAATCTCTTTCTTCGAGTTAATTAAGGCATTTTGAACAAATGTAAATTGCCGACACGCTAAAATTTGTTTGTAATTTTTTTTTTTTCAAAAAAGACCCAAGTGTATAATTTCTTGTGAATTGGTGAGTTTTCGGGTGAGTTTTTTGTCCCGAGGCGTCGTGACGTAATGTGGGGGTTCGACTCGGGTCTTAATCCCGGGCCCCATCTGCGCCTCGGGCCCCTCAGAGGAGGGCCCGAACAAGACGTCGACTGACAAATCGCGCCGGGGAAATGGTAAAACTCCGGATTACGGCATAACTGTCCGGTTAATTGCAGTATAACGACCTCCGCCGACAATTAATTAATTTGCCGATGTCTTCGAGCATTAATTAGTGAGAGTATCGGTCCGAAAGAATGGGCGCGATTATCTGGGAATTGGCAATAAATCGCGCAATTCTCGAAACCGTACGGAATGTGTGACCCTTCGGCCACCTCGACAACAATAAAACCACGCGTGGACGACTTCGCCGTCGGCTGCTTTTTCGGCCAAACCGTCCGCATAACGGACCTCCGGAATGTTACTTAGTAATTTAATTATGGCCGAGCGAATCTCATAATGAGGTTATTTTATGTGGAAAAAATCCCGATGAAATATGGAAGCCGCATACGTAATGCTTTCCAGCCAATTAAAAACGTGGAAGTCTTGACTTCCTCCGTTAGGCGGCGGCCGCAAATCAACGCTCGCGGTGGTCGAAGACGCTGCCGACGACCGTTCCAACCCCGGAGTCTTCACTCTTCATTTTCTTCGGGCGAGTCCGTCTTGACGTTTGAGCGATGCCAGTGAAAATGATCTGGGTCGGTAATTGCAGTAATCGATGATCAAGATTCCTGCAGCTGCAGGACGGGTGTGGCTCAGTTTTCGAGATGAACTCTCATCACGACCACAATTTTGGTAATCTGATGCGACGGCGGTTCGCATTTTTAGCGCAACGAGGGATTCCCAGATGAGGTTAGGTGTTTGTCTAGACGTTTAATTAGTTTCGAACGAGTCAACAGAAGCAGTACGTGTTTGGAATTTGATGGGGAAATTTAAATATCCATTTAGAGAATTTTTTGGCTCCAGAGAAATTTTGTTGGACCGAATCTGGCTATTTTAGTGGCCAATTCGTTCATTTCGTATTGTGTGGAGTTCAGTTTCGGTGAGAGGTGAAGTTTTGCTTTGAGAACCTGGAGACTTCCTCCTAGGCTAGTTAGATTGAAAATTTAAACAAAAAATCGGTTGGAAGAGATGTTTAATTAGTTTCAAACGAGTCAACAGAATTGGTACGTGCGTGAAATTTAATGAAGGAAGTTAAATATCTAGGCGGTAGAGAGATCTCGTGAATTTTTTGTCCCCAAAGAAATTCAGGTGGACAAAATCTGGCCCTCATCGTGGCCAGTTGTTCATTTGGATTGTGTAGAGTAGAGGTTTTTTGGTCAAATGTGACCAAAATTGTTTTGAGATGGAAACCTGGACACTTGAATTAGATTAGTAGAAAATTTGGACAAAAATGGATTAGGAAAGACATTTCATTAATTTCAGGCAGGTCAAACAGAATCGATACGTGTCTAAAATTTGATAACGAAATTTAAATATTTAGGCAATCGTGAGACATCTGACATATTTTTGGCGCCTAGAAAAATTCTGTTGGATCAAATCTGGCTGTTTTAGTGGCCAATTTGTTCGTTTAATTTTGTTTGAAATTGAATTTTAGTCAAACGTGAGGCATAGCTTGGGGATGAGAATCCAGAAAACTGGTTAGATTAAAAATGTAAACAAAAAAGTGGAGATTAGAAACGTTTAATTAGTTTAAAACAAGTCAGCAAAATTGGTACGTGCGTGTAATTTTACCATGAAATTTAAATATCTAGACGATAATGAGAAAATGAATGAATTGTTTGCTCCCAGAGAAATTCAATTGGACAAAATCTGGCTTCTTTAGTGGCCAGTTCTTCATTTCGTATTGTGCATATTAGATTTTTGGTCAGATGTGAAATTTTGATTTCTGGGAAGCTAGTTAGTACATTTAGTACATTTAAATAATGATCTGGTGAATTTTTTACTACCAGAGAAATTCACTTGGATCAAATCTGGCTCTTGTAGTGGACAATATGTTCATTTCGTATTGTGTGAGGTGCGGAGTTTTGCTCAGGGATGAGGATCTAGACACTGCGATTTCAAGGAAGCTAGATAGTTTAAAAATTTAGAAAAAAAATTGGTGAACATGTTGTTTGGCCCCAGAGAAATTCAATTTAATCAAATCTGGCTCTTGTGGTGGTCAATTTGTTTGTTTCGTCTTGTGTAGAATAGAGTTTGGGGGAGATGAGAAGTTTTGCTTAGAGATGAGGACCTGGACACGTGATTTCCAAGAAACGAGTTAGATTGAATACTCAGACAAAATGTCAGCAAAAAAGGACGTTTAAACGCTTCCAAATAAATCAATAGAATCGGTACGCGGCTAAAAATTAACAATTTTTAATATCGAGGCGGCAGTGAGAGATCTGGTGAATCGTTTGCCCCCACAGAAATTCAATTGGATCAGATTTGGCTCTTTCGGGGGTCAATTTGTTCGTTTCGCTTTGTGTACAGTAGAATTTTGGTCAGAGGTGAAGTTTCGCTTCGGGATGAGGACCTGGACGCTTCGCGATATCCGGAAAGGCAGTCGAACCGAAAATTTATACAACAAAGCGGTGAGAACTGCTCAGAATGTCGGCTAATTTGTCCCACGAAATTCCCATGGTGGAACAATCGAAGTGGAGTTAACTGTGCATTCCCGAGAGCGGGTGTCTGACCCCCCCGGACCGATCGGGCAACTCCCACGCGAAAACCTCGGCCCCCGGGAGAGGTACCCTCGTACGGGGTGACCGTGCAAGCGCAAAATCAACATTTAATAATGGCGCACCATGGGTACATACAACACATACACCTGAGTTTGCCGAGCTTGTTTCCATTCCCAAGGTAATTATTACGCGGGAGCAAATGTTTACCTTTTGTTGTTTATTTAAAGGTCTCGTGATATGAAACAAAAGAGTGACAAGTGCAAGTGCAACAACCGGTCGACGGTCTGGAGGCGGTGGATCGTTTCTCTTCGCATATATGCACACATGCACGTCGCCGCGAAAGTGTATTGCGGAAAATTCGCGCGCCATATGGAGCGGTCGAGTTGGCGGGTTCGCTCGCGGTTTTTTCTGGGCGAAAAGTGATGATGGAGGACCCGGGAGGATTTCGGCGGCGTCCTGCCGGGACGAATGCATAAATTAATAATTTATTGCACGTAAACCTCGGCGTGGAGTAATGAACGGTAGATGGTAAAACCCGTTGCCCAATAAGTCAAAAGCAAAAATTGATTTATGTGCCGGGGCATGGCTCATACGCACCCAGAGACGTGCCGCCACAAAGGCGAGGACCGAAATGGGCCCACCTTTTTCGAAACTGGAGGTCAAAGTGTGTGAGAAAGGCTCACAAAGACCAATGATTTATCCGAACGATTTCGAAAAAAAAAACAAGTTTTCCCAAAAACTAGCAGTTTTTGTTCTATTTGTGGGTTCAATGGGACATAAATCGGGTGAATCTGCAGGTCACTGAACTGGATACATTTTTGAAAAAGACATTTTTTACGCAGAATGACATTTTTTTATCCAACCCAGAAGTCAAAGATGTGACAATTTTCATTTTGTGATTTTGAGATCGTTTTCGTTTAGTGATTTTTCTTCTCAACTTCTAAAACTTTGAGTAGTTGAAGCACTAAACACCGTTCACATTGTTTTGGCGTAATGGGAGGCCATGATTTATTTTTTTAACGTTGGACACGCTGTTTGATTTCCGTCAGTAAAGTGCCTGACATGCGGACTTATCAAAATGAATGTTGCTGAATTTCCCGCCATGTCTGAGTAGTTTTCTATTGTAAACTAGTAAAACTGACAACAATGCACTAGACATTGACGCTATTTATAACCTCAAACTTTGAAAAACATTACAGACAGCTTTACTACCAAATTAAAGGCAAAATTTCCATGGCCTCCTATTATGCTAAAACAACGTAAAATTTTCTTTGTAGTTTAATAAAGTCATTGTCGCTTTTTAATTTTCTAGGTCTTAAAAATCACCAATTTTTGAATTTGTTTTCAAAATGATTATTTTTTTAAATTAGGTATCGTAAATCTTCAAGAGTTTAGATGTTTTGAAAACTTTCCTAATTTCCAAGGTAAGTAGTTCATTAAGATGGATACCTAATGAAAAAAAAAAAAATAATAAAAAAAGCCGTGCCAAAGTTTTGAAAATACTGACTAAGAAAACTGTCTAATTTTCGTGTGCGGCGTTCCGCAAGGTTGCAGCCTTAGACCTCTGTTATTCATCATTTTTCACATAAACAATATTGTCAATAGAATTTCTTTGGTGCAAATAATTTGACGGATTTTACACTTTTGAGGTGCTTCAAATCACTTTTGAGTCTGTTTACAAACTTGGTCCCTTCTATAGTACTCGACAGTATTTCTTTTAACATATTTCAAATTCGGCCTCGAAAAACATCATATTTTACATATTTGAACTTGTTTAAAAAAAATCTTACATAAGAGATACTATCAAGGAATTGCATTGCATTATTTTTGATTTGTAAAACAATTTATTATTTTGTAAGTTTTTCACACTTGCTTATTTTTTCTTGAATATTTTCTCTGGAGTTCCACAAGGTTTCAGTATTAGACCTCCGCTATTCATCATCATGTATAAAAGATATTGTATTATTTTAACTCAAAAAATTTTCTTCACTTTTTGGGGTATTTCCAAACTTCTTTGATTATTATTTACTTCTCCAGATTATTTCTTTTAACATATTTCAAATACAGCCTTGAAAATATCATATTTAACATATTCAATTTTTTTCCAAAAAAATTCTAATTAAATTCTTCATTACATTCTTCTCAAATACATTAATTTTCATCATTCAACTCATCTGACACCGTAAAAATGGTTTGTAAAACATTTTAATTTATTTCAAAACTTATCCACACTTATCTGGAGTGACGCAAGGTTGCATTGTCAGACTTCCGTGATTCATTACGATGAATAACAGAAAAAATAAGTAGAATTGATTGTACAAAACTGATTAAAAATCGTACGAAAAATCTTTGAAAATCAACATTAACAAAGTTGCTTTCTTTTCCGCAACAACAAGAGGTGGAGTACCGCAGGTTTGCATTCTTAGACCTACTCATCAAAAACGATGCTTTCAATTAAATTATTTAGAAAATACTTTTGCTACTGACTTTCAAAACTCTTAACACACGTACAATTACTACTCATTAATAAATTTCATGTGGATTACCGCAGGTTTGCAAAATGAGACCTATGTTATTCATTTTTCAAACGATATTATCGATTCAATTTTTGTTGTCCTAACAAGAAGAGAAAAAAGAGGAATTCACGGAATTAGCGTAAAAATTGTTGTGGATTTGTTTTCTTTTTTTTTGTGCGATTCAGTCGAACGGATGAGCCTGAAAAGTGGTTATCACGGGCGAAAAAATCTCCGACCTTCACCTTCGTCTTCCAATATGGCGTCCATCATGTCTGGCCGGCTCGTGACATCAGATTTAAATAAATCGCGAGTCGCCGGCGAGTTGGCCGCGGCCGTTTTGTTTCGGTCGTGGGCGAAGGGTCGGAGGTCTCGCGGCGGCGTTGGCGGCATTTGTTGCCCCCGAATGGTCAAATTCGCGAAGAGGAGGGCCAGAGGCGGTCATCAACTCTTCTTCGACGGCAACAAACGAGCAAACAGGGAAGTCGACTTCCCGATATTCTAATCGACCCAAACAATGGCCGTCGATGGTCCTTGAACCGCGACGGCCACCGCGGACTCAATTACAAGAAATTAACCGTCGAGATTGGCAATTTTTTCGCGCGCAATTACCGAAAACGTTCCGAAATGGAGCTTCAAATCGTTTCCTTCCCGCGAGCCGCGCGATTCCACGAAGCGGCGGAGCGGGGGCGGGAAATATTTTAATCGCGGCGGCGGCGGCGGCAGTGCGGGGACGGCGATTCGCGGATGACGGGGCCGTTCCGCGTCCAAGTACACTGAACTTTAATTCCACCAACTATCTTCATTGTAATCAAATTTTATTAGCGTTGCCACTCAAGTCGAAAATAGATTTTTTTTCGGCCGTGGCCCGTAGCCAAACCAGTTCCCATTCAATCTTAGGGCCCTATTATTGCGATTTTTTCGATTGTCAATTGAAAACAATCGCAGCCGTGCCCGGTCACTCTCGAAGGACGAGGAGGCGGCTTCGGAAAAGCGTCAGAATCGACGCGAACGGGACGCGCGTCTCTCATGGGTAGCGTGATGTTTGCAGCGATCGGAAAAAAATTCGACGACACGAAAATCGAAGATTTATAGTTATTCAGGAATTCGTGTGACGAATGAGAAATTCGCAGCCACATTCTTGGCTAAAACTTCACCTCGGGCTGTACAATACCGATTGAACTATAACATTTTGTACCGATCGAGGAAAAAAGTTGTTACCTTGAAGACGATTCGATGTCAAATATTTGAAAACAATTAACGTACATTTCGGATGCGTATTAACAGACGTTTTAATTTATTTGCAAATAAAAAACTTGTACTTGAAATAACTGTTTTTCTAAAAGCAGAAAAGCAAATAAGGTGTGGACGTTGAGGACGGAGTAAATTTGAAAAAAAAAGTTTTGCTAATAGTGTTTTCGAAGGACGAACGGTACTCGGTACGAGTAATTAAGAATATTTTCGATATGATTCGGTTAATGCCAAGTAGCTGTCTATTTTGTTGTAACAACGGTGATTTATTTCTTCGAAAAAAATTCAAAATATTTACTGGAAAATATTTATTGGTTTAATTTTTTTTTCTTCAAACATCAGTAAAATATGACACTATAATGCTAAAGTGTCACTTAATTGTCATGGCATCTGACGAGCGGCAGATAAAATAAACTAGATAAATCATTTGAAATTCTTTACTAAAATTTTAACAAATTCGTTTCTGGATCTGACATATCTACATACAAAAACTACAAAGTCTATCCAAATTAAAACGGATTGACAGATGAATAATTATAAAAAGAAATTTCGAATTTTCTTCTCAGCGTTGTTTATACTAGTCATAGTCATAGTAACGCTTTCCAAAACGAGCTGCATTAATTTATCAGTCAACCCAATTTTCTACATCATTTTTGCTGCTAATAACGTAATATACAATTATGTATTCCATAAATAAGTTCTCCAAAATATTTTATAAAAAGGAAAAAAGGTGTCCTGCTTTGTCAAAATTATGCAGCAACATAACCGGTATTTAAAATTCTGATTTGGAAGTAATGCTCATCATCGGTATTCTCCAGATTTGGCCCCATTAGAAGCCAGATTTTTTTTAAAGAATTGTAACAAATAAAAATTTTTTGTCGTCTTTATATTGGACCAAAATGTTCTCTTCAAAACGTGTCAAAACTACAAATATTGCGCGAAGGACAGAAATGTTCTTGTGTTTTATGTTTATGCAAAGTGTGTTCGAGTTCCATTTTGTTGAAACCATTTCGTTTCGATCCTTTTTTCTCTTCTTAGTTTTCAAAAAAAAAAAAATGAATAAAAGAAATATTTGGCCCAAAAATTCCTCATTTGCAAATACAATGGTTATGTAAGGTTTTCTTTTATTCTCACTTGTCATATACACTTTTAATATTCATTGCATCATAAGTAAATGTAATGTGACATGCCGTCCATATAAATGCCTTTATTTTGTAAGACACAAAAATTGAACTTGAACATTTTCGTTCCACAAAATACCAAAACTGCAAGATCACTAGGTAAGTTAATTTAATCCAAAAAATTTGAACATCAAAAAATATTTGAAGTGGAAAAACTTTTTGAAAAACAATCAGTAGTAACATCCCCCATCAGTGTCGACAATTTGTCCTATTTCTTGAAAAATATATTTATGAATACGACAATGCACCGTTTAATACGTTTTTCTGCAATATTTTTCTTTCAAAAAATATAGTCCGATCAAATTACTGGCAAATTGGAATTTCAGCCAATCTGATCGGTTTAGATAAAACTAATTAAAGGAAATAATCAATTTCCTGTCTCAAAGTCTGACATTTACTGCCAAGTAAAAAATTGTGATCCAAATTTTATTTGCTCGAATTAAAATGCAACTGCTTTTTTTTGTTAACATCCTGTTAGGTCAAAAACATATTTTATCTACTTTGAGTTACAAATAGGCTCATTATTACCGAAAACAGTTTAATAATGAAGCATATTATTAAACTGTTTTTGGTAATTTTTAGGTTTTATTATATTGGCAAAATCAGCCGTTTGACGTCAGGCGTCAAGGTAACCAGTGACACTACGAAGTAAATTTAGTAAAATAACCTTACATTTTTGTGAAAACTGTCTGTTACCAACCCACGCGAAAGTCCCTAGTCTAATATGAAAACTTGAACAGCTGAAATTTCAGGAATTAGTAAAGCAAAGCAGATAAAATAGTATATTATACTCGTTTAATAAGACGTATTATCACATTCGTTCCGTTAAAGTACTTCTCGGTACGCTCGTCGTGCTTTAAACACACTCATGTGATAATAAAGCGTATTATTAAACTCGTATTATAATATGCTATTCTACATTGGCCACTTGTCATAATATCGAATGTGGTACATGGTATTGATGGAAAATATTTTACCGATTGATTAATGTTTGAATTTATTCCCTTTTTTTTTCTTCGTTATTTTTAGATATTTGATCTCTGATCTGGTCCGTCACTTTCTTCGCCTCACGTTATAGGCAACGCATTCTTCCCACGTTCAGTCTTACAATCATCTTTATCTCTGTTTAACTTGCAGAAAGCTTCGACAATTTTTGCGTTCGTCAAGTTTCAGCACAGAATATTTATTTGTGCATTATTTTTAGTGCTTTTCTTCTAATTACTTGAAGACACTTTGCATCCCAGACGGCACATCGTAAACCGCTCTACTCTTTTTTTCTCAACGTCTGGGAAGAATTTCTTTCGAATTTCGAAGGAAACCAAAATCCAGCATTTTCCTCTTTCTTTTCGAAATAGACAAGTTTGCCACCAAAAATGAGTCAGATCTTTTGGCCCCTCGACCGCCCCCACTCGTAGCGTTTTTCGGCGAAGTCGCAGCCCTCGAATTCCGCACGTCCTCGTCCGTGGCGAACAACTTCCGATGCGCCGCATCGAAATCGCAAAGGCGTGGTGTTCGCGTCAAGTGGGTTCCGTCGTTCTCACGCATAGATCTTACTCGAACCGCATATCCAATACGCCAAGAAGTGATGTGTGTAGATGTCTAGATCTCGGCAGCACACTTATTAGTATTCACCGATAACTCGACGCGTTGCGAATCCACAATGCGCCAATTATGCGAGAGTATTCGAGCGAGAGAAGCGCGCATTGTTTCACGAAATGTGGATTGGGAAATCCTCCGATTAAATTCGGAACGCGCCCGTCCAACACACAAAAAAAATTGGCACGACGAAGAAGAGGTGGACGGCGGCGCAAGGGTGCGCCCGAAGACCGCCGCAATTAACCGCGGCGCACCGCAAGGTGAATCGCTAAATTCGCGATTGTGCCGTCGCAAAACGGACAATCAAATCGAAACGTATCATGAATGAACCGCCGCCGCCGCGCGAGACGTGCGCTCGTCCTCTTCGGCCACCATAAATAAACCATAATTACACAACCGCAGACTGATTGCCAACACAAACACTCGGTCGCAGCGTTTCGCCAATAAGAGGAGACGACAGAACAACACCAGAGCACAATGTACGTAATCATATTATTTATTTATTTATTTACAATAAATTCCTGAGCAAAACAATTGCAATAATTAACAACAGTTCATATAATTTACTCGTATAAATCCTAGATACAGTAAGTTGTTAAAAAACACAAAAAAAAATCATCAGGGACAGGATGAACGTCTCGTTTTACAGTAATAGATTGATATATACAAAAAAAGAAAAGAAATTAAAATAAGTACATGATGTCGCTAGTGCTAGGGACAAATAAAACCCAGGATGTGAGGGGGTAAAAATACTGTGTATATAAAATGACGGATTACATAAATAAAAGATAATTAAAAATGGCACGGCGCGCTAATTTATGTACGGTTGTGATTGTGTTGGTGGTGTTGTTGTTGTTGTTGTGTGCGTGTGAAGAAAGAACCTAATCGGGGGACACGAGGAATGCAACATCTCACAACCCGATCGAGAGAACGTGTAAAAAACAGTTAAAAAGGTGACATCAAACCCCACGCTAAATGAAACAAACTACAGTAACGATTAATTTAACTTAAACAAGTACATGAATTCTTGTCTAGCAGTGAGAAGTACGTAGGTCATAAATCTGTAAATAAAAGTCGCTTTAGAGGTGAGAGGGTGGCGGCGAGTTGACTGGCTCTCCTCACCGTTATCTCGAGATCTCGCCCCTTTTTTGCTAGTGACTGCTCGTATTAGCGCCTTGGATTCTTCGAGGTTCATCCTAGTCCGGCCCACTGCATGAAATCTACGAGCTCCCTGACGGGGACGTCCCTCGCCAGCGCCTTGACGCGGAGGTTGCGGTCGTCCGTCAGAAGGACCACTTCGCTCACCAATTTCTTCGGCTCGTCGTCTGCAAAATAAACGACACGATCCGTGTTACCGTTACCAACTTTACGATTTTCTCGGATGTCGACGGATTTGAATAAATTTGAATGTCCACAGATGGTTGGCTTTAATGTCTAAAAATCAAATTCGCGAGGCGATTTATCGATCGGATTATTTTACGGCGACATCACGGTGTTTGGAATAGCTCCACGAGTAAAAAAAATGTGAATCAAGAAGCGAAAATATTTTAGAATGACGCAAAAAGTGAGTAGAATTAGTGCGAGGAATACTGTTTTAATTTCGTCAAAAACTTCACGTGGAGCGTCGCAGGGTTGCAACATTAGACCCCTGTTGTTCGTCTCTCGACGATGTCGTCGGTTGAATCTCTTTAAAGAAAGTACTTTTGCTGATGACTTCATCTACAAATTCGCCACATCGAGACACACGTTACGCTACTGAATAAATTTTAGACTCTTTTTTTTTCATGTTGGTCAAGTATGCAGTAATAAAGAAATTATAAGTGGTGATCCGTTGATCGGCGGTGCTGCTTTGAAGCGTCCGAAATTAGTCAAAGGTTAACGACAAGCCATAAGAATTTTTTTTTTTTTAATAAATAATAAACGGACGAAGAAAGGAAGAACAAGACTCGTTCTAGTGAAAATGTATAATTCGTCATAAAACTGCAAAAGTCTTCTTCATCATTTCTTAAGGGCAACAGAGAAGAACCTTTTTAAGTTGCTTCTTTATTCCAGTACTAAATTTTGCTTACCACTCGTCGCTGTACACTAATCTTGATAAAATTGACCAAAAAGTATTTTTCCTATCGTGTCCAACTAATTCAATGTGAGCTAGACAAATCAGACCAAAATAAATTATTCCCATCAAAGTGCGACAATATTTTTTTCTGATAAAATTATTCATTTTAGGTACACATTATTTTTAAATGCTTCAGTCAAGACTATTAAGTTTATAGAATGTTTTATTACAGACTTTTTATTTTTTCAATATGGCGGCACTCGTATATGTAAATACAGGGTGTAACAGAAATAAGTGCATTCATTTTAACTGGTAATACAACTCGTCAAAAGGAACAACTTTTCTATCTACCATTTTGCCGAAAAAGGATGTTTAATTCCAAAAAAAAATTTTGAGAGATTTGTCACTAAAATAGCCCTACGCCACTACATAATGAATTAGCTAATTGAGATCAGCGCTAATATGAAAAAAACGTCCATTTTCATCCAGAAGACGTGTTTTAACGCCGAAATCGAAATTCAAACAAATTTACCCGTATAGCAAAAAATCCACTTCGTAAAAATCTGGTTGTTTCACGTTTTTAGGTAGCTTCGTTTTGGAGATATGGACGGTTTTAGGAAAATCTTTCCTACTTTTTTGACCCATTACGCAACGTTTTTGGCCAAAATGGCAGAGAGAAAAGTTGTTCCTTTTGATGAGTTCTATTACCAGTTAAAATTAATGCATTTATTTTTGTTACACCCTGTATGTATATCGTTGCAATTTTTTTTTCACATGTGTTTTCTTTCTATGATTTGCACTTCCGGAGATTTCTTCAAACTGCTCGTTGTGTATATTTTGGATCTTGCTATTTACAGTTGACTTTTTGCTGATTGTAGATAATTTTTCGATTTTCACCTGTTTAAAATTGTTGCTCTCGTTTTTTTTTTCACTTTTTTCTTCTCTTATTTTTTGTTAAATTGTGTGGTGTATAAGTAAATACTTTCATTTTGATTTTGTTGAAAGAACTTTTTCGCCAAAACATCTTAGGAGTGTCACAAGGTGACAACATTAAACCTGTATTATTTCTCTCTTTATACAAAATGTTTACAGAAAAATAATGCATTTTTGTGGTACTTCGAGTCACTCTAAGCTGCAGATTTCACAAAACCCAAATCGGATGCTCACATTACCTGATCCTGTTAGAACTGTTGAAAAGCGATTGTTAGCATCTGAGTTTCTTTTTTCTTTATTCACGGAAAACGTGTGCCACGATTTCCGTTGTCAAATTTTTATTTTATACATACTTCAAATGACAGTATCGGTCCTTCTGTTGACTAAAATAAATCTTGTTCTTCCTATCCACATCGATTAATTATTTAATGCAACAAGTCTCGATTCAGAACTGCCAACTTGTAGAAGTTATTTATTATTATTATTTATCACCAGCTAAAAATCCATCAAAGTTTCAAAGGCTTTCTTTTTTTTCGACATCCTTTATTAACCCAAGAAAAATACGAAAGACTCCGCTTCTGTGGAAGCTTCTCGACCGCCCACGACCCGCCACCCCCGACCCTCCGGATACTCACTTTCGACGGCGTGCTGTTCCCTGTGTCCCTTGCTCAGCACCAGACAGGTGGCCAATATCTTGTCGTCGTTCTTGAACGTCGCGTCCATCATCGAGTCGTCCTCCGTGGTGAAGGTGGTCGACGACAGTACCGCCCCCTTCGTCGTCACGCATTTGACGGCCGGCGGCTTGCTTTTGAGGTACACCAGAGCCCTCTTCGCCGCCTGCGCCACCTTCCTGACGTGCTGCGGGTCGAGCGCGCTCCTCGTCGACGGCGTCGGCGATTTTCCGCCCCTGCTCAGACCTTCCAGCTCGCTGAGCACTGCCGCAATCGAACAAAACGATGAGTTACGCAGAGCCGTCACGAAGTTGAAAGAAAAGTGCAAGTGAGTACGCGCCTCTGTCGATGTCAATGCACTCGCGACAGGTGCACGCACAATGCCGATTTTTTTTTCGACTCTTTTCTCTCGGAAGCTTACCTACGATGGGCACCATCAGGACGTAGACGTGCGACGATGTGATCGCGGTTATCCTGTCCAGGTGGTCGATGAAGCAGTTGGTGTCGGGGACGAGGTACTTGGGGCGCACCTCGATGTGCACGCTCACCACCGCCTGGCTGAGGATTTTCTGCGGGAAAGGAGAGAATTGGCGTTCAGAGCAGGAGTTTCGAGGCAGAAGAGCCGCACCTCCGGCTCTTCCGCGAACGGTCGGGCGACGACAATGTTTCGCCGAGATTTATCGCCGTCCTCGGGGGATGTGTCCGCTGTTTGTTGCGTCGTCGGGTTCGACGGCAGCGGAATGCCGTCGTCTGCGCCGAAGAGACGACGGTAACGGTACACGTGCGGGAGATCCGCCAATCATCCGGCCGGCTCTCGACCGGTAGATTGGCACAGGTCCAAGTGTGTGTGTGTCGCACGAGGAAGTGCCCGTGCAACATGCACGCCCACGCTTTCCCACGGCCCGCAACGGTTCCTGACCGCCCCGGAATTCGGATGCACCTCGCGCGGACAATATCGATCGCAACCCGGACCCACTGACCTAAAGTCTCGACGGTGGAGCCGCCGAAAAAGTCGGAGGAAACGGCGAGATGGGAGCGGCGCCCCTCGCCGCCGACAAAAATCCACCACGACTACAGTTACACGCTATGCGAATTATTCAATTTCACGATCTAACGGCTCCTTGAAGGAGCTATTATGGACTTTTTCCAATAACATACTGAACTTCACAGAATAGCCGGCAACAATGGAGTACCGCTGCGATGAAATTGGCATATTGCAAAAAGAAAACGGGGGATCGGCAAAATTGATCCGGACGAACGTAATTGAATTCGCGTCAATTAGGCACAATCGAATCATCGCGGGCCGGGTTATATAATAATAAATAATTCGTGGGGATCGGTCACGCACCGCGCTCTACGAACTCCAAGGGAACGAACAAGTTTCGCTGTCAATTAGAGATTTTAACGATCGCGGCTCGTGCGATTACCTTCACACGCTGTTTGTGCAACTCCTGTCGTCTCTGGGTCCTTTCCAGTTCCACTTTTCGGCAGAGCAACTCGCGCACCTCCGACGGGGCCTCGTCACCGGGTCCTCCGTTCGAGATCTCCTCTTCCTCTTCGTCGCTGAAGCTCTCCATCAGGACGTCGTTGTTGCGAACCTTGGCGAAAACGGATAATTTAAAATGTACGAAAGATAAGGATATGCACCAGGTGGTGAAGCTTTGACGAAGGGGCGGAGCTGTAGAGCTCGAATAGATTTGCTTCTGGAGCGCAAAAAAAAGTAACTACATTCGCCCAGTTGGCGACCTCGACTTCGCCTCGGTCGTCAATCTCTGGGCTTAGCACAAAAAGGCTCACTTCTACTCTCAATGATATAATCTACTATTTTTTGTAATTTTTACCTCGGCATAACATTAATTAAAAAAAAAACAATTTTTGAAATGTTTCCTGAACATAGATAACTTTCGCAAGGTACGTTGTTTTTGGAAAAAAAGAAAATTTTCTTTTCCGTATTTCGATCGTTCGTCGCGATTCGGGTGATTCACTCACCAGATCCTGGGAGGCGACCGGGGAGTCCCTGCTGTTCGAGGTGCACACCACCGAGACGTACTCCCTGAAGTCGTCCTCGATTTCCAGCTTCAAAACGGGCGGTTCCAGCCCGCACAGGAACACCGTACCGAAAAATAACAACTTGTTCATCCGCAGGGCGAACTGGGCGACTTCGAAGTCCAGATCCTTGGGTGCGTAGCTGACGTCCGGCTCGTTCACCATCAAGGGCGTGAATCCGTTGAGGACGCTGTCCTCCGGCAGCTTCACTTGTTCGTAACCTGTAATGATCGGTTTTTGTTTTTTGCTGTTGTTTTGTTTCTTCTTTCTATTTCGGGAGATCTCTACGTGGGCCGAAATTGCAAGCCGTCCAAATTGGCCGCGCCCAATTCGGGAACGACGAACAATCAAAAATGCAATTTAGATACGTGCGGCTCGGACGAGAACGCAACCGCAAAAAGTTCGTCTGCACGTATAATTATACTGTCGGGTTAGATTCGTTCTCGGATCTGGCAGGAGATTTTGAAGGAACGAGAGAAAAAAAAACGCCGTTCCGTGTTGGGAAAAAATTCGACACAAAAGGATTTTTAGAGCGATGGTCGACAAGTCAATTTCGGGTTTCGACGAAATCGAAGCGCTCGACACTTTCCACATTTTCGGCACACCTGTCTGTCAGTGCACGGTTATCTTTTCGCGTCGCCGTTAGATGTATGATTGACGAAGACGATTTTCACAAATCGCCAACCGAAAAAAACAAATCAAAAAGTAATCCGAGATATTGATAAAATCTGGAATTGCGACGGTGTAAAGTTACCACTCCACCCGTTTTACTGTCACCGTGCCAGCCAGAGGGATAAAATAATTCACGAGAATCTCATAAATAAAACGCGAATATTGCATTTATCATGACCGTTTTGGGAACAGATCTGACAGGTTTATTGACTGCTGCACCGACCATATTTCAAGAGAATTACGAAAAATTAAACGTTTATTTCCATATTATCACATCCAATATTCATTCTGCTTTCAGAAGTCACATTTAATTATTTCAAAATTTAGCGTCTAATGATTCTCCCTTGACGTTTCTGTTTCAGTAATGAGCAGGAATTCAAACAGATATTTGTGCACTTTTTTTTACAAGTGGGAATTTTGCGCGCATGAACGCAGCGACGTTGTTACTGTCTGTAAAATAAATGTTTATGAGGTAGCATTAGTTTTTTGTTGCCTTAATGTATATTAAGTAATCCGCTGAAAGTCAAAAGCTTGCTTCAAATTTTGAAAACGAAATTTACATACAATTATTTTTTAAATTTTATTTTATAAGGTAATATTTAATCTTTTTATACGGGATGTCTCAATTTTCGCGAATTCCGAATTCAGAGTGTGGTAGGGAAGGACCCAGTGGAACTCGAAAAATACTTAGAAAAAAAAAATCGCTCTTCCTGAAGAAAATATAAGCACTTTAATTTTGTTCAATACATAGCAGCCTTCATATCCACAGTGACAAAATACTATTCTAGCTACGTTGCCGTTCCATTTTTAAGAAAAATTACAAAAATTAAAGATTTTTTTACTCCAAAATAAAGCTATTCTTGAAAAAATTGTTTTTATTTTCCATAATCATTTACACCATAAATAACAGTAAACACTGAACTTTTCAGCCTGTATTTGTAGAAAACGCACTTCAAAGAGTGCACCTTCAGACCAAGGTATCTTTGTGTGTGTGTGGAGGGGGGGTCCTGATTTTTTAAATTTAGTTTCCATATTTGGACTACTGAAGTGATCCCCTACAACGCTCTGAATTTGGAATTCGCGAATTTTGAGACACCCTGTATTTTGTTTTAGTCCTACAGGATAGAAATAAATTTAAGTGAAATGTTTTATACCGTTTTCGGAATTTAACTTTTCCCGCACCTCCTAATTTTCAATTTTTCAATTCGATTAATCTTCGTCTAAAATTATTTCCTCGGTAAGAAAAAATTAAAACCCAATCTAATTATTTCCGTGTTGGATAAAAATCGACAGCTAAGACGGCGGCAAAATGAGAATCGCAAAGCTCGTTTCGCTTCGTATTTTTCAATTTTCTCCACCTTTCGCCGCATTCCCCCGAAAACTCTGAACAATCACCGAACGTCTTCAAACAATCAAGAATTCAAAGCGTCCCGAACATTTTCCACGTAAACGGAAACCGTTTTCGTTAATCTCCTCAATTCAAACAACGGAATCCATTTTTTGAGAGCCGGCATCTCCTCATCGTACGATATCGGATGCTCGTTTTGCACAGCTTCCTCTCGAGATTGTTAAAAAATTGTTCAAATTCTCCACAATTATCCTTAACGAATGGGAAAAAAATGGTCGAATGCACCGCGGCAATTTTATGGCAGAGTTGATTCACTCCGAGTGGAAACTTTCCTGTACGTAGCGCAGTCCACGCAGGAAACACGAACTCTCGCGTATATACAACGTGTCCCAGAAATATGTACATTAATTTCGACCGGTAATAGAGAACGCGTCAGTCGCAACGTCAACGACATGTTCAGGTACTTTTTCTTAAACCCTTCAGTTGCAGTTATTTTTTGTTTTTTGCTACAACTTGCTGTGTTATAATAACATTAAGTGGTGGGTCGTAAGAGTGAAATGGGAATGATGGTAGTAAATGAAAACATGTTTTACCAAAAAAAATATAAAAAAACAAACAAATATCTGTAATTAGAATATTATGGTCGTTGTTTATTGATCATTACAACAAGCTACAACTGACAACAAGAAAGACCCCAATCAAACGCCCATACTTGAAATAATTGCAAAACGTTTCCCAAAATAATTGCAATAATTAGAGGCTCAGAGTAAAAATCCACCAATTATTAATGTTCAAAAAAAAAATACTTGCTGCGTCTGTCTTTTACGAGCCACAATTAATATAGCAACTTACCGAGGGTCTCCGCCCCCTTGCCTCATCGTAAAAGCAAAGTAAGGCCGCTGCATCTTTCTCGAAGTCTTCCTTTAAAATCGTCTGCTTCAGCTTTTGCATTGAACGAATTAATCACAAGAAGTGTTCGAACTGGCCGAGTTATTTTCCATACAACGTTGAAGGCGGCGACGAAATAATTCTTCCATTTTTTCGCAAATATTCTGTTGTTGCAGCATTTTCCACCCGTAAAAAGAAAAAAAAAAGCACTGCTGCAAATTGCGTTCCGTTGACAGCGTGAGGATTTTCGCCTGTCCAGATGTGTGTCGTGCGTATTGTACTCCGAGGTAAATCGTTGCAAAAACTTCACTCTTCGGACGCATTTGTTGTACTTTTGGCATTCTCCAAATCGTATTTCGCGACATTTCTTCGACGTTTTCGATTTGCTCAGAACGTGGTAAACCACGCTCGTGGGCCGCAACCTTACAAGGATCTCGATGATGCTGCACCACAAGATGCACAAAGCTTCACCATAAGTCAACACAATGTCTGCGTGTTCACTATTCACTTCTAAATCATCGAATTAAACGTAAACCATCGCCATTAACGTTCTTATCTCTCTGCCTCGACCGCAGCGCGCAGAGAAATATTCTAAAAACACGGTGGGTGTACTTGATTATGACAAAACGATTATTTCACGGTCATTGTCATTGGGACAAATTACCGGACAAAGGCTCGTTAATTTATGGGGCGTTAAGTGCTAAAATAAAGAAGCGATTTTGAAATAAAATCATTCATGAAAATGTTATTACTCCTGGGACGCGTTGTACGTATAAAAAAAAAAGACAGCATCGTTTCGAGTTTTGCAAATATTTCAGTGGACGTTTCCTTCTCAACGTGAGACAACAAAATATCCACATTCGTCCGAAACGCGGATCGAAACGGAAAAGTCCCGTTAGTTCGCGTTAATTCCGAATCAGTCCGTGCGTGACGCGTTCGCAATCATTTTATGCACTCATTACAAGACCATCTGATCCCATCACCATCTAATGGGACTGTTAATTAATTAATGTTGCAACGATAAGATACGAGGCTGCCTTTGACTTTAATTTAGTCCCTGCCAACGTCGTAATTTTCTAATTCAACTCATTTTCGTCTTGTTTGTATCGTTCGTTATTAACTTAATTAACATGTCCACAGTTTGACGACTGATTCTGATCGGTAATTTCGTTTGATGGGCACTCATTTTATTTACCTTCCTGGTGCTCGGAGACGAGCGCCGACGCCGTCGTCTGGTCCAATTTCTCCAGTAGATTCATGAGGGTGGCCAGTCGGGCCCAGGCGTCACCCGGGGTCCTGAACGAATTAAAAAATAATAAACAATTAGAGAAAAAGGACGACGGGGACGTGGTGGAGACGCACCCGACCCTGAAGTCTTGAGTGGACGGGGGCGGGTTCCAGACGGACGAATGGCAGAGCATCCAGTCGCACCAGATCTTGACGGCGGGCAACAGGACGTGGACGTCCTGGGGCAGGGCGGCGAGGTGATCGCGTCCGCTCTCCTCGAGCAGCGAGACGCACCGCTCCAGGATCAGGTTGAACATCTGGAGGGAGACGACGAGGGCGCGCTCCTGCAGCTCCGACCTGTAGCCCGCCTGCATCTGGAGCTGGGGATCTGCGGAGCGTAATTATTGTTTACGTCGCGAGAGGCATTCCGAGAATCCGATTTGTTTTTGTCGGTCGTTAATTTGCGCGTAAAAAACGGCCTAATTGTGTGCCACAGCTCGGAGGCCTTCGCCTCCGGGTAGGCTGCGTTCGGTTTGTAAACATGGCGAAACACGTCCGTTACAGAACGATGTTCTGTGGCGTAATTATCGGACATTCTTGAGCTGGCGCCGACCGACCTGGTGCGCTTCGGGCCTCATTAGCCGAGCCAATTTGCTCGCACCGTCCCACCCCCCGGGGGGCGCGTGTCGCGCGAGAAATTCGTCGTCGTCGTCGTCTTCAGAGGCGGTGGCGCGGGCGGGGACGGGACGTTTTCGCATCCGAGAGCCGGAGGCCGCGCTTTGTCCCCGATTGACCCCTGCCAAGGCCGTTTCAAGGCCGAACGTTGGCCGATCTTGCAGCTTTTACGAGGCCGTTTCTTCACTTTGCTCTCGTTATTGCTCGGCCGCCCCTGCCCCGCCGCCGACCGACAATGGACGTTCCACGCCATCGCTCCACGGTCGTTGTCGCCTCTTCTTCGGAGGGTCCATCGCGGCCTTGGCATAACAGTACGGAAAAAACGCGCGGTGCGACATGTCGCGGCCGTTATCTCTCGACCGGGGGTGTTCAACTCGGCCGACCTTGGCAAGGTCGACGGCGAGAGGTTTTTTCCGGGCGGACGCGCCGGAAACCGGGGCGGACTTCTGGGGCGACGTGGATCGGCACGAACCGGTCGGGATGCAGATCTAAAATTAAACGTGAGGACGCGACAAGAAAAACCAGCCGCAAATAGAAGCACGGACGTGGTGCGGAGGCAGAGAACCAGAAGACAGTTTCGACTCGGAGAGACGTCAAATCATTTTTCTGCGTGCCACACGGGCTATCTTTAGAACGCGAGCCGGACTCGGAGGTTTCTCGATATCGCCTCTTCTAACTGTAACCGATTTAATTAAACAGATTGCACCGGAACGATCGGACGAGAAACCTGCTGCGAGCTGGAAATGTCCTTTTTCCTCCTCTGCACGAACGCGCTCCATTCCGGTCCGGGAGCGCCGCTCGACACCGGACCAAATCGCAAATGTATTGCCGAAACGGTCCAAAATAAAATCTATTTTGATATTTCATTGTTGAGAACTTAAATAAAATTTTCGTTTCCAAAAATATGCGGGGTCAAATGAACTGTTTGATGCACTCTTCGATTGGTAATACACTTGTGGCCGATCAGTTATGCTCGAGAAACAACTTCCCATCCCATAAATTGTATTCATCTTAACGATTCGAGCCTGAGAAAATTATAAGGATAAATGAAACGACACGAGGAAGTTGCACAAAATGATAAAGCGCATCTTTTCTAATTTACAAAGTTTTTTTTGCCTTTTGAAAAGGACATTTCAATTCGTCCCCGCTTTTGTGAATTCCGGCTTTCTGGTGAAGTTTTTGCCAGAAAGAAAATTTTGCTTATAAGAAGAATCGTGATGAAATGGAAAACCTTGATAGTAGAAAGAAGCACATATTTTGACACACCAAGCGAATGACGAAAATAAATATCCACGTTAACTTTGCAAATGTATTGTGGGTTGCATTTTAAATTCCGTCGTCAAATACCCTGTACATATTTCAACATTTCGAAAACCTTTTAAAATAATTGTCAATTAACACGTGTCTTTTCGCTAGACATGCGACAAGAAAAACGAGTGCATCCGCTGACGAGTCAATTAAATCGATGTCAACACTCGTGTTTCCAACTAGGTTTTTGAACAGTATGTCCGCAACTAGATTCTTGCAGCATTTGAAAAACTAGTTAGTCATTTTTTACGCGATATTAATATGTGCCGCGACGCAATTCTCGAGCAAACACGGCTGTTTTTACAGTTTCTCGACGAAACAAATGTCGATTTGGTACGATTTTCCCACACGCAACAGTGGTGACCCGAAACGAATTACGACAAACAAATTTCAGTTCCCCATTTAGATTTATTCTTCTCCGGCCGATCGCCGCAGGCTCGCATTATTCTGAATCCGCCTCCGATGCACCTTGACCTGACGTTGATATCTCCATCGCGGAATCGCACGATTCGCCCAGAAGTGGCCCGGATGGAGGCGCGAAATCGCGCAAATTGCACACGGGGTGCGTTTCCCGGACGCCGCGGAAGTCGCTGGAGGAAAGCTCCGCGGAGCCGGTGCAACGCGCTCGCACGATGGAATTTTCGTCCGTCGACCTCCCGCAATTATTTTCACGTATCCATCGTGACGTGATGGATGCGTACACGCATCGAACGCACTAGCACGCCCCCCTAATTACGTCGAGAAGAACGGTTACGAAATCGCGACGCGTGTCGACGTCCTTGGCAGTTTTTGGGCGGCGAGAGTGTCACCCTCTCGTGGACGGTTGCCACAACAAAGCGAAAGAAAAGAAGCGACGAGTCTCGGGGCGCATTAACACTTCTAAATATAGAGCAGGGAGGCGTCGAGAAAAACTCGGATCGATTGATTTATTAAATGGTGATTATCTTGGCCGGCTATGAATAAATTTTCATACGGAATGAGTCACCGGTTGGGGTTACGCGCGATGACGCCGCTCGCATTCGGACTCTCCGGAGCGGAGAAGAGACTTCTTCTGTTGAGTTTATTTAAGGCCGTTGTACCCGAGTTAAAAATCACCTTTCAATTGGGTGCTTTCGATGGCGAACATGTTGAGAGCCAGCAGTTGCAGGAACCTGTTGCACGGCAGGGGCACCGGCGAGTGTTGCAACAGCGCCCGAAACTCCTTCAGCATCTGCATGGCGGCCTCCTGGAAGCTCTCCATCCTGAAATAAATCGAAACGATATTAAAAATTTAAAAAAAAAAAAACACCAACATTCCACCGAAAGGTGACCGTAACTGTACCGCATAATCAAAACTAGCGGTTTCCGATTTTATTTTTGTCAGACGCCGTCAACCGATTATGATATATGAAGGAGCGACCTCGGACGACCTTGAGTCCGCGTTCTTTTTTTTTCCGCGACCGACGATGCGGATCTGTGTCTGTGGGAAAAGTCGAGGGAAAGCTCGCGAGTGACGTTTGAATGCGAACCCGCGAAGAACGGTGGCCCGGGATGAATCCAATTTAGCATATTCCGATTGTTCGGCGCATTTAAATTTATGTCGGTATCAGAGACGGCCGTGTAACAATTCATGTATTATGCATTGTGCGCGGTCGGTAATTTGATTAGTCAAGAATTTATGTAACTGACAGCGTTGTCAGCTACCAATTTTCGAGGCGAAAGCTCAGACATCTCCACAATAAGCGTCCGATTCAACAATGGACCGGCGGGGATGAAGATACCCCGACGAAGATGGCGTTTGATGGCGGCCGCTCGATTACAATACATATACGAATAATCGCTGGTGTTTTTTCTCACCAACGTGTTCTCCACAGGAGGCTAATTAGATGTGGAAAACAAAAGTCAGTTCGTAGATTGATTCGTACAACTGTAACAATTGTCCTTTAAGTGACCACATAACGTTTGTATTGTTATTATTTTATAATTGGTACAAATTATATTGGAAAGATATATTCTGATGCACTTCTTTCAATTCA
This sequence comes from Tenebrio molitor, assembly GCF_963966145.1. Classification (NCBI taxonomy): domain Eukaryota; kingdom Metazoa; phylum Arthropoda; class Insecta; order Coleoptera; family Tenebrionidae; genus Tenebrio; species Tenebrio molitor. The sequence goes on along the minus strand of NC_091048.1, from coordinate 27,937,698 downwards.
CAGATTTCATTTTTCTAACTCCAACAGCGCAGGGGAATTTTTTTATCTTTGCATTCTACAATATTTCGTTATAATTATACAAATTTTATCGTTATCGCAGCATGTGAGAATTTCTTAATTTCGTCGTAAAACGTAAGCGATAAAAATTATGAATAAAAGTAGGCCCAGCACCAAACCCTGGGGCACACCAGATACAGGAAACTTTTCTTTGATTTATCTTCGCCGCACAAAACGTCCTTTTAAGTAATAACTGACAAAATATAAAGAAGAAAATGTTCTCGCATCTTTGGGAAACTATTTCTTTATAGGTACTTCATATGCGGTGTGGCATTTAACAAAAACAAAGAAAACAATAAATAGATCCAAGAAGCCTCGAATAAAAAGTGCGAAAATGTGGAATTACAAAGGAAATGGGAAAAATGGAAAATAAAAATAAATGCCATAAAATGCGGTAACAATTTTCACTCCTCAAAATTAATCACGTGACATTCACCCGATTATGGAATAAGGCATATCGTTTACAGAAGTAAAGAAAATATCACGCCATCAATGATCATCAAGTCAAAAATATAACGATCAAAAATAAAAGAGAAAAAGAAAGAAATCCCATCATTGAAATTTTGGAAATTCATTTTTTCAACTTTTATACAATACATTATTCATTCGTAATTTATACATAAAACAGTTGCATCTCAGTAAACATCGTTTTAATTGGCCGGGTTTAAATTGAGGCGAGAGAGTTACGAATCAATCTGCGACTCGACTTTGGTTGTTAACGTCTTACGAAATTTTTATCACCGGGAGGCTTTCTGTTGGTTTTACATTTTTTTTTTTTTTCTCTCCGGGTGACAGGAGTCCATCAGTCACAACCGAAAGACAACGAATCGATCAGATTGGGCAACAAAACAAGTTTTTAATAACCCTCACCATCTAGATAATGGCTGACAACCATTAGTTTGTATAATAATAGCCGGACGGTGCACATCGTAAATTTCTGTATAATCTTCCTGGGTGTAATGGTCGGAGAGCGACAGTCGGTGGCAACAGAGTCACACCGGGGATTATCCCGCGACCAGTCGATAATTATTTAAACGTCGAATCGCATTCCGCCGACATCACGCATTACCATGCTCGCCCAGAAGAGCTCGGCAAAGATTGGCCGGCCGGCTTCCGCATTGGTTTCGAGTGGCGAAGAAGCACCTCGAAATCCTTCAGCGCTAACAGTTCTCCGGGTACCTGCATCCGCTCTTCTCTGCTGTTTGCGCGAGGCCCCCGGTAGCCGATGGATTAACTGTAGATGCGACAACGTGAAATTTTTTCACGGTTCCTCCGAATTAATCCCCGGCACGCGAAATCGGTGCGCGCGGTTGTGCCGCCGCGCGTTACTTTTCCTTTCTTTCGGTGCACCTGCGTCGTGAGCCGCCTCCGCGTTCTCTCGACGTTGTATTATTATGCAAGGGTCCTGGGATTGTCGTGGGCGCGTTCTTAAATCGATTATTTACGACTTAATTGCGGGCCGGCGGGACGGTTTCGGAAAAATCCGCCGCATCCGTCAAGCCTTTTCCCATCGGGTCCGGAGTGCGGCGGGTTAACCAGTGCGGTTACGTCGCAACGACACATCCGATAATTCTCGCCGTTCCCATCGTTTATTCCGCTAATTTATCGACGGCTTTCGATGCAAACCGTGGTGCCGTTTCCCGTATGCCAACTCTTGACCATAACTTGACCGGTCGCTGGCGCGACTCTCGAGCAAAAAAGACGACGGAGACGGACCGACAGGAAGCGTCCAGTCTGGCCCGGGAACCCGAACTCTTATCTGATCCGACGACCGAACCGCACAGCCGCAACCGAATCGACATGATCCCCGCGACGTTTCCGCGCATTCGACGACCGTACGTCCTGTCACTCGACAGGACGCTCCCCGACCCCACACGGCGACACACCGAGAGCGAACGCTCCACGCAAAACATCCTCGATTGGAGGGAAGATTTCAGAGATCAGATTCGCCTGAAGACGCGGCAACTTTTTTTTCTCGGTGCGTACCGGAACGGTACGACTCTATCTCGTCTCGCCATTTTTACTGTCATCATGTAAGTCAGCGAGTAATAAAATTAGCGCAAACTGGCCCTCGTTAAAAGTCCTCGTTGAAGTTGAGGATAGTAAAACGCCGCCATAAACTTTATTGCGTGTATGCATCATCCGATATCTGCCTGCGAGACTTCTGTATTGTTATTAGAAACGCCACACCCTTGGGCAGGATCGTATTCGCGAATTATTGCAGAAATACACAGGTTTACGAGCGCCGTTGTCCAACTGACGTTCCGATGTTTTTTCGCGGGGTGAGTGACGTTCAGTCCGCGGTCCGCGTAACTCGACCATCTGGATACTGTCCAAAAAAAAAAAACACAAACAAACAGAAACAAATGACACTGGTTTTGTATTGTTACGATCGGTGTGACCGCGGGTGGGGTCGTAAAAATCACGCTTCGTCCTATATTTTCCAAATCGTTTTATTTCATTCCAGAGATCCTCCGGGTAAAAATCACCGTACAGCTACACGAACGGCCAATAACAAATTGTAATTTATGTCTCGTTTACATTACAGTCCCGTTGATGGTGTCCTTTGACTGCGGCCACCGTATCAAATAAATCATTGGACGTGATACACCAGTTCATTCATATACGTCTAATTGGCGGAGTCACACCCGAATACGGCAAACGACAGACTTACGACTCTCCATTAGCATAACTCAACGGAAAAATTTCTTTTGTGAGAGACAACGGCCACCAACCCACAGATTACCGGTCGATTTTTTGGTGTCGGATTTTTTCTTTGCCCGTTCTCTCGGCGCGTTCTCGTGCACAATAAGAAAATGACTTGTAAGGTCTTGCATCTTCGAACCGTACCTGTCATGAACACGACTTCTTTTATTGTCCGGTGCTGTTTTACAAGAATAAAAAAAAGTCCAGATTCAAGGTTGTTGCCGTCGCGCGTCTTCTGCGCGTTCCTCCGGACGTTTCGTTTTCGTCGATCGGTACCTATCACGGTCGGAATCGTCGATGCGTCTTGTTCTCATGTTCGAGGGTGCGTCGACCGATAAGGAAGAGGTCGCGGGCATCTCTCATTCTCCGCACACCTATGCGGTTCACCCGAACGGAACGAATCTACGTGCCGGGAACGGGGGCTCTGCGATGGCTCTGTTGCTTGGGAAACGTCAAAACACAAGAAATATTCCAATTATGGTGGAGTTACGTCATCTCATCGCCGACAGCCAGCTCCGAGCTGCGGACGATTCCGCGCGCGGTTCGTGACAAGTCCGTCAGGAATTTGGTCTCAGAAATTTCGAAAAAATGCCGATTTGTCGCAATTATAAAAACATTAATGTGTCGATGTTTCAAGAAGCAGCTTGTACACTCGTAATATTGATTTCGCCGAAAAATGCTACTAATGAAACGTCCTGCGTATCTCTCCGTTGCCCCCAAAAGTTTCTGTTCAGTTTTCTCATTTCCTAGTCCCTTTAAATTAAATATCCTACGTATCTGCGTATATTTTAATTTTGAAAAAAGAAATACAACACTTACTCCATTTTGTGTTACGTGAAATAAAAGAAATGCGAGACCAGTTGGTCACGGAAAACAAAAGTTGATTCGTTGATTGATTCACACGGTTTTAACTATCAAGCGACAGATTTGTCAGAGCAATTAAACAGTTTTGTTTATCGTGGCCGTTAACAATCAAGAAGTCAATTTCAACCAAACTAAAACAGCTCCGTTGCCATTCTGTTCATAAATCTCCGCCCGCTTGAAACTTTACCAGTTCACCAAAATAAAATGGCCGTTCTGGAGTCTCTTTTGGCATTTTGAGAGAATTTATTGGGGTCACTTATTACGAAAACTTTCTCGGCGAGTAAACTTCACCTCGGGGCGTCCCGTTCCCACCTGGGGGCCAACTCCGCAGCCTTCCCCGCCACCTGCCTAATTAATCCCGCGATCTCTTAACTGTACCCGTCAGAACAATAACGGGCGCCAAAAAAAAAATCATCATCTAATCTCCTCCGCGTTCCGTTTTCGCAAACCTGTGGGAATCGGTGCCGTCCTAACGGTCGGCGTCGGCCGTGTCGAATCGACCCGGGCAATTACGGCGACTTCCTGCGGGGCTCTCCTCCACTTACCCAATTCTCGTGATCAGCTTTCCGTGGACGTGCAAGTAGCTGATGACGAATCTCTTGTTCACCTCGACGCTGCTCAGCGCCGCCAGGTCCTCCTCCTCCGAGTCCTTCTGCTCCTGGACGGCTTTCGTCGTCCTGTGGACTCTACGTCCGCCGTCCGGCCGGATCCAGGTCTCGTGGCGGAGGGAACCGGGCGCGTTCTCCGGATCCTCCGACTCCTTTTGTTTCATGTGCTGCTTGGCCCTCTCCAGGCGCTCCTCGCGGCGTTTCCGCTCGCCCTGCTCGTACTGCGGACAGAAGAGGGGTCAGACGAGCCGTCGAGACCAATCAAGACAACGACGCCGACAATCATGCAATCAAATCGAAATTATCGACGGGCAATAATTCTGGTTTGTTCGACACGAATGGAACGGCTAATCTAAGACAGCAAACACTACGACAGGCACACGGGGGTGTACAGGAGGTCTAGAAAATTCACACAAAGCGTACCCTTTCGGGTAGTTCACAAAGACGTACAGACAACAAGCGCTACTTTAGACACAACAAATCATGAATACAAAGCGGTCCAGATATGTATTATACGGTCGACTACTCATACGTACGCTTATTTGATGAAGATACTGCATGTAAAAAAAAAACAAACAAATGAGTATGACAAACAAAAAGTCACGTGGTTCGCTACCAGATCAAATTTAGAAATATATTTCTCGGCGAGTTCGACACGCGCCCGCCACCTAGCGGCTCACCGCCGAACCTACACTTTCGTGTTCCCATGAGTACTTTTTTTTTTGTCCGGAGAGAAATTACCATTGAATGTGATCGTGATTAACACAGAATGAACTTGAAACATGTTCATATTAAAACCCACACGATTAAAAAAAAATTTACAACGAACCACTCAAAAAATGCAAGTCAGATCGAAACGATTATGCAAATCGGCTAATCTCGAGTGCGTTTGTGTGAAATGAATGAATTCTTCGACAGTGCGCTACAGTTATGATCTAGTGTGATTGCGGAAGGAAAGCTCGGGGAATAACACAATGTGAAGAAGCGAAGCGTTGGACTCGCACCGACGCAAACACGGAAAAACGTATTTTCCGTTCGAGGGTCAATGTGGGTTTTAATATTGCCGTCTGGTGCGCTACAGTCAAAATGTTAAATGGTGACGATTTGGTTCGGGTGCGATCTTTAAATATTCCAATTTCATTCTCTGATCTCTTGTTAGGTAGAAGAAATCCGGGCTCCGTGAAATGGACAAAATATTTTTTGAACACTTTGGGGCCATCTAGAGACGCCTGCGATAAAACTGAAAAATACTTATACATACTTATTTCTAGTTCGTTGAGTAGCCGTAGGCGCTGCTGCACTGCATAATTTATTATTTTGATAGTACCACTTATTACTATCGCGCGTTCAAATGAAATCCTGGGCTGAGTAGGCGTTGGAAAAATTAAACCGTTTAGAACAGTGTAAATTTTGAATTTCCCGCTGTTTGACACGAATGACATTTGTTTATGTTTAATCGGGACACAATTAAACATGTTTGTTTTTAGCAAAAGGTGCCCTTAGATATTTGCTTCGAGAATAGGAATCGTTAACGTTATTCTATTTTTAATGTAAAACATTGCAAAGAAAGAAAAATAGTGAGATATTTATGGCGCTAAATTTTAGGTTAGCTGTCAACATGTTCCAATTAATCTACGCTTTAAAAAAGCACAACAATTGACGGTTTCCAACGCCTTCCCAGCCGAGGAATTCATTTGAACGCGCGATACAATCACCCATATCAGAAAAATGCGAAGGTCGTTGATAAAGTTCGGGACCTAATAATGAAAAGTTGGACTTTTTGAAGCTTTTGATTTATTTTTAATTCCTGAACTTTTGAATTTTAATTCTCGTATGTTCAAAATGGCCGTTAACTAAAGTTCTGAGCTCTTTATTTGAAACTATTGCAAATTTTGTCAAATTTGGGCAGTTGGTTGCAAAAAAAAAACGGGAACTGTCAGAATAAAATTGACACATTTTTACAATTTTCTCATAGCGTGAAACCTCCGTTAGAATTAACGTCAAAATTCAATAACATTTTTTAGAATTATTTAATAGGTATCGTACCTTGAAATCAAAAATTATTATTTTCGAATTCAATTTTTAATCTATTCCATTTGTTGTAAATGATTTTCCAAAGCAAAATAGTGAGGCCATAACATTCTCTAAATACAAAACTCATTTCACATTCTTCAGTCGATCAGTTCAAAGTTTAATTCATATTTTTTTTAAACGCAAGCACGAACTCATGACTAGGAGTTTTACGCTGCAAGAACATACCTTTAGAAGCTTTACAACGTTTTTACACAATTTTTGTACAAAATTCAATCCGTAATGACAAACAGTATAGTCGTCACAATTTTACCTTTTCGTCCAAGTAATCTGTCAAAATTATTACATCTTTGTCCTAAAAAATAGGCTTGTGAAATCGAAACTTTCTTGGGTGAGGTAACCAGAGTGTCTCTTTGACTGTTTTTTTGCTCCTGGATCGTATAAAAAGGTATAAAAAACCCTCCTTAAAAAAACTACAGTCTCATTACTCATAGTAAAAATATGACGCCGCGCACTGTCTGCGTAACTTTACCTGCCGCACAATCTTTTGTAAAATAAGCACCTTATTCTCAATTTCGTCGAAATAACAATTTTTGGATTACGTTTTCTGTAAAAATTTGCAATAAGCAATCAAACTTTTTACTTCCATACTTGACATAACAGTGTCAAAAATCAACTAGTTTCCATGGTAACCAGATTTGCTTTTGTCTGCGTCAAACAATGCCAACTAGATACCGACGCTCCTTCGTATTAAATCTGAAAACGTCAAGTGATTTTGACAGATCATCTCGGCGACAGTTTATTTTTCAGTTTTACCGCGGCCAATTAATGCCATAAGAAATTACGACAGCGAACAATAGAAGACGCGTTCTCGTTAATTAATCAACCGAGTTCATGCACGATGAGTCATGTTATTAATCTAAAGTAAACAGATATGCGCACATTGTTTTCGTCAACACCATAAACGGTGAACAGATTCGGTTCCGAAATCTCTTTTACAAACAGTCGAGTCGTGTTTACGAATCGTTCAGACTGGGATGACGAACTCGAATCCTACCTTCTTCCTGTTTTCGTCGAACAAAGAAATCAGATACTCTCTGGCCGACGGGACAGGATTCGACGACATCAGGCTCCTCATGTAGTAGTAAACAGCGTCCAACTTTCTCCTCTACAATAAACAAATGAAAAACTGTCGCATCGTGAATACTCGAGACTTACGGCGTAGACCGCGAGTACCGCCAGTTGGTTGTAGGGTTTTCCGTTCTTCGGATTGATCTCGTGGGCTTTTATGTACCACTGTCTGCACTTGCCGTAATTTGACGTCTCATTCACCTGTTCCCTGTACCGTCCCAGGTCTCCCAAAAACAACAACAATTTTTGTGCTGAGATGAGGGCCAGACCTATGTAACCCAAGCCCTTGGAGTGCGCCAGATTGTTGTTGCCCAAGTAATTGTTCAGTTTGAACTTGTAAGTGTCCTCGAGCGAGTCCAGGAGACTCTCGAAGTAACCGGTGCCTTCGTCTATCAAGTAGAGCAAGAAGCCTTTGTACTGCTCCTTGTTGGGGGGGTCGTTGGTGATGGCTTTCCTCGTCACTTCGATGATGTTGTGGTAGAGAATCTTCCAGAGGTGTTGCTCCACGTTCTCGGTCTGGCAGAATTTCAAATCTTTGCACAGCAAGTACTGGAGCGCCTCTTTGAGGAACTGTCTCAGGGACTCGACGGTCCCCCAGTTGATCAAGATCAAGCCCGAGTTCATGATGTACTGGAGCTCGTTGTCCGCCCGTTTTATGTCTTTGATCAGGTTGGGGTAGTGGCAAGAGTTGAACCCTTCGGAGTTCTCGTCGTACCACCCCGGCCTGATGTTGCCGAACTGATCCGTGGTGTACATCTGGGGGGGCGTGGACTCCGTGTTGTCGGAAAACCCGGGGACGCTCACCCTCGTGCTCTGCGACTTGACGATGATGGGCTTGCTGGGGTTGTTGTGGTCGAAGAGGCTCTTCTGCTGGCAAGGTTTGCGCACCTCGGGGTACTTGGGCTGATCTACTTGCGTCGCGTCCGGAGACTTCTGCGGCAACACCAACACCCCGGCCTTCTTCACGTTGATCTTGTCACCCTCCCGTTCCGAATTCCTCCTGCTCCTGTCGGAGCACTCCCTTTCCGAGTTCTGCCGGCTCCTGATCTCTTCCCTCCAGTTCTCCGGCTCGGTGGTGGAACTCCTGCGGGTGCGGTCGACGCTGGCCTCGCGGCTAGGATTGCGCGAGCGCCGCTCGTAGCTGGAATCGCGGCGGTCGCGCGACTGGCGGCGGTGGCGGCGACCCCGCGATTCTTGCGGCACTTTGAAGCCGTCGTTCGGCCGGTTCGACCTGGTGTTGTCCAGGCTGGCGTCGCGGGCTCTGCTGCCGCTGCGGCGCTTGTTGCGCCGCCCGCTGCGTCTGCAAAATGTCAACGGTAACGAACGTCCGACGAAGGACTCACGCGCTCACTTCTTGGACTTCTTGGGGTTGCTCAGGTTCGACGGCATCGATTTGACGCTGATGTCGACCAGGCTCGTCACCGAGGAGCTCCTGGTCATCGCGTCGCTCAAGGCCTCGGCTTCCAAGCGGTCGTTCAGCTCGACTTCCTCGCTCCAGTCCTGCAATTCGGAAAAATTTTACGGTTTCGTCGAGATCGAGGAAAACCTTGACGGATCGAGTCGGTCCTCTCACGTGGTGCTCTCCTGGTCTTTATTCGACAAACAAAATTTGAATTCGGCCAAGGTCGCACATATCGCAGCTCGATTAGAGCTGCTGATATGCAATTATCAAATTAATAATAATTAAAACTAAATTAAAATTTTTGCCAATCTCGCTTTCGTTTGCATTATTCATTGTGTTATTATTGTTGCATTAGGTATTAATTTTTTATTTCTTTTGTTGTGTCTATGGTAATTTGTTTTTTATGCGTTTAAATATGCACGACGCAATTTTTCAAAGGCACACCTACAGAGATAACGGAATGCATTTCCATACAGGAAAAAATCTGATCTTATTTTTTCAAATGTTTTACAATTTTTTTTACCTTGATCGATTCGTCAAAACTTTATCGAGGTCTAACGTTCTTAACGCTTTAACGCCCAGTTTCCTGTACGCATTTTGCGTCAGTTACGCTGACGAAGAGTGTTAAAATCAAAATGTAATTCAGATTTTTAAAAACTTTCTCGGCCAATAGAATTTATTGGGAAAAAGATCTGCGAATGCTAATAAAAAGTCGTTTTATTCCAAAAGAAGTCACCGAGAGCCTGAGAGGCACAAAAGAAGTAGACGTCACATAAAGTTGTCCGTTAGATAACTTTGTAAAAAATTAAAAAAAAACTGTAAAAATCTTATTGAATTTTCAAGAAAAATGTAGTGACATTTAAAAAAACATGGAACCCAAGTTGGTTACGAAAATTGATTAGTAGATCGATGCGGTTTTGTCAAATTAAAATTGCGACAGATCTGTCAACAGCTTAAGATAATTTTTCGAATTTGCGTCTCTAATAGGTCTATTATTGTATTCAAGTGGGAGTCGTTTATGGCTATCTATTAAAGCACTCGTGGTTTCATAATCTCTAAGAAAATTTTTATCAATATTTCAGTGTATTATTGTCATTTACACCAAAAAACTTACAATATTAACGTTCAAACTCTACTTTTTAACATCCGTTGCAGACGTGGTTACATCCGTTACCTTGAATTACCAATTATGTAATACAAAATTCCCTAAAATTTGAAATTTTAATTTTTTTATTTAAAAATTAAAACAAGGGTGCAAATTCGAAAAAATAACATAAAAAATTCGTTTTATAAGGGGATTGGCGCACTTGTCCCATAGAAAACGCCCCTACGGCTCGTTTTCTACACCTGAGACTCGTGCGCCAAATCAACCCTTATAAAACTTGTTCTTTAATATATGTACTATTTTTCATGGCCGGCTAAAATTATGTCACGTAAATGTCACCAACCACCGCAAAATTCCCTACATTTAAAGTTTTTATTTATAAAATACAGGGTGAGCAACAATAACTGTTTCAGTTGGCAAAAAAAATTTTACATAAAATTTTCAAGACTGTGAATTGTACCTATTTCGGTTTGTTTTATTAACAATATTGACACCTGGTATACATTTCAAATTTAAACGTCTTGGTTTTTGTAATCTTTTATTAATAAAATGGTTTTCTCGTTGGAACATGACATAAAAGTCACCAAAAATCACCAGAATTTATTGCCAACTCAATCAGTACTTGTTGCTCACACGGTAGTATAAAGCGGCAAAATAGAAAAAATAGTATAAAACACTAGTTGCAGAAGGTCCTTCAAGCACTCATTTGTTCCTCAACTCGCCGCTATGCGGCTCATTGCGGTCATTCTCATTATAAATGATCGCAGTAGGCGTTGGTGACGTAGTTGAATGTGTCGCAAGCCCCATAACATGAGTGAGATTAGTATTACCAGTAGGTGGCGCTACTGGCGGTAGTGGAAATCTGTCTACTAGTTTGTCTAACGTTGCGAGGCTGGCGGCACATCCACAATTTGTGTGGGTCTTCAACGCCAACTACGATGGGACAATCATTTATAATGAATTAATGACCGTATTTGAAAATACTATTCTTACCTCAAACGTTACAAGACGCAAACCTTGAAAATTCAAGTTAGGACGCGTTTTTGCGTCTACAAAATGTGACAAAGCTAAGCTCGATGAGGAATTTTATTAGACGTGCGTCAGAATTGAACAATAGAAAAAATCGAATTTCATTTCCTGTCCCTGCAAAATGCATTCAGGCCCGGTTGTATAAAGCGATGTCAAGTCGTTGTTAAAATTATCAGAATGTCAACGATCTGATTGGAGGATATTTAATATTTTATTTGAATCAGCCAATCAAATGGGCGGATTTCCGATTTGACGCGTTGCGTTGTTAGCTGACACGATGTTAACTAAGCTTTATATCTACAATTGGGCCTATAAGTAGTCATCTTAAAATGAAAAAATAAAACCTCATTATTTCAACTGGAGATTCTGAATAGTAGTTTATTTGACGAGTTCTTGTGTAAATTGGGCTTTTTTGGCACGGGTCAGTTTAAAACGCGAGTGAAACGAGTTGAATACAAAGTTTTTTTGTTCGACGAGCCCATTAAAGGCTCCAAATCGCTTAAAATCTTTAAAATTAGCTTGACGTTTCGTTTTGACAAGTGGTGACATTTATCAAAATCCGTTCACATAGGAGAAAATTCTCAAATTCTGACAGTGTCGAACAAAAAAGATACATTTACATCCAACCTGATCAAGAATAATGCAAAAATAAGACTTTTCATTTGATAATCTTTCGATTGCAGTCATTTTTACGGAAACTAGAACTGTTTCCTTATCTCCTATTTGATTTCTCCGATAACACCAATACCTTTGAGATAACAAATACCAGTCTGACCAGCTACAAATTTGCCGTAAACTGTCAAAAAGGTCGTTTTGACAGTGCACTGTTGTGACAAAATTTACATAGGTTAGATTAAATTTTGACGCGACCTCCCGACCAATCATCACGCGATTCATCTTCCCAGCAAAAAACACGATTTTCGTAAAAATTTTCTTTCATTAAATAAACATCACATTAGTATTGACAGACGTGACCCACTTTTATTTGACAGTTAACTCCGGTTTTGTTTATCGTGGCCCACCAGCTCCCAAATTTGTTGATCGAATTCCATCATAACAAATACTCGTTCAATTTTCGTTTGGTAGTTTTACTTTCTCACGCGCATTCCACAAGTCTTTTTCAAAAAAAAAAACACAATAACATTTTTTTAACCCGTATTATGTGACACGTAACCGCTTTGAAAACTGTACTGGCAACAAACACAGAAGGCTGTGTTTTTTGTATCTCCATGGAGATTTTCGGTGGTTAAAAAAACAAAATAAATATTATTGCTTGGCATTTTGTTCGTAAATGTTTATATTATTCCTAGAATCGCAATAAAATTGCTAATCTCTAAATCACTCGCGGATACCAATCGAACAGACCGGAGTAGATAGAGGGAGTCTCTATCTTTCCACGTAAAAACAATTAATTTTAACCTACACGTAAATAATTGAATATCACCAGCACGCGGAAACATTTGAAATGATTCGCCTAGTAACTGACAGTTAAGCAAACAAAAATTGCCCCACGATTTGGGACCTCGAGCTCACCAGAATGACATTGCTGCTGGTCGTGACAGTGTTGATTTTGATTTTCTCTTCGGGAGTCGGGGGCGAAACGGGCGGGGTGGTCTCCTGGTAGTCCACTTTGGGGGGCTCTCTCTCGTTCACCTCGTCCCAGTTCTCCTCTTCCCGCACCTCATAATTTTGATTTCTGCGATCGTCTCTGGACCTGGCGTTGTACTGATTCCTCCTGTTGTTCCTGTCCCTGCCGTTCCTGCGATACTCGTAGTTCCTGCTGTGGTAGTTGGCCGGCGATTGGGGCCTGCTGTCGGGCCTGTTCAGGTTGTCGTTGCTCCTGGTCCTGCCATAGGGTGGGGTCGGCGGGCGCGAGCTGCAAGGACTCGAGATGCCCAGGTCTGGCGTCCTGGACCTGTACGATCCCGCGTCGTACTCTTGGTGCAGGCGCCCTCTGCCTCTCTGCCTGTTGGGCAAGGTGCAGTAGCCCATGTTGGCGTAGGACGCGCCCTGATTGGGGTAGGCGTTGGGGTAGTTGCCGACCACGTGGTAGTTGCTGCTGCCCTGGAACGTGAGGCTGGCCCCGTTCCAGTTGTCGTCGACCCCCGCCTGGGTCATCTTGGTGTCCTCGAGCATCTTCTTGCGCAGCCTGGGGGGCAACTTGTCGAGGTTGATCGACTTGTGCAGGGGCCGCTTGTCGGACTCCACTCCGATGGTGCTGTGTCGCCGCCCGCTGGGGGGCTTCGGGTGGCCCTTGTCGAAGACGCGGCCCGGGGGCGCGGCCGACGGCTCGACGCTCCGCGTGTCGCGCATCCGCTGCGAGGGGCCGCCGTTGGACAGCCCCCGCGGCTCGGAGCCTTGCCTGAACTGGCGCCACTCCTCGTGGTGGTCCGAGTTGTTGTCGTTGCCTCCGCCGCGGCGCCGGTTCGAGTAGCGCTTCGAGCGGGGCCCGAAGCGGTCGTCGTAGTTGCCGTTGGTGGCGGAGTGGCGGTCGTTGTCTTGCGACATCTCCCGGGCGTTGGCCACGGGTCGAGGGACGTAGATCATTTGCTCGGGCTTGCGGGTTTTCCGGTGGGTCACGGGCTCGGTCACTGCGGGTGCGTCGCCCTTGTACCGGGGCTCATCCTGGAAAGGCTTGGGCTTGGTCGCTATTAAGGTACTGTCGGGTTCAGACTCTTCGGTTCCTGTGTTTGATTTTCTGAGAGGTCCACTGCCAGGTCTGTAGATTTCTTGCTGTGGCTTGCCACGTTTCATATTTTTCTTTTCTGCAACACAACAACTGCGATCACTCGACGGTTCGGCGACGGCGGCGGCGGCGAGTTGTTTATAAACACTACGGCTCGGGACGGAGCATATTTCGATTTTGAGGTTATGTCGACGTTCGACCACAAATTCGGACGCAACTGGACGCACTCCTGCAACAATCGACACGCAAAGACACCCCAAACAACTCACAACATCGGATTTATCAACTGGACATTACATAAAATTAATAATGATTGCGACAGAAGGTGACACCTACCAGCTTCTAGTGCTTTTTCCACTCTTTCGCATTGGCTAGAGCGACAAACGAACTTGGCCCCAACACGAACCGATTTCGAGATAAAAATCGAATATCTTCCTACCTAATGAATCATCTCGTCGATAACGTTCCATCAATTAATTAGAAAAATCCCCAATTTTTGAAAAATATCTCGTTACGAAATTTTGACATTTGGCGCCAAATTCAAACTTCAAGTCACCGAAAATGAGTTTGCGGAAAACGAAAGCGGAGAAGGATAAATTCAAGGGGTTGCCCCAGAGAAAGTCGATGGCGGGGCCCACCCTCCTCAGCACCTTCACCCAGCCGGGGGCCATCAAGAAGAGCGTCGTCAGCGACATGATGGGCAAGCAGGCCACCTCCAACTACGACAGCGAAGCCGAAACCGTCGCCCTCCAGCACCAACTCGCCACCAAGGACTTCACCTCGCTGGAGGGGCGCATCAAGATGGTGTCGGTCACGTGAGTGAGAGCCTCCTCGCACCACCGCTCGCGGCCCGGGATGTGATCGCAAATCTTTCGGCAGGGACGTGGGGAAGGAGATCTTGTGCTGCAAGTACAACGAGGAGTTCGACTACTTGGCGGCGGGATGCTCCGACGGCAGCATCATGATGTACACGATCGACACCTGCGGCTTCGTCTCGAGCCTCATCGACGAGGAGATCGAGAGGTCGACGGCTCCGGTGACGGCGATCCAGCACCGGCCCGTCTCCAAGAGCTACCCCATCAACAACTGCTTCACGTGCACCTGTAACCGCCGCCCCCGCGCCCCAAAACTGGCGGTCTACACGAGTCGTCGGTTTCAGATGCCAACGGGTTCGTCAAGTGCTGGAACTACAACTTCAACCAGTGCCTCTACACCATCAAGGAGAACAGGGAGACCTTCGGCCTGACCTACCACCCCCGGTACCCCAAGTTCGTGACGTACGGGGACGACTGCAAGATCTACCTGTACGACGAGGAGAGCAAGACGCAAGAGAGGATCCTCTCGAGCAGGTCTCTTTACTCCGCTCGCGACCGCAAATAATCTCTAATCGAAATCTAGCAACAACCCCAAGATCCACGACGGTCACACGTCGAGGGTGTTCGCGGCGTGCTTTCACCCCCGGTCCAACTACGAGCTGCTGACCGGGGGCTGGGACGACGTCGTGCACTTCTGGGACCTGCGCCAGCCCCACGCCATACGGCACATATCGGGGGTGCACGTTTGCGGCGAGGGCGTCGACATCAACTTCAAAGGGTCCGAAGTGTTGACCTGCGCCTTCCAAGTGGAGCGCCCCTTTCAGATTTTCGACTACGGCTCCGGCAACCTGATCGGCACCGTCGCCAAGGGCGAAGAAAACAGCAAGGTTTGACACGGATCAGTGTAGAGAGCGCGCGAGCCCAAAAAACACCACGACTTGTTCTAGCTGTACATAGGGAGGTACGTCTCGAAGGACTTCGCCGTGTGCGGCGGCACCGGTCCTAACCTGTTCCGAGTCATCGACCTGAACAGTTACATGGTGAGTGTGAGGGTGCCGATTCGGGGTGTCTCGTTTTAACCACCTGGTGGGTCACAACAGAGCAGCGCGTCCGTCCTGGGGTTGCCCTCCGCCGTGTACTCTCTGGATTTGGGGCCGCCCAAAAAAGGTGCTGCGGCGCAGCGCTCGGACGTCGGGGGCCTGCCCCAGATGGCTTTTCTCTCGGGGAAGAAATTATACCAGGTCGACTTTAATTAAACAATCGCTCTTTATTGACACTTTGAAAGCGATACATTTGTTTTTATTTTACACGCTATAGTACAAAAAAGAAAAAACTATCACACAAATACACACAAAGCAAGAACAGCATCAACTAAATTTCTATTCTAAAGGGGAAATACAAATGAAAGTAATAAAAGGGATTAAAAAATCGGTCGAAAAGTTGAGAGTTTGTCGTCGCCCGGGGCTTGAGCTTCGTGGGTAGGTGGGGCCGTGGTGATTCCTCATTTCGCAACAACGTACAGGACTAGATTTTTGACAGCCAAGTCGGGTTAAAACGATACGAATTGTGATGTAATGCTGATGATATGTTATATAAAATAAAGTGTAATCAAGACCTCTCCTGCTCTCGCAGCAGCTTATTATTATTGTTTGGTTGCATCATGTGGTCCACAGTTGTTTTTTGGCAGTGAAAGAAACCGAAACGCTCTTCGTTGCCGCCATCGAACAATCACGGCAGGTCGCAAGCGGTGACAAGAAATTTATTATTACAACAGTCGAAAAATATCGTCGCCTATTTACACGAAGCAACACTTAACCTTAGAATTTACTTTGCACTATCCAGTTTACTGGTTGAAGCCGTCGAGTGTGTCGTCGACTCGTCTTGCTGTTTGTTGCAGCACACATTTCGTCGATACACATTGTGATTCCGTGAGCAGTCGGAGGAAAGAGGAAGAGTAGTGAGTGACTGAGTGATGAGCGAGCGAATGAAATAGGAAAGGGAATAGAGAGAGAGAGAGAACCGAAATACAAAATCGTTACGAAACGAGCACTTAATTACAACGAACGAACGAACGAAGGAACGAACGCAAGAAAGAGTGCAGTCACAGCCGTATTTTTCTTTTGTAATTTTTTGAGCTTTACTACTACATGGTGTTGTAGAGTGGATTGTTGTGCCTGTTGATCGTCAGCTTGGCCAACGGGTGGCTCTTCCCGTACTGTTGCTGTTTCTTGGTGGCGCTCGCGATCACCGTCGCCATCAGACACTGGGGCGAGTTCCGGACGACCGGCGACATCGGCGGCTTCTCCGCCCCCCTCTCGCCGCCGCCGCCCTTCCACTTGGACGACACCTCGACGCACGAGAATCGCGCGTTTCGCGGTATCACCGGTTTGCTCGTTTTCGGTCGTTTGGTCACTTGCGCTTCTGTGTTGTTGTTCTCGAACATACCTAGCAAATTTTTAAAGTTCATTTCGTCGACCCTCTCTTTGTCCTGGTGGAGACTTACGGGGGACGCGGGCAGGCTGTTCACTTTGTTCGCCGTCGCCGCCGCGATTTCAGCCTCGTTGTTCGTCTTCGCTTCGAACTCCTTCTTGAGGCTCTTCACCACCCCGGTCGAACCGTCGGCCGTTTTCGCCGCCGTCTTGCTGTTCAACTCTCGGGGCAGGTTTTCCAAGAAGGTGGTGCGGTGCTGTCTCACCGACGAGCAGTGGGCGGCGCTCGTCGACACGTTCGACGCCGATCTCGACAGCGAACAGTCCGCCGCCACCAGGTCCATGCACGACGGCTCCGGTGCGCTCACCGACAGCCTCGACGGGCTCGCCGCGCCCGACCCGTCCCCCGGGATCCCGACCGTCGGCGATATGGCACTCGGCGACGGCACCGTCGTCACGTTCAAATTCTTGATCAGGTGGGCGTTGATCGCCTCCGTTGGCTGCTGCCTCTCCCTGTCCTGCTCCACCGAATACTCGAACAGCGTCTCCGAGGAGGACGACTTCGTCACGGTGCCGTCGGTGCCGTTCTTCACGTTGTTCTCCTCGATCTTCTGTTTCGTCCTCTTCACCGTCCCGGGATGCCACGGAATGTCTTCTTTGTCGTAGGGGAAGATCCCCGAGGAGCCGGTCTCGAGGTACTCGGCGTGCAGCACCTTCTCCCCCTTCTCGTTGCGGTAGTGCACCGCTCCTTTGGGCCGCATGTCGTACGAACCCCACGAGCTGTTCCTCGACGGCAGGAGTCGAGTGTCGCCGGAACCCCACGAACTGTGCCTCGACAACCCCACCTCGTTCTGCAGCACGACCGCGCTGTCGTACGAACTCCACGAGCTCTGCCTCGACGGACACTCCCTCGCTTCGGGAGGTTCCGCCGGCAGTGTCGC
The DNA here is from genome assembly GCF_963966145.1 of Tenebrio molitor. NCBI lineage: Eukaryota > Metazoa > Arthropoda > Insecta > Coleoptera > Tenebrionidae > Tenebrio > Tenebrio molitor. The sequence goes on along the minus strand of NC_091048.1, from coordinate 27,919,894 downwards.
CGTCGTCGTCGAGATCCTCTGCTGTTTCTTCTCTTCGCGGTCGAACACGCGATCCAGCTGGTTCGAAAACGGATCGCCGTCCTTCCGCACCCCTTTCTGGTTAATACTGTTCCGCAACGCGGCACTGTCCGGCTCGTTCTTCAGCACGGTCAACGAAGTCCACACCTTCTGGTTGTTATTATTACTCACTACTGCACTACTACTCTCAGTTTGGGAATCACAGGAATCACTTGTACTGTTACAGGAAGACGTCTTCTGCAGGTCATCGCCCGGATCCCAGATTTCCTTCTTCGGCAGGTTGGCCCGCACCGTCGGCGGCGATTTCTCGCCCGAGTTGTTCTCTTCGGTCCTGCTGTTGGATTCGAGCTCGCTGACGCGCTCCTTCACCGACGGCACGTCCTTGTGCTGTCCGGGAAGGTGCACGATCTGGTTCTGCGACACGCTGTACGACTCGCCGTTGTCGCACGGCATCAGAACGTGTCGCGCCTGCGTCGTCTTGTCTTTGACGACGCTCTCTTTGGACGCCGATTTCTGGCTGAGGTCCTCGAGCGACACCGAGACCGGCGACTTCTCCGACGGCTCCTTCTCCGTCTCGGGGAGGTTGTCCGGCGACCACGACTTGGGTCGCGTCCCCAAATTCCTCAAGTCCTGACCGGACAAGGCGACGTGCTTCGGTAAAGCCCGGACGATGGGAGTGGGTTCGCTCCCCACCAGGATCTTGTCCGGTTTGGAGTCGCCGCCCGTCGGCGACTTCAAGTTCGTCTCGGACTTGGATCTCTGCAGCTTCTCCTTGTTCTTCATCGCGTCCAAGATGCCTTGGTAGGTCTCCAGCTGCGACAAGAAGCTAGTGTTGGGCTTGATGCACGTTCTCTTCTCCTTGACGTGGTGCATCGCCGTGCGGAAGTCCCAATTGTAGGCTTTCATCGCGTACGCAATCACCACCGACGCCGACCTGCTCACGCCCATCTTGCAGTGCACCAGGACCTTGGAACCGTTCCGTTTGGCACTGGTGATGTATTTGAAGGTGTCGTCCCAGTATTTCAACAGATCGGTTTTTTCGTCGTCGCACACCCTCACGTTGTAGTAGTTGAAGGTGCCGGGGAAGAAGTTGTCGATTTCTCTGGTCACGTTCAAGATGTGACCCACTCTGCAAATAAAAATACCACACTCTTGTCAAAACAAACCCAAACCGATGCGGCGACCATCTTACCCGTTCCTTTGCAACTCCTCGTAGTTCGATGCGTTCCACTCCGAACCCAGATAGACGTGGTCGAAGATCTCCGTCGGGGCGTCCATCTGTCCGAGGATGGTCAACATCTCCTGGTCGATGAAGCTCTTGTACTCCCCCAGGTCCATGTCCAGGTCCTCCTCCAACCTGGTCCTGATGTACTTGCTGGTCACCTCGTCGAGATCCACCGACATCATGATCTCCTTAAGCGTCGTCCTGATCACCTTTTCGGTCTCCTCGCGTTCCCTTGGCTTGGTCCGGATGGAATCGGGCGACGGCGGTCTCTTCGACTCGAGATTGTCCATCGCGTGCCATTCGTTGAGACAGGATCTGTCCGATTCGATCCTCTTTTCATAATAATCGACCCAGTCGTGGGTCAGACCGCCTTGGAAGTAGTTCTGCTCGCGCGCCTTCGAACTGACCTTGTGCAGAGTCTGGAGGGCCGACCTGCACACACAAAACAACGTCAGCTAAAAGGGGTTGCTCGGTTTGGTGCGCGAGAAATTCCCAACAAAGCGACACCCAAGGACGTCGACTTCGCCGCGCTGGTGTCGGTACAGTTGGCATTTATTAAATAATTAATGTTGAGCAAGCCACTGTTGTCACAACACCTGAACGACGGGAAAAACATTCTTGGGTCGTGTTTTGATGGATTTTAAGGTCAATGGTGAATTGCACCGTAATGAATCACCCGTCGGGTAAAAGGATGAAGACGATAAAAATTGAAACGAGTCCGGTGACTCCGGAGTTGTGACGCGATGACGATAAGAAAATTGTCGATAGCGATTTTGAAGCGGTGCCCGAGGCAAGGAAAACACTCTGGACGTCGCTCGCCATTATCGAATTTTGCTGCCGATATAAATAACCACCCCTCTACTACCTATCGTTGTCCCACGCAGATCGGTTCGTGAGGCTGGACTTGCGGTTGACGACCATTATCGCATCAACGTTGACGTCCGTTCCACCGGCGATGGACGGACGGAAGAAGAGCGTCGCGACGACAAAAACGTCAGTCGTCCTTCTGAACGCCGATCGTCCTGGACGAACGGCGGAAAGACTCGACCGCACCGGTGATCACTTCACAGGAGACTGGACCAGTAGTCATTGAAGGAACCGAACATGGCCATCCGCGACGCGGCCGACCTCCTCGCACACACCAACACTAAATCCCGCGCGCCGTATCCTTTTAGAAATGACACACGTCGCACCGATGCCACGCAAAGATCGTCCGTTCGACGATGGGGGAAAAACACGTTACGTATCCCGGAGTCGACCGCCCGATCCAGATTCGCTGTTACGGACGAGAATAACGAACAGACGGGGGTCGCGGCGATCCAGCCGAAGGACCGACTCAAATTCTATTATGGTGCATAGTAGAAGCGAGACGCGAAAACTCGTTGACGAGAACGTCGTATGTGGTACTGGACGGAATGGTCGCGACAACGTGCAAATTAAGCCGTGGAAAGGAGAGGAGTGGCCGCAAAAGCGACCTGCTCTTAGAACCACGGCCTTATTTAGGCATCCGACGGACAGAGGTGGACTCGCCGTTTTTGATATTTCGAAAACGGTCGAACCGCGCGCGCGCAACAAGAAAAACGCAAAAGTCGACAACCGCCAAACGTAGCGCAGGGGTCTGCCCCTGGACCTATACTTTTCGCACCACGACCAAGTTAATTTGGTGGCTCTAGTAGTGATTCTGTTTGTGGTGGTACTTCTTCTTACAGCAACTTTAGTTGGGGCAAAAATTTTTTGATCGCGCTGTAGTTTTCTCCTCCTTCAAAATCGACACAATTAGATTTTGTTCCCTTGTAGTTATTTTTGGCGGATTCGGATCCACCTCCCGAGATTCCGATTTCAATAAGGGAGACTTTGACGGTTTCGCGGTCGCGAACTTCCTTCGGCGGCGCTTCCATAACGGGTCGCGTTCCCACAGTTAGGTCCTCGCGACCGGTCGGGACGGTTTTTCTGCTCCGCCGTCGTCTTCTGAATGAACGGCCGTTTTAATATGTGCGTCCGGCGATGTCGGTACCGTTAGCGCGCTGGGGCCGGCGACGAAGCCGCGTTTCTCCCATATATGGCCGCCAACCTTCACGACGCACTCACTACTCCATTCAGCTCGTCGTGCGGAATTCACCGGGATCTTCCCCGCCTCTCTGCATCTTTGCGGTGTGCGCGCCGCGCCGACCTTCTCGGGCGAAAGCGCCGCACCAAATTAAGGGCACCGGGGCCGACGCGTTTTCGCCATCTTCCCTTATTTAGCGAGACCGACCGACCGACCGCCCACCGGACTACTCCAAAAACGTGAAAGTCCGCAAAAAATTACATCACGAGAGGTGAAAGCGCCGTCCCCGACGAACGATGTCGTTGGAAAGGGGAAATCGCGGTGGCGGCGCCGGGAGCGGTCTGAAAATGGCACCAAAGTTTCCCGACGCCAAAGAGAAAGTTTCCGCGAAATAAAAAAACTAAAATAAATCGCTAATAAACCACGAAGAACCACTACTGGATACAGTTTTAGAAGTGTCTCTCACAAAATAAATGATCCGTCTTTGCCAAAACTGTCAAATTTAAAGAAAAACGGGAAGCGGTCTTCCCAAAGTCCAGATTTGAACCCAATTGAATTTCCGTGGAACGACGTCGGTCGACTTGTACGCCAAATACTAATAGGGTACAGTACCCGCCACCGAAAAAAGAACATTTTGCAACCCACAGTGACAAATTCGACGAAATTGTAGTAATATTGAAAAAATTCGTGTCGAAGTTTGTGAAGCTGTCGTCGTCGAGGTCAGAGGAGCACGTTGTCGTCGGCCGTGATTTATTTTCCTTCTTTTTTGCTTCTTTTCTGTGGACATTAATGACGTAACTGACCTTGACAAAGCGTCCTCCGATCCGTCGGGTAAACGTCAAAAACTCGAGAAAAACGGCGAATTCAATTGGTCCCGCCCCCGGGCGCTAGCGACGTCGCGGCTATTGCCATAAATGGCGGCGACGGCGGCGTCGAAGGACGCATCTCTATAAAGCGCGCTAATTTTGGGACGGTCGGCGCGCGCCTCCTCCCGTCGGTGCACCAACTAATAAATATCGGACGGGGCACTCACCACATCGCCTGGACGGACACCGGCTTGAAGATGTGATGACGGCTGCAGACGCTGACGCTGAATCCCCTGCGACCAGAAGAAAACAAAACACACTGTGAGTTTTACGGCGCGCACGATTGATCGGCAGACGGCGCGACGCTCTCGCCACGCCGAAGACGATGACCTCCGGAGCGGTGTCCGTCGTCGTCGTCGCCGTCGCACCGCGGTCACTACTCACCCATCTCCGTCCAATCGGATCGCCGTGTCGGCCATGACTTTCAGGACGAGTCCGACGGTCGTCCTCTCGTTGCAGTCGATGCCGAGCAGGCAGGACTCCTCGCCGCGCTTCCCCATCCTCGAGACGATCACCAGGTAGCGGATGCGGGTCGGATGGACGCTCTCCAGCTTGACGGCCTGTCAAAGATACACAACAAACGTCAAAAGAGAGAAAACAACAACCACCGCGTGGAAAGTTTCGTCCCGGAGGTGAAACGACAAACCCAAGACGAATGCGGAACGCACGAAACGGATTCGTTTTCGTTTCGATGCTAAAAATTTCCATACGATGTTGGATAACGGGCGAAAGTTGTCGCGCGGTGCCACTTCACGAACATCAAACTGTTTTAATTACCGGTAATGCGGCGGAGGCAGCTTTGCCAACTAATTAATCGCCGATACATCGGGTGACGGAAGAAACTTGGAACAGTTCTGGTAATTTGCTTCGACGGGTGAACAACATTAAACGTAAATTGCGCCGCCGGTAACGACTCGTCCGTACCGTTTTCCATTTTTAATGTTTCGAATATGTACATTTAAATCGGTTCGCAGATCGAGAAACTGGATGCTGTCGCAAACATTCTTATCGCAACGATCGCTCTAGAAATCTTTGGGGTTAACGCTTGAACACCGAAACAATTACCAATTTTGACGAGCTTCGAGATCACACTTTCACCAAACTCTAAGTGACATTTGACACGAAAAATACTTCCACGATTCATTTTAATCGGACATTATAATCAGGCGTTATTACGTCAATAACTCTTACAATAAATGCGAAACAACAATTCCACCTTACTCTTTTATGACTTATTAATAACAGTTATAAACTGCAGATTTACGATCGAGATAAACCAAGAAATAATTATTTCACGAAAAGTAATTTCTCGTTCATTTATGTACAAGCTCCACCAGAAGTTTTAACTCCCATTTTGACACACTTTAATAAATGAGATCATCGCCACTTATTCGACGACCAATTTTTTTCATTGTTTTACTTATACCGAAAAATTTGCAACGTAATGAAACAGTTTTTATTTTATTTTTTAAATTTAGATCTTCCAAAAAAAAACCCTCCCAGTTAGTTCAGAAAGAAAGGTTTCAGAACTTGAAAATCGCAAACAAAGCATTTCGTCTTCTATTTTGGTTGTGGCCAACAAAAGAAAACTACGAGGGGCCAGATCAGGAATGTAAAGCGGATCACCAAGTCGTAAACAGTACCTTCAGAATGTACTTTACTATTAACCAGAACAGTACCTTTCGGTGTATCGTTTCAGCGCGAATGACAGAAAACGAACGGTAACAGAGTTATTGCTACCAAAGTAGAACTGTCAAAGAAAGAAACACGAGGCATTTATTTTTATAGTCTATTTAATTCATGCAAGTGACGTTTTAGATTGCAACAATTTTCGACGCAGCCTACGCAACATCCAACTTCTCAATTAGCCAAGAACTTTTTGCAGTTAACTTTTGACCATCCAAACAATTCGACATGATCTATTCGGACAAGTTGCGAGATCATCGAGGCCAAAAATTTGACGTAAATCACACTTTTAACAATCTTAAAGTGGCATTTGACGTTGGCAGTTCCAATCAAAGACGTGCAAATTTTTTCCGGGTGGCCCGTTTCAATTAAGCGAGTTACGACGCCGGTTAACTCTCACAAGAAATGTTACTTAACAATTCTGTTCGACTAATTTCTTTATTGCTTGTTGATGATGATGGAAATTCACGATCGAGATAAAAATAAGAAATAATTTCGTGGAAGGAGCAAATTCGTTCGTGTGCAAGATTCGCGAGACTCCCGTTTTGGCGTTCGCTAAAAAAATCATCTTGTTTACACGATTATTAGCACCGCCACGTCTGGCAGTTCCTTTGTTTGATCTTCGCGCAACAACCGCGCAATGATGGTGAATTTTGTGCGTCGCACAAAGAGTCGACGAATTCGACTGATTTGTTGCGAAATCGCAACGACAACACACGCACATAAAAAGAAAAATTATGCGCACTTTCACTGTTCCGCGACTGGCATGTCAAACGGATGCAAACGAAAAAAATCAAATAACAACAATAGTGTTGACGTGACGTCGATCGCGAAACTAAATAAATATTCGTCGGAAAACGTTCATTACCTGACCTGGAGAACGACGATGACTCCACGTCAACACCACGAACCGACAACGGCACATTTCGTACGCGGTGGCAGTACCCTGTTTCGTTATGTCGTCGTCCGACGATAACGACGTGAAAGTACCGTCTGGTCGGGCCATCGTTTCTTCCTTATTTTCGGCGTGTCGTCGCACTTCCACCCGAAAAAGGTCACTGGTTGGCGCGCAAATGCACGCGCCTAGAGTGCGCCCGAACAACATCATCAAGTCTCTCCCGTCCAGTGGTCTATTTGCGTTTTTGGAACGGGATCAGCGCGAGTCAGGGGCGAGAACTCCTCCAAGGAAAAAAAAATTCTTTACGCGGACGCCCGCCACGTAACACTTAATTATAGATCGATAGCGGTGTTTGCGTCCGTGCACCTTTCTCTTCTCCGGCCGGATCGGGACCTTTAAATGTCAGAGTGCGCGCGCGAAAACAAAGACCGCGGACCATCTTCGCCCCTGCCTCGTTCGATTTTCGATCGAATCGATGACGTTCGAGCTGCGTCACCGATGACGGCAACCCCGCACGCATCACTTACCATCTTGAGCGTCTCTTCCGGCCGCAGCAGATCGACGATGGACTGGAGGTGCTTCCGGATGTTGCTGTCTTGGGCGTCGGGCCGTCTGCTGGACTTCTGCGCCTCCGCGGCCGGCAGCACCAAGGCTGTACCCTTGCCCGCGAAGTAGCACTCGCTGAGGCTGCAACACGAAAAACAACACATCATCAATCGTCCAGATCACGGACGGGTGGTGGTACCGACCCGTCGACATTGACGGCGAAATCCGGAAAAATCGAAAGCCTGCTAATCGTGGAGGCGGGAAAACTTCGACGAGACACCGAAACGCGAACGGGTCGGACGGTACTGCACCTGGTGACGGATCCACGCCAGGTACCGGACGTGGGCGACCGAATTCACGCCGACGTCGTTGGCTCCCGAAACAGCAAAAAATCAAACAGATTTACGCTCCGTACGAAAATCGTAGTACGAACCTCGACTCTTGTTATTATTACACTCCGTTTCACGGAAATAGACTTCAAGGAAAGCGGCCCGTGGCTATTTTTCATCCAACAAAATTGGAACGAGTACACGAGCCGCCGCGCTCAGGTACCACTCTTCCCCTGATCCTTCTGCACGGACCGCGCTGTTCGCAGTACTTCCCGGTACCGGTGTGCTCCTCGACAAGTTGGGAAAAAACCACTCGACTTATTTAAATAACAAACAAACTCTGATGGCTGATTTAAAGTCATATTGCTTCATTAATAGGCGAGATTGCCCGGAGCGACGTTTAAAGTCCAACCAACTCGAATTTGCATTAGTACCACAATGGCTAATATGATAAATACGTCAGTCGGGTTTGTATAATCGTCTCGGATGTCAATCACCGGGATTGCTGAATAAATTTGGAGGCAGGTGCATCATCATCCTGGGAGCAAAAATCGACTCGACCGATGAGGACGACTTTGGCGACGAAAAAATTCAACAAAACCAAGGAGCAAATCATTTTCACGCGCCATTCCGATGGCCATTGTGAATTTTTTCCACCAATATGAGAGTCAAATCGAGCGTTACCGTGCCAACAAGTCCAATCGGAGGAAAAAAGTGGCAAAGTGGAGCAGAAAAGGACAAAGAAAAACACCAACAATTTCGAGATTCGACCACGTTCGGTCTTATTAATCTCGACGATGGTAATGTAATTGTTTTCGCGTTTTAAGACGAACCGTTGGAACAATGGCCATTTAAAAAGACGCGTACGTGAATCATAATTGCAAACAACAAATTGAATAATTTATTTGACGACTTTTTTACGACTTGTTTAAACAAAACACGTAATGAAATTTATTCCGCAAAGAATCTCAACGAAACATCTTCACTTTTGCGGCTGGCAAACATCGCACCACGCCGCCCCCGCCGCTCATCCGACGAGCACACAGCCCGGAGACGCCGCCAAACAAACGCGCCCCTCTTCCGGTCGCCCCCGACCCCACCCCCGTCGGAATTCCGGCGCCAGATGGTGGACGCAGGTTTCAGGTAGCCCCGGACCGGTCTTCACCCCGAGGGTGGTGCAGCGTGATTTCCGTGATTTCTTGTGACGTGGAGAGACGTCGACGGCGACGTTCGCTGCCAAATTCGATTGGCCGTGACCCACATGCCGGAACGCAAATAAAGTTCGGTTCGCAACGGACAAATGAAATTGGATTGCGCAATTAATTGGCGGCGGTGAATGTTTAAATAACAACGGCGAAAACTGACGGAGCGAACATAATCGTTCGATTATTATGCTCATGTGCGGCGGTACCGTTGGTACTTTTGTGTGTACGTGTTGTATGAATTATTTTCGTTTTTTGTACTTTTTTTCCCCAAAGCTGTTGCACCAAAAGATAATGGAATGTGGAGGGAGTGGGCACCGTTAGGTGGTATTGGCATTGGCACTTCGGTACTGTCTAATTACTATCGCCGTTTGCAAAAAAAAAGTAAAAGGCCGAATTTTTCCACGCTTGCACTCTCAAGCACGTCCGGTTTTGTTTGTTTATTTACATAATTAACAGTAAACCACTTCCATTATGTACCAATTACGGACTCGTAAACTGTTATCGATGATTTTGTTAATTTAAAAAACATTAATTGCCGTGTTCCCTGTCACGTCGAGATTTTACCGCTTCGTGCATAGATAATTGCAGTACCTCTGATACATACATACTCCCAAAGCTCTATCTAGCATGACCGGTACTGCAGAGTATGAAACATTGTGTCCTACCGGGAAATAAAAAAAATCGTCAACAATCTTAGTCACAAGGTATACTCCTAAAGCTTGTTTGACACGATACTAAATTTTTGAGAAAATTTACTAGTAAATGAGAGAGGACCAATGAACGATCAGGATCTGACAAAGACAGACTATGATCCTGATCGTTCATTGGTCCTGTCGAGGGTCTCTCTCATTTTCTAACAAATTTACTACGAAATTTAGCATCGTGTCAAGCAAGCTTAAGATTTTGTTAATTTAAGTACATAATATTAATTGCCATAATCCCTACTCCGTCGACAATTTGACCCTTTGATGGCAGCAATTTCTTCCGTTCTATAATCCCAAAGGCCAGCGCAGCTGCTACTGCTTCTTCGCCCTTTAGGCAAGCTGCAAAATCCCTACTGCAAACTGAGGGCTTGATTTGAAGTTGACTTGCGACGGTCGCACTTGTTGTCATGGTAACGTCGCAAGAGAGAAAGATGACGCATATTGGTAATTAATGTGTAGGACAAAGATTTGCGCTGCACCACCAATAAACCATTCACGATTATTTCAAATTCGGACTATCTATGAAAATCTGACATTTTAGTTGGCAGTATTGTGATTTGTCTTAATAAATCTATTTTAGGTTATAATTCAACCGAACACTGCTCCCAAGTTGGTACATTTTTTAAATAATTGAACGCATTAGGAACAATAATCGTAAAATTGTAATTGAAATGAAACATACATATTTGTAGGGCAGTTCTGGGTAAATTCTTATTAACTAAATTAATGACGGAATTGACAACAATGCCAATATTTAAAAACGAAACGTCATATGACAGGACCTGACGCCAATCTAACAAAAAAATATCGCGGCCTCCTGCGTGTTTAAAATAATCGTGAACGGCATATATTTGCGACCATAACTTGAAATCGAGCCCTGAGAGCTCACAACATAATGTTTCCCAAAACAGTTCAATTCTGTCCCCCGAGGAACAAATCAACAATTTTATGGATTTTGAAGTCACAGTGCTCATCTCTGCGACAGCGCTATACCTTGTCGAATAGTACAGTTTAGCTAATAAAAGCAACGAAACCAAATTTGCTCATCTTTCGTTCTGAGCAGCCTTGCAAGTGGTGTAGAACCTGCGATCCAACCTGGGTCTTCTTTTTTAATTTATTTCCGATGAACAAAAAGATTGCGAATTCCGTTAGGAGAAACTGCGTCGCAAAACGGACAGTTTGACCACAAACAAGCCAAAACGAATGAAAATGATGAATGGCCGCTTTAAAAAAAAATACACACAGTGACTCAACATCATGATTCAGTTCGCCATTTATGTGACACTCGAAAATTTACATCGTTTTGGTGGCGTAACGACAAAAACATGTACATTTCATGCCGAAACAACAGTTATTATCCAATCAGTCTGACAAGACACCGATCCATCAAATTCGTGTCTCTCAGCTGTTCAAAGCCCACTCTCGACCACTTCTTTCGGCGATATTTCAACCGCTGACATAACACTGTTTCGGCTCCTCAAAAAAAAAACAAAAAAAAAACACGAACCGAAATTCCTCTCGCCGGAAAAATGCACGAGCGACGTCGCGTGCACCGAAATATCACGGGGAGAAAAAAAAGGAAAAAGAAAAATCCCAAATTCTCTTGTCATTTTTCTTTGTCAGCTGCGGGGCCGTCCGGCCCTGCAACCGGAGACCGTTCGTATTTTTTCCGCCGCTCCTCCGATCCAGCGTCGTATGTGGAACGCTCTCACGAAATCCGGTTACCGGAGTCGTCCTTCTCGGCTCCACCTGCGAGATTTACGAGCGAACCTCCTCGATGACCCAGTGGTTCCGTCCGTTTTTCACTTTTCGAACCTTGTACAGTTAGGTCTTGCACGGTGAGCCTCCGGTGCACGGGTGAACGACCATCGCCGTCGGAGCCAATGCCTTCACCACGGTCTAACGAGCCACCGACTGACTGGTGCACGTACGGGGAGGAAATCCTCCCCTCGACGCACCCGGAGGACGAGAACGGGGGCACGGTGCGAACTGTTGCACCGCCGCCAAAGGTGGACATTTTTTCGTCGGAGAACAAAGGATCGTCGCGGACGAGGGCGGCGAGGGGGCGGTCACGCGAGGGTTGCCCGAACGGACGTTGGCCCCGTGACGTAGACGGCGTCGCGACGATCAGGTGAGGCGGCGACGGCGGGAGGCGAGGTTCTGTCTTTTCCACGTTCGATAACCACAACAAATCGACCCCCGCGGTGAAGGATGATGGAAACCGGGAGTTTAGTCTAGAGCCGAGGAAATGGGTTGCGTGCTTTGTGTTACCAGAATTACCATCACGACGCTATTAAAAGTTTCTACATGGTGTATGTACAGCTGGAAGCGGGCCAGGTGCCAAGGGCGCCGCAAAAATCTTCTCCTTGCACAATGTCGTGTCGTTATTAAATTTGAATAATCGTACTCTCCACCGACCGTTTGCATTCTGCATAATGGCGACGGTGCAGTGTTGCCAACATAATTTTTAATCATTACGCATCTCGCCAACATTCTACGAACACAATTACTTTCAGAACTGTGACAGGTCTGAATTATGTATCTCTTCCGCTAGAATTCAAAAACAAACTTCGAAAAAAAATTTGCTTTTTAAAAAAAATAACTGTTACGCCACTGTGTTTTCCACTTTCTTCCTTGGAACGACCTCAAAAATTATGTAATTATTATGTGGAGGGTGAGTCTTGTGGCGCCTAAAATGGTCGTTTCAAGCTTTAGCGGTAGTTTGCATGCAAATGAAAGGAAACTGCTGATATTTCAAATTGGACGTTATGAAAAACCAGAACAAAAGCCCGAGTAAAACGTTGAAAACAAAGGTTTTGATCGATAACGTGAACTAAACGCTGAAATAGCAAAATATTCATATTGTTACGGCAAAAACAAAAGAGCTTCAGAAACTTTATTCGGAAAACGTTAAAAGCACACGAAGAATCAAACGTCACGCGGCCTGTGCTTGCTTTTGTTTCCGTTGACGTATGGCGTAGCTTCATCAATTGTCGAACGTCATTTTTCGGCCAACACGCTGAGTCGTGAATCATTCATTTGGAAAAAAAAAAGTTCATTTTAGAACCACCCAAAAAGAGTTTTCCCGGATTTCTTAATTATAATACATATATGTAATATAATTATGATCAAAGTGAAGAAAAAAGGAGAAAATGAAGAAAATGGCAGGCACACCAACGAAAAAGACGACCCGCGTTGGTAAAAAGAGGAAGGAAACCAAGGCTTGCTTGACTAGAGATTTTTCTGAACGCTCGTTATAAAAAATTATATGTATTTTCTTTTCGACTAAAAAATTCAAAGTTCGTGACGCATCGCCTTGTTATTTGTGAAAAGTTCAGCAAAGCATAAAAATAGTTAATAAAAATCATCGGCTCATTGAACCGATAAAATAAAATAAAAATCGTTTTGTTTAAAGTACCTACCATAAAAACTGTTTTATGAAATTGTAAATGTTTCCAAAGTCGCAGTTGATCTACACGGAAAAAATGTTTGAAACTCGGTTAAAAAAAAAACACTCTGAGAAACTAGCTGTCAAAAATAATTAAACAAAAATTGAAGAGGTCAAATTTTGAAAATCTTAGGAAAAAATTTGTTTGCTATGTGGAACAACAAATACAAAAACCATCTGATTAAGGGCGCGCGCTCACCAAGTTCGTATTCTACGCATCAGACAGATAACAGCAGTTTATTTAATGAGTTCGTGTGTAAATTGGGCCTTTTTTTTCACAAGTGGGACATTATTAAACGCGAGTGAAACGAGCGTTTTAAAGGCCCACGAGCGCCAAAAAAAGCGCAATTTACACAAAAACGAGTTGAATACAACGTTTTTTTGTTCGACGAGCCCTTTAAAGGCTTCAAATCGCTTAATAAAATCTTTAAAATTAGCTTGATTTTTCGTTTTGACAAGTTGTAACAATTATCAAAATCCGTTCACACAGGAGAAAATTCTCAAATCTGACAGTGTCGAACAAAACAAAAAAATCCTTGCTGCGATTCATGTGACAACTCTCAAGTCCTGATGATGACGTTAGAAAAGTGAACAATTGCTCTAGCGGTGACGACCAGTCGACCACGCACAAACCAGAATTCTGGTGATTTCCATTTTTGTGCTTGCTCTATTAGATGAAAAAATTCGAAAAACAAAACAGAACAAACTATTGTTCAATAAACAATTTACAAGTTAAAATATGTTTAAAAAGTCTACTTCGTGGCAGCGATACCTACCTACCCAAGAAAACATCCAGTAAAATAAATGCGTACAACAAAAATCGAGCGATCAAATTAATTTGGAATCGAGTCATTCATGGATTTGAATCCGTATGTCTTTTGCGATTGATATGTCAAGATCTAACCTGTGTTTATTGAAGCGTGGAGTTCAAGTAACGACATACGATTTCGGATTCATGGACAAATTAATTTGATCGCTCTTTACCGCAGAAATCTTGAACTATCTGTAGATTCTGAACAAAATCCTCATTTTTGTGGTACGTCAACACAACACCGTCATCCGATTCGTTATAAATTGTCACCGATAAATACGCCCGATTCGTGAACGTCAATACTTCTTATCTTCGCGATTAATCACTCGATAATTTTATTTTATACATCGTAAGTCGTTCGACATTTTTTTCATTTCCTCGGTACATTCCCGTTCCCACCGCTCATCCTGACCTTTTTTTTTCCCTCTCGAATCTTGCTCTCGTAACACAAACACAGATGTCGTCGAGGTTGTCACTTCCTGCAGAAAACGTGCGTGCCACCGCTCCGCCGCTTCCGACCCCCTCGAGACCGCCGCACCGCCAATTCAACGGGGGACACACCGCAAGAGAAAAAAAATTGGAGACCTCTCCTCCGAGGCCTCCACATTTCGAGAGACAGGAGCTCCCTTCCCGCACACAAACGGACTTGTTAACGCGAAATTACGTTTGCCCTTTTGAACTCGCCTTTTCTGGGGCCGCTTTCACATCGACTTTCGCTCGGACGCGACGTCGACCGTGTCGAAAAGCCCCGCCATCCGTCACCTGAAAACCGGAGGACCCGATTGTCGACGGTCGACGGTGCGGCACCGTCGATTAGGACCGGGACACGATCGAAAAGCATTTCGAAAAATGTGTCCGGACGACTTCTTCTTCCTCGGCGGCGACGAAAAAAACCATTCAGATTTATTGACCGACCGCAAAATAGACATTTCCCCGAACGGAAAAAAATCGAAAAGGAAAGGCGTTCCGGTCGCCATCGATAAATAATTCATTTCGTTCTAGGTATTGTTGGGCTGCGGTGCGCCAAGGCCGACCGAAATCGAACCGTATTGTTCCGACCTCCGGGTGGACGACACCGGAGGAGACGTCGCCGCCGCCGATGCAGCTCGCGCGCGAGCCACGATGACGGCGGCGTTTTCACCGACGATCTCCTCTAATGCAATAATGAGGAGATTTTTTACGCCGAGTTCATGTGCTCGCTCGAATTAACTCGAGGAACAAAGGAAACCACCGAGATAGGCACTTTCTAAAAGGCGCCTCCACTGACATTTATTAAATCAATCAAGAGAGGAAGTACGTAACTAGGCGATTACGTGCCGGTCGCTGCAGGAATGAATAACACCACCGAAGAAAGAAAGAAAGAAAGAAAGAAGAAAACGCAATTTTCCGACTTCCGCTCCTTCGAATCGCGAATTTTCACAAAACCCCCGATCGAGGTCGAACGTTGTTCCGATCGCGATGGTACCAACGCGAAAACATCGAAACTGTGCTGCTGCTCGACAGTTTCACATACTGCCCATATAAGAAATAACGTCCTAGATACGGGTTTTTTCCCGATATGTGGAAAGTTTCGGTTATTACTTCTCTTCCTGACATACTAGATCGCACAGAAACTAGCGACCGTTATCTTTTTTTTCCACTTGACAGGGCGTGTCTCGAAATCTCGACGGTAACACCTCAAGGATCTATCTCGCGACCGCTCATATTCACACGCATTTTTTGCCGCACCGTAACTTGGAAAGTTACGACGATTACATGCAACTTTATTACTGATTGCGTCCAATGCTGCCGTCGATAATCATTTAAATACAGATTTAAAGACGATTTATACGTTTTCAATTAGTCATAATACCGAAGTTGATCCGCACGAATGACGAACGGTAATGGTGTTTTGCAGAGGAAAAAGTAAATGAACGGCGATAAAACAGAAGCGAGCGAAAAACGTTACGGAAATTAAACAAACAGGATTAGAACAAACAAAAAAAATTCAAACGATAACAAAACAAGGAGACAGTCTCAGCCCACTCTTATTTAACACAATAATACAAAATAGAATGAAGATTGTGTGCTATGCGGATGACGCCACACTCACGTCGGAAAGTGAAGACGACCCACAACGAATACTGCACACCTTCAAAATTCAAGCAGAAAAAGACAACACGAAGATCTCCACGAGAAGCTAAAATCAAAAGACCTGCTTCGATGCAAACTCGCAGTAGACAATACCACCATCGGACAAGTCACATCTTTTAATTATCTTGGCTCCGGCAGTTACATTGAAGATGTCAGACAAGAAGCTAATACAGCAGCGGTCATCTCGGGACATCTCAAACAAAAAATCTGGAAAAATAAACATCTCTGCATAAGAAGAATAAGATAAGATTCTATAAAACATGCATGGTGATGGCCAACGGTGCCGAAACAAGATCAGAAACATCAGTATCAAAGAGGTGGACTACGAAATAAAGACATTAAAATACTCCGGATAATAACAGGACACAACCTTCAAGATAGGCAAAGAAACACAGAAATTGGGAGCGGAATGTAAAGTCACCGATATGGTATGGTGGAGCAGCAGAGAGCGGAACGAGAATGACCGAAGATCGGCTATCCAAAATAGTCAGAAACCACAAACCACATTGCAGAAGACCTAGCGGAATATCACCAAAAAGATGGAACAACAACAATAAATCCAGTATTGAACAGGCAATATGCCAACAGAAAGAGCAAGAAGAAGAAGACAAGAAATCTTGGTTATTTGGAATCGTCTTGTCAAACTCAACCATTTCTAGTTGGAATTTGGGAGCATAGTGAAGAAATGTTTGTTCCTCCAAATCTCTCGACTCTTGAATGAATCATCTGACGGTCGTCGAAATCGTTCACCTCTCCCAATTAAGCGAGTTACTGTTACTTTTGACAAAATATTTGCACTGCACGGTGGTGCTGATGATTTGGACTGACACGAAAGGGTTGGATGGATCAAACAGAAACATAAAAAAATCACTTTATTTTTTTTTTTGAACGTTAATTTCCACGCAACGTCGAAGGTAGTAAATCTCCGCCTTTCGTTGCAGTCTTCCCATTCGTACAAACGTTCGCCATCATTACCACCGCCATCACAACTACCATTCGCACGACCAAAACGAAAAACCAACCACGTAATTTACGTAATTTACTCGCAACGAACACAACCGATGCACTTCTGACACGATTCTCACCGTTCACGACCGTGCCATGTCGAAATCGCTTTGTTTTACGTAATGACCGCCATGCCATTTGACGATGGGAGGAGAGAGAGCATTCTCGTTCGCAATTGTACGTTTCGTACCCTGGACGAAAAATTCGTGACGCAACCCGAACGAAAAACCTTGGAACGCTCCTCCGCCATCTCCGACAAAGGCGAAACATCTCCGGTGGAACGAACATCTGCACCGTGTCGGACGACGAGCCGGAGAGAGATTAATGGACGTGCCAAGGTTGCCAATTTGGACCAATAAAACGACGCGTCCGCCGATTCGGCGGAAAAGCGATTTCCACGCGCGTCGCCAACAAAATCGCCCAGATGGTTGCGGGAGGCGACGGATGCATTTGTGCAGCGAGCACGTACGTGCACTATTGTTGCACGATTAGTTCGCGCGACACGTCCTTGCTTGCGGACGGGAATAACACCGCACCAACGAACAAGGCTCGAATTTTCCAGAGGAAAACGCCACGGCGGGGTCACTCACACCGCACATGCACATGGCCCCCTTGCACCACTTAGCGCGCATTCTAAATAGCTCGGGCTGCATTATCTGCAAACTCGACGTTGCACCGCTGCTCGGACGACGACGGACGGTCGTGTTGCTCTTGTTCGCGGAACGTTAACGATTCTTTAAAGTTGCGGTCACTTGCGGACGAAAACACGCTCTTTGATTGGACCGCAACATTTTTGTCACGCGTATCCACCGGCGGCTACTGCCCGGTGCCGATAACGATCGAAAGGGAAGTCGACGACAAAAACGGTCCTCGATTGGCCGCAAGATACATACAGTAAAATATGGTACATACAAAAAAGTAGAAAGGTCCAAGTTTTAAAATAATCGATGAAACAATCAAAGACTTCACGTTCGTCTTCCAAGTCCTACAGTACAAGTTTCCAGCGTCCGATCAGACGATCTACTATTTAGCATCCCGTTTTGTTACCACCCTCATCCCCCTTGATTGCGACGCTTTTAACGAGCCACCCCCGGGGGGCAAATCCACCTCCACTCGACGGACACCACTTCGCCTAATTGCAATTGCTAATTAGCAGAAACCGATACAGATGATTCGTGCCCTGTCCACCCCTACACTTCTTCGGCTCGATACATCCACGCATCAACCTCCTTTGTTCTTGCCGCCCTGTCGGCGGCCTTCGCCGATTAATTAGGACATCCTGACGACTTCTGCGGCCACGCCGTCCTCGCCGGCACGTACGCCATCACCGTTCCCGTCGCGGACCGTGCATTATTCCGTCCACGTTTCGCATCCGATCGATCGCCTTCGGTGAATATCTGCTGCCCATTGATGGGCGTACCGCCGACTGCGGGACTTCGTCCGTTTTCCGATCTTCTCCGCCCCCAGATCGGTCTCGCCCGTCGAAACGGTCAACAATTCGCAGTTCCCTTTCTAAAATTCCTGGTCGGTGGCGGACGAGAAGAAAAGAAAAAAAAAAGGAGGGGCGCGCGCGCCGCCTCGACTCGGCTCGCTTGATTACGTTTTAATGGTCGCGTTTTTTGTCCGCCGCTCTGAATTATTACAATTGGAAAGTGGAATTGCTCCGAGAATTATCACTTTTCCTTTTTTTGCCCCCATCTCTCCGAGTGATTAGGAAAAACACCGCGTCTGCACGCTTATCGGACACGTCCGCTGAAACAATGCTTCTTGGAAAGCTGCGGCGGTGTGTCCGAGTGCGTTGCTCGGACCGCATGTTGGATTCGAATTGCGTAATCGCCATTCGCCGCACGCGAAAAAAGAACGGCTCCACCGCCGCCCCCCCGGCGATTATTTTTCGGTAACGCGATCCAGCGGTCGCGTCACGGGGACCGCTTGTCTCACGCGACCGACACCCGACTCCCTCCGGGGAAAATTGATATCCACCTCGAGGTCCCGGCCGTAGGATAAAAAAGAACGAAGGACGTCGGCGCGTGATAGGCCACTTGCTCTTCGCGATTACCGCGAAGGCCGAATTCGGTCCGTTTCGATTAAACCAGCAACCGTAGG
Source organism: Tenebrio molitor (assembly GCF_963966145.1). Taxonomy (NCBI): domain Eukaryota; kingdom Metazoa; phylum Arthropoda; class Insecta; order Coleoptera; family Tenebrionidae; genus Tenebrio; species Tenebrio molitor. Next base: position 27,900,867 of record NC_091048.1, on the reverse strand, counting down.
CACATAATACGATCTTATATAATTTAGGATGTGGGCCAGATTCGTGTTACGGTTTCTTAATCGATTACTTCACTCGACACGATAGAGGGAGCACCGTGACAATTAATTTTGCCCGAAGAAAAAAAAAAACGATTTGTCATGAGGCAATTATCAGTATAACTTCGCGCGGAGCGTGTCGGCGGCGCGCTCGACAATTAAAACCCAGGAGATTTCGTAATGGCGGTGGTATCAACACCGACGCGGAGGAGGAAGATGGGCAAATGTGGAACGCTCCAAATTCGGTGATGGTTTTTCCTCAATTGTGCGATCCATTAGGAAAAGACCGTGAGAACGAGACTCAACACCACTGGTTGCTAAAATGGTAATGTTCATGAAAATCCTTCTCATTTCAAGAACACAGCGCGACAACTAAAACTCCCAACTATTTTTACGAAGAAAAAAGAAAAACAGTTTGTTTTAACATTACGTCATTGTATCAATTTCAGAAGGTAACTTCTGTTACATTTTTGCTAATGGTTACTAATGCATGATCCAATTTACGTAACTGTATGTAATTTATACTTAATAAATGTACACACTACTTCGTTTATTTCCTTCTAACATTGCCTAACGTGTTCTCGTTGCTTAACATTTCCAACTTATTTTTATGCGTGAAGAATTGAACTCGTCTACGAAATCTTCAGGATGGACTTGTTATTGTAAAGATGGAACTGAGTTCCGAGTGTTCAGGCTGTCCAAATCCAGAACCACAATGGAAAGAATTTTTCAGGGGTCCACTCGGGGACTACCACAGATCCCTCAATGGTGTTCCCATAATGTGACAATAACGAACCAAGCTCCAACAAAGAATTCAAAAACTGTTTACTAGTCTGCGAAATAAATCATGGAAGCCAATCAGGACAAAATTACAACAATGATGACACAAAAGAAAAGGTACATACATTGTGTCCCAAAGGACCGCCTTTCTTTGAAAGTGCGTCATCTAGAAGTGTTATGGAGTACTGAAAAATAGTTTAAAAACTTCAGTATCTACTTCTACGGTGACTACTGACATGCTTGAGCGCGTTCACGGCAACATCGTTAAAAGAGCCAACGCATGTTTAGACGCAAATGGACAAAATTTTGAACATTTATTATAATAAAATAACTTTTGTTGAAGTGTTTGATTGTTGTGTTACCTCTCAAGGTCATCAAAATGGTTGCCTAGGTATTCAATAATACAATCCTATTACGTATTTCTATGTACAGGTACATAATTCTCGGGTTAGAGCGTTGCCTTTTTTATATTTTAAAATTGCGTATATTTCCTAAATGGAGGGTCAGGATTTTAAAAAAATATTTTTGCAGCACTCTACCACATCCCTAAATGACGTACCTTCAAAGAAAGGTTGTACTTTTGGGACACCCTGTATAAATCCTAAAAGTTGCAAAATTAAAAAATCGTTAAGTAGGTACTGGTAGGTACTGCCTTAAAAAAAAACCGAAAGATACTGGTGAAGCAGGAATATTAGTTTAAAGAATATCAGAACGAATCGAAAATAGATGTTCGAATAATTTATTGGGGCAAACAAGTAAAGAATAGAAAAGCATAAAAAAACTGAACGAAAAATAAAAAACGGACAACAAAGATAAGGAACACGTTTCTATCGCTTCAACAACATCCAAGATAATTAAATACCTACTCATTGTTATTCTCACTTTCAAAGCTTCACTAGGTAATAATAACAACGAATTTTATCGCGGATTTTTTTGTTGCCAACTGGCATGACAACAAAATGTATCTTGAATAAAATGAAAATTACTACTTTTTTCGGCAAACTATACCATCCTCTCATTAGAGAATGTCAAAAACCATTTCACTGTCTAATATCAGACATATCAAAGATCATGTTGACATACTATGTTGGTTAAACAAGAAATATCCCTATAATTCTATATACATAGTAAACTGAAGACAATACCAGTTGGCACAACTGAAAGGAGACAACAGCTCAATTTTGTCAAATCCTGTACAAAAAAATATTGACATTTATTTCACTGCCTCGAAACGAAAGAAATTTGCATAACAAAAAAATTAAAATTGCCTGAATACTATGTACGGAGATTAAAAAATTTTACAAAGCTTTCCATTTTCCCCTAGACTGAAATTAAATTGCGGTGTTGGTGGGGCTGTGATATTGAACTCAATTGAATAAGCGCTGTCAAAGTGTGTTCAGTATCAAAAACCTCAAACCATCGGCACCCATTTTCAAATTAAAGCGTAAACGAACGTGGAAAAAAAATCAGTTTTGTTGTTCAGTCCCACAACATTCTCCACTGACAAGACTAAAAACCTGTAGATGACATTGGTCTGCGGCGATAAGCGCATATTTGTGCTACTGATATTGCTATCGGCAACTTCCACAAGCCGTGAATCATTTTCGCCACATTCGCTCAAAAATCTCGACTCAGTTTTCCGAAAACTCGAATCACCCCAGCCCTACTTCGTGGCGGTGTCGCATCACAAAAGAAAGGTCAAGGCCTGCCTTTTCGGGCCCAGAATCCCTCTTTTCCTCCGTTTTCATCGCGTCCTTCCCTCGCCCAAATCAATACCCACTACGCTCTTCATCCGACGATAAAGGATCCGTCTCGGTCCGGTGACGGCGCGATTTTCGCGCCGTACCCGCCGATTTGCACAATGCGAGTCGCGGCGCGCTTTGCGCAACTTGGAAAAAAATTAACGTTGCCGAACAACAACAGCAACAATTAACACAACCCCGAGGTGTTGAGAAACGACGATTATGCGGCGGCAAGGCCGGCGAGAGCAGCACGCTCTGACACGCATTCGACGCCGCCATCGCCAGTTTCATCATGTTACATTTATTTGTTACGTCGATTTCGGCAACTCGCTGTGCGAAAATCGCGACCCACTTCTTTTGTCCGCTCAAAATCCGGAACACGTGTCCATAACTGTAATGGAACGACATGCGCGATCGTTTCACAGGAAACCGCAACACCTTCCGGATTAGATTTTTTATCACGACCGAAAACAACAAAAAAAAAGTCAAAACACCAAAGAAGCTCGGACTCACCTTTTCGGGTTTCGGTTCGTGTCCATGTTGTCATCTTGCGGTCCTGTCGATCCGTCCTGCAACAAAAACCGTCGTTTACCAATCTGGAAGGAACGTCTTGTTTTGACGGGCGGACAAGTAAATCCACTTAATTTCCCCGGAGAGATAAACGTTGGAAATCCAGGCGCGTTCCAGTAAAAGTTTACATACCGAGCGTTACAACTTTTCATAAACAATTTCGTGCGGCACGTGCCGGTCGACGGTCCCGTCTGGTATAGGAAATCGAACGCGAGATGCAAATTTCAAGGATCCACGATAACGACCATTTCCCATTTGTGCTGACACCTCCACGTCAAATGATAACGACATTTTCCCATTGGAAACCGCTAAACCCCCCCGTCCCACCGCGAACATCTCTTTGTCGTCGTCGCAATTTTTCGACCTCCGCCTGTGCAAACGTGGCCTCCACACAACAGTTAAAATTATCGTTATTGTGCAAAGTTAGTGTGTTTGCGCCCCAAATAAATTCACATCTAACGGAGTGTACGCGCACCGCGCACACACTTCGCTGCAACAAGAGTTATGTTGTTTGTTTGTACACACAAGACGAGATTTAACGGGAATAAGGACGACCAACCGAACTGGGACACTCGAATTTGGCAAAAAATTTCGACACGAAACACAGTTACAAAAGTCGGCATAATCACTCCGGATTAATAAACATTATGTTTTATGTCATAACGTTTCCTTTTCCTCTAACCGGACGAAAAAACCACTACCGTTTTGTCGGAGTGTTACGAAATCGTTCCGCGAATTAAAATCAACTTTCTGATCAGGATTGACAGCAGTAATGACCCCTGAACGGTTATGGATGGAGCGCACAAAAGCTGCGATACCTGCAGGATGCGTAAAAAGCAGGCGATACCACAGCATATTCCTGACAACAGAATTCGAATATCAATAATTATACTGGCGCAACAACTTCGAATGTGCACAGTGCAACTGATAATGTCGATCAAACGGAAACAATCGCAATTGTGGAATATTTTCGTTGCATCGAGGCGATAACGAAAACAAAAATCGAAGGTAGTCGGAAAAATTCGAACTCCGGGTGATTCATGCCCGCCAATCCGTCTTGAACCGCTCCGAATGGATCGCACGGATGACGGAACACCGCTTTCATCATCGACCTGGTGAAAAATCACCAGAAATGGACCAACATCGGACGACAAAAAACCCCAACTCGACGTTTCGTTTCGATAACGCTGCTGGTTTTTAAAAAATCTGACATGCTTTCTCTCGCTGGTACCGGAGAATCCGTATCTCCTTATATGGGAAAAAGTTGCGCGCCGAGAGAACCGCGGACCTTATCTGATCCGATAAGGATAACGCACATCGTGGACGCACTTTGTGCGCCACAATCTCGGCCAAAGAAAAATCCGGCGACGTCAAACGCGTGCCAATACGCAAGAAAAATCACCTGGGGGTCAAGGTTTCCATCAGCGATTTTCCTTTCGGCGGTGTGACGCAAAAGGTGGGTCCTTTTGACGTGACGGGATCGTTTCATCGATCCGAGACGTCATCTGTCCCGATTTCTTTCGCGTGTCGTGGCGTTTCGAAACCCCGGGTACGGGGCAACATGCAACAACATGCACGACATGCAACCGCCGTCCCTTTTCGACGGGGCCGTTGCACGGCGAAGAGAAGAACCGTTCGCCACATGTGTAATTATTCGTAATCAGGCACATACGATTCCTACACTGGCAATGCTCATACATGCATAATTAAGTGCCATAATAACATGATTCATGAGCTTTAATTGGTTAACATAAAACCGGCAAAAACGGAGTTCACTCAACCGTTGATCACATGCATGCGGTTCTTCCTATAATGATCGTGCAGGCGAAACAAACAAGACCAAAAAGAAGTAAGTGACCAGCTGGCGGTTAGGTTATCGCGACCGAGTTCCGTCAGATAAAGGTTCGGGCGTTTCTTCGCCGAAGCGAATCGATTCCGCTTCTGATTTTGGTACGACTTCGCTGGTGTGGACAAAGAGTTTCGACCGAAAAGAGGTGGTTCGAGGAAATCTACTGGATGAGACACATCTCCACTAGATAACTATTATTCGATTCCGTAAACTACTTGGGACAAAATTCGAAAATTTCGGGTACTCAGGTACCAACCAAAGTATTCATTCGGCTTAGTACTAAACAAAAGAAATATGTACACAGAATGAATACTGTACTTATGTCATCGTTCCATAATATAAAAAAATGATTTCTTTAGGTAGCTGTGGTAAAACAAAGTACTACTGAAGAAGTAAGAAAAATTAAAAAGTAGCGCCTAATAATCTTCAGGTTCAGGTCAAATGAAAAATTGGACACACTTTTTGCCACAAAACACAAAAAGTACGGAACGTTTAAAAAAAACTATCAGATGTTTGAAAGCAGCAAAAGAAGACAATGGACAGTTGATTGCCCACCAGAATCAAAAACGCAATATACCCGGAATTCGAAGAAAACTATGATCAAGTAGTCTGGTGCTTGCTTCTTTGTTATCTCTAAAGTAAGACCTATCAAATAATAGATGTTAAATGTCATTTTCATGGAAAACATATATTTTTTTTATTTCTGTGTATTCCTAATTAAAGCTAAATCAACTGTAAAATTAAAGGAGTTTCTAAATGAAAAATTGTTTAATAGAGCGAAATATTCTTGCAAGATCTTGTCAATCATAAGAAACGGAGTAAAAATAGATTTGATCAGAACGGTGAAATCTTAGTTCTTTCAAGAATTTTAACAATTAGTTGTCACTTATTTGATTGAAAAACCAAAATACTAGTCGCTGTTAAATGAAGCAAAAAATATGCAAGAATTTCCAATTCAATAGAAATCAAGATAATTAATCAATTAAAAATGAATACAAATTATACAGATTAAGTCAATATCAAAACAAACAATTTTAAAAAAAGTTCTACTTTCTCGGTTGGATACAAATAAGGGAATTTTAGAGTGAAAATCGAAGCTAATTTCTTGTTTTTTGTTATTGATCAAAAGTAATTTTTTTTTACAACTTTTGTCGAAACGAGTAAAATAGTATATTATACACCAAGATGAAGAAGTTCATGATTATAGCCAGAGCGCCAAGGCGCGAGGGCTATAAGGGACTTCTTCACCGTGGTTTATATACTATTTTTTCCACTACTGGATACGTTAAAACCCTTTCGGATAATAGTTATTAATCAAATTATTTTGTCTGATGCGACGATCCGAGTTCTCATTTTTGAACGGTTGCTATGAAAATCGTCTACTTTAACCAATGAAGTCAACGAAAATCTTTCGTTGCTAAGTGACGGCTGTTCATTATTGACCTTGGTTAATAATGAAAATTATTATTAACCTAGGGAGAGAAATTCTACTTCTGGGGTCGGTTCGAGAGTCAATAATGACGCCTTCTGAGACTAGTAGTGAAAAAACACAGTTAATTTATCGATATTGGGATTGTCACGTTGACATACCGTGTCAAAGTAACAGCAAAGTAATGAATGCACAAGAAAATTAAAAGTACCCTTGAAAAACACAATACAAAATGTTCAAAGGAACAAAAGCGAATCATATGAATATTCACATTTGTTGTAGTCATTGATGCATCCACTTACAGTCGCAGCCATTGAAAAGTGAGACACTTTGACAAATGAGAAATTTTGGGTTTGTATATTTGTGCTAGAATTGACAGTCACCGACATTTATAAAATGTCACTAAAATAATTTGAATCAGTTGTGTAGAGAATAATTTATTGAATGTACAATGGAGAAACATAAATGACAATAAATGAAGAAATATTTTATTGTTGCACATTTAACATTAGGCATTTTAACACTTGGCACGTGCTTATGATTTGTCCTAGTTGACCTGTCGATGACACTGACAACAACGTCGTTAATAAAAAGTTAATTTACAAAGTAAAATTTTTAAAATTTCGATCGAATGTGTCAATTTTTAGTGTCGCACTTTTCAATGGCCGCAACTGTACAGTTAATTTCAAAATTATCGAGTACACTTCAGAAATCAAGAAGTCGATTTATTACAGATTTTTCCACGTGTAAAGATGCCTTTTTGAAATTTGAACGTCATATTTTTTATAGGTTAGGTAAGTTTGACAACATAAAATGTCGCTGAAATTTTAGAACACCATAATATTGTCTCTTTTATCCTCTGCACGGTGCTCTTCGCAATGTTTATAATACTGGGCTACCCCCCGGATCTTCTTCTAATTTGGAAAGAATGAGCACTTTCGCGTTTTCGGTTAGATTCGGAATTTGTTTGTCAAAATTGACCATTGATCATTGACAAAAAATATAAGTGCATTTCACACTGTAGAAAATTAGGTGTACTCTATAATTTTGAAATTAACTGTACATCAAATAGTATCATGTTACGACCAAAACGAAAAAACCAATTGCGGCTTGTATTTACGCGTCTTTGCACAGATTTCTTTTACGATTAAACCCATAGGGTCGTGCAACAATAGCATGTGTACCACACAAAAATGTTTCTCTTCCCTCGTATAACCATGACCCTCACCGCCCCAATGCATACAATACACCTCGTCATACAAAATATACTGTTGCAGTCAATAACAATACTTTAAACAAGAATTGAAGATATTACTTTTTCTACAAGAAAACAGTGTCACAAAAACTCGTCTCTTGAAACCTTGAAAGATTTTGATCGATTTCGCACTAAATTTCGAAGTGGCAGAAAAAGGGGAATCCGTTACGAGAGTTTTTAACAAATATGTGTCACACTTTTTGTGGTATCCGTTATAAAAATCATCTAATACTAACAGTTTCTCACCGGGTGATAATTACTTTGGTACATTTTGCGTCATCAACCGTTTCTAAATAACTAAATAGCTAAAAATGAACCAAAAAAGGTCTTGCGAATTGTAAAGCTTGTTTAAAAGAAAACAAAAAGTCAAAAGCCACGGCTGAAAAAAGAACAATTCCGGCAATATTTCAGCATTTTTGCGAGCGTACTCGGAAACATTCTTCGCAGACGGTGCCAAACAACACAAAAAAAAAATCCTTCGGCAATTTTCGATTCGCCAAAACCGAAAAAGACCTCTCGCGGTTCAACGACCAACCGCGCAACCTTCTGGACGTGCTCTCGAACATCCGCAGCTCGTTAACGGACAACTCAATCCCGCCGAAAATCGAGCAGAGGGACCCGGAGAAAACGACGAAAGAACCCGAGGCGTTCGAACATGGACAAACAAACCGCAAAATTTCACTTCGAAATCGGGCCCCTTTGTACGATTCCACAATGGCAGAAGTGGGACACCGAAACGGATGTGTCGTCTCGCGACTCCGCTTCTCGGGGACCCTTCGTCCGCGACGCGACGCGACGCCCACACCACGATCGCGTCTCGATTCCGGCGAGGTCGAGTCCGGAGGACGAAACACCCAACGCCGTCGCCATTGTGACCGAAAATTCGCACGGACGGTATGATCACGATCGAAAATAACAGTGTACGGTCGAGAGGAGAAAGCGGAGACGTGTTGCTCCGAACCCATGATTGCTTTATCGGCACCCTTGGTCGTCTCCGTACTGAATCGACGGGATCCAGCCCACCGACACAGTTTCGACGGGACAATAGCGGCGACACGGGTTGGGTTCGCTTTTCTAATTCCGAATTGGATTTTTTGTTCGCTTTTTTCGATCGAACTAGATTTCGAATCGCGATCGATCGCACCTCCCGTTCCGTCAGCTTCTCGCGAGCTCAAGACCAACCGCAAATCACCGATCGCATCGCAGACGCGGAGTTTCCAAATGCGATCATCCTTCCACTTCTGCGAGCAAAAGCGTGAATCATGACGTGTTCCGAGTAAATATTTTTTTGGGGCTCTTTAAGGAACCGCGCCATTTTCGGATCCAGCCGCAAATTGGTGTGGACCATCGACTCGATGTCTTGCAGAGAGAACAAACAACAAACTTTTTTTGACCTAGATGCTGCTAGCATGGAAAAAAACAACGCAGAAACTTGAAAACTGTTCATTAAATACCATTAGTCCCCGGATGAAGGAAGGTGGATTGTACATCCACATCCCATCATGGTCGACTGTCATTTTTTCAGATGGCAAAGCGTTCCATACTTCTGCAACATCTCTTGTGGAACCGATCGGGTCGTTAACAACACGGGGGGCGCTAGTACTACCACGGAACAGTTCGAGTTTCATCACTAGAGCGTTTGGATTTTGGAAGTTGCGTCGCGTCGTATTTGTCCAGGACAATGCCCCGATGCACAGGGTGATGTCCCGGTTTGAAGAAACGACATTCTCAATGAGATGTTTTATATTGGCCTGTCACCAGATCTGAAACCTATTGGAAATTTATGGTCTGAACGCAACACTAGCGAGTGAGACAATTTCGGCTCCGGTGGGAATCGCGTGGCACAACTTGAGGAAGACGAAGACAAATTTCAATTCGACGTTATTTATGCGGGAGGCTAGTGGGAAGAATGAGACACCTTTTGGGGAGAGTTCACAAAACAAGATACCATACCACTGGCAAAAAAAAAACATTTTGGAAGCTGTTATATCTTTCATTTCAAGAGAACCATATCCAATATTGTTGTTATTGTTTATGCATAATTTATTGAAGCAATGAATAAACCTCGATGTCAGCGATTTGGTGTTTTTGAATTTTGTGAATATTTATAGATTACAATGAGGCAATGCGAATTTTTGAATTTTCACTTTTAATTTTATATCTACGTATGTATGTACATATTCCTAAAAATGGAACAAAATCAGGAAGATTTAGTTTAAATTTTATACTTTTAAATTTGTATCTTATTTTACGAAATATAAAAATAATAATAGACCTACCTAGGCTCTACTTAATTCCAACTGGATAGTGCTGATAATAACTTTTACGTGAAATGTTGAAGAATCCATCGGAAATTTGATCCCAACGGTCACAACAAGCGAGTGTGAATTTTTTCAGAATTTCTGGGAATCTCAAAATAAAAATTTTGGAAAATATATTGTTTTATTTCAAAATACAGTATGTTTCATATCACTTTCAAAATGACAACAGACGCTGGTTCATAGCTCTCGCCAATAATTTTAAAAATCATTTCAACCATTTCGTGATAAGCTACGAACAGGTACGTCGAAAATAAATCAAATTTATGACATTACAAAATTACATTTTGATTTGTAAATCTGATACGGAATGACCCTGAAGTTACGCCACTGCACATAGAGACAAAGAAATTGTCGGTTTCACGAATTGTTTTTTTCACTACAAAACCTATTCCACAGCCACAACAAACACGTTAAAATAAAAAATAAAAACATAATAATTTCTATTTCAGATTTCTAATCTTATCAATTACAGTGTTGATAAAAGATATGACACATCTATATGGTTTAGTTTTTTCCTACCCATCAACTATGTATGTGATACAAACATTGTTTACAAATTCTGTTATCGAGCAAGTCAGTTAATAATTTTGGGGATAACTGCAACCTACTACTCCAGAACCTTGGCGAAATTTTTTTGTTTTTTGTCAAAGTTATCTCTCGAGGTATTTACGACAAAATAAAAAAATCACAAAATTTAGCACCTTTTCTGTTGGAAAATAAATATTTCAAAGTTAATCCTCGCCAGACCAGAAAATCGAATCTTCGACTGGTCGAGTTCAAAAACCAGCATCTTCGACAAAAACTAGAAATTTTTGAAATTCTCTCATTACCATATCAACGTCGTTTCGAACCTTGTCAAATCAGATTATCTAGCGACTATTAAATTCTCGAGGATGAACGCCAAAAAAATGGTGGTCCGGTCTTCACCCTCGAAGGACCACACCAAACAGAACGTCACCGCTGACGAAAACCGACCAACTTTCTCTCTCCCGACACGCACAAACAAAACTCCTTTGTCTCAACCCGTCGACCGTAATTTTCCTCCCAGTTTCGGAAATACCACCATTGCAGTTCACGCACAAAGTGCGTAGGTTTATTTACAAACAGTCTAATTACGATGCGGGATACGGCGAGATGTGGAAACGATTTGCATAAAAATGCGCCCGAGACGGTCGAACAAAGCAGAAAAAAAACTACAGCACCAACTGCGAACGGCATGTTTTATTTATCCGCGTGGCGATTTGCATTTTAATCGACTTTTAATTAAAACACGCACGGACGACGATCGCGAAAAATTGACTACACAGTAGTCACCCGTTCGATCGTTTCCGATCGGAGCCCGTTTTCGATTTTCGATCGCGATTCGAAAATGACCACTTACGTCCCGTTTCGACAATCATAATGCCATCATCATCAGTCGCCGCGAAATGGGTTAAAATGGCCGACCCGAACAATACGAACGCGCGGTCATTTCCGCATGACATCAATTTTTAATATGTGCAATTACGGACGCGGTTTTTGATCGACGTGCAACGGTCCGTCGCCGCCGCCTTCCACGCTTTGCCGACCGACAAAATCAAAATCGATTCCGATCTGTCAACTTTCCAGGATTCTGTCGCACTTTTCCCGAAGCAAATTAAGACGTTACGATTACGACAATTACACGGGTCGGTCAAGTGAACGTGTCATTATTATTATTACACAGTCGCCGCCGCCGCAACATTGCCACGATCCAAGTCGATCAAGAGAAAAATCGCGTTTCTCACAGTACGTAACGCACGGAAATAAATTCGACAAGTTCGACCGGTGGGGAAAACTGGCAACGTCACATCCAGATCATACACACAAAAAAAAAATCGCAACGATGAGAATTCCTGATTACCTCACGATACCACTGAAAGGTTAATTTGAGGTAATTCTAGTTGGAATTTTCAGTTCTGACATTACGCAACATTCCGTTGCAAATAGTTAAAAGGTAGATTGTAATTGCGAGGTTGTGGTGTTGCAACTCACCGTTAAAAAATCGCTTCCCCAACCGTTTTTCTCAGGTCCCATCGATAATGCATCCGATGCACAAGTGAATTTTTATTCGGGCGAGTCCTTTCAGCAAACACCCACCGGTGAAAACACTCTCGACTGCGCGATGAGTAATTACGAGAATATGGACGTCATGATTACTTCCTTATCATAAACTGAACTAGCAATTAAGGCAAACTCGAAATCGTCCAATCCGAACGCGAGAGATGAAAAGAGATTTTGCAAAACTTCACCCGGACGTCTACCAAACATCTCCGGACTGAACTGAAAATTCCTTGTGCCTCTCCTTTTATCCCAGATACCACCCCCGTGTTGTACTTTTCTTTGAACACTTAAGCCGCACTCAACCCCGCTCGCTTTCCAACAAATGCAAAGTGTATTTTACAATGCCAATTATGCGGAAGTACATACTCGAGAGTTCTGGGTACTCAGGACCCGCATTATACCTCCAGGACGGTGCGATAATTACAAAAGTAATTTAACTAGGTGCAGGTATACATAACAATTTTACCGAAGTGGAGTTCGCTTCTGCAAAAAGCTATACCATCTAGTACTTTCCGCTTCACACGGTTGGCAGCTTTGATCTTTCCCGCAGGGACATTCAAGCGATTTTTCCACGTTTCAGAGTCACCGCAATTGCATTTGCACGCTTTAATAGGGCATTGTCGCGTTTTGTGCAAAAAATACTTCCGATTTCACGTTTGCGCGACCTCATTTGACGTTTGACAGATTTTCCCCCAAAAGACAGTATGCTGCGCCCATTGCAAAGTTAGAGAGTTGTGTACCAAACCCAGGTACGCGTTGTGCAAAATGTAAAAAAGAACGTTCGAACAAAGCTGTAGCCCTGAAGTCTGATTCGATCGGCTCGAAGCAATTAGACTGAAATTTCACAAACCTGTATTTCAAGGTTCCGCTGAAAGATGGAAAATATCAAAATATTTACGCTGCTAATGACTCCGACAACCGTAAAAAATTAGATTTAGCCAGTTCTGAAAATACACAACTTGCGCGACGTTGCGGCTCGGAAGATGAGAAGAAGCGAACTTGATTTACCATTGAATCCGTCTTGATCCAGAGATGCACACAACGCACAACGATTCGGGGCACAAAACGTGGGAGTCGCCCTTTCAGTCGTAACGTACCGAATAAAATTTCGTTTTTGATCGGGGAATTAATCATTGACCCTTAAATAAACAAATGGAGATCGATAAAAAAATTTATCTGTTACACAACACTATCAAAATGGAGTAAATTGCGATGGCCTTGACCATAATATAACAAAATCCACCCTTGACAATTATGTATTCGTCTTATCTAGGTTTGGCCGATCGACGTTATCGCTCGATGGTCCACGATAAACAGGCCGATATGACTCTTTATCCTTTTACTCCGGTGACTCATCCGCTAATCCTGCACTTTTCGGCGTCTCATTATCAAATCTTGATAACTCGGAAGTCCCTGCGAAACGCACACATTCCTCGTACTAAATTTAGTCTCTTGGTCCTTTCGTCGACCCCACAATGGCCATGTTTCGTCCTTTTTGCGCGATTTTTCCGCCGCGTTCAGCCTCCGTTTCTGGGTTAACGTTAACCCCCGCTGCATCAATCACCCCGTTGGATCGATGAATCGCAACGGTGCGCCGAACCGGTCGAACGTCCATTGATTCCCGCGACAGGACGATGCATCCGACCGTTCGATCTCGGTCGCTTCCTCGTGCCGGAGGCGGCAAAAGTCCGCGATACTCACTTCGTTCTTGGGGAGCAGGCCCCGGAGGCGCACCCGCGGCGGCTTCCTGTTGCCCTCCCAGGACGTGGAGCCGTTGGAGGCGGCGCCGGAGTACAGGATGCTCTCCCATGGGGATGGCGGGTTGGGGGTCCTCGGGGGCGGCAGGATGTACAGCATGGTCGCGTCACCCGGACATCGTCGCGAACTCACTGGACTCGAGGGTGCGGGGAGGGTTAAATGTGTGGCGGTCGCAGCACGCACGCTCTCGCCGAGACTGCTTCGAGCAAACTGACAGAACAGCTGCGAGTCGAGGAGAGCTCCGATACGACAACCGCACGATACTAAAAACCCTGATACCGTTATTGTCCAAGTTGGGAATAAACAGGTCGGAAAAGGTGACAGCACTGGTTTTTAATGCCTTTTTAGGAAGGCGATTTCATTAATCATTACTCGCTAAAAAATCGATCGTTTTAACCGGATTTTTATTCTCTATTCTCCTGTTTATTTACTCTCCCTGTGCCTCGTTGTCCCACTGACGAGATTAGATAAGATCTTGATCAAACACGACCCATACGAGGGAATTTTAACTACTGGACTCGATGTCTGTTTATTTGTCGACTACAAACAGTTTGCACCATTCTAAATATAAACAATGACAAGGGTACGAAACATCGTGACTTACGAGACTCGTCGGTGAATTGTTGGTGCTGGGGCTGCGTTGCACCGTCACTAGGGCCATTCCTCCGCGTCACCCTTGCAATCCCACATCAGTCCTTTCGCAGATTCCGCACCTAATCAACAACGTCCCTTTCAAAAAAAACTTCGCTCAAATATTTTCACGAAAAAACGAAAGACAACAAACGTCACACACAGGGCCATGTTCAATACTTTCGTTTCGACCAATCGCGGCGCTCGTCGCGAAATCGGACCAATAGGCGACGGGCGCGGCCGTCAACAGCAAAGCCAGTAGATTCATATAAAGTATCGACACGGGTGACATTTAGTGACACTGACAGCACCAGTAGCGATGGGTCCGTCAACAGATGTCGCTACCTAAGCTATTTTTAAATTTTGCCTTTGATTTTCACGGAGTATTTTAATGTCTTTTTGTTGCAAAACGGAACGATGATTGAAAAAGACAGATTCACATATTAAAAAAATACATGTTGGAATCGCATTCCATCTCAGCACCTTTTTGTTAGATCTCCCTTCAAACTGATCAGGTGTAAAATGTTTCTAAAAATAGACGAAATTTATTAAACTATGTATGTACGAAATTTAAAGATATAAATGCTCTTGTGTGAAAATACTAACTTCGCAAAAGTCGAACTTTTCAGATAATTTTCGTCGTCCAATATTTAGAATCCAAGCCTTATATCGGCTTTTATCCGATATAGGCAAACGGTAAAAGCTTACTCCAGAAAAGCTTCGGCAATTAAGGGCACAACAAGACGGCATTATTGGTGAATAATTTTCAAATGAACTTTTTAAATTTCGAGCGTCAATGTGACAAATTCGCGATCGTAGCGCTCCGAGCGGAATTCTAATCGTTAGTGGTGCTGTCATCCGAAGCTGTCACCCGTGTCGGTACTTTATATGTATCTACTGGCTTTGGTCAACAGGCGCCGGTCACGCCCTCTACTGTCGCACGGTCTCAGTCGAGGTTTTTAAATGTCAAAACAAAATACGCCGAGTTAAGTTGAGAAAAAATGTCGAAGATATTCACGCCGACGAACCAGATCCGGCTGACGAACATCGCCGTCGTGCGGACCAAAAAGGTCGGAAAACGTTTCGAGATCGCCTGCTATCGCAACAAAGTCGTGTCATGGAGGAATCAAGTGTAAGTAGAGCGAACAAAAAATTGTTGCACAATTTGATTAAGCGATCTCCAGCGAGAAAGACATCGATGAGGTGCTCCAGTCTCATACGGTGTTCGCCAACGTTTCCAAGGGCCAAGTTGCGAAGAAAGAGGATCTCATCAAGGCGTTCGGCACAGACGATCAAACAGAAATCTGCAAGGAGATCCTGTCGAAGGGCGAGCTGCAAGTGTCAGATAAAGAGCGGCACAGTCAAAACGACCAGTTGTTCAAGGACATCGCGACTACCGTCGCGGAGAAATGTCTCAATCCAGAGCTGAAGCGGCCCTATCCTGTCACGATAATAGAGAAAGCGATGAAAGATGTGCACTATTCAGTGAAACCAAATCAGTCAGCCAAACAGCAAGCCCTTCAAGTAATCAAGCTTCTGAAAGAGCAGATTCCTCTGGAGAGGGCCAAGATGAGGCTCAAGGTCATTTCAAAGGGAAAAGTCGCCAAAAAGTTGAGAGAAAAAATCGTCAAATTCGAGAGTGTAGAGATGGAAAAGGAGGACAGGGAAGAAGATCAGTTGAGTCTGATTTTTGTAATTGACCCTGGTCACTTCAAAGAGATTGACTCGATGATACAGGCTGAAGTCAAAAATGGATCATATCTTGAGGTGTTGTCTTACAAAGAAATGGCGTCAGGTCTTGAATACATGTAATTGTTGTTGTTTCAATTTGTAAATTAAATTTATTAAAATCTTGTGTAAACTTTCCTAAGCGCTGTCATTTTGTATAACAATAACATAAAAAAAAAAAAACAGCAGCAACACCTAGCACTAGACTTATTGAGCTTGAACTTTCTCATCAGGTTTGGGTATGTATATTGACTCCGTTCTCTTATCGAGTTTGGCCGCGATGCGCGAGACTATAAACAAAAAATCAGACAGTCTGTTCAGGTAAATTAGAACTTCTTTGTGTAAGTGTCCATCTCTGACTAGCGGCACGACTATGCGCTCGGTGCGGCGGCAGACCGCTCGCGTCACGTGTAGAGACGCGCTTGCGATGCCTCCTCCCTGAAAGCAACGATTACATCACAGATTACACACTTTACGGTCCAGTACCGGAATTATGTATTGTTCAGGTGGTGGCAACACTTTGGAGTATTCGTGAATCCAGTCTTCTAACTCTTTTGTGTAGATGGTGGGTATGAGCTTCTTGGAGTCCGCGTTCGATCGAGAGATCGCCGTACTTAAATCTATAATGATCGTTTGGATGCGTTTCAGTTTGTCGGAGTATTCGTGTTCAGCTTCTTGCGCGTATTCCCGCGCCAACCCCAAGTGGCTCAACAGCTCCTCCGTCGCCCCTATCGCGTGAAAAGTTTGCGAATCTTTGGGCAAAACTTGCGAGGTCAAGGTTTTAGAAGTGCCCCCGTCGCCTTGCCGGTTGAAGTACAGAGAGGGCTTTCTTGAACACAGCAAAATCACAATTTGCGGTGCCAAGTGCGACGTTACTTACTTATCGCAGAAAGTCCGCAGCTGGTGGACCAGCCGCGGCTGAAACAGTCGCCGAAAAACCATCACAATTCTTAACGTGGGGGAGGACAACACAACACAACAAATTGAGGTTAGGGGAACGAATGACAGCCACGATGACAGCGGCCCCGGAATCGAAGCAGCCCTGGAAGTGTCAAAAGTCACGTCACCATTTTGGGAAATTTCCAATATTTAATTTTTGCAACGAGGAGACGAAAAGGCTTCAAGGAGGAATCAGTGTGAAATCGGGCGCGGACGGTGCACCCCAATTTTTACGTAATTTTGAATTATTCGTAATTTCGACGCGACATAACCTCAAATTTTGCCAAAGCATGATTAACATTCGTGGGCAATTTCCTTCATTAGTTTTTATAAAAAATGCGTTGAGTTATTGCACGAGTCGAGGCGACACGCCCCCCAAAGTGTTGTACAAGTATTTGATACGTCAGTGCGAGAGGTTACCCGATGGCCCCAAAAACCACTACAAATTCATGATAAAACAGGTAAGTTGCGACACTTTTTTCACGTTTGGTGCAAGAAGTCTTCCGCAGAGCTTCAAGCAACACGTGAAGGAGACAGATCCGGAAAGAATCAAACAAATTGTGGCGAGGTCATATGAAGACGCTGATTGGATTTTGAAAAAGGTAAATTTTGAGTTTAGGGCGGATTGTTATTTGAAAACGTTGTTTTTCAGTACAACAAGAAACAGTAGAATGGACCGGATTCCTTTAGTCACGAGTTCTACGACTTTCCCGCTGCGAAATTTCTGGAACTCTGTCATGGTGTACCACGATAGGCCCAACGTAGTCAATCGCAAATTAGCAGCAGTCGCACCAGTCTTACTTTGCGAAATTTCACTCCATTCCCCTAGGATAAAACGCCTCAGCGAAATATTCACAAGAGAAGCGCTCCTTTATGAGATTAGAAAACTCCCAAACTTGCAAATGATAACCCCCCAGTTTATTAGAGAAATCACGGAAAGCTACGACAAAAACGCTTCGATTAAAGAGTGCGATCGGGAAGTTTTCGAGCGGAGTCTCGAAGGTCAGTTCGTGTCGCTCCGCATTTTGTTGCCACGCGGAGACCAAAAAAAGTGTTTGGAGCTCGTAATCTTCGACAGAACCGCTAAATCTGCGACATTTTTCGCAGTGCAGGAGCAAAGCGAACATATCGCGGCCCCGCGATTCCCGTACCACATCGAGTTGACCCCAAGCGACAATTTGCGAATTGTTCTGGACACGTTCGAGGATGCTGACACGAGCAGTGCCGAGTGGCTGGCGGACAAGTTGTTCCCCAAACTGCTCAAGTGGACCGAAGACGTCCAAGACAAAGCAGTAACGTCGCTCAGTTTGGTACTACCGAACGAGTACTGCACTCTGTACGCCGAGCTCAAGGCGAAGTATGGAGAAAATCTGGTGAAAGCGTGGCCCCAAAAAGCCAACACCGACCCCCAGAAGTACGTGTACGAAGACGTGGCGATCGCGGCGTACTTGATTTGTTTGTGGCGCCGCCTCGGCGCCGAAAACATCGATTTCGTGGACTGCGGCTGCGGAAACGGTTTGTTGGTCTACGTTTTGAACGAAGAGGGTTACAGAGGCCGCGGTTTCGACATCAGGGGGCGCAAAACGTGGGACCTGTACGAGGGGCGAGCGGACCTCAGGGAGGGTACGATCACGCCCGAATCGACGTTTCCCGAAGCGACCTGGATCATCGGCAACCACTCCGACGAGCTCACTCCTTGGATCCCGATCGTCGCCCTCAAAAGCTCCCCCAAAACGAATTTTTTCGTGCTTCCTTGCTGCTCGTATGAGCTGAGCGGGCGCAAGTACGTCAGGATGAACTCGGCGATAAGTCAGTACGAAGACTACTTGGATTACGTCAGGAATATCTCGGTCTTGTGCGGGTTTACCACGTCAGTTGACAAGCTGAGGATTCCGTCTACCAAAAGAACTTGTTTGGTTGGGGTCAGGGGCGACGCGTCGGATGTGGAAGAAATCCAACGTCGAGTTTCGGCCTTCGTCGGTCAACGCCAAAACTGCGAATTCGTGGCCAGAGAGTCTGTGGAGGCGGTCCGAAATTGCACGCGGCTGAACAGGGATTTGATAAAAAGAATCGTCGGTCTCGTCGTCGAACAACTGTTGAAAGCCGAGTGCACGATCGGAAAAGGCGACGGTCAAGCGTGGAATCGAGGAGGAACGCTTCATTTGGGCGAGCTGAGCCAGAAAATACCTGCGGAGGATCGAAAACCGCTAAAAAACGAATGCGGAGGTCTGCAGACTCTGCTGAAGAATCATCGCTACATTTTCAACGTGAAGAACGGTGAAGTCTCGCTGAGGCCTCCTCTGAGTTTGAACGAGTGCAACAAATACAAAGACAAACCGTGTTGGTTCCACGCGAATCATCCCGACGGCTGTCTTTTTCGATCGGAAACTTGTGCTTACAAACATGTAGAAAATTTGTAACTACTTTATTGAAAAAAAAAAAAATATGCAAAAAACAATAAAATCTTGATTAAGCATCCTCAAATTTTATTCATACGTCATAATGTACAAAAAACAAACTTGAAGACACTTCTTAGATTATTCCAATTTTGTTGGCTACATCTAACGCGTCGTAATCCCTCGCTAGTCTCACGTAAGCCTTCTTTTTACCGTCGGGCCTGATCAGCGTGTTAACTTTAGCCACATTAATGTCATATAGTTTCTTTACCGCGGCCCTGATGTGGTGCTTGTTGGCCCTGGTGTGAACCAAAAATACCAAAGTGTTATTATCTTCGATCTTCTTCATCGCCGCTTCAGTAGTCAAAGGATACTTGATGATGTTGTAGGCGTCCATTCGGGTCCTGGTCGGCACCGACTTCCTAGGATATTTGGGGTTCCTGGGCGGTTTGAAAGTCTTGGGGCGGTGGAAGTGGACCGAGGTCCTGATCTTCCTGGCGTGGGTGCCATTGGGTCCTTTAATGACTTTCTTCTGCACCTTCAAAGCCTTCTGGACTGGTGCCGTAGGCTGTGACACCTTCTTACCAACACCCTTCTGTTGCTTGACGGGCACGGTCTTTTTCGGCTTTGTCACGATCGCCTTCGGTGGAATTTTAGGTTTGCCGGCGACTTTGGTCGCCGATTGCTTCTTAGCGCCAGCCTTGGCCGCGGGCTTGGCGGCGGCTTTGGGAGCAGCCTTGGCGGTAGCTTTCGCAGCGGGTTTCGTCGCCGCTTTGGGCTTACCGGCCGCGGCGGGTGCAGCTTTGCTGGTGCTCGCCGCCTTAGCCGCCGCCGCGGGCTTGGGCGCTGGAGTCTTCGAAGAAGCCTTCTTCTCGGCCGGTTTGGCACCGGCGGACGCTGCCTTTGCAGCTTTGGGGGCCGGCGCGGGCTTCGACGAGGTGCTCGCACCGGACGCGGCAGCCGGAGCTGACGCGGGTTTCTTCTTTTCTTCTTTTTTACCAGCTGCAAAACGACGAGTCTTAGAACTGTGTCGACATAACCTCAATTTTTACGACATGTAAACAGTGCTCAGTTTGTGTTTTTTGGGTGTTTTCATTACTCTCAAAGAGATTCCCACACATAATTCATCATTCTGAACGATAATTACCAACAAAATTGTCTTTTATTCGACAAAAAAACGTCACATGTGGACACAGCCGCGTGGCCGTACTGTCATTTTGTTATTATTCAAAGCGTGACCCAAAACTCACACAAAAATCCATAAGTATCAAATAAGTCTCACTTTACATGACCGTTTTCAGTTTATGTAATAGAAAAAAACTCTAACTCACCGGTTTTATCCGCTGATTTTGGTTTTGTCGGAGCCATATTTGTCACGGACACACAGAGAAAGAAGTGGTTACGGTGATGGCCGTCGGAAGTAGATCACAGCGCCTTCGCGGCCATCTTGCCCAGCGGTAAATTCAAATCTTTCAGGACTATCAGTAAATATAAACTTTTCTGAATTCTGCATTCGTGGTTTCACTTTTAGAAGTGGTGTCGACGCACTGAGAGCACTGAATAACGATAGCTAGATTGGACGAAGCCAATTTTAAATTGCATCTCTTGCAAAAAACTTCCGGGAAAACTTCTTCGTAGGCGGGATTGATTATCTTTTCTCTAGTGATGGTCAAGGTGGCTCCTTCGGGTAAGGGTAAGGGTGTGGTGCCGCTGGTGGCATTAGGACCATACGTATTTTCCAAATACTCCAAAGCGCACCTCAAAGACTCTATGTCCTTCTCGTCGTAATAAAATTGTTCACCTCCGCACTTCTTCGTTGCGATTTTTTGGCCAAGCACGAGCAAGGACAACGCGACTAGACGAACGGTCAATTGGGACATTCTGGACTTGCTTCACTGGAATTTTGTCGGTTATGAGGGAATGGTCGATTGTCAATGGGACTTGAAAACGTCAAATGAACCCTTGTTGGTTGATTTTCTTCGAAACGCGCACGATTACAGCCGCCCCCTTGTCCGGAGCTGTCGCTTAAAATGACGTCGAAGAAAAATTCCGTGAAACCCACCCCTGTTGGCACATCGGTGTGGATTATAAAAATCCAAAGTTCGAGCTCCTAAATCTATATTTGATCCTGACGGATATTCCGGAAAAACTGCTGAAAATTACGAAACTTCGAGAAACGATGTTGGCGTGAGAAAAAAATCCGCTTCCTGCGAAACTGCTGTTTTGCATGTTAAGCCGCCTAGAAAGGTGCTTGTTTCGTTAATGTTCCATTTTCACGGCTTGTAGGTGCATCTATTTTGAATAAACTGTTGAGTGGGATGGATAAACGCAACGAAATCGATTCATTAACATGCTAATTAATAAACAGCCGAAGAAGCCAATTAGGAAACGGTGAAGTGAGACGTTCGGGATTATGTAAAATTTATTACAGCGCCATCCTGAGTGAAAATTTAAACGATTTGCATTTTTCCCGAGGGACCGCCGGTGCAACCCCGAACTTATTTTTGCATTTACGATTCGCGAATAACAAAGTTTTTGATCCAACTCAATTTGCGTACAACTTTTCAGAACCTCTGCATAGCGACGTTTCGTAATTTTTTTTTGAAAATGTTAAGAACTAGAGTTGCTATAGCCACATACAAATAGTTTCTATAAAGTATTTTATTTAAACAAACCTTCAAGAATGGGAGGAATAGTATATTTCAAACCAAGGTAAGAAAGTGCTTTCTTGCAGACCGCAGGTAAAGATTATAAACCGAGCCGTAGGCGAGGTTTGTAAGTGCCTAAGGTCTGTAAGGGCACTTTCTTAACAAGGTTTGAATACTATTTTTTTCCCTACCGGCACAACTTCGTTGAAAAAAGTCAAAAAAAGATAGTTATATTCCTGATTAAAACGAAAATTTTGAGAATTGAATAGTAGGCTGGGTTATTTGTTTAATTAACTTGTCATCGCATTTGAAGATTTGACGTTTGTTCGAAAATTTGATATAAACAGGATAAAGTAATCTACCTACCTAGCTTATCTGTTTATTTTCCAAATTATATGATTGATCTACCAACTTGCTTTATTGAATTGGCTTTCATTTATTAATACTTATTTCACTTTTGACACTTTTGACATTTGTATTTTGGTACAGTAGCGAGAAAGTTGAATTTTCTCACCTGAAATGAGGTATCCACAGCCTACATTTCTAACCGGAAGGGAAAAAACTATTTTTGATTTATTCGTTACAAAAAATATTGTACCTAACTTTTGCGGGAAGAAATCTCCCGCGTTCGCACTAATGCAGCACACCGTGCGGTCGTGCTGCAAACAAAATGGTCACGCGGGAAAATTCTCTTCCCGCATACGTTAGGTAAATAACCATTTCGTATCTCCTGTTTGAATTAAGATCAAGCCGTTATAAATTCGCCAATTTTGGGAATTTCTGGATAGTGTTTTAGAAACATATTTCGGAAACCCTGTTATCTAAGAAAAAGCCATTAGAATTTTTTTTTCACACTCAAGAAATCTCTAGATGTTAATTAAAGGTTTTTCGACAAGTACAGAAAAGCTTAGAATCAGACCAGAAGTCTGAAATACATATTTCCAAAAATGTTCAACAACTCAATTCAGATTTTGTCGGAAATGACCACCAAATTCCATTTTTTAATCTGTACGATTCAGAATATGTACTTTAATTGACTCGTAGTACCCTATCATTAGGTACTACTTGGTAAGCCATCGTTATTCTTATCAGATTACTGATTTCTTTACAATTGTCTTCTAGAACACCTTGGAACCTTCTTCCTTTCTAAGATGTTTCTTTTTATTCATTCCCTTTCAAGACTTCACATTTTAATCGTTTTTCTCTTGGTCAGTTTGAAAGAAAATTCATCCAAGTTTCGTCGCTTAAAATTCATATATTCTGCTAGTTTTTCCAGACACTTGATCCACCTGTTAAAGATCAATTTCCAACCCCCCCAATAAATTTCAATTCCCTCAACACAAATATCAAATATCCCTTTGAAATCTATTTATCGCTACCGCCACACGCTATCTGGTTACACAATATTCGAATGTACGTATGTATTACCAAATATCAATAATTGTCGACTGCTACTGAACGATTCTTGCGAGTGGTACTTCAATCGTTTAAACCGATGAAAAAAACATCCACATTCACATCTTCTTTGCTCTTCGTCGAGTACCACCCGATTTAACTGACTCCCGTTTCCTGTCGTTTCACGAGTTAATTAACGACCTTTGTACCCTCTTAACGAGTACTAACGCGTACCCTCGCCGATGCCCACGCCACATCATAAAAAACGACGAAAAGAAGTGGTGATCGGGTGGCCGCAGTACCATTCAAAGGTAACAAAACGTAGCAAAGCCTTGGCGTGTGCCCCACCACGACCATCTCGTAGTGTGCGCGGGACGAGGGGTACCCAACACAAACAACCAGCACACAACATGGTGCCCGCTTCAGTCACACACCGTCTAGTAAACGGTCGACCGTGCAGCCTCCATTGTCGTTGTTGTTTACCTCCGTCGGTCTCTTAACCTCGTCGTGCGTCCTCTTCCTCCTAAGCATGTGGTGGACCTCGCCGTCGTCTCCATGTCGCGCCCCCGTGAACAGGTGATTCCCGCGAGCGACGACAACGCCAGAATGAACGCCAAACACCGTCGCCTATTACAGACTCTTTCCGTGGTCGCTCTTCTGGCCTACACCGCGCTCCTGGCCTACCCAACGCTCTCACGTGGAGCCGTCGATGACGAGGTAAAAAAAATGTTTTTAAAAAAACCTTCACGTAGATCCTGCCGTCCCCTCATTGGTATTCACGCGGCGACTCCTGTCACCACTTGTTGATGGTCGATGGACGTGGTGCGCGCCCCGGTTGGCACCGAGGGGGCGCACACGCGACCACCTCGTTTCAATTTGTCAGCGGTACCGTCTCGACCTGATCCGGACCCACTTTCTCTAGAAAGCGCCGCTCCAACTGGATCACTCTTATCTAACGAGCAATAATCGATATTTTTATTATTGTAACCTGAATTGCGACCCGGGGGCCACTACCCCCGCTCCTGACAGGTGCAAACCCTTCACGCGCCGCATCCAGACCGTTCTAGTTTTTGTTCCCGCTGAATTTTCTTCTTCTCCCGACCATTTCCTTCGAGTCATAATTTTTTGCCTTTTTTCCGCCCCCTTTTGTGGCACCGTTCCTGCGGGACTATCGACCCGTTTTGATACGTTTGTTATCTTGCACCTCCTCCCTTTACTCGCACGAATAAAATCGGTTTCCTTTCACATTCTAAGTAGCTTTATTTTAAATACATGTTTTTGTGAGTGGAGAGGCCAAGTCGGAAAGGGGCTTTGTAGAATAAACAGTTCTGAGGTCGTAAATAAACCGCGGGGTGGATTTTTTAACAGCCGAATTTGGATCTTTCGGCTTACGACCCCTCGCCGATCGTTCGCGCTTTTCTACCTCAAAAAGCGTCCGAATAATCCCTTTTTTCCAATTTGTTTCAAAAATGAAAACGTTCCCTTCGCTCTAATTTCGAAACCGACCCCTCGCACGCCGACCGGAAACGTGGCAATTCAAATGTTTACACGACACCTTTGTTTCCGCCAACAATAAATTTGTATACTCCGACGCACAAAATTACCATCGCCGAGTTCTTGAGCCGAGAGGGTGGTTTATAAGGGCGCTTTATTCCCCTTTAAAACAGTCCTCCCGCGGCGGGCTTCAACTAATATTGATATTACCAGAAATGATTCTTGAAGCTTCTCCACGGATCATTTACACTTGGCTGCCATTACGGCTTCAACCGTGGCGAGATTATTTATCATCGGATTATTCCAACGGTGAGCACACCGTTTTCCGTTCATCCGACATCACATACGTCTTCTGCTATGATTGGGAACCTCTTCTCGATCGAAATTAAATCATCTCGATCAATTAAAATCGAACACGGCTCCGGTTATTTTTCTTCTCATTCTGACGAGCACGTTTCACATCCGCGGACAGGGCCGGCTCCGGGAAACAAAAAATTATCTTCGTTCGATCACATCAAGCTTGCTTGATTAATGTTTTCATCATAGGCGCACCAAGTGCACTAATGCAAACTGAAGAGGCTACATATGTCTCAGACTGCTTCGTAACATTCACCAGAGACACGTTGTAAAATGTCATATTTTAAAAGACTCCCAAAACTCTTGACTCTTGTTTCTTGAAAAATTCAAAATAAATAAAAAAAGTTTATTCCACTTAAAACGACAGATATTTCCAGATTATTCCTAACATTGACTTTCCGTATCTCGTCGGTAAGTCGTAGATTAGATCTGCAAATAACACTCAGTGTTTAACAAGTGGATCGGCAAAAACCGGATCCGGCCCTGTCGCCGATCATAAATTAAAATGATATACGCGGATAGGTCAATCGTTATTATTTGGCAACGTGTGAATGAGAACCTCCGCCCTCCACTTTTCGCCCACATAATAGACAATCATTCGTAAGTACACATTACCTACTTTCGTGACGTGGGTCGTGTCCCACGGGAAAAAACAGTCGAAAACGCGATTCCAAAAATTTGTCTCCAGAAATTACCCAATCAGTTTTATTTTATTTTATCGAGACGTTCGGGAGGAAATAAATTGTCCATTTTAATGCCTTATAAAACCGATCAAACGATAAATTTATGCATTTGCGAATGCCACTCGC
Organism: Tenebrio molitor; assembly: GCF_963966145.1. Taxonomy (NCBI): domain Eukaryota; kingdom Metazoa; phylum Arthropoda; class Insecta; order Coleoptera; family Tenebrionidae; genus Tenebrio; species Tenebrio molitor. The sequence goes on along the minus strand of NC_091048.1, from coordinate 27,874,649 downwards.
TGAGACTGTTGATTTCCGCTCAATTTCTAGATCATCTGCGAACTATATTTCAAGATAAGACGCGGTCAAGGTCACGGAAATGTTACAGGGCCGAAATTAGATCCTTGCGGGATGCCAGATGGTGAGGCAGGTAATTTGAACGAGTAATTCCGATACCTGCTCACGCCCCACTAAATAAATAAGAATGGGTAGTAAACCAATAGGAACCAAAGAATTGCAACAGCGAGCCTGAAGGTGTAAAATAATAAAGCACAATTTTTCAATTGAAATTAAATAATTTTACTTCAGATGACTTGAAATTGCTGCTATTTTTTATTTATGTATGTATCATCTACTCAGCATCGTGAGTAATAACCATCATTACACGGTCGTTGAATAATATACTATTTTTGCTTTTAACGAGTTTGAAATTTCCCAGTCGGTTCAAAGTTTTCTTCTATTCACCAAATTTAATAATTTTAGTTATTTACAAATTGAATTGTTTACGCCAAATATTTCCTTGCATTCTTTTAATTTCTTATAGAGTTCTTGTGTCATTCCTGTTTTAAATATTAAAAAAAAAAATTTACGACCACTCTCCTTCCAGAACCCTTTCTTTATATCCTTGTTGTCATTCTTGTCCCCTGCACTGGCAACCCTTCAAACCTTCACGTCTGTCCAATTTAATTTTTCATTTGTTTTTATTTCCATCACGAGCGACGAAACTTTGTAACTTATTTTAAAGCAAGATCTTTTCTGTCAACATAATTATTCCCTTACTACTGAAACCCACACATAATAAATGTTTCGAGCAACGAGTCGCCACTGTAAAAACCGTAAAAATTACGCAACAAAGGTGGATAATAATTCTTGGACGAAACAAAAAAACATACGTCCCACATCTAAGGCGCCGATTAAGTTGCTCCAAGTGTAACTCCGAATTCTTGGAGGATTCCTCCGATTCCGATGTCGCCGCTCCGGCTACCGCTCGTATTTAAAATTTATTCACTCCGTGTGAAAGATATCTCAGCCGAACTGGTAAAATTGTTGGGTTTCATCGCACCATTTCTTTTCCAGGCGAGTCCCTCCGGGAAGGTGCAGCGCATCCGGAGCCTGCACGAGGACCCCACCGTGACGAGCGAGTCCTCCTCGGCGACGGCCACCTTGCGTCCGCCCACCACCGTCCTGGACGACGTCTTCATCAGCGTCAAGACCACCAAGAGCTATCACAATCACCGCCTCCCCATCATCCTGAAGACCTGGTTCCAGCTGGCGAAGGCGCAGGTAACGACGCACGTCGGACGCGTGTCGGCCCCGTGGGAACGAGGGTCGGTCGAGGGGGTGTTCGGCTCCCGGAACGGGGGCATTATCGACGGGACAAAAACTCCCACGGGTGGACCCCCCGCCGCCGAATTTCCACCGGAGCTGGCGTTGTCCAGTAAATTGACGACATCCTAGTAATTATTATAATAAACATGGCCGGGCCCGGACTCTAACTAGGTTCATTGTGTTCGCTCGCTCGGGTTCCCACGGGTTTTATCACAAATTTCGATGACCAAGACGGCGTTATCTCGGCAGACGCTGAGTTTACTTTGACTCGTATCGCGTTCTTAAGATTGTTTGCGCGAGGATAAGCCACTCTTTGTTGCGAAAATTCGAGGAAATTGCGCAACATCTCGCCATGATAAGATCTGACAGGTTCTCACCTGCACTCCGCATTAGAGAGATTACGCCGGCCCGGTTATTGTGGAAAATCAACTGTTTTTCCCGGTGTTGTTATCTCGGGATGATTATAACGTCCGAAAGGCTGAACAAAATAAAACTCGAATTAAAATTGTAATTACGGCGTGCGGGCAACCAAAAGAAAGAATTCAAATTAATTTATTAAAAATATAAGCAGGTTCCGGGAACTCGCCATTTTATTATTTATTTTACGGGAAGTTTGCCTTCTTTCTACGCTCCCGCTGCGTATTTGCTTTGCCCATGGTTTTCTTTACCTAATTAGATGCCTTAACGGCAGCCTGAATTATTATCCTTATTACGTGGTGCATACGCGTAATCGAGTTAATGCAATATCTCGTTAATTTTTTATCTTGTCATTGCCGTTAAAGACGTTACTAACGAGGTGGCATAGTTCGACGAAAGGTGAAATTAAATATGTACGGTCAAACCTTTGTGCTAAGCAGTAAGGACAACGAAGGATCGTACGAGTGTCGCCATTAGACTACTATTAAAAAAACTAGTAAAACTCCCAACAATGCACCAGACATTAACGCTATTTATAACCTCGAACTTAGAAAAACATAACCTAATTCAACAGACAGCGTTACTACCAAATTAAATGCAAAATTTCCATGGCTTCCCATCATACCAAAACAACGTGAATGCATTTTAGTTCTCATAATACTCGCACAATTTGTAAGTAAATGACAGTTTACAGGCATTTCTGGTAACTAAGTAAATGAGTAGTTACGGGTAGAGCTCTGTAATAGTTTACAGGCTCGTAGAAGAGACCTGTAATATTTTACGATGCTCATCAAAAATAATTAAATAATTTTTGAAAAAGTTTCTTATAAGCACAAACTAATTTAACTATCAATTGTTGCAATTACATTACGTTAATAATGCATTTTGGGTATTTTCTTACACTTCAAATAAATCGCCTTCAAAGTCTTCATCGGGCATTAAAGCCATTTTTTCTTTTCCTTCTTTGTGCAACAATTTTCACAAAACTTCTGACAGTATTTTTGTTGTTTATCTCAACACCACGACGACGTAGGTATAATTGTCCTACGCCTTTCATTCCAAATATCATCTTTTTATAAACATAAATAACAATTAAAAAAACGATGTTTAAAGGCTTATGGAGACTCGTTCCTTCGTCACTCGTCCCACAAAATCCAGCGCGCCCGTAAAGATTAATTTACTAAGCACGTCACATAAATAACTATTACCGCACAAGTGTCTAACTAAACACTTAGCAAAAGAGACTTTTCTTTAATCTTATTACGACGTTTGCACCGACTCTTTTTCCCAGATCCTGGGAGGTTACAAGTTCCAAACTGTTTGCAATAAAGAGCTACTTGAAACAATGAGAAGCGATTTTAGTGCGAGGTGTCCGTTTTACAGAGTTTATCTACGTGCATCTTTTATGTAGCAAATCCCGAGATACGTATAAGGAAGAAGTGTCAGACGTTCTAGCTCGTTGATCAAATGTATTCTCACGAAAAATGCAAAGCAGTCGATCTGTTTATTACGAAACGACAGTCGAACGTGCGGGACAAAAAAAAATCGGAAAATTGAATGAAACCTTTCGCTTAAATTTTCTTCATCCCGATCGCTTTGTTATCAAAACGGCAACCAATAAGATTGTTGTGACCCTTTGGGGAGGACAACTCGACCGGAAATTTCAGGAAATCCAGATCGAATCTCGTCGAAGAGCTTTTGTGTCCCGTTGCAATAAATGTGATTAAAACGCTTCTCTCTTCGGGTGCTCGATGACCAATTTAATTTGTGCGTCTCGCGAAAACAGTTTTTTCTTAGGAAGTTTTATTAATATCTCGCGAGAAGAATTCGCTACCGTCGAAGATAAATGTTTGACTGGAAATACCGCGATTTCGTTAAAAATTCATAACATGTTTAATTTATCTTGTCGATTCGTCGACAGACGAGGGAAATTTAACGCTGCTGAATTATGAAGTGAGCTCCGTAAAGATGAATTGCCAACAGAAATCCCTATCGAATTTTCAGCGATCATTGTGTCGAAATTAATTTCATTTTTTCCGATTGGAAAGCGCGTTTGGAAAACGTTTGCGCCGCCCCCGACGAAGGACAAATTATGCGAAGAAGCAATTTATGGCTTTGATTATGTGGGCTCGGGCCACCGGATGACTCCAAATCGGCAATAAACCGAGTGATTCCTCCTTTCGCTCTTCCAATATTTGCGCGGACCTGTTTGTTCTGTTTTTGCGAATGGTGGATTTTCCCCCTCGATCCGTCTGAAAGAAAAATTGTGTTTGGTGGCGGCGTGCAAATGTAATCTAATGTATTTTTACGGCGGGCAAAACCCCCAATCCGTGCAGGTATCGTGTGGGATTCCGCCGGGGCGCGCATTCCTCCCTTATTTATTTACTTGATTGTGTGCAAAGCCCCCGACCCGCCACTTATCCAAATATTTTACAATAGGTATCTCCGGAAAATGCTTGAGCACACATTTTCGGCGGGCATGGCAGGTCCCTTCGCCGCCCTCTCAAATTAAAACAACAAACGTTGTGTGCCTCGCCTAAAAGCATTAAAATGTCTCACCCCCGTGTGCCTAGTCAGCACACCCGGCCGTACCTCCATCCCGGGGGTATCGAATTTCTAATCGATGTTTGCATCTCGACCCCCGCACGCACGCACCTGAACCAGCCCCGCACAGAAACACACCGAAAATTCGTCAACAGTCCCGTGGGAAGCGGACCGCTCTTCTTCCCCTTTCGCTTTTTCGGGAAGACGGTCTCGTTAGCGCCTCGCTCGCCGTTAATGACCGCGGAGGTTGTCTTTTTTGTTTGTTGTTGAGGAAGGAGAGACGTCATCTGGACCCGGCCAGGACCGAAACGTCGGAGATTTCACGGGACTAAACGCCGGAAATCGTGGCGTCCTGTCCATAAAAAAAACCAATTCGACGGATTAAACCGCGAATAATTAAAGATGACGTTCGGTACGACAGTGACTAAGATGTTTCGGATGAGAAAAAATTAATGGTGCGGTTGGTGACGCAACTTGTGGAGCGGCGCGGTTGGGCCGCTTAATTAGGCCCATTCAGGTCTTTTTCGGTATTTGATTGTGTCATATTTATCTTCATCTAAACGAAATTTTTACTCGAGACACGAAGACATCAAAATTACGTCTTGTACTTAATTAAGAATCCAAGTAGCATCCTCTGGAACATTTGAAAGCTTCCAAAAAATGTCTAATGAAAATAGTAGATTATATCATTAAGAGTAGAAGTGAGTCTTTTTGTGCTAAACCCAGAGATTGAAGACCGAGGCGAAGTCGAGGTCGCAACTGGGCGATTGAAATGTAATCAAAAGTCTTCTTAAATATTTGTCTCTACACACTCATCAGTTCTGTCTTACAAGGTTGCGAATTGTTATTAAATAAATCTTCATTATCGCCACTCGTTGGTTTTTATTGGCAATAAATTTAAATAAATTCTCAGGATAATAATAATAATATTCCTTGTGTTCATCACCATTACCATCACTGATATTATAATTTTTTTTCCAGACTTGGTTTTTCACCGACACGGATGATCCGGAATTCCAACTGAAAACAAGTGAGTACCACTCCTCGAACGTCAACAATGGCGAGCGAGTTTTTCAAATTTGGCGCCCGCTGCGATCGTTCGCTTTATTCTTGTGCGACAAAACGTCAACATTACCCGGTGGATTTAATCATTACGGGCACGTCAACGTCGCCATTGTTAGTGTCGGAATAAGAGATCAGAGCGCGTCTCGTATGAATCGAGCGATTCCAGTCCGTCCCTGCACGCCATCACTTAATGTAAAATAGACGGAATAAAGAAGATCCGCAATCAAAGAGTTTCCTGTAGTTGTTACCCTGGGTGGAACGGCCTGGTCGGCGATATTATGCAGGTGCTCTCCATGCTTCAGTTGCCGCATTTATTTATAAAATCGCCACATTCCGAACCCTTTGTGTCGGTCGAGCTTTTGCGATATCGCCGACCGAACTCTTCCCCCGAAGGAAAAACTGGCTCGTTCCAGCGTTACGACCCTAAGGTCATTGCCACCCGTTGACGTTAATTTCACGTTTTTTTCATCCACCGTCGAGGAAGGAGCACGGTGCATGTGTGCGTCTGGCTTGTAACACACACTCCTCGCTCCGAAAACCAAACAGTAATTCACTCTCGCTTCCAGATGGCCACATGATCAACACCAACTGTTCTTCGTCGCATAGCAGGAAGGCGCTGTGCTGCAAGATGTCGGTCGAGTTCGACACATTCATGGACACCGACAAAAAGTAAGTCGAACGAACGTTTTGCACGTGAAGAGCGACCCGCTCACGATGGAACACAAGAGATAATCCGTTTCCGGGGCGCGGCGGCACGGCCGTCCCCCGCTTGCCTAGATTACGACGTCTGGACACGGGGGAATTCGAAAAATGCTGTTTAATCAGCACCACCGTGACGTAATTGGATTTTTTCCTCGCGGTACTAATTGGACCGCCTTTATGGCGGAGGCGACGGGACACAAATTGGATGTTTTCGCGGCTAAACTCCTGTAATTCCTTTGTTTGTACACACCTGCTGGTGGGCGGTCAATTTTAAAGACCTGTTTGAATATTCATGGCTACCAGTACAAGGCCGCCGCCATGGCGGTACCTCTACATCTAGAACTAGTCCGGTCGTGTCTTTGGAACCGTCCATTTACCATTTAGTCCCGTTTTTCACCCGGAGATTAATGAAAATCGAGCCGCTTTTCTGCATTATCCAAATTCGGAACTTTGTTACAGTCACGTGATAAATGATACTCAAATTAAGCTGTAAATTATCCCGAAATTCATATACAAAGAGCCGAGGGGCCCTGAATGATTGTTTCTTTGGTGTGGAACGTCGCCGCGTAACTTTGCGCCCTGACGAGTTGTTCTGTTAAAGTTGTTCGAGATTTTGATGGGTTCTCGGGGAAGTTCTGGCGACGGCGTTCACATAATGAAATGAGAAAAAGTGTCTTTGATTCAACGAGCGGTTTTCTTGTTTGGCGGCGGCGGCGGCGTCAACACGACAATCGACTCGCACTTCGGAAAGTCAAAAATTCTATTACCCAATCTTGGAGATACAACAGATAAGGCGGCGGCGGCGGCGGCGCTCCGGAGTGGTTTCGCTTTTCTGTTGCGACATTCACGACCGTCAACCGACAAAAATAAAAAAAAAAAAATTCTGTTTTTTCTTGTCTTTCGAAAGTTCTTCTACAAGAAATGTCGTGATTTTAATTTTTAAACTAAAGTATCGCTTGAACCATAAAACATTCCTTCAAAGTTTTAACAGTAAAAGAGAAACCCAACCCTATTTACTAATATTTAATAATGACTATTACTCGTGAGGATGATTTTGTGTCACGAACCGCAGGCGAGTGGCGTAATTCATCCCAGCGAGTAATATCCATTATCCGCGAGTAGAATACTATACTTTTTTTTCTAGAGTACAATACTGATGAATTGATTCAATAAAATCTGCGAATAGTCTTAAAAACGAACGTTTCATTTGTGAAACCTTGTTCACAAGAGTTAAAAATCATTTAAATTTTAAAATTAACGAAATAAAGGAAGCTTTCGAAATCTTCAAAATTGAATAAAATTTCTTTGCGAAGCTTTATCTACAAGGCCTTATGAATTAAAAAAAAATCTTTACACCATAAAAATGAAAAGACAACAAACAATAACAATTTTCAGGCTTTAAGAAAGTACATACCTAGTATGTATTACTAAATAATGGGCAAATAAATGATTGGGTTGCAAAACCTTCTTTATAAAAACTTTTCGGCTCATTTTCAAATTAAAAAAAAAACTTCAGGCCATAAAAAGGAGACAAAAACAAAAGAACGACACCCTTACAACTTCCAATAAAGTTTTTAATAATCTTGTAGCTTTAAGAATGTCCACTATTAAGAAATGATTGACGTATATTACACTCGTTTAATAAGACGTATTATCACATTCGTTCCATTAAAGCACTTCTCGCTACGCTCGTCGTGCTTGAAACACACTCATTGGATAATAAAGCGTCTTATTAAACTCGTATAATAATATACTATTAAAACACTTTTAAAAATAAAATTTCTAATTTGGCCATCAAGTTATTAATGTATTTTTTCATGATACAAAGCCCACTAGACCCGAAAAATTCGTACGAATCATTGTATTTGTGAAGTACCCTTTTTTCTTCGCCCTAAGCGCGCTAATATGTCGGTTTAGAATTTCTTTTGTCATCGACAACCCCAAAGACAGGTGGATGCAAAGAGTTCATCTCCGAAATTCGATACCTGAACGCGCAAGGACCCGATACCTGAAGCCCCACATTACCAGAAACGATCAATCTGAAAATTTGGCAAGGTTTTTTTCCTGGCCGTCACGATCCCATAACGAATATTCCATCTGGCAGAAATAATTGGGGACCTGCCTTGACCGGTTGTTTTGTGGGCGGCGTGGCAAACATCTGCCGTAAATCGTCGGTTTTGATCTTAATAATGTCGAAATTGGAGCAAAAAATTGTGACATTTCGGGAAACCGTCCTACCTCCCGGCCCTGACAATTTAATTTAGTCGCGACCTTTCGTCGCGCTCACTTTTGACGTCTACCCCTCGTACGTTCGGTAATTATCCCGGACGACGTCGACCCCGTGCTCCTGAGACGAGGGTGAGATAAGTTTGTGGGTTTTTGTCCCGCGTTCCTCGTCTCGCGACGAGGCGCGAACTCCATCTGGTAATTGGCGGACCGGTCGAGGCAATTTATTCACGGATTACCGTTGATGAAGGCACAATTGAAACATCCGCCCCGTATTGTTGCCGAGTGCGTGCGGAAAAAGAGCATCACCCCTCGGCGGCGACGTCGTCTCGACCGCTCGATCCGGCCCCGGATTAAAATTTACGATAATAATCTCGATAAAATGGGAGGTTCATGATGATTGCTTTGTATATTTTCGTGTGTGGGGCAGTTGTTTACGGCCGATTAAAAAAACTTCCATCTCGTTCCACTTTTTACACCGTGGCGCTTTTTAATTGGAAGTCGACTCCGGTCCGGTCGTGATTAAAAACCGAACGGAAGACGCGCCGCCAACATTTTTGTCCTTCGATATAAATCACCGATCGTGATTAAAATCGATCAGGCCGGACGGTTCGCCGCCCCCAAAAATACCCCACCGCTCTCTTTTCGTGTTTTGTTACCATTAGCAATTCGGCCACGTAGCTCGGCTCACTTTTCGGTTTTTATCCGTCCGCCGCCATTTTCGGAATGTCCGAATTGTTCATTGTTTGCGTTTACCGTTACGTTTTAATTAAGGTGTGCTCGCTTACGTTACGAATTTTCATCGCGGATGGGAAAAAAGCGAACCCGCTTCCGCGATCGTCTAAAAACAGAACTCCATCCTCCACTTCACCTGGAGGCGCTCTTTGACTGACAAGCACCACCTGAAAAACTTGATCGAGGAGGTCGGACCGACACCGCTCTTGCCTCCGAGTTACCGGTCGTTCTCCTCATTATTACATATTATTATTATCAGTCACAGCCGCCCACCGAAATTTCTGCCATTTATCCAGGACCGGCTCAGGAGTGGTGAGGCAACGACGCAGAAATCTGTTCACAAATCTGAAAAGTCTTTCCCACATAAAAAAAATAAGTGGTATATACAATATTATCCGTTGCGTTCGTGCGTGTAAATTTCCCACTTGTAAAAAATTACTCACATGTTGCATAAGTAATTGTTAACAGTCTTGAACAGTTTTCTCGTAAAGATTTTCTTTGCTCCGGCGTAGAATTAAAAAAAATATCGTGTCCCTCTGCGGACCAGAAAACAAGAAGGGAACGCGTGTGTGTGACACGTGATTATCGACGTAATCCAGCCCTATCCCCGATCCCGATATTTCCGTCGAATTTACGACAAGGTGGTAAAATGAGCCGTCCCATTTGCGATTTTCCATTTTTCCTCGCACGCTCGACCGGAGAAGACAATAACTTCGGATGGATTCGTTTTTATGTGTTTCGGTCCGCCGGGACGCGGCGTCTTGGACGTAATCTCCGTCGGTTAATTGGGAGTTGCGGGGACAAAGCGGCGACGACACCGTCGATGTAGACGGACGATGCGGGCACCCTGTCCGAAAACCTCCAAAGCCCGGCACCTGAAAGCGCGAGGTCACCCTCCCGTTTGAATAATCCTTCGTAGCTGTCGGCTTTTGAATCCACCACAAAGATAAACCATCTCTCTTGTATTATGTCCGATAAAAAGCGGGACACGTAAGTCTGAGGCCGTCTTTGTGTTTTATTGTTGCACCGTCAGACGTTCGAGGGGGGGACTTTTTTTCCGCCGCCGACGCCTCGTTCCTGCTTGATCGATAAAAAAAATTATTAATTGGCGCAGGAAGCGGCGGCTCGCGGGTCCTGCGACTTGTCGGTGAGATCGCAGGACTCGATCAATCTGCGACCGTATCGATAAAATCGAAAAGCGTCCTACACGATCCTGCCGTTTATTAATCTTATTACTGTCGGACGGCCGATGTCCATGACTGATCCCTGCTCATTTTTCATTCGAAAACGATTACTCCTGACCCGGGGGGTATGAGCAACAAGTTCTCGCTTGCGGAAGACGGGGCCGGTTGATCGCCGCCAACTCCTGTCAGATGCACGACGATTTTGTAACGTTTTAGTGCTTCACGGGGTCAAAAAAGTCCTGCCAAAACTACCAAACGTTTCGATTTTTTATCGACCTTGCCTATCGAATCTTAGTGTTACTGGCGTGACCTCTTTTAATTAGTTTTCGGTTCCGCTGTCACTTTCTGACGTTTCAAAGTGTATCTCCGGAGCAAAATCGCACTTGTCCATTGACTTTTTGTCCGGTAACGAGTTACCGCATTTCCGGAAACGTGTTTCTTCATTTTTTACTGGACCACTTTCTCAACAAGATCACTAATGGCTAAGAAGAAATCAAAAATCTGTTCCAGATTTACACCAAATTCTAATGTTGCTTATCTAACGACTGTTCAGTGTCGTTCATCATTTTTGACGTATCTCCACATGTGCATGTGACACGCTTGCGGTGATGGTGCTGTTACCAAACTAGTAAGGTTTCTATGTGGTACCATGAACTCCAACAGGTGTTTAATGTCACACTCTCTCAAATCTATACTCATTGAACACATTTTTTTGTTGTTGTGACTTGTATCGTTTCTTTAATAAATCTAAATCTGACTGGACGAAAAAGAACATAGATTTTTTAGATGTTGTTTTTAACAGAGGCGCTTTTCTGCATTTTTTATGCATGGGATTACAACCCTTGCTGCACTCGTACTTGCAAATTTCCCACTTCTAAAAAAACTACTGGTTATAAAAATAGTGCAACATGTCTCGAAAATCTTAATTTCCTCGACCATGGATGTTGCAGACAAAGGGTCGAGTTGCGATACCTTGTTCATGAGACCTTTTGAGCAAATTCTTAAATTTAAAACATTCTTTAACTCATAAAACGTACAAAAGTACAATTTTTAAAGTCATCAAAAAAGTTTTATTAACTAACGCCTTTAAATACGAACATTTGGCTGGCAAAACCTTGTCCACAAGGACAACTTTACTGAAAAACCACAGTAGAATTATCTAGAGTCGTCAAAGAAACTTTTTAATTGCAATCAATACTTGCGAAATCTTATACAATACATACAAAAAAAAATCAGAATGAAATGAATCAAAATTTACAGTGTCTGGGTCTTTTTTAAAAGCAATTTTTACAAACAAAATATTTTTATAACCTGGTAAGAGATTATGTTAAAGGGAAGAGCTGCGAAAACATGACATGAGATATTTACCATTAAATTAATTATTATTTGAATACATTTATTATTATTATTATTTATTAAATTAGCATGAATATTAAATATTCGGTGTTACTTCAGTTTTGTCCGGAAACTCTGACACTCTCCCCTTGTGCAGTGGCGCGGATTACCCCGAGGCACCCCTCCCTGCGCCCCCTCACGTGTTTCATTTTGAAAAATTTAATTTACCATCCCCCTTTAATAATATCGCAATATATCCTCTTTCGTCTTTGCTAAGCCGCTTACGTTAATATGTTTGCGTCACTCAGGATCCAAGTGCACGTCACGGGAATCGCTCCTCCTTCAAGTTAACATCTCCCATTTTGGGAAACTCGTTAATTGTCCCATCAAAGTGGCGAATCTGGATCGCTCCGCTAATCCGACCAACCGTTCCGAGATGAATTAATTTTTATGCACGATTTCGTCGCTCAACAGCGCACAAATTTCAATTTGCCCGGATTGTTTCGACGGTGGCCAAAAAAATAAAAACACCAAGAAACAATTACTGCAACTTCACCCCGTTCCGGTCGTCTGAAAACCACATGTCGTGCGTCTTCTGTTACGTTCCGCTTGCGGGCGCATTGTGTCGTGGGGGTAACGTGAGAATGCGGGGAAGACACCGGAAAAATGGCGGCGGCGGTGAAATTCGATGAAACGTCCAAATTGGACGCGTACACGTCGGGGTGGAATGTCAACGGAATTATCAAGGGAGGCTTTCAAATTAGTTGACCGTTCCTGCGACCCATGTAATTATAAGTCCTTTGGAAAATACGCTCCGTAGTTTGACTTATTGAAGGAAAGGTTAATTTAGATGCAAAACCCGTGACCCTAACATGCCACAAGTCGCACGCGATGTGGATTTTTCTCCAAGTGAGGACCTAAAATGGAGGGTGATGACGGGTCGGTAACCACCCGATCGATTCAGATGTGGGGAAAAGTGACATCAATGATGCAAAATTTACTCTTGCTTCTCCGTCCGCACGACACGTCAAGAAGCAGTCATGTGGTCAACTGTTGCTGATTACTGCATCACTGCATTTTACGCTTAAGCTGTGATTACGGCTACTTCACTGCAATTTACTAAATTAACCGATTTGTTGCGCACGGCTTTCATTAATTAATGATCCACAGCTACCGATAACCGATTGGTTTTGTGTTCGGTGCTAAACAAATGTAAACAATATGTTTGTTGCCGTCTACTTTAGAAGTTGGTGGTTCTTCGAAAACAAAATACATATGCATTAATTTAGCGCCTTAAATAATTTTTATAATCACGAAAGACGTTTTCAGTCACTCGGCTGTGCCTCGTGCCTGAAACCTAGTTGTCGTGCCGTAAAATACACCTACCGCACTCTAATGTAAATAAATATTTCAAAACAACGTAGTGCACATCCCGAGTTAAAAGAAATCATCAAAACTGTGACCTAAACAAAGAAAAGGAACCATTTTAGTAATTTTATTTAACTCTTGTACATTTGGCCACAGTTTTCAACAACAGATTCTTTTAGTTACGTCCCAAAAATGATAAAGAAAATCCTTCAAAAATTAGTTGGAAGCTTAGAAGATTTAAATTTAAACCTTCCATTTTTAAGACAAACGCAACATCTTACAAAACTTCGGTTATAAGAGCTTTTGGGGACACTTTTACATTAAAAAATCCTTTAAAAACCTTCAAAACTCTGCAACAACTTTCAAGACTTGGCAAAGTGTACATTGACCGTTCCTCTCAAAGACAAACGGTTGATTCTTCAGGAAGCATTCGTTCGTATTGATCACCGCACTCCTGCAAATTACACTTGTGCAACAGTAATCCCAGCTACTCGTCTGCAATTTAGTTAATTTTACCAATTTATTATGTATGCCTTGACTAATTAATTAATTAATTAATGACCGGCATCCAGCGACAATCCAGGCGGAATAACAATCGATTGGTAACACCAATCGCCACTCTTTATTTTTGTCACGTTTAGAATTCGCTTTTTTTTACCTGAACCTCCACCGTCGTCGTCGATATGAAGAAATCAGAGTCGACGCGACCGGCGATAATTAACCGAGAAGTACGGCCTCCGCTTTAATTAAGCATTAGGACAAAGTTGATGGATGGTAGCCGGAATAGAAAGTAAACCATTAAGGACCACGTGAAAAAATTCCCCACCATAATTAACCAACCGACGAAACGGTAAGACGTTTTGGGTGCGGCTCTGAAAAATTGACCGTGTCAAACTCGTCATTAATCCGTGATTATAAAAGCCGACGTTTCGGTCAATTAAAACCGTCATCTCGCATTACTCGGCGGAGGAAACAAAGTCGTGAATAAATTCGTGGAGTGTCTCTCGTAAAATATGAAACCAATCTCGTGATGGGAGTTATGGCGCGAGCGAGACGCCGAATGGGACAATGCAATTCGCTAAATTATCGAACAAGAACTCGTCCGGACTCCGCTCGGTAAACTTCTTGTCCTTGGTTTAATTGAAATCGAATCTGTTTAATATTTAATGATGTTAGATAAGGTTTTGAGTGGACGCGAAGAGAACGGGTTCTGTTAATTATAATCCCGTCCGCATCTGCCCGACGTCGCCCCATCGGACATTATAAATCACTACCATGGATACGCAATGATCGGATAATTGGTGCCCCCGTTGCGATTTTATAATTTATTCAGGAGGCGAATGTGCTCGCGGTCCGTCATAATTTTCCTTTTGGACTTTTTCGTTTTTTTGCGCCTGTACCACCGACCAGGCACAAGAAACCAATCACGGTTCATGAATGTAACGTGTAACGTTGGTTGGTGTCACACACCGAGGACGCGTTTGTCGTACCAATTTGTTTACTCCTTTGGGCAACGCGTTTTTTCACATTTGCTCGATTCTTTTTACAGTTAATTCTTCGTACGCCTTGTCCAAAATAAATTGAACCACCTACGGCAACAATCCAGTTTTCAGCAATTAGTTGGAGCATTTAACCTGACAAAGTCGCCAGTGCCATTAGCATAATATTGTTTTTAATGTTCTGGTTGTTGTGGGTTTTCTCTGACAAGAACAAATCCTCGAACATAAAAAAAAACGTTAAAAAAAAATAGAAGCTTTGTGAGAGCTTTCAACATTACAAATCATCAGGAAAAAAATTAAAGAGCTTTTCAATAGTTTTCAAAATCCAAGAAATCTGTTACTACCGCGTGCATTTCAAAAACAAGCGAGCTTTTGCCTTGCGAAACTAGAACTTCTTCAATCAATCAATCATTAAAAAATAGATAAGAAAGAGTGGAAAGGAAAGCTTTTAGTAGTTTTCACAATTTAACAAGTTTTCTGTTAGTCCTTCTATTTCAAAAACAAAGGAGTTGTTGGTTTATAAAACTTACAAAGTTTCAAAAACTTGTGAAACCTTGTTCGGTCGAAGATATTTTGGACATTCGTTTTCACGCTATAAAAAAATAATAAGAAAGAAAAAGTTGAAGCGTTCCAAGAAGCTCTCAAAGATTGTAAAAACGAACGATTATTGATTTGAAAAACCTTGTTCACAAAAATTTTCTAGTTTAGCTTTAGTTTAGAACAAATTGTTGGATCCGCAAAAAAGAAATGAAAAAAAAAAGTCCTTGAAGAAAGTGTTTCTGAGATCCTTAAATTTTTAACTTTCCGATACCCTTCAAAATCCAAGAAATCCACTGTTACTCCTTGGATTTCAAAAACCAACGAGCTTTTGGTTCGCGAAGGTTGTTCATAAGAACTTTCGGAGTCATTTTTGATTTGAAAAACTTCAGTCAATCAAAAATGGGAAGGAAAGTTTTTAGTACGTTCATAATCTGAGAAGTTTTTTTTTGTACTCATAGGTCATAGCCTTAAAAGCAACGCTTCCAACGCTCGCTCCGAAACGAGTGCTTCCCGGTCGACTCGAATGTAAAAATTGCAAAAAACACTGGCCCTTTGAGGCATTCAAAAAAAATCTGTCTTGATAATAATAAAATTTAGTTCATAAAATACAACTTTCCTGGGTTTTCCTCCATTAAAAAATTACGGAAAGATTTATAATCGTTGAAAATTGTTCCTACAAAATTCACAAATTATTGCAAAAATTGAAATATCAAGTGAAGCAATTGTTTCCAATAACCAAAGATCACTGCCTACTTGGTTTTATGTTCCTTTATGTTTAATGTATTAAAACAAAAAAAATTAATTTAATTTTCGTACAAAAAATATTGTACGAACCACTTGCGTGAAGACATCTTCCGTTCATTCGCGCATTAATTAAAGGCACTCGCTCCTTCGTCGCTCGTGCTTTAAAAAATGCGCTCATGCGGGAACATGGTCTTCCCGCACTTGGTTCGTAAATAACTGTTGTGAATTCTTCTGTTTCGGAAATACACGGTTTGTTGATTTCCAAAAACTTGCAGAGTTTGAAAACTCGCAAACTTGTGAAACCTTGTTTGAAAGAAATTTTCCAAGAAGCTTTTTAACAGCTTTGAAAATTTAAGAAATCTTCCTTTTTTCGTCGATCTTAAATACGAAAGACTGTCGACTTGCTTGTTTGTAAAATTTTTGAGAATCTCGTTAATTTCCCTCGAAGAAGTTTTTCTAGGCTCTCTAGATCGTAGCATTCTTGTACATATTTTCACATTTAACTCGTACCTCGCACCCGGCGTGACATTTTAGCAACATTTCACTCCTGGGTGGTACCGTTAACCTGAAATTGATCGCATTTGTAACAGATTTACGAGATTGTTTTTACCATCTATGCCGTATAGATGCAATAAAACTGTTAGTTGTTTGATACACGATCTCGTTGTGGAGCACCGCCGTTGCGTCATCCCTTTATACCGCGTGTTCCCGCGTCTGGGATGCGTATTTTGTCAACTTGATCATCGCATTTTTCTCTTTTTAACCTCGTAATCTAATAAGAAATCTCCATTGGGGCATTCATCAGTCACGAGTCGGTTCCGCATTTATCAGACTGGGAGTATCTGCTTATCCCGCCTAGTTATTCATCAAAGCCCGTCTCGACTGTCAGCCTCTCGTACACACACCGATCTTTATATGTAAATCACATAGAAATTCCCCCGGTGACGGCGCCCTCACGATCGATCATTTTGTTCGCAGGTGGTTTTGCCACTTCGACGACGACAACTACGTGAACGTGCCACGACTGGTCCGCTTCCTGGGGGACTACAATCCGAGGGAGGACTGGTACTTGGGCAAGCCCAGCATCCAAGCGCCGCTGGAGATAATCAATAAAGAGAAGAAACCGACGGTGAGTAGCCGAACGCGGAACTCGATTTCGAATGTGGATGGCTTCATAAATCGTGGCGCGCCAATGCAAGAGGTATGACCTACCTGGCCCAGTAGCGATGCCCGGAGGTTTTCCTGGTGGACCACGCCTTGGTATGCACGCGAGTGGCGTGCGTGCAGACGTTACGTTACCAGTGGCGTTGCAAGTGCTCAAGAGGGGCGATCCAGCTTGAAGGCTGATTAACGGGCATCATGGGTGCTTGCGGAGGTATCCCACGATTGCAGATCTGGGGAAGACTTTGCGCATGTGCCCAGGCGATGTCTGGACCATTTTTAAAAAATTTTCAATAAAAAGAAAAACAAAAACACATACTTTCACAAGAACCTGGCAACAATATTTCATAAGGAAAATAAACAACATATTTTGTGACAAAATATACATATACTATTGATCAGATTGTTTATTTAGACACTTGGTGTAAAATGCAGTCACGTTGTTTTGGCATAATGGGAGGCGATGGAAATTTTGCATTTAATTTGGTATCTAGTAAAACTGTTAAATCAGGTTATGATTTTCTAAGTTTGAGGTTATAAATAGCGTTAATGTCTAGTGCATTGTTGTCAGTTTTAGTAGTTTGCAATAGAAGAAAACTCAGAAATCGCGGGAAATTCAGCATGTCAGGCACTTTCGTGACGGAAATCAGTGTGTCCAACATTAAAAAAATAAATCATAGCCTCACATTATACCAAAACAATGTGAGTGGTTTTTATACGTATGAGTTTCGTGTCTAAGGTAATCGATTTTATATAAAATATTCATTAAAAAATCAAAATAAGATCATAAAAGTTCGAATCAGATGGGTTTAATTAGAGTTTATATTTAAGTAAAAATGAATTGAACTTGACAATAACGGAAATTTAAGGACCAATAAAAATTTTAATTAATTTCGAAGCCGCAAAAGTTTCTCTTCTAATTTTCTCAAGTTCGTTAGATCTTGGACAACGTGGAGGTCAACATTTTAAATTGCTTTTAGTTGTCAGCTGTTTAATTGATTTGTATTCTAATTATAAAAATTTATCACAAAACTGGATTGGACGTGTTTTCGAGACATTTGAGAAATGGTTGTTGAACGAAATTTATATTTTCATTAAAATTTTTTTGCTCTTAAATAATAACCAAATGAGCAGAAATAGCTGCTCAATCTAACAAACTAATAATGTTTTTATAACTGGAATGATTTTTATTATTCTGAAGCTAGCTACTTCAGGATATATTGATTTCATTCAACGTTGGGTTTTTTTTCATTATTCATTTCATTTTTCACTTTTCGCCATCGAAACACACAGGTCACGAGTCATATATCCATACAATACAACGTAAATTCGCTTCTGCATACGTTTTTTTGTATGTTTACATGTTTCGGATAAGCTCTAAAACCGCTGAACCGATTTTCAAAAAATTTTCAATATTAAATAGCTTGATTCTTTAGAAGTAACTAGCTGTGTGCCATTACGCTACGACCATTCCAGTAACAAAAAAGTGTATTTTTTTTATGATCACATTTGTGGTTTATTTGCACTTTCCTTTCGGCACAAATTTTCTTCAAAGTAAACGGTACTAAGTGATATGGAAGATTATTAAGTGGGCATTCTTTAAACGGTCTATAAATACTTTATGGTCCGTGTACCGAGGCAATAAAGTTGTACCAGGATTACGTTGAATAAATGAATCTTTTTTAATATCCCTGAAACATTAAATTATCAAAAACGGGTGCGTTAATTAATGAACGGAAGGGCATCTTAAAGAAAAAGATTTATATACCGTTTAATTAAAACTGTAATTATCGATGTTGCTACTACGTAATTGCATAAAATAAGGAACTTAAAAAGAACGGAATACTTTTCACAATCTGACGTAATTACAGTATCAATTAATTATTATCATCGCAATTTCCTAGAAACACTGAAACAAGATTGAATTGCCCACTTTTAGTAAAAACATCCAGATATACATAAATTTCTAGTTCCACCACATTACTTCTGCTGAAGTTGATTTTGTGAATAATAAATAATACAGTAAATTACTCTTACATTCCATGTAATCAGCAATCTTCATTTTACACAATACTTGGGCGTATACCGTAAATGGAAGTCGATAATATAAGTTACGTAACATCTTGCATGACCTCGTTGAAATTAATAAAAAAAAAACGCTACGGATATGATCAGATATGATCATGATTGGAAGGTCCAAAAATACATCAGCGTGTAAAAATACACAGTTTCAAGAATTTAATGTCAAAAAAGTGATTGTTTTTTAATTAATAATACATTATGCATAAAACTGGTGTAAAAAGTACTAGTTTTACGCTGCGCTGCGCTCGTGCGTGTAAATTTCCCGCTTGTAGAAAAAAAAAACTATTAAACAAAAATGTTTGACCAGTTCAGTTCAGTGAGAGTGTTTCAGAAAACGTCGTGAAACTCCACAGAATCGTTAGGAAATCTCGAAAGACTGTTCGACACCTCGCCAAACTCCAAATTACAAACCTCCGAATCTAGTATCGCACACATATTAACTGTCGGTCGAGTGCCTCCCTGAAGGCTGTTTGCGTCTACTTGTTTTCCTAGTTAAACTCAACTGTCGGGCGTTTGTATCTCTGTATTTACATTTACACAAGTTGAGACGCTTTCAACCGGTCCGAATCGCATTGGTCAGCCGTGAAATCAAGCGAATTCCCCATTGTACACAGTATTCCATTCCTCAAATTGTTTCGTTCATCGCTGATGGAGCCGATCGCGCCGCCCTTCGATTCCCGCCCCCGGCCTAGGCCAAGACCGCTCCAATTCTTTCCTGCGGGTCCGCTCCTGCGGCCCGACCGCGGAAACATCTGTCGGCAGTAAAATTTTATAAAGCAACATTTCTGGCTAACTGCAATCTCTTGATGGCTTTTCGGTCGTAGCGGTCGAACCCGGGGGTCCCATAAATGATTTCTCGGTCGAATCTTTTTACGACTCGGCTCGTTCCTTCTGCCGCCCCACTTAACGTCACCGTCGTCGACGAGGTCCCGCGTTGAGAACCGCGACCGCACCGCGTTACCAATTAGAGGAAAAAACGGCCAACGATCGTGGATTAGCGCGATGGCGATTTATTAACTTCGAACGTCGCTGCGGATCGCTTCCTGGCCGGCAGCCAGGTCGTCCGCAGATAGCTGGAGGTGATAGGGACGGACTTTCCACTTGGGTGAACGCGCCTCGAGATCTGGCACACGCAGCCGTTCATCAACGGGTGCCCTGGGTGCACCTCGATAGTGTTATTATGGAGCGGTGGCCGCGAAATCGACGCCGTTACCATCCAGTCCATCTATACAGGGTGGCGTGGAAAAATATACATTCATAACTGTGTCTGATCCGAGAAAAGTTGCGCTGTTTTAAAAGTTTTTGGCGTAAAAAGCGTTTTGCGGAAAAGGAAATCACTCATTTAACCAACGTTACCTTGTTTTGTCTTTTTATTCCGTCAAGTCATTAAGACTGGACTAGATTTGCAACCGTACTCTTCATTTTAATCATTCCTTTTAATGCTTCCTGTTCATTTTTATATTTCCTTTTCTCGATGGTTGCAAAAGGAAGAGAATTTTTGTTCTGAAAGAAATTAACTGCCAGGACATTTTTCAAAATATTTCAAAGATATTTTATTCGATACCTCCCTAGAAAGTGAGTATGTATCCATAGTGAAGGTTTCTCTTTCGTTCACTTCACTTTCGCTCATCGTTTTTTGCTCACTATTTTTCACTTACTGGTTTTCATTCATTCGTAAATTTTTCCAATTCTTTCTGATTACGTAATTTTGATTTTTTAGGCAACATTTGATATCTCGCGGCAATTGACTCTTCCAGGACATCATCAGGAACATATAACTCTTCATCATCAATTACCACAACGTGCACACAACCACTTTATTGACGTTACAGAACTTGGTTTATTTTAAATTTGATTTCTGATTGTTTTCTATAGCAACAGAGCCGTCCAAAAATGTGACTGATTTTTATTTAAAACTTTCAATACAAAGTTACAGATTCACTTTCAAAGGAGGTATCGAACAAAACCAAATACAGCACTCGAGAGTAAGGCCGCTTTCGTTCACTTGAATTGCATGCAATTCGCGTGAACGAAAGCTTTGCCTTCCTCAATCTTACTATAAATAACTACATATTCCATTTTTTACGCAAAAATTCTTGTGATATTTGTTCCAGATGTAAAAAATATATGTTAGAACTGTTGATATTTGATACTCTTAGGATGTTCCAATGTCAAAACTACTTTGTAATCATCTTTCAAAGACTTTGTCCATAATATTTCTGTATAATATTTAAAGCTCTTCTCCATGTTGAACATTTTTGATTGGTGACATCACCTTCACAAATTTATGACAAATTTACATAAGTCTCTTTGACAAAACCACATTTTTAGCTTTAACAGTGACTCGTTATGTGTCATATATCAATGTTAATTAGTCCTGAAGTCTCTACGAATCAATGTAAAATTAGGCGAATCGCGTGAAGCTCGCGTTAAATCCGTGAAATCCGTAAGAGTCCGTGGGAAGTCTTTTGGCGTCGCCACCATCGATCACTCGACCGACCTTCGTCGCGCATCCTCCCTGTATATTTTTCCGCTCTCCTCGTTTCGCGCTGACGAGGGCGAGGCTTCCTCTCGGACACGTCTGATTTATTTAAGGCCTCATTTAACGGTCGACCGCGCTCGACATTTGCTATGAAAAGTCCAAAACTGGGCGTGTTCTTCGAGATACTGCCGACCGACAACGTTGCTAACACACATGTCGGATGGAAATGAATTGATATACAAGACAAAGTGCGCGGTTCGTGACTGGAACACTTAGACCTTTCTAATTTCTGCAACGGAGACGGGACCGTTAGCCTCCGGCGAAGCCACGGGGGTCCCGCCAACGCCCATCCGCGATGTCAAAACCGGCGGCGGTCACTCCCGGAATTCGAAACTGCCAACATCAATTACCGGAGCCGTCCGTCCCGTAAAGCGCGCTTTTATTGCATCGTTCGTCAAATACATATTTGGCGGCGTCGAATGTGCAATTTTCGGAGGTCGCCGTCACCACGCTAAACAGATATGGCCTCGTTCGGTTCGCCGATTCCTGTAAATAGTTTAGATCGTTGCCAATAAAATTAATTGGCAGTTAAGGAAGCACTGAAATTGTTGTTGGTTCTTGGTAGGCTCGTCGGCCAATTACGTTGTCTTCTGTTTTATGTAACATTTTTCCACTTCGACGGAAAAATTATGGCAGTTTCAGGCTTGATCGGCCGTTAGTTCGTGTCTCGTGAAAGTCAGCTCAGTAGGCGGGAAAAACTTCAGGAATGGCCACTAAATTAAACTGAATTCTTGACGCTAAAACTTTCCACTTTTCGAAGAAACTTCATCCAAGTTTCTCGTCAGACTTTTTCGTTTAGCTCCAGTTTTTGACCCTCCTTAAAACTCACATTCCTGCGTCCCGCACGTCACCACAACGCGCCCGATGTTGTGTTATATATTTTTTAAGTTATAATGGATTCTTTACGTAGAAGGTTACGGCTTTGCAAGAAAACTTGCCTCAAGTTTCTTTCCCATGTTCTTAGGTTTATTTTGATTTTACCGCTTTTCCACAGATCTAGAATCAACATTCCTGTGTTCCACAAGTCACCATACTCTACCCGATCCTTTACATTGAAGCTTTCCACTTATCCCAAGTTTCTTTGCCCATCTCCTCTTCAACACATTTTGCTTTTGGTGTCCCCCAGATCACCACATTATGCCCAATGTTGTTGTTTATCTCTAGTTCTTTAAATTGAACTGGATTGATTACGTTGAGTCTTTCCCAAATTTCTTCCACTTCATTCTGTTTGTCTAGTTTTTGACTCTTACATAGATTTAGACTCGCATTTCCGTATCCCTCATGTCACTACCTCGTTCCAGATGTTTAACAACGTATACAGTAACAGTTCTAGTTCTTTAAACAAACTGCATTCTTTACGTTGGAACTTTCCATTTTTGGGAAAAACTCGCCTCAATTTTTTTCAATTTTCTTTCAGTACCAACTTTCGATTCCTTCACTGACAGTCCCGCGTCCCCCACGTCACCGCATCGCGCCCGATATTGTCGGGTTCATCTCGAGTTTATTTGTTTGTTCTTTTTGTTTGCAGCTTCCGTTCCTACCGGGTACACATGTTTATTAGTCTAGTAAATGCTTGCTGTACTTAAGTTCCACTTTTTTACGTCTCCGTGATAATATCGAATTATAAAAATAAACGTGGCGTGTACGTCATGATTTACGTCAACAAAAGGAATGACGGAAAATGAAAAACGAAATAATCGCTGTGACAATTTAAATTAACGAGTGTGGAAGAGAAGTCGCCGCGCCGCGATTTATCTCCGACAGTATCTTTGTCATTGTCTAGGCGGGGTTATTGTATTTTTGACGTTTTTCTTTATTTAAACAACCGGAAAAGTGCAATCAACAGACGGCAGACTTTCGAACAGCCACTGTAATTAGCGTGAACTGAAAAGTAAAATTATTACTTATCTGCAATTATTTGTGTCGGGGCGAAACGTTCCGATCGTTAATCGTCCTAAGTAGTTTCCCGGAGTTGCATCGTTTTAATTGTAATTTATTTTATGCACAGGTGTTCCATCACGGTAAACTTTATCCCCGGTCGGGAGTGGTTTCGTTTCATATTTTTTTCGCACGCAGTTGACAATAATAACTAATGACTCTAGAAACTTTCTGCCGCCGCCTGAGTTCTCCCCCAACAAATTAATAATCCCGGTGAAAGGAGAAGTGTATCCCGGAAGGCCGAACGAAATTAAAAAACAGATCGCACACGAAGAATATGTTTACTTTGTTGGGCGACCGCTCGCCCTTGGGCGGATATGGGTGTTCGGGCCCCCGGTTGGGCGCCAAATCCGTCATCCCTCTCTGGAATTTCATCGAAATTCCGGTTCCGGCTCGTAATAAGTGTTTTATTCCGAACGGAGCGAGACCCCCCCGAGTTAATAAATTTTCAGCAGACTCGCAACTTGCATTTACATGGAAATATGATGACGGCATTACGCGACTAAATTGAACCGAAAGTTCAAACGCTCCATAAAATGTGCATCGTGCAGAAGTAATACAATATATTGGGAGCATGTGTGCGTTTTAAAAAGAAGAGATCAACGCGAAAATCCACGAACAGGCGTGATTCAAGTGCCACTGTGGAAACGTGTCGGGCGACAAATTTTCCAAAAGCTGGTTCAACGACTATCCAGTTGTTTTTTTTTTTTTGGACTGGTCCGCCCGGAAATTTTTACCGCTTTGATTTGTGCCACGCAACCGTTTTATTTATTAGATTAGGACGTCGACTCCCAAAACGATTTTAAATTATTCCGACACGGCGATGGGCTCGCGGCCGCGCTCGTAAATAGATGTCGCCCAGTTCGTGAGGTTGTGCCGCATCGATTCGAATCGCTTTAATTAGATTAAAAACGTCCCCGATTCGTCACGGACGGTAAAAGCGCCCGATTCATTCCGCTCACGCCGGTTCTTATTCAACATTTTCCGGCGGGATGACCGGACGTTTTCCCGTGCGTGCGAGGCGGTCACCACTTTTTCACCGTACTCTTTTTTTCGCTAATCGTTTTCCGATTTTTGCAGCAAAAAGTCAAGTTCTGGTTCGCCACGGGCGGCGCCGGTTTCTGCCTGAGTCGGGCGTTGGCCTTGAAGATGATGCCAGTAGCCAGGTGAGTCCCCCAAGACGATCCTCCACCATTCCGGGATGTTACCGTGTCGATGGGTGGGTGGTTGAGGTTAATCAAACGCGACACGGACCTGTTACTTCTACTCGGTAAAGCGACACTAATTGCCTGACAAGAGGAATTTCCACCGATGTAAACGCTATCGCGTTTACCAAAGAGAAAATCCGATGGGGACGAAAAAATGACGAGCTAAAATGAAATTCAAACGGACGTGAAACAAAAGCTGCGACTCATCCGATAAAGCACGAGGAACTCCAAAATTTACACGAAATCACAATCTCGTCACCTGTATCGCCGACAAATTGCATATTCCTTAAATTCCATCACTGAAATCTCAATTTCAACTTGTGATCGCAATTACGACTCGCGCTTTACTCATCACGATACAGCAATCACAAACTCGATTTTATGTCACAGCTTTCGTCCCGATTTGTACGACCTTGTGTCATTGATACAGTCGTTGTTTCAAACTGATCGCTACGACTTTTGTCGCACTGATCACAACTTCGCTTCGCGTCACAACTTCGCCTAGACCGATGCGAGTTTGTGACGCGCCCAAATTTCGCCGGGAAACGGTATCGCTGCCTCCACGTTCGCTAATCATCTCTGATTAAATGAAAAATGGCGTGCACGCGCATTTTACGTCGTCAAACCACCTCTCGGTAGTTGCCTTGTGGCAATTATGTCATTAAGTGGTCCGGTTTGATGCGTAATTACGACGGACTACTTGTTAAACTGTTAATGAAATGGGTCTATGAGTGACCACTTAAGGGTCCCGACATTACCTAAGACCTGGTGCCTGCCCCGGACCCGTATTTGCCGCAAATCCGTGACTCACCTTGAGGAAAGTGGCTTTTAGTTCCTTTGAATTTTTTAACGCAGCCCATCAATAATTCATCCCGCGAGGAGAAAAAAAGAGGAGGAAGGTCTCCGTTAAGAACGACCGGACTGAATGAAGTGTTTTTGAGCTTCCAGCTTTATTAAATTTACCGTACATTGTATTTACCTGTGTTAAGAACCGGTTGACTTTTTTCACCTTCGAGCAGCAGGACGACTCTGTTGCAGTCATTACGGAGCGTTTAGTTTAATTAAGCGAGTCGGAAAAAAGAATGAAAAATGGCCTTAGTCGGTAGTCGATCAAACTCCACGTCGTTTCGGACCGGTCTTCTTAACGATTTTAAAAATGTAATGATAGGTCGCGATAGCGAAACGAGCACGCGACGACTTTCAAAATAACATTTTGATAGGAACCCGTTCCGGATGACCGATCTGTTAAACGGTGCCAGTGACTCTTTTGGTAGCAAACGAAACGTAATTCGGTACCCGATTACTGGTGCGCGCCGATCGATTTTGGACGCTGTCCTCCCGTAAAATTTCATTTGGCGTGGTCGTGCAAAAATGTCCGTCGAGCGTAAAACGAAATCCGGATCGATCACTGTCGCTCATAAAACCGAACAACACCGTCCGGAGCCACAGGTCGATAAATCGCGTAATCGCCAAAGCAGCGCTCCCGGCCCCGAGGACATCCTATTCATTATGTTAACAACCCGGAGGATGAAAAAGGACGAACTCCTCATTACACCTACACCTCGGCTTCCCGACCCTTTTATGACGTCATAAACTCCGAAAAAAGAAAGAGCGGGCGCACACTTTTTTTCCGGTCCCAAGTTTTTCGAATTCCGGGGGGCAAAAAGCGTCGGCCGGCCGGAATCGATTAGTGCCTCCCGGAGAGGCCGAAAAGACTGCTCATTACCGAATACCCAGGCCGTTCTAATTCCGACAACAACAGAAACACAATATTTTATGGTCTCGTTAAGGAACGACCGGCATATTTCGGATGATCCGCATTACTAACGGCGATTTCGTCGGCCAATTACCGGAGCGAGATGGTTCTCTTAGGTGTCCTGTGCGAGCGCCAGTCGAACCGATAAACCGATGGGAAACGGTGTTTTATTTTTTTTGTCCGGTGGCGGCTTTGTGGTGGTGGCGTTCAAAAACGAAATAACCACGGATTGTCGACGACGGGAACGTGTAAGAATCCGGCGAGTAAATTGGCTTTGTTCATTTCACACTTGTCCATTATCATAATGGCGAGACAGGAACGGAATTACGCGGTTTTGCCGAAATGGGTGGTCAACGGAGGAAAAAATCGTCATGACGAAACTGAACCGTTTTCATCCACCCGTGGTGTAAGAGCGCGGCGCAAAAAACCGACTCGCTAAATTGAAATTAAATTTGATTATTCCCACACAAGTGCGCCTTCTTATAGAGCAATTTACTTACTTCTTATTCCCGGATGGGAGAGGGAAAATTTGAATATTTCCCTCGTTAGCAGAGCCATTCCTAATTAAAGCTATGATACTTATTTAGCGAGTCCCGCTTAATAGCCGGGAGCGGGATGGAGGACGTTATTGCGAAGGAAATTTTCCGGGGCGAGTAAACGCTCAACAATCGAACGTCTCCAACGATTAATAAATTGAGTCAATATTGACGCAGTTTCGGGCGACGTTTCATTAATAAAATTCCACTAATGATACTAGAACGAAAAAAATCGAAAATTTATAAATTAATTTACAACGAGACCGCACATTCTATTGCCGTAATAAAATCGCGCCCACCTATAAATCATTTTGTCAATTAAAATTTCAACCGAAATGTTACGTCACTCTCTTGATCAGATTTTTCCGTAATTCCAGCACAAATATTTTCGCTAATTATGATATTCGCCTCGGGAAAGTCTACCTCCGGGTCGCGTTCTAACACGATTTTTTCCCGCAACCACACTTTCCGTACAGTTAGCAACATGTTTTTAAAATTTAATGAACCTGGCGAGGAAGTTGGACTGCTCAGACCTTGTCCCCTTGAAATTTCGCAATTTTAGGTAGACATTTGTCACACACTGAAACCTCTCAACCTCTCGAGCACTTCCTAGTGTCGACAGAAGAAATAAAACTTTTTTAAATGATCCTTCGAATTGTCCCAAGCATTATTTGTATGATCGGTTTTACATCCTTGCAGAACTATAGTTGGCGCGGCGAACCAGTGGAGTAGTCACGAGGTGTTCACGTGATAGTTCGTAGCGACGTCATGAAAAGCCTGATTTACACTGCTTTGCCTAATTTGGGTTTCGTGGGGAAAATTTAAATCTTAATATGTAGTTCAAGAATGAAAATAAATTTAATTATTATTTTGAACTATCTTTCTCGAAGTTTTTGAAGAGATTTACATTGTGCAAAGAAGATAATGATGTCAAAATTGTTGATGACCTAGAAATAAATGTAGAACGAAGACTTTAAAAAATGTACGATGTAGCTAAGACATCCTTTTGATTATGTGATCATTATGGACGGGAAAACCCCTAATAGGAGCACGTCCCTGCTAAGGATGTCCGTAAAGATTTCACTGCTGGGCCCGCTGAAAGAAATCCTTTCGATGACCGAATTTTAGTGACGTAACGTGAGACGTGTTGTCCGAAATTGATGTCCCTTCGAGAAATAATTACGGCCCGTGACAGTAGAAAATGCCTCAACCCCTATTATTTCTTTATTTATTGGGGTATAAAAACCCCCAAAAAACCCTTATCGGCGCGCGTTTTCTCACCTTTTGTTGAACTGTATCACCCGCAAGAGATTTATTTGAAATGTGTCAAAAAAAAAGAAGACGACCACTGCACAAACCAATTGCCATTCGACTCGGCGTGATGTGTTTTCTTTCTTTTTGCGTCGTGTTTTTCATTACCGCCTATTGTGTTTGCCCGAAGTATCGACATTTCGCTTCGTATCCCCCCGAAAAAACGCACTGGCACCACACTTCTCCCTGAAAGCTCCAATCGGGAATGCAATTCTTCCGACGTAATTAATTCATGCGGTGTCGCACTTTTCACAATAGCGCCATGGCAGCACCTTCGTTTCTATTCAGATTATTTCACGTTGTTTTGGAATTTTTTACGGTGCGAGAACGAACAATCCGGGTATGATCAAAAATTCAACGTCATCATTTATGGACGATCTAATAGCGTTGCAGTTCCGATCAATAATTTAACGTACACATTTTCCATCGAAAATTGTTAATAATAAACGAACGGCTTCCGTTCGCTGCAGCAAGACCATCGATTCTTTAGATTTTTTTTATTTCCCTTGTTGCTCTCATCGTGTCGCATCGTTCATTTTCTCTGGTAATCGAAAAAATCCATCGCGGAATTGTTGGCCATTTAAAAGGTCGCCTTGATGAGCAGAACGTATCGAAACTGACGTTGTCCATAAATCAGCGGCGGTTTAATATTTTCGACGGTCCGGACGCGGTTCAGTCGTGCCACCGGCAGGAAATTAAATAAATTCTAATTCACCATGATCGAGGAAGTTATGACGATAATGAGGGCATTAAAACGTCACTGTAAATGTTTGTTTTAATTAAGTCCGTTAGCCTCTCCACCTATTTCCAGGATTTTTCAGATAACCAAACACAGGACTCGTCATCGCTGCAATTTAACAGCTTCATTAGTGTAATTGTCCACGATCTCTAGATCGATTTAAATTTTTTAAGTGAGTCATTTTTCTTAATTATCCACGTTTCGTCGTCCGCGGCTCCACATCATCGGTGACTTTTCCCGATTGTAAGAATCCGGTCGGCGGGACGACCCACGCGTTTTTAATTGGGTCCGGATTGTTCGGTCCTCATTAATTTTTATCTGGAAACGGAGACATTTCAGGAATTTTTTTTCCGACAGTCGCCGACGAATTAACTGCCGTCCTTTATCTAATCAGTTGTCAATTAAGGGGATCACCTCTTGAAAATTTGTCGGACGGTTCGGACGCGAATTTTCGATGACGGCGACGAAAAGGGGGGACCGAAACGAGCCGGCGAACATTTGCCTCGTCTTCTTCTCCTCCTCGGCGGACGGGATTGGAGCGATCGACCGTGGCAATTTCGAGATAATGATGGACTCACACGACCGCCACCTGCCACCTGCCGATTCTCTATCTCAAGAAACGGACACTTGTGCGGCACATGTGGTGCACCAGTGGCGTAAGCACGGATGAGTTCGCACGCAAGGGGTCTGGGGGGTCGGGTCCGTGGAACCCCCGAATGAAAACTAGGAATCGTCCGCGTAAAAAAACTGCTCCAAATATAATTTAAAAATCAATTGATCTCGGTTTAAAAAAATGTACAATCAGCTCAACTTCTGCTGCGTCAAGACGAACTAATAATGTATAGTACACAAAAATGACAGTTACCAACTGAGTAAACTAAAAATTAAAAAAAAAGTAATAGTTAACTCGCAAAAAGCCATTTTGATTTTTTTTCGCGATAGGCTTATAAGAAGCCTAATTACAACTTCATGTGTTTAAAAAAAAGTAGTTATTATGTCAAAACAATAATAAATATATGCACCAAAAGCAAACGACAAAAATATGTACATATTATGGTTTCTTTAAAAAATTCCCAAAATGGATAAATTATCCAATTCTAGACTGAAATATCCCCTGAAATTCGCCATTTTCTCGTTTCAATTAAGTTATAAGATACATCTAATTGTCTTTATACAGAGTTATTATAAATGATTGTAGTCCTAGTTGGCGTGAAAACTGAAAACTGTAAAATTTATGGTTGCCGCTCCATATGAAAATGATCAAAACTATGTGAATAAGTGAATACACATCGTTCACACAATTGACACTATTTACAGTTCACGCCATGTTTGTATTGAGCGGCAAAACTTCCTTAACCTGGGCATGGCTTGTTTCGACTACAATCATTTATAATGTCCTGTACGAGTATAACTAATAAATGTTAAAAAATGGAAGATTTTTCCAAACGCGCCAAATTACAACATTTTAACTGCGATTGTCTTAGAATGAGGATTACATAGAAAAAACAAAAATTGATAGAAAACACCAAAACAAATAAGATTTAAAACAAGGAAATAGTCTACCTATAAAAAAAAGCAATAGCAACGGTTTTCAAAGTAATTCTTTCATTGTTATTTCTGTTTTTAACTTGATTCCACAGAAACTACCACAGACAAAAATTAATTTACATGCACTTGTCCACCATACATTTTCAATAGAGTTCAGATCTGGTGATTTGAACAGTCAACTTAAAACTTCTTCGTATACTGGACAGAAATCATTATTCTGGATTATGAAAACTTGGATAAAATCTAAACTAAAATAAAATCTCCTTGAAAGGAGTTAATTATACTTTAAAGTTCTGTTCACCGTTATAATTTTTTACCATTTTTTAGATAGACAATGTGTATTTCCTTTCATAAAAAATTAATCACAATGAAAGCTTTTTGGCCCGATTAAAAAGTGAAATAGAAACGAAACTTAACCGTTTATTAATATCCGCACTTGATTGTTGCAGCTCTTTAAAAAAAATAGCAATCAAGAATTAAAAAAATCCATTAGACTGGATGCGCGATTAACAGGTGCAGCTAACCGACCTAACTCTGATACATGTGCGACATACGTTACTCCATGCTGACTTGTTCTCCAGCGTTGGAAAGATAAGAACGTGGGACTTTACTTGACCGATACTTCACCATTAGCTCTGATTTTTTAACAATCTTCATCGCCAAGTTGTATCACCGTTATATTAATCTCATTTTACTTTACTGATGATAACTGTCTTTTTAGAATCTGCGTCTCTAATAGGTCTATTATTGTATTCAATTTGGAGTCGTTTATGGCTATCTTTTAAAGCACTCGTAGTTTAATAAATCTCCAAGAAAATTTGTATCAATATTTCAGTGTATTCTTGTTAATTTACCCCAAAAAATTTCCAATATTAACGTTCAAACTCTACTTTTCAACATACATATGTTGCAGATGTAGTTGCATCCGATACCTTGAATTACCAATTAATACAAAATTCCCTAGAATTTGAAAATTTAATTTTTTTATTTAAAAATTAAAACAAGAGTGCAAATTCTAAAAAATAACAAAAAACTCGTTTTATAAGGGCATTGGCGCACTCGTCCCGTACAAAACTCCACTACGGGTCGTTTTCTACACTTGGGACTCGTGCGCCAAATCAACTCTGATTGAACTCGTTCTTTAATATACTATTTTTTTGCTTTAAGAATACATAATAGCAATAGCCCAAGGTACTCTTCATAAAATGTTTTTAATACAATTGGTAAAAACATGACTTATTCAGTGACTGGGTGTAGTAGACCAAACGTACTTATTTACAAAATGTCTTTCCCTCACCAAAATTTCTTGGGGGCGGTTTACGGCGGTAAAGGGGTGGCTGAATTTATGAACGCGCTAAACATTTTTAGACACTGTCTTGTCATCAGCAGATGAGCCGAGTGTACAGTCAGTACAAATATGGAAATTTTTAATTGACTTCGTTCGATATCGTCGTTCTTCATTCATGGATGAATTCCTACAGTTACAGCGCGGTGCGCAGCCCGCATATTGCTTAATAAAATTCCACGCCGTTGCATATTTACGTACAGGTGGTCGCAAAGTTCCTCAGACCGAGACTGTGCATAGCAATTCCGAGTTAATAAAAGTGCCATTGTGGCAATTTCCCGCACCCGAACGAAAATTCCTCCTCCGACAGTCGCAATTACGTGTCTCTTTGGTTAAAAACTAACGTTCAGAGAGCGTCCCCAATTCCTTAAATTCGTGTTAGGAAGTTTAATATGTCTGCGACGCCGTAATCGCATTAAGCTCGAGAAAATTTCAAGTCGGAAGACGTTCGCCTCCACCGAAGCCGCGGCGGCTCGCCTCGACCCGCCGAGCCCCGGGGATCACAAAACTGGTTGTTTTGTGTGAGCGTTTATCACTTGCCGGCCGTAATTTTTCCTTCTTAGTTGTATGATTTGTTTGGTCTTGCAGCGGCGGCAAATTCATCGGGACCGGCGAGAAGATCCGCCTGCCGGACGATGTCACCATGGGCTACATAATAGGTGAGCAACTCTCAGCGGAAACGACGAATTAATCCACACCCACGTCGGAAATTTTCAGAGCACCTGCTGAAGAAGCCGCTCACGGTCGTCGACCAGTTCCACTCGCACCTCGAACCGATGAAGTTCATCAGGCGGGAGATCCTCGAAGATCAGGTACGCTGTAAAAATGAGATCCAGCCACCCGGGGCACGGATTTATGCTTTCCTCCGACCGAAAACCGTAAAAAGCCAATAACACCGGAGCTAGTTGGGCGCGACTCCGTATTAATTAATCGACGTTTTTCAAAAAATATTACGTTTTTGTTCGCAGATCTCCTTCAGCTACGCCCGTAACAAAGATGAATGGAACGTCGTCAAGATCGAAGGTTTCGATACCAAGTACGACACGAACAGGTAAATGTCTAGTCGGACAGGAAACGGCCGCCTTTAATTAGGGGGAATTTATCGTCCCCACGAATTAAATATCAACGAACGTTGAGAGTCTTTTTCGTTATTCGCCGTCGACCCTTATTAAACGCGATGACGACGGGACGTTTTATTAAACGTTCGAAATTTTTACAGGTTCCTGTCGCTCCACTGCTTCTTGTTCCCGCATTTCAACTTTTGTCCAAGATGAGACGGATGACAGCCGAACACCCCAACCCCCACTGGGACGCCCCTCGTTTTTTGTTTATTTTGTTTTTTATTAATTTGTTCACCCAATTTATCTGTGATCTTGTAAATACGTTAATCATATTGGTATACCTTAATTCTACGTCGGTTTTTATGGTGACTAGTCGATAGAGAGCAACTTATTTTAACCGAATCTATATTAGAAACGACCTTTCGCGGTCACTATTTAAATAATACTTTAACGATTTGTTAACAACCAAGAATTAACATATTAACTTTTTAGTTGCAATTTTTTTGTGATAATCAAATTGTGTAGCTATTTTCCTCTTATCACGTATCTCTTTGTAGGTTTAAGGTGCAATTATGTCATTTTATATTCTATTTGCTCAAATGTATCATATTATATATATTGTAAATTCTTGTATATACCGTATGAATGTTGGACGTTTTTATATATTTTTACAATAAACGATTACGTTATGAAGCGCTTTTTCATTTGACACCAACAAAGAAAACAATTCTAGTACCTTTAAACAAAACAAACCAATCTGGAAGGACTGGTCCAATAAATAATTCTAGTTATGCAACCAGTAATACATTAGAGAGTCGGTAATTTTTTCAGTGGTTTTACGACCATAAGTTATGAAGGTAAATTTATTAAATGCAGCCAGGTTGAAGCGCTCCCGTTGCGTCAACCAATCTGTTATCAACTCATAAACTTGATGTTTAAATAGAAACATAAAAGTTCCATTTAATGCGACAATAAATCTGACGCAAACTGTACGCGGGTACAATAAACTCCCCCAGGTCGACGCGAAAACACCCCAATCTCCACACGAAATCAACAAAAGTAAATTATGTAGTTTTACATAAAGTTCACGACTAATGCACGGGAAGTGGTGGATCAAGATAAGTCGTCCTCGCGTTTCAAGAACAAAACTTGTTAAAATTAACCGACAAATTAACGTAAAAACGGCGACTTTTCCAGAACGTTTTCCCCTTTTGCAAAGATCAAACGGCCGTTCGATCGCCGGTCACAAATCAAACGCAGAAACCGAGTCGGACGTTAAATTAACCGGACTCGCCCCAGCGATTGGTTTATTAACGGTTAGTTTCAGCCGTAAAGGCTCTTATGTACATTAAGCAGATACGGTCATATTTAACTAAGGTTTAAGCAAACACAATCGAAGGCGATTATTCAAATTCGGAGCCCCGCAGTATCTGTTGTGCTGGCAGGAGCGACCGAGCGTGCCGATAATTTCGCCGCTTCGGCACAAAAAATAATATCAATTTTTGAACATCTTTATTTCGATGACCGAAATAAAGTGTATCGAGTAGCTACGAAAGAAAAGGGAAAAAATTTCCCTTCGGCCGCACTCAAGTATCCCGATCGTGATGGGATCTCGAATGGTTGCAATAAATTTCCAGGGGGTGTAGACCTGGAGACGCTGGACCCCCGACGTGTGCGCCGGTGCACCTATATTCGGGATCAAATATGGAAACTAGACGTGAATAAAGACCATCTGTACGAGATCCGGGCACATTCTCGTCGAAATGTCAATAACAGACCTCCGCGCCGGAGAAAAACTTCCACCCTTATATGGTCCCGGGATAAAAAAGACGGGGGACGCACAGATTCAACTCCAAAATAAATCACCCCCGGTCAGGGGGGATTTTTACACGCGCACCATAATCTCACACAGGAGTTAAACGTATCGGAGAAAAAATAAAATTCAATCAAAAATAATTGTCATTTCTTGAAGAAAGAAAGAAGAGCTTTGCATTCCTCGTTTGCTGATTTTGATTTTGGTTTTTATTTTTGATAATCCAATCACGCCAAAAGCATCGACAGCCTTAGAAAATCATTCAACTCTACATTATCTATTTAATTTCGTAAGTTTCTGTTTCAAAATAAAATAAAATGAGAAATGATTCAGCCAGTTACAAAAAAATATTTCGTAAGTCAAGACCGGACGTTCTCTGGTTTACCAAAACTGATAAATGTCCAATGTGAGTAATAAAAAAAAAATCTAAGCCAGGACCTTCTGCACTATAATTTGCCATTTTTTCTCATTTCTCCAGTGGACCGTGAAATAGCCCTCGCGTATAAATCCATTAAACCGCAAAACCCACACTCGCCATTTATTTTTTACCTCGCGATAAATTTTTGAAAATTCCACGCTTTCCAAGGTCGCGCCGCCGCCTCTTATTCCCCGACGCCGACCGAATTTTAAACAAATCACCGCCGCCGATCGCGTCTCCGCTCGCCCTGTGATCGTTCAACGAGCGCACCTAATCCGCGTGAAAATTTTAAAGCGTTCGCCCCTCGCGCGCCGCCGTTCATTTTTAATTAGAGCAAACTAATTCGCTGCCCCCGTGAACTTTTCCCTCATCGAATTAACAACGGCACGGGGGCAGGACCTCTCCCGTTCATAAACCAATTACAGCTGCACACGGTGGCCACCGCCGCCAAATTGACAAAACCGAGGGCCGCCCCCGGATCGACGATCGATCGGCACAACTGTTGATGAATCTGGAGCGGCGCTTTGCGCCGAGTGGGCAATCGGCGAGTGCCGATTTCGTCGCCGAAGAATCGAGCGGGGGAGGTCGGGGGTGGCGAGGTCGTACTCGCGCCTCGACGACCCAGAGCTGGGCAATCGGTCCATTATCTGACGTACAACGAGATATTTCATTGTAACTTCGGACACTAAAAGTTTTGCTTGTAAAAGAAAATAAAGCGTCTGGAAGACGGGATGGCTCGAAGATGGCGCTTTTATTGTTTCGGGCTGGTGTTCTGGAATCGTCGAGCGATGTAATCTGGGTATGCACGAAAAACTTTCCACTTTCCCACCACCTACTAATTTGAGACGGCGCGGTTTTATTTTTCTTTATTAAAAACGAGCGACGAACGCGACTGGGAATTAAAACTTTGCAAGAAAGACAAATGAAAAATACACTACACTAAAATGCAGACATTCTTACAGTTACTTGTTCAAAATTTACACCCAAAAAATTATTACGTGCAACCCCCTTTCTGGCTTACTAGAACGTGAAATTTTATTCTCTCGATTTACAAATATTTCTTGTCCCTACCGAGTACGAATTACTCTTCTAGTGTTTTTATTTTTAATTATTTTTAGTAACATTGATTATGACGCTATCGCCGTTTTTGTCCTTGTCAGGTAATCAACGTGATCCTGGGGCGTCTCATCAGAGTTGTTGGAGGGGTAAGATAAATGACCCTACCCTCTTTCAATCACAATCCAGACATGTACAATCTAATTTTGTTATACGAGTACATTAACTCGCTGTATTAGGGAGAATAAAAAATCTGTAATAAAATTATCACAGGCTGCCTTTCCTTTACTCCCACACTTCGAGAACATTACTGGTGCGAAAAAATTACTGACCTTTAGAGCTCCCACTCTGATGACGACCTCCACCCTCTGTCATTTTGTGAACCTACTGCAAAAGAAAAATCCAGTCAGAAAACCCTAACACTTCACACTGTGTAGTTACATCAAGCTAATGAAATGTTTTTTACCCTTTTACACCCCGATCCGGGGCAAGCTTCTCTCCAAAACTTCTTCATAATCCAACATTCACCAAACAATTACGTTTACGCGAATTTTCCAAAAAAACTTCGCACCGCGACTCAAGAATGTGAACTGGATGTTGATTTAAACACGAAACTTTAACACGGGGGTAGTTTATTTTAGAAAAAGACAATTTTTAAATTGCAATGACGCCGGGTGAAAAATTCAGACAAATTATGTCAATTGCAATTGTTTCGTGACGTCACATTCATAGAGTGCTGGATTCGCGATTGTGTCAGATGAGCAATTTATTAGCCGAATGAGAGTAGAATTTACACAATATATTATAATTAATTGTTAAATTAATTAGTTGTGCAAAAGTTAATTGTTCGGAAGTTGCTTTTTCGGCGTAATTAATATTTACAAAATTTGCGACCAGGCCACTGTTGGATTTATTTGTGACTGATCGTGTACTGCGATTACTGCAGAAGTGTCAGATTGTTTTGACATTAAATGAAATTTCAATTCATATTCAAATGTGGTTTTTTTAAATGCCACTGGCCCATTTGGACCGAATTTGAGAAAAAAAATGTTTCCAACAACATCTAAAGCGTATCCCCTTTAGTATTTTTGGGATTAAAAAAATTACGCAGCCATCAGAGCAGCTCTTTTAGTAGCTCAGCTTAGGGCTGCGAATTTGGCACCGTACGCCTTTTGTTATTAATTATATTTCTTGCGTCGTCTCACTTTAAGTTGGACCATTTAATCCCAAAGCTTTTAACTCTAAATGTCAATATTAGTAAGAGACACAAAGGCCGGGTTCTTAAAAGATTTTGTAATAGAACTGCCTTCCTGCGGGTCAACAATGTCAACAGGAGTAAAACGCAGATATACAAGCGATCAATCAGTGGAAAACTGAGCCCCTATTCGGTATTTGCATCGAATTACATATCCGAAAGCGACTTAAACTGCTCCATTTGCCCCCAATCCACCATGAAAGCTTGGTAAAATTGATACAACATAAATTTCCACAAAATTCAGACAAATAGAGTGTAAAAGTGGTCGATCACGAACTGTTCCAAGTTATTCCGCCGCCTCCGTGTACTTTTGCAAATCGAACAAGTGAAGTTATCAACTACTGTTGTGCAAAACAGAGAAACTTGTTCAAAAATAAGCTCGAGTGCCTATTCGACAAGGAGAACTACGAGTACAGCTGACATTATGAAGACAGACGAGTGGGCGTAAAACACGCAATTTATCCAGGTGTTCCGCGAGTGGAGGGTCGTACCCTTCAAGCCCATTTCGTGTCCAAAAACAAAAGTGTGGAACCGCTAAATATTAATTTGGAGGGACGATTAGGGGTTGAAAGTTGAGTCTCCATGCGGAATCAGTTCATTTGAAGTTTTTGTACGGCACAAAGC
The DNA here is from genome assembly GCF_963966145.1 of Tenebrio molitor. Taxonomy (NCBI): domain Eukaryota; kingdom Metazoa; phylum Arthropoda; class Insecta; order Coleoptera; family Tenebrionidae; genus Tenebrio; species Tenebrio molitor. Next base: position 27,836,589 of record NC_091048.1, on the reverse strand, counting down.
TCGTTGCCAACAATAGCGCAGCCCCATCCATCTTGGTATGTGTCCCACTCAGCAACCCACCGGTCGCTCCATCACCGCGGGTTGCATACACATGTCCGAATCCCAATTCGGGGGTGTTGTCCCGCCAGCTGGAGGGTGATGTTTGCCCCATCGATCCTTGCACCGAGGCCGCGGCCTAATGACATAATTCCTCCGTCGATACCGTCAGATTTGATTTACGAGCGGCAGTAACCCAGCATTAGCAGCTTATTAGAAGGGCTGTGATTTTTTAAGGCGATGTTTTTAATTTCTTGTTAAGCTTTATAAAAATTTATTTGGTTTTATTCATTATGTTAGTCGAAATGGGACTAAATAATATTCGGTTTTTTTTTTATTAAAAATTTTATTACTTACACTACGTCGTTATTACGTACTAGTTTGAGAAAATGTGTATTTTTTGGCTAAAATATCAATTTGTCCTCCACAGATTTTGCTTCGTGGTAGCACAACGAAGAGAATCCCCCGGGGGCTGTACGCTCGCCCCCACACCTGGCTCGTAACGTCCGGTCGGCGATAACCAATACTAAATCCGCACCGTAAAAGGTAGCTTTACAACCGCCGCATCATGGAGCTAAGTGAAATTTCTGCACCTGTCCGGATGGGGGCTGCAATCGCAGCCCCGACCTCCACGTCGCGAATTATGAAAGCGATCGGCTTAGCCTGAAAATGAATCGGGCCTTCAAATAAATATATATTTAGAGTAGGCGTAGGCGACATTCTAATTCTGTTAACAGTGTAAAGTAATTTTTGTAGGTAACCAATTATTCTCCGGAGTTACCCAGGTTACATAGTAAGCTTTTTCCCAATTTCATATTGTCATATTCCGCGGAGCGGGAGTAGGGAGAATGCACTATAAAAATTAAAAATATTTTCTAACCTAATTTTATTTCGTTAAAATGCTAAAATGTCAGACGTTTCTTGTGACATTTTCTACGCTGGAAAAATGTTGCAAACAATTGAATTTCCATAGGTTGCTCTAAATATAAATTTATTTGAAGGCCCGTTAGGTACGCCCCCGCTCGTATTCCCAAATGATTGTCCAACTCTTCATGAACGGAGATGTTCCAAGATGAAACTGTGAATTATAGTTTCAGGTTTCAACAGATTGATACTGTCTTAGCGTTTTATTCTTGTTGACACTGCTGACACGCCGGAAGACAGTTTTATTGCAAACTCTTTTTCTTTCAGGAATCATTCTTTGTTTTCCGTTACAGATTCAGTGGTGTTGGGAAGTATTGAATTGGAACAAACTTGTTTAGTGTCGCATTGCAAAGAATTAGTTTGTTCGGAATAGAGCACGAATCGTTAAAATTTAACTTAACGAGTGGAAAAGATGGCAAACAGGTGGGAATTAATCTTATCGTGGGGCCACAATATTAGGTGTTTGAAACGAAACAAAGCGAAAAACAGATTTGAGGGCGACGAAAAAGTGTGGCATTGGTAGAATACTCAAAAAAGGAAAGACAAAACCAGTTAAAAAGCATTTTTGTCATTTTCAGATTACAACCGTCTTGACGTACGCTAATCATAGTACACGATCTGTCATTGTACTTACATAATTTTTCAAATAAATTTGCTTTCGCTGACTCTTAAACAGACACCTGTGTTACAAAAACTCTTTCCAAAATCTTCCTTTGTGTTGCTTTTATCTATGTTACCATTGAGTTGCATGGGAAGTCTTGAATTGAATTTCATATTTACCGAAATTAATCTACCACAAACTTGGTAGTTCAACTTCAACATCGATGAATTTTATAGGAAGAAAGATTTAGGTTGCTTCTCAAGACAAGAATAATGAAGCAAGTAAGACTTTCTCTCATCCGAAAACAATATTGACATTTAAGTTAATTATAGTACTCGATCAGTCGCATAAATAAATCCAGAAGTGATTACAAATTTCACGTCCGTCATATAAATGTCGATTTCACCGGAGAAGTTACTTCTAAATCATTAATTCGACATTAATTTTAACACACTTTGCAAATGCGACGGCCATTACGGCCAATAAAATTTGACAGATCATTAGGTATCTCATGCAATCGGGAATCCAGCCATTGCCATCTAGATTTCTAGAACACCAGGGACCAGGCGTTAATCCAGACAGCGTGTGACGTCACGAGGAAGGCCAAAGGCCAAACGTCAAAATTTATTTACATTTTCAGAAAGTATCAAATACCTACGGTGTTTTAATCATTCTTATGGAAGATTGAAAATTGTAAGATAAGCAAAAGTTTGGTGGCAAGTGTGGGTATAATAATTTCAGTTGATACCAGGGTATTTACTGTTCATCGAACGTCGCAAAAGACGTTGAAACCTGGGCAGTATTTTTATACCTTATCAACATTTTCGTGATTGTAAGTCGAAAAAATATTTGCTACACATATAATTAAGATGTAAGAAGCATTTGCTGTGATTTGGTGTTATTTAAATGATTCACAAAGTAAAAATTACGCAAAAACAATAAATACACCAACTTAACCTCACTTGTAAATAATAATTTTCGCGTCAATAATGGCATTTCACTCCACGAGGCAGTAATTGTAAAGCGTAAACACATCGCTCTACTAAAAAAAAGAGTGTTAACCAAAACTAACTAAGAACTAAGAACTAAACCACACTAAGAAAAAGACTGCTAACAAAAATTTTTACGGTTTTTATTAAATACTGGAGGTTTAGTTCGTTTTTCGATGAAACCTTTACTGTGACGTCACGATCAAAAACAATTGCTGCCTTAAGGTTTTGTGTTCTAAATGGCAATGATCCAGCACTCGCCGAGTCACGAAACAATTGGAATTGACATATTATGTCCGAATTTTTCGCGAGCGTCATTCCGTTTTAAAAATCGCATTTTTTCGAAACAAAGCCTCCCTTCCTCTACGGCGGTGGTGTCGTTAAATCAATGTCGAGTTCACATTTTGCGGGTGCCGTGTAATTTTTTGTGTAGAACTGACGAGTGTAATTTTTCGAGAATTCTCCTTGTCCGTTTCGGTGGATTTTAATCATGTGAAACGTAAAAGTGGCCGAGTGATGAATTGTGATGAAAGTTTGGAGGCAAATTGGAGGCGGATTGCGGTGGCGAAGCTAAAAAAGCGTTAATTTAGTCCAATTATGTGCGAGTCTCAAGATTTTTCTTCTGCAGTGGGTCCAATAAATTAGAGGGAGGGGGATGTCATCTCTATGAGGAAGCCTCTAGAGGTGGGTGGTTTTTAATCCTCGTAGTACGCGAAATCAATAGCGGTAAGGGAAGATGCTAATTATGTAAGTGCTTTAGGCTAGAAGATGTCAGATGTCAGCTCCGGGGCACCATCTATAATTTTTTTGTGGCTGCCTATCATAAATTCACTCCACAGCGTAACTAAAGACGCGCTTTAAATTAAATTTAGAATTAACAATTGCGCAGGCAAATAATCTGTCACTTTTACAATTTCTTATCTTAGGAGACGTAGCATCTGCAGACGTTATAACATCCAACTTTGTCGACCTAAAGCCTGAAATTTATTGCCCCGGTCTTGGAGTACGCACTTGATTGATATATTTCTCTTATTTTATATTTCTTTGTGATTCAGCATCTCTAACGTGCACCCCTTGCGGAGCTGGAGCTTCTGGTCTAGTAGATAGATGATACTAGTGTTATCAGTGTCAATATTGACGCGATCGGCTGGCAGTGAGCTCGTCCGGGAGATAATTCAGCCAATTTAACTTCGCATCGGATGATGGAAGATAGTTGTCGCAAACGGAAAGAAGCGGAGCGTCTCCGGGGACGGGAGTGGAGGCGATGTTTATGCTCGGGGACGAGTTAATTGAGGAAATTTCCCGTGTTGAAGATGCTATTTCGGTACGAGCCCAAATAAACACGGACTCGAGACTCCGTACGTCGCTTAATAAACGCATCTGAGATCCAGGTGAAAATCAAACCGCAAACAATCCGCCCCTCGGAGGTCGATAAAAACCGACTCGGGGGGGTCGCTTCTCTTCCTGCTTTATGGAATGCGCCAGTTGTAAAAGTGCAATCGAAAGAAATGACCCAGCATTTATTAGATTGGACCCGAAGACTCGAACAAGCAATTTTATTGGTTTACATGTGACTAAAATCGCTCAGGTACTTCCTGATGTTGAACCCCACCATCTTGCACACCCTCTGGATGAAGTCGAAGTTGACGTTGCACTTGTACTTGGCCCCGTCCAAGCTCGAACTGTCGGACAGACTCGACAGCAACTGCAACTCCACCAGACTTGACAGCTGGACGAGGAGGTTGTTGTTGAAGCCGACCTTGTCGTCGGCCACTATCGAGTAAAAAATGGCGAGCAGTCTGTCAAAAGTGAAAGGTTTGGGTCCCAGGAGGGTGTTCAGTTGTTCGGCGACTTTATTCTTCTTCTTGACGTCCCTCATCGTTTTATTTTTCTTGCCGTGATATTTCATGAAAAGTCTTTTATCGTCTTTGGCCGGGTTGTAGCTGGCCAAGTAGGCGGCGATCAGCAGGTATTTGGCGTAGAAGGGTAATTCGAGATTCTCGCCGAGATTGTCTCTGGTGAATGCGAGTTGTCCGTGGTTGGTGGAGATTCTGAGGTAGAGGCACTGGAGGGCTTGCTTGAGGCTCGGGGCGATCTTCCGCCACAGCGCCATCGAATCTTCCGCGGTGTTTTCTTTGTTGATGATGGGCCGACAGTAGTCGGGGAAGTTCGCGCGGGCGATGTAACGAAGTTCCGATAAGTCTCTGCAGTTGCGATAAAAAATCGAGAGGAAAACGTTCAAGTAATTTCGATAAAAGTCCAAATCAAACCGGAACGATCCATCTGTGTTGTTCATTATCAGCGAACGTGCGTAATCGACGTCGAGCGAGAGTATCTCCAATAATTCCTCCTTGTTGTATTGGGGGAAGGCGATTTGAATCGGCTCGACTAGGCTGTTCGAGGCGAAGAACTTCTGGAGGATGATTTGCGAGAGGAAGACCACGCTTAAGGGAATCCCTCCGGTGAGCTCCCTCAGCTTGAGAAATCCGGGGAACAAGTTGAAATCCATAGTCCGGAGCTTCTCGGCTTTGTCGATAATTAGCACCGATCCTGCGATTTCGGTCCGATTCCTCTGCAAATTATCGACGAAATCCATCATGTTGTCGCATTTGGCATCCTCGAGGCCGCAGAGCTTGTTCAAGATCGCTTCGAAGAGAATCCTGGCGGTGTAGCATTCGACCAGGTTGATAACGGCGTGCCTAACCCCCAACTCCCCCAGCACGGTTTTCACCACTGCGGACTTGCCGACGCTCGGACCCCCGCTAATGTAGACGCTATCAGGAAAGGGCTCCCCTTTGTGTCCGAAGAGATTATGAAGTTGGCCGATCTGGGAGGAGCGACAAGGCAGGGCAGCCTCCAGCCTAGATAATGTAGACGTCATCGCAATTAACCTGGAACAAGGAGAACAAACAGGATGAATGGCCCGTCCGGGAAAGAATGGGGGAGCTATCAAAAAGACAATATGATGAAATATAATTTCGCAAGAAAAACCCGACCCCGGTCGAATCCTCGGGGACGGCGAGAACGAAATTGGAAGGGTCGGAGCGCGACGCCGCCCAAAAATAGGACAATTAATTTTGGTGGCGGCGGAGGTGGACACGTGGCCGGGGCCGATTTTATAAATCCGTGTCAATATCCGGACCGCAAAACAAATCCCATTCCGGACCGTTAGAGCCAAGTACCCCCAGGACGACGGGGGCGGCGGATCGATACTAAACACACGAATGCAATATCCGCATCAAATTACTAATCCGACCGAGGAAAAAGTGTATCGCGGCCGGACCACCCAACAAAGGCTCACGTCGCCATCAATTCCGCCCGATGGGAGAGCGTGCCGCGAATACCATCCACTTTATATCGACTTTCTTCGATTATCTCTTGATTTACGCTGCTCGAGACGGAAACGGGGCGGGCGAACTTTAAACCGACCCGCGAAAGAAACAACATCTGTTTCGCGCGTGACACGCGAAACACGGTCGCGGATTAAACCGGACGATTAATTCGCCGTTGAGCACAAAATATTAACAAATTATCTTGTATTGTTGTAAAATGACAGCAGAACGAACTCGTTGTTCACTTTTTTATCGTGTTCGCGTGCTGTCACGATCACGAATCTTTAATTGGTAAGCCTTGGTAAAATATCATAATTTAAAACGTGAACAACGTGAAAAGCGTGAAAACGCCGTTTCATTTTGAAATCTGTCCCTAATTAGAGTTCTAAGACTAAAATATGGGGGGAATAGTCGAGCATAATCCATATTCGGGTACCTGAAGTGAGTCTAATAAGGATTTGAGTTAATTACGACGGTACTAAAGAATTCATTCGAGAATTTGTTACATTTTCCACATCTCCTCGAGACAATGCCGTTAACAAACAAAGTAAATGCACTGTAAAATTCAGCAGTTTTTCACGAGTCAATTTAGAATAACTTTGCCTCACAATTTCCGATTTCCATAAAAACTGCAATACAGCGAAATTTCTACCGAAAATCGCTGCCATTACAGAAATGGAAAAACTGGAATACTAACAATCTCTGATATACTTCTTGGTTATTTACTTCTTGAGATGATAAATGTCGGGTCGTTTTTATTGGTCAAAGATAGTTGGATGCCATCTAAAATCTATGATTTACCGCTTTAATTGTAACCGCTTCCATATATTTTTATCTCGGCTATTCTTCGTTAAAAGTTCCGATTGATGAATCTTGAAAGTGACGGATGCGATCGAACATGTTTAAATTAAAAGTTTCCATGTTTTTTGTGTCCGGTTAGATGGATGAGATTTAAAAAAAAAATAATTTTATTAACTGTATGAACTGTTCTTTGATTAGCTAGAATAGTTATTTAAGATATGTGTAAAAAGTTATCTTTTATTGCACGAACGGGTTTAAAATACGACCGAGGTACGAGGGTATTTTAAAGGATGTGAGTGCAACAATAGTTATTTATTTTTTGTTCGACACTGTCAGAATTTGAGAATGTTCTCCTGTGTGAACGGATTTTGATAAATGTCACAACTTATCAACGAAATGTCAAGCTAGTTTTAAAGGTTTTAAGCGATTTGAAGCCTTTAAGAGGCTCGTCGAACAAAAAAACGTTGTATTCAACTCGTTCGTGTGTAAATTGGGCCTTTTTTGGCACTCGTGAGCCTTTAAAACGTTCGTTTCACTCGCGTTTTAAAATGGCCCACTCGTGCCAAAAAAGGCCCAATTTACGCACGAACTCATTAAATAAACTACTATTGTATATCAAGGGCGCCAAGTCATTCTTTAACGTACCGAGAGGAAAATTGTCGCCGAGGCCCCTTCCGGCCAAGGCAGGACAATCTCGAGGATGTTAACAGCCAAGAAGTGAAGCGTGCACTAAATTTCCACATGCTAAAAAAAATAAAAATTTGCTGCGCTTAGAAATAACCATAGCAAAGTTATCGATGTCTCTATCATATACAGGATGTCTCAGCTAAGACTTTCGAGCCTAATATCTCGGTTATTTGCCAACGGATTTTTATGAAATTTAAAATGCAGATATTTTAGACCGTGAAGGTTCAATTAGTAATAATAAAATTACCTCAAGTTAAAAAATGTAATTTTAACACGTTTCCTTTATCGAAAATTATGCGCAATTATTATTAGATTGTTAAACATTAAAAAATAGGGGTCTACACAAACAATTAGGTAAATCACTTGTCTGATTCAACGAAAAGATTAGATTTTGTCGTTAAAAATTTAATGTAAAATTTGAAGGTATTTGAGCAGTTACCTTTTGAAACAATTGATGATTAATTGCCAAGCAACATTTTGTACACCCTTTAAAGTCTGTCAAAATTGGGCGCGCTTTATTAGAAACGTCAAATTGTGAAAATGTATTGAAAATACTCTAAAAATAGACTACAGCGGCAGAAATTTCAATATTGTTGAAAAAGAAAAAAAATTTGCCTATGGAGAGTGTCGTAAGAAATTCAATGACACAGTTCGTTTTCTCGTGGAACACTATCCAAATGTAGGCTTTACAAAATGTAAGGTTAAGAGTGTCGTCAATTTATTTGAAGACACAGGAAGCGTACGTGGACTAAATTACCTTGCTAAAGTATGCCGATCGTGTTTTAGTCCTTTATGGAAGAATTAAAGCATCCAGTATAATAAATTACGTCCAAATGTTGTCTTTAACTTTGTAAGTGTTTGTAAGGTTAGAAAGATAAACGTCAAATATGTCACCTGCGCTTCTGCGAAAAGGGATGACCAAAATTCTGCAAAATTGCGCGTTTGTTTCATACGCGTCTACGTTTTTGCATTTGCAACCACGTTTAATACAGTTTTTTGCTTTTTTCTTGCAAACCAGACGTCTTTCAAGGACGAGTTTTTCCCTACAACATTTTTTATTGACGATAAATTTTTTATGTAAATCGTAATTGATTCGACATTTTAAAAAGGCATGTAAAAAGTACGTTTTTAAGACTTGGGTGATTGCATTAATGGAATTTTATTCTTCACCGTCTAAAATATCTGCATTTTAAATTTCACAAAAATCCGCTGGAAAATAACTGAGTTATTTATAGGCTCGAAAGTCTTAGCTGAGACACCCTGTAGTGAATTAGAATGTAAAAACAGTGTTTTGGAGATGTCACTCTCAAAATTTTCATAAAAAATTATATTGCTCTCTGCACTATAAACTAAAAATCAGATACAATCCAAAATCTATGTTTTATGGTTCCGTAAAAGTAAATCCTGCACGTTACTACCGTTGGTCTTGATCGTAAAAACTGCCAATTTATGATTTTCCAAGATGGTAGAGTAACTGGTGTTTTGTAGATTAACTTATGATAAATTTAAGAAAAGTGCACGTAAATCTCTACTTTTGTTGTTGGCTGTAAAATGAGTCAACCATCAAAAATGGTGAATGCGCCAACTAATATTTTTTGAAGAAACTATCGGTGTCTTTGTTAGTTGACTTTTGAAATATCTAATTTGTTGGAAGTTTTTTACTTGTTTAATATTTTCAAAGGGTGATGGAAAGAGAAAGCAAATTTTGTGTGGCGTCAAAGCTGTCTTGTCGAAGGCGAGTTTTACATCTAAAGATCCATCTGAAGATTTCAATCACCAGACTGTCACCCTCTAAAAGACGAATCAAACCATTTTCTTTCTGAACTCGAACTCGATCTATTAAAACATCAGGTCTACCACTTGACATTTCGCATCCCCCAAAACTGCACCCAACTAGTTCCGAAAAGTATTCTAACTCCACTCGCCGGTTTACATTTCGGATTCCAACTCGGTGCATGACGCCCGCCCCCAAAGCCGACTTTTGTGTAACTTGTGCCAAATTGAAAGCACTTGAAACAGCTCCGGGAAGTTGGCGGCGACGTCCCGAAACGTGCGACCACCCCCGTTCCCGTCCGGACGGGACACCGCCGCCGAAAATCGCTAATTAGCGCGGAGGTGTGTGCCGTTAATGTCCGATTGCGGGGCGATGCAAAAAAAAATTGTGTGCGGGATCGGGGCGCCAGTGACAGTCGGTGGAGCTTGCGTACTGCGCCCTATCGATTTGCGCCCCGCTCGCAGACTCCTGGTGGAAGCGGTTGTGACCTCGAGCCTCCTGCAGTCGAGATTCGTGCTCGCCAAGACGATCATCTGCCGCCGCGATTTGTGTTCGAACAGCACCACTGCCTTGGCACGTTACGCCGCCGTTCGCACGTCCACCACCGACCAAAGGGACGCTCTCACCATCTTGCACACGCACACCACCGTCGGCGCGACGCGATGTGATTGGTTCCTCGACAAAACCGCAAGAAATGACATTACGGCGCGATTGAGTGACGATGGAAAGGGGTGAGCGCTCAATTTTACTACTACCGACGAAATCGACATCCCTCGCCGGAGGGCTGCCCCACCGCATCTGACGCGAACACGCCACACACGCCACACTTCTTTCATTTAGCCGGAGTTCGCGATCCACTCGATAGATTGACGACTGGAATGGTGATATAAAAACGTCAATGTCAGCTTTCAATTCTTCAAAACTGGAGGCGCTATCCCATGATGCTGGATGCTTCTTCGACATAATAAAGAATTATAGACTCGAGGGGAGGCGGTTTTATGGGGTCGTAAAAAATCGTCTAGTCAGAGATCCATTGTGGGTCGATCGAAAGCCCCAATGTATTAGGTTGAGTGCGTTCAAACATTAGCAACAGGACTGATTCGATAAAAATCGACACAGTTAATTAGTCGACCGGCTAATTTTCACCAAAATTGCGATTTCGCCCTCCCGAAATGCGGAGATGTTCCCAATTTCTGTTATCTTTTGCTCCTCTCTGGACCGTTCGGACCGTTTTAGAAAATTAGTTCGCCCCCGCTCTCTCCCTCCTCCAGAAATTTCTGTTTTCGTAAGGTCTGCCAAAAATTTTTGGACAAGAACAACGCACCGACCGACCGACAGAATATTCATGACCGGTACTCTTTTTTAATTAAATTCACCAACTCGACTCGCTAATTTTATCAAATTAACAGGCTACGCTCTTTGAATGGGAACCGATGGCAAGATGTGACTACTTTCGCGACATCCACGCTAATTAATTCATTCGAAAATTAACGGCGACCAATTTTGCAATTCGCAGCGATCACGGCTGCCGCTACATCAAAGTGTTTAAATTAAATAATCGTAATTAATTCACCTCGTCGAATGTGGCGCTCAACTAAAAATCAAAACGCAAAATGGCCGTCGACGATAAAATAAACTTCTCGCCTCAAGACAGAAAGACGACGATGAAATTTCTTGCGACGTTTAATTTTCTTATGATATTAATATCTCGGTTTTTACCTCCTAAATCTTTATTTAAGCCAGACCTCGCTTCAGGTTTCCGCAAAAGTAAAAAAAGCTGATCTTTTTACGACCTCCACGCGATTCCTTTGCCAAATTCAACCCTTCAGAGGACGGCGCTCTTGGCTCTATACTTCATAATGCGATCAAGTATGAAATTTGATTTCGCATAAAATGAGAAATTTGATTATTCGTAATGTGCTTTCTCAAACGTTCGATTTGGCCAATAAGACAAAAGATATTTTTTCGAAATGTCGTTATAAATACGACAATGGGATCTGCGAAAGGTCCGATCTCTTCATTCGATTAGGCAAAGTGTTGTCGCATTTTGCGAAATTGAAAAAAGGGTCGCCTTTTGTCGCACGCCCTTCATGATTATTCTCATCTAGTCTGGACAGTAAAAAATAGATGTGGCAGAGGATGGTTTGTATGACCGGAATAAATTTTTTTGGCCGCCGCTCAACCAACCCCGATTCCTACAGTTTTTCACCAAAGCGAAATAATCTAGTTGATGACGAAAACATGCGTTTCGGGTTATACCCGGGGCTGTTATCTCAGCGGAACAACGCCGTTTTACAATTTTATGAACTATGAGAACAATGAAAGAGAAATATTAAATATTTCCCTTGTTCGCATCTACATGCTACACGTCAAAATAGCTTTAGAATGATGGACACCGGCGGTATATTACCGTTGTTCGTTCTAGTGCTAGAAACGCCGTTGTAAAACGTTGTCGGAATTCATTTCACATATCAACTTCGGTCTCTCCAACTGACGGGCACGATTCGCCTATTACTGTTTTCTCAATTTCGTTGTAGACCGTAAAATTATATTGCATTTTATGCGTGATCAACGGTCACAATGGTCAGGAAGCGGCGCGTGCCATTTGCCGTACATAGCAAATATTACCTGCTATTGGTAAACTACGATTTATAAGCTCCGCAAGATTTTTAACTTAAAGTACCATAAAAGTTTACGACCTACAACAAAATTGCGAAAACAGTACTTGAATGAGTGAAACCTGCTAAACGGTCGGACCTCGAACGGGAAAGATGCAAAAAAGCAAGAAAATATATCTGCGTTTCTAATTTGCCGTGAAAAACCGATCGATGCGTGCCATCCCTTTTTTCTGTACAATTTGTGCATTATTTAAGCGAGAGTGAAGCAACGCTGACATTTCGCTGATTTTTTTCACCGGGACCGATTTGTAATTTTTATTTGTACATCTGGCCGGCGGGTAGCGCCGCCCCCGCCACCCGTTCACACAAACATTAACAATGTAACGCAACGAAAAGTTTTCCGGTGAAATATTCAAACGTCCGCCGAAATACAACAAGTTTTTATCGTCCAATTGGGGTTTCTCGCGTGTTGATTTAAAAATGCAACAATTCCGCGTCCGCGCTCCCGGTTTCTACGGCACTGTTCGTCATCTTCAGCGAAATTTATTACGTCGAAGAACAAATAACACGAGACGTTACATTTTCTAGAGCGCTTTCAAAGTATCCCCATTTGTTACGACACTTTTGCCACCGGATCCGGCGGTTCGTTTCCGACGCCGTCCCACTTGGCGGCGCCATTTTTCGTGCCCGTCCGCAATTAAAAGCGGGGGCCCCGCGAGGCCGGTGCGCTCTTTTAATCCGATTCGATTAGGCAAACGGCGGGTCGTGAACAGGTTAAACAACGGCGATTTCCAGCCGCCCCCGCAATTACTAAATAAATCATGCAGAGGGTGATTACGGCTAATGGATGCTTAATTAGAACGTCCCCGGCGGCACGTTCCTGGGGTTGGAACCGCGACGACTGGATTTGTTCCGGGGGCGCAACAAGATGACCGGCGGCTGGCGCCGCGCCAACCCCCTCGCACTTTGCGGGCCGTAAACACGGCTCAAGGTCGAGGGGATATCGACGAGAAAAAATGAAAATTTTTGAGACGGGGTCGGGCCTGGACCGCCGCCAAATCGTGCGTTAGTTAACAAGAATTCGTACGCAATTTGGAGCAAGAGGGCCGCCCCCGGAGCGGGGCCTCGTTGTTATTCAGCGGCCGGACCCTTCCGGTGGAATTCTCCGCCGTAACGTGCGACCGGGATTTGGCGCAACAGAAAAATACCACGTCCCGGGGGCGGTGCGACACAAACTACCAATTATCCTGGAGAGCTGCAGATATCGTCGAAAGCGATCAATTAAAATGATCCGGCGTTAATAAAGCTCCGAAAGTTCTGGCAATTACCGCCGAAAATAGAATAAAAGAAACCGCCGCGGAGTTCATCCCGGAGTTGCAACGAAGTCTCCGGGACATGTTTAAGCAATCGAAGTTTTAACCGCAACCCTCGAGGAACGGGTCGGGGGTGGCGTCTGCGACTTGACGAAAACAAGCGGTGACGTAATCGATAGCGGGGCCCAGGTTGTTGGCGTCATAATACCCCGATTATTTTGTCCATCAGATAATTACGGCTTCAATTATCCTGACAATGATGGGGACAGAAGCACCCCTCGACGAATCACATCTGACGCACGGGTCTACCGCTCGAATTATTCCGTCTTGGTGTCGTCGAAATCGCTGTCGACGTTCCCCCAGATGGGGCGCCAAAAAACCCTAACGAAGTGGGGTGGCCGTAAAACAATTACTTTATACACATGCGAGATCGACACGTGTCGAGTCACGGGATTTCTCCCTAATGACGGGGTTGAACTTCGACCTTTTTAACGTCGGAGAAAAAGCGCCCTTTCAAGAAAGCTCGCTCGGCTCGAGGGCAAACGTTGCGAGCACCTGGGTATCGGCGCATCTTCGGTTATTAATTACCGAAACGTCCGAAGTTTCGGCAGACCGATCGGAGGGGGTTTCACGCAATCGGAGAAGCTTCCCACACGAAAAATTAAATTTTAATCTCCTCCGGTGTGGGCGTGATGAACGTAGGAATCCCTTGATCCGCCGATTACGCGGCGCGCTACAAATCGCCGCTAATTACGCGGGTCAAACGGCGCTTTTCCAATTGTATTTTTATCGAAAATTGACGCGAGACCAGTGGGAAAAAAGTAAATTGGAAAATTCAATTCTCTGGATATTTTATGCTCGGTACAAATCAGAAACAGATGCGCCGTCCGCGGCGAGAAAAAAAATGCGTCGACGATGTCTTGCCGACTCGTACTTGCGGCAGTCGCATTATCGTTTTTATTTTGTGGAAGCGGAGACGAGAAAAAGAAGGAACGAGACGAGTCGCCGCCGCCACCCACACTTTGATCCCTCGCGCCGGACCAGATCTGCCGGAATTCCGACGAACTGGTGAAAACTGCTTCGACAATATTTAAAATACATTAAACCGCGACCCCACGTCTTATTTCGTCAGAAATCGTTCACTTCCTCCAGAAGATCTCTCCGAGGAGATTAGACGGAGATAAAACAAACTCCCATAAAAATTCTTACGTCAAGCCGAGATTTTTCATCGGCAAAGAGACGACAAAAGCTGCCGTCGAGTAAATATTTTTCCTTTTTACTCTTTGATCCGTAAGCCGAAAAGCGATAAAACAGCCGTCTTTCTACTTTGTGATCTTAACACGACCCGCAATTTATCATCCATAAATTGCGGTGTTTAATTTGACACTTTCGAATTTCGAAAAAAAAACAACACACAGCTCGTTTCCGGTTTCGTTGTTTCGAAGGTATCGGGGAGCAGACATCGATACCGGCGCCTCCGCCATTATTGCACATTAAATTTGAAAATATCGCCAGCGCCGCAACAATGTTAATAAATATACGATCGTTCGGGGCGCCGCTCCCACATTTCAACGCTGCACACCCTTGTTTACGAGACGGTTTAGTCGGCGAGAAAAATTTATCGGTCCGGGGATGGAGAAGAAGTACAACGGAATAACTCACCGGTCTGAAATCCCGAGATAAGAGGAAGAAAAAGAGGAAGAAAGGTTCATCCTACACAACAATTTACTTTGGCTGCAATTGCAGCCGGTCCGTCTCGACCCTAAGAGAGATAAGTGAGTCGTTGGCAAAATGCGCCCTCTAAATTCGACCAGAGGGGGTGAAAAATCGCCGCCGATCGAGCCGCACGACGGCCTCTTGTTCGTCGAGCTAACGAACTAGTTAAGTCATTAAACGCACCGTGTACCCCTTTTCAGATTGCTCAACTTGGTACAGTAAATTATCCAAGAACTCGGGACAATAAAGTTTTTAATTCGACGTATTCTTGAGACCCCTTAATTAATTTCATTTTATCTCCGGCATAAATTCCGTGCAGTGCGGGGCCGTGCTTCATTTATTCACAAAGGAGAGGCGGCGTCGCAATAAAATTAATATAAAACAACTAAAATCCGAAATCGGGTTTGCATCGGAGGGACGAGATCGAGGGGATAAAGACGGGACCTTCCATTCATCAATGTCTATTAGTGAGGCTGGCCTCCTCCATAAATCTTTGATTTTTCAACCGCACATTTCATCCCACTCTTCACTTTAATGTCCCGGAAACGTCGCCGCTTTTGTCCTGGGAATAGGAAATTATCGAGAAAAACAGGTAGACCGGCCCGGGAAGTCACGGGGTCGGGGGGCCGCCCGCCCCCGACGACCCATTTTTCCGCGTCGACTAAATCAAGAAATTATTCCGGGGAATCTCGAGACATCCCGTCTCGTGCTGTTTACATCTGCCGTGTCGAAAACATCACCGTAACATGTGCCATAAAAACGCGCCAGGATCGATACCCCTTTCCGGAAGAATCGCCGATTTTTTTGTCGGGAAACATCCCCCGCCCCCCGATATTTATTAACTTGGAAGAGTTTATGTTTGGACCGGCGGCGCCGTTATTAAATGAACGTTTGATTGACGTTTATACAATTCTGAACTAGCAGACGGGCACATTAATAATTCGCCGCCACCATTCAGCGCCGAAAACTAATTTGAATTAATCGCGAAACGTTTCGATCGTCGGGATGATAATGGAATTTATTTGAAACCGGCGAGAACAAATCCGCTTCGTACACAGTGTGACGGATATTGGAACGTTTCAAGGGCGGCGGCCGCCCCTCGAAATCGCCGTCCCCTCCAAATTAAACTTTGCACTTTCGTCGCGACGAAAACCGTTCATTACGGCTGGACGTGTGCGGCGGGGTTAGTTACTTATTGTTTGATGAAATTACTGTTAGCCGCCCCCGATCGAAACCGGCGACATGTAACGAGGGCTTGATTGACACTCGCTTAATTAAGCGCAAGGAAAACTCGACGGTTGCGGCCGGCCGGGGGCGGCACGCAAGACGTCCTGTTTCGGGACGAGGGGGAACGTTCACTTTTCGGGAAGGGGCCGCAATAAGTTGATTAACGTATGCGATTAGGTTGTAAAAGTCGCCGTTACCCTCCCATTCTAATTAATTAGTTGTGTTTATCGGCGTTTAAAGAGGCGTTAGGGGAGGGCGGCACGAATTGCCGATGGGGCTTTTAGCTCGTTTGAAAAAGTGCCAGGGGGACGTGGAGTCGCTGGAAATGGGACGACTGACGGATTTGTATAAAAAGTTTCAATGAAATCTCGAGAAAGATACGCAAACCAATTTAATACGCGACGCATGAGAGATACAGCTCGAGCTCATATTTTATACAAGAATGACGCGCTACAACTCGCAATAATAAAAAGTCGGAAAGTCTCGACGAGAAGAAACTGTTCATTTGGTTGGCAGGATGCTCATTTGGCCGTACGGTCGAGTGCAATACTAATGAGAGTTTACACAAGCAATTGAAAGCTTAAACATTTCTCCAATAGGTTCTCGCAGTGAACGAAAGTTGTTTTATGTGCTACAACAACCGCACAGTAGTGAATCTTTGGATTCTTGACTTGTTCAAGTATCGGGCGTTCAGATGAAATCCTGGGCTGGGAAGGCGTTGGAAACCGTCTACTGTTTTGTTTTTTAAAGTGTAAATTGACAATTGTAATTAGAGTATGTTGACAGCTAACCTAAAATGTACAAACAACAAATCTTTCTGTTTTTTCTTCTTTCTTTGCAATGTTTTACATTAGAAATAGACAACTAACGATTCCTGTTCTCGAAGCAAATATCTAAGGGCACCCTTTGCTAAAAACAAACATGTCAATAAAACATAAATAAATGTCATCCGTGTCAAACGGCGGGAAATTCAAACTGTACACTGTTCCAATTGGTTTACTTTTTTCAACACCTACTCAGCCCAGGTTTTCATTTGAACGCATAATACAATAGTGTACTCCTCAAGATTACAGTTGAACGCAGTTTCGAAGTAATTATTTGAGTAAAATCGTTTGACCGAGGTATTTCTTGGAATTTGAACAAGGAGGGGAGTTACACGTGGTGAAATCAGGTGAATAAGGTGGATGTGGCAGAAAAGCAATTTTTACAATGGAAACAACTTTGAGAGATGATCAATCAACATTATCTCCTTTGCATTCGAGAATACGCTTCGGTTAAGACATGTTGAGACATGTTCCTTCGTGCACATCTCGGAAACTTGGACGGCCACCTTTTAATTCTTAAGGCCATCTGTTACAGTTTTAAATAAAGCCACACTCACTCTGATCCGACATGCTTTTCATCTTGTTACAAATTTCCGTTGGGCTAAACGTTTTTAATAAAAAAAACTTTATTAGCGCACGTGTTCAATTTTATCCGTTTCAGAAAATATATTCGTGATTTTATTTAAAAAGCTACTTGATGGATCCACTTCGTATTTCACAGCTGTTCATGTGGCACATGTGGAGTTGCAGGGCGATAAAATTTTAAACGCTCAATGTTGTCCACACGCCAGGTGCCCAATTCTTGAATCGATGGAATTAATTCTCATTGGAAAAATAGGCAAATTTTCTCATGAGAAATACAAAAGTGTATTCTGGACTTATGTCAGACGGATTGTTCCACTAGTAATCCGGAGAATTATTTCACCTAGTGTTTATCATGGGAAAATAATTTTCTCGCGAGAAATTCGACTGTCAAATGTGACACTTTTGTTAATACATAATTGTTTGTAAAAGAAAAAAATGGAAGAATTCATTGCAATCCAAATAATGGTTGCCCAAGCACAAAGACTTTATCCAAAATTAGACCCGTTTGATCCAAATTGTCAACATATTGCATTTTTAAATTCTCATGTGAAATCATTTTCCAAACAGTTCAAGAATACAGATATGAGACATTTTAAATTCCACTGGGAATTCATTTATGGGAAAATATTCTCAAACGAATATTTTCCAGTGATTTCAAGAATTGGGCCCCAGATCGGAAACTTTTCAAGTGAATTAAGTTTTTCAAGATTTTAAAACTTTTTATTTAACCAAAACAGTAGAGAAATAAAAAGAAAATGAAACAAAAATTAGGACTTTTTTTCTTGAAATGTCACCTTTTAGCTTTGACAGAAGTTTTACAAATTCTGGAGGTTCTAATTAATGGTTATTTAATGTGTATTGGACATCTCTACAAAGTGGCTCTACTGGTACTGGTCAGTTTTCCATATTCATTGATCAAGTTCCTCCCATTTTTTTTTTACAATTGACAGGTCGGAAGACCATAATGGCCACTCCACGATCCTCATCTTTTCGTTTATTTTCACACAATTTAGATATAATAAGGTAAAATTCCATTTTGGGTTGTCATCTACCTTCAGGATTGCACGTTTCTTTAGATTTTAGAATATTACTTCCTTTGTCTTAATTTTGTTCTCAAAAAACAAACCTGCTTACATAAAAGTTGCAATACAATTTATTTTTTATTTTTCAATATTCAAATGTTTGGACTATGCCGGGTATTTCACGAGCAATAATGAGCCAGACGGAATTGGAAATGCAACCCACAATACATTTGCAAAGTTAACGTGGATCTTTGTTTTTTGATTTAAAAAACATAAAACATTCATTATAATTCAAGATCATGTATGTTTTCTTATGGTTGGAATACATTTTAATCGTCGTATTTTAACTTTTTCGTAAATGTCAATTGTGACAAATTAAATTATTGGAAGCGAAGCGATCATGGATTCATAATTTCATTTTAAAACAATGCGATAAAATTGCCACGTTAACTTTGGAAATGTATTGTGGGTTGCATTTTCAATTCCGTCTAATTTTTTCTACGACGGCCAAAAAAAAAACAGTACTGTATTTCGCTATTTTCAGAACGTAAAACATCTGTTTGTGGTAATAGTGAAAAAACAAAGTAAAAAGCGTTAAAATATTGCCGTAGCGTGTCCCTATTTCATACTTATTATGCAAATACCTGCACCGAAATAGCCGAATCATAAGAGATCATCGAAAACACTTGACGTTGTCTCAGGATCTTGGCTTCAGAAACGTCAAATTTTAGATTTGCTTTTCCAATTACAGTACAAAAATATTGTATGGAATTCACGGAGGCATTATCAGCTACAAAGCCTGATTTGCATGAGAATTCCAACAATACATAAAAGATATTTATTCCAGCCCACACGGTATTATCTAAAGAAGCTTGCACAAATCTTGTTACCTGTTTACATTAATGTGGGTGGAATAAAAAACAAAATCTTACAGGCATTATTCCTCTGTGTTATTTTTTCTCTAAGCCACAGTTGATAAAGCGAATGGTGTATTCAATTCGATCTCTTTCCACCACCATTCGTATATTTTACTCTTGATTTAATTTTCCAAAATAACAAAATTACACTTGACTCTCAATAAATAATGTCAATTATGCAGCGCACGATATCCGAGGTAATTTTTTTTTGTATTTTGATTGATGTTCATGATTTATTCAACTCTTGATATTTTTCTATTTGGTCACTACCGTCATATTTCCATCTACACAAATTGTCGATTATTCTTTAGTTTATTTATGCCGCTCGTTTTTGTGCCCTCCACCAGCACGTATCCATCACTTTCCAATTAATGCCCTCTAGCATTACCATTACGGCCATCATCTCTTTTTTGCTGGTACAATTATTTCCTAATTTAGTCGACGTCGATCTTCCATTTGTTGCCTTCCGAAATACACTCGAACGAATATCGAATCGATCACACATTATCTTTTGATCCCTTTCTGTCTGACATAATGCAAGACTAATTTCGCCTCTTTTCTGTACGTCTAGTTACGTCGACTTATCTCTGTAGTTGTCCCGAAAACGTTCATGTTCATTAGGTTCACATTATGCCGTTATTACGAGCAATTCTTCTTTTTTCCGGGATCCGGCAATGTTCACCATCATTAGTCTCTCTGAAGCGCTTCCTCTGTGTAATTTAACCAACATAATCCTTATCTGTTATACAATTAATATCTAGCTGCGCTCGTTTTCTGCTCGGGTTAACTAACGGCACAGTCCATCGACGAGACGTTCGATAATAATAGAACCGATCGATAGTTGCGTCGAAAATATCACACCTCCATCGAGTCGATTAACTTTTAAATCACTCCCGGGGGGAGGATTTACGAGACGAGTCGTTAAACTTGGCGAGGTGTTTTTTAATAACGCTAATGTCCTGCCGAGGAGGGGAGAAATGATTTTCGAAAATCTCGGATCGGAACGTGCCCGATTGTTGCTCGGGAGCGGTAATGAACCAGCGGGTCGAGGAGAAAGGAAAAAGGCGCCGCCGCCGCCGCGTGAGAAAGTTTCGAATTTAATCGCGTCGATACCACCGCCTTCAGCTTTGAGTCTTCCAACTTTGTCGCTTGCTTATTTATTGGTGGGTTTTTTACAATGGTGCCCCCGCACGCACCCTCGTTATTAAAATCAATCACGAAAGTTTTATCGGAACTCGCGACACACAATCTCGTTATCCCTCAACGGCGGCGTCGGGAGTTACCGACGGCGCAATCAGCGGGCGGCGGCATTTCAAGGTGGCGGATCTGCAATTCAAATCGTCCCCCGGTGGTCGGTTATTATTCGGACGAGCACTCGGAATGAAATGCGATCTGCAATTACGCGGCGGATTGTTTGACAAGGGTTTAGCCGCGGCGGCCGTTAGTTAACGGCGGCGGATCCGTGATGCTTTCCATTACCGCCCTCCCGGATCCGGCCCCGGAACGGCGCTAAGTGAACGGTCAAACCGGGAGGTTTCCGGAAACAGATGCGACTCGACGGCGAATTTTATTCCGGTTACCTAACCCGATACATCACCGGAGCCGCGGCAAGCCGCAATTCGGACCTCCCCGGATCCGGACCCGGACTGATAAATACCCACCTGAAAGGCGGCGTCCAAGACTGGATGCTGGCATCTTCGGCGGCGGTAGGGTCCTAGTGTGGGGGCGGGCGTCGTTGTTATTAAAATTCTCGTTGTGTCTGACACAAACGAGCGTTGTAGGGAACGCTCTCGCGGTTAAGCAACACAAATTATCCAATTCCGCACGACAACAATTCTTGGGCTCCGGGGAAGGATTAATTCAGCCTGAACCTTATGTGCCATTTTCGAGCGTTCACTTGAAGTACCTATTAGTTCTCCCTAAAATTCCGGGCTCCGGAGAGAATTTCGGCTAATTTATAGCCCACGGAGATTTTCCTTCAGTTCTCTTGTCATTCATCTCTCTCAATCACCGCTTCGGATTCTGGACATGCCGCCGTCCCCACCCCCGCTGACTTGTTCGCCCGTCATCGAATATTTCGATGTTCAAGGACTCAATCGATACCGAAAGTAGTGTCGCGCATTACTCTCGATTAAGGACACCGAAAATCAGTTCGGAAAAACAAATCGAACAGAATGGGCGACCGAAAACCACCACCGGAAGATATCCTGCGTTTGCAAAAACCGCTCAAAGTAGAGGAAAAGCGAGTAAAAAGGACCAGAGAATAAATATATTTCAGACGTCATATTGTTTTAAGCTGTAAACACGTATAAATGTATTAAGGGTGTATAAAAACACTCCATTAGACGAGCTTTCGTGGCTCATTTTTTATTTAACCCAATTTTGTGACTTGTTACCCCATTAGGGTTAAATGTGACAGTCTTCATTTTTCATTTATTCTGTTAGGTACGCTAAATTCTTCACTAAGCTGCCAGACCCTTTAGATATTTTTAATTTTTAATTTTAGAATTGTAACAGACACATGATATTCATTTAGTAAGACTAAAAGCTTTTTTGATGTAAACGCTCTCTGATTTTACTTTTTTTTTGACTTATTACAATTATTAAGCGAAATATTTTATCAGTTTACTCTCAAGAATCAAATTAAGAAAACTGTTCGGATTCAACACTTCTCGTTTTGCTTTTGTATAAGTAATAACGAAAACGTGTATCTCATTGCTCCCCTCTCCCCTACACAAAAAAGCGCCATTTCGTTGTTGTTCCGAATGTTTAATTTAAATAATTTATACTGCAACTGGCGCGTGTTATTATTATCGTAAAAAAAGACCGGTCCCGGAGAATTTCCACTGATAAAATTTTAAATTGATGATACGATCCGGAGAAAGAGGAAGCGCAAATAAAAACGTGCATTCGTTATACATTTTTTTTTCTTCTTTTTCGTTGGCGCATTCACCACCACCCTCAAGGAGGTTCTAAATGATGTGCGGCGAGTGTGGCGGCGGTGCTATTTAAAATTTTAAAGTTTAGGGTCGGCGTTGGAGCAGCAGAATGCTCTGAAGGATCCGTTTTATATCCCGGCACCCTTGCCCCTCCGAACCATTAAGTAGGGCCCTCGCCTCGTGCCGATAGTTTAAATATTTCAGAGGCAGCTTTTGTCCCGTGGAAGGAATGAAAGTTTGAAAAGCTGACGCAGAGTGACACGATTTAACTAACCAACTAGTTAGATGGGGCTCGGGTTGATGGTCCGTAAACCGGAGTAATCTGGCTAAAAATTTAATTTTCAATTTTAAGAACGGCTCCCGTTTAAAAATGTGACACCGGAGCGGAATTACCTGCAAGCCGTGCGGGTGGAGATTAAAATGACATTAGTGGATTTTTTTTTTGGTGCAACGAGGTAAACCGGATGTGATTCCGGACTACCAACGGTTCAGCAGGGGAGGGAATTTCGACTAGACGGAAAAAAAATATACAAATTTTTTGGAATTAGTTATTTACAAAATGAGTGCGAGAAGATATTTTTCGGGGATGAGCGCATTATTTGAGGCACGAGCGACGAAGGAGCGAGTGCTTCATTTGCGCGAATGTGTCTTCTCGCATCGAAATTCGTACAATATTTTTTGAAACGAACATTATGTCTGTATCGAGTTAATAGCGATTTATTTTTACTCTTTCATCATCCAAATTGGAGAAATGGCGTTTTGTATTATCCAGTAAAATTTATTTTATTATTATCAAGTCAAATTATCGACGTTCGTGCACTAGTGCTTCAAAATCATCCAAAAACCATTCGGACCAGTGCGCGAAATCGACGTTCGCGCACTAGTGCTTCAAAATGACCTGCGACCGCATAGCAGCGCGCGAACATCGATTTCGCGCACTACTACGCGGTCGCGAAATGTAATTTTGAAGGTAGTGAGTTCAAAAATACATATTTCAAAATACTAATTATTCAGGGTGAAGTACCGCATCTGTCTCGTGAAATTTGTAAATCGAATTACGCTCGCGGCACCGATTTTCCGCGACTCCAATAAGAAAAATCTACTCCGGTATGCAGATGTGAGACGTCCCCGGTATTTGTAATCGCGAAACTTCCGGAAGGCTTCTTCATCGGACGCGTTATTGAATTTCATTAACATACCGTTAACAATAGCAAAGTTATTGGGGATTCTTTAAATTCTTTCGCTTTTTCCGTAACAAGAGAGAAAAAGTAGGAATCCCGACATGGACTTTCCGACTCCATAACCGCCGCCCTAATCACATTACGTCGCCGGAAAACGTAAACTTTTTGTGACAATTCCCCGAATAACAGCTTAATTTCCTAAACACGTGACGGATACAAACACGACGATAAATTTCTGCAAAAAAAAACAGTCACCAAATTGGAGTCTTCCTCCGATAAAAAGTAAAATCGGCGTGGAGATTGTTATTTATCGGGGAAAATTCCGGATCGCCGGTAACTAACGTCGGTAGTTCGGAATTGGTTTAAAGATTCCACATGAGGAATCGTTCTTATCACCGGGAAACCGTCGATCGTTTTGTCTTCGCCCTTCGATATTTCGTGATTCACGCGCGATCAATCGCGTACAGAAATAGAATCGTTAACATTGACTGTATCTGATGAACGTCGCGTGCTCGCACGCATCCTGCGCCTCGCATGAGGTCCTCCAGGACGACCAAAAAATCACGTTTAAACGTCGGCTAATTTTATGCGGTCGCAAAGTCGGCAAAAGTTCAGGTAACGTCGACGAGACTCTTTATGAATCCTGAGAACGTAATGCTCTTATCTTGAAGGATCCTGACGATGTTGTGGGGTTTACGGATCGAGGAAAGGCAAAAAAGGCGGGAAAAACTGTGACGGTAAACAGGTAGGAGCGTTTGGGGTGCATGCTAATGGTGATCAGTGAGATTTAGCAGCAACGGATGTGGTCAGTGTTTGGATGGGTGGCTCGGGAAAACCGTCCCGTTAGAACTTCAATACTTTGTACTTAATACTGTAACGATTAATGAACCCGGCCTTGACGCCGTGTCTCCCCTTGTTTGGAGAAAAAAAAAATAGATTTGTTCGATGCTATGGAGAAGGCTTCGGTTCGGTCGGTGCAGTTTCCGGGTAGTGACGTCGCAGACCGAACCTGGTCATCGCACCTCCGCCACAAACCGAAATTTGCATAAGCCCCCCTCATCAATCACGTTCCGGAGAGCGTGTGGTAGTCGGTTGATATGCAAAACACCTCGTCTTAAGTCCACAATGGGGAGAGTTCCGAGTGCAGGAGGCGGTAATCTGGTACATTGTGATATCGCGCCGGGGGTTGAATGGGAAGCGTTGCGTGTGTAGCGGCTCTAATGTTTCTGGATTAATCCTGTCCATTGTTCCAGGGCTGCGCTGGCAAATGACGAGCTACGCGACCTCGCTGCTACTCCTGCTGGCTCTGGCCGAGGCCGGCGCGCCCGCCACCAAATGCAAGACATCGGAATTCGCCTGCAACAACGGCCGATGCGTCCCCCTCAACAAGTACTGCAACATCGTGAACGATTGCGGGGACGCGTCCGACGAACCGAGATACTGCACACGTGAGTCCGCCAAAGAATCCATCCCTCCGGTCTGGATGGTGAAAAAGTGCACTCACCATCCGGTGACGGCTGCGCCAGGCCGGAACCGTATCGGAATTTAAATGGCGGTCCTGCGGGGCGTAATGAAAAAAGTTGCCCGACAGCCGCTTTATGCCTCGTTTATATTCAGCAGGAATTTAAGTGCATGCCACCGCGAATAAAACGTTCAGAATCAATTCGAAAAATCCGACCGGGTGGCGGAAAAAGTCAAAGGGTGGACGGCGGATGTGCCGGACAAAAAAATTATCCGGTCCGGAGGGAAAAGAGGATTTTTTTTGAAACGGTCACGATTACACAAAAGTGGAGATTAATCATGTATCTGAAACTGAACTGGCGGACAGAAACAATGAAACAATTTTTTTAAACAAAAATTTGTTTTGAGCTATTTCAAATGTGAGAGCCGTGTTTTGTCGATTTAATTGTGGCGAATCGTATGCAACAAATTGCATAACTCTATCTCTAAGACAAGTTGAGCAAATTGTATTTTTATATTTTGCAAAAATGGTGGATGCGCCGGGATTTTAAAAATAAATAATTATCATGGAAAATGCAATAAACAGAAATAGCATATTTTGATGAAACTTTGTGCAATAATTGGACCTTAACTAAGATAAAACGGTGAAAGTTTCAGTAACACTGGTGTTCAAATAAGGCACGACAACACCGTAACACAGTGCCCACATTTCGTCCCACACGATGAGCGATTGCCCTATAGGACCCCTTTCCGGTCAAAGTTGGCGTTGAAGAGTCGGTTGTGAACGCACCACTCGTGTAAAAACACAAACAACGCAAAAATCGAGGTAAGATTTAAACAGCTGATGCGTTCACAATCGACTCTTCAACGCCAACTTTGACCGGAAATATAAATGAACACCTGATACAATCTTGGACAGTCAAATTGACGGCAACTGTAGGGGTTTAATTACCAGTTAAAAAAAAATCTTTACACCATATTTACGTAACAATGTGGTGCCTGTGCAGACGTTAAATCTTGATACAACGTAAATTATTTTCTCGAGAATTTTAAATACACTGTAAAAAAGTTTACATTATGTAAATTTTACTTGTAATTCAATGTGTTGACATAAACAGTATTGCGTGTTTAAGGGCCTTAAATATACAGGGTGTCTCAGCTAAGATTTTCGAGCCTAATATCTCGGTTATTTGCCAACGGATTTTTATGAAATTTAAAATATAGATATTTTAGACCGTGAAGGTTCAATTAGTAATAATAAAATTACCTCAAGTTAAAAAATGTAATTTTAACACACGTTTCTTTTATCGAAAATTATGCGCGATTATTATTAGATTGTTAAGCATTAATAGGGAGTCTACACAAACAATTAAGTAAATCACTTGTCTGATTCGCCGAAAAGATTAGATTTTGTCGTTAAAAATTTAATGTAAAATTTGAAGGTATTTGAGCAGTTACCTTTTGAAACAATTGATGATTAATTGCCAAGCAACATTTTGTACACCTTGTAAAGTCTGTCAAAATTGGGCGCGCTTTATTAGAAACGTCAAATTGTGAAAATTTATTGAAAATACTCTAAAAATAGACTACAGCGGCAGAAATTTCAATATTGTTGAAAAAGGAAAAAAAAAATTGCCTATGGAGAGTGTCGTAAGAACTTCAATGACACAGTTCGTTTAGTCGTGGAACACTGTCCAAATGTAAGCTTTAAAAAATGTAAGGTTAAGAGAGTCTTCAATTTATTTGAAGACACAGGAAGCGTACGTGAACTAAATTACCTTGCTAAAATATCCCGATCGTGTTTTAGTCCTTTATGGAAGAATTAAAGCATCCAGTATAATAAATTACGTCCAAATGTTGTCTTTAACTTTGTAAGTGTTTGTAAGGTTAGCAAGATAAACGTCAAATATGTCACCTGCGCTTCTGCGAAAAGGGATGACCAAATTCTGCAAAATTGAGCGTTTGTTTCATACGGGTCTACGTTTTTGCATTTGCAGCCAGGTTTAACACAGTTTTTTGCTTTTTTCTTACAAACCAGACGTCTTTCAAGGACGAGTTTTTCCCTACAGCATTTTTTATTGACGATAAATTTTTTATGTAAATTTTAATTGATTCAACATTTTAAAAAGGCATGTAAAAATTACGTCTTTAAGACTTGGGTGATTGCATTAATGGGATTTTATTCTTCACCGTCCAACATATCTGCATTTTAAATTTCACAAAAATCCGTTGGAAAATAACTGAGTTATTAGGCTCGAAGGTCTTAGCTGAGACACCCTGTATTTGATGTAATTTTACAACAGGCCACATCAAACCTCTATTCTAAATTTTAAAGTGAATACTAAATTTAATAGGACAGAAGCACACAAAGTGTAGTAAAATTACAAAGTTTACGTAAATTTTGTTTATTTCTGTCACGATGATATAAAATAATCCCAAGCATTGTGATGGGATAATTTAACCACAACAAATATGTTTCAAGTAATTCCACTAGAAACAGTTGAAACAAACATTTAAGTCAGTTTTGTTTGTACGAGGGTTTAACGAGCGTTCAAAAATCTGTGGTCAAACAGACTGTGACTCTCTTTACAAACGCATGTCGTCCTTTTAATTGGTACGCTTTCACAATCCTTTCAGATATGCTGCATCTCGCTTCCACCGTACATCCATTTGTCGCAATAAATGACAAATCAAAGCTTTCCGTTCACTTTCTCTTATTTCCTTAACCCTTTTAGCGGTTTCTGGTGTACGGATTCAAGTCGTCCACTTCCACTCTTTCGTCCCACCCTTCCTGTTTCACGAAATATTTGACAAGTGGTGAAGCTACGCCATACCTTAACGGAAACACACCAGTCCACTCGACCGCAGACATTTCTGAACGCACGTTATTTTGTAACCGTAGAAATGTTAAAATTCCATTTTCAATCGGAATTGAGTTTCTCATCAATATTGTCATATCCTGTGGCTTTCCACCTTACCTACAACTATTATTTCATCGAGTCCAAAAGCAGAAGAAATAAAGCTATATCGTTATCGGGTTGTATTTTTTTTTAAACGTTCAGTTTCCGAACGACTGCGGCGCCTCAATAGAGACGATTTATCTGGAATTTAACAAAGAACTGGTACAAAGTTTGGCGAGTTATTCGATATTTTCTGTGAGCCAAAAACTATGCGATTCAGTCGTTCTGAAAGTGTGAACACGAGTATTCTTACAGAACAAAGTTTTAATTTTATTATTTTTAATGTGGAACACTTCCTCGCAACTGAAGTTCTTTTGGAACTCGGTTTGAACTCCCCAGAAATTTAAGTCTCATTAAATTGAACTATACATAATTCTGCACCCAGATACTGTCGTCCCTTTTCAGTTTCAGTTGTGCAAACGAGATTAGACAAATTACAATAAATTACGCACACAAAAAAATAAAAAAATAATAAAGCGAATGGCAGTGTTTGTCGGCGAAAGCAATTTCGGAATTGTGCGTGATGGGGCGTTACGTGTCCTGCGGAGGATAATCCCTATCGCGTCCTGGCCGGACTCCGCCTTTTCATTAACAAAAATCTCGCGGGGCAAACGCAAGTACTGCATGAATGGATGAAGTAGGTGAGGCGAATTTATTATCCTGGTCAGGAGCAGAGATACTCGCCGCATGATTTACGGGTTCGAAGAGGCGGCAAAAAAAAAACAAAACCCAGCGATCGATCGATGAAGCACCGTCGTTTTCAGGTTGTAATCGCACCTACTTCGGCGAGGCCGGCAGGACGTACGACTTGGAACTGCATCGTCCCAAAGAGGACAAGATTCCCTTCATCTGTCACCTGACCTTCACCGCTGGAGGAGGCGAATTCGGTGATCTCGTACAGGTAATTAAAAACCGAAGCGGCACACCCGACTCGTAATTTTTCTAACGTCGCGGAAGTCGAGTGTTTCGAGAGTGTATTTATTAAAAGCTCGGGAGCTTAATACGGCAGAATTTAATTAAACAATGCGCAGGTGTTGGAGAGCTCCGATTAGATTAAGTAAAGCTTTTTAATCGAATCATTTCAGTGTGGTTCTCGTAAATTTGATGGCTTTTAATTCGCTTTTGTTTCACATAACCGACTGATATTCACTTCGCTGTACGCTGCACGGCTCGTTAATAATTCAAGGCTGCGTAATTACACACGCTCACGGTGTATACGCTATGTTGTTTAGTTTGGAAGCTTATTGCATCGGGGATGGAGAGAGGGTGCGGTGCATATTAATTCACGGTTCGGAATTCTGCTCGCTTCGGGGCAAAAATACAAGACGACCGCGTCGCACACGTGTGCACGCGATCCGTACGTGTTTTGGGGTCGTCGGACGTGCATCAACCCCCTAATCGCATCTGCATTTGATGAAGTGGCGCAATGCACCAACCCCACTCGGTGGTGGAGTTTTTCGCGCGTTTTGTGGTCCTTTTTAATGCAAAATCCCGTGCATCTTCTTGGGGAGGTTCGTTTTGCAAGTCGAGGTCACCGGACTAGTTGTATGTCTGGTTGCCTACCCACGCGATAACTTTTAGTTAGTTTCCAGTCGAATTTCGCGTCGTTTTGTTCATCGTCTGCAGCTTATTCCGACGTTTAAGGGTAAAGAGTTATCCTTGAGACGCAGGCCCTCATCGGAAGTCAGTTTTCGAGAGCTCGCAAGTACGGAAATGGCTTTTGTTTATGGCCAAATGCGAACCCATCAAGTCGGATGTTCAATTCGAGTCGGCAAATTGGAGCAAATAGTTCGAGCTAATCTCGTTCTTCAAATTCCCGTCGTTATCTCATTGATATCGCCCGGAATTGTCATTCATTAATATGCATGAAACCCGGCAAACTTTCGCTATTATATGGCGTTATGGCCGCCCCTCCGCCGCCGCCGCTTAGGTGAAGTTTGAATAATGAGTCGTTATTACGACACCCGCTTAAAAATTAGCCGTTTCAGACGTGAGCCATTAATTAGATTAAAAGTTCGTCGGGGACTCCCGCTAGGTGAGCGAATTCCCTTCGCGCGCCTCTCGTTTTGGGACAGGACACGTCGGAATTCCGGACGACGGGTCCGTGGGATTTTTTTTTTTAAGGACGACCGAAATTTACGCCGAAAGGACATCGCTAGACGGCGATTTAAATGCACGACGGCGTGTTTTCGACTGCCGCAGCCGAGATTAAAATTCTCCGGAAGCGCCGCATTACATACATCCTGCACCGGTCCACCGCAGGCACGCGAATCCTGTTTGTGTCAACTTGCATCCTAGGAGTCGTCCTGGAGAGAAATGGGAATAACAGTCGTACCGTGACGGTTCTGGTCTAGAATCACGTGCATTTTCTTGTGGAGGTTCGTTTTGCAAATCAAACTGCAAGGGGCGATTGTATATCTGGTTGTCTACCCATCTAGTAACATTTTTGTTGGTGACATTCTTCCAGTTCTCAAAACCGTACATATGTTATTCGTGGCGTTTTAGCCGAAACGAACCCCATAAGAAAATACAGGAGTTTTTGGGGTGGAACTGTACTGGAGTGTTCAAAAAGTTGAAAGTAAACAATTTAGGTGAAGATGTGATCGTGTTAGTGTTAAGGGTGTTAGAAAAGTTCCGTCGTGTCCGGCCGTCCCCGCGTAATGATGCCTCGGAGTTGCACCTCGTTCGATTTATTGTTTCCGATAAAACGAATCGAACGTTGGCGATATTGGCGGCGCATCACCTCGAGCCGTCACCGGTTGGGTGTTAGAAAGCTCCATCGAACGCGTCCGCCGCGCCGTCAAAAGGAAAACTACTCTCGCGAGTCCCGAAGTCGCGAAAAAGAGGAATAATAAAAATGCGGCGCCGGTATCTCTTCGCAAATAGGAAGGAGTTCTCCTTTGTGCCGGGGCGGCGGCGTTTGATGAAATATTAAGATCGGGACGACGAACACGAAAAATTCTCTTCCTGTTCCAGCTGACGTTCGACAGTTTCACGTTGGGTAGGTTCGTGTCTTTCACTTCCGACGGTTGTCCAGACGGTGCCTTACAAATAACGGAAGCCGGCAGGCCCCAAGTAGGAGGATCGTGGTGCGGGACGTCGTGGGGCCCCGCCATCTACTACAGCGAAACCAAAAGTGTTACAATCTACGTTAATCTGTATCGCCTTTCCAAGGATCAAAACGGATACAACTTCGACTACCGCATGGAGTACAAGTTCCTCCGAAGGAAACTGGCAACTGTACGCTACGGAGGAGGTGAGTGAAATTTTCTCGCGATGTGTTGATGAGCGTCGATGAAGTTTCCGCGGTCGGATTATTATTTTTACGCGAGTAAAATGGAAGTTCGACCCGCGGAGGTGAAGTGATTGATGGTTGAGCAACAGTTGTCGAAAGAACCCTTCCGGGTGTTAAAATTCGGCATTTTCCCAACCATTGAAGTCTTTAACGACGTCGAGAGGGGTCGGATGATCTCCGATTGTCGGTGGGTTTTTTCCTCCCGCCCCCCAATAATGAAGACGTCGCCGCAACACAATAACTTCGCCGGGGATGGCCCCGTTTTGCGGCAATAAAGCGCCGGTCACAATAAGCCCACCGCCTGCGAAACAATACACTTTTTGCGGCGTCTCGACGGTGATTTATGCGTATAATTCTGTCGTGTTCGTTATAGGTCGGCCATTCCTGAACACAACGGCACCCACTGCGGAGCCCGAGCCCGAATACTACTTGGGAGATTTAATAACGGGTACATATTGTTCCCGAATTTTCAGCGACTGTGATAGGAAGCACTGCCGTCTCCAGTCCCCCAACTTCCCGGGGGTTTACCCGCGCAATTTAACCTGTTATTACGCAGTGCGACAGCACGAAATTCCGCCGGGTAAACACGCCCTGATCGTCGTGCGACAACTCAAAGGCCAACTGGTCTCCATCAGGAGCCAGGCGGCCCTCTACGGCACCGCCAGCACCCGCGAGCTCAAAGTCTGGAACGACTGCGACGACGTCCAGGACTACGTGACCGTCTACGACGGCTACACGACGCGGGATCCGGTCATCCTCAAGTTCTGCGGCGGCGGCGAGGCCGTCCCCGAGGCGGTCTCCAGCGGGCACGAGCTCCTCGTCGAGTTCTCGACGTCGCCGTACGGCACGTTCCTCTATCCGAGCCCCTCCCAGGCCCTGCACGGCTTCCAGCTGGAAGTGGAAGTATGTCGCGCGCACCGCCAAAATCTACTGACTAAAAGGAGCTTGCAGGTCAAGTTCGTCGATCAGCAGTCGCCGAGTTACGTCAAGGCGAAGCGCCAATGCGAGTTCTCCCTGAGGGGGACCAACAAGGGGGTCCTCGAGAGTCCGTTGCATTCCCTGCCGGCCAACACGACCTGTCTCTACCACCTCCAGGGCATCGACACGTCCGTCTCGCCCTCTCCCATCCCCTTCCGACCTCTGTCGTCGAGGTATCCCGACTGGAGGCACGCCGGCATGATCTTGCCGCCTCCCAGGTACCGCGTCTGGCTCTCCATCGTCAAATTCCACGCCGCCGGCTCCAGGGACCCGCAAAAACCCGACCTGGAGATGTGTCGGAGCTACCTGAACGTCTGGGACGGACAGCTGTGGTCGCCCTCCAACTGCAACGACCTGTATTGGTGAGTGCTCAACGAAGAACGCGCTCCCAGAGTTGATCTCGCGTAAAATTGTGACATTTTCTGAGTATTCTGCGTTGACAGCGCCATTCAGCGAAACTTCAAATTTTAGAGTGTTTTACCCTAGGTGATATTTTGGTAGTGATAGAGCCAGAGTTTGACGAAATGACCGCTGAAATGTCCAGATCTATCACCTATTGAAAAACTTTGGGACAGTCTTCATGGAGGAGTGCGGAAACAGAATGTTCAGAATTTGTTCACGTTTAAGGTTTTGTGTTTTTATGTTGTTGTCGGTTGAACGGTGAGCTTTGGGACGTTTTCCAAAGCTTTCGTAAAAAGTTTAGGGTTTCGACGGCAGCGCGTGTCTCCCCCTAAATCAGATCTGTTCCAGCGGTGGCAGAGATAAATCGCGAGGCATTCCCCGAACGAGTTTATCCGGAGCGTCCGTGGGCGGCAAGAAGAAGAACGTGACCCTGTTGGCGCGCTACTGCAGGGAGCACGTGCCCCGGAGCTGCGACCATTCCCTGCTGGGCAACGCCACCCGCTTCCCCAGGCCGTGCGCGCTGGCCGAGAGCTTCCTCACCTCCGGAGACAGCCTGACTTTGGAGCTACGGCTGGCGGACTCGACGGCGCTCAGGTTATTACTTTGGATAAATTGAAGCCAACTCAAACAAGGATCCCGCGTCCCGGCGCTCTTTAAACAGACGGAGGCGTTCGGACGACGCTTTCCGCTTCGCTCTCGAGTGGGGTGGCTAATTTTCCAAATCGTTTTAGTAGCGTCCGAAAAAAAACACACACGAAAGATTTCCTCCAGTCGTCCAAATTGAAACTCTGCGACCCTTCATCTCTCTTTCAGCTTAGTAGGTGTGCGGCCGAGCACTGATTGGTGTTGTGATCTTCCAGACCCGTGCAGTTCCGGGCCCTGTACGAGTTCGTCGACCTGCACCTGGACGGCGAGCCCTACGGTCCCGGTCCCTGTTCGAGGAGGTTCGTCGCCGCCGCCCAGGACGCCTCCCAGAAATTCAGGTCGCCAAGAGACATATTCCTGTACGGGAGGGGCGGGGCGAAGAACATAAGGTAAGACGCGATCCTCTCCCGCCATAAATCACCCGGAACCGGACCGACGGATGTTTGCAGTTGCGTGTACCGCTTCGAGGCGCAGAAAGACGAACGGATCAAGATAGCGATAACGCAGCTGACGATGAAGAATCGCGACTGCAGGACGAGGTTGAGCAAGGACACCGACAGGCTGGAATGCGCGGGGAACACGACGGCGACGGTGCGTATATTCGAGATTCCGTGGGCCGACGTACCGGGAGTTCCCAAGGACTGCCTCTGCTCGGTCGACAAGGACAAACTGATGCCGTTCACTTACGTTTCCACGTCGAACGTGGTCGAATTGAGATTCGACGTGACCGGCATGAACGCCTCCGACGATTTCACCACTCTG
The DNA here is from genome assembly GCF_963966145.1 of Tenebrio molitor. NCBI lineage: Eukaryota > Metazoa > Arthropoda > Insecta > Coleoptera > Tenebrionidae > Tenebrio > Tenebrio molitor. Next base: position 27,802,600 of record NC_091048.1, on the reverse strand, counting down.
TCCTTCGAGGGCACGTGGAAGCTGATACAGACTCCGGTCTGTCCCAGCAGCTTGCGCATGCAAGGACCCAGCGGGGAAGTGGCTTTCACCTATCCCAACAAGTCGCCCAGGGAGGTGAGCATCGAAATAAATTATCTTTGGGAAATCGTTTATCAAACGGTCTGGGGTGCGACAAGGGTCGATCCTGGACACAAATCCATTCGGTACTAGCTTTTGTCGGCGGATCTGCTCGCGTGCATTAACCCTTTCGAGGCGACCGTGGTACGTATACCACACATTAAGAACTTAAAACAATGAAAAATTAAGAAATTACAACAAATCCAAGAATTGGATTCGACTTGTGACGTTTAGGATTACAAGGTAAAAAATTGACGAAACAGAAGTAAGAGAGGCGAGCTCACTACACCACACATTTTTTCTAAAAAATGCATTGCGTAAGTAGCGTAAAAAAATCGAAGGTTAAATTAGTAAATTAGAGATAATTAATAAGCATTAGTAATTGGAGTACTTGGGCGTTATCGCGGTGAGTAAAGTGTCGCGGTGGGGCGGCTGCGGCTGATGATAACAATAAAAATAATAATAACGAGAGCCCTCTCGGCGGCGGCGAACCGTTCCCCGGTCCCGATGTCGCCTCGTCCGCCCCGAACAGATAGAAATCGTCGAAAAACTTCTCAATTAACCCTCGAATTCCATTAGAATCGAGTGAAAGTTTTTTTATCAGCGGCGAACCTCACCGGGACGGAAACGGATGGGGGAGCGTTCGTCGTTTTTGCATTCGGATTTAATCTGTTCCATTTTGGGCGAACGATTCGTTCGTCGCGAACATCATTTCCTGAATTTCCAGACCAACTGCGAGAACAGCCCTCGCGTGATAATTCCATCGGCGAACAAGTACCTCTACGTGAAGATCGGCGGCGTGATAATGAAACACTCGAGTCGTCTGGGCGACGGCGGCTCCAGGAGCGTTTCCCCGGCGAGATGCGGCACCGCCAACAGGATCAAGGTGCACACGGCGCTCTACTCGGCCCTCATATGCCCCTACAGCACCGCCTCCCGCAACAACCTCGCCGAGGTGTTCTCCGAGGGGTGGCGCACGGGGAACGTCGACGGACACTCGGTGGGGAACATGGCGCTCGACAAGATAGAGATCGACCGGTTGGGGAAGGACCTGCCCAGATCGATAGTGGTGGAGTTCATCGGCAAGGAGGAAGGAGCGTACTCGGTGATGTGGCTCGAGCTGGCCAGAAGGTAGTTTCTCGTTTGTTCCCCGATCGTTTCCTCTTGGAATCTCCCCTCAGGCGAGACGTCCCCCCCAACGGGATGGGGCTGTTCCTGCTGAAGCCCGACGAGTGTCAGTACCGATGTCCCGAACTGGACGCCTGCATCAACTCCACGGTGTGGTGCGACGGCATCGAGGACTGTCCCTCGGGCATCGACGAAGCGTTGACCCACTGCTCGATGATCCTGCAGCTGCCCCCGCTCTACCTGTTCCTGGGGGCGTGCGGCATCCTCGTGTCGAGCTTCGCGACTTGCACGGCCGTCTGGAGGACCTGCAGGCGGAGGCCCCGCTCGATACTCCAGACCCGATTGAAGAGCCTCTCGTCGGACACCGCCATCATCGACGAGAAGGGCGTGATCTGCTGACACAGCGACAATTCTGTGCGTTACGTCGAGGTCGACAGGGTGACGACAGTGTGACGGTCACAAGTCGGAACCGACGTAACGCGCAGAATTGCCACCGAACAGACTTTTATACATTTCGTAATCTAGAAACGGACCAAGTAAATAAAAAAGCGAATTTCTTAGCGTTGTGATTTTGATAGGCGTACCTGTTAGAGGATGAGAATCTTAGGGCTTTCGAATTTCGAGCGGTCTCGTGGCGCACGAACCATAGTTTTTTTATCATGAGCATTCGTTAAAGACACACACTATTTCGAAGTTATTTTGATGGTGGAACGGGCGAAATGTACATAGTTTGGGTAGGCTGGGGGGCTTCCCCGCCGCCACCTTGGCACTGTACTCGGCGTACAATGACTGATCACACGTTTTGTACATAACTAGACGAATCAAAAGAGTAGCATTCCACAGTCCGTAGGTAAGAGGCGGGCCGCGGTTACACCGCACGAATCCTTCGATTTTTCATCCCTCGCGCCAGTGCCAAGCTTCTACTTTCGCGGAACAACCGCCGAACGCATCAATATTAAAAGCGGCGCGCGGAATTCCGAGATCGCAACCCTTCACGCGGCGGAACCCGGAAGGAGGTCGCCGGCAACTCCGGTGTAACCGTGGTAACGCCCGAGATATTTTCAGCCGAAAATAATTACGAAAATGCATATCAAATATGCTGACGATGCTTAAAGTTACACTGCCATAGCTGTGGCGCCGCGTCATTTTGTTGGTTTGGTCGATTCGGCGATCGCACAAGCTAACAAAATTCATATCAAAATTTTTACACCAAAGATATGTCTGTCAGTTCGTTTATCATTCGAGCCGTCGTTATTACTACAAGTTCAGTTCGTCTTGTACAATTCGTTAGGAAATTTATCCCGTAGACTTGTTGACCTGTAGACAAAAATTCTAGCTGACACGTTTTTCACTGTACATAACTCCCATTATAAGAGAACATTTTGAATACGTATATGGAGCTATTTTAAGTGGTAGCACAAGTTGGTCAGGTGAACTGACAATAACGTAGCAGAATTTAAGTAACAATAAACCTATGACTAGACAATTTTGTTACAGAGTAAGAAGAGAAAGTTATATTGCGAGCGTGTTGTGACTGTTACATAAATCTACGATATAGAAAAATAAACTATTTTAAAAAAGCACAACAGCTAATTCTTTCCTCCAACTCCGACTTCCTTCCAAATTCAAATTTCTCTCGACAACAACAATATTTAAATTAGGCAACGCTATTTTTTAGATAAATTCTCGTCTCAATCGCCAATACACCAAACTTCACTTTTTTTTAAATCACTTACTTTCATTTTGTCAATGTTAAAAAAGTGTAAATACTGTCAACACTCGTCAAAATCTCGTTTGCAACGAGTCTATGAAGCATAGATCTATGAACGTTGGGCGCCGACTTTTCCTGCCACAAACCGCCTCGTGAAACGTGACGTTGTCATGGCAACGCTACTCGACGCTGCATTCCATTGATGCAGGATACGCGATCGACAGCTCAGAGCTGGCCGCCCACTCCAAAGAGGAGAATGAATAATATGAAACATACAATACGTGTATATTATTGACATAAAATAAATAAATCAACCAATCTTTAATAAAAAAATTTAACACATTTAAAAGAATACATTTTCCTTTATAAATTTCTGGGAGGGCGCCGCCCCACGAGCCGCCACTGACAACAATGATCAAGAAACCTTGACGGTCCGAGAAGCCAAGACCAAGACGAACAACGCTGCGCGTTTCCGCCAATCTAGTACAGCGAACTGACCAACAGAGCGCGACTCACGACAATAATCTCACTTGAAAACTGGTTTTGAATCATCATATCGCACTAAAAATAGGTTGGCAGTGCGCAAGCGCTTCCGTTCGTTCTTTTCTTCTTTTTGTGCGGTTGCTGCAATCGTGCGGTTGTTCGTCGGGTTCGCGGCATCAAAAAACGAAGATCTAATTAAAGATGGTTGGCACTGTAAGTATCCGCTTTGGCGCCGCCTCCGTCGACTAATCGGTCTGCCGTAGCCGACGGTCTACCCCGCGTCCGACTTCGACCCCGAGGCGGACGCCGCCGCTCTGAAAAAAGCCTTCAAGGGGCTGGGATCGGACGAGGATGCCATCATCGAGATCCTGACGAACCGGAACAACTCTCAGCGGCAACAAATCGCAGCCCAGTTCAAAACGATGTACGGCAAAGTAAGTAGGATGTTTTGAACCGACGGGCTTATCGGGCGTCGTGACCGGCCGCAGGACCTGATCAAGGAGCTGAAGAGCGAGCTGCGGGGCAACTTCGAGGACGTGATCGTGGCGCTGATGACGGAACCCATCGAGTTCCAGGCCAAGCAGCTGCACAAGGCCATCAGCGGGTTGGGCACCGACGAGGCCACAATCGTCGAGATCCTGAGCATCCACGACAACGACACCGTGGTCAGGATAGCGCAGGAGTACGAAGGACGTGAGTAGGTCGCGCGGTGGCGTCTCTTTGCTCATCTCTTTTCAGTGTACCAGCGGTCCCTCGAGAGCGACATCAAGGGCGACACCTCCGGCACCGTCAAGCGCCTGTTGGTTTCGCTGTCGACGGTGAGTCCCGCGCGGTTTGCTTCTCCCGTCTGCACGGTCACTTGCAGGGTCACCGCGACGAGTCCGAGACGGTCGACCCGGAGAAGGCCTTCGCGGACGCCCAGACCCTGCTGCGGGCCGGAGAGCTCATCCAGGGCACCGACGAGTCGGCCTTCAACGAGGTGCTCTGCCAGAGGAACCGCTCCCAGATCAGGGCCATCTTCGCCGAGTACGAGAACATCACGGGACACCCGTTCGAGACGGCGGTGGAGAACGAGTTCTCGCTCACCTCCAAGGAGTCGCTCCTGGCGCTTGTGCACTCGATACGCGACAGGACGGAGTACCTGGCCGTGAGATTGCACGACAGCATGGCCGGGATCGGCACCGACGATCGGACCCTCATCAGGATAGTCGTGGGTAGGTCGGAGATCGACCTGGAGGACATCAAGGAGGCTTTTCGGCTGAAGTACGACAAAACCCTGGCCGAATTCATCGAAGGCGACTGCTCCGGCGATTACAAAAAGTCTCTCCTTTCAGTGATCGCCTGAGAGGAATCGTGCCAAAATTGTTATACTTTGGATGTTTCCAAACTTGTTTCTCAAACCACCGGGAAATCTACAGTATTGATTACGTAAATAAATAATAAATTACCGATTGTACGAATGTGTTACTTGGACATCCTCAAATTTAAAAAAAAATCAAGGTCTCGGAGCGCCCCCCAACTCAAATAAACGCGCAACATTCATACAATTCATTTTATTGCTCTTTATCTGACTCTGACTTATTACTCAGAAGATAAAAACAAATGACCTTGCGGTTGCTGTTGTGGAGATAAGAAGCGAGGCGATTGCTTGACACAATTGCATTCCAGCGGCGACTAGAAATTGTTTGGGAATTTAATAACAAAGAAGACGAAACCATTAAAATTACATTTATTTTGGTTGGTATTGTACCCTAAATCGGGGAAGTACACTTGCGCAACAATTCAGTCACGCTTCCGGTTGCTGTTGACAATAAAAATATTTTTCTCTGGTTCAGTTTACACTTAAATTTCCTGTTTCGGAAAAAAATTCCAAGAAAAGTACAAGCTTAAGGGGCGGCGGAGCGAGAGGCTCCGTTGAAAAGGAACGTTACTTTCTCCCCGCGCCGACGAGCATCCTCGAATGGATATGGATGACGAGGTGGAAATGTGACCAGAAGTCGATAGAAAAAAAAATCGTATAATAAAAATAATTTGTAACTTAATAGGGATTTTATTTTTAGGGTTGGCAGCGTAACAGACATTTAATATGGCCCAAACTGTACAGTGTACATGACTGACGCTGTGACTGTGACGTCATCCTATTATTCACATACAAAAAAATTAATTGTTTCTTTTTTCGTAAAGTTAAAGTGATAAGATAACGCCTTAAACAAAGACTATAAATCGTGAGTTCGAATGCATTATTGTTTTTACCTTCGTTAGCACGAATAAAATTTCCCAAGTAAATATTTTTATTTGTTAGAACATAACCTCAATTGTAAAGTCGATACACACGACAAGTTGTTATTCATATAACTATTCTGATTCCTGATAACAAAATGCGTGAGAGATGTGCGGTGCTAGACTGTAAAACCGGTTCAGATTGCGGTAATGAGCGAGTCACTCTGTTTCCGATTCCGAAGAACAAGTTGGTAATTTGGCAAAAAGCACTGCCTTATATAGACAAAAAACTGACCCACCGCGACGTCATCTGTGAGAAACACTTTCGCAAAAGCGACATAATCAGAGACATGAAAACGCGCGACGTAAGTTTGTGAAGATGTAAGTTTTGTTTAATCAGTGTTGTGTTGCAGCCCGGTCTGAAGAAGCCTAAATTGGCACCTGGCGCAGTTCCTTCCGTTTTCCGTGGTTCCAAGAACAAGCCGGTGACACCTCGCGGCAAGAAATTAGAAGAAAAGATAATTGAACAAGTCAGCAAGAAGACACCGGTGTCGAAGACGCAACTCAAAGCAGTCAACACAGAAACTTTTTTAGTAAGTACTGTACTGGTGAGTCATCAGTGCACTGAAAAGTTTTAGGATCCGGCCGTCCGAAAAAACTTCAACAAAAAAATACAAGAACTGAGATTGAAGCGCAAGTCTGGCAAAACCTTCTCCAAGAAAGAATATGATGAGTTGGTATCGAAGGCGAGGAAATCACCTAAGAACTGCCAGTACGATGTGGTCAGCGATCAGGGTGCGACGAGATTGGTGGACAAGAAGGCAAAGAGTAAATTCTACGCCCACGACGGCGAACTCTTCGATCTGTTCCACCACGTCCACGTCGACTTGAAACACGCCGACGGCCCGAAAATTCAAAAAGAACTGAACAAGAAATACAAAAACATCGCTTACGGCGATATCTGCGCGTTCGTAAATCTGTGTCCCACGTGTTCAGGGGGGGCAAAAAAGAACACCGACGAGGACGAGCAAACGCAAAATGGGAGCAACAGCGTTGGGACGCCTCTTCAAGTGAACAAACGAAAATCGAAAAGCGACAAAAACAAATCTGGTCTCTGTAAAAACTGCGACAAAAAAGCTATACCTCAATTCGCACTCTGTCCTGGTTGTAAGTTGAAAGCTGACGTTGATCCTTCTCTGGACCAGTTGTGTTTGTACTTAACCAACGACCGTTCGAGCAGGGTAGATTTACGACGGTTTGTATTTTTGTGATCTCACAGACAACTGTTGCAGTCGGTAGGCGCGAAACTAAACTTCCAGACACTGCTGCAACGAGAAAGGGCAATGTTCAAAATGAGCCCCTTTTTGTCCAAAGAGAAATATGACGAACTGTTGGCTCAAGTGAAGGAAGCGAAGGCCGCCACGGATAAAAAGCAGTTTCAACTGTTATTGAAAAACCACGACACGGTCGAACTCGAAGGTGTCACTCGACTGATAAGACCCACTCTACGAGGATACATCTTCAAGTATTACCTCCACCTCGACGAGTTATACGACATTTTGCAGTACACTCATCTCCAGCTGGAACACGGTTCTTGGCAGAAAATATTCTCGGCGTTCAAGAAAGTCTTTGTAAACGTCACTTTCAGGGACATCGTCACCTACCTGAGCCTGTGCGAAACGTGCTCAAAGAACTGGACCAATCAGTCTTCGCCGACTAAGTAGGCAATGCTCTGTCCACTGAAAAAGCACTCTACAAAGCGTTTTAGTTTGGACGGCAAGTGCTTTCTTTTACATGGGGGATGTTTACACACGCGACAGCAGCGAATGTTGTAATCCCACTTGTACAGAAATGCTTTTCGCACAAGTTGCGTATATTTTTTTCGCCGTCATTTTATGTGTTAAGTAACATTATTAAAAAAAAAAACGACCTTCAATATGTAAATCGGATGGCGTTAATTGTCAATTGCGTAATTCTGGTGACCAACTGAAAGTAAAAAAAATGTCACCAAGTCGAATTGTGCTCATTTAGGGCCAGTTTACACAAGTGAAATTAAGCTAATCAAACGTGAGATTAACTGAACACGTGATCAGACTGAACCAATCGAGTTTCGGATTCGCATTCGATTTAAATATTTAATTCTCTTTCAATAAACTGGCCCTTAGAGTTGTTTTGTAACTAGGATTAAGTAAATTAAACAAAACTCGATTATGTGTAGATGTACTACAGTGTCAAATAAAGTTCTCTGAAATGAAATGCATAGTTTTATTTTGCATCACAAAAAAAATAAATACGTAAATGCTCACATTACGAGCATAATATTAATTAAAAAACAACTTTTTCCCAGAGATCGTGTGATGTAAATTGCGTTTTTGGGGTAAACTGAAACTCTCTCAAAGCGTGTCAAATAACAAAACAGTCAATGAGAGCACATGTAAACAACTTTTATTCGCATTCATTATTGCAATATGCCTATTTTTAACCTGCAGGAGGTTGCCTGAAAAGGGTTCTTCTTGGTTGGAAAGTGACCACTTGCATCTCTTGGTAGGAAAGTGACATTCCTGTCAATTCTCGAAAACGTCAATGTTAAATGTTGGTTCAAAGTATACATTTTGATTATTTTCAGATTCTAAATGGGATATGTTGTTGTCAAACGAATAGAGAAACACATATTCAAATTTTCACCCGAATAACAGCAATATTTTTTGTTCAATTTGTCAAATATAACCTCAAATTAAAAAACTATTCAATGTAATATTGTCATGCCTACTTGAGAATTTCTTTTCCAATAAAAACCCATATGATGATATGATAATAATAATAATATGATGTACAGTTAATTTCAAAATTATCGAGTACACCTCAAAAATCAAGAAGTCGATTTAATACAGTTTTTTCCACATGTAAAGATGCCTTTTTGAAATTTGAATGTCATATTTTTTATATAGGTTAGGTAAGTTTGACAACATAAAATCTCGTTGATATTTTAGAACACCATAATAGTGTCTGTTTTATCCTCTGCACGGTGCTCTTGGCGATGTTATAATAGTGGGCTACCCTCCGGATCGACCACCTTTCTTCTAATTTGGAAAGAATGAGCACTTTCGCGTTTTCCGTTAGATTAGATATTTTGTTTGTCAAAATTGACATTGATCATTGACAAAAAATGTAAGTGCATTTTACACTGTAGAAAATTAGGTGTACTCTATAATTTTGAAATTAACTGTACAGTAATGAACTCTGGAAGTTTTCTGCGTTGATGCCACCTAAAAATCCTTCACATTTGGATTACATTTTTTTCATTTATGCTACATTAACTTTTAATTTTTTTGTTCGCGATTCATTCCAGCAACGTCAACTGATTATGATTAATATTTCCTCGACAATAGAAAATACAACGAATCACTGTTTCAAATCATTGTTAAACTTGGCAAACATTAAAAAAAATCATTTAATGAGGACATAAAATGCGAAAACAGCGTCACCGCCGTTCCGATTATTTTATTTTCGTAACAACAGGAGGTGAAACTTTAAATTGTTGTGTTATTTTCGCAATAATCTAATCGCGAATTTTCCTATTCAATTTTTTACGCTGCCGTTGCACCAAACAACAAAAAAATAAAATTAACCGAGGGTAAAAAACGCGCACCCATTTGTACGGCCACGATATTTGCATAATTGCTTTCTGGGGACGTGTCTCAACGATAAATTAGACGTTTGTTCGTCCAGTTCTCGTTAATATTTCATTGGCCGCTAAAAAACACTCAAATACTTCCGGACGATAAGACAAGTGCGCCTACACGAGATTTCCTTTAAAACACTCCAGTTGCAATTTCTTGTTATCGACAGTCACTCGTCGATAGGAAACAACAAAACCTTCTTATCGCCGGTGTCATCGATTGCGTGCGAACTAGGTGAGCTCCATTTAAAAAATTAATTAGATAAGGACTGCTCCCTGCAAGCGGTCTTGCATACTTTTTTCTTCCTCCTTGCAACGGAAAAATGCAAGTGTCGAGTGCACTCTCGTGCCCCTGGCGCCGCGCTTTCCACCGCTCGGAAAAAGAAATACAGAAAGTGCCATCATCATCATGGGTTATCAATTTTACAGATTTAGTAGCGATCGATGACAATAAATTGTTGCGTAACAATGCGAGAATCCTTATTTTGACAGAAGTGACCTCGTACGTTTTTCAAGGTAACGCGATCCATAGATACGAAACGAGAAAAACAAGAACAATTACCCATCGCGCCTGGATGACAAAACTTTCGCTGGGCTTAATCACGTGATCGAATGACCTTGTTTACCACTGTCAACTCAACGAGCAGTTTGACGTAAGCGGTCGTCGAAGAAGCGCCCGTTAGTCACCATCCAGTGGGAAATTCTTGTTACTCAGTGATTAAAAACATCAACAAGAACACATTATAAAGGTAGGGATTGTGTAAGTTGGCCCTAATTCTGCGGACGTGGCACCGACTGATAGGTTAATTCGACGAGTTAAATAAGAGCAAAGATACCGGTAGAGAAAACAGGCAGTCGCCACGATCGGTTTCAATAATACAGTAATTGTTTCGTCTGGTTTCAGGTCAACATGAGCTACCCAGGTTACCCTCCTTATCAACAGGTATGTTAATTGCGGCTCGGTTGTGGTAAATCGGGGCTTGCTGATAAACGACCTGCATTAGTGTAACAGTCGGTGGAAGTTTTTCATAAGTGGGTCATCAACCCCTCGACCCCACCCCGACGCTTTAAAATCCCTCAGATGTTGTCCAAGTAACATTACTAACGTTAACAATGTGACGTCAGTGTTGCTGTTGTAAAAAAATCACTTTCACCGCCTGCTTGACGCCAAAACTGACGAAAAAACATCGACGTGACTATTGATTTTTGCTAGGGTTCGAACTCTTCTCCATATCCGCAACATCCGGACCCGTCGCGTCCACCCAACTCCGGAGCGCCCTATCCCCAGAGTTCCGCTCCTTACGCCCAGCAGGGCGGCGTTTTCCCCCCCAGCGTGGGCTACAATTATGGCTCGCCGATGTACATGCCGCAGCCGTTCGCGGGGTACCCGCAAGCGGGCGGCGGCGCCCCTTATCCTTCCGGGGGTTCGCCCTATCCGGCGGGGGGCTCCCCCTATCCATCTGGAGGTTCCCCTTATCCTGCCGGTGGTTCCTCTCATGCCTCCGGCGGATCTCCCTATCCTCCCGGTGGTGCCTCCGGCGGTTCTCCCTATCCTCCCGGTGGTGCCTCCGGCGGCTCCCCCTATCCTTCCGGCGGCTCCCCCTATCCTTCCGGTGGTTCCCGCCCTCCCAGCGGTTCCCCCTACCCGTCCGGTACTCCCTCCTACCCCCAGTCGGCACCGTACCAAGGACAACAGAGTAGTTATACCCGTGGACACGCCTCACCTAACTATTCACCCTCCCCTAACTACGGACAACACGCAGCACCCAAGGTAGAGAGTCGAAGTACTCAATTAACCCCTCGTATTGATTTCCGAATTGCAGAGGTCGCCAACAGTGGTACCTGCCCATCCGTTCAACCCGCGCGATGACGCCGAAGTACTTCGCAAAGCGATGAAAGGATTCGGTACTGACGAAAAGGCGATCATCAACGTGCTGGCCAGACGTACCAACGCCCAAAGACTCGAGATCGAAGTCCAATTCAAGACCCTGTACGGCAAGGATCTGATCAAAGACCTGAAGAGCGAACTGACCGGAAACTTCGAGAACCTCGTCGTGGCGATGATGACTCCACTTCCCCAGTTCTACGCGAGGGAGATGCACGACGCCATCAGCGGTCTGGGCACCGACGAAGACGTCCTCATCGAGGTGATGTGCACGCTGAGCAACGCCGAGATCCGCACGATTGCACAGGCCTACCATAAGAGTATAAACGCGCCAGCGTTACATGACTCGGTACTGAACGTTTTCTTCCAGCGTACTACCAGAACCTAGAGAACGACCTGAGAGGCGACACCGGCGGCCACTTCAAGCGCTTGATGGTGTCGCTGTGCAGCGCGGGGCGCGACGAGTCCATGATGACCAACCCCCAGGCGGCCACCGCCGACGCCCAGGCGCTCCTCAGAGCCGGAGAACTCCAATTCGGCACAGACGAGTCGACATTCAACATGATCCTCTGCCAGAGGAACCACGCCCAGTTGCGCATGATCTTCGAAGAGTACCAGCGCCTCACCGGACACGACATCGAAAAGGCGATCAAGAGCGAGTTCTCGGGGGACATCGAGGAAGGGCTGTTGGCGGTGGTGCGCTCCATCAAGAACCAGTCGGCGTTCTTCGCCAAGCGCCTGAACAAGAGCATGAAGGGGATGGGGACCAACGACCGCGACTTGATCAGACTGGTGGTGACGAGGAGCGAGATCGACATGGGGGACATCAAGAGAGAGTACGCTGCCAAATATGGAGAGTCTCTGGCGGACGCCATCAAGGTAAGCAATTTCCGTCGAGCTGACGTTATAGTCCAATGCACTTGTTTTTGTTGCAGGGTGATTGTTCCGGAGACTACAAGAAATGTCTTCTGGCTCTGATCGGCGAATCGTAACTTGTCGTGTCAAATTTCAAATATTTAACAATCTTGTGAACACATGCTCGAAGTGTATTTATCTACTAGATTTTTAATACTGTTGTCCTGTTTCTACGAGATCAAATATCTCTATTCTTTGAAACAGTTTATTGAATTATTGACGTATATAGATGTACTAATTGGATGACACATTTTAGCGGTGCCAAGTGTACAAACCATCAAGTGCAAATAAAATGTTTTCAACTCATTCCGTCGCTTTGTCATTCCTAATCGCTTGAATTGACGCAAAACAAATCAATCGACCAAAATTAATTCGACTGTGACACGTCACGCCGATTCCAGCAGATGGCGTCTCTTTTCCACAAACACGTGATTAAAATTATAAACAAAGCGGGCGTGGCATCCTGGCATCGCGAAATCCTGCGTTGTTTTCTGTCAAATAGTGTGACAGTTCACGAAGTGATGTTTGTTGATTATATCTGATCGTAAGTTTTGTGGGAGATAAACGTCAACATCATATACAGCGTGACTGAAAAAAGTGACTCAACATCTCCAGAAATAGATTTGTACGCATCGGAAACAAAATTGTAACAGCTGTTTATGGCTGATGCTTTGTTTACGTATGTTAAGGATTTTTTTTACGTCTGGTGGTAAAAAATTATTCCAATGACAAATCTGGCTGGACCTTGCGCAACTTTCGCGACCACAATACCGTCTGAATAATCAATTAGTCATCGATTGCGTTTACAATTTTAAGTACGTAAAAACAAGGTTATAAGACCGATCTTATCTCTCAGTAGCAGTCCAACTGTCGACGCTTAACGTAAACTTATTTTTTTTTGTGTTATTTAATCAAGTAATAACGAAAACTAGTGCAGAGGTAAGATTACTCACTTTTGTGAATTTCGGAACAAAAATCGGCATCCACTCTGCGACTTGTGGAACACCTGTAAATAAGAATTTCTTGTGTCAGATCAAACAAAAATATCTTGGGTTCGAGTGTACAAGACACAAAATCTCATCTAATAATATTTAATTTGGGCAAACATCTCAATACGTTACTACAAATTTGTTTGTCGTGCAATAATTTTGTCTCCTTTTAGATCAATATGAATCAATCTGGCTATCCTTACCCTCAGGTATGTTACCCTATTTACTAATCTAGAAAAATATTTTGCTACCGATAACACGTACAAAAGCTTAAATAGCTTTACAGATAAGTTAAAAAGTACACATTATATAAAAAGCGGAGTGCGTTCGAATATTGTGGAACAATTATTTTAACGAGAACTGTTTCACAATTTTTTTTAATGAAAACGGGTCATCGGATGGCGCCAAACGAAACAAATAACATTCGAGAGCTTGTCACAACCGAAAACCTGTGTTTTGTTAGGGTCCCAACTCTCGCTCTGCTCCATACCAGTCTCGTCCCCCCAACACTGGAGCACCTTACCCTCCCAATCCCGCGCCCTACCCCCCGCAAGGTGGCGTCTTCGCACCCAGTTTGGGTTTCAATGTCGGCTCTCCCATGTACATGCCCCAACCCTATGCCGGAGTGGGCTACCCCTCGTCCACAAGCGGAGGATCGTACATGTCAAGTTCGCCCTACCCCTCAGCGAAACCGGCTTACCCCCCATCGCAACCCGCCTACCCTCCATCACAACCGGGCTACCTTCCATCGCAACCAGCTTACCCCCCATCGCAACCAGCTTACTCCTCATCTCAGTCGCTTTACTCTTCGTCTCGATCATCCTACCCCTCGACGCAACGACCTTCCTCCTTCAGTCACGCCCCTCCATCGTCGTCCCCCTACCGTCAATCGTCTTCGTCTTATCCTGGTCAGCAATCGTCTCATGGTCAACCCTACCCTCATTCTTACGGACCCGGTGGTGGACACCCCAGAGGAGTCAAGGTACTGTACCTCTCTCCTCTGGGATTGGCTGAATGAATCGCTGATTGCAGAGCTCCCCGACTGTGGTACCGGTGCAAGGGTTCAACCCACGCCAAGATGCGGAAGTCTTGAGGAAGGCCATGAAAGGCTTCGGAACCGACGAGAAGACCATCATCAACGTCCTCACCAAACGTTCGAACGCCCAACGTTTGGAGATCGCCGTTCAATTCAAGACCCTCTATGGCAAGGACCTGATCAAAGAGCTGAAGAGCGAGCTGAGCGGAAACTTCGAGAACACGATCGTGGCGTTGATGACGCCGCTACCCCAGTTCTACGCCAAAGAGTTGCACGATGCCATCAGCGGTCTGGGCACCGACGAAGACGTCCTCATCGAGGTGATGTGCACCTTGACGAACGCGGAAATCTACATCATCAGAGAAGCGTACGAGAAGAGTAAGACTCGACACCGCCAAAACTGACCCAAAAATCTATTTCACAACTCGTAGCGTACCACCGAAACCTTGAAAGCGACCTGAAAGGCGACACCAGCGGCCACTTCAAACGCTTGATGGTGGCGCTGTGCAGCGCGGGACGCGACGAAAGCATGGTCACGGATCAGCAGAAAGCGGCAGCTGACGCCCAAGCCCTCTACAACGCCGGAGAGAAAATCTGGGGCACCGATGAGTCCGTCTTCAACATGGTCCTCTGCCAGCGCAACTACGCCCAACTTGGACTTGTCTTTCAAGAGTACCAACGTATCACCGGCCACGACCTCGAAAAGGCAATCAAGAGCGAGTTTTCGGGCGACATCCAAGAGGGACTCTTGTCCGTTGTGCGGGCCATCAAGAATAAACAAGCGTTCTTCGCCAAGAGACTGTACAAGAGCATGAAGGGTTTGGGAACGAACGATCGCGACTTGATCAGACTAGTGGTGACGAGGTGCGAGATCGACATGGGCGAGATCAAGAAGGAGTACAAAGCCAACCACAAAGAGTCTTTGGCCGATGCTATCAAGGTGAGTTGAGCGATGCGGTGTCCACCTCTTGCAACTCACTCTTCTTTCAGGGTGACTGCTCCGGCGACTACAAGAAATGTCTTCTGGCCCTGATCGGCGAATCGTAACTTGTGACTTGTGTCAAATGTAAAATATTTAACAATCTTATCAAGTGTATTTATGTAATAGATTTTTAATACTGTTGACCTCTTTCTACGAAATATTCTTTGTTACAATTTACTGAATTACTGACGCATATAGACGTACTATTTTGTGTCATGACGATGTCACTTATTGGATGACGCATTCTAGCGGTGCTTGACATCTATCAAGTGTACAAACCATCAAGTGCAAATAAATTTTTTTCAAATAATTCCGTCGTTTTGTCTTTCCCTTTAGCCTGAATTGACGCAAAATAAAACAAATACATGATCAAAATTTTAATCAAATTTTAAAATAAACATTTCTTACATATTCATTTTTTTAATGAATATTTTTGTTAACATTTTTCTAAACCCTAATTCGACACTTCGCTCATCAGTTGAAACGAAAGAGTGAGTGAAAAATTTTTTGTGTGATAAAAACAACAATTTTTGTGAAAAAAAACGACCGTACTAATACCAACAGTTTTCACTGATTTTCATTCGAGATTTTAATCGAATAATTTATTTTTTTTTTTGCATATTTTATCGTAATGAAAGTGGGACTTTTTTACACGCAAATTCGTAATGAAAGTAGCACCTTTTTACACGAAAAATCGTAGTGAAAGTAGTACGTTTTTGCATCATTTTATTCCATCTCCTTGGAGATGATTGTCAAAGCATACCTATTTTTTTTTTTTTTTGTAATTTTTCATAAATCCTTTTAAACCAAATTACTCAACTTTTTTCGATATGCAAAAAAATAGTGTGTACAACATGTTATGAAAGTCTCTTTTTTTCACTTATTTGCTACGCCCTCGTTAATCAATCTGCAAATTGGTTAAAAAAGTATGACTTTCATAACTAGTTGTACAAATAACTATTTCCGTGCTTTGTTATCAATGCATGTGTAAACAGATGAGGGGGTATGAATTTTAGGGTTCAAATAATATTTAATTTTAACTCTCTTTTGAAGAATTTGCGGAAAAAATGATGTATAAAAAAATGTTTACATGTTACACCCGGTACAGTGACGTTTGTTGATTATATCTGATCGGGGGATTTTTTCGAAATAAACGTCAAAGCATCATATACAGAGTGACTGAACAAAACGACTCAGCATTTCCAGAAATAGATTTGTACGCATCGGAAACAAAATTGTAACAGCTGTTATGGCTGATGCTTTATTTATTTTTTAAGGATCTTGCTTTACCTCTTGTGATAAAAAAATGTTGCAATGAAAATCTGGCTGGACCTCGCGCAAATTTTAGCGAACACAATATCGTCTGAATCCTGAATCATCGATTCGTTATCGATTGCGCTTACAATTTTAAGAGGTTATGAGACCGCTTTTATCTCTCAGTACTAGTCTAACTGTTGATATTTAACGTAAACTTATTTATTTTGGTCTAACGCTAACAAAAACTAGTGCAGAGGTAAGATTACTCACTTTCGTCAATTTCGAAATAAAAATCGAGATCCACTTTTGCGACTGTAAATAAGAATTTCTTTTGTCAAACCAAACAAAAATATCTTCGGTTCCAGCAACATCGTCTAATTATATTTAATTTGATCAAACATCTCAACACGTTACTACAAATTTGTTTGTCGTCCAATAATTTTGTCTCTTTTTAGATCAATATGAGTCAATCTGGCTATCCTTACCCTCAGGTATGTTATCCTATTTACAAATCTTCAAAAATATTTTACTACCGATAACACGTAACAAACGCGCATCGCTCAAGTGGTTTTACAGATAAGTTAAAAAATACAAATTATAGGTAGGTATAACATTGGAGTGCGTTGTTTAACGTAATAATACAACACCTGTTCAAAAACTGTGCAATAATTATTTTAACGAGAACTGTTTCACAATTTTTTTAATGAAAACGAGCAACCAAATTGCGCCAGACAAATAACATTCGATAATTTATCACAAGCGGAAACCTGTGTTTTGTTAGGGTACCAACTCTGGTTCTACTCCGCACCAGTCTTGTCCCCCCCACAGTGGAGCACCTTACCCTACGAATCCGACGCCTTACCCCATCCACGGTAGCGTCTTCACGCCCAATTTGGGCTTCAATGTCGCCATGCAGTTGCCTCAACCCTATGCCGGGATGGGCTACCCCTCGTCCGCGAGAGGAGGATCATACATGTCAAGTTTGCCCTACCCCTCAGCACAACAGGGCTACCCCCCATCGCAACCGGCCCATCCTCCATCGCAACCGCCCTATCCTTCATCTCAACCGGCCTACCCGCCATCACAACCGGCCTACCCCCCATCCCAACCGGCCTACCTCCCATCTCAAACGCCCTACCCCTCGACGCAACCACCTTCCTCCATCAGTCACGCCCCCCTGTCGTCGTCACCATACCACCAATCATCTTCGTCTTATCCTGGACAGCAAACGACTCACGGTCAACCTTACCCTCATTCTAACAGTGGTGGACACTCCAAAGGAGTCAAGGTGTTGTACCTCTCTCCTTCGGGATAAAGTGAATGAATCGTTGATTGCAGAGCTGTCCGACTGTGGTACCGGTGCAAGCGTTCAACCCGGGTCAAGACGCGGAAGCCTTGAGGAAGGCCATGAAAGGCTTCGGAACCGACGAGAAGACCATCATCAACGTCCTCACCAAACGTTCGAACGCCCAACGTTTGGAGATCGCCGTTCAATTCAAGACCCACTACGGCAAGGACCTGATCAAAGAGCTGAAGAGCGAGCTGAGCGGAAACTTCGAGAACACGATCGTGGCGCTTATGACGCCGCTACCCCAGTTCTACGCCAAAGAATTGCACGATGCCATCAGCGGTCTGGGCACCGACGAAGACGTTCTCATCGAGGTGATGTGCACCTTGACGAACGCGGAAATCCGCACCATCAAAGAAGCGTACCAGAAGAGTAAGTCTCGACAGTGCCAAAACTGACCCAAATCTATTCCACAACTCGTAGCGTACCACCGAAACCTTGAAAGCGACCTGAAAGGCGACACCAGCGGCCACTTCAAACGCTTGATGGTGGCGCTTTGCTGCGCGGGACGCGACGAAACCATGGTTACGGATCAGCAGAAAGCGGCAGCTGACGCCCAAGCTCTCTACAACGCCGGAGAGAAAATCTGGGGCACCGACGAGTCCGTCTTCAACGTGATCCTCTGCCAGCGCAACTACGCCCAACTTGGACTGGTCTTTCAAGAGTACAAACGTATCAGCGGCCACGATCTCGAAAAGGCGATCAAGAGCGAGTTTTCGGGTAACATCCAAGAGGGACTCTTGTCTGTTGTGCATTCCATCAAGAACAAACACGCGTTCTTCGCCAAGAGACTGCACAAGAGCATGAAGGGTTTGGGAACGCACGATCGCGACTTGATCAGACTCGTGGTGACGAGGTGCGAGATCGACATGGGAGACATCAAGAAGGAGTACAAAGCCAACCATAAAGAGTCTTTGGCCGATGCTATCAAGGTGAGTTGAGCGACGCGGTGTCCACCTCTTGCAACTCACTCTTCTTTCAGGGTGACTGCTCCGGCGACTACAGGAAGTGCCTTTTGGCTCTCATTGGAGAGGCGTAGTTTCATCTAGAGGTCTTAATATCTCATCGTCTTCTTCCAGCGCTCGTTAAAATCCAACATCTTAAAGCTTGTATCCAGTTTCTATGTGTTAATAAAACTGTGAAGAATTTTTCTGGAGTTTTACTCGTGTCCATTCCTAGACCGTCTGTGTTTCTGAGTCATAATCATTCTCGTAATCTGGCGAAAATTTTATTGATTTTTAAATACAGTTCAAACATCCTTCAAGATAAGACTGACGGGATTACCCAACCTTTCACGAACTCCCTCTAACAAAGAAAAAATATCTAGGTGAATCCTATAGCTGTTTTGGAGCGATTCCACGTAATCAACACAGCTTAACACCCTTCACCATTGACGCGAGTCCCAATTCCAAAATCTTACGCCTCCACACTGTTATCTTTCGACTCAGCAATCTTGGAAACTGTTATTTTTCAAACAAATTATTTTATTACCGTTACTCACTTTCACACCTATTCCATTGAATCATTTTCTACATATCCGCTATTCATATTAGAAAGATAAAAAGATTAAGTATATATAAAGTGTTACAAAGTCAACTCGGTCAGTAAGCAGTGTAGGAAGTGTGATTGTAGAACACTTTTTCGTGTGTTCTCTAGAAAACATTATCAAGGTAAGCACATCTATCTTCAAATATAGCAATGGAGAACACCAATCAAAATCAAGGAACTTCTTGAGGCTTGCTTTGAAATTTCACTCTTGCAAACTTCACAGTTTGTGGAATCGATGCAGAAACTCAATTTTCCAAATTTCAAAATTGATCAATGAATTCGTAAATTGCAGGAACCGTTGGACAACACTTGTCGGTGCATCATGGACAGAACAGCAAATCCCTTCACACTGAAGGTGTGTTATTCGGCGAAACAATTGTTTTCCCCGTGACTAAAACATTTTTCGCAGAGTTGTCCAAATGACCCTACAGTGTTCCCCACAAAATTTTTCCTGTCCACCGAGGACGCGCACAGGCTGAAGAAAGCTACGAATGGTTCAGGAACTGACAAAGAAACCATCATCCAAGTGCTGACAAACCGTTCCAACAGCCAACGTTTGGAGATCAAATCCCAATTCGAAAAACTCTTCACCGACGACCTCCTCGAACAACTCAAAAAACATCTGAGCGGAGACTTTCGCAATTTGATCGAAGCCCTCCTAACCCCCCTCCCGCAGCTCTACGCCCAAGAGCTAAACCGCGCCATCAAGGGTCTCGGCACCGACGAAAAAGTCCTCATCGAGATCCTCTGCACGCTCTCCAACTCCGAAATCCGAGCGGCCAAACACGCCTACCACAAGCGTAAGTCCCTCCGGTTCTCCCGCACCCTCGCTTAACTTATCTCCGCAGTGTACCACAAGCAGCTCGTCGACGACATCAAAGACGACACCAGCGGCAACTTCAAAAGTCTGCTGGAGCTGTTGGTGAGCTGTACGCGCGACGAGTACGCCACAGTCGACGTCGAAGAGGCCCAATCCGACGCCCAAGCTCTCTACGAGGCCGGAGAGAAGCGTTGGGGCACAGATGCGTCGTTCTTTAACCAGATCTTGGTTCGACGCAGTCGCGGTCAGCTCGCGTTGATCTTCGACGAGTACGAGAAGCTGACGGGTCACTCCATGGAAAAGGCGATCAAGGGGGAGTTTTGTGGAGATATCGAGGACGGACTCCTGGCGATCGTCGAATCGGTGAAGAACAAGGCGGCGTTCTTCGCCAAGAGGCTGTATAAGAGCATGAAAGGGATGGGGACTGACGACCGCACATTGATCAGGATCGTGGTGACGAGGTGCGAAATTGACATGGCCGAAATCAAGTGGGAGTACGAAGCCAACTATTCCAAGACTTTGGCCAACGCCATCAAGGTAGTAGGTGCAGAAAAAAACAGTTTCCTTTAAAGTTGATTTTTATTTGTCTAGGATGACACTTCGGGGGACTACAGGAAGTGTCTTTTGGCATTAATCGGAGAAGCGTAATTTATTTCTGAAGAATACTTTTTATTTTCTCGCAATAGGAACTAATCTACATAATAAAATATGTATGTATATGTTAAAATATAAATATGTTTAAACTATATTTACCTGTCTTATCTGTACACAAAGTCCGCACCCAAAGTCTGCCAAAATTTTTATGTTCCTAAACTTATATGTTCGTTACCTTGAATTTTATTTATTTCCCTTCCCTATTTTTTATCGAAGAGATATCAGCCGTAATCCTAACATAATATTCAGTTTGTTAGAACCTTTAGAAAATAGTTAGACATTGATTTCTCCCAATAAAAGAAACATCAAGGTAAGACTTTTATTAACAAGATTAAATCCCAAAAGTAACAAATCACTGTCGAATATTCAAATATACGGGGTGATTTATAATAGGTGTAAAAAACTTTGAAATCGTGTTCGGCATATTTTTTCCTGGTACGCGGTTGCGCGCGCCATTTACGAAATCCTGCAACGAAATGCGACGTCCTTATTGGTTAGTGGAATAAAGTAACCAATAGGGAGGTCGCCTTTCGTTGCAGGATTCTGTAAATGGCGCGCGCAACCGCCTACTAGGAAAAAATATACTATAGATCAGATTTAAATTTTATTGAAATAATTACTAATTTATTAAAGCACAACTTTAAAAAATAGATAAGTAGAAAAATAAATGATTATGAAATAAAAAAACTATCAACTATAGTTATAATTGTTTTACAAATTATGTTGTTAATTTCCATGGCCATTAGATTTTAAAGTTGTACTTTCATAATTATTTCAATAAAATTTAAATCTGATGTAGTTCTATAAATAAACAAAACAGGACCTATATTCATATAACATTTTTTTCTTAAAATGACTTCCCGAACACGATGTCAAAGTTTTTACACATATTATAAATCACCCTGTATAATTGTTTTTCGCATGCTACCGAGCAGATCTGTCGAATTGGCAGTTAAAAGTGAACAATATGGACAAAGAACTCGAGGAAAAGGTTTGTACCCAGACGGAGGGTCGTTCCTCTTATGATTAAAAAAATATTTGGCAGTTGCGACAACGACTCGCACTTGAGAAAAAGTGGCGATCGTCGGAGGAACCCGAACCCAAGACAGAGTCGATATTGTTGAACACAGCAGAACCCAAGGAAGAACTGACATTGTCGAAGGAACCCAATCCCACGACAGAGCACGCATTGTTGAACGAATCAAAACCCAAGGTAGAGCTAAGATTGACGAAGGAACCCGAACCCAAGGCTGAGCAGGCATTGTTGAACGAATCAAAACCCAAGGTAGAGCTAAGGTTGACGAAGGAACCCGAACCCACGACAGAGCAGGAATGTTTGGAGAAACCCGAATTCAAGCAAGAGCAGGCGGAGGACATAGAAAATTTCAAAAAGGCACTGGAGGACCGTGACCACCAAAATATCATCAACCTTTTAACAAAGCGCTCCGGGATGGAACGTTTAAAATTCAAAAAGTACGTGGAGCACTCTTACGCGACGGATTCGATCAATAAATCGATGCGAAAGAGCGCAGATTCCGCGGAATCTTGCGACAACGACGGATCGTATGTGACAAAGTCCGCCAAGAGCATTTTGATCAAAAAGGTGAAAAAGAAATTGAAAGGCGATTTTCAACATTTGATCGTGGCAATATTGACCCCACTTGCGACCTTCTACGCCGAAGAACTGCGCCGCGCATTCAAGGGCCTTGGCACCACAGAAGACGCCGTGCTGGAAATTCTCTGCACGGTGAACAACGACCAGCTCCAGGTTATCAAAAAGCACTTCGTCAAAAGTAAGCAGCTTGTGAAGTTTTACCCATAGAATTGGTTTTTTTTTTTTAAATAGTGTACAAGCGGGAACTGGTCGACGACATAAAGGGCGACACCAGCGGGAGCTTCGGCCGTCTTTTGGAGTGCCTTTCGAAAGGCGAACGGGACGAGTGTCCCCACCTGGACATCGAAAAACTAAAAGCCGAGGACCGAGAAGCTATGGTGAAACAGGTGAAGAGCGACGCCCAAGCGCTTTACGAAGCTGGAGTGAAGCGTTGGGGCACCGACGAGTCCGTTTTCTGCCAGATCTTGTGCCAACGGAGCCACGTCCACCTCCGTTTGATATTCGAGGAGTACATTAAGGTGTCCAGAAATATAGAAATGCATCAACACAAAATCGAGGCGGCCATCGAGACGGAGTTTACAAACGCCAGGGACAGATTCCTCGCGAATTATCAACGCAATCAAGATGTCCAGGAACTGATCGAAAAGGTGTTTTCAGATGAAGAGAAAAACAAGTATGAGGAGTTGGTAAAAACGCAAGAAGTGGAGGAAGCCATCGAAAATGTGTTTTTGGGTGATAAGAAAAATGTCTTGGAGGAGCATCGTAAAAATCGCAGAATCGAGGAGGTTATCAAGAGAAAGTTTTCGAATGATTTGGAAAATGTCCTCAAGGAGTATCGCGGGTTTTTGAATGCTAGGGACAAAGCCTTCGAGAAGTATCGCAGTCAGGGGGGCGAGGCAGTCATCAAAGAAATGATTCCGGGTGATGAAAATGTCATCAAGAAGTATAACGAATTGGTAAAAATCCAAAAGATAGAAGATCAAAACAATGCATTCGAGGATGGTCACAACTGCTTCAGATATCAGATGATCGAGGTCATCAATTGGAATTTTTTGAACGATGTGACGAACGCTCTCAGAAAGTATCGCTGGTTGGACGAAATCACAGAGATCGAGAAGGCCATCGAGGAGCTATTTTCGAGCGACAAGATAAATATCCACGAGAAGAATCGCAGGTCGCACACCAAAAGCCAAGGGGTCTGGAAGATCTTCGCAAGCCATTCGAAGAGTGTCCTCGAGGAGGACCACAAACACACGATCGAGGCGGCCATCGAGAACGAGTTTTCGGGCGATATGAAAAATGCGCTCCTGGCTATCGTCGAATCGGTGCAGAACAAACCGAAATTTTTCGCCAAACAGTTGCACAACATCATGAAGGAAATGAAATCAACCATCAAGACCAGGTTCAGGACCAGTATCCGCGACGTAATCAGAATCGTGGTGACGAGGTGTGAAAGAGACATGGCCGACATCAAGAAGGAGTATTTCGCCGAGTATGATTCATCTTTGGCTAAGGATATTGAGGTAGGCAGGCGGGTGTCTCTTCGTTTACGATTTTTGTCATTGTTGCAGGATACTACTGCAGGACCTCTGCGAGATTGTCTTTTGGCTTTGATTAACAAAAAATAATGGGTACAAGTCCACTTGGCAGCAGTAGCATATGCGGCACGTGTAGATCTATGTTAATTTTGCTTTTGAAAACTATCGATTTGTATTTTTAATTATTTCCAATCAAGTGATAACTGGTAACTGAAATTTGTAAATTAAGTGATACTCATAATGCGATTAAAAGAATTAAAACCGTTTGAACTTTGGGATATTGTCGTATATGCTTCGAAGCTTAAGACTTTAGTAGAGCATCAATAATAGACCCAAAGGACCTTCTTTTCAAATTGTTTACAATATTTTCACCAAAAGAGACCTGCTTAAGTGACTAAGAGTGACTGTAGTACACATTTTCTTGTTGACTTTTTTGAGTCTTCTCTATAAAAAATTGTCAAGGTAAGCACATCTATCTTATTTTTTCGCAACCCAAATTCAAATATAACAATGGAGAACAACAATGAAAACCAAGGAACTTCTTGAGACTTGCTTCAAAATTTCACTTTTGCATACTTCAGTTTGTGGAATCGATGCAGAAACTCAATTTTCCAAATTTCAACATTGATCAGTTAATTTGTAAATTACGGGAACCGTTGGGCGACACTTATGGGTGCATCATGGACAAAACAGCAAGTCCCTTCACACTAAAGGAGCGTTCTTCCGCGAAACAATTGTTTTCCCCGTGACAAAAATATTTTTTGCAGTGTTCCCCACGAAATTTTTATTGTCCATCGAGGACGCGCCCAGGCTGAAGAAAGCTACGAAAAGTTCACGAACTGGCAAAGAAACCATCATCCAAGTGCTGACAAACCGTTGCAACAGCCAACGTTTGGAGATCAAATCCCAAAATTCGAAAAACTCTTCACCGACGATCTCCTCGAACAACTCAAAAAACATCTGTGTGGAGACTTTCGCCATTTGATCGAAGCCCTCCTACCCCTCCTCCCGCAGCTCTACCCCCAAGAGCTAAACCGCGCCGTCCAGGGTCTCGGCACATATGATTAAATAACATTGACCTCTCTTATCTGTCACCCAAATTCTGCTAAAATCTATATGCCCCTAACCTTGTAAGCCTACAACCGTTACCTTGAATTTCGTTTCTCTATTTACAATATTTTTTATCAAAGAGATAGCAGCCGTAATTCTAAGGCAGTATTTAGTTTGTGATAACCCTTAGAAAATTGAGTTCTTCACAGCGAGACGTTGATTCCTCCAATAAAAGAAACATCAAGGTAAGATCTCTACTAACATGATTAAATCCCAAAAGTAACAATTCACTGTCGAATATTCAAATAATTGGCGGTTAAAAATGAACAATATTGTCAAGGGACTCAACAAAAAGATTTGGAAGCATACGGAGGGTCGTTCTTCTTATGATTAAGAAAATATTTGGACGACGACGCGCACTTGAGAAAAAGTAGAGATCGTTGGAGGAACCCGACCCAAGACGGTGTCGATGTTGTGGAACGAACCAGAACCCATGGTAGAGCTAAGATTGTTGAAGGAACCCAATCCCAGGACAGAGCAGGCATTGTTGAACGAACCAAAACTCAAGGTAGAGCTGAGATTGTCGAAGGAACCCGAAGCTAAGACAGAGTCGATGTTGTTGAACGAAGCAGAACCCAAGGCAGAGGTAAGATTGTCGAACGACCCCGAGCCCAAGATAGAGCAGGCACGGGTGGAGAAACCCAAATCCAAGCAACAGCAGCTGGACGACATAAAAAAGTTCAAAAAGGCGCTGTCGGAAGGCGACCACCACAATATCATCGACCTCTTAACAAAGCGCTCCAAAATGGCACGTTTAAAATTCAGACAGGACGTAGAGCAGTCTTACAACGACAGATCGGATGTGACGAAGTCTGGTAGAATCAATTTAATCGAATTGGTGAAAAAGAAGCTGAAAGGCGATTTTAAACATTTGATCGTGGCAATATTGACCCCACTTCCGACCTTCTACGCCAAAGAATTGCACCGCGCATTCAAGGGCCTTGGCACCAACGAAGACGCCGTACTGGAAATTCTCTGCACGGTGAACAACGACCAGCTCCGGTTTATCAAAAAGCACTACGTCAAAAGTAAGTTGGTTGTGGAGTTTTGCCGATAGAATTGTTACTGTTTCTTTTTTTTATGATAGAATACAACCGGGAATTGATCGACGACATAAAGGGCGACACCAGCGGGAACTTCGGCCGTCTTCTGGAGTCCCTTTCGAGCAGCGAGCGTGACGAGTGTCCGTACCTCGACATCGAAAATCTAAAAGCCGAGGACCGAAAAGCTATGGTGGAGCAGGCGAATATTGATGCCCAAGCGCTTTACGATGGTGGAGTGAAGCGTTGGGGCACCGACGAGTCCATTTTCTGCCAGATCATGTGCCAACGGAGCCATATCCAGCTCCGTTTGATATTCGAGGAGTACATCGAGGTGTCCAGACGTTCCAAGAAGGAGGATCCGAACAACAATGAATATGAGGACTTGGTTGTCCACGAGAATCGCAAGTCGCAGACCAAAAATCAACGGGTGAAGGACGTCATCAGGACAGTGTGCCGTTTGAAGAGTGTCTCCGAGGAGTACAACTCGGGATACGAAAAATACACGATTGAGGCAGCCATCGAGGAGGAGTTTTCCGGCGATATGAAAAATGCACTCTTGGCTATCGTTGAATCGGTACAGAAAAAACCGAAATTCTTCGCCAAACAGTTGTACCGCATCATAAAGGATATGAAATCAACCATCAAGACCAGGTTCAGGACCAGTATCCGCGACGTAATCAGAATCGTGGTGACAAGGTGTGAAATAGACTTGGACGACATCAAGAAGGAGTATGATACCAAGTATGGTTCTTTGGCTGACGCTATTAAGGTAGGCAACGCGGATGTCTCTTCATTTACGATTTTTGTAATTGTTGCAGGATAATACTACAGGATCTCTGCAAGAGGGTCTCTTGGCTTTAATTAAAGAATAATGGGTACTTGATGAACTTTACAAGTCCACTTGGCAGCAGTTGCATATCATGTAGATCTACGTTAATGTGGCTTTTTAAAACTATCGATTTGTATTTTATTTCTTATCAAGTATAATTGTAACTCACCAAACATTGTAAATTGATTGAGATAATGCATGTAGTGATTCAAAAAATTAAAAGCAATAATTTGAACTTTGAAATACAGGTATCGTCGTATAAGCTCATCAATAATAGGCGAAAAGGCCGTAAATTTCAAATTGTTTACGATATTTCAACTAGAAGAGACCTGTTTAAGTGACTTTCGCTGCTCGTTTGCGACAAAAAAACGATTTACAGACAGTTCCTAACCTAAAAAAGTGCGCCGGTACAATTTGCGTCGAACATTTCCCTCACGAAAGAATTCAAAGGTGGGACAAGTTAACGACTAAATTGTGTTATCTGGAGTAAATTTTACTCACCTGAAGCGGTGTCGATGCAGTTATTGCGAGTTAAACTGAAACAGCACTTCACAATCAAATTCGGACGATTTAGGTACTGCAGTGCTGCCACCCGTCGAGCGCTGTCACCAGGTGTAAATCAAAATAGGGAGAATAATTCAGTGAAAGGAGTTGTGGAATTGATTGTTAGTTTGTTGCTTTTACAGTGGGAATGGGTTTCTTTTGGGTGAAGTTTCGTTTTTGTTGAGGTCTTAATTGGGTGATCAAGTTTTGAATGTGACAAATCGCGTCCTGCGCTCAGGTCTCGACACAGACACGATCAACAACATAAACAAAAAAGAGGCGTGACACATTTATTTGTCAAATAATTATACCGAGTTTATTACTTTCACTCTGACCGCATTTACGTAATTCGAAATGTCACAGAATATGGTTTTAACAGGTGAGTCCCGTGAAAATTCGGCTTTTGGTGATGTACGGTGAGTCCACAAAAGAATCGTTTGCCAATCCAGGAACCCTGGACATGCTGCACAGTCTGTACGATTTCAAAGCGACGTACGCGAAGACGCTCAGTTTCCGCACTAACGAGTACTTCATCCTGCACCAGACCAACACCAAGCACAAGAACTGGTGGGAAGTGATCAACGAAGCCGGAGAGATGGGCTTCATCCCGTCGAATTACGTGGAGACCGTCACCGTGAACCCCTCTTTCTACCTGCAGTTCCTCGACACTTGTCTGGACAACTTGAAGGCGCGGCCGGAGAACATGGGCGACCGCCAGGAGGTGGTCGGACGGCTGAAAGACGTGAAGCGGCAGATCGAGCAGCTGCCTGAGTTGCACAGGATCGGGGCCGACGGCGATGACGCCAAGCCGTTACCGTACAAAAACTCGGATGGGCACTTTCAGAGCGTGAAGTCGTCGTCGAGCTCCCACTCGTCGCTGCTCACCGAACTAAAAAACGACGTGATGGAGGAGCCGATCAGGCCCGTCCAGAAAGCGAGCAAAGAGCGCGTGCGGAAGTCCATCGAAAACATCCACGAGGAGGTGAGCTCCGAGGTGTACAACGACCGGAAGAAATCCGACGCCTCGTCCCCCGCCATCACCCACCAGTCCGTCTACGAGCTGGTGGAGAGCGTCCGGATCAACACCCAACTGTCGCACGAGATGTCCCGCGTGGCGGTCGTCACCGTGGTGCAAGGCCTCCACGAGCTCCTCCCCGCCTCGGTGTTCCCCTACCTGAGCACCATCCTCTCCCAAGTACAAACCTCGCTGGTCGTCGACGACGTCCAGATCGACCAAACCCACGACGCCAGCCGCCTCAAGATCATCTTCACCGAGCTGACCTCGTGCAAAGAGGACTCGCAGCAGCGCAGCTGGATGCTCCACGAGGACGAGGACGTCATCAAGGAGTACCTACTGGAGCTCATCTCGATCCTGGTTCGTCGCCGCTCGCCGCTCCACTCCATTCTGATTTGTCGGTTTCAGTCGAACGCGGACGCGAGCATCTCCAGACACGTCATCTCCTCAGATCAGTACCACTGCATCGTGACCTTGATTCAGTTCTACCAGATGGAGATCAGGTGGTCCATCAGGCAGTTGCTCCTGCAGACTTTTGGGGTCCTCTGCAGCCTGGACAAGACGGTTGTCAGCATCATGTTGAACTCGATCCTGCCGGGGGAGCTTGCCAGGTTAAGATTTGCTTGCCAGACGCGATGACTTGACGGGATTACAAAATTACAACACAAACTTTTCAATTAGAGATATCGTTAGTTCGTACCGCGGTTACTGATAAGCGGCACTGCACAAAATTAACGGTTATTTCAAGACACGTATGTGGCGCGTACCGTGCCGCTACAAAAATCAAGAGCGGAGTTTAGAATGACACAGAAAAATTAGCGATCTGTCAGCTGAGTATGATCACGGTATCACACTAGAGCGGAATATGAAATGTCTGTTTCAATGTAACAGTAGAACATTTTCAACTGACGCTCAGCTGTACATGTATTGGTTTTTTGTAATTTAAAAAATTATACATAATTCGGTAAATAAAAGCTGAAAAGCGTGATGTAAATACGCCGTAGTTTTTTCTCGTTGAATATGTAATATTTCGCTTCAAAAAATTCTTATGAAACCGCCATTTTGATTTTGTAAAACAAATAGAAAAATGGTTTCCATAGTGACGGTCTATAGTTTTTAATTCACATCTTATAAATAAAACAAAACTGTCATTTTGTGAAAATACATATATGTAATTCCGTACCACAACAGCTGACGAGCGAGATTTTTTCATGCTGTGCCGCTTGGAGAAATCTAGACTGAAGCTAAAAAATGCGAGCGACATTTGAACCGCATCCGAGCACTCGTTACGGTATTGCACTAGAGCGGAAACAACGAAATATCTACACAACGTGCCGCTACAAAAAATCGTAATTTATATTTGTGGATTATGATAATAAAAATGGGGCACAGCGCCCATATTGTGTACGAAAATATCGCCGCGGGTGTCCCAGCCCATCGCAACAATGTCCGCGAGAACAAATGGTTCCCGAAATTGTACGCGTGGGCGCTGCGCGCACAATAAACATGTTTTGATCAACTCTTCGCAAGATTTACGCTCAAATTTACCAGTTGGCGATGATTTCAAGTGTAAACAACAAGAGATTAAACATTGCGTTTGTCGCAAGAATGCAACGGCGCCGCGCGTTATTATAAATCGGAGGAACCTGTCGTGGGGCCTTGCCAAACCTTGAAATACCTCGTTTTCCTGTTGTTTGCGGAATGGCTACCACTGCGGCTTGGTTTCAGGGACATGATGGCCAACGCCCGCAACATTCCCAAACTAAACTACTCCTCGATCCTGCTCACGATGATATTCTCGATGGGGGAGCCCATGCCCATCACCCACCACGGTAACCCTCCGACCCGCGCCGATCCAATCTAATCGCGAACTTGCAGAGCTCCTCGGGGGCAACTTCTTGTCATTCCTCC
This sequence comes from Tenebrio molitor, assembly GCF_963966145.1. Classification (NCBI taxonomy): domain Eukaryota; kingdom Metazoa; phylum Arthropoda; class Insecta; order Coleoptera; family Tenebrionidae; genus Tenebrio; species Tenebrio molitor. Next base: position 27,772,224 of record NC_091048.1, on the reverse strand, counting down.
TCAACAACGTCGAGTACCCCCCCGACACCGACATCGACGAGCAGATCCCCGACCTGTTCCTCAACTGCATCATCTCCTTCAACCTGCAGTTCCAGGACAGCTCGGACAACCCGGTGTTGAACGCGCTGGAGGAGCGGGACGTCGCCAAGACCTTCACCGAGAAGATCCTCCTGCTGCTGAACCGCGAGCGTGAGTATCGTCGCGTCGAGGTGCGGAGAGAAACCACCACGATGGGCTTGCAGACGATCCCGTCAGGATCTTCGAGCACGAGCCGGAGCCCCCGCACGCGCTCCTCAAGCTCTTCGTGGATTTGCTGAGCCGCAAGACCACCGCGGATCTCTTCTACACCAACGACGTCAAGGTGCTGATCGACATCGTGGTCAGGAATATCGCGGATCTCTCCCCCGGCGACAAGGTACCTAGGCCTCGGCAGCCACGAGCTGGCGCTGTATTGTTTGTTGCAGAGGAGGCAGCAGTACATTGAGTTGTGCAGGAGGGTGATGCGCAACACGAATTACGACGAGCACCGCCACCGCATCGACGACATCCTCAAGAGCTTCACCAGGATCTTCTGCGAAGAGAGCGAGCTCAGCAAATACGACCAAAAACTAGTCCGGGAGATCTCGCACGAGTTCCCACACTTCTTCAAATAATTTTGTGATATTTTTTTTTATTATTATTAAATTTTATTGATGTATTAGATTCTGATTTCGTTCCCGTGTTCGAGAATTGTATGTGATATCCTACCTCAACTAGTCAAGAGTGTTGGCCGGCGTAGGGTCAACAAGCGCTTGTTTTGTGCTGCTGTGCCAAATCGAAAGCTTTAAATGGTGCAGATGTAACAACGACAAGTCAATACGTTTATTTGTTAAATAACTAAAAATATATTGTAATTAAAATAAAGTATAATCTTATGTAACGTTTCGTTCACATTATAGTCTTTGAGTAGATATCTATTATGTAAATACTGGTTGTCCATATTTTAAATTATAATTATTACAAACTGCTCCTCTAAGTATATTTTCCTGTGATCTCTCACTTTCCAATTTTACACTGTACATTCAGTTTCATGTAAATAACATTTTCGTGCTCTTTAAAAACAAAAGACATTCAAAATCACAATAAATAGCAGACAGATCTCTTTGCGTTTGCCGAATATTCTAAATTTTAACGTTTTTTTATTACGTTTCCCTTATCTGGTTGATCTTGGTAAAAAACGCATCATCATTTCAAATGTTTCTTTTGATCCTTCCCAAAAAAATGGAAATGCGTAATAATCTAACGGACATTTGGATTTGGATTGAAAAACTTCCTCCGATGAACTCGACTGTTGCTAATCCGAGGGCATCCGACCGCGTTATCTAAAAATTAAAATTATGTATTCGATACATACTAATTATTTTATTTGCTCACTTGTAGTTCCGAAATTTGCATAATTAGAGTACCGTTACAAATATTAACACTAACACTAGGGAAATGTAATACGTGCTCAAAGTGAAAAGTACATGTCAGGTGGTGTCCAGGCTAATTGGTTAGCACGTAAATCATGGAACCGCCCATGTACTTCTTAACCTAAACGTACTCTACCAGCGGCCCATCATGGACGCGACAAGATGGCGACGAGCACAAGTATATCGGGTTATCTAACTTCAAAAACTCTTGTAATATTTTCAATTTTCTTGGATTGCTATCTAAAAAGGTTAAAAATCGAGTAAAATATAGCCAGGCTGTTTGTATTTTTTTATTAAAAAGTTTTTTGTTAACAAAATTTCTTCACACTAATCAAAATAGCCAAAACTGGTATGTATTTACACATCTACCTGTTTGTTTTCTTTTTAAACAATAAAATGCACTGTATAACGAGTACAATGTTTGCCGCTCGCCTAAACCTCCCCAGTCATCATCTCCATGAACTCTGAAACAGTCACAGTGACCCTCTGGATTGACCTCGCCTCCACTCACCATCAAAATCGACGGTTCCCGAGCCATCAGTGTCGATTTCCTCGATCATCATGTCCAACTCCTTGTCCGTGAGCTGGTCGTCCAGCTCCCTCAAGATCTCGCGAAGACAAGTGGTGGGGATGTATCCGTTGCCCTCCTTGTCGTACAACCTGAACGCCTCCTTCAGCTCCTTTTGCATGGCCTCGTCGTCCTCCTCCACTATGAACTTAGCCGCGAGCGTGACGAACTCCTCGAACTCCAGCCGGCCAGACTCTGCAATTTGGGGTTGAAACGGCGCGCACCACTTTCTACGGTACTCACTGTCGGCGTCGACCTCCTCGATCAGCTCCTCCAGGATTTTCTTGTCGAAGGGCTGCCCCATGAGGCGGAGGATGTCGGAGACCATGTCGGTGGGGATGCTGCCCGACTTCTGGTTGTCGAAGGCTTCGAAAGCCTTGCGCAGGACTGGACAATCATTAATAACGCTCTTGTACGTATATGGAGGCGCGCAAGAATAGAACGCGGTGGCGAAAAAGCGATTTTCCAGATTGGACTGTCACTTGTTATTGTTTGGAAAATTCCACGTGATGTCGTCGCGCCAGTATTTATACAGACGCGACGACCGAATTATCATTTTCTTGCGTTGTGGGTGGAGACATTTTTAAATAGGTTGCACCTGTTGGGAGTGCATCGCGAACGTCACGACGCCTCCAATTTTGGCGTTGTCGGATGGATCGCGGAGTTTGTTAAGCGAGCGAGGGAGTTTTTTGTGTACTTACCGGCGATCTGTTCCGGAGGAAGTTCATCCTAAAATAGAGAAAAAGATTAATCGGAAGGTGCGCACGAATGGACAAGTACCATGTCTGAGTGGGTATGAGTGGGCTTGCGTCTGGACCAAGAGCCTGACAAGAACTAGATGGTTCCCGGACTGTTAATCTGGTTATTATTTTAGAGTTATAGTGGATTTCTAGCGTTTCCCCGTCCCCCTGGTCTTTCAAGTCTTTTGCGGAGTACATTTCGGCCCACACTCGAGCATCCTCCTACCAATCAGCGGCGGCGAGAAAACGGCAGCAAAATCGAGCAACCCGTTCGTATTTTTAGACGTTCAGTTGAAGCAAATGCAGCGGTTGCTGGTCGCGCGGCGGCGTCCTCCAGAGCAGCCGCGCGGCCTCTGGGCGTCTTGCTCGGATGCAGAAACCGGGAGCTCGATCACGCCTCGCACTAAATAAACAAGAAAATGAAAATAGTCGGGGCCTGGAATGGGCACCGGGCCTGCGGTGCGCTTATCACATAAACAATCGGCGATCGGTTGTATTTATAACGTTTGGAAATATTCGGAGCGCTCCCACGCCCCGTGTCGTTCACTCTTCCACATCCGCCCCGAAATAGACTTGTCTTCGCACATCTGGCGCGCCGTATTTCTTTCGCTCGTCCTTTTCCAGATCCCCACGAAACTCTAGCCGCGATCGACGAAATTATTGTGCGGGTGGGGCGCAATTAAAAGTGAAATTTGGCAGCGGCATTGTTTGCGGAGCGAGCATCGGTGCAACGAACGTCCAACGCGTTTGTAATTTATCGCAGGTGCGGAACAACAACAGGTGCGCCTCGTTTCTCACCCTGAAGACATGACAGATCTCTGTCTTTTATCAATGGGGCGGCCTCGGAGCAACTCGAGCGATGATTCGCCGCTTAATTGCCTCAACCCGAGTCCTGACAGATTTCAATGGGGCAAGTTTCCATTGGGGCCCCAAATCGACGCGAGCGCCACCACAACTGTCACACTTGTCAAGCAGTTTTGCTGTCGACTCAGATTTATTCGACTAGCGGTTCAGTTTATTCGTGTGATCTCATAACTTTCTAGTTCACGTAATTAATCTCGATTACACTCGATTCAAATTGAGACTCCTGATTTGGAATTTGGCGTCGGTGCGATCGCAGCGCCACCACAAATGTCATAATCTGTCAAGTGAGTTTGGTCCAAATCTGCTCCGCTAATAATTCGGTTTATTTATTGGTTTTCATGTTCCAACTGGCCGATTTAGATAATTAATTCTAATTACGCCCAATTGAAATTGGGATTCCTGATACGTATTTGTGCCAGCCACATTTCTCAAGCAGTTTTGGTCCCAGTTTCAAATTCGTTCAAGCAACAATTCATCTTATTTATTCGATTTCAAGGTTCCCAACTCGCTGATTTAAATGATTAAGATAAATTACCCTTCAATTGCTTTGAATTTTGCGCCTGGTGCGTACGTGAGCACCATTACAAATGTCACACTTGTCAAGCAGTGTCGGTCCTGGTCCCAAAAAATCAATTTATTTACTACTTTTCAAGATCTCAACTTGCTAACGTAAATAATTAACACCCTCTGCAGCGCCCCCACAAATGTCACAGTTTGTTACGGAATTTTCGTCCAGGTCCAGGCTTAAATTTACTCGACTAGCAATTACAATTAATTAAAAATTGAGATTTATAATTTGGCGTCGGTCATGGGCGTCGGTGCCATTGTAGCGCCATCACAAATGTCACAACCTGTCAAGTAAATTTGGTTCTGGTCCAAATCTTGTCCACAACAATTCGGTTTATTTATTGGGTTTCTTGTTTCAACTGGCTGATTTAGATAATCAACACAGATTACTCATCAATTAATTTGAATTCTGCGCCCAGTTAAATGCAAGCACCATTACAAGTATTACACTTGTCAAGTACATTTGATTCCAACTCAAATTTACTCGACTGTCAAGTGAGTTTGATCCTACTCCACTAATAATTCTGTTTATTTATTGGTTTTCATGTCCCAACTGGCTAATTCAAATAATTAATTTCAATTACGTTCAGTTGAAATTGAGATTTTTGGTACGAATCGACAGTCGCAGTAAATGTCGCACTCGTCAAGCAATTTTTGTCCCAGCTCCAAATTTGCTTAAATAACATCATATTCATCTTATTTCTTCAATTTCGAGACTCCCGACTGGCTAATTTAAATACATAATTAACAAAAATTATCCTTCAGTGAATTTAAACTTTGACTACGAAACGGGCACCATTACAAATGTCACACTTGTCAAGTGGTGTTCGATCTTGTTTCCAATAATAATAAACTCGCTCGACTAACTCAATTTAAGTATTGGTTTTCAAGGTTTTAACTTGGTAATGTAAATAATTAACACCAATAAAGTTGAATTAAATTTGGGTCCCCAATTTAGAATTTTGCGCTTTGCAACGCCAACACAAATGTCACACTTGTCAAGTAATTTTCATCCCGTCTCAGATTTACTCGACTACCAATTCTATTGGTGTATTGCATTCCAAAACACTTCAATTCACATAATTAATCCCAATTATTGGCTAATTTGGATAATTGATCCTAATTAGTAATTACAGCTGAAAATGGAATTCCTGTTTTGAATTTGGCACCAGTGCGCATGCGACTGTCACCATCAAATGTCACACTAACTTGTCAAGTGGATTTTGTCACTGGTTCAAATTTGCTCGACCAACAATAAAGTTTATTCTGTTTCAATGACCCAACTCGCTAATTTCAATAATTATTAATATTCTTTGCACTCGTATGATTTAGATTTTGGCAGCACAACTTCTGCACCGCCACCACAAATGTCACTGTTGTCAAACAATTCAAGTTTTAAATTTTCTCAACAGAATTTATTTATCGGTTTTCAAGGCTCCGACTCGCTAATTCAGTTAATTGACCTCAATCAGGTCCAATTGTGATCGGGATTCCTCTTTTAAACTTGGCGGCGGCGCGCATGCCCGCGCCACCCCCAAATGTCACACTTGTCAAATTGTGTTAGGTTTTGCAGGAGACGGTGCGGTCCTAAATCGGTGAATTCCAATAAGTTTACGACGCGGTCCAGCTATGGTAGATTGCGAAAAGGAGGAGGCCCTAAATCTGGTAATAACTCAATCAATTGTGAAAAGTGAGGTTATGTTAGCGTTTCTCTTAAAGCAAAAGGAATTTGAATGGGTGCTGCACCAAGAGGTGCACAAGGGACTCGAACAGATCCACCAGATCCTCACGGTAAGTTATCGGTCGAGCCCGGAGGTGTACTAAGCGCGAGTTGCAGGAGTGCGCCACCCGCTTCCCGGTGCGCCTGTACGGCCACGACAACTCCAACAAACAGGACAAATTCGTGCTGTCCGTGCCGTCGGACCAAGTGAAATGCGTGGTCACGCTGACCGGAGACAGTATTACGCACGCCGTAAGTCTCGTGTGTCGACTTGTCCGCTTCCTGACCCACTTTGTTCAAGGATATTAATTTCAAAGTGACGCGGCAGACGAACACGACGATCGTCCGTACCACCATACAGAACGACTGCCCCTGGAAGCTGCAGCAGGTGCAGGACGCCGCCAACCACCTCCAGCAGGCCATAAATCACATCGACGACGTGGGCAAGAACTACAAATTCAAGTGAGTCACTTGACTTGTCGCGACATGCTAAAACCCGTTGTCTTGCAGATCGTCGGACGAGGTGTTGCACATGCTGGGCAACATCCTGGGCAGCTTGCAGAGGGGCCGCACCAGTCTGATAGTCCCGAGGAAGCGGGCGATGGACGACCTAATGAGAAGCCTGAATATGGTAAAAGTCGCGTTTTTCACAACAACGCCTCAACTGTTGTGACTTTGCAGAAATCTCTCAACCCAAACCTAAGCGAAGATCTGGCGATTAGCTTCTACATTCAGAGCCACAAATTGATATTTGCCATTTATCAATTGACGAACAACCACGGGACCATGAAGTACGATTCCACCCACGCCGAGAGCTCCGTGCCTTGGCTGAACGAGGTTCTCGTTTTTTTCACAGTCGGCTTACAGTTGTGCCAGCAACTTAAAGATAAGGTCCCACTTGATAGATAACAGCAATTGGCAATCTTTGATTGTTTTTTTTTTACAGATCTGTGTTTTTTCCCAGTATAAGGATTTCACAGTCGGGTCGCGTCCGTCTAGTCCTAGCCAATTATAATCTCACCGCTATCGTTAGTAGAAATTCCAACAAAATTGTAGATAGTATTGATATTGTCAATTTTAATTGATACTTGTATATAGGACCCACCTGGGCGTATTATGGATCTAATTATTATTCTAGAACGTTAACTACATAATATATGTATTTATTTTTTTTAACTGTTTCGTTTTTCAAGTATTTCTTTTGCTCCTCCAAATTCCGAAGACCGGAGGAGTTGGGCGGAGTCGTCGCTTGTACTCTTTGTTATGACTGTTGTAAGTGTAGTTTCTAGTTTTATAAGACAATAATTCCAGTTTGCACTTCAGACTTGACACTTGTATTATTGTAATTGTTGAAAGCAATAAAGTCTTGTTTAATGTTCACCATCTTTGACACGAGCAGCGCCAGCGGCGACACCCTGAACTGATCGCATCGCACGTCAAAATCGACTAACCTAAAAATTCTGATCCCTCAGTTGGAACCAGTGACGTGGAAATTGAATAGACGGAGCATCACCATATAAGGCGTTGATTCCTATATGCAACATTATAAGTAAGGGCAAGTTATGCAGCAATAATAGCAAATCTGTTCTTTATTTGCGTAACATTTATGTGGCAGTTGCGCGGGTTGCGGAGGTATCGTATCTGTTGTTTTTATAAATTGGAAAAAAGAACAATAATCCTTCTATAGATAATATCATTACAAGGATCGGTAATGTTGTTTTTGCTACTTTACCCTCTAACTTATTTTATATTAATCAAACAAATAATTTTTAGTTATACCAAAATTAGACTTCAAAAAACGTTGTATTCAATTCGTTCGTGTGTAAATTGGGTCTTTTTTGGCACTCGTGGGCCTTTAAAACGCTCGTTTCACTCGCATTTTAAACTGGCCCACTCATGCCAAAAAAATCCCAATTTACACACAAATTCGTTAAATTTACTACTATTTAACAAAGGTTGTACTTTTTAAACATCGATAAATTGATTTGGCTTTTGACCGTTTTTATTTAATGTATCTTTTTATTGTATTTTGTTATCCCCATCATTATAAAACTTTCGCAATAGCAACCAGCAATACAATCGGTGGCCATCTTGGTAAGGGCAAAAATGTACAGGTGGGAATCAAAGCGGTGTATCTTACGCTCCGTCTATTCTATTTCCACGTCATTGGTTGGTACAAAACAGTCGTAATCGAGTACAGTGTTTGAATGAACTGAAAAAATTGGTCAACTGCGAGTCCGGACCACTTTATCTCGTGACTTACGTCTACTATGGAGCCGTAATCCACGCGTCCAAATTTGGGCAGATTTAAATATACGGCGTGGACGGAATTTGCCATCAAAATGAGCAAAATCTTTCTGTTTTTTGAGTCCCATAAGTGCCACGGCAAGCTCGCGGCGGCGTCAAAGGTTTGAGCGGTCTAAAAATAACAACCACAAATGTTCTTCACTTTCTAGAAGGCGAAGACGAACAGCGGTCTAGATTCGCCCAAAATGACGGTCGGCTCGACATTCGCGAAGGACCAAGATATGGAGTGGAGTTCGTCGAGTTGCGACTTGATGGCGCTCTCGCACATCCTGGAGGTGAACATTTCGCAAAGTATCTGAAAATGGAGTTGGTAGAGCGTTGAGGTCCTTACGAATAGGATGATGCCCATCATGGGGCCGTAGTTGGCGATCATAGTTTTCCTGTTGGGGCTGTAGAGGATGCAACACACTTGCACGAGGAACAGTGTTACGTTGTAGATCAACACGTAAAGATTGACTCGTTTTACGAATTTGTGGAACGTGAAGTCGATCGACAGTTTTTTTATGTACCACAGAGGGTCGTCTAAAATTTGTAATTTAGCTATTTGAATGAAATAAAGACAAGAGAAGAGAAATACCTTTCATTTGGGTAATCTGAGTGTAGTCTAGGTACTCTAGGCGAGGCATGAGGGATCAAGTCTTGGTTTGATACTATACTACCGTTAGACAGAAACTTACTGAAATACGTCGAAGCTTGCGCCATTTTGTGATAATAAATAATAAATTGTTATGTTAATTCGACCGAATTGGACCATTTTGATCCAATTACAGTTCGACTGGAGTCTCAATAACAGGTCTTTAAGTCTTCTAGGCATTATCATGAATATTAAACATACCAAAGTGAAATAAAACAATAATGTCGCTCCCACAGCAACAAATGGGGTCTATGGCCGGAACTTTCCCTATGCCTGACTTCAACTCATCCTATACAACAACTCACCGCAACTTTCCCTATGCCTGACTTCGACTCATCCTATACAATAACTCACCGCAATTTCGTTCGAATCGGCCACAAACAATTTTTTCGAAAAAACCATGAACCCTTCTATCAAATTTGCACCCGGAAAAAACGTTTAAACGGCCGTAGCTCCCTTATTAAACATAATATGACAATGAATTATACACCGCTGGATTCCTCTTTTCAATGCGCTTCTTTTGAGTCGAAAGAATTTTACCTCGCTTTTTTCGTTTACGAGAAATTCACAAAAAAACAAAAAAACTCATATTTTTGGCTCCCACACCAACAAATGGGGTCTATGGCCGGAACTTTCCCTATGCCTGACTTCAACTCATCCAATACAATAACTCACCGCAATTTCGTTCGAATCGCCCACAAAAATTTTTATAGAAAAAACCATGAACCCCTACCTTCTATCAAATTTGCACCCGGAAAAAACGTTTAAACGGCCGTAGCTCCCTTATTAAACATAATATGACAATGAATTATACATCACTTCAACTCATCCTATACAACAACTCACCGCAATTTCGTTCGAATCGGCCACAAACAATTTTTTCGAAAAAACCATGAACCTTCTATCAAATTTGCACCCGGAAAAAACATTTAAACGGCCGTAGCTCCCTTATTAAACATAATATGACAATGAATTATACACCACTGGATTCCTCTTTTCAATGCGCTTCTTTCGAGTCGAAAAAATTTTACCTCTCTTTTTTCGTTAACGAGAAATTCACAAAAAAAACAAAAAAACTCATATTTGTGCCTATTTTTGGCTCCCACACCAACAAATGGGGTCTATGGACGGAACTTTCCCTATGCCTGACTTCAACTCATCCTATACAATAACTCACCGCAATTTCGTTCGAATCGGCCACAAACAATTTTTTAGAAAAAAACATGAACCCCTACCTTCTATCAAATTTGCACCCGGAAAAAACGTTTAAACGGCCGTAGCTCCCTTATTAAACATAATATGACAATGAATTATACACCACTGGATTCCTCTTTTCAATGCGCTTCTTTTGAGTCGAAAGAATTTTACCTCGCTTTTTTCGTTTACGAGAAATTCACAAAAAACCAAAAAAACTCATATTTTTGGCTCCCACACCAACAAATGGGGTCTATGGCCGGAACTTTCCCTATGCCAGACTTCAACTCATCCTATACAATAACTCACCGCAATTTCGTTCGAATCGGCCACAAACAATTTTTTCGAAAAAACCATGAACCTTCTATCAAATTTGCACCCGGAAAAAACGTTTAAACGGCCGTAGCTCCCTTATTAAACATAATATGACAATGAATTATACACCGCTGGATTCCTCTTTTCAATGCGCTTCTTTTGAGTCGAAAGAATTTTACCTCGCTTTTTTCGTTTACGAGAAATTCACAAAAAAACAAAAAAACTCATATTTTTGGCTCCCACACCAACAAATGGGGTCTATGGCCGGAACTTTCCCTATGCCTGACTTCAACTCATCCTATACAATAACTCACCGCAATTTCGTTCGAATCGGCCACAAAATTTTTTTTAGAAAAAAACATGAACCCCTACCTTCTATCAAATTTGCACCCGGAAAAAACGTTTAAACGGCCGTAGCTCCCTAACTAAACATAATATGACAATGAATTATACACGGCTGGATTCCTCTTTTCAATGCGCTTCTTTCGAGTCGAAAAAATTTTACCTCGCTTTTTTCGTTTACGAGAAATTCACAAAACACCAAAAAAACCCATATTTTTGCCTATTTTTGGCGCCCACACCAACAAATGGGGTCTATGGCCGGAACTTTCCCTATGCCTGACTTCAACTCATCCAATACAATAACTCACCGCAATTTCGTTCGAATCGCCCACAAAAATTTTTATAGAAAAAACCATGAACCCCTACCTTCTATCAAATTTGCACCCGGAAAAAACGTTTAAACGGCCGTAGCTCCCTTATTAAACATAATATGACAATGAATTATACACCACTGGATTCCTCTTTTCAATGCGCTTCTTTCGAGTCGAAAAAATTTTACCTCTCTTTTTTCGTTAACGAGAAATTCACAAAAAACCAAAAAAACTCATATTTTTGGCTCCCACACCAACAAATGGGGTCTATGGACGGAACTTTCCCTATGCCTGACTTCAACTCATCCTATACAATAACTCACCGCAATTTCGTTCGAATCGGCCACAAACAATTTTTTAGAAAAAAACATGAACCCCTACCTTCTATCAAATTTGCACCCGGAAAAAACGTTTAAACGGCCGTAGCTCCCTTATTAAACATAATATGACAATGAATTATACACCACTGGATTCCTCTTTTCAATGCGCTTCTTTTGAGTCGAAAGAATTTTACCTCGCTTTTTTCGTTTACGAGAAATTCACAAAAAACCAAAAAAACTCATATTTTTGGCTCCCACACCAACAAATGGGGTCTATGGCCGGAACTTTCCCTATGCCTGACTTCAACTCATCCTATACAATAACTCACCGCAATTTCGTTCGAATCGGCCACAAACAATTTTTTTAGAAAAAACCATGAACCCCTACCTTCTATCAAATTTGCACCCGGAAAAAACGTTTAAACGGCCGTAGCTCCCTTATTAAACATAATATGACAATGAATTATACACCGCTGGATTCCTCTTTTCAATGCGCTTCTTTTGAGTATCTATCAGAAACGTATCGGCAAGTGCAGCAGATACGAAGCATTAATAGAGTAATCAAGAAAGCAATGGCGGCTGCTTTGGTGCAATTTCATAACGTTGAATTCCAAAAAGGCTCAGGCCCAGGAATTTTCCCTGACTTAGGTGTTATTGTGTTTCACAATAAGACTTCCCTTAAATTCCCGTTAATGGGTTCATTTGTTTTCCACGATAAATTGGCCTGTGATGCCGCATTAAAAATTATACAGGAAGATGGGGAGGACGAAGACATTAAGTTAATATTTCCGAGTAAACATTCAAAAGAAGAGTGTGTGGGTATTTTAAATCATTATTTGGGCTTGAGGTGAGAAAACATTTATATGCATATCTATTTTATTTGTAGCAATCGCTCAACCCCAGAACTCAACTAAGAAAAGAAAGAAAAGAGATTAAGTATTCATATTCATCATATGTGCTGAAGTGGCCCAATAGAAAAACAGGGCAAAAAGCAAATTTTAACTTTTAACAAAGGTACTTTGAAAAACGGGGTAGATTTGATAAAAAAATGGTGTGTGCTGAAGGAGCCTACCAGTACAAAATTCAAAACAGGGTAAAATCTTTGAAAAATGTTCATTTTAAAGTATAGGTACTGTTACGTTATTTATTTTCCCTGATGGGGAAATTTTCCCAAAATAACGATTTAACAGACTTCGGGTCGAGATGCACTGGAGACTGCTCGAGAGTACAACCTAAATGTGGGGGTGGGTGGTGATAATCGGAAGAAAGTAAACTCCGAGTGGTTTAAACGAAATGAATATATTTTCACTCAGTTCAGCACACGTACAAATTTGATTATTTGACAACAAAAACGTTTCTCACACTCAATAATTATGCACAAAAATGAAGGGTTGTGCCCTCGCCGCGACAAAAAAAAGGAAAAACTCTCGAAAAATAAATTGATTTCAAAAACTAAATTAAAAAAAAGGGGAGAGCCGAACGTGAAGCCCGATATCGTCCTCGACGCTATTCTTCTACGCCGCCCACGATCGGCGGGGCCGTTCCCTCGGGCCTCACCTCGTTTCCCAAAAAAAAAAAGCTAAATTCGAAATAGAAAAGGAAGTCGCGCGGCGGACGAGGACACAAAAAATAAAGAAATAAAATAAACAAGAACTCTTACAAAAAAAAAACTGTTATCGGCCTGACCGGCCGTTTGCAGGCGAGGTCACCAGCAGACCGATAACTCACCCTGGCCTTGATCGTCACGAGGCGGTCGACGTCTCTGGAGACCTGGACTTTCTCGGGCCCACGGCAGACGACGAAATCCAGGCGTGGAATTTGACTCCGCACTCCGGCGTTTGGTTCTTCACGAACCTTCCGTCGGTGATCCGTAAATCCGCTCCTCGGCGTCTGGGTTTGGACTTCCTGGACTCTTCTTCCAGCCTCACCCTCTTCAGACCCTCGACGTCTCCACACCCTTTTCTCGCCGTTTCAGCCCCGCACCGATCTGACCTCTCTCACCAAAGACAAAAAGCCCCTCCCCGCACTCTCTCCCGTCTTTTATAGTTTCGCCCCTCTCAATTCGGATTATTATTATTTTTGGCGGAAAACGTCGTGCGCACGGAGATCGAAACATTGACAAAACTTGCATTTTTTTAAATGTAACAGTACCTTAAAAACAAGACAAAATGCTTAAAGAAACAAAGTGTTCTGAAGAGGCCTTTCTAATAGTATTAATTGGAAGTGGTACCACCTCTGCGAAGATTTCGTCCATTGTCCAGCCGTACAAATCTTCTAAAGGGAAGATTCACGAAACTCGGTAAGGCTCGATAAGGCATTGTAAATTCAAAACCATGACAACTGACATTGTTGAAGCATTGTATTTGCCGTTTCGATAACGATTTGCAAATTTGCAAAGTTTCGTGAATCTACCCCCAAGTATTTACAGCGAGAAATAAAACATTTCATTTCTTATTTTTATTAGTATTTTCTTAATTTGCTACACAAATATAAAGCACTTTTTTATCCGTGGTGTCACAACAGCCGCAACGTTCGTGCGCGTAATCTTCCCACTTGTAAAAAACTACAAAGTTAAATAACATTTTTTTTAATTCCTCGTAGATCTCATTCAATTCCTTCGTTGTCGATATGATAAAGCTTACTGTGAAACCAAAGTGTCTCCCAGTTTATCAAGAGTTTTTATTTTACTCTTCTTACACAAAACGATTGTGTAACTACTTTTCCTCTATTCAAGAAAACTGTACAAACTGCCTATACTAAAAACGTACTTTTTATTTTCCACTTCCAGAATAAATCTCAGATTTAAAAAATCCTATTGAAATTGTTTTCAATTATAAATCTACAAATAAATTCTTCTTTACAAGGTTATACATACAATCGATCTTGGAGCAAACAAAGTTTAATAGATCAAGGACTCTTGACGTACAGATTGAACTGAATTAAATTTTTTTTCCTGTTACTGTTCCCACGCAATACTTTCTCTTGGTTTAGTAAATCATATATTTTTATGGGGGCTAAAATGTATCTATTTGCTCCGTTTGCCCGGCGCATCCACCATTTCCCTCCCAACCACATTTGATAAAAACTTCTACAACTTCTTCCTCTCTTCGTCCACTTAAAAACTCCTCCACGCTTCATACTTACATTTAGATGATAAACAGCTACAAAGAAAAACTCTCACTCCCGAATTTCGCAACTTCTACTCCCACCAGCACAACGAGAACGCGACTTTTATTGATCCCCCGCTGGTTTATTGATGGTGTGATCTGTGGTGTTTGTCGCGCATATTGAATTATTTAGACGTCCTTGTGCGAGATATCGGGGACAGTTTAAACCCAGAAATGGTCGTCGAGACACCCGTGTTAAATGTCTTGGAACAGGGCCGCGAGAGATGACATTTTTACGCCTTTTTCGCGCTTACCGCCCATCGGCAGCACGCCAAAAACCTTCAAAAACATCAAACCCGAAAGCAAGAGCATGGACTTAGGAACGCGACACCAGACTTTCCCCCTGCGAAAAAGGTACGTCCCGATCGTGACGCACAATTTTCGGAATTCGTCTTGCAGGAAATTGACACCTCACCACGCAACTTCCAAGTCCTCAGACGCTGACAGACTGCTGATCCGTCGGAAGACCTACATCGTCCTCGAACCTGTGGTGTGCAAAAGCGAGAAACTCAAATATGGGAAGAAATCAATGTAGACGTCCAACTATCAATAAATTTATTTATCCACAAGTAGATCTGTCTACTAATTGTTTTTTCACTTCGAAAGCGATCACTCCCAGCGCGGCCCCCACGTTCAAGCTGTCGACGTCGTTGCTGAGCGGGATGTTGACCCTAGCTCCGTTACTTTTGAGCGCCAACTCGTACGAACTTCTGCTGACACCGTGAGTCTCGCCCCCTACTATCAAAACCACGTGTTTGGACGCGTTAAAATCGAGACCGTGGTACGGGAAGACCGGAATCTGCTCCAACACCTCGGCCAAGTCCCTACCCCCCTCGTCGGAATCGGAAACGATTTTGTTATCGGCTATGAAAAAATTCGCGTCCTCGGCGATCGCCTCCTCGATCTGGTCCCACTCGAAATCTTTACTGATTCGGAGTTTAAAGTGCGCCCCGACTGCGCCCCGCAACACTTTGCTGTCCCACAGATTGACGCAGCCTTTGGTTAGGATGACGCGGTCGCACCCCACCGCCGCGCATATTCTTAGAATCGTACCTAGGTTACCTGGCTCGCGGATGTTGTCGCAGATCACGGTGAACGGGAGGGCTTCCGGCGGCCTGAAGCTGTCGACGTCCGGTTTCTTGAAGATACCTGCAAGGGACGGGTTAGAGGGAACGACGCGGGGCGAGTCGACGTACCCATTATGCCCGGGGTTGTGGTGAGCTCCGACCACATCTGGATCTCTCTGTAGGGCATTTTGTACAGCTGGGCCCCCACTTTCGGCAAAAACGGCTTGACAAAGTCTACCTCGGATTTGCGGCTGAACAAAATGTACTTCAAGTGGCATCCCGATTGCAACGCGTCTCTGATGAGCCGCTTACCCTCCAACAAAATCAAATCCTTCTTATCTTTTTCTTTGTTTGACTTAATTTCGGTCAGTATCGTCCTTTAAACCCCACATTACAAAAAACTCTACTTCGCAAGAACCAAACGTACCCCACTCGCTGATCGTTGTCTTTCATCTTCGAATAAACAAAATTCCCCTCGCCGTCGATTACAGTCTCCAGCATGTCCGGGTTCGACTTAACCTCACTTTTTTGATACGTCGCGACCAACGATTTCCCGACCTTTTTCGACTTGATTTTGTACTTGATCGGCTTATCGGTGCCCTCTTCCTCTTCCTTGGGTTTATTCCAGGTTGTTTTGAGGCCCCCATATTTGTCAAACACCGTTTCCGCACCCCCTTTACTCTGAGACTTCTTCTCCAGCTTTTCGTACTCCTCAGGTGTGTGCACTTTCACGGGCCTGCGGTGACTCCATCGCGGATAAAATCGCACTTGCTGCACCACCAAATTAGTCCGCAACGCGCTTCGTAACAAATTATTTAGGCCACCGGCCATCACGAAAGTGAGGTTAAGTCTGGCCAAATTTGACACTTCAAATACCAAATCACAATTAACACAACACAGCTAGATTTTCGAAAATCGTGCACCAGCTCCTACAAATGCGTCTCGTATTTCCACAAGAACATCTTTTACGCTAAATTCGAACAAAATCTTTTTAAATAAACATGCAGTTTGTAGTTTCATACTCCACCACCAGGGGGCCTCCTCTTTTTTAAAATGGCCGCTACATCTCGGTTCAAAATGTTTTTCAGAAATAAAATCAAATTGGGACAAATTTGACGTTGCAGGAGACACAAATTTACTTGAAGGATCAGGTCGTTGACCGTAGTTCTCTGTCATGTTTGTCAACGTCACTCCACCCTGTTATGGCCGTTGGGGTGTTTAAACTGACCAAATCCCAACGTGACATTTTAAGCATAATATTCTTAGTTTTAAACATGATCCAAGTACTAACGGGGGTAGTTATGTTAAGTATGTCGATCTACATCTACGTTTCGGTGGCGCCGGTGCTTTACTCGGAACGCGCAGAGATCAGCTACGTGTTCGCGGTGATCGGTATTTGTGGTTTTAACAATGTTTGTTGCTTCTTGTTCGGCTTGAAAATCAGGCTGAAGTGTCTGAGACAGGCGTACAAGTACTGTCCTGACGGTAACAGCGAGTGCTGAATAACTGGGCTGTGGTTTCAGGAAGAGCACTCGCAGCTTGGTGTTCGCCTGGATTTGCGTCTCCTTCTACATAATGGCGTACTTGATAATACTGGCGCGGCTGACGAAGAAGGTGTACAAGCACGTGATCCGCGCCATGGGGCACTCGTTCTACATCGGCATGAGCAAGTACTTGAAGGACGAGGTGTGGAAGGTGAGCATCGACCGGATCCAGTACGACCTGCAGTGCTGCGGCGCGCACACCTACAAGGAATGGCACGAGGTAGCGTGGCTGGACAAGTACCACGTCAACGTAAAATCAGAATCGGTTAAACAGTGAATAAACCTCCAAGTTTAATAATATGATGATGAGTTGACCGTTGCAGGTTCCGCGAGAACGGCACGTGGCTGCTGCCGGTGACTCCTTGGAGCTGCTGCCGCGTGTCCTTCCCCATGCAGTGCCTGCACGACCCCTTGCAGCAGGCGCGCTCCCACCACGTCTGGGCCGACCAGCCCTCCCTCGTGGCCGACTCGCTCAACACCGAGGGCTGCCTCGGCAAGCTCAAAGTGCCGATTAAGAGCGCCCTCAGCACCTTCATCCTCCTGGTCGTGGTCAACTGCATCGTGCAGGTAATCCACCCTTCGCACCAGGAAAAATGACCATAGCGCGCTTTTCTAGCTGCTCATCTTTTTGGTTGTCAGGATACTGTACACGTCCTGCCGGAACGCGGCCATCTTGAACGACCCTGAGGGCGTCGCCCCCGGATGGATTTTCGGGCGGGGAGACTGCGGCTACAACAGGGGGAAAACGCTCGGGGACATTATGGTATGACGAGATCACGTGTCAAAACACGCCTGTTAATTGACGTTTCAGTACCCGGTGCGGAGGCGGCGGAAAAGCGACGCCCCTCGGACCCCGGACGAGGAGAATCGGTTGCTCGACAATCACGACAACTAGCGGCGAACTATTAGATTTATTTTATATATATACATTATGTGATTAAGAGTGTATACATAAGCTGAAGAAATCTTACTGAAACAAGACAGGTCTTGTGCTCCACTGGGACAAAAGTTCTGGTTTAGTTTAAGAAATTGTTTATTTTTTCATTAAATTGCTTAGTATTAATACAAAAAGAAGTAAAACTAAATTCGAGCTCGGGTGTTCTCTTGAGAATCCGATCGTTCCTTATAATACTAGTAATAAAACTAAAAATCGCAATTACGAATCTGAGACAATTCTATTACTTATAGTACAAGACAGTAATCGTTCTAAAAATGTATAAAAAGGAAAATAAAACAAGATGACAGAATACCGAACAATTTTCATACTATTTGCTCTAAAGACGCTATATTACACATTTTTTAAATCATATGGAGCACAACAAATATATAATATTACAATCTACGAGATTATTAATTTATTATAATAATATGTATAATTTTTCAGATTCTTACTTGTATATTCAGCTCGTGTGTAGACACTTCCTCCTTCTCAACCTAATGCTGAAAGGAAAAACAATAAAAAGGTTTCACTCTTACTGCTATTTCGTACTTCTAACAGTTTACGCGCTGGCAAAATCGAAAATAAAACCCTCTTCCTATCGGAAAGAATTTGAAATCGTGCCAGAGCATATTATAAAAATGTGAAAATACTATCAAATATTACGAAATATAGTACAACTGCATCTTTAGCACTCGGGCGGACCGGATACAAAACACACCATCAATATCAAAGCTCTGGAACCGTGATTCAATTGAGTACCGTCAACAAAAAAATTGTTAGAAGCACCTTCGAAGTCTCAACGGACCGCGTACAAAACACCGAAGCCGCGGAGCCCGCTCAACTGACAAGGCAGGTTATTTTACAGCACCCCCGGAACATAGGTCGATTGTTTTGATATTTTGTAGTGCACACCTTCATATACACATATTCAAGGACAGAAATCACGGGACTTTGTTAGTTTTTCTCTCTCATCTAAACTAAAAGAGGTGGCGCAAAAAATTATATGAAACTGGAAAAAAATTCATTTTCACATTCTAGAAAAACATGTAATCTCGCTTTTCGTCATCATATCGTTTGTTTTCATACAAATGAGTTGTTTTTTTAATTTTAGAAACACAAAAAAAATACGTTTTATAATATACGATGTCTTTGTAATGTTTTGATGAACAATATTTATTTTAAATTTCGATTTACAAACCCTTGTCATTCCAGGAGTGCAGTAGGTAACTTTCCTTGCGAGTTTCACCATTATAAACAAAAACCTGTTAGAAGGGGTGGCAAACGCAGCGGACCGCGTACAAAACACACGCTTACTTACCAGCAATACCGGCGATGGCTTCGGACGCCGAATACTTAACGTCAATATCGTTATCTATTGTGAGTTTTTCGAGAACTGGCTTGACCTGGGGCTGAATGACGGCCTGGTCGAGCTGCGGCGCCACCTTCTGCAACGTCTTCGCCACGTTAAACCTGACATTGGCGACTTTGTCGTTCGCCATGCTCAACACCGTCGGCAAGAGCAACCTCGTCGTGATGTCGCTACCGCAAGCCTCCGCCAGGACGTTGATGCAGAAAAGACAAGTCATCCTGTATAGATAATTCTGGTCGCGCGACATCGCCAACACCTTGGGTATGATGGTCGTCTCCGCCCACTCCGCCCCGAATTGGTCCACCAACTTCCGCAAGTTGAGCGTGGCCGCCTCCCTTATGGCGAACACGTGATCCATCAGCCACGTCATGCACAGAGCGTTCAGCTTCTCGTCGAAGAACTCCCTTCCGAGCTGACCGGCCAGCAGCGGCATGTACTCGATGATTGCCGAACGGACGCGCCATTTCGAGTCTTCGGCCAACTCGACGATCGCCGGCAACAGCGATTGCGACAGCTGCTGGATGCCGATCACCTCGTTCACGCAGTCCAGGTTCGAGATGATGTTGAGTCTGACCTCGGGACACTCGTCCTTCAGCTGGGTGAGGAACAACGGGAGGAGGTGCTCGATGGTGTTGTGGCGGCCCAGGATGGGGCTCAGGCCCATGATCACCGAGGCCAAGGCGGATTTCACGTGCTGGTTGGGGTCGGCCACCAGTTCTTTCACGCAGGGGAGGATGTTGTTCATTATTATGCTCTCCTGGTGGGTCTTGTCCAGGTTCTGGCAGAAGTCTTTCACTTTGTTGGCGGCGGCGGCTCGCACCTCCGCCTCCGTGTCCTTCAGCAGGTTCTGGAAGGCGGGGACCAGGTCTGTACGCGTAATATCAGGACCGACCGCCTTCTGGAGGTCGGTGAATTTGTCCGCCACCATGTAACGCACCCTCCACGAAGTGTCACCTGGTGCAACAAAACAACAAAATAAAAACAAATCTTTCCATTTTTCGCACACGGTAAAATAATTTAATCGCAAAGTTATCAAAGAAATACGCAGCAAGGTTGTTTTTGTTGTACATGCGCAACAAAAAAATTCATTAGGTGACCTCGTACACATTAAGTGTGTAACGTAACGGAAATAAAATTTTCCGCTGCAAATTCAACCACAAATGTGTTGTTGCTTGATTTGCATTTAATTCGGCGAAAATGTCTACCAAAGAAATTATATTTTTTCGGAGCGCTTCTAATAAAATTTAATGCAGCCGTTCGCCCTAACGACTCGATAAATTTCAATTTCATTTTATTGCTATATTTAGGGGGGGGGGCGTCTACAGTGGCGCCCTCACCGGTGCAATTCCTGACTGTCGGCATGACGAACATCTCGATGTCCTCCTGTGGGAAGAGAGATGCGAAGCTAACGCACGCCTCTACCGCGAGGAGCCGCACAGAGTCCTGTTCGTCCTGGGTCAGACTCAGAAACATCGGTATCAAGTCGGTCTTGAGATACTCCAGCTCCACGACTTGGGCCAACTCGCCGAGTTTGGTGGAGGCGGCGCGGCGCACCATCGGCGTGTCATCTTGACACAACGCGCGGAAGTGGGATCGGAGGTCGGCCTTCATTTGGGTGGAGACACGGGGGTAGCACACCTGGAAGCTTTTTAATAGAGGAGTCCCGATTGGGAAGGGGGCACTTACGGAAAAGAGACCGCACGCGGACGTCCTCGAAGTGAACCAGTCGCCCGCCGACAGCCTTTGGACCAGAGGCACGAAGTGGTTCTCCAGGTCTGCAGGGCTGTGCTGCTGCGCCACCGCGCGCAGCGACTCGACGGCCTTGTCCCTGACGACCGTCTCCTCGACGGTCGCGAGGCTCTCGAGCGGCGGCAGCAGGCAGTAAGCGTACTCGGGCCCGCCGACCAGGGTGATGAAGGTGCCCAGCTGCTCGGCGAGGGCCAGCAGCACCTCATCCTCGTCGTAGATGGTCTCGGTCAGGAAGGGGATCAGCTCGGACCTCGTGCGCTCCACGCCCAGCGCCAGGGCTATCGTCGACAGCTTCTTGATGGAGTTGAGCCGTAACTGCGGATTAATCACGCGAGAATGGTGGATGATGTCATTTTCGGCGGAGATCGCGATGGGGCGTAACGGATGTGGGGTTGCTCACCTGGACATCCTCGTTCTTCAGCTCGTCGATCAGGACGGCGATGGGATACAAGGAATCGTCGCCCGCTGAGTCGCTGGCTGCCATTGTAGACCCGAGTCCGGTTGAGGTTGAAATCGCCGATACCGTCGTCTTTATTATTTTGTAAATACAGTCACTGTCACACACCTACTGAAATTATTCAATGAAATGGGGGCTGGTCGACCGGTTGGACACCTTTTTGCATATCGTAAACAACTTACAAATTTTAAATTCGTTGTCAAACGCCACAAATACCACCTTTGACGAGTTACCCTGCGCGATTTTTATTACATTTTCGAGAGGGCGCCGCGATCGACGCAAGCGGCAACCTTGCCACTTCCGGCGCCATTTTCAAATTACCACACAAAAACATGTGCTCGCAAATGAAAAACTTCATTCTACTCAATTAACAACACCTTTTGTGTGTACACAAAACATTATCGACCAAATACTAGCATTGAACAAAAAACATTCGCGAAAAACGCAAAACTGTATGACAAATTGCATATATTTTGGAATGATAACAACTGTTTTGATGGTTGCATATGCGACCAGAAAAAGAAAAACAATAATTGTCTCCACTACTATACTTCGTCCAGCGGAGATTGGGAGATTTTAAATTGTGGGCTTGTAACTCGACGCTACAAAATGCACTAGAATACATTAATTAGAACATAATTTCAGGGCAAAAATGTTACTGCTTGAAGGATATATTTCAAATTTTACGTGCGCTAGGTATTACTTTCTCTACGTAGAATTTAGTGATTTTCATGTCAACCAATCTCTCGCTGGGCAAACTATCTATATCCTTAAACTTTACGTCGTTTGGCACGTGACCAACATGCCATAATGGAAAAGGTGAGCGTGTATATTGTGTTGCATATATTACACACCTTTATTTCATAAAAGTTACAATATCCTGTTGCAATATAATATTATAAAACCAAAATATGCATACATTTATTACTTTATCTTCGACCTTAGTCCAATTCTAATAAAAAATCCTTGACTTTACTTTTTTCGACTCTGAATTAATTCGATAGAAGCGGTTTACATTTTTTATACTTCTTTTTGGGAATCGATAAATTTGTCGTTGACCATGATCGCTGACTAGAAAATAATCTTTTAAGAAACTATTTTGATTGAATGAATTGAGTTTGTAGAAGAGTAATTCATTATTACCATTATTATTACCTATTATTAGTTCTATAAATCCCTTAGAGTGAGTAGGTACAGTGGGGAGCACGGAATTTTGGGCAGCAATTTATGTCATGTCTAGTTTAAGCTTTATTGTCATAAATGTCATAATAATTAATTTTGACTGAACTTCAAAATAAACTGTCACTATTATGCACAATTGTTTTACACTTTAGTTATTGATTTCCAAAGTTTAATACAAGGCTGTTCAGGTTTCGGATCGGAAAATCAGGTCTAAGCATTTGCAACTTTTCTGGATTGAAGAATGCAGTTTGTCAAAATGACATGTGAGGTCTAGCACCTAAAGCCTATTTCACATCTTATATCAGTCAAACGTCAAGTCTGTCCGAAATTTCGTGCTCGCAATAGTACTCTTGTACCGTGCGATCCATTGAATTTGTTATTAAAGATGGCGCTGGAACTGTAAAGGCATGTCTAGTTTTGAACTATCGCGACAAACGTCACATTTAATGACAATAGTAAATAGAAAATGGCGAATTAAGGATTCGAAGGATTAAGAGAAAAATTACAATGGTAATGTTTATTTTATTAAACAATGTTACAACATATGGTGAAAATATTCTAAGCACAAACGGGCTTTTCGTTTAACTCCACTGATAGCATTTTGTAACGTGATTTGATCGGATGCCACAAATAAGTGTATCGATTCAAAAAGACCTACGGCTTCAGTTCCAGCGCCAACTTTAATGGTCCAGTGAGGAAAATAATGTTTTAATTGATTGTAAATAATACCTATTAACTAGCAGAAAATTAATTAACAGATAATGTAAGGTCTGCCGTGTGGATGTTTGCAATGTCCTGCTAAAAATGGACGATAGAAAGTATTTAAAAAAATATACATTCATTATTTTTTTCTTCAGTACCACTCCAAAAAAAATCTAGATCGTCCTGGTCTTTTCTAGTCTTTGAATACGTTCTAGAAAACGGTGTCTACAACACTTAACCTTTTTTTATTTCTTTTTGTAAATCGATAAATTTGTAATTCCACGAGGTGTAGCTTGCTGGAAAATAAATACACATTATCGAACAAGTAACTTCAAATCTACAATTTTAATGACTTTGCAACAACCGTTTATTGGACTTCTTATTTTTACTTGCCAGTGGCGTAGATGAGTTGATGAGATTTGTAAATCTTGTGGCAAATAATAAAGTCTTTTTAAAAGATATATCTGTAATTGATTTCTTCCCAAAAATTGTTCAACAAAATTATGTTGATTTACGACTGATTTGATAAAAATGTAAAATAAGAAAAAAGTGATTTTCAAATAATTGTGATCCCGGACACATTCTATCGAGTGTTCAAATGAAATCCTGGGCTGGGAAGGCGTTGAAACCGTCAATTGTTTTGCTTTTTTAAAGTGTAAATTGACAGTTGTAATTAGAGCACGTTGACAGCTAACCTGAAGTTTATAAACAAAAAGTCTTTGTTTTTTTCTTTCTTTGCAATGTTTCACATTAAAAATAAAATAACTAACGATTCCTATTCTCGAAGCAAATATCAAAGGGCACCCTTTATGGAAAACAAACATGTTCAATCATGTGCGGATGAAATATAAACAAATTCAAACTTTACTCTGTTCCAAATTGTTTACTTTTTTCAACGCCTACTCAGCCCAGTTTTTCATTTGAACGCATGATACATAGAAGCACATGGGACGGAACGTTGGTTAACATTTTTAATACAAGGTGATTCACGAAATAAATCGGACACTATTCGTGAATCACCCTGTATGTTTGCAATATCCTGTTGAATCATGAAATAACAAAATTTAAAAAAAATAGATATTTTTTGTTGTTTTAAACCTAAATCCAATTTAAAAGAATCCATGACTTCGATGTTTTTTTTCGAATCCTTGAATATGTTGCAGAAGGCACTGACGAACGCATTTCGCGTAATTTTCTTCCTCTTTGTGGCTGACAAATTTGAAAACACTTTATGTGGTATCACCCACAGGGAATAAACGTCATTAAAGGACTAACTTCAAATTTACCACTTCAGTAATTTTACGACAATTGTTTGCGCCATAAAAACCGCACATCTAATTTTTAATCGCTTCACCAGTGGCGCAGCTCATTTTTTCAATCTCTAAAGAGCTCAGTGCTCAGTTGCCAACTGACAAGATCTCAAGATCATAAAGATTTGGAAAATATTTGCTACTTTTATCACCTGTTATGTAGTATTTGCAATATCCTGCTGAAACTTAACAATTGCGCATTCCCTATTGTATCTGAAGCATTATTTCTGTTCTCAAAAACGTTCAGACCGTTCATTGCTTTTTAAATCGAACACTTTGTAATTGATAACGGTGCACGGGATATCGTTTGCTGCAGAATAAATTTTGTTAGAAAATTACATTAAATTTACCAGTCCAGCGGTTTTAAGACAGTCGTTCATTCCACAAGGCTTCATATTTTACTGTTTCGACAGTGGCGTAGCTCAGTGTAAAATCGCAACAATTTTCAAAATGTTTACAATTTTTTTCACCGACTTTTGTCGAAAAACCGATGTTTTAATTAGCAGTAATTTAGAAAGTAATTAAGAACAAGTAAAGCTTCCGTTGGAAAGACAGAATTATGTTGTCTGTCTGCCGCGTGTAAATTTGTAATATCCTGCTAAAATGTGAAACAATAAACATTGAAAAAAATACGCGTTTTTTGTTCGACACTGTCAGAATTTGATAAATTTCTTCTGTGTAAGCGGATTTTGATAAATGTCACAACTTGTCAAAACGAAACGTCAAGCTAATTTTAAAGATCTTAAGCGATTTGGAGCCTTTAAGGAGCTCGTCAAACAAAAAAACGTTGTATTCAACTCGTTCGTGTGTAAATTGGGCCTTTTTTGGCACTCGTGTGCGTTTAAAACGCTCGTTTCACTCGCGTTTTAAACTGGCCAAAAAAAAAAGCCCAACTTACACACGAACTCGTTAAATAAACTACTGCATGTTATCATTTTATACTACATATTTTATTTCGATTACAAAACATGTAGTGTAGAATATTTGGAGTTTTTAATGATTTTTTTTCTACATGTAATAGACGATGTCCACGAGAAGACACTTGCTGGAAAATAAATATCTTTAAATTAAATCCAATCCAACAATTTTAAGGCAAAAAAAATAGTATTTTGCAAAAAGTGCATCTTTTTCATCTGAGTTTGAGTTTTCTGGCCGAGGCGCAGCCGAGGCTTGAAAACAGGATAGGACAAAAGGCACTTTTTGGCGAGGTGCACATAAAAGTATCTTATTTAAATTTAAATGGACAATTTTTCAATCCCTCCAATGAGGGCGAGCCACTGTGGGCTTTTCCACATCATCTGCAGCCCCCACTAATGGCACGGCACTGTCGAAAAGTTGTTCCAAAATCGGTTGTTTGTTTTTCCTTTCTCGTCGAAGAAGTTGGTAGTAAGTAGATCGAAATGAAGGAACATCTAACAATCCAAACAACATCAAAGCGACAGCCGGGTTGAGCTTTCGAAGATGTGGAAACAAAATTGAATAACACCGCGTCCTATCACCAACACATCCGACTACCAAGCTCCAGTTTGAAACTTCCTTTGAAGAAAAACTTCGTGGATAGCGATCCCGAAAGACACATTGAGCTATTTTATTCCCTAATAAAAGAGAATTCTGTCGATTCCACAACATTATTCCTCTTCGGCAACTTTAAAAAATTCCTGCAATTTTATGCCTCATAACGCTTTTCTCGAGAAGGAGATTAAAATTGGTGAGTGATCGTTCCGGCTTGCGACAATTTAAATAAAAATAAAGTTTTAATTAGGATAAATGAAGTTGTATCGCCAAAACTTTCCCGATTTCGTAGTCACTAAGATAATAACAAAATCTGGAGACTTAACTGGAATGTTCTCGACAACGAACAAGTTTTAATTATTCCGTAAAAGTTTGATAAAAATGCCGGAGGTCTGGATTTTTCGCGGGGATGGGCAATATTCGTCGGCATTGTCATTTTTCGACAGGATGACCGGTGGAAGGAGACAAAGAAAATTAGAAAATCGCTGATCGATCGATCGCGCACATCCGCATCCTTCGACAAGAGAGTCAAAGACAAGTGTCCCGGCCAGCTGGCCGTGTATCTGCATAAAGGGCCATTGTGACGATGACAAAATCAGATCTGTCGTGCGACAAAAGCCGCCGGTAACATCCCAGCACGTCCAATAAGAAAATCGAACAAAGGCCGGAGACAACGGTGAAATCTTGTCCTGCGAAGGGAGATTTCCTGGGAGTTCGGCAGGTCGCGATCGACCCGTCTATTTTGAAAGTAACCGATACCCCGATATAAATTCATAGAAATGAAAAGCGTTGGCGTGTACAAATTTAGACTAACCCAATTATGAGTGGCACACGGCGACAAAGGCGGTGCCATTAGAGAGAAACCGGCGAACCGAACTGGAAGACTGGAAAGCAAGTGGAAACATCGCATTAGGAGCGGGTTTGCGCGCGGCCCCGCGTCCAAAGACACCTGCACCGGCCTCCTGCATGCATTACTTATCGCCGGGATCGAAGCGCCCTCAAAAATTAATGAGCGACGGACGGAGCGTCCATCGATCCGCCAGATAAATATTTCCTGGTCGTTCCCAATTTGGACGGCGTTTCCTACTCCGCGATCTCGCCCCCCGAAAGATTCGCCGCGGGGTGCCGTGTATCTTCCTTGAAAGCTCTCGAAAGGAGTGGTGGAGCTTTGGGTTCGTCGGCGGTCGTGTGCGGACGTGTTTTGCCGAATGACAGGTGGTTCGCAAGTTGGAAGCGCGAGCTGCGAACGGTCCAAGTCAGTATCAGTGCTAGAACTCACCTGGTCAGGTCCGGGTGCTCCTTCTCGACCTAATCGATACAGACCGTGTGCTTCGACGACGCTCGCCGATTATGTGCGGGACCTGGTGGATCCTCTCCGAGGGGTTCTGATTTTTTTTGGGGGCGGTTCTTGGGGTCCTGCCGCCGGGGGCCGGTTCCTGGGGGTGTCCGCACAGCGAACATAACCACAATTCGCCTGTTGTGGCTCTAGCGGTCCTTGTTGTTTCTAAAGCACGTGCACGGTTTCCACAAAAAATACACCACACTCGCCAACATTTTTCCAAATTATATACGGGGTGTTCGCGATAAACTACTCACAGTTTTCAAATAAATAAGACATGAACGGGGTCTGTTTGTAGGTACCAACTAGTAGTATTTTATTGAAATTTGAACATGGATTTCAATGAGTCACTCTGTACATAGGTGAGTGAATATTTTTGATTCGTTGTTTTTCGTGTTTTTTATGAATATAAATAAAGAAAAAAAATTAAAAGAGCACCGACGCAGTTTGAAGAATTTTCAAAAAATTGAGTGCTGCACTAATTGGTCAAAATGGACTAGAAAAAAAAATAAGTAGATAGTTTAGGTAAGGTTGTCTTAAAAATGCTAATTTGATGAATCATGGAAATTTTAAAAAGAAGGAAACTTCGAAAAAAATCAAATTAAATATTACTGGGAAGTGTCAAATCTTACCAAAATTTTGAAAATATGTAATAATTTTTAAAGATGTGTTTTGAATAATTTTCTAGTGTTTCAAAACAGTGAAGTGGATCTGTGGTACACAAAAGAAAAAATAAGAAATGAATGTATTGTTTATATTAAATATGTAGGCATATTTTAAAAAATCGAAAAGGTAAAATTTTCATTTTTTGCATTACATATATTAAGGCCAAAAAGCAAAAAACTGATATTTTTGTGCAAGTGTACGCGAAACGAGCACTTCGCGTACCGAAAACAAGCCGCGAAATTCAATTTCGCGGCCGTTGCTTTTAACGACGGCCGTTAAAGTAAACCTTGTAAAACTGGCGTTTAGATTTTTCAGGTATGAAATTAGATATACATACATATTTATTGAGAGTGAAGTAAATTTTGCTTATTATAATCATTACAAATTTTCGGTTGCACAAAAAATGTTGTGTACACCTTGGCCGCGAAGTCCTCCGAGATTGTCGTGCCTCGGTCGCAAGTTGCCTCGGCGACAATATTTTTTCGGTACATTAAAAAATGATTGCGCAGCCTTAATATACAAATATCTTTTTTATTTTTGGATTTTTCAAATATACAATTCTAATAAATTGGACATTGTTCTTTGAAGAAAAAAATTTGATTTTTGATTTTGATTGTTGTGCAAAATATTTAACGAAAACACGTTTTCTGCGTCCGTTGCACAGACCCAATTAAATCGTGAAAAAAATGTGTACCATTTTGATTTTTTCTGCCTTTTCGCACACCAAAGATCTGCAATAAATCCAAGAGAAAGATCTCCCATTTTAATGAAATTCTCGGCCACCGCTGAGTAATCAACGATGCGACTAAAGACCGGAGTGGAAGAATTTTTCCGAATCTGATAAATTGTTCGGCGATTGCAGCCCCATCCAGGCCTCTTCACCCTTCGATGACTTGATCGGTTTCTCCGACTCCCGATGAATAAATTACCAAATTCGGACCGTAATGGACCAATCCAAATGAGTGAGGTGTCTGCGATAGACAAGCCTTGGAAATGTTCGGAGGCGAACAACGGCTACCTGAAGCAGAAGAGCCTCCCTGAGGAGTCGCTGCTGGGCTCGACCGCCGTCACGACGGTCGTCCAGGTCTCCGGCACCGGAACCAAGACGACGGTCGTGCCCCGCAACAAGCAAGCCAAAGAGAAATGCCTTGTAGCCGCAGTATTCGCCCTGATCATCTTCTCCCTAGTGCTGCTCTTCATCGTGGTCACCACCAAGAACCCCCAGTGCGTCGGTAAGTCCCCACTCGAGTCATCTCGATCAAGTCTGTCGTTTTCCATTAAAAACTCCTCGACTGGAGTGGCGGTTCAGCCTAATTCGGTTAGAGTGAAGTATGCGAGTTTGCATGATGGCGATCGATCCCGTTTTGTTGACCACCGGGTCGAGGGCCCTCGGAAAAATTGCCAATCGCGCCATCCTGCCCGCAAAATGTTTGCTTTGGCCCGCGGTCCTTCAAAGGGCGTTTTTTTTTTATTAAGCGCCATTTGAATTCCGTCGTAAAAGGCAGAACCGTGTCAGGTCTCCGGTGTAAGATTCTCTCCGTCGAGCGGATCTCCTCCGGCGTTTTATTATTCCCCAGAACAACATCTAGGAATTCGCTACATCCATAAAGGATCTTTATGCACCGCGTAAAATTCGCCGCGACACGTGCAACACTTTTGCGCTCGTGTTTTACCAGGATTTCGACACTGCACAAGAACCAGTCGGGTTTTGCAACTGTCCCAGCTCCGGGGGCACTTCTTGCCTTGCCATGGCCCCGATTGGAGACCCAATGTCGCCATAAATCATCAACTTTTCGATTTTTGACGGGTCTTAATTACTGTTGCAGATAGCAGGAGTAGTGTCTGTCTCACCGAGGAGTGCGTCAGGACAGGTAAGTGGGAACAATCTTCACAAATCCCCCAGGTAACGTAATGTAATTAATAACTTGCGTTAATAATACAAAAAGAAATAATAGTAAATGGTACAAATTGGTTCATTATGTCGTATTATTTATGCATTTGCACCGAAGATAATTGTTGTTAATAAAAATCGATGGAATTTTGGAAATTACGTTCTTGAACTTAAACATAAATTGTTCTGGACCTTCTTTTTTTGTAAAGGGGAAAATTTCCTACAAAAAATGTAATGTGAGACACGCCACGAAATATTCCAATTTCGCGTGACTCAGAAAATCGTCGCTTTTTGATGGTTTTGTAACAATTTATTGAAAAAAATTCAGTTTCTAGATAGTATTAAAGAAATTTTAACGTCAGTCAAAAGTAATTTGCAATCATTTTCGATTTTTAACACACAAAAATACACACAAAAATACAATTTTAATTTCCCGGTGTGTACTGTTTATCGTAAAATTATTATTCTTGTGTAAATGGTAGCTTTCTGTGCTCTTTAAGGATGGTACAATGGTTTTTTGTTATCAGATGAAAAACCATAAAGGTGTGGCTGTTGACTCGATGTAGGAGGTGAACAATGAAAACTAATTCATTGTAAATTTTATAATTGAATGCATGTGAGAAAAAAAAGACGATAATATTTGAAAAGCATTTTATTTATTTGTTGCTACAGATTTTTACTGTTATAAACAATTTCACAGTAAATGTTTACAACGTACAGCTAATATTTTCCAAATTTTTGTACATTGAAGGCGTATTTGGTAACGAACTCATCAAATAAGTTACGAACATAAATTTTTCTTTGAACAAATTTTCTTTTTAAAAAATTTATGATGTTCACAAACTTTTAGACGGTAGTGTATATAAACAAGTAAATAAATAAGACTTTAAATCACTTCTACGGAGACTTTTTAAGACAAAGCAGTAGTCGAAAAAACAATTTTTTGTATGAAAGGAATTAAATGCAGATACATACAGTCTGTCCAAAAAGTCTGAAACACCCCAATAAAATAGAAACGAATGATTTTCAAGAAAAACACAAAAACAGGTGAACTAGCGTTTTCAAAAAGCTTTCTGTTGATAGTCCTATCTATTTGCTGTTTTTGATGACCTTGAAAGAGTTATGATGTCATCAGAGGTTTTTTCAAATGGCAACGTCGCATTTTTACTACCGTTTTTAATAGATCTTTTAATTGTCTACCCGACGGTCAAAAACATTTTCAATTTACGTAAGAAATTTCCTGAAAAAACCTAATTGGTTATTAGAAAATAAAGAAAACTTTAATTTTGAAAGACAACTATAATTCTTACAACAAATGTTCAAAATGTTGTCCTTGAACATCTTGACGATATCCTAAACGATAATAAAATTCGTTTTGGACGTTTTCTATTATTTCAGCAATTTTTTTTTATAACAATAACTTTTTCAAGGTCATCGAAAAGACCGAACAGACACTATCAGCAGATAGCTTTTTAAAACACTAATTGATCTGTCTTTCGATTTTTTTCAAAAATTATGCATTAGGTTTTCATTTGGGTGTTTCCAGACTTTTTGGACACACTGTATGTGGTAGATTAAGACTAGAAGTGAGTCTTTTTGTGCTAAGTTCAGAAATTGAAGCCCGAGACGAAGTCGAGGTCGACAACTGGGCGAAGCACAAAAAGACATTCTACTCAGATTTCACGTTTTCCAGTATCAAAAATCTAAAATGATTAGAAATTACTTCTTCTTAATAATTTTTTGGAATATCATTTAATGTAAATAACATAATTACATAAACATTTTTGTTTTATAATACAAAAATTTCCGATAATATTGCGGAATCTGGAAAAGTGCCCCAAATGCTTGCAGCGTTTCCACGTTGAATGGCAAGGGAAATCCTCTCGAAAAGGAATTTCTTTGATTTTGAATCGCCATTAAATTTTTATTTATACATAGTATCTAGACGCTTCCAGAATTTTTAGACAACAGTTAGATTTTTTTTGAATTCGTGTCTCTAATAGGTCTATTATTGTATTCAATTTGGAGTCGTTTATGGCTATCTCTTAAAGCACTTGTGATTTAACAGATCTCTAAGAACATTTTTATCAATATTTCAGTGTATTATTGTCATTTACACCAAAAAACTTCCAATATTAATGTTCAAACTCTACTTTTTAACATCTGTTGCAGATGTAGTTGCATCCGTTACCTTGAATTACCAATTAATACAAAATTCCCTAGAATTTAAAAATTTTTTTTTTTTATTTAAAAATTAAAACAAGGGTACAAATTCGAAAAAATAACATAAAAAACTCGTTTTATAAGGGCATTGGCGCACTCGTCCCATAGAAAACTCCCCTACGGCTCGTTTTCCATACTTGGGACTCGTGCACCAAATCAACCCTTAAAACTCGTTCTTTAATATACTATTTCAGTTATTTCTTGATGACGCGACTTTTTTTAATGAAATTTTATGCTCTCCAAAAAAATGTTTACTCTTTCTGTCGTAGTTTTTAATAAGAAGGCGAATTTACGTCCAAAACCGAAATTAAAATTCTTTGTTTTTCAGCGATAAAAGAAATAAAAACAATTGGCTAAAACCAGCACTAAATAGTTATTTATATTATTTAGACACTAAGGGGCGTATTCTGTAATTTTTAAAGGGGCGTTAAAATTTTGGCGTCTTTTTGGGGCGTATTCTGTAATTTTTACAGGGGCGTTAAAATTTTAGCGCCCTTTAAAATTTAAAATTTCAAGCCCCGAGTGGAGTGATTGGTCATTGCTATGACAACGTAATTTAACGGGCTTTAAAATTTAGCGGAGCAGTTACAGAATACGCCCCTTTAAAATTTAAAATGTCAATTGGTCATTGTTATGACAACTTAATTTAACTGCCTGTAAAAAGCGTTAATTCGACCAACTGCAACAATATTTGTAAATCTCTGAAACAATTGTTCGAGTATTTCGTCCGGGGCAAACATTTAAAAGGATGTAACGAATCCATCTGTACCAGTGAAATATTTTTCTTGCACTCTTCAGCTCGAGCAAAATGTTAATTTGACCGGACCATAAAGAAAAGCCCCCCTCAATCTTGTCAGCTCGATTTGCCAACTCTTATCCAAAGTTTCATCTTTTAATCAAGAGCGCGACTTCATTTCTGCCCAGGTGGGGTAACTCCGTCGAGTCTTGCCGGTTCCAATTTAGCTTTTCCATCAGAGAAAACTGTCGGATTTTTTGCGGAGGGTGTCAGTCCGCCGCCCTTGACCCTCCGTCGGCTGTAATAACGTTCGAGGCGAAGAGACGTCGACGTTGCCTCTCTCGATTAGCTCGATCGCGACGTCCCCATCAACCTCCGAAACTTACCGCCCCCCAATTAACTAACGATTAGTTCCAAGGGAGGAGGAAATCGGAGCAAGAGGTGGTGTCGCGTGTTTCGCGTGACGCGTGCAGCCACGAAAATAAATAAATGTCTCAAGTCCGAGGAGGGGTGGAAGGGCTGAACGCGGCCCCGCGCAATTTCCTGTTTGTCGCAGCGGGAACGAGTGGATTTTTCTCCGGCCCCGGGGACGCCCGTTACGCTACTGCCGTGCAGTTTTAATTTAAATCGACAGAAATTTAATTTCCTATCCCCCGTAAAATCGGATAATAGAATTACATTTGCGGGAAACTCATTTGCGTTTGTGCTAATGAGAAATTCTAGAGCCGCGTCGCAACTACAATTTATTTTAGTGATGGCAAGCGGTTTCGAGTTACGGAAACGCCGCTTCTAATGCCGATTAACCGTTCCAGCGTCGTCCCTGCTGGGGGCCATGGACCACGCGGCAGATCCCTGCGTCGACTTTTTCCAGTACGCCTGCGGCACGTGGAACAAGAAACACGTCATTCCAGAGGACCGCAGCTCGATCAGCACCTTCGAAGTTATGGCCGACCAGCTCCAGGTCATTCTCAAGGGGGTGCTCGAGGAGCCGGTCAATCTCGAGGATAACGAGGCCACCAGAAAAGCCAAGACCTTCTACAACACCTGCATGGATATTCGTAAGTCCCTCCGTACACTACGACTGACGCTTTTTCACTCAAACGAATTACTTTGTTTACAAGTGGGAAGTTTACATGCACGACCGCACCTAGTGGTAACATCAGTTTTCATTTCGCTAACACAGCGCTCAAGTTTAGTCTCTAGAAGTTGTTCAACAAAAAAAAATCTCTGAAAAAATACAATTTTTTATAAACATAGCACTTTTCGAGATTTAAACAACCGCAGGACTCCCCACATTCTAACATTAATAAACCTTTAAGCTTAAAATAAATGTTTGACTTGTTTTTAAGCAAAATCCTGGTGTTGAAACTTGAGATTAAAAGACCAGACACTTGTATACTTTCGCAGTCTGAAGAATCATAAAAGACAACAACTTCATTTCTATTTTATCCACACTTGAAAGAAACATTTATTACTAATATTTATGTGTCAATCATGTAACTTACATAACATAACACAAATAAACCTGTCACGATTTGTATAACCAAACATTTTTTTTGCGTTTCACTTCGGAAAATGCGGCGCGACATCCCGCAAGAGCCCCCTCGCGGCCCACTCTTGTTCCCCTTTAACTGCGTCTTTTCCAGTCCAGATTCGGAAGATCGGCGACGCTCCTCTCCGGGAAGTCCTGGAGGTGCTGGGGGGCTGGCCCGTGACCGCGCCCGACTGGAAGCCGCCCGACTTCTCGATCGAGACCCTCCTGGGCCGCATCCGTGGCGTGTACAACGAGGGCGTCCTGGTGGAGCAATGGGTGGGACCCGACGACAAGAACAGCTCAGTTAACATCATCCAGGTGCGCACAAAGTAAGAAGTAGGTAGGCGGAGCACGCGATGGACCCCGTTGACCACGAAGACGTCCCGAATGACGCACAAGACAGTGATGCGGGGCTTGTCTTTCCGCAGATGGACCAGATGCAGCTCGCGCTGCCCAGCCGGGACTACTACTTGAAGGCGAGCAGCGAGGGCGACATGGCCGCCTACCACAAGTACATGACCAACATCGCGGTCCTCCTGGGCGCCAACAAGACCACCGCCAAGGAGGAGCTCCAGGAAGTGGTCGAGTTCGAGAGGCGATTGGCCAACGTGAGTGACCCGATCGTTTAATATGCATGAGCGAGGGTAATTCGGTAATTGCATTACGAAACTAAACGGATCTGTCGCCAATCTGATGCGTTAATCCTGCGATTGTTTTCGGATGGAAATTGGTTTTCCTTGTTGCGGTCGCTTTTCTACGACGATCGGTTCGGTGGAAATGCTCGCTATTAATAGAGGCCATTATTCTCGATTGAAATTATTCAGTCACTCAAAATGTAATTGTGTTTTCCACGTCGGCGGCTTTCCAGCGAATTTATTTCCATCGGAATGTTTCCACGCGTTCCGGCTCGAAGGACCAACAATTCACAAAAACACCACGAAAACTGTAACTCGTACCCGTGGTACGTTTATTTTTCGGTACTCTCAGAACGCGAGGAAAATTTTAATCCGGCCGGACCATTTCATTTCTCGATTTTGCGAGTCGACCCTGCCGCCGGGGTGGATTCCGGGCGAATTATTCGGCTCTACCTTGGCTCCTCCGAGCGTAAAAACACCAACCAGCCCCGTAATAATTTAAAATTTCAGGCTTCGCTACCCGAAGCGGACAGGCACGACACCAGTGCAATCTACAGGAAATTAACATTGCAGGAATTGCAAACGATCGTGCCTCAAATTAAATGGCTCGAATACCTGAGATCCTTCCTCGACGCGGATATTAACGAACAAGAGCCGGTCGTCGCTTACGGTCTCTCTTATTTCATCGAGATGGGGCGAATTCTCGCGGAAACGGACAGGAGGTGAACCCACCCCCTCGTCGACGACACCACACTCAAACCTCCAATTCCAGAGTCGTCCACAATTACGTCCTCTGGCGCCTGATCATGTCGCTGTCGCCTCACATGATCGACGACTACCAGAAGGAGCGGGTCGAGTTCAGGAAGATCCTCCAAGGAGTGCTCAGCGAGCGACACCGCTGGTCCCAGTGCGTCGAGTGGACCAATAAAAAACTGGGAATGGCTGTGGGGGCGCTCTTCATACGCGACAACTTCAACCACGACAGCAAAGTACGCAATTTAGTGTTTTAGGCGACAGATTAAATCGCATCTCCTCTAGGAGACCGCTTTGACGATGATTCACACCATCAGAGAGGCGTTCAACGAGTTGCTCGCGGAGAACGACTGGATGGACGACGAGACCAGAGCCGTGGCCAAGGAGAAAGCCGACGCCATGAACGAGAGGATCGGCTATCCGCAACTCATCACCACCAAAGCAGAACTCATCAAGGAGTACGCAGCGGTGAGTCGACGAACATTTTTCAGAACCTCGATTATGCAGAGTTGTCACAGTTGAACATCACCAAGACGGAGTTCATGACCAATGTTCTCAACATTCTCAAATACGACGCGGAACAAAATTTGCAAAAGCTGAGACAACCTGTGGATAAGGACAAGTGGTCTACCGAACCGGCAGTGGTTAACGCGTTCTACAACCCTAACAAGAACGATATCGGTAAGAGAGGGTAGCGTGTCGGTCGAGCGGTTTTGTATCTTGTATCCCGTTTGGTGTAGTGTTTCCTGCCGGGATCCTGCAACCCCTCTTCTACAGCCAGCACTTCCCCAAGTCGCTGAATTACGGCGGGATCGGCGTGGTGATCGGCCACGAGATCACCCACGGGTTCGACGACAAAGGTAAGTAAACTCCATTATCAGCTCGTCCATTATTAACGCGCTCTCCCGAAGGACGCCAGTTCGACAAGGACGGCAACATGATGCAGTGGTGGAACAACGCCACGATAAGGGCGTTCCGGGAGCGGACCCAATGCATAATTGACCAGTACTCGCGCTACAAAATTGATGAAGTGGGCCTCTACGTGAACGGGCGCATGACCCAAGGCGAGAACATCGCCGACAACGGCGGCCTCAAGCAGTCGTTCAGGGTAAATTCTCGATTCTGGTGTCGACGCGCTGTTGTCACACTTTTTGCAGGCGTACAGGAAGTGGGTGTCCCAGCACGGCGAGGAGCCCGACCTGCCCGGGCTCAATCTGACCCACGACCAGCTCTTCTTCCTCAACTACGCCCAGATCTGGTGCGGCTCGATGCGGCCGGAGGACGCCCTCACCAAGGTCAGGTCGAGCGTGCACTCCCCCGGACCCATCAGGGTGCTGGGGCCGCTCTCCAACTCGTGGGATTTCGCCAACGCTTACGGATGTCCGCTCGGCTCGCCCATGAATCCGACTAACAAGTGTAGCGTCTGGTAGATTGTTCCAGGGACGATCGATTCTTTGTTCGCGGTTAAATGTGATTCGTTTATTGATGCTCTAACAGCAAATTCATTGTGTCTCGTTGTAACAAATTCTATGCAACAAAATTTAACAACACTCTCACTATATTATTGTTATTATTGTCGGCGGCGAGCGTCCAGGCGCGCAGCCGCCAGCCCCATACCTTATGCAATGTAAATACTAAATGATTGTTTTGTATAAGAGTGTAACGCAATTTTTCATGTAACAAATCAACTTTTCGTATTCTAAACATGTTCTGTACTAACATGCAAATTATGTATTTTCACATTATTACTCGGTGTAGTATTTATTAATAAATATAATTCTTAAAACTTTGACGACCTTTCCATTCTCCCTCACCAACTGAAAAATATCTCAAACCACCAGAAATCTCACCTCTTAACAAACCCCCACGGCTCCTGTCTTCTACTTCTTCCCTTCAAAAAAAATTTATGAAAAACAAACTGACCTTGAAGTGAAATTATCGCCAGATCAAGAAAACTTGTAAAGTCGTCCCATAAACGAAAATCACGCTGTCTTCCACTCTCTTATCACGATTCGTCACCATTTTTGCAAAACCTGGGGGCGCAAGTCCTCCTAAAACACAAAAACGTAAGAAACCCCTCTCACTTGCGACATTTCAATTTTGTCTTTTTCTCGACGCCGTTACCTGTCCCGAACGGTGGATCTTCTCTTCTGGGCGGTATGAACGGGCCCCAAACGCATTTCAATCGATTTCGTTGCAAATTCTCTTCCAATTTTGATTTTAAAGTAACACGTTTCAAATTTTTGAATGACAGATGCGTCCCTGCAGAGGGCGCTGTCGTTCGTGGCTTGAAGCAGCAGCGCAACATTTATTTTCGCCAGATTACGAAAAATCGATAGGAGCAAAATGGGGTTGTTGGTGTTTATTCAAGTACCTAATTAGCTTGAGCAGAGCGAATATTTAATCTCCCAATTAAAACAAAGCCGATTACCTTCGCGGTTTAATGTTTCGGGCACGGAAACCAGTGGCGTAGTCGAGTTGATCTGTCATTGCGACGACTTAAAATGTCGGATAGGAGGGAGGAGGGAGAGGTTGAGTAATGAAATTGCAATGCAACCGAAAATAGTTCATATTATATTGTTTTTCTTTCTAACACTTAAGACTGTGTCTGTACATTTCTAAGCACACGTTAAATATAATCGGTGTACTTAACAATCATAGGAGTATCTTATAGTGCAGCTTGAAAAAAAAACCCTAACAAAAGAGTATAATTAATAATAAAATTAGAATTACAACATTTCGTTTCCTGTTAATTCCTCAAAGTGAACAAGCTTTATGTAATATAAAATTAGCAGTCTTGCAGAACGAAACTAAAAAGGAATTTTCTTCTCACCTGACAGGAATATTAAGTCGTAATTACAAACTAATGAAATTACTCGTCCTGAGCAACTCTCGTACAAGAGCATTTTCAATTCCTAACCTAATATAATAAACCTAAGTTATTAATTGTAACGGCGCAGAATCGCTTAGACCTTTACGTGACCATAACATCTTATTAAAAAATTAAGATACTACAAAAATTCTGAAAACAGAATTGTAACGTTTTATTACACAACTAAATAAAAAATAAAAAAAATTACAACAGTACAGGTAGTCTTTAATACACACACTGATAATTTTGGCATTTGGATCTCCCGCCAAAACCAATTCAACATTAAATAGATCACATGTATATAATTGAAACTTCCAAATAGATTCTTCTAATTGAACAAGAACCGTGAAATTTTGGTAAGTACCACGTGCCAATGCGCTTAACTGTACGTCAGACTCTGAGGAACCCCGTTCACAGTCTTGGCCTTGAGGACGTCGTTCTCGTACGTCATCACCGTCTCCCTGCCGTTCTCGTACACCCTGCAACGAAGAAACATTTGAACGCGAATCCCCAGCGACCCTCTGCACTCACTTCTTCGTGGTGATTTTCTTGCCGTTGGCGAACCTTGTCGACGTCGACGTCCTCTTGATGTTGGCTGTGCCGCCGCCCGCCCCGTTCGAGAACGTGCTGTTGATGGTGCTGAAC
This sequence comes from Tenebrio molitor, assembly GCF_963966145.1. Lineage (NCBI taxonomy): Eukaryota > Metazoa > Arthropoda > Insecta > Coleoptera > Tenebrionidae > Tenebrio > Tenebrio molitor. The sequence continues at coordinate 27,732,598 of NC_091048.1, read as the reverse complement.
GAGGTGAACCCCCCGTGGCCCGTGTTGAAGAAGTCGTCCATGAAGTTGCCGCCGAGGCTCATCCCGAACGGGCTGAACAGAGTCGAGCTGAGGGCGTTCTGCGGGTGCGAGTGGCGGTTCCTCCGCCGGTCCCGGTGCCCGTGCTCGTGAAAATCTGCGCACAAAGACTCTTGACCCACGGCTCCGCGACCCCACCTCTCAACTCACCTCCGAACAAGTCCGCCAGCGTCGACCCGCCGAAGAACTCCCTGAATACGTCCTCCGGGTCTCTGAACGTGAAGAAGCCGAAGCCCCCGAAGTCGAAGTCGTCCTCGTGCCTGGTCCGGCTGCGGCCGCCGCCGTTGATGAGGCCCTCTTTGCCGTACTGGTCGTACATTCGTCGCTTTTTATCTGCAAAAAGGTACGGTCAGTGGAGGGTACAAACGAGGGGGCAAAAAGCGAACAGACGAGTCCTCAGAGTCGTTGTTGGCCTGAGCTAAAACGACAAAGAAGGCGAAACTAGAGTTAAGTCGCTACGGTTGTCGGGATTAGTCGGAGGAAAAGTGCAAAACGGTTAGTGGGGTTAGTAGACAGGCTGGAAGGTTAGGCCTAGGTGTTAAGTAATGTCGGAGAAAAGGGCCCGCTCAGCACACTTGTAATGTTTGTATCTACCGAAGAACCGATGGAAGGGAGTGTGGGTGTCAAAGTAACTCCTGTGGGACCTCGACGTTCTCGCAGAGCTGGACCTATTCATTCGGTTGTCGTAAATCTTTCGTTTCGAATCTGATTAGCCCGAAAACAAAACAAAAACACGACCTACAGGAACGGCACTGGTGCGCTAGGTGCAATACTAACCATCGGACAGGACTTCGTACGCCTCGGAGATCTCCTTGAACTTCTTCGTCGCGTCTTCTATGTTGTCTTGGTTCTTGTCGGGGTGCCATTTCAAGGCGAGCTTGCGGTACCTGAAACCCACATCAGTCCCTCCAACTCACCTCAATCCCATAATACTCACGCTTTTTTGATTTCTGCTGTCGTCGCGTTTTTTGACACCTCGAGGACTTTGTAGTAGTCCACCATTTTGGTGCCACTTGCGTCTTTATACCCCAGCTTTACGGAAGATTACTGAAACACAAGTGACACTTCTTATCTCGTTTGAATCATCTGATATGATTAGATTACCGACCAAACAATACATCACCAGGCGGTTTCGTTAGAATTTTTATGACAGCCGTTTCGAAACGTCTGATTTTTGCAATTTTGAATTTTGTCACCGCGGCTCACTAGACTCGACCTGTCATTTTCTCGAAATGGGAGCGTTCGCGATCAATCGGTGACCGCTTTTTCACCATACGTAATAATAGACATTTCATAACGCCGTTCCACGCCACCGGTTTACGTTTCACGAGACGATCGTAATCAAACCCAAATTACTTTGTTTATTTCGCACAGATGAAGGTTTCGCGTCTTATTTTCGACCGTCTAATTACTTTTATGTAACAGTAGTGTCACGCACGCCGACCCTGAGGATGCCGACGTGCAGCGCTCGCAGGAATTCGCCAGTTTGATTATTAACAACATAATTACTGACCGAATTAATGACTCACTGGCTTGCATTATTTGCATGCAACTACGTCCACTTATCGCATAACAAGCTTTCTCTTTCGGTCGTCGAGCCATTTTTAATCCTTGGCCGATTCCGCTTCGAAAATTCACCGGACCCCGACCCACCAAAGGCACGTCTTTGCTCGTACCGTACCCTCCATCTCTTCGCGCAGCTTCGACGGTCGACGAACCGCCACCAGACCAACGCACCGCTGATTACAAATTAGTTTTTCAATGGGAAGATACGAAAATGTGACTGGAATAAAAACGGCACCGCGTAATTACCATTCAAGGTAATTCACCGCTATTTATACACTCGGTTCCGGATTATTTACACCCAAACTTGGTGGGAATGGACTCATTAAAGTGGCACAATGGAGGCGACTCTTGCCAAATTGACTCTTCTCGCCGTAACCTTCGCCACAAGCGCAAATTGTCAACGTCATACTCACGCAACAGCAAATTAAATCTTTTTGTTGGCCATTAAATACTGCAATAAAGATGTTTGCTAACGATGATAGATCACGTCAAATCGAAATGGCAATGGCGCCCGCGTGCCAGTCTGGCCAACCGACAATCACGGTTGGTACCGGTTCACTCTAGAAACTGTTCAAAACAAATCGTTTTGCAAGTTTGCGCTTCCGGCACAGTCTTCAACTCCAACAACGTTGTTTGTTCTGTCACCTGCAAGAGTTAAATCGTGGAAATATTTGAGAATCAAATTTGGTCGAGTAACCGTTGACATTTGAAATTCAAAATGACGTGGAATTAAAATATTCCTCCGGTCGGGTTCGCTTCAAGGATAATTGAAGAAATAAATATTTAGAACTTGATAGCTAAGCTAAATATTCAAATTTGAGCGAGGCCTTCGGATGTTGTGTCTTATGTAACATCTGCCATGTTGTATTTATGAGTTTGAATTTCGAGGGTTGAGCAAAAAATTCGGTGAAGTCATTCGAGTGAGACACCGAAAATAGATTCTTTATCAATGCGAATCGCACATGATAAAAAAAAATAAACAGTACCGATAATGACAGTGTACAGTTGCCAACTTGGCGCCTGAAAAGTTCCCAGTGCCGACAGACAGATGGGGCTGAGAGTGGTCCTTTGTGAGGATGCTTTTGTTCGATTCTTGTCACGTCGGGACCTAAAAACCCACTCGGTACGCTTCTAGGTTTCCGATTTCAATAATCCCGGCGCGGCCATCACGATTTTTTCGCTGCTGCAACAATGCCCATAAAAGCTGACCGACCCAACTCTCGGTTGCAATTAGTAGAGTTGCAAAATGACGATTGTCATTAGTACATTCTTTGGCACTTGTTGCATAAGAGCGGTCGCCGAGTGGGTGGGTGTCTCGCCGTCCTCGATCTTTGGTGTTTGAAAAGGCGACTTTTGTGGAAACCGTCGGTCCATCGGCACGAAATCGAAAGCTGGGGCCACCCACCGTCGTCTGCCTAAACCTACAATGTGACCTTGGAGAGTGGACCAGTGACACCGGCGAGGTCGTCGATCGACGATTTTATTGTTCATTAAGGCAACAGCAATTAACACTGTCGCACGGAAAATCGCCAATAGAAAGCGGTGATGGGCGTGTTGTTGGCCGGGTGATGGGCCCCAAGACAACGGAGTTAACGAGGGAAGTGTCGCCGGGCCACGTCACCCGCCTCATTACTGTACAGTTAGAGCAATTTCGGGATGACTGTCGAATAATCTCGTCGTTTTCGCCATATTTCGCAAGGCGCTTATTCATTAAGATCCGTTATTCAATGATTTCTGCATTATTCATAATACCTACACGATTAGCCGCAGAATGGCGGCAAGTTTCCAAAAACTACACCTTCTCCGATCGTAATGACTCAACGTGTGACGTGGGCCGCGCCAATTGACACCGCAATTAACGAATTCTACCCGACGAAGATGCTCCCCCAGCCTCGATCGACATCGCAAGGTCCTCCCGCCGAGGACGCTCTTGTCGAGAGGAGTTTATTTGAGGAGGCGTGAGATCACGCACCCATTTTAGTTCTCTTACATAAAACACGCGCTAATCTAAACAACGATTTTAATCTGGATCTATGCAACGCTAAAAATAAGTTATTTTATTCAGACAATTCCGCCGGTGAGGCTCTGACCGCACTCGCGGCTGGAGTACCCCGATGTAAAAATAGAAGATTCCTGAGTGGCGCTTAACCTACAAAAACACTCCCGAAAAGGTGACACGGGAATTTGCGAAATCGCAGGAATTCTAGATACGCAACGGGAATTCACACTGCGAATTCCTGCCACCCGCGGCTTTCTACCTTCCACCACTATAATTCAGCACATTCGCAGCAGGAATCTCGGTGCGATGTTCCTGCGAGGCGCTGCGCCCGCAGGAATTCACCACGGACGAAGCATTGATTTCAGCTGTCCCCTCACAAATTCCTGCTCAATTAGCATGAAAGATAGTCGCTTAGAATTCTTTCTCCGGAGCTGCTAACAGGAAAGTACACAAATACTTTCATTTTCCATCAGAAGCTGGAAAGTATGGAACCAGCAGGAATCCGTCTCCTGCTGATCGGGAATTCGAGAAATCGTTTTCTGTTGTGTTGAGTCAATGTACAAGTCCTGCTGATTGGTAGGTTAGGAAATCTGTTCTGTAGTTTGAAACAAAGTCGCAGGAATTGTGCAAATTTCGGCGAATTCTCGGTTTCACCAACACCGGAAAGTGTAAAATATGTATCTGGTGTAATCGACACTAACTGTTTTGCGTTTCCGGACAGAAACAGGCGTAGCTGCAGCCTGTCAGTAGTGGCAAAACCAGGAATTGCAGTAGCAGGAAGATCGAGGATGCCAATCCAAAGGCCACACCGTCCATAAAACAGTCGAGGTGTTGGTTCTGATCGGTGCAGGAATTCCAGAAGCGAATGTCGCGCGTTTTCTTTGTGTACCGACTCGCGTTTCAAACTGGTTGTTTATCAGTTCGGTGGAAAATTCACCAGATAACAACTCCACGGAAGCGTGATATCACAACTCCCGCTTTACCATGTGGCGATAAACTCGTGTTTCTTGCAGCTTGTTAGCAAACAACTTGCAGATTTTTGGTTACCAGTCATGTTTTATTGGTGTCATAAATGCGGCGTCATCCTAAGAATCACTTCTTTTGAGCGGAGTCACTGGAGAATCTATCGATTTCAATAAAATCTCCTTAATGTTGCGTTTACGAGTCCATTGTCGGGATGTCAACAGCCTGAATCACGCCGATTACTAAACCGGACATGCCGAATGATAGTGCTGGAGTTGTGTTCGTCTTGAGTGTTTTTAACAGTTGCCGAATGGGAACCAGACGCACATTCTTGCCGAGTTCTTCTCACGTTATGCAACTGTTTGTAAATAAACGATCGGATGGTTCTTTTTTCCACCCGAATCACCTTCCCTCTCTTCGAAAGTGAAAATAAATCCGAGCTGAATACAATCATAACAGGACAAGCGTCACAAACGACTTAATCACTGTATTTAATGTTAATAAAGCGATGAAAGTGCCATGGAAGAGACGCAATCGAACCAATTATTCACCGACACCGCGGTTTCTAGACGGTTTGGTTCTTTGTGGCATCGAAGGTTAACCTACGCTTCCAGGTAATTACACCTCCGTCTAATAAAGTGTATCTGGACGACCACCTCGCTCGGGAAAACAGCACAATCAGGTATTCCTCAAGGCCACCGGAGGGCATGAACTCCACACTTGAGGCTTCACGCGGGCGCGGTGACGGTCTCTTCGAGATCTGTTTACGGTAGCTGATGGCACCGAAGCGAAAAAAGATCGAAGAGATTGTGCCTGCAGGTGGGAACATCGCGTGATCGACGACTTGACCTGAGGAGTGGCGACCCCAAGAAGGGTGGATCGTCTCTGCGTGACCACGACCAAACATGTTTGTTGCAGACAAAACAAAGACTCGACAGATCGGATTTTGAATGATTTTTTGTGTGTTGGGTGAAGTCAAAAATCGTTGACAGTTCGTTGTTGTCAAAATGGCAGTGGTGCGTGATCGAATCGGCGGCGGCTTTGTGATCCGAAAAAGGGGGGCCGAGAAGCGGTCATTATGTAGTGTGGAACGGAGAAGTGTATAAAAATCGTTTCTTTAATGAGATGTTGGAACGGTGTAAAAAATCGCCCACATTGTCTGGGTCCAGATGGTGCGGCATCAAATGTCATCCGTCACTTTTGACACTTCCAGTAACTCTCCCAAAGCCCTGGTTTTTCGTGGAGTTCAGGTAACGAATTCGTGATGTTTTCGTCAAAGCTCTGATTCCCCAAAATAGCTTAATTGCTGTGACATGATGTGGCTCCTTGCCACGGGCAAAAACGCATCGGGAGACAGATGCAGTGGCTGCGACTGACGTCACGGCCAGGGGGTCATCCTGGCACAAAAACAATCTGATCGTGTCTTTCTGTGCGTGATGCGGTCCGCGTCCTCGACTATATTTAAAATCGCGATTGATACAAAAACACTCGACTTGAAAAACCCGCAGATAAGGCGGCGAGACCTTGGACGGGGTGGCACGACGTTCTTCCCGGAAAGGCCGTTTTCCCGTGCGACCTTGACCGTCAAACCGGCGGAAAATTTCCAGAACGTCCCTAAAAATCAATGACTCCGCGAGCTGGCGTCTCGATGAACCGCGTTCAAACTCGTCTTTTTACAAAAATAGAAACGAAAATATAAGTGAGTTACGAGGCTAAAATAAATACCAACGCAAGCACGGTGGACGTGTGGCCATTTTTTTCTGCCTGATCGGATCAAAATAACCACGGCCTCCTCGAAGGGGTTTGAAAACTTTCGATAAGGCCAGGTAGGCGCTGGCGGTTACGTCGCCAAGGCTGCCAACTGACGTCGAGAGAAAGCAAAAATTCGAATTGTGAATCGATTTGTGCGGCGATAAATCCGATTTCGTAACGACCGGGTGCATCCACCCGACACGGGCGTACCTACCGTATCGGACGGGGAAAAATCCTTTTCCTGACGGGAATCGGGAGGGATGACGGCGGCTGGGTCAGTCCGTGACGCAAACACCCATCACTCGTCGAACACACGAACCCACTGCAAACACACCGATCACCGATCAAAAATCAAACCACATGCACATTTATGCAGTCGACGCTGACTACAACTACACTCAGACGAGCCAACTTCGATGTCTGCGGACACTGGACAAAAGATACTCGACGCAGACAGAGAGAGGAGGCAAGAAGGAGGGAGAGACAACAAGTTACGAGGGGGCGCACGCGCACACGCACCGCCCCAACCGCACACGAGACCAGCTGTTCGATACTTTACACAAATCGAAACCCAACCTTGTTGTACTGATATCTTCTTCCCTCTTGTCGAGATAGGCGGCCGCGATCGATCGCACATTCTCAAAAAACAACGGAAAACACGCCGAGCATCATGGCGGCGGAAAATGGCGACACAAGGCCCAATATTGATCGCGGGGACGTCAATATTAACACAGGACGAGAGCTCGGTTAAAAATATTCGGCTTGTTTGTCTGCGCACAGTTATTTATATGCAAATCAATAACCGATACGTCGATACGGTCCACCTGGACCTACTTCTTCGAATGACACGTGACTAATGGTTCCGCAAGTCCCTTCAGCTCTTTGTTGTGTTCGACAAAAGAAACTGCAATTAATAAACAAATGAGTAATTTAGAAGTGTGCTCAAGGCCAACTTAATCTCCAACAATCAAACTTATTTTGAGCGTGGAAAGAATACAAATTGCCGAGCGACTGAATTAACGCAAGAACAGGCTGCCAGTGTTACTACTGTCACGCAGAGCTTTGTCTATCTAGTCTTTGGCAAATTACACAATGGATCTATTTTCGCCTACATTTTTTTTTCGCAGCTGATAGCACAATCGTGTCTAACGTCACACCTCCAGTATCATGTTTTGGGTGAAATTGACCTGTTTACTCCTGGTAGTTGATCTATATAATTACTCCTCCGAGTTCAGAAATATCAACAAGTGTCAACTTTTCAATTTTTTATGGATGGTGTGTCATTATGTCACAAGTGTGTTGATACTTTTGGCAAAAACAACAGTTCTTTTATGTAATTCCATTTTTATGATCAAAAAATTCAACAGACCAGGTCACGTGGGCGATTTGCATAAAATAAATCTTTTTTTTGTAACTGTTATCGTATTTTTAGAACGCTCTTTATCTAGGTTCAGATAAACTGCTACACGTTCGACACATGTAAAATAAAAATATTGGAACAATAGATAATAAAAAGTAAAGCGATAAACAACATAAGCTGTAAAAAATATTTACAGCAAAACACGATGCCTATCTGCCGACCTGATTGCTCAACGGTCCAAAATCAACAAAAGTTTGTCGCTTGGAATCGTTTGTCCAGTATAGCGTGGTTGGGGTTATTACAGATGGCTGTGATTTGAGTGTTTTGACACACGTTAAGAATTGCAGTCAGTGTTGCCAACTGTCGGTTTGTTTTGACATGATTTGTAAAAATGGAAGGCAAATAATGTTGTAAGAGTTGTCGTGTGCGAGTTCCGGTAAGGATTGGTAAATATTGAAGGTGGAAGAAAATGTGGTCGGAATGTGGACCGAATCGGTGAGGACTGAGGAGGCTCACCGGAGGCGTCCATAAAAACAAAAACTGTTAGAGAAAACCAGAAAAATGGTAAATTTTATGCATGGACGGGCACAAAAGAAGCCAGCACCGTTGGGAGAGACATTTCGAAGGTGGTAGAGGTGGCGTCGGCGCGGACAAAGACTAGGATTACGACATTTCGTACAGCGAAGAACAGTTAATTTCACAACAGCACACGTGCACATAACAAACAAAAAACGGTCCGACTAGGTGTGCCATTGCTATACGTCAATTCACGTTTTTAAGGAAATAATTAAAGCTGAGGCTCCGACACGAGTCACTCTTCCATACATTGGCTTCCTAGTTCCTGCAGCACGGTCCAGTGGCGGCGCCTCTCGATGCGAACAAAACAAAATCGACTTTGATTTCCTTTTTTCCCTTCACGAACCCATAATTAAGGCGATCGGAATGATTTAATAAATCCCAAGCGAGTACGAGTGAAAGTCTTTGTCGGGGGCCCCCAAGACAACGAAATCCAGTCGAGTCGAATTTTGGAAGGGCCCCTTCGCCACCTCGTCGTATTTTTGGATGTCCTGGGGGTAATGATTCAAGTATTGTCCGACTAGTTTTGATGCGTGAAGGTCAATGACGAGCTAAACTCGGCGGCGGATTAATTATAGGCCCTGGTGGTGCAGTGTCCCCTGCAATTTTGGCCGATTTTCAACGAAACCGAACCACATTTCTTGGTAGATTTGTGCAGGCGATGGAACGCGAAAACAATTTCGGGATTCGGTTCGGTCCTGGACTGGACCCAAACAGAGGTGGGAAGTTATTTACTAGACGCATCTGTCGCAGAGTCGCGGACGCCATTCATGAGTGCCGGCAAGATGGACGCTCCTCCATTAAAAGGGCGGGGCGGACTCGGCGCCAAATTCGAATTGACACTCGGTGAAGTCCCAACCAGACATCAATCACAGCCTCTTAGCGCACCTATCGCGTTTCTCTACTTTATATTCCGTCAAACTCTCCATTTCTCGCGTAATTTATGGCGCGACGTTGACCTTTTTGCTGCCTCAGACCCATCCAGTCTCTTCCTCTTTCAATTTGTCACCGCGCGGGATTTTTCCGTCGTGCTCTGGGTGCGAGTTCCCAACACTCTTGAGGTTAATTCCCGGTTGACTAAGCACCTGCAAATAGTCCGATCAAAACCACACTCGTCTGTAATTATTACTGTAATTTCCGTGACTAATTTAGTCGATTGTTGGAAACTCTCTCGACTAATAATCACTCGGATCGGTTCTGTGATGTAAAACGTGTTGACCTTAGCCAACCTAAGCCGTTTATAATAAAAGATATTAATTGGCGCTTTGCGTTTCCGGAACTCTCTATATGTGCGATTTGCGTCAAAACATTGGTGATGATGAAGAAATTTGGCAGCGGTCCTCCACTGTACCTTTTCCGCCGGTTCGTGTAAAACACTCTTGGCCGCAGGCCACGCTATTAATAGTCACTCTTGCCGAATATAGAATCACTCCGGCCTTTCTCACTCTAAATTTGAACGCATTGCGTAACGCACTCTCCCTAACGGTGCTCTTCACCTGTCATTCGTTACCAACCCCCGCAACAAAATCCCTAATTCCTCCGCTCCTTTCCAACACCTGGAAGAATCAAAGCGACAGATCAACATCACAAAACAGGATGAGATTATTGTGCTAATTGAAATAAATCGCCGGATTGATTCAATAACGGCACCGGTCTAGACTCGAACCGATTTGGGCTAAGGCCCCGTTCACACTTGGTTGTGGCTCGAGTGCCGGATTTTTTCGCAAAAAACACAAAAATAACTGTAAAACGTGGCCGCAAGGTAAATTCTAGTTGTCCCACTTGGCACAATTTCATTTCATACATACCTAGAGAGATAATTTCAGCTGGGAACAAACTCGCTGATTATTTATTGTCTAGTGTTATTATTTAATTAATGCACAAGGTTGGCTGACGCTGCCGTCTTATCGCGCGCCCCAGTTTGATAATAAACAAGTACTCCAGACAATTAGGGTAATTAGGTAGCTTGGGTCATTGACAGGTCCGTGAATTGTCGGCATTGCAGGGCGCTGCAGCTTCCGGCGATTCCCGGATTAAGTTTTCGCACGTTTGCACTGATTACTGTCGCTTTAACGGTAAGTATCATTGTCAATTAAGGCAAATAAACAATGGTCTTAATCGGGTTGTGTCGATCTAGGCCACACAGTTGAGTGCCTACTGGCCGATAATAAACTAGAAAAGCAAAACAAAAATGCCAGAACCGTGTAGCGCTTTCCTAACAATAACGTAACGTATGTGGGAAACTGTCACCCGATCGTGTACGGAGTCAACGGTTTTCATTTATAGAAGAGGTGAGCGGCGCCGGTGATAATTTTAAACGCGTATTTTGGGCCGCAGCACTGGAATAGACGAGGACCGGATTTGAATTTGGCGGGCGACACGCGGGAACCGCCGGTAATGTAGGTCGCGGCTGATGCTATCGCACCGGATCATCTCCGGAGAAAGAGAGTCGCGAGTCTAGCATATTTGTGGACAATGGATAAAAGTGCAGCGTAACGGCCGCGATCGCTATCTTAGAACGAAAGTTAATTAAAATAGTAGTTCAGAGTGGACAATGTTTGTCTCGCTACTCGCAACAACCGTCGCCTAATTTAAATAAGCTTTCTACATGATTGTTTGGCGATTTTATCTAGAAATTTGACTTGGGACTCGGGGGATCCCCTGATCTTATCGCCGTAAAGTGGGAGATTAAACGAGTCAAAGCACTCATATCGAACACGATTTCGATTTGGTGTTTTTGACAGCACAGGATAATTTTTTGAATAGTTTAGGCCTTAAAACAGAGAGAATTTATTGCACAAATTTCTATTTTATTTTTGAGTGCTTTCTGAAAATTTGAACATAAAACCAGAACAATTTTTTCGAGAAACAATTAAACAAATTCCGTTGGAACAAGGAAATTTTGAGCAAATTTAGGAAATGTCTTAGGAGCTTCTTCACGAAACACCTGTAAAAAAGTTGTATTGGAGAAGATGAATTAGATTACTTCAGTACTTGAGGAAATTTGAAATTTATACCGGGAATCCCCGAATTTTATCCCCACAAAGTGACAGAATCATGTGCTGTCATGATTTGTTGTTTTCGACAGAATATTTTTATGTATAAGATGTCATATAAGAATTTAAAAAAAACTGTAGTATGAGAACATTTATTGGACTTCTTTTGAGTTTTTGAGTCCTTTTTGATATAAAATCAAAAACTTATTTTGAGAAAAAGACACTTGGAAGATGAGAATGATTCACAGATTGTGTTTTTTATTACTTTTGGGCAATTTTCTTTACGAAAAATTTGACCTGAAGGTTATTTGAGTTTTGAGTAATTTTGACTTGTTTTTATATCGGGGGGTCACCGGTATTGTAGTATTTTATTTATTTATTTATTTTTTTTTTAGAAAGAATAAGAAAACAAACCCTAACTTAGAAGAAGGGAAATTTACATTTTTGAGAAATTTTTTGTTATTTTGAAAATGTCTCAAGACACATTTCTTTAAGAAAAACTTAACAACTAAAATCGTTGTGCAACTATAAAATGGCTGGAACAATTTTAACTTATTTTTTACTACCGGTGGATCCCCGGATCTCATCTTCCCAAAGTGCCCCATCACCCTCATCACGTGCCTCGTCTCGTCGTTTTTGACCTCGCTTCCATCCGTGACTTTGTGGTTTACGGCAGAAGACGCGATTACGAGAGAAGGCGGACAGCACACGTCGATCTGAACCGCTTAAGTGTGAATTATGCATTAGCACGTGTCAGCCCGGGCTTTAGTCGAGCTTCTGATGGGATTTAACGTCCGAGCGGGTACGAAATCGGATGCGAACTGACAATCGCACATCTCATCACTTTCTTGCCCACCAATTGACTTTCATCTAATTGATTTTTAAGCCATTTTCTCCACCGGAAAAAATCAGATCAACGAGTTTTCACCGTCGCGAGACGTATCATGTCACGAAAGCGCGCAGAAAAACGCCAGACGGCAAAAAACGCGTAATTGCTGCAAAGTAAAGCGTTTAATTGTGATAATTGGGCTTACAGTTGATGGCCGCTGGAGGAGAGGCAAAAGTGTGGACTGAAATGAATCACAGCAGGCGATGACACGCCATTACGAATCGTATTTATCGGAGTACTTGTTTATTAATTGTGCAAATAGCGTAGCTTTCCAGACATGCAGGACCGCAACAAACTGATCTAGAAAGCTTGAGTGATGGCTCGAGGGGAGGCACAATTGGCGATTTTGATTGACCTGTCGTTTTGATTGTTTGCAAATAGTGTAATGGCCGCCGGAGGGGAAGCTTGCCCCCTCTACAATTACAGATATCATCCTGGTGATTTTTGTGTCAAGGGGTCACTGGGCACAGCCATAGTATTACTTTAATTGGCTGGATTAATCCAATTAATCGACGCAGGAAAGATAAATAACGTGAAATTTGCATGGAATTGTTTTGGGCAAAAACCGAAATGTTTAATTACTGTTATTACAGTACTCTGCTTTCCAATTAAGCCGGACTTTCACCGAAATTCACACGATTGATGGCCGAACACTTATTAATAACGACAGCGGATTATTAATTCGCATGAGCATGTTAGGCCAATTAAGGCGGGCCGGATAGAGCAAACACACCGCAGAAGACAACTCCGTAATGACGGTTATTTTCCCATATGAGCTACCGGAGCATTGTTGCGGCCTCCAGACCAACACACCATAAACTAACAACTCACCTTTAGAAGATTGAAAATGTGAATAAATTGAAAAAAGAAAAAACTGCATATTTTAGCAAACATAAAGTACCTAAGTGATTGGAGAAAATGTTTGAAATGACCAAAAAAATCAGATATTTGGTAATTTACATAAGAATTTGAATATTCTTGTTCGCTTTCTCCAACTTATCAATATTTTTTCTAAACATTCTGTAATGATTTAAACTTGACATCATGTAACTATAAAAGGTTGTGACTTTTTTTTCATATGTTGGTAACGCAGATGTTGGTCATTCTAATGGCAAGTCCGCGTTTGACAATACACATAGGCGTACGCTCATACAAAGGGGGCGTGAAAAACGTGAACTCATTAAATTCAGTGAAAAAAGAATAACTGTATTTTTCAACAAACACATAAAAGTAACTGATTGGAGAAATTGTCCGCAATGATGTCTACCTCGCCGCAAACAACACTGACTCCTCTATTATTTAAAAAATTGGTCAGTATTTCAGGTCCCACATTTGCTGTGGCATCTTCAATTACTGGTTACAGTTCTTGTAAATTGTTAATCGGATTTCGAGACTCTCTTACTTGAGAGTTAACGAAAACAGAATGGTGAAACCAAGCCTCATCATAAAAAAAAATAATGACTTGCATATCATTATTAAGTAAATTGTTGTTGTATCAATGCAAAATTGTAATCGTGGGAAAATTCAGAAGGTAGGAATGTTTGCACGAGTGTAAATGTAAATTTTTGTTTAGGATTCGTTTTGTCGATTCATAGGAATGTTCTAAAATAAAAGAAATTAATTTTGTAACGGGAAAGAAACAGATTTATACAGATCTAGCTACTGTATTTGTTGTAATAAAGAACCCCACGGAAATGTGTAGATTTCGTTAAACAGTTTTGTAACATTTACATTCGCTTCTTCTCGTCGCAAAACAAGAAACTTATCACAAATGCAATATTTACTGGGTCCGCTTTGGCACAAATTCGTGCCTCATCGCATTTTCGTGATGCCTCCGACAGGTGAAACCATCGACAGGTGACAGGTGTAGGACACGTGCAAAAATGGCCTCCGATCGTGTCAGCCATTCGGGTCGAATGTTAACGTTACAGTTGACTTAGGTCGTGCTGTTTTAATAATGAAGGATTTTTCTATCAAACGACTCGTTACTCCTCTATGGGTCACTGCGGTGGCACCGAGATAGGCGAGGTTGTTGACTCGAAAATCGCCGAAGAGTCGAAAGGTGTGATAAATAAAGACGAGCGCGGAGGAGGCGGGAAAATCGCGAGAGGAAGAGCACAAGGAGCGCTACTACCACTAGCACATACTGTTTTAGAGATTTTCTCTTTTCGCGGTGTCTTAAAAGTGCTAGGAAAGTTTCCAGCGGGCCAAGTTGTGGTTTGCGGCTTCCTCGAATTTTTTCGGCTCGTGTAATTATTACTAATGTATTCGTAATTAATTTGCCGACACAGAGACAGGCCACGAACATGGCCTAAACTGGTTTCATGTAATAACTAATAACCCGTGGCCCACTTATTGTACGGACGAAATGTGGAAAAGAGCGTCGTTGTAAAGAACTGACAACCGCAAACACGAACCTGTCTCATAACTTATTCCAACAGCTGCAGGGAGTCGTCTGTTTATTAAAACGTTCATTACAGGCATTCAAGAGGCGATTTAAAGTTTAATAAGTTGATATGGAGGCCGAGGACGGCTATTAGAATGTTATTGTCGTAATTTTGACTTATTTTACAAGTATTTTGGACGCAGAGTGGGCGCGGTAAAATATTGTCTTGAAGGTAAATTAAAGAAAACAGTCAAAGTGGAGTGGGCACGTTTTATATTGTTTTTTTTTTTTAACTATCTGAGTTCGTTTTGTAATGGAAATGTTTTTATTTTGTAAAAGAAAAAAATGGAGCTAATGGGTACTTACGTAGATACATGGTTATTAGATCGCTTTCTTAAAAATTATGACCACATTTACTTCAATTGAAATTGGAAAGAAATAAAATCAAATAAAAATTCAGACAAAAGAAAAATTACATAAAAAGTAAGGTTAAGGCACAATTACTCTTTAGTACTTTCTGTCTCATATGGTTCTATGGTTGGCAGTTTTGATCCTAATCCGTGGGGATATTAGACACATTTTCCGTCAGAATTACTGCAATTACATCCATGTTTTAATTATGAATTTGATTTGATTAAAATTTTGTTGCGCTTTGTATGACAATATTTGCGATTTCATGCTGACACGATATCATTTGACTTTTTTCATATGAGATTCACAGATTTATCCCCAAAGCACAACTTGTACGGTGTAGATTTTGAAATTAAAACATGGAAGGTTATGTTTCAGGAAAAAATTGTTGTTTGAATGTTCTAGAATTAAAAAAAATAAAATAAATGAAACAAACAGCAGATTGCGAGTATGTACTATGCCGGTCAAAAAATTTTGGCCGTCATTGACTGTCAATTCAAAAAAAATAATTGTAATCCGTACTTAATTGTCATCATGATTACCGTCTTGATTATGAACGTTATTTTTTGGGTGGTGAATTTCAAAACTCAAAATTATTTTGTCATTTATACTACACAGAACGTTTACCTCAGGTTATCTATGTATGATTGCTCTAATTTTGTTGATTAATGTCGGATTTTTGGAATATCTGAGCTTCAAACAGTTTAAATTGATTGTCAAAATGACAAGAATCGAAAGTAGGGTTACAATTCCTAAAGGTTTATTTACACTTTTCTTGAATGTCAAGAAAGTGACGGCCAAAATTTTGTGGCCGCCATAGTACATATTATTATTAGTCTGCTTTTTGACAAATTTCTATTAGTTTTTGGATTTTTTTGAAAACAGGCAAAAAGACAAGAACAATTTTAGAAAAAAGTGCAGTTTTAAAATACAGTTAATCGCAAAAAAATTGGGTAAATACAGCTAGTTGCAAAAAAAAAAACGGGAACTGTCAGAATAAAATTGACACATTTTTGCAATTTTTCCATAACCTTCTTACGAGAGATAGGTTAGAGTTAACGTCAAAATTCAATGACATTTTTAAAAATCACTTGATAGGTATTGTCAAGTTGACAATTAATTGACAAATCGATAAAACCAAATTTACATTAGGAAAATTTTCGTTTCCCGTTTTTTTTTGCAACCAACTGTACATCAAATTTTCTATAGTTTAATTCATCCATTTTGTTGTTAATTTTAATGTTACCGAGACAAGCAAAATGTCAAAACTTTTCATTTTCAATTTTTTTACCAGATTTTTCCGTCTATCGGACATAAAACAGGTACAGAAAGATCTTTTTGGAAAAAATTAGGAAAACTGAACTGAAAGTCCATTACTTCATCTTCTGAAAAAATATTTTTGGAGATCAATAGTATAGTGGCCAGAATAAATTTTGGTCGTCAATGTCATTCTTTGACGCAATGGAAAGTGCTTCATTGTAAAACGGTCGTAAATATCATAACCTATCACAATGTTGTATTGCATTAAATTTCATTTTCCCCAATTTTTGACACTTTGTTGACATGAGCATAATCAGGCAGGGAAATTTTTTAAATTTGTGTCAATCTAACCAAATTTTGACCAATTTTGAAATTGACGACCAAAATTTATTGCTCGCCACTGTATTTCTTTTTCCAGAGTGTGACTTGGTCTTTACTTTTCAGCATTTATTAGATAACTGTTTTTTAAATTAAATGTCAAGAAAAAAGTGGATCTGAAGACGTTGGAACCGCTTTCCTGGCGGTTGTTTTTGAAACACATTTGAACACAAAGCACCGACAATTTGTTTTTTGCTTCAAAAAAATCCGGCATCATCTGGAAAACATATCTTGTACAACTGATGGAGTGTCGTGAACAGACTCTACCCACATTTTACTCACCTTCTTTGACTTTTCTCTTACGACCTTTCCTTTACTGCCAAATTTGTCCACTCCCCAAATTCGCGTCTTAACCCTCGTACCGTCCCCTTCACCAATTTCCTTCTGATTTTATCGCCTTATCTCCATTCCCATCGATCTCGTCCGCACAACGCTTAAATTCACCGAAGTGTCATTCATGCAGCGGCGTGACATCCGTCGGTGCATCGTGCCCTGCACGTTTATGGCCGACCACTCGGCGATATTTCCTTGAAACGTACGCGTCTAAAAATGTGGGTTAATAACTTGTTGAAAGCAAATCCACTTTATTTTACGTCCGTTTAAAAGCCCATCAACGGACAACACCTAAAAAGTGGATTTCGACGAACCCGGAGCAATTCATCTCGGAAATATCCAGTTGACGGGCACGAGTGGGGCGTAATTAGCACTCAGCGTCTCAGCGTACAACACTCTTGGATCTTCGAGTCCCGCAACATGTGCTAACTGTCGGTAATGAGTCGGTACATACCGAGTGTCATTAGATTTTTTCAAAATCTCTCGCAGACAAGTCGGTCACGACCACGGCCCCAGGTTTAGACAGGTGCGTGTTGGAGATGCCATAAAAGAACAAACGGCAATTTCTAAACGTTTTTTCTCTGCCATTATATCGTTTAGGAATTATTTTTTAATTTGCCGACCATAATGGACCCGAACTTTCCACACACACCCATCATCCAATCAACGATCCATTTGACCTGAGCGAAAAGAAACTGTTTCCCATGTGTTTTTTTTTGTTCATCGATCTAATCTGCTGCAAGGTGATTGATTGCACGATAAAGATGCGACCGGTGTGTCTTTTTAAGTGTGTCGAGAGTCGCGGACAGTCCCTATATGGGAGGATAGTGTCTCCATTCTTCGACGACCGGAAAATTTACAATCCCCGTTAGTCGCTCTAACCCCATTGTCTTCGGTCACTCCGGACAAAAAGTGCATTTGGAAATTGAATTTTTAATAGAAACTACTCGACCGTTACTCGCTTGACCTCCACTAATCAACTAGGATTGTTCCCACGACGCCGCCGCCAAAAAATCCATCTCCAACTGTCGCTTTTTCAAACCGTGACCGGTTTCGCATTGATTGAGTAATTGATCGCTATGATGCCATTATCACCCACGGAGCCCAGATGTGCTTGATGTATGCAAATCTTCAGATTCGTTTTCAATGAAATTCACCTACTTCCCGCGCAGTTCTTGCAAACAACCACGCGTCCTTATTTACGACTCGTTTGCGCAATGGCGCAACTGAAAAAGTCGCCGCGAGAAAAAAGAAAGCTGGGGTGTGCATGGTCAAGGTTGGACCATCGGGGCCCTCGAGCTGTCACAACGGTTTCAGATTACTTCTGCGGAAACACCACGACTGCCGCCCTCTGGCGGCCACGCGCCTACAAACTCGGTCGGTCTGTTTTACCGACGCGTACCTGAGGATTTTGAAATTGTGCAAGGATTTGCGCCAATACGGTCACGAATTTAGGCTCTCCGTCGAGGATCACGTCAGATGAGGTCTTTGGATCAAAACAGGAAAAAAGCGCGGAAACATCTCTGATCAGTGGTCACAAAACTTGATAAATTAACGATAAAATGGCGATCAAAGACTCAAAGTGTGGAGCCTCAGATTAAGGCGATTGAGAGCAGAAAAAATTGGTCAAGGATAGGAACAGAGAGGAGTTAAATATAATTGAAAGTAGAGTGTAGAAAACGCAAAAATTTGGAGTAAATGAATGAAATCAAGCTGTAATAGTTCTTGTTGGTATATTTGTCAAAGTAAAAAACCCACAATTGGCAATTTTTACACAGGGTATTTCACGAGTGATAATGAACCCGGCGGAATAGAGAATGCAACCCACAATACATCAGGAGGAAAAGTCGGATATTTACATATTATTTATCGCCTCCATGTTCGGTGTACGTTCTAATGTATTGTGGGTTGCATTTTCTATTCCGCCGGGCTCATTATCACTCGTGAAATACCCTGTATTTTAGGAGTATAATCATACAATTCATACAAATAACAATACCAAAGCGATCTTACATCAGTATGATGAATTTTCAAATATGTTAATAAAAGCTGAACGAATTTAAGAATACTGGATTAATTGAAAACTTTATTAAACAAACTGGCTTCAACTTTGTCTTTGTTGGACTGTGACTTCGTCAGGATTCATAAGTTTTGAAATCCATATTAAAATAATATTGTAATATTGTCACTTGGAGTTGTTTGTCCAGTACAGCGTGGTTGGGGTTATTACAAATGGCTGTGATTTGAGTGTTTTGACACACGTTAAGAATTGCAGTCAGTGTTGCCAACTGTCGGTTTGTTTTGACATGATTTGTAAAAATGGAAGGCAAATAATGTTGAAAGAGTTGCTGTGTGTGAGTTCCGGTAAAGATTGGTAAATATTGAAGGTGGAAGAAAATGGGGTTGGAATGTGGACCGAATCGGTGAGGAGGCTCACCGGAGGCGTCCATAAAAACAAAAACTGTTAGAGAAAACCAGAAAAGTGGTATATTTTATGCATGGACGGGCACAAAAGAAGCCAGCACCGTTGGGAGAGACATTTCGAAGGTAGACGTAGCGTCGGCGTGGACAAAGACTACGATGACGACATTTCGTACAGCGAAGAACAGTTAATTTGACAACAGCACACGTGCACACAACAAACAAAAAACGGTTCGACTAGGTGTGCCACTACTATACGTCAATTCCTGTTTTTAAGGAAATAATTAAAGCTGAAGCTCCGACACGAGCTTTTCAACATGCTTGGCACGGTCCAATGACGATGCAATTTGTTCCTCCGACTTCGATTTCCATTTTTCCTTCAGGAACCGATGATTAAAGCGATCGGAATACGGAATTATTTAATAATAATATTTAGTAGATGCAGCATTGCGGATGCCATTCATGAGCGCCGGCAAAATGGACGGTCCTCCATTAAAAGGGCGGGGCGGACTCGGCGCCAAATTCAAATTCAAACTCGGTGGGGTCCCAACCGGTTAACAATTACGGCCTGTTAGCTTCTTAGCACACCCATCGCGTTTCTCTACTTTATATTCCGTCAAACCTCATTTTATGACACGCCGTTGAATTTTTTGTTGTATCAGATACTTCCAGTTTCTTCCTCCTCCGAACTGCCAGTTGCCACTTGCGTCAAAACATTGGTGAAGATGAAGACATTTGGCAGCGGTCCTCGATTGTACCTTTTCCGCCCGTTCGTGTAAAACACTCTTGACCGCATGCCACGCTATAAATAATCACTCTTGCCGAATATAGAATCACTCCGGCCTTTCTCGCTCTAAATTTGAACGCATTGCGTAACGCACTCTCCCCAACATTGCTCTTCACCTGTCACTCGTTACCAACCGCACTAACAAAATCCCCAATTCCTTCGGTCCTCTTCGATACCTGGAAGAATCAAAGCGACAAATCAACATCACAAAACAGGATGAGTTTATTGTGATAATTGAAATAAATCGCCGGATTGATTCAATAACGGCACCGGTCTAGACTCGAACCGATTTGGGCTAAGGCTCCGTTCACACTTGGTCGTGTCTCGAGTGCCGCATTTTTTCGCAAAAAACACAAAAATAACTGTAAAACGTGGCCGCAAGGTAAGTTCTAGTTGTCCCACTTGGTACATACATACCTAGACCGACCTAGAGAGATAATTTCAGTTGGAAACAAAGTCGCCGATTATTTATTGTCTAGTGTTATTATTTAATTAATGCACAAGGTTGGCTGACGCCGTCTTATCGCGCGCCCCAGTTTGATAATAAACATGTACTCCAGACAATTAGGGTTATTAGATAACTTGGGTCTTGACAGGTCCGTGTGTTGTCGGCATTACAGGGCGCTGCAGCTTCCGGCGATCCCCCGGATTAAGTTTTCGCATGTTTGCACTGATTACTGTCGCTTTAGCGGTAAGTATCATTGTCAATTAAGCCAACTAAACAATGGTCTTAATCGGGTTGTGTCCATCTAGGTTACACAGTTGAGTGCCTACTGGTTGATAATAAACTAACAATAACGTACCTAACGTATTTATAGAAGAGGTGAGCAGCGCCGGTGATAATTTTAAACGCGTAATTTGAGTCGCAGCACTGGAATAAACGAGGACTGGTGCGGATTTGAATTTAGCGGGCGACAAGCGGGAACCGCCGGTAATGTAGGTTGCGGCCGATGCTATCGCACCGGATTATCTCCGGAGAAAAAGAGACGCAAGTCTTTCATATTTGTGGACAATGGATAAAACTGCAGCGTAACGGCCGCTACTCGCAACAACCGTCGCCTAATTTAAATAAGTTTTCTAGGTGATTGTTTCGCGATTTTACGTAGGAATTTAGCTTGGGACTCTGGAATCCCTTAATCTTATCGCCGGAAAGTGACAGATTTTAACGGGTCACTGCTGTCAGGATTTCTTGTTTTGGACAGAACAGTTTAGGAATGAGACAATCAAATAAAAGAATTGTAGTATGACAGCATTTATTGGACTGCTTCTTCATGAGTTTTTGTTTTATTTTGGTTGCTTCTGAATATTTAGATATAAAATCATATAATTTAAAAAAAAACTACATTTGGAAAAAGACACTGGGCCGTATGATTTCCCTTTCATTAAAGCTAAAGAACGTCGTTAAATTGTTTCGTCTCTGTCTAACATAGTGCTTGGCATATACTCTTACTTTGTCTAATCAATTAATTAGTTTGTTAATCAAAGGCTTAACGCTGGGGAAATCATTATGGCCCATAGTCAGTTACATAATAGTTCTTCAAGAAAAACTTGTAAAAACGTTGTCCAGCTATGCAATGACTCAAATAATTGCAACCAATTTTTTAATACCGGAGGATCCCCGGATCTCATCTCCACAAAGTGCCCCATTATCCGAGTCACGTGCCTCGCCTCGTCGTTTTTGACCTCGCTCCCATCCGTGACTTTGTGGTTTTACGGTAGAAGACGCGACTACGGGAGAAGGTGGACAGCACACGTCGATCTAAACCGCTTAAGTGTGAATTATGCATTAGCACGTGTCAGACCGGGCTTTAGTCGAGCTTCTGGGATTTAACGTCCGAGCGGATACGAAATCGATGCGAACTGACAATCGCACATCTCATCACTTTCTTGCCCACCAATTGGCTTTCATCTAATTGATTTTTGAGCCATTTTCTCCACCGGAAAAAATCAGACCAACGAGTTTTCACCATCGCGAGACGTATCATGCCACGAAAGCGCGCAGAAAAACGCGTAATTGCTGCAAAGTAAAGCGTTTAATTGTGATAACTGGGCTTCCATTTTACGGCCGCTGGACGAGAGGCAAAAGTGTGGACTGAAATGAATCACAGCAGGCGACGACACGCCATTACGAATCGTATTTATCGGAGTACGTGTTTATTAATTGTGCAAATAGTGTAGCTTTCCAGACATGTAGGACCGCAACAAACTGATCTAGAAAGCTTGAGTGATGGCTCGAGGGGAGGCACAATTGGCGATTTTGATTGACCTGTCGTTTTGATTGTTTGCAAATACATAGTGTAATGGCCGCCGGAGGGGAAGCTTGCCCCTTCTACAATTACAGATATCATCCTGTAGATTTTTGTGTCAAGAGATCACTGCGCACAGCCATGGTATTACTTTAATTGGCTGGATTAATCCAATTAATCGACGCAGGAAAGATAAATAACGTGATATTTGCATGGAATTGTTTTGGGCAAAAACTGAAATGTTTAATTACTGTTATTACAGTACTATGCTTTCCAGTTAGGCCGGACTTTCACCGAAATTCACACGATTGATGGCCCAACACTTATTAATAACGACAGCGGATTATTAATTCGCATGAGCATGTTAAGCCAATTAAGGCGGTCCGGATAGAGCAAACACACCGCCGAAGACAACTCCGTGATGACGGTTATTTTCCCATATGAGCTACCGGAGCATTGTTGAGCCTTCCAGACCGCTGCACGACAAACTAACTTCTCGCCTTGTTTCAAATTAGGCACATTTAAATTGTGCTTGCTTTGGAATGTTAAGAGTACAGGAAAAATACCGTGGGATCAAATTAGTTCCAGATCAAGAGTGCTTTGGAATGTCATTTGCTCCACTTAGGATGTGTGTAGAATGACAGTCTAAAGCATTTTTATTCAGAATTAGTTATTTACGAACCAAGTGCGGGAAGACGATGTTTCCGCATGAGCGCATTTTTTAAAGCACGAGCGACGAAGGAGCGAGTGCCTTTAATTAATGTGTCATTAGATTTTTTCAAAATCTCTCGCAGACAAGTCGGTCACGACCACGGCCCAGGTTTAGATAGGTGCGTGTTGGAGATGCCATAAAAGAACAAACGGCAATTTCTAGACGTTTTCTCTCTGCCATTATATCGTTTAGGAATTATTTTTTAATTCGCCGACCATAATGGACCCGAACTT
Organism: Tenebrio molitor; assembly: GCF_963966145.1. NCBI lineage: Eukaryota > Metazoa > Arthropoda > Insecta > Coleoptera > Tenebrionidae > Tenebrio > Tenebrio molitor. The sequence continues at coordinate 27,709,273 of NC_091048.1, read as the reverse complement.
TCCACACACACCCATCATCCAATCAACGATCCATTTGACCTGAGCGAAAAGAAACTGTTCCCCATGTGTGTTTTTTTTTCATCGATCTAATCTGCTGCAAGGTGATTGATTGCACGATAAAGATGCGACGGGTATGTCTTTTTAGTGTGTCGAGAGTCGCGGACAGTCCCTATATGGAAGGATATTGTCTCCATTCTTCGACGATCAGAAAATTTGCAATCCCCGTTAGTCGCTCTAACCCCATTGTCACTCCGGACAAAAAGTGCGTTTGGAAATTAAATTTTTAATAGAAACTACTCGACCGTTACTCGCTTGACCTCCGGACTAATCAACGAGAATCGTTCCCACGGCGCCGCCGCCAAAAAATCCATCTCACAACTGTCGCTTTTTCAAAGCATGACCGGTTTCGCATTGATTGAGTATGTAATTGATCGCTATGATGCCTATATCACACACGGAGCCCAGATGTGCTTGACGTATGCAAATCTTCAGATTCGTTTTCAATGACATTCACCTACTTCCCGTGCAGTTCTTGCAAACAACCACGCGTCAAAAAAAAGAAAGCTTGAGTGTGCATGGTTAAGGCTGGACCATCGGGGCCCTCGAGTTGTCACAACGGTTTCAGATTATTTCTTCGGCAACACATAGATAACATACAACCTACACAGACTATTCCACGAGTGATAATGAGCAAATGAGCCCGGTGGAATTGAAAATGCAACCTTCTTTTCATCTCTTTTACCATCTTGCGGCGACGTTCCAACAAAACAAACTGTAACGTTCTGTTTTACCGACATGTCGCACATAACCAAGTTGCAAATTTTGAAATTATACAAAGATTTACTCCGGTACGGGCAAGGGTTGAGGTTCACCGACAAGGACTACTTCTGCAATCGCATCAGACGCGAGTTCAGGAAGAATCGAGAATTGGGGGACGAGTCCGAGATCAGTTTCAATTTTGAGGTTAGGTCGCACCTCAAATCTTCAAAATCAAATGTTTGAGTTGCAGAAAGGGACTGCCCTATTAATCAGGCGCGCCGTCCAATGATCGGTCGAGTTCTGATTAGGCTAATTAGATGTAAGCATACTATTGATTATTCAAGGGTCCCCAAACTTGTGGAAAGTGAGTTGGAAGAGCAGCACGTGAGGGGGTCTGGACCAGGGGGTCAGGCAACCAATAAAACCTCCAACTGTGTTGTTCTTAAACATGTTCCTACAGGTACTTGTGTCTAGATTTTTTGGAGGAGTTAAATTGAGTTTTTCCAGGTGTTATTGTTAAATGTCATGAGACTAGGTCTTTGGATCAAAACAGGAAAAAAGCGCGGGAGCATCTGGTCACAAGACTTGATAATTTGCTAAATGGGGATCAAAGTGTGGAGGCTCAAATTAAGATGATTGAGAGTAGAAAAAAATTAGTCAAGGATAGAAAAAGAGAAAAATTGAATATGTTGAAGGTGGAGTGGAAAAAACGCGAAAATTTGGAGTAAATTAATGAAATAAAGCTGTGATAGTTTTTGTTGGTGTATTTGTCAAGATAAAAACCCACAACTGGCAATTTTTTTATTTTATAATTGTACAAATAACAGTAGGCCACTCTAGGACGAATACTTGACTTTATTGAATGAAATATTTAAATTGGACTGTTGAATGATACGTATTGCTCTAGTTGAGATTGGTGGATTGCAGATCCATAGCCATGGCGGCCCCTTTAGCCGCGTCGCCCCCAGTTGTAAAAACTAGAGGCAACTGGTAGAGATTCAACACCTCATTTTGTAACACCTTGTTCCTGGACAACCCTGAACCGTTCCCCACGATTCTAGTGATGTTTGCATTTTGCAAAACATCTCTAGGCATCATGCTGTGCAGATTGACAACCAGGCCGTTGCACAACGCCTTGAAAACTTTCCCCAAATCGAGGTTGCCAATATTTATGTTGGTAACGGACGCCATCACGGTGGGAGCGTGTCTTTCCCCCAAACAAGTCGGCGAGATTTTCAAATCAGACACGCTGCTCTCCTCCATTCCCAGGCTGATCACTTTTTCCCACACTTTGGCTAAAACAAGATGAATAAACAATTTGAAGACAATCCCGACAAGACTAGTTACATTGCGGGACCGAGAACCCAAGCGTCATAGTCCACTGCTGGAGCATCTTGACGAAAGTCGCGAGCGAGTTGCCACCGTTGAGCGACGCCGCCACCGCCAGATACTTGTTCTTGAAGTAGGGCACGTACTCGACGGTGTTGACCGACGGGGGCCCGGTGTTGGGCTTGTAGTCTTCGGCGACGAAAGCGATCTGAGCTGACGTCGAGATATTCAAAACTGCGTCCTTGCTGGTCTCGATGGTGGACAGGACGGAACACTGGAGGTCCCCCAGGCCGATCCCGATCGGGGTGCCTTTGGGGATGCTGTGCCAGTTGTCGGCCAAGAACCCCGCCACTTCCCCGCTCAGTTTGATCTCGGGGAGGAGCGAAGTGGGGAATCCCGCATCCTCGAGGACCTCCTTATTCCAGCGATGGTTGACGCAGTCGAAGTAGCCCCAGCTTGCGGCGATCTGGTCCGACATTACGGGCTTGGGCAGGTTGCACAACATGGCCACGGCGAAGTCTTGGATGGTGCCGGAGCAGTTGTAGCGCTTTAGTTTTTCGGGTCTGGACAAAAAGTGCTCAAAGTAAGAGGTTTTGTAAGCACGACGACGAAGCAATGACGTCTGCAGTGCATATCTTACGTCAAGGGGAACAAGAAAAATCACGTAAACTTTATACTCGTGATGTTTCTTCAGGTTTTGTTTGTTTTACTTCTGGTTTGTTTTCAATTATTCACCGATTCATTTTTTTTTTGTCCCGCAGCAACCATTAGGTACATCTCAGAAACAGGTGGGCACCACGAGAATTGAGCTATTCAGGAGTTTTAAGAGAGATGAAAAACAAGTGGATTTTATATTTCAAGGAAAATTTTGTTGCTCGAAAATCGGTTAAAGTTTTAATCATTATTAAATTAATTCGCTTGGGTGAATGCTTTGCATTCCAGGATTTCCAGGTTTAACTTTGACCTGTTCCTGTTGGAGAACTTCATCTTGATTATTACATTCTGTTCTGTCTGTGTCAGTTGTCCAGAAGGTCCAGAATTCATACATAACCTCAAAATTGTGATGTAGTTCTTGGCAGGCAAATTACCTTAAATACAATTAAAATTTGACATTCTCGATGACTACGTCATGGAATTCTTAGATTTTATTGAAAATGGACTACCGCGATGAGTTTTTACAAATTAAATCGTCATTCAGGTGTGCCAACTTAAGTGCATGATGTAGGAAAAAACTAGTTATATCACTAGACTAATTTCTGTCAACTGAACTTTTTCAGTTTTTAAAAGAAAATTAATTACGGATAACATTGTGCAAATTGTAGATCAACGTAAATTAAATCGCCATTAAAAGTGAATCGTTATTTCTGATCAAGTTACACTTGTAATTAATCTTGTGGCACACTTATCAGCGAAGAGGTAATTCAAAGAAATATTTGACAGAAATGTCCGTCGATAACAATTCTATTTTTTTTCGAACAACTCGACAAAGGTATTTAATCTCACTCAGAAAATATGTGACGATTAAAAATGAAGCGAACTTGTGCAATTTTGCGCGGCGTGTAAAGAACATAAAATTGAGCAAACACGGCGAAAGTTGTTAAATTTTATTCTGGGAAATAAAATGGTGGTCACTTATTCAAACTCAGAAATTCAATTAGCAATAAATATAACTTTACTCGTTTGTAATGTACTGGAGAAAAAGGTTCTGTATCTTAAAACGGTTAAAAATAATTGTTTGGGTCAGGACAAATCATCTTTGTCAACCCCAAGATCGATCCGAATTAATCGACAAACTGATTTTTAATAGACACATTTCCAGAAGCAAAAACATGTTGGCGCATGTTACGTAGAAAATAAATAGTATTATTTATATGTCTAACCAGCATAATTATTTTGTTTGTAGCTTTATAATGTTAACTGTGTCTAATTATAGGTGTTCAATAAATACAAGTGTTTTCTGGTGTCGTATTGAGACCTTGGATGCCTTTGTCGCGACATTCTCTTGAACCCCAACAAGCCAAACTTGAAAGAAATCTCGAAACATTTTTGATACAATTTGGCGAAACATTTGATTGCACTCGTCCCGCTGCCAAATGGTTTTTCGATCCTTGTACTGTTGCCAACCGATTAATCACCGCGCGGAGTCCCGCAAGGTTTCGCTCTGGGACCACCTTATTTATGGTGTAAACAAATGAACTCGGCGGTCTTGGTGTCATCGTCACGCGCTTTTCTTTATACTGACTCACTCACTTATTTTTGGCCATCCAGAAGATGGTGGCCACTCCGAAGCCGGTGTAGACCCGAAGATGTGATCGCGGGACGGGCAGCATGGCCAGGAAGGCCGGGTCGCACCTGCTGTCCTGCCAGGTGTAGAGCGCCGAGACCTCCCCTTGGACGACGTCGTACCGCACCAGGTTGTTGTCCTTTTCGACCCTCTCCCAAGCCCTGGCCTGGTTCCAGAACATGACTCCGTGCATCTGGCCGCATATCCCGATCTTGGTGATCTGCGCGAAGGCCGTGAGTGGTGAACGATTGGTGAGTGGTACTCACCTTCTGGAGGAGGTTCTTCTGCAGCTTGGCCACGCACGTGTTCAGCGCCGAGATGATCTTCGGCACGTCCTGCTTGTTGCCGTCGATGCCCTGGTCGCTGGGGACGTTCGACTGCGTCTCTTTGCCTATCTGGGCCACGATCTCGTTGTTTTGGGGATTGAAGACGCACACCTTCACCGAGGTGGTGCCGATGTCGACGCCGAGGACGTATCCTGCGGCCTCCATCGCGCTCACTGAACAATTAAATTTTATCAGGTGCGAAATTGGAGATTAGTCTAAGATAAAGTTAAGTTCGCGGTTTAATATATACCCGTGTTGGATGCTAATGTAAACACATACTGATTGAGTGAATTGAGCTATGTTAAACATAACACGAAATAATGTTTGTGTTGTACTCAAAATATTATTTTATCAGTTTATTAAATTCGCGAAATCGTTACATCTGACGTTCCACAGATAAAGACTTGACCTCACGGTAATCTCGCCCGTATGGAGTGACCCAAAACACCACCACCACTGTCTTTTCTGCAGGATTTCCTACTCACAACACTGTCGTCGCTCCTCTTCGCAGCTCGCCCCTATTAATATCCATTCATAAGTCGCTCATTGTCTCGCATTATTCTATTACGGGTTAAGTGCCAAATATTATTTTCGTCATCGGGATCGACCCAAGACTGGCAAAACGGCAACGTTCTATCGATTACCGACGCGCAACTTGCGTCGTTCTGCGAACAATTCACACAGAAGAAAATCGACATCGTTTACGCACAAAACAGACCGCTCAGTAACAATGACTTAAGTCTCATGGGGGGGTTGAGTAATTGGTGTGTAATTAGCACAGCGCAACTCGCGATCAAACACTTTAACGAGCCATCTATTGTTTATTTGACGCACTAAAGGGGCTTAAATTCCGATAAAGGATGGCAATGAGTAACGTTATGAATTTATTGCCACTGGATCAGCTTGTGTAAACACAGAAATGAAAAATGTGATAAAACACTCATCTTAGATAAATAAACTGGGCGGGGCGATTAATTTCGCAATTTTATGTGTTTCTGATTTTGCTTTGCGTTTTTGGCGTACAAAAGTAGGGATTGTGGACAGAATTACAAATGTAAACACAAATGGGACGTGTTAATTTTAGGAAAAATTGTATTTTTAGAGCTTCAGTGAAGAGAACAGGTGTCTAACGAGCTATTAAAATTAGTTTTTTGTGTTTACAGTCTTGTGTAAATGTCTTTTTTTTGTAGCCAGACGTAAAGGAGTCAAGGTGGGATAGGTGAAGAAAAAAAAGTCGAATAATTTTAGAAAGTAAATATATTCATAAAAATATGTTTGCATATTGTAGCAAATTATTTTTCCTTCTGCTTCTGCTACTTGTCAGGATATTATTAAAATTCAACCACTGAATTAAAACAATAACTTTAATAAAATAACGAATAATTTCAATACATTCCAACTACAACTCTCAATTCTCTACTCTGTCACTGCTTAACTCTTGACTCTTAACTTCTAAACTCTTAACTCTTGACTCTTAACTCTAACTCCCTGCTAGCTTACCCCTTTCTTACTTTTATATTCGCACTTCCACATTTCATTCAACCACTCACATTCATTCTAGCTTCAACGACCAAAATCACTAATCCAATAATAATCAAATGTTTAAACCTAAAAACAATCCGTTGAAGCCAACCGACTTTCCTAACCGACAACTTTTCTGTTAAAACTAATTCGTTCCGATCAATCTATTAGCATTCACTCATAACCAAATACACTTCTACATTTCCTTATGACTAACGGATTTTAACGAATTTACATCGACGGTTGAAAAATTACAACAATATGTTCATTAAAAACATATAAACAAGGTTTTTTAAAGATATTTTTCTTGCTTTTTTTAGGTTGTATTTTGAGGTTAGATTAAAGTTTGCTGCACTGAAACCGCTACGTTTTTGTAAATTCGTTAATAAAGAACTAATTGAAGGTGGTTTCAAAAACGTCACTGCCAAATAAAAGTATGAACGAGTCGCGTGAGGTGATTAGAAAAAATGGCGAATAAGAAAATGGTGGACGTGTGATAGGTAATACAGACGAGAATAACTGTAGAGAAAAATGTGAAAGCATATTTTATCTTGATGAATCGAGTCCTTCGGCTTGAGAAGCTTCCACCAATGAGAAATGTAAATTAGATTTTACTTAGGTAATTCAAGTTTCAGGTGTTTTGATTCGTTGAAATTTGAAAACGTCACTTGGACAATTTAAATTTGGATTTTTACCAAATCAAACAAAATTTACAAACTGAAATTGTTGAAGGGATGAAAACTGTCCCAGATGAGAATGAAGTGTGATTGTGGGAGGAGTTTATGATTTGCAGGTGTAATTAGCTAATTAACAGCCAATCAGGCGTTGGGAATCGTGTAGGAGTGTAAGAAAGTGTTGAAGGGTTGAGTTTGTGAAAAGAGATGAGACCGTATTATGTGAGAAAGTTAGTGAAATGACAAATCTGCTGAAATAGTGGTTTCGATGAGAGAAGAGATTTTGTTGATGATGGAATTCTGGGACAAAAATGAATTTAAAATGTCATCATTTGATCTTGCAAGCCTGTTAACCGTACTTAGCAGCGTCAATAAAAATAATTAAAACATGTAATCTTGTCTCTGGGAAGCGAAACAAGGTAGACCAGTCGATCAATTTTTCCATTGTTGGGGAACGTTTCAACAAATAGGTAGGTATTTTTGCTCAGGGTACAAAAAGCAACAGTTAGGTAATCAAGTGGACGGTGAAGGACAAGTCGTTTCGTTGACGATTACTACTTCCATTAATACCCACATTCCATTAGATCTTTCCTATTATTAAATACCTACGTATTTGAAGCTCAAAATGTTCTACATGACACATTTGTCTTCATATTTTGATACAAAATCGTGAAAATTCAACTGTAAATAAAATACTGAAATTAAGAAAGTCATTTTATAAGTGATTCTGATTGGTGTTTCATAAGTAGAGGCAACATAAGTGTGTTCGCGAATCCGTTTATCAGTGAGACATCTGGTGTGAATTGAATGAATGAGCAGTCATATTCAAGTCGGTGGCTATTTCAGTAGTTTGTGTTTTTAGAACAAAACGACGGATTAATTGAAATTTATTATTTAAAAATGAATGAAAATAAGGTCGACAAAAGAAATTGTTGTGTTTTTGCTGTAACACGTGCCGAAAAAACGAACCAGAAACATATTTTCATTTATTTCCACACTGTGGCGTAAAGCTGAAATATGTGTTTTACGAAAATGTTTTTGGTTCTAATCTAAAGACCGAGAGAAGGAAAGGAGGGAAAGTGCTTTATTAATGAGAAAACATTCGTCTTATTATATGAGGGTGTGTGGAAAACACTTTAAAAAAGAACACTGCATTTGTAAGTTAAATACTTAGTATTTTAGGGTTAATATCGGTAGATTATATTTTTCCTAATTTTACAATATGTAGCATTTATATACCAAAAAAAAACAGCCAAACAAAAGAACTAAAACATAAAATGTGTGAAATATCACAATAAAATTAACAACTTCGCACACAATACTTCTTTGCCTTCCACGACACTGCTTTCCGGTGTTGCCTCTAAATATGCTAACATTTTGTGTAACTTTAAAAAAGCCATCACAAAAAACGCAAACCGTAAAACGTAAGACCAACAACTTAATTAAAAAAAAAAATGTACAAACATAAGCCGGATTGAGTACGAATATGACTTTCAATCAGTTGATTTCTGTCAAAAGTGTCGCCCCTAACAGTAGCTGAGAGGTTATGCAACACATTTTACGCGTTCGGCTCAGTGTTCATATCCGACGAATGGTTTTTGTGATTTGCGGAAGTGACATAAGTAACCTTGTCGATATTTGCGTTTTGCGTATTCTGTAATAGAAATAACAGAATTGGTATTATTCGAAAGATTGTGATGCAATTTTCCTCCATAACGAGCTGACCGCAGTATAAAATTGTTTGAACAAATCGAGACGAATAAAATTCTTTAAGCAAAATTCCTGGTGAAGCTTAATATCGTAATTAAGCTTAGTTCTCGACATTTGGCTATTCGCTTCTTATATTTTCTGCAATTGCACTTGACGTTGGCCGAGTCTATTATCAAAAATAGCCAACGACGTGATAACACTATTATCATCAGCCAAGTGACCCGTTCCGACTCCAACAGAAAATGTCTGGAGTGATTGTGGAGGACAGAGAGCAACAAACCACGACGAGCGATCATGAATTTTTGGTATTTATTTGATATTTGCAAAAAGCCCAAACGTTGCCAATTTTGTAGAAATTGCTATTTTCACAGTGAACATGAGCACTTGACCCGATAAGGCTGACCTCAGAGGCCGTTAAATTTAGCTCCAAGCTCGTGTAAATAGATAGTTGCGCCACATTACAAAAGTACACGAAAGTTAACGTTGCCAAAGACCGTTGTCATCGATCGTTCGAGGGCAAAAGGTGTAAATCGGGGTAGATGCAGGTGGTGGGTCCCGTCAGTTTGCATTTTAACTGTGGTTTCTGTCGGAATTTGTGAGTTATCGGTAAGATTTTGAATTTGGCGGGCACGTTACCGACCGAGGTGGAAGCGTGGCGCGTATGCGTGCTCGCAACGTCGTTCATTTTGTGCGCCATTTTGTCGTTTGTGTTGCGCGTCGTCGCCGGGTCTCAGAAATAGTGAAAAATCTGTTCTCGCCGTGATAAAAAGCCGTCAGAATGGTCGATAACATTGACATGAGTTTAGACGATATAATAAAATCAAATAAGCCTCGCCGTGGCGCGCGGCGGGGCGGGCGCGGCGGCCCTCGCGGGGGCGGCGCGCCTAGACGAGGTACGTTCAGAAGAGCAGGCGGCGTCCAAAGGGGCCGAGGACGCGGAGGAATAACGCGCCAGTACACCCGGGTAAATGTTTATAACTACTTTTACACTTAGAGCTGCCCTGTCCTGTTGGAAGCGGCCAAGTTTGAGTTGTGCATCAAAAATAGCATAAATAGCCGGAGAGCCGGTGAGATCTGACCTCCATCCAATTGTTTCTTTAGGGAGATGTGAACAGTGCTTGGAAGCACGATCTGTTCGAGGGCTACGGCCCGCGTAAAGTGGCCGCGGCCAGGGCCGTAGTCCAGTCCAACATGGGCCCCACCAAACTCATGGTGGCCAATTTAGACTTTGGAGTCTCGGACTCCGATATTCAGGAACTCTTTGCCGAGTTCGGGCCCTTGAAAAGCGCCTCCGTGCATTACGACCGCTCAGGGAGGTCACTCGGTACGGCCGACGTGATTTTTGAGAGGCGCAGTGACGCCATTAAGGCCATGAAGCAGTACAACGGAGTGCCGCTCGATGGCCGAGCCATGAACATACAAATCATCACATCTGAAATACCGTCACCGGTCAGAAGGGGACCCACTCAGACCAAGTTCCAGAACAGGAGTCCCAGAGGGGCCACCAAGACTCGACCCAACAGAGGTACATTTACTTGACGAGAGCCGCTCCACCCTGTTCATCTGGACACAACTAATCACGTTTCTTTGCCAGGTCGTGGCGGTGGAGGACGGAATTTCAGAACTCCTAAGAAACCACCCACAGCTGAAGAACTGGACGCCGAGTTGGACGCCTACACCAAGGAAATGAAATAAATTAAGTGCTATTACGAGAGACGCTAGGTGCGCGCGGTCCATTTGTGAAATGTGTTTCAATATTGTTCATTTTGTATTTGTACTTTCAGTTATAACGAGCCTTACATTTTATAAATCACTAGAGTATTACGTATGCGGATTCGTTTTTTCACAACTAAACCTAACATTAGGCTGTTTTCTTGTTAATGTAAATTGTATTGATAGGAATAAATAACTTTTAAGTGTGCCCCCCTTCGACGTTTTATTTAAAAAAATCGATTTATTATTTCTGTACAAAACTACAGTTAAATTACATCAGTCAAGGTATCACACAACTTCATTAAACCTAAAACAGTTTGAGCAACCTAATCCTCTTTCTTCTCTTGGTCAACTTTTGACTTGGCTTGTCTCAAAAACTCCGCCAGGAAGTTGTGCACGTACTCGCTGCATTTGCTGATTATTCCGTTGTGCTCCATTCCCGGCAGCAACACCAAAAAAGTTACCAAAACGTAAGCCAAGAACAAATTGTTGAAGGTGCACCCGATCCAAGCCAACACGCTCAAACCGCAAATCGTCAAGATAAAATACTAAAACGACAAAAATCAAAACACAATAAATACAAAACAACAAGAGGCGCACCAATTTCCTGTTTGTGGTTTTGAGCTTGTAGTAGCGCGACCAGGTCAGCTCCAACCTGGCTTTGTACAAAACGATGTTTGTGCAGAGCTCTTCAAACTCCTTTTCTCTGCGTGCTGTCCATTTTTCCGGTTTGAAGAACGAACTGGCGACTGACGGTATAACGTAGTCGCTGACGGTCACGCACAATCCGAATACTGACACCACCGTCAAAATGCTGGGGTCCAACAACCACAAAAACATGAACAAGACTGTGCTACCTACGACAACAAGGATTGTGATTGTGATGAGGCGACTGGAGGCGGTTACCTCCGACGAGGGCGGTGGGGTGCCACTGCCTCTCCCAAATAAAAACCTTCTTCCCTTGCAGCGCGATCTCCTTCCAATTCTCCAACCCATGCTTCAGCTTCCTGATCTGCGCTTCCTGCAACAAGCGTTATTATGTAAATCTGACGTCAAAACGAATTCGGTCGGGTGGGTGATACCATTAGCGAGGGGTAGGTGAATTTGTAGTCTCTCATGTCGTGGTACGACTGTTCCGCTTGGAAGTCGTGCGTATATTTACGTTCGTTGAAAGCGTCGCCAGCCTTGAAGGACTTTTAAAAACAAGTCTCAAAACCGACGATTTACTCACCTGATCAGCCATTTTGTCACGATTTATCGGTTCATTCACTTCGTACTTTGCAAACTGACTGACGTTTCAATTTCGTTACTCTTTTGTTTGATTGTGTGCACAATCCGACCACTAGATCACCGATTACCGTTGAATTGGACAACCAAAATAGAGTTGTCGCGATTGGTGCGCGGTCGCTTCGGTAGCGTGACGTCACCGATCATGGTCAAATTCCAACAAATTTTTCCCAAATCAATCATTCCGGCCGAATTACGACCCCGGACGGACTCAAATTACGCAAAAAAGTCACTCGCACGCGAAACAAACTGTGGGGGGCAAATTCGGGGGTCGTCGTGGGGCCTGGCGGGTCGTTTGAACGTTGGTTGCGGTTGCGCGGGGTAGATGGCGCCATTTTTGCGTAAAATTTTTAATTGGTGTTTTTGAACTGGCGGGCCGTAATTGATTGGGGTGGGTCCTAGTGGCGGCGTTTGCGGCTCGAGGGGGCCGAAAGTGGTGTTGGCGTGCAGCAATTGGGGTACGAGTGGCGAAGGAGCGACCCGGGTCCGAGATTAAGCGCCCCTCGTTCCGAGCATGTGATTGGTGGCAAAATTCAAATTTCGTCGTTCGTCTGTTTTGTGTGGAACGCCAAGCTCGATGTTTGTTATCAGGTTTTGTCAGAGCTGGTTGTGTGCGTGAAATCGGCGATTTAGTTCGTTTCTTGTGATAATTTAGTTAATGGCAACTGCTGGAACGGTGAGTGAGGTGTTTGCGCGTGCAAAATGCGGATTTAGTCTAAATTTCCGTTTGTTTAGATGTCAAACAATGTAGAGAATCTTTCGCCCCAAATCATACGGCGCGTGGTGAAAGAAATGGAAAGTCTAGTCCAGAAGCCACCCGAAGGCATCAAAGTTCAAATAAACGACGAGGACGTCACCGACATCCAAGCCTACATCGACGGCCCTGCAGGTTAGTAGCGCGTTTGGGGAGCCAGGGCTGAGCGTCGTCGGTTTGCAGGGACGCCGTACATGTCGGGCGTGTTCAAAGTGAAGCTGACCCTCGGGAAGGGCTTCCCGCAGGAGCCGCCCAAGGCCTTCTTCCTCACGAAGATTTTCCACCCGAACGTCGCCCCCAACGGCGAGATCTGCGTCAACACCTTAAAGAAGGACTGGAAGTCGGACCTCGGAATCAAACACATATTACTGGTGAGTGCGGCGCGTCCCTCCGCCCGGTCAAACTACCAACCGCTCCCTTGCAGACCATCAAATGCCTCCTGATCGTGCCCAACGCTGAGTCAGCCCTGAATGAGGAAGCTGGCAAGCTGCTCCTCGAGCACTACGAGGACTACTCGCAGCGGGCCAAGATGATGACGGAAATTCACGCTCAAGTGAGTATTTCAGAGCGGTCGGGTCAAGACTAAGTTGTATTTGCAGCCCCAGAAGATTTCCAAAGAGAGCAGCGGGGAGGGCCCCCTCGCCAAGAAGCACGCCAGCGACAAAAACAAACAACTGACGGCAGAGAAGAAGAAAATACTGAAGGACAAGAAGAGGACGCTGAAGCGTTTATGAAAGCAGTTTGCTCCTCTCGTTTTGTTTTTTTAATATATTAAAATTATATCTTGCGTACGCCAGATCAGTCTATATTTAATTTAAATTATACTCTAGTTTTTGTGTGCTACATTTCAGTTGAGAACGGAAATAAAATTCGAATTCGTTTATTGAGTCGATGTTTGACGATTATTTTTTTTCTTGATTTCTGTTTGTTCTGTGTAGTGCACGCACAAGTGCAATTTCAATTTCCAATCAAAAATCTGTGTCAGGCTCAGTTTATAAAAATGTATACATTTTTTTGTGGAAAACTGTCAATTATCGGCGTCCTCGGGATGTGACTGGAAATTTTTTTGAGTTTGCCTAAATTGTAATTGTTCATTGCGGCCTTTGCAACGTTTCAATACAAGTCCGTGTTCACTTCAGGTAAACTGAGCCTCATGGGATATATTTGTGGTAGTAAATTGTGAATTATTATTTATTAATAAAAGCAGAAATGTGGACATTTGTCGTTTGAACACCCTTCACGTCAGCAAACTGTCATGTGAGACAAGTTAATTGTTCTAATTGGTTTTAGGTAAAGTGGGCGTCTAAAGCAGTGTCACGTGGCGCTTCTGGAATTTTCCATTTGACGGGAAAGGAATGTGGGCGGAGTCGGACCAAGCACAGAGAGTCACGTGACGTAAATTTTCAAAAAGACCCTACAACAAAACATCTGTCACTCTTGGAAATTTCCGTCGATCGTTGCCGAGTTATTGATAGTTGTGTTGTTGATAACAACTGTAAATATTATTACTGATTATTACGATAATGACGGTTAAATATTGTAATTAGTAATTTAAGTACTTATTCGAACCAGAAGGCTTATTTGAAATTTGAATGATTAATGCTCAGTTTATTGTTAGTACTACGTGAAGTTTTATTTATTTTAGGCCAAACTTGACTCTTAATTGGATTTTTGTACCGAGAGCGCCAACTTTTGGGTACCACCTCTACAAGTGAACCACTTTTGGACATTTTCCACCGAATTTCTCCACACTGTACTCGCCTAAATAAACGAAAAGAAATTTTTGTTGCGGTACCACCTTAAAGGAAATGATTGAAATAAAAGATTGTAATGTGGTGCACAACAGGGTAATTTTTATTCCACGAGGGTACAATATTGTGGTACCACCAAATCCGTAGTAATCACAGTCTAATATTTATACAAAATGTTATATTCCGGATGACAGGAAATAAAAGTCTTTTGCAGATACATACTTTAAATGTTATCTGTTCTATCGTATAAAATTAACGAAAAAACATTTTTATTTCACCTCCACCCCCAGATAATCCAAAACATCTCGAACCTGAATCTGAACCCGCTTCAGTCTTGATCATTTCCTCAACCTGAAGTTGACCCTGACGCCGTTCTTCGGCCTCAGCACCATCTCTGTAATCATCACGATATCCTCCCTTTTATCCGCCGCCTCCAGAACAAAATTCCCCAAGATCGCGCATAACGCCGCCTTCAGCTCCAGCATCGCGAACCTCTGCCCTATGCAGTTCCTGGGCCCCGCGCTGAAAGGTAGGTACACGAAAGGGTGCCTGTTTTTGGCATTTTCCGGGAGAAATCGATCCGGATCGAATTTCTCGGGGTCGGGGAAATACTCCGGATTGCGGTGCAAGTCGTAGATGTGTATCTGCGCCATTGCGTTTTTCGGTACGACATATCCCGAGGAGGTGGTGATGTCTTCGTCTAGTCGTCTGGCGATGAAAGGGACGCTGGGGTACAACCGGAGGCACTCTTTGAGGCATCGTTCCATGAAGCTCAACTCCTTGAGATCGCTGTAAGTCGGGGTTTTGGTCGGAGTGCCCAAGACTGCGGCCATTTCGTCGTAGATTTCTTGTTGGGTGGTGGGGTGGTTGGCCAAGAGGAGGAGGACGTAGGTGATGGCGATGGTGGTGGTGTCGTGACCCTGAAAGTGACGAATGAACAAGAAGTAGAGTGACTGGGGGAACGGACTTCGAACATGAAGGTGTCGACTTCTTCGGCGATACCGTCGTCGTCGATGTCCGCCCCGTTGTGTTTCGCGGACAACAGCAAATCCAGCATGGCCATTCGCTTGTTGGGTTTGGACGAATCTGTGAAGTTCTTCTCGCGTTCGGTGATGACTCTCCTGGAGAAGTCGTGCAAGGTTTGGATGGATTTTCGAGTGAATTTGCCCAAACTGGTCAGGTTGAAGAAGATGCTGTCGTTGTAGAGCCAAGGACGGACCATCCGGTACGTCAGAGCGTACCCAAAAGTGTAGATGGCGTTCTGGTAGTTAGTACAGTCTCTGGGAGAGTCATCCAGTTTGATCCCCATTGAAGTTTCTTCAAACAAATTAGGTACTCAAAACAGTACTGGAAGAGTGAAGAGTACCTACCCGCAATTGACAAGAGAGTGAATTGAGTGATCGGCCCGACCACATCGACAGCATCTCCATCGCATCGCCTCTTCAGCTCTTCGACCAGTTTGGCCGCTCCTTCGTTGAAAACCGGCACGAACTGTTGAAGAATCGTGAAGTGGAAGGCTGGGGTTAGGATCTTGCGGCGCGTCTGCCACTTAGCTCCGGTACTCGTGAGCAAACCGGTGCCCAACCACGAGTGCAAGAAGTTGTAAACCATGCTTTTCTCATTGTGTTTGCTACTGGACAACACCAACTAGAAGAATCTATGGAAGTGGGGTTCAAACTGTCAAGGTACTACCTCAACGTCGTCTGGATGTATCATGTTGACACCTCCATAATTGAGGGTCCACTCTTTGTACAAGGGGTAGTACTGGCGGAGGAGTTTGCGATCGATTTTGAACATTTCTTCCGGTGTGGCGATAAACTCGAGTAAATTCCCTATGATGGGGTAGCCCGGAGGTCCGGGGATCTTCCTCAACAGGGTGAAAAAGCGGGAGAAGTTCTGGATCCACCATATGTAGATGAGTGACGCAACTGCGATTACAACGAACAGGAGGAACACCGAAAACAGTATCATCGTGACTGGAGCCGGAGACAGACTGAGACCGCTGTTGTTAAGTCAAGGTCATGGCCAGGTCGTGATTATCACGCATTTATTTTCACACTCTAATCGGCAGTTTACAAAACATTCGCATCTTTCGAAATGAAATTACTCATGGGATGACTTTCATAAAACAAAGTCCAAGGAATTATTTTAAACACCTGGTGACGAACTTGACCGTGATGGCTTCTTTTTGAGTCGGAGGACAGATTTTTCAGAATGTCGCAAATGACAGTTTTCGTTTCCAAGATGGCGAACTGCAAGTATACTTTGACACAGTTTTTACGTGGTAAAAGTCTCACCTGTGCAGTTCCTCGACCCCGCGCTGAAAGGGGTGGCGCTGACGGATTTTTCAAAATGTCGCAAATGACGGTTTTCATTTCCAATATGGCGAACTGCAAGCACACTTTGACACCGTTTTTACGTGGTAAAGGTCGCACCTGTGCAGTTCCTCGACACCGCCCAGAAAGGGGTGGGACCCTTTCGTGTACCTGCCCTTCGCGATGTTGGAGCTGAAGGCGGCGCTGTGCGCGATCTTGGGGAATTTGTACTGGAGGCGGCGAATAAAAGGGAGGACATCGTGATGATTACGGAGATAATAATCAGCATTTATTTACTATTAGCTACTCGATTTTTTTTACAAAACAAATGAAATTACTTGTATGATGTGATGACTTTCACATTTCACGTTATTTGGGTGACCTTGGGACAAACTTGACCCTGATAGGGTTCTTGGGCCTGAGTACCAGATCCGTCACGAACACCATGTCCTTGGGGGTGTCAACCGGCTCCAGGACAAATCTCTTCAAAATCCCGCAAAAGGCAGTTTTCATTTCCAACATGGCGAACTTTTGGCCGATGCAGTTCCTCGACCCCGCGCTGAAAGGGATGTAGGCGAAGGGGTGTCTCTTTTGACTATTCTCGGGCAAGAACCTGTCCGGGTCAAATTTCTCCGGATCAGGGAACACGTTGGGGTTGTGGTGCAAGTCGTAGATCTGCACGTTGACCATGGTCTCGTTGGGGATGGTGTAGCCGGTCTTGGTCTTGACCTCGCTCCCGGTCACTCTGGAGATGAAGGGGACGCTGGGGTACAAGCGCAGACTCTCCTTGAGGCACCTCTCCATGAACTTGAGCTCGTGGAGGTTGGCGTACGAGGGCGCGTCGTCGCCTAGCACCTCTTGGATCTCCTTGAAGATGTCGTCTTGCGCTTGTCTGTGGTTGGCCAGGAGCATCAGCGCGAAGCATATTGCCATGGACGTGGTGTCATGTCCCTCAAACATAAACGTGTCGACTTCTTCGCGGATGCCCTCGTCGTCGATGTTGGCCCCCTCGGATTTGTACCTGAGGAGGAGGTCGAGCATCGCGAGGCGCTTCCTGGTGGAGTACGAAGACGACAAGTTTTTCTGGCGTTCGGCGATCACCTTACTGGAGAACGTATGAAGAGTCTTCACTGTTTTCTTCTCGACTCTTGCGTTGGCAGTCACCGAGTACAACAAGTCGTTGTAGATCCAGGGTCTGGGGGCGCGGTACGTCAACAGTTCCCCGAACTTGTAAACGGCGTCTTTGTAGTCGTTCTTCTCGTTTTTCTTGCTTTGGATCTTGATCCCCATTGCGGTCTCTGCAACTTCAAAATAACACGAAGAAGTCTTCTGGTGTGGACTCACCTCCAATAGACAGAAGAGTGAATTGGGTGATGGGTGTCACAACATCGACAAAGGGTTTGTGACACTCCTCCTCCAAATCTTTGACCAGTTGCTTGGTTTCTTCGTTGAAGACGTCAATGAAGTCTTGGAGGATGTTGAAGTGGAAAGCTGGGGTCAAAATTTTTCGCCGCGTTTGCCACTTGGAACCTTCACTCGTCAACAACCCGGTGCCCAACCAGGAGTGCAAGAAGTTGTACAAGAAACTCTTGGTGTTTTGTTTGGTGTCTGTCAGAACCACCTAGAATCGAATTTGCACTTTGCATCACCAATCAAAGAGTCTTACCTCGATGTCTTCAGGGTGTAGCAGATTCACTGAGTACATTCCGAAGATGTCAAGCTTGTAGATGGGGTAGTACAGGAGGGAGCGTTTGCGATCCCCCTCGAACATTAGCTCTACGATTCAAACCAGTTTGATTGGATTTATAACAAAGAGGGTGGTACCTTGGGGTCGCATCAAATCCAGTAAGTTACCAACGATGGGGTAACGAGGTGGTTGCGGGATCGTTCTCAGATATTCCCAATCTTTTCCTTTCTTTCTAAGCGAATTGACAAGGATTACTAAGACGACCACGCACACTAGTACCGGAGTGAAGAACATCTTGATGGATGGGTTTGAAGGACTTGGAGAAAGTATGGATCGGGTTCAATTTATATTGGTGGTGTCAACACAATCTTATCAGTACTGATAACGCAATCGCAAAATAACAAACAACAGTGACTAGATGTATTTCCAATTTATCGATTACAACATCTGACTTGTGCCAAAGGTGAAAAGAAACAGGACCACCAATTTCAGATTTATTCAAGTTCTTGGTACAAATTTGACCTTGATTCCTTCCTTGGTCCTGAGTACAATGTCGACGACGAGTACTATGGTGGACTGGGTGTCGACTGGCTCGAGGATAAAATTGGCCAAAATGCCACAAATGGCGGCTTTGAGTTCCAACATGGCGAACCTCTGCCCTATGCAGTTCCTAGGTCCTGCGCTGAAGGGTAGATACGCGAAAGGATGTCTGTTTTGGCAGTTCTCGGGAAGGAACCGGTCAGGGTCAAACTTCTCGGGGTCAGGATAGATGTCAGGGTTGTGGTGGAGGTCATAGATGTGCAGATTAACGATGGAATTTTTCACCAAGCGCTCTCCAGTATGCGTGACCAAATCCTCCCCGAGCTTGCGCGACATATAATGCACACTAGGGTACAACCTCAGCGCCTCTTTGACGCACCGCTCCAGGTACTTCATCTCCTGCAAGTTGTTGTAGGAGGGCTTCTTGCGGATGTCGCCCAACACCTCGCCCATCTCTTGCACGATTTGCTCCTAGACAAACTCGATTAGATCAAATCTGGCTGGAGTGGTGCTCACCTGGACCGATTTGTGTCCCGCGATTAGCATCAAGGCGAAGCTGAGAGCCACGGCGGTGGTGTCGTGGCCCTCGAACATGAACGTGTCGACTTCTTCGCGGATGCCCTCGTCGTCGATCAACGCGTCTTTGTTCTTCGCCGTTATCAGCAAATCCAGCATGGCCAGACGCTTCTTGCCGACGTAGACCTCGTGCTCTTCGGTCGGTGGTACCACATCTTTGAAGTTCTTCTCGCGTTCCGCGATCACGCTCTGGGTGAAGCGGTGCAAGCGTCTTGTTATCTTCCGCTCGGTGTAGTACCCGGGGGTGAACAAGTAGATGAATTTGTAGATCAGCCAGGAGCGCATCAGTCGGTACACCATGATTTCCCCGAGCTCGAAGATCGATTTCTTGTACGCGATCTCTTTGGTGGTGGTGAACTTGAGCTTGGTACCCATCGCGGTTTCTAACAACAGACTAATCACTACCAACAAGTTTAGTTCCTTCGGTGGTACCTGCGATGGTCTTCAGCGTGAACTGCGTGACGTGAGGGGTGATGTTGACGGCGGGTTTGTCGCACTCATCCATCAACACCTCCACCAGCTTGTCCGTCTCTTCGTTGAAGATTCCCACGAATTGTTGCAAAATGTTGAAATGGAAAGCGGGTGTCAGAATTTTTCTCCGCATCTGCCATTTGGAACCTGCGTTTTAAATTTAGAATTGTTAAGATTAGGAGGTCATCGTGAGTCATTATCATTGTTTACCCGTGCTGGTCAAGAGACCGGTACCGAGCCAGTCGTGCAGGAGGTTGTAGACAATACTTTTTTCCATGTGGACGCTGCTGGACAAGATCAACTGAAATCTAGATTGTTATTGGGTCTTGCTTAAAAAGAAATCTACCTCGCAGTCTTCGGGGCTGAGGACGTTAGCCGCCGTCATGTGTGCCGCCTGGAGTCTGTAGATGGGGTAGTAGGTCCTACCCCATTCCCGCATCGTCTTGAAAATCTTGTCTGAACAATTTTTGATCGGTCAAAAATCTTGACAGCTTGTGACAATAATAATAATTTTTACCTGGATTGGCGTACAGAGGGAGGAGATTTCCTGAGATGATGTCATTAAGAGGAGGACCTGGAAGCTTGGCCAACGAAATGAAACACAAAACATGCTCCTTTATTGTCTTGAAGCAATAAAGTAGCAAAACAAGTGTTATCGCCAATAGTACCGTCGTGGAAACGAGCATCTTTATTAACTAATAACATCTTTCGTTGTTGGAGATATTTATAGTCAACTGTGTGTTGTTTATTTTTCGTTGTCTTAATTTGGATCCATATGTGTAATCATCAACGAAAATAAATGCGTAATTTTATGAATATCATTGTAAATTTTTTTATTGCGAAATAACACGAAGAATAGTTGGAAATCTCATCAAAAAATTGATTAATTTTGTTTCGTAAATGTTGCTACGCACTATGTCTACGTCTCGTCCTGATAAGTACCGTCAATAATGTACAAGGATGTAGTACCGAACCAGAGTTGCAAATATCTTTATTTAGGTGTTACAACAACAAATCAACTATTTGGAGGCGTTCAGACTCTTGGTACCAGTTTCACTTTGATGTTTTCCTTGGTCCTGAGTACCAAATCGACGACCAAGACTATGGTCTCTGGAGTATCAATCGGTTCCAGTTCAAAGTTGGTCAAGATGGCGCAGAGCGCAGCTTTCAGCTCCAACATGGCGAACCTTTGCCCGATACAGTTCCTGGGTCCTGCGCTGAAAGGCAAATAGGCGAAAGGATGTCTCTTGCGACTGTTCTCCGGGAGGAACCTGTCGGGATCAAATCGTTCTGGATCGGGATAGATTTCGGGATTGTGGTGGATGTCGTAGATGTGTATGCAAGCGATGGTCTCTTTTGGTAGCAAGTACCCCGAGTGGGTGACGACATCCTCGCCTAGAGTCCTTGCGATGAAGTGGACGCTCGGGTACAACCTGAGACTCTCCTTGATGCAGCGCTCCACGTACTTCAGTTCTTGGAGGTTGTTGAAGGTCGGCTTCTTGTCCCCGAGCACCTGTTTGATTTCTTGCACCACCAACTCCTAGAACTTGCGGTTTGAGACATGTCCAAAGGAGTCGACGCTTTACCTGGACGTCTTTGTGGCAAGCCAGGAGCATCAGGATGAAGCCGAGGGCCACGGCGGTGGTGTCGTGACCCTCGAACATGAATGTGTCGACTTCTTCGCGGATTCCTTGGTTGTCAATGGCACCATCTGTCTTTTTCGCGGAAAGGAGTAAATCTAACATCGCCAGACGCTTCTTCCCTTTGTAGACGTGGTCCTCGTCTTTTGGGAGGTCAAGGTTTTCGAAATTCTTCTCCCTTTCGGTGATTACTTCTTTGGTGAACGTGTGCAAAGTGTTGGTCAACCGTCGCTCATGCAGGTACCAAGGACTGAACACGTTTATAAAGCTAAATATAAACCAAGGGTTAAGGATTCTGTATAGTTTGATCTTCCCGATGCCGCAGACCGCTTCTTTGTAACCGATCTCTTTCTTGGTGACCAACTCGAGTTTAGTACCCATCGCTGTTTCTGCAACAATCTGTACAGTACTCACTCGATACTCTCCAACTGGTACCTGTTATTGTCTTCAAAGTAAATTGAGAAACATGCGGTGTAATGTTGACGTAAGGCTTCTGGCAATCCTTTCTCAACTCTTCGACTAGCTTCTCCGCTTCTTCGTTGAACACTGAAACAAATTGTTGCAAGATGCCGAAGTGGAAAGCTGGCGTTAGAATTTTTCTTCTAGTAGCCCATTTTTCACCAGTGCTGGTTAAAAGACCAAACTGGAGCCAGCTGTGGAGGAGATCGTACATCATAGCTTTCTGATTGTGCGCAGGATTAGACATGATTATCTGAAGGACAAGAAATTAAAATTGTTCCACTCTCTGGAACAAGAGTACCTCGCAATCTTCCGGGCAAAGAATATTCACTCCACTTTTGTGCAAAGTGTTGATTCTATAGATGGGATAAAAGTGGTGTGTAGCTTCACGCAACCGCTTGAATACCTTTTCTGCAAAGAACAATCGAATCTGGTGCCTTCACTTCTGATTCTTTACCTGGACTGTTTTGCAGATAAGTCAAGTTTCCTATCAAAAATCCTGTTCGAGGTGGACCAGGAATTTTGGCCGTCGCCATCAAGACCTTAGCATGCAACTTTATCCATTTGGCCACATAAAACACCACAGTTAGGGTGAAAACGCTCAAGAATGCTGCTGAGAGGAGCATTGTTCTTGGTCTGAGAGGCTGGGAATTAATTGCTAATTATTATCAGTGCAGTTGGTCTAAAATTAGCGACTAAGTGCATCAATTATCAACTCTGTTGTGCACCTGACCTATCAAATTAATAATTTGTTGACGCAAGTTTTACTGTAAAAACATCATTAAAGAGATTGGAATAATTTCTATTGCTATCTGTTAATGAATCGTCTGGAGTGACAACCGCGACCGCCGTCTGGTGGTGATTCAGTGAACTATTTGGTCAACAAACACTCAAGAAGGAGCTTGGTGCAATCAGTAC
Organism: Tenebrio molitor; assembly: GCF_963966145.1. Classification (NCBI taxonomy): domain Eukaryota; kingdom Metazoa; phylum Arthropoda; class Insecta; order Coleoptera; family Tenebrionidae; genus Tenebrio; species Tenebrio molitor. Next base: position 27,686,559 of record NC_091048.1, on the reverse strand, counting down.
TTCGACAGTTCGAAGTAGAATTTTCTCTCGAGTTACAATTTAGGTCGACTCAAAGAGACAACAATGAGTAAGATTAGATTTATTGTACTGATTACCCTGAGCGACACAAAACATGACCATAGATTACACGTTATCAAAAATTCTAATCTAGATGTTTGTCCGTGGGACAAACTTGATTTTGATTCCTTCCTTGGTCCTGAGTATAATGTCAACTATCACGACTATAGTCTCGGGTGTGTCGATCGGTTCCAGGATGAAATTCCCCAAGATGGCGCACAGCGCAGCCTTCAACTCCAACATGGCGAACCTCTGCCCTATACAGTTCCTGGAACCCGCGCTGAAAGGTAGATAAGCGTAAGGGTGTCGTTTTTGGCAGTTCTCCGGAAGGAATCGATCCGGATCGAATTTCTCAGGATCTGGATAAATCTCAGGATTGTGGTGGACATCGTAGATGTGCATGACCGCGACGGTGTCCTTGGGCAAAACGTATCCGCTGTGCGTTCTCAAATCTTCCCCCAGAGTGCGAGCGATGAAATGGACGCTGGGGTACAATCGCAACCCCTCCTTGATGCACCTCTCCATGTACTTCAGGTTTTGCAGGTCGTTGTAAGTGGGCTTCTTGTGGAGGTCGCCGAGCACCTCTTTCATTTCTTGCAACATCAGTTCTTGGGCGTTCTTGTGGCAAGCCGTGAGCATCAGGATGAAGCCGAGAGCTTGGGCTGTGGTGTCTTGTCCTTCGAAGGTGAAGGTGTCGACTTCTTCCTGGATGCCGGTGTTGTCGATAGTTCCTTCTTTGTTCTTCGCTGACAACAACAAATCCAACATTGCTAGACGCTTCTTGCCTTTGTAGACGTCGTGTTCTTCTATGGGGAAATCGATGTCTTTGAAATTCTTCTCTCTGTCGATGATCACCTGTTTGGAGAATTTGTGCAAAATGCCTGTAATTTTCATCTCTTGGAGGTACCAAGGACTGAAGTAGTTGAAGTACTTGAAGATGAACCACGGGTGGCTCAGTCGATACAGCAGGATTTTACCAATATCGTAGACCGCCTGCTTGTAGTCAATCTCTTCTTTCGTGACGAACTTGAGCTTGGTACCCATCGCGGTCTCTACAACCAAACAAAAATCAACACGATATTCTTCACGCGGTACCGCAACAGTACCAGCGATGGTCTTCAGAGTGAACTGGGCTATGTGAGGAGTTACGTTGACGTACGACTTGTTGCACTCCTTCTTCAATTCTTCGACCAGCTTCTCCGCTTCTTCGTTAAACACCAAAATGAATTGTTGCAAAATATTGAAGTGGAAAGCTGGGGTGAGAATCTTTCTCCTGGTTTGCCATTTCTGCCCGCTGCTGGTCAAAAGTCCATCTTGAAGCCAGTTGTGCAGGAGGTCGTAGATCCGACCTTTCTGATTGTGTATCGGATTTGACATTATCAGCTAAAATAAACCAGTCGAAACCAATTTTTTCTTAATTGTGACAAATACCTCGCAGTCTTCAGGACTGAGGATGTTGGCTCCGCATTGAAACATGGCGTTTAGTTTGTAGATGGGGTAGAAATTCTTCCTTGCTTCACGCAACCGTTGGAAAACTAGTTCTGCAAGGGATTGTTTGTACTTTACTTATGTTTTGAACTAACTGGTTTACCTGGAGTTCCCTGAAGGTACCACATGTTACCAATAATTACTCCTTCTTGAGGAGGTCCTGCCACTTTTGACATCTCTGCATAATTGCTAATCTGAATCTTTAACCATTTTAACACGAAAAAGATTGCTGCGAGAGCTGCGACGTACACCAGTACGGTCAAGAGAAACATCTTTGGTAAACTGAACCAATACTGCTTGACCTCTTTGTGTTTAAAATCATAGTTGCTGGGTCATTTTCTGTCTCAATTATTTAACGATATGACTAATTGTTTGCGTAAAATTCTGATTTAGAACATTTATCAGTTCTTGTATTTTGTAAAATATTTACAATTGGGACAATAATCACGTTTGTTGTGGCCGCAATTATTATCTCTAATCATAAACAAACAAATCAAAGTTTTCCACGCTACATCAAAAATTACTTATTCTTATACTCTTTTCGATTTTTTTGCAAATTAAAACTTTTATTAGTACTTCTTCAGGATCTGTCAAGAATTTTGATAAGATAAGATTAGTAGTTTATTCTACTTCAGTCTAGTAATACGTAACAAACTTTGCTAAAATTAACAAAAACAAAAAATATAAAAACAAAATAATCTTATAATAAAAATCAGAGTGGATATCAGAAAATATTTTTACAATTATCGTAGATAATCTGGATTGTTGGGTCATCGATCTACTCTCGAGGGACGAACTTGATCTTGATCCCTTCTTTGGTTCTGGAGACAATATTCACAACAACAACTGGAGTGTCGATGGGCTCCAGGACAAAACTGCCCAAAATGGCGCACAGTTCCAACATGGCGAACTTCTGCCCAATGCAGTTCCCGGGTCCTGCGCTGAACGGTAAATAAGTGAAAGGATATCTGTTTTGGTAGTTCCCCGGAAGGAATCGATCCGGATCGAACCGTTCAGGATCTGGATAAATGTTAGGATTGTGGTGAAGATCGTAGGAATGTGCAAATGCGTGATGGTGCCTTTAGGCAACTTGTAGCCACTTCCAGTAATCAAATCGTCTCCTAATTTTCGAGAAATAAAATGGACGGTGGGATACAGTCGCAGGACCTCTTTCACTGCCCTCTCCAGATACTTCATTTCTTGGAAATCCTTGTAAGTTGGTTTTTGGCGCGCATCTCCCAAAACTATCCCGATTTCCTCGACGATCTGCTCCTGAAAAATTCTGACAAGTTTCCATTGAGTGAAACATTCCAACTCACTTCGACATGTTTGTTGCAAGCGATCAGCATGTACGCGAAATTGACAGCGGTGACAGTGGTGTCGTGTCCTTCAAACATGTAGGTGTCTACTTCCTCGTGGGTCCCTTCGTCGTCGATGATCCCTTTTTCGTTTTTCACCGCGATCCTCCGTTGGGAGGTCTATCTTTTCGAAAGTTCTCTCCCGATCGGCGATCATCTCTTGGTGAAGTTGTTCAGAACTTTGAGAGCCTTCTTCTCTTCGAAAAACTTCTGACTGAAGAAGTTGACGAGTTTGTAAATCAACCAAGTGTGGATCAGTCTGTAGAGAAGAACGTCTCCAATGGTGAAGACCGCTCGCTTGTAGCTCACCTCTTTCTCGGTGTTGAATTGGAGCTTGGTGCCCATCGCGGATTCTTCAAGTACAAAATTTTCTAAGAAGTATTAGCAAAGAGTGAAACTCCACCTGCGATTGTTTTTAGTTTGAACTGAGTAATGTGAGGGTTGATGGGAACACAAGACTGATCGTCTATTTCCTTGAAGATATCCACATGCCTGTCCGTTTCTTCGTTGAAGATATTGTCAAACTGTTGGAGAATACTGAAATACAAAGCTGGGGACAAGATTCTTCTCCTGGTTATGCATTTTCTTCCTAAAACCATTCTTTAACTTCACACAAACATCTTGACCAAAAATTACCACCGCTGGTCAAAAGCCCAGTTCCCAATCAGTCATCGAGGAGATCGTAAGCGATACTTTTCTCTATGTGTTTTGGGGTTGGACAAGATTCGCTAATAAATAAAGAAATCACAAGGTTTCTCCCACTTTTGTTTCACCCTTACCTCAAAGTCACTGACTAGGCAAGCTGCATTAATGTGGAGTACCCTGATGTTGTAAATGGAATAACACTGGCGCAACCATTCTCTCAATTTCTTGAAAACGTTGTCTGCAAAATCTCGTTTGGTGTTTTGCTCCGATTTTAAAATCTTTACCTCTAGAGATGTGCAAATGCAAGATGTTTCCCACGATCGGGTTGTTGTCAGGGGGCGCTGGTAATTTTTTTAACACCATAAACTCCAAAATTTGACGTTTTATTGCTTCGGAATAGACAAAAAGTACAGCGAAAAACATCAAGCAAAGAATTATTGTTGCAGCCAAGATGGCGGCAATGAAGACTATGGACTTTTATTCGATTACTGATTACGCTCAATTGTGTGTCAGTACTGCAGGTTGTTTGAATAATTGTAAACCCGTTTAGTTGAAATATAATTATCATTCAAAACGTACATCATATGTTTAATACATAATTGTTTATAGATTTTATCTACAACTTAATGAAGATAACAATAATAATATCGCAATGGATGGTTGTGTTCTATAGTCTGGGCACAAACTTGACTCTGATCGGGTCCTTGGTTCGGAGTATCAGATCAACTACTAGTACTATAGTACTGGGAGTGTCCACTGGTTCCAGTACGAAATGGGCCAAGATGCCGCAAATGGCGGCTTTCAGCTCCAACATGGCGAACCTTTGTCCGATACTGTTCCTGGATCCTGCGCTGAACGGTAAATAAGCGAAAGGATGTCTGTTTTGGCAGTTCTCCGGAAGGAATCGATCCGGATCGAACCGTTCAGGATCTGGATAAATATCAGGATTGTGGTGGAGGTCGTAGATGTGCAAGTGGACCAACGTGTTTTTGGGCAGCTCGTACCCACTTGCAGTGACCACATCGTCTCCTAGTTTGCGACTGATAAAATGAACGCTTGGGTAGAGCCGAAGGACTTCTTTCAACGCCCTTTCCAGATATTTCATCTCTTGCAAGTCGCTGTAGGTCGGCTTTGCTCGCGCGTCTCCCAAGACGCTTTTTATTTCTTCGTATATTTGGTCCTGAAAGCGTTTCAATAATTTCTGATCGGATGGGCAACAAAACTTACTTGGACCTGTTTGTGACAAGCTATCAGCATCAGAGCGAAATCCAACGCAACCGCAGTGGTGTCGTGTCCTTCAAACATAAAGGTGTCGACTTCTTCGCGAATTCCTTCGTCGTCGATGACCCGTTCTTCGTTCTTCGCCGTTATCAGCAAATCCAGCATCGCCAAGCGCTTCTTACTCGTGTAGACGTCGTGTTCTTCTGTTGGGACCGTCGAGAAATTTTTTTCGCGGTCAGCGATTACCTCTTGAGTGAAGCTGTGCAGAGTCTTGAGAGCTGCTCTCTCCGTAGAGTAGGTGGGACTGAAGATGTTGAAATATTTTAGAAGGTACCAGCCGTGGGTCACTCTGTACACTAGGATTTCCCCAATGTTGAAAATCGCTTGTTTGTAGTCAATTTCCTTCTTGGTGTTGAATTTCAGTTTGGTCCCCATTGCGGTTTCTTCAACAAAAAGATGCACACAATATCAGCGCGCATAAATAAATTACCTGCGATTGACTTCAGTGCGAACTGAGTGATGTGGGAGTTGATACTAATAAAGGGTTGGTCGCATAGCATTTTGAAAATTTCGACGAGTTTTTCCGTTTCTTCGTTGAAGATACCGACGAATTGTTGAAGAGTGCTGAAGTGGAAACCTGGGGTCAAGATTTTTCTCCTGGTCATCCATTTTCTTCCTGCCAGATCCACACTTTATTCTCTTGAGATTATTTCCCCACACTGGTACTTACCATTGCTGGTTAGAAGTCCAGTACCTAGCCACTCCTCAAACATTCTGTACACAATACTTTTGTCGTTGTTTTTGCTGTTGGATAAGATAAGCTAAAACCTCCAGATTCAAATTCCCAATTCATACTAAACAAACCAATAAGTACCTCAAAGTCTTCCGGTTGAAGAATGCATGCTGCGTTTACATTCAATACTCTGATCGAATAAATGGGATAGTATTTTTGACCCCATTGTCTGAACGTTTTAAAAATATTTTCTGAAACTTCGTCTTGATATTTTGCTCTGCTTTTCAAAATTTTTACCTGGACTGGTGTGCAAGTGCAGAACGTTCCCGATAATTACATTTGTGCAAGGTGGTGCAGGAAGCTTTCCTAGTTTTCTAAACTTCAAGAATTCATGTTTTAATGTTTTGAGGTAGTACAGAAGTACTCCGATTAACACCACCGACAGTGTTATTGTGGAGACTAACATTGTAACACTGATTATTCCAATCCGTTTACAATAACACGTTAACTGCTGTTACGAGTACGTTCTTCTGAGTAACAAGTAAATAAAATTTAAAAATATTTATTGATAGTGATCGTAATAAAGGAATCGTGACTTACCTGCAGAGGTGCAAAGAAAAAAAGAAATACAATAATATCAACAATAACAATAATAATGACAATACGGAAGTACCATCACCGTCACCACTGGGACATTTCTATCGTAACTTCAATATTTCGTAGCTTCATTAATGAATAATTTTTTTCTCAATTAAAATACCAATAAGTTTGAAGGTTATCAAGTAATTTTGTGAGTATAATTAAGACTAAAAAATTTTTTTTTACATATCTTGAAATGTATTACATTGCCTACATAATCTACATATATCAGCAAGTTTACTTAAAAATTGATTAATTCTAATTTGTTTCTTTCGTCCTTGGTACAAACTTGATTTTGATTCCTTGCACGTTCCTCAAAACCAGCTCGCTTTTCACAATGATAGTGGAAGGTGTATCCACAGGTTCCAAAACAAACTCCCCAAGTACCCCACACAGTACCGCTTTGAGTTCCAACATTGCAAATTTTTGTCCGATGCAGTTCCTGGGTCCTGCACTGAAAGGAACATAGGCGAAGTTGTGTCGATTTTGACAGTTCTCGGGGAGGAATCTGTCAGGATCGAATTTCTCCGGATCTGGATAGATCTCAGGATTGTGATGGACGTCGTAAATGTGCAGATGCATGTTGGTACCGGCCTTGAGAAGGTGTCCAGTGGAGGTCGTCATATCCTCTCCCAGAACTCGCCCGATGAAGGGTACGCTGGGGTACAGTCGCAGGACCTCCTTCAAGCACCTCTCCGTGTACTTGAGCTCTTGGAGGGTCTTGTAGTCTGGTTTGGTTGAGCCTGCGAGAACTTGGTGCATCTCTTCGACGATGCGCTCCTGGAAGCAGACGATTAGAACGGATTAGAACTACCAGGAGGGTGGTACTTGGACGTCAGGGTGACAAGCTATCAGCATCAGGGCGTAGCAGATGGCGGCGGAAGTGGTGTCGTGGCCTTCGAACATAAAAGTGTCGACTTCTTCTCGGATCCCCTCGTCGTCAATCGAACCATCTTCTTTTTTGGCAGTCAGCAACAAATCCAACATAGCCAGACGCTTCCTCTTAGAATAAACAAAATCATCATTTGTGTCTAGTTTGATTGGTTTGAAGTTCTTCTCTCGTTTGGCGATTACATCAGTCGTGAAATCGTGCAAGGTCTTTACCGTTTTGCTCTCTGTGTAGTACCACGGGCTAAATAAATACAAAACTTTGTTCATCAACCAGGGTCTCAAGATCCTGTAGGTATAGATAAACGAAATGAAATGAATCGCTTTCTTGTAGCTCTTGCTGGTGATTGTTTCGTCACCAAGATTCGTCCCCATTGCAGTTTCTACAACTCAAATTTAAGACTGTGCCATGGTACCGTAGCACCTCACCTCCTATAGTATTCAAAGTGAAGTCGCTTATGTACCCAGTGACGTCAACAAACGGCTTGTCACACTCTTTCTTCAAAACCTCGACCAATCTGTCCGTCTCTTCGTGAAAAATCTTGATGAACTCTTGCAAGATGTTGAAGTGAAAAGCCGGAGTCAAAATTTTTCGCCTGTGTTGCCACTTACTCCCCTTGCTTGTTAACAAACCTGTTCCCAACCACCCTTGCAGCATGTCGTACACTTGACCCTTTGCGATGTGTTTGCTGCTGGACAAAATTGTCTGAGAAGAATTTGGAAAAGTACAAGGATGGTCTAGTCTCACCTCGAAGTCGTCCGGATTGACCACGTTGACATCGGCGAGGTGCAGGATCCAGTTTTTGTAAAGGGGGTAATGTTCGCGACCCCATTTTCGCAAGATAGTAAACAAGTGTTCTGCAATTGGAGGAGTTGAGGAGTTGCCGCGCTGGACTCTCACTTGTCACTTACCTGTGGTGCCGTACAGTTCCGAGATGTTCCCGAAGAGAAAGTGTTTCGACGGGGGGCCCGGGAGTTTGTGCACGTGCACAACAATGTCCACGTGTTGAATTACCAACCTAATGCAGAAAATCACCGCGATGAGTATTGCGACGCACAATAACGTAAAGCAAATCATTTTGATAGTTTCGCTTTATAAACTCAACTGACCAACCTTGGGACGTTCGTTTCTTAAACTAGTGTAAATAGAGAAGTAAAAAAATACAGGTTTTATAGAAAAGATATTCAAAAATTGTAAACCGGAAAAAATTAATACCTATTTAGCAATAGGTTTGTTGCGTTTGTAACAATTTAAATGGATGTTTTAGCTCTCTGTTTGCATTATTTTCAAAAATAAAAATGTAGCACAGATGATATTTTCCAAATAATTAAAAAAAAAAATTGGATATTGTGCGACGTGAAAGTTTCCGTCCGACATTTACACTAACATTGTAATATTTTCATCTAGCTGGCCTTGTGTAATGATTACATAATTTGTTGCTCTCCCAGTTTATTTAACAAGTTTTTTATCTAATTAAATATTTCACGGTGCAGCTATTCAAATTGCGAGAGCTCTTGAAAGGTCTTGTAGTCTCGTGTGGTCGAGCCTGCGAGGACTTGGTGCATCTTTTCGACGAGGCGCTCCTGTGAGTAGACGATTAGAACAGGAGAAGGTAGAAGGAAACTGAAAAATCGACTTTGATTTGAAATGTTTGCTTTGGAGTAGTTCCCTTGCAGTTCTCAGGAGTCAGGATATTTGCTGCGATTTTATGGACAGCAAAGAAATTGTACATGGGGTAGAAGTTGCGTCTCTCAACAGGTGAAAAATAGTTTCTATAAAAAAGCTTTTAACTACTATACTGTTAGTAAAAAAGGATTCTATCTGTGTCGGTTTAGAGATATGTCATATTTCCAGCGAGTATTCCCTCTCTAGGAGTACCAGGTAGTTTTGACATTACCACATAATTCTTGGTATGCATTCTTATCTTTTTTATGGCAAAAAAAATAAGACAGCCAATACTGCAGTCAGGATTAGCGTTTTAACATTTTAAATCGACTGGTGATAATACGAAGAGGGTGAAACATTAATTTCGAGTTCAGAATTATCTCTTATCTATTTTTTCTGATAGAAAGTGCAAGATTAATGGCGAAATGCTTAAATTTATTGTAGAAAGATAAACACAATATTTATGGAGATTCAAGTCCTTGGTACAAACTTAACTCTGATTGGGTCTTTGGTTCTGAGTACTAGGTCGACGACGAGTACTATGGTGTCAGGAGTATCGACTGGTTCCAGGACAAAATTGGCCAAGACACCGCAAATGGCGGCTTTGAGTTCCAACATGGCGAACCTTTGCCCTACACAGTTCCTGGGTCCTGCGCTGAACGCTAAATAAGCGAAAGGATGTCTGTTTTGGCAGTTCTTCGGAAGGAATCGATCCGAATCGAACCGTTCAGGATCTGGATAAATGTCAGGATTGTGGTGGAGATCGTAGATGTGCAAATGCATATATTAGCAGGTTTACTTCTTCGACTAGCTTCTCTGCTACTTTGTTGAACACTGAAACAAACTGTTGCAAGATGCCTAAGTGGAAAGCTGGCGTCAGAATTTTTCTTCTAGAAGCCCATTTTTCATCAGTGCTGGTTAAAAGACCGAAATGCAGCCAGCCGTGGAGGACATCGTAGATCATAGCTTTCTGATTGTGCGCAGGATTAGACATGATAATCTGAAGAACAAGTAATTAAAATTGTTTCACTCCCTGGTATAAAACTACCTACCTCGCACTCTTCCAGGCAAAGAATATTCACTCCACATTTGTACAAAGTGTTGATTTTATAGATGAGATAAAAGCTTTACGCAACCGCTTGAATATATTTTCTTCAAAGAAGAGTCGAATCTGTTACCTTCACTTCTGAATCTTCACTTGGACTGTCAAATGAGTCAAGTTTCCTATCAAGAATCCTGTTTGAGGTGGACCAGGATTTTTGCTGTCGCCATCAAGATCTTAGCTCGGCATTTGAATCATTCCGCCACGTAAAACACCACAGTTAGAGTGAAGAAGCTTAAGAATGTTTGTTGACAGGAACATTGTTCTTAGTCTAAGAGATTGGGAAGTAATTGCTAATTATTATCAGTGCATTTGGTCTGAAAGTAGAGACTAAGTGCATCAGTTATCAACTCTGTTTTGCATCAGAATAATCAAATTAATAATTATTGACGCAAGTTGCACAATAAGAAACATTCTTAAACAGATTGGAAAAATTTTCGTTGGTATCTGTCAATAAATCCTTGAAGTGACAAGAAGGTAACTGCTATCACCGTCTGGTGGTGACACAGTGAATTATTTGTATACAATCCACGGCCTCCTAGATTCATAAGAGACGAGTCTCTTATAAATCAAGGAGGCCGTGATACAATCAGTACATTTTCGATAGTTTGAAGTAAAATTTTCTCTCGAGATACGATTTAGGTCGACTTAAATGAGACAACATAAAAGTTGAAACATATTTATTGTGCTGATTACTCTGAGGGATACAAAACATGACCATAGATTACACGTTTTCAAAAAATTCAAATCTAGATGTTTTTTGTACGTGGGACAAACTTGATTTTGATTCCTTCCTTGGTCCTGAGTATAATGTCAACTATCACGACTATAGTCTCGGGAGTGTCGATCGGTTCCAGGATGAAATTCCCCAAAATGGCGCACAGCGCAGCCTTCAACTCCAACATGGCGAACCTCTGCCCTATACAGTTCCTGGAACCCGCGCTGAAAGGTAGATAAGCGTAAGGGTGTCGTTTTTGGCAGTTCTCCGGAAGGAATCGATCCGGATCGAATTTCTCAGGATCTGGATAAATCTCAGGATTGTGGTGGACGTCGTAGATGTGCATGATCGCGACGGTGTCCTTGGGCAAGACGTATCCGCTGTGCGTTCTCAAATCCTCCCCTAGAGTGCGAGCGATGAAATGGACGCTCGGATACAATCGCAACCCCTCCTTGATGCACCTCTCCATGTACTTCAAGCTTTGTAGGTCGTTGTAAGTGGGCTTCTTGCTGAGGTCACCGAGGACCCCTTTCATTTCTTGCAACATCAGTTCTTGGACGTTCTTGTGGCAAGCCGTGAGCATCAGGATGAAGCTGAGAGCTTGGGCTGTGCTGTCTTGTCCTGCAAATGTGAAGGTGACGACTTCTTCCTGGATGCCGGTGTCGTCGATAGTTCCTTCTTTGTTCTTCGCTGACAACAACAAATCCAACATCGCTAGACGCTTCTTGCCTTTGTAGACATCGTGTTCTTCTATGGGGACATCGATGTCTTTGAAATTCTTCTCTCTGTCGACGATCATCTGTCTGGAGAATTTGTGCAAAATGCCTGTAATTTTCATCTCTTGGAAGTACCAAGGACTGAAGTAGTTGAAGTACTTGGAGATGAACCACGGGTGGCTCAGTCGATACAGCAGGATTTTACAATTGACGTAGACCGCCTGCTTGTAGTCAATCTCTTCTTTCGTGACGAACTTGAGCTTGGTACCCATCGCGGTCTCTACAACCAAACAAAATTCAACACGTTATGCTTCACGTGGTACCGCAACAGTACCAACGATACTCTTCAGAGTGAACTGGGCTATATGTGGAGCCACGTTGACGTACGGCTTGTTGCACTCCTTCTTCAATTCTTCGACCAGCTTCTCCGCTTCTTCGTTAAACACCAAAATGAATTGTTCCAAGATATTGAAGTGGAAAGCTGGGGTGAGAATCTTTCTTCTGGTTTGCCATTTCTGCCCGCTGCTGGTCAAAAGTCCATCTTGGAGCCAGTTGTGCAGGAGGTGGTAGATCCGACCTTTCTGATTGTGTATCGGATTTGACATTATCAGCTAAAAGTAAACCAGTCAAAACCAATTTTTTCTTAATTGTGCCAAGTACCTCGCAGTCTTCAGGACTGAGGATGTTGGCTCCACATTGGAGCATGGCATTTACAAAAATGGGGTAGAAATTCTTTCTTGCTTCACGCAACCGTTGAAAAATTAACTCTGCAAGCGATTGTTTGTAGTTTACGTATGTTTGATCTCAATGGTTTACCTGGAGTTCCCTGAAGGAACCACATGTTCCCAATGATGACTCCTCCCTGAGGGGGTCCTGCCAGTTTTGACATCTTTGCATAATTGCTCACCAGAATCTTTATCGATTTTAACACGAAAAAGATCGCTGCGAGAGCTGCGACGTACATCAGTACGGTCAACAGAAACATTCTTGTAGACTGAATCAGTACTGCTCGACCTCTGTGTTTTCAAAATGATACTTGGTCGGTCGTTTTCTTTCTCAATTCAACGATATGACTAATTGTTTGCGTAAAATTCTGATTGAAAACATTTATCAAACATAATTGAAATTTGTGCACATATACAGGGTGTCTCAGAGTTGCGAAAAAGCTCCATAACTCCTTTATTATTAAAGATATTAACTTTTTCTTTTTTCTGTATGATAACTACACTTCTACTGCACATTCGGAAAATATTGCAGTGTATACATATATATAGTGTCCCAATATTATAAAACCATTAAAGTTATGTTTTTTTTAAATGGAATCTACCACTCATGGAACCACCATGGAATCTACCACTCATGGAATCTACCACTCATGCCAAAAAAAGCCCAATTTACACATGAACTCCTTAAATAAACTACTACATAATCTCAGTATATTCTGTATATTCTTTATCTATGCTCAGTATACCACTATTACTTAATTTGAGAGGGTGAAATATGGCACTCAACGCTTTACACACCCAACACATCATAAGATGTCCAAAAAGCGTTAACTCCAGTCAAATAAATCCTGAAGGTTTTAAGGATTTTATTCCCCCCAACGTCGTAGTAGAAGAGGTAAGGGGTTTAACATTGAAACAACCAAGAAAAGCTTGTAGATGGGAAATAACTGCCAAACTTCGAGGAGGTTAGGTCTTCAACATTTATTAATTTTAAAATAAAGAGATCCTAATTTTCCATGTGTTTGTAGGTGAAGAAGTGTATTACGTTAATTCAAAAAGGTATCTTCGAGATGAAATCGATACGTACAAACCCAGAAATACAAACTTGTTAGGAGAGAAGAAGGGTCTTAGAAATGGTGAAACATTTTTGATTTTCGAGTATGAAGTCATTTGTAAATGCGGGTTATCACAGGTTTTTTAGACTCGCCGACGTGACTCATTTTGTTTGAGTTGATAAGAAAATTGAAAGCACAAGTATTTAAATGTCTAATAGCGGTACTTATTCAATTAAAAAATTAAAAATGAATATTTTATGTCGGAAATAGCTTCCATGTGGTGAAATTTTCATTGGGGGTTTGAAGGAGATTCAAGTATTATAATAAAATATAAAATAAAGTTTGATTTTGTGTCAGGAACGGCCACTATTAGTACAGAATTTTCATCCGGTTTGAAATTTCCGCCAATTTCAAATGAGACAGCCGCATGAGGTTGGGGAGTCGATAAGAAAGATCCCATTATCGATCTATCATCTATAAGAAACATACACATGTGAATTATGTTAATTTTGGTTGACTTTTCACCGATCAAAAAGAGAAATATCTCGTAACATTTCCTGAATGTCATCAACAGACATTTTGGTTTATTTGTGTCTTTGCACCGCTCCTGATATTTCCACGATTAAAATAACCTAAAAAGGAGCAGATGATACAACCTAGCATAACAGAACTTAACATTTACCTTCCACAATAAATGAATTCCAATAAATAGGTAAGCCAGTACAACATTATCCGACACGGTTTTCACATTCTTCTTGTTACATCAGTCTCAAAGTAACTGTAACATTTTTCATATTGCCGTTTCGATTTTTCAGGTTTCAAATGCGACACTGCACAATTTATAATATTTTTTTAACTCTGGATGCGTACACGGAACTGAAACATCATAATTTTCTTCGGACATTTTTGCAATTTTTCTGAAAGCGATTTGTTTTATTTATGTCGTTTCCATAGCGACATGGCGACATGTAGGCCGACTTTATTTTTATTGACAGTGAAGGAAATTTTACTTGTTCATTTTATAATTACAAATTTTCGGGTTGCACACAAAATGTTATGTACACCTTGGCTACGAAATCCTTTGACGACCTCGAGATTGTCTTGTCTCGGCCGCAAAGCGGCCTTGACGACAATTTTTCTCTCGATTCGTCAAAGTACGATTTCGCATCCTTGATATACAAATGACTATTTCATAAACCGAAAATGGAATAACATTTATGTCCGCTCCACTGTCAACTCAAAATTTGACATCTTTATTAAAAATGTTCAAATCAACCATCCAATTGTTTTCACTGTTGGCGTTAAAGTTACTGGAACTTATCTGCGTTTGTTGATGATTTCTGAAATGTGCTCCTCTCTGTCTGCTGCTCGCTTCTTCTCTTTTCCTATCTCTGTCTGGGCCACTTGCAGTCCCTTGACGTTGTACTCGTTTTTGTCCATCTTCAGTTTTTCTCACTCCCATAACTGATTGGAATTCGTCTGTCTTTCTTCCACTTGTGGTACACAAAATTTCCATTTGCTTGTTCGTTATCTCTGCCGCCTTACCTACAGATTTCAACAGCCTTCAGCAAGTCCAAATTTTTTGTTCGCAGAAGTCTGTCCTTCACATTTTTATCTTTGATACCCAACACCAATTTGTCCTTATCAAAGACTCACTCAGTGTCCCAAATTCGCAATTTTCGCTTAGCTGCTTCAACTGTTTTACATACTCGTCCACGGATTCTGCTTCTCTCATATCCCTTGAGAAAAATATGTACCTCTCGTAGGTCACATTGATCGTAGGAGCAAAATAACCTGTGAATTTCGCTTGAATACTTCCGAAACTCGCCTTTTCTTTATCACTTTCAAACTTAAAGGTATTGTAAATCTGCAGGGCCTTATCTCCAATGCAGTTAAGTAAAACCGCCCCTTTGTACTCCTCTGTTTCTTTTTTCCGCCTTTGTTGCTTGCAGATAAATATTCAACTTTTGCACAAAAAAGTTCCATTCCGCTGCGTTGTCACCATCTAACTTTAGTTCTGAAGGTGGTTTCGCACTGTTCTGCATTTTGCTGGTTTTTTCCACTTTAGGAATTCACTTTTCACTTTTCAAACTTCACTTTTCTGGTTGAATTTGTCTTTTTTCCGACTGCGCCATGTTATAACTGGGTGAGGATCAGGAATCGGGAGCGTGAGCAATCACTCACTACCAGTGCCCAGTCATTACTACTTTTTATTGAATCCCCACTATTTACATTATATACACTCATATACTATGACATTCATTTAATGTATTCAAACCATATTTATTTTTGTGCTGAATGGGTCCATAAACCAAAGGGTTTTTTAATATACCTACTTTAAAAAAGTGCCAAAATTTTTAAAAACACAAAGTGTTCTAAACGAACATACTTTTAAAAACAGGGCTGTGAATTCGCTACGCACTAGTCCACTTTGTGGACGGTCATGAGGAATCACATTCCGAATTTGTTTGGACGAAACCGTATTCATTTTTGTGCTCAAGTGGCCCAACAAAAACAGGTCAAAAAGCAAATTTTAACTTTTAACAAAGGTACCTTGAAAAACGGGGTAGATCTGATAAAAAAATAGTGTGTGCTGAACAAGTCCATATAGTTTTGCTTTTTTAAACATACCTTTGAAAACAAAGTCAAAATGCTTAAAAAACAAATTGTCCTAAAAGAGCCCACTTAGTAGTAATAACGCAATGGATGGTTGGGTTCTAGAGCCTGGGCACAAATTTGACTCTGATGGGGTCCTTGGTTCGGAGTACTAGATCCACTACTAGTACTATAGTACTTGGAGTGTCCACTGGTTCCAGTACGAAATGGGCCAAGATGCCGCAAATGGCGGCTTTCAGTTCCAACATGGCGAACCTTTGACCGATACAATTCCTGGGTCCTGCGCTGAAAGGTAAGTAGGCGAAAGGATGTCTCCTTTGGCAGTTCTCCGGAAGGAAGCGGTCCGGATCGAACCGTTCAGGATCTGGATAAATGTCAGGATTGTGGTGGAGGTCGTAGATGTGCAAGTGAACCAGAGTGTTTTTGGGCAGCTCGTACCCACTTGCAGTGATCAAATCGTCTCCTAGTTTGCGAGAAATAAAATGGACGCTTGGGTGGAGTCGAAGGACTTCTTTCAACGCCCTTTCCAGATATTTCATCTCCTGCAAGTCGTTGTAGGTCGGCTTTGCTCGCGCGTCTCCCAAGACGCTTTTCATTTCTTGGTATATTTGGTCCTGAAAGGACTTCATTCATTTCTAATCGGAGAGACAACAAGACTTACTTGGACCTGTTTGTGACAAGCTATCAGCATCAGAGCAAAATTCAATGCAACCGCAGTTGTGTCGTGCCCTTCAAACATAAATGTGTCGACTTCTTCGCGAATTCCTTCGTCGTCAATGACCCGTTCTTCGTTCTTCGCGGTTATCAGCAAATCCAGCATCGCCAAGCGCTTCTTACTCGTGTAGACGTCGTGTTCTTCTGTTGGGACCGTCGAGAAATTTCTTTCGCGATCAGCGATCACCTCTCGAGTGAAACTGTGCAGAGTCTTGAGAGCTGCTCTCTCTCTAAAGTAGGTGGGACTGAAGATGTTCAAATATTTTAGGACGAACCAGCCGTGGGTCAATCTGAACACTAGGATTTCCCCAATGTTGAAAACCGCTTGTTTGTAGTTAATTTCCTTCTTGGTGTTGAATTTCAGTTTGGTCCCCATTGCGGTTTCTTCAACCAAAAGATGCACACAATATCAACGCGCAGAAATAAATTACCTGCGATTGTCTTCAGTGTGAACTGAGTGATGTGGGGGTTGATACTAATAAAGGGTTGGTCGCATAGCGTTTTGAAAATTTCGACGAGTTTGTCCGTTTCTTCGTTGAAGATACCGACGAATTGTTGAAGAGTGTTGAAGTGGAAACCTGGGGTCAAGATTCTTCTCCTGGTCATCCACTTTCTTCCTGCCAGATCCACACTTTTTCTCTTCATATTATTTGCCTACACTGGTACTTACCATTGCTGGTTAGAAGTCCAGTACCTAGCCACTCCTCAATGATACTGTACACAATACTTTTTTCATTGTTTTTGCTGTTGGATAAGATGACCTAAAACCACCCCCCAGATTCAAATTCCCAATTCATACTAAACAAACCATTACCTCAAAGTCTTCTGGTTGAAGAATGCATGCACCGATTACATTCAATATTCTGATGGTATAAATGGGATAGTATTTTTGACCCCATTCTCTCAACGTTGTAAAAATTCTTTCTGAAACTTCCTCTTTATGTTTTGCTCTTCTTTTCAAAATTTTTACCTGGACTGGTGTGCAAGTGGAGAACATTCCCGATGATCACATTTGTGCAAGGTGGTGCAGGAAGCTTTCCTAGTTTTCTGAACTTCAAGACACTCTGTTTTAATGTTTTGAAGTAGTACAGAAGTGCTCCGGTTAACAGCACCGATAGAGATAGTGTTATTGTGGAGACAAACATTGTAGCACTGATTATACCACTCTGTTTACAATAACGGGTTATCTGGTGTCATATCTGTCTGAGCAACAAATAAATAACATTTACAAATATTTATTGATAGTGATCGTAATAAAGGAATCGTGATCTATCTGCAGAGGTGCTGGGAAATAAAGAAATATAATAATAATAATAATAATAATAATAATAATAATAACAATTTCAGCAACAGGAATAGTACCCCAATCTCTTTTTAAAAATTTAAAAATTTTGGACTTAGAGAACACATTGGTGGTTGAAATTCAAAAAGGTATATTATTATACTCATGTCACATCGTGAGGAAATTCTTTAACATTGACACAGAACATAAAACACAAAAAAGTCAAAATGCGGAGGCGAGACGCCGGTAATTATGTTGATAAGCACTGCACTATTACTTGATAGTATTATCCGTAATAGTGTATGTACTCCGGCAAAATTGCCGTGCCGCCGGGTGGAGGTGGGATACGAGATAACAATAACAGCAATAATAATATATGGAAGTTGAGGTATTGGATTTCTTCATAGGCTGTGACCTTGGAAAGATCTGCGCGAAGGCGGAGCGATAAACCAGTGAAAAATCTGTAGGTACGAGTTACGATTTAGGTCGACTTAAAAGAGACAAAAATGAATAATAAAAAGTTGAAATAGATTTATTGTACTGAGTACTCTGGTGGATAGAAAACATGACCATGGATTTCATGTTATCAAAAAATTCTAATCTAGATGTTTGTCCTTGGGACAAACTTGATTTTGATTCCTTCCTTGGTCCTGAGCGTAATGTCAACTATCACGACTATAGTCTCGGGAGTGTCGATCGGTTCCAGAATGAAATTCCCCAAGATGGCGCACAGCGCAGCCTTCAACTCCAACATGGCGAACCTCTGCCCTATACAGTTCCTGGAACCCGCGCTGAAAGGTAGATAAGCGTAAGGGTGTCGTTTTTGGCAGTTCTCCGGAAGGAATCGATCCGGATCGAATTTCTCAGGATCTGGATAAATCTCAGGATTGTGGTGGACGTCGTAGATGTGCATGATCGCGACGGTGTCCTTGGGCAAGACGTATCCGCTGTGCGTTCTCAAATCCTCCCCTAGAGTGCGAGCGATGAAATGGACGCTGGGGTACAATCGCAACCCCTCCTTGATGCACCTCTCCATGTACTTCAAGCTTTGTAGGTCGTTGTAAGTGGGCTTCTTGCTGAGGTCACCGAGGACCGCTTTCATTTCTTGCAACATCAGTTCTTGGACGTTCTTGTGGCAAGCCGTGAGCATCAGGATGAAGCCGAGAGCTTGAGCTGTGGTGTCTTGTCCTTCGAAGGTGAAGGTGTCGACTTCTTCCTGGATGCCGGTGTCGTCGATAGTTCCTTCTTTGTTCTTCGCTGACAACAACAAATCCAACATCGCTAGACGCTTCTTTCCTTTGTAGACGCCGAGTTCTTCTATGGGGACGTCGATGTCTTTGAAATTCTTCTCTCTGTCGACGATCACCTGTTTGGAGAATTTGTGCAAAATGCCCGTAATTTTCATCTCTTGGAGGTACCAAGGACTGAAGTAGTTGAAGTATTTGAAGATGAACCACGGGTGGCTCAGTCGATAGAGCAGGATTTTACCAATATCGTAGACCGCCTGCTTGTAGTCAATCTCTTCTTTCGTGACGAACTTGAGCTTGGTACCCATTGCGGTCTCTACAACCAAACAAAAATCAACAACGTATTCTTCTCGCAGTACCGCAACAGTACCAGCGATGGTCTTCAGAGTGAACTGGGCTATGTGAGGAGTCACGTTGACGTACGACTTGTTGCACTCCTTCTTCAATTCTTCGACCAGCTTCTCCGCTTCTTCGTTAAACACCAAAATGAATTGTTGCAAAATATTGAAGTGGAAAGCTGGGGTGAGAATCTTTCTTCTGGTTTGCCATTTCTGCCCGCTGCTGGTCAAAAGTCCATCTTGGAGCCAGTTGTGCAGGAGGTCATAGATCTGACCTTTTTGATTGTGAATCGGATTTGACATTATCAGCTAAAATAAACCAGTCGAAACCAATTTTTTCTTAATTGTGACAAATACCTCGCAGTCTTCAGGACTGAGGATGTTGGCTCCGCATTGAAACATGGCGTTTAGTTTGTAGATGGGGTAGAAATTCTTCCTTGCTTCACGCAACCGTTGGAAAATTAGCTCTGCAAGAGATTGTTTGTAGTTTACTTATGTTTGATCTAGCTGGTTTACCTGGAGTTCCCTGAAGGTACCACATGTTCCCAATGATGACTCCTCCTTGAGGGGGTCCTGCCAGTTTTGACATCATTGCATAATTGCTCAACAGAATCTTTATCAATTTTAACAAGAAAAAGATCGCTGTGAGAGCTGCGACGTACACCAGTACGGTCACCGGAAACATTCTTGTAGACTGAATCAGTACTGCTTGACCTCTGTGTTTTCAAAATGATATTTGGTCGGTTGTTTTCTGTCTCAATTCAACGATATGACTAATTGTTTCCTTGAAATTATGATTTAAAATATTTATCAGTTTTTTTACAAAATATTTACAAGTGCAGTGTAGAGTGCGGATAATATGCATGACAAAATTGAAATTTGTGCACATATACAGGGTGTCCCAGAGTTGCGAAAATGGTCCATAACTCCTTTATTATTAAAAATATTAACTTTTTCTTTTTTTCTATATGATACGAGTAGCTACACCTCTACTGCACATTCGGAAAATATTGTGGTATATATACAGAGTGTCCCAATATTGTGGGGTTTTTCGATTCTGTTTTTCTTACGGTGAATTACTCCGCCTTGGTCTTCTCTCTTGCGGCTCTTCTCTACATTCTGCCTTTTTCTCTGGCTTCTCGAATGACTTTTGCCCAGGTCTTCCTGTCCTGAATCTTAGTTCTCCAGATTCCTATCCTTCTAATGTCCTCGTATATCTGGTCTTCGCACCTTATCCTTGATCTACCTCTTGGTCTCTCCCCTACTGGTCTCCAGTTTATGATTTTTATTATTGTATGCTCTGGATCCCTCGTTTGTATGTGTCCAAATCACTGCAGTCTTTCTGTTTATATAAAAACCTACAATATCTTCTCCCTCGGTCAGGTCCCTTATTTCGTCGTTCATTAGTATTCTGTAATCCCCTTCTTCTGTTCTTCTTGGTCCTAAAATTTTCTTGAGCACCTTTCTTTCGAATATTCTGAAGTTCTTTTCGTCTGCGCTGGTGAGACTCATTGTTTCCGCTGCGTAGGTCGCTACTGTGGTCTTTTAGCTGTCTCTGGTACTTTCAGTAGGGATTGTTTGCTGCCTGTATTCGCTTTTGAATTTCAGTGCTTCGTTGGTTATTTTCATTCCAAGGTATTAAAAATTTTCTACTTGCAATGCAAGTAGGTACATACAAGCAACTTTTGCCAAAATATGCAATATGTATATGCAACGTTTGCTTTGCATATAATCCGCTCTCTAGATGAGGAACTATAATCACGTTTGTTGTAGACGCAATGCTTTAATCTTAAATAAACAAATCAAGGTTTTCCACGCTGCATCAACTCATCCTTATACTCTTTTCGAATTTTTTGCACATTAAAACCTTTATTGGTACTTCTTCAGGACCTATCAAAATTTTGATAGGACAAGATTAGTAATTTACTCTACTTCAATTTAATCTGAAAGTAGTTTGGCAAGCACTTTGTAAAAACAAACTTCGCCTAAATAAACAAAAACAAAAGGTATAAAAATAAAATAATCTTAGTTTGTTATTATCGTAGAAGTAATAAAATTCAATCAGAGGAGATTATCAGAAAATATTTTCACAATTATCGTCGATAATCTTGATTGATGGGTCATCGATCTACTCTCGAGGGACGAACTTGACCTTGATCCCTTCTTTGGTTCTGAGGACAATATCCACAACAACAACCACAGTCTCTGGAGTGTCGATAGGCTCGAGG
Organism: Tenebrio molitor; assembly: GCF_963966145.1. NCBI lineage: Eukaryota > Metazoa > Arthropoda > Insecta > Coleoptera > Tenebrionidae > Tenebrio > Tenebrio molitor. The sequence continues at coordinate 27,665,123 of NC_091048.1, read as the reverse complement.
ACAAAGCTGCCCAAAACGGCGCACAGCGCCGCTTTCAGTTCCAGCATGGCGAACTTCTGTCCAATACAGTTCCTGGGTCCTGCGCTGAACGGCAAATAAGCGAAAGGATGTCTGTTTTGGCAGTTCTCCGGAAGGAATCGATCCGGATCGAATTTCTCCGGATCTGGATAAATCTCAGGATCGTGATGGACGTCGTAAATGTGAATGACCACGGGCGTCCCCTTGGGGAGGAAGTACCCACTGTGGGTCTTCAGATCTGCTCCTAGAGTACGACTTATGAAGTGCACACTAGGGTACAACCGGAGACTCTCTTTGATGCACCTCTCCATGTACTTCAAGCTCTGTAGGTCGTTGTAGGTGGGCTTCTTGCGGAGGTCGCCCAGTACTTCGCGCATCTCTTGCACAACCAGCTCTTGGATGTGCTTGTGTGACGCCAGGAGCATCAAAGAGAAGCCGAGGGCCATGGCGGTGGTGTCGTGACCCTCGAACATGAAAGTGTCGACTTCTTCCTGGATGCCGGCGTTGTCGATAGTTCCTTCTTTGTTCTTCGCCGACAAGAGCAAATCCAACATTGCTAGTCGCTTCTTGCCTTTGTAGACGTCGTGTTCTTCGGCGGGGAGCTCGACGTCTTTAAAGTTCTTCTCTCGGTCCGATATCACTTCTTTGGTGAAGGTGTGCAAGGTCTTGGTCACGCGTCTCTCTTGCAAGTACCACGGGCTGAAGAAATTGACGACTTGTTCGATGAACCACGGGTGGGACAGTCTGTAAAGAAGGATTCGTCCGATTTCGTAGACCGCCTCTTTGTAGTTGATCTCTTTTTGGGTGTTGAAGTGCAACTTGGTACCCATCGCGGTCTCTGCAAATCACTACGACGTTCAAAACAATCTCAAGTGTAGAAGTGGTACCTGTGATCGTCTTCAAAGTGAATTGAGCGACATGTGGGGTGATGTTGATGTAAGACTTCTTGCATTCCGATCTAAAGGCTTCTACCAGCTTGTCCGCTTCTTCGTTGAAGACTAGGATGAACTGTTGCAAAATGTTGAAGTGGAAAGCTGGAGTCAAAATTCGTCGTCTGGTTTGCCACTTCGATCCGTTACTAGTTAGAAGACCATCTTTGAGCCAGTTGTGCAGAAGGTCGTAGATTTTACCCTTCTCGCTGTGCACAGGATTTGACATAACCAACTGAAAAATACTTGATATTGATTTGAAGCTCTTGCTTTGGGGCAGTTACCTCGCAGTCCTCAGGAGTCAGGATATTTGCTGCGATTACATGGACGGCAAAGAACTTGTACATGGGGTAGAAGTTGCGTCTCCACTCTCTCAAACGGTTAAAAATATTCTCTACAAAAAACACCTTCATCATCTACATTGCTAGCAAAGGAGGATTGTACCTGTATCGGTCTGGAGATGTGTCATATTGCCAACAAGTATTCCCTCCCTAGGAGGACCAGGTATTTTTGACATCACTATATAATTCTTGGCATGCATCCTTATCCTTTTTATGGCAAAAAAGGACAAGACAGCCAATACTGCAGTCAGGATTATCGTTGCTACAAACATTTTTAATCGACTGGTGATGATGCGAAGAGCATGGAATATTTATCTCGAGTTCAGAATTATTTCTTATCTATTTTGTCCGATAGAAGGTGCAAGATTCAAGGTAAAGTGGATAATCTTATTGTAGAAAGATAAACATTAAACACAATATGCAATCGTACTTTTATTGAGATTCAAGTTCTTGGTACAAACTTAACTCTGATTGGGTCTTTGGTTCTGAGTACTAGGTCGACGACGAGTACTATGGTGTCAGGAGTATCGACTGGTTCCAGTACAAAATTGGCCAAGACACCGCAAATGGCGGCTTTGAGTTCCAACATGGCGAACCTTTGCCCTACACAGTTCCTGGGTCCTGCGCTGAACGGTAAATAAGCGAAAGGATGTCTCCTTTGGCAGTTCTCCGGAAGGAAGCGGTCAGGATCGAATCGTTCAGGATCTGGATAAATGTCAGGATTGTGGTGGAGGTCGTAGATGTGCAAATGCGTGATGGTGCCTTTGGGCAACTTGTAGCCACTTCCAGTAATCAAATCGTCTCCTAATTTTCGAGAAATAAAATGGACGCTGGGATAGAGTCGCAGGACCTCTTTCACTGCCCTCTCCAGATACTTCATCTCTTGCAAATCCTTGTAAGTTGGTTTTTGGCGCGCATCTCCTAAAACCATCCCGATTTCTTCGACGATTTGCTCCTGAAAAATTCTGACAAGTTTCCATCGACTGAAACATTCCAACTCACTTGGACATGTTTGTTGCAAGCGATCAGCATGAAGGCGAAATTGAGAGCGGCTGCGGTGGTGTCGTGTCCTTCGAACATGAAGGTGTCCACTTCCTCGCGGATCCCTTCGTCGTCGATGGTCCCTTCTTCGTTCTTCGCCGTTATCAGCAAATCTAGCATGGCCAAGCGCCTCTTTCCCGTGTACACCTCGTGATCCTCCGTTGGGAGTTCTATCTTTTCGAAAGTTCTCTCCCGCTCGGCGATCACCTCTCGGGTGAAGTTGTGCAAAACTTTGAGCGCCTTCTTCTCTTCGAAAAACTTCGGACTGAAGAAGTTGACGAGTTTGTAAATCAACCAAGTGTGGATCAGTCTGTAGAGAAGAACGTCCCCAATGGTGAAGACCGCTCGCTTGTAGCTCACCTCTTTTTCGGTGTTGAATTGGAGCTTCGTGCCCATCGCGGATTCTTCAATTACAAATTTATCTAAGAAGTATTAGCAAAAAGTGAAACTCCACCTGCGATTGTTTTTAGCGTGAACTGAGTAATGTGGGGGTTGATGTTGACACAAGACTGATCGTCTACTTCTTTGAAGATTTCCACAAGCTGGTCAGTTTCTTCGTTGAAGATATTGACGAACTGTTGGAGAATACTGAAATGAAAAGCTGGGGTCAAGATTCTTCTCCTGGTCATCCATTTTCTTCCTAAAACCAGTCGTCAACTTCACCACAAAGATCTAGGCCAAAATATTACCACCGCTCGTCAAAAGCCCAGTTCCCAACCAGTCATGGAGGAGATCGTAGGCGATACTTTTTTCTATGTGTTTGGGGTTGGACAAGATTCGCTAATAAATAAATAAATCACAAGGTTTCTCCCACTTTTGTTTCACCCTTACCTCAAAGTCTTCAGGACCGACTAGGCAAGCTGCATTAATGTGGAGTACCCTGATGTTGTAAATAGGATAATACTGGCGCCCCCATTCTCTCAATTTCTTGAAAACGTTGTCTGCAAAATCTCGTTTGGTGTGTTGCTCCGATTTTAAAATTCTTACCTCGAGAGGTGTGCAAATACAAGATGTTTCCCACTATGGGGTTGTTGTCAGGGGGCGCTGGTAATTTTTTTAACGCTATAAAATCCAAAATTTGACGTTTTATTGTTTTGGAATAGAAAAAAATGAGAGCGAAAAACGTGAAGCACAGAATTATTGTTGCAGCCAACATGGTGGCAATGAAGACTATGGACTTTTATTCGATTACTGATAACACTCAATTGTGTGTCAGTACTGTAGGTTGTTGCATAATTGTAAACCCGTTCAGTTGAAATATAATTATCATTCAAAACGCTTCATGGAAATTTATTTAATTTTATCAACAACTTAATGAACATAACAACAACAATAACGCAATGGATCGTTGAGTTTTAGAGCCTGGGCACAAATTTGACTCTGATTGGGTCCTTGGTTCGGAGTACCAGATCCATTACTAGTACTATAGTACTGGGAGTATCTACTGGTTCCAGTACGAAATGGGCCAAGATGCCGCAAATGGCGGCTTTCAGCTCCAACATGGCGAACCTTTGTCCGATACAATTCCTGGGTCCTGCGCTGAAAGGTAAGTAGGCGAAAGGATGTCTCCTTTGGCAGTTCTCCGGAAGGAAGCGATCCGGATCGAACCGTTCAGGATCTGGATAAATATCAGGATTGTGATGGAGGTCGTAGATGTGCAAGTGGATCAGAGTGTTTTTGGGCAGCTCGTACCCACTTGCAGTGACCACATCGTCTCCTAGGTTGCGAGAAATAAAATGGACGCTTGGGTAGAGCCGAAGGACTTCTTTCAACGCCCTTTCCAGATATTTCATCTCCTGCAAGTCGTTGTAGGTCGGCTTTGTTCGCGCGTCTCCCAAGACGCTTTTCATTTCTTGGTATATTTGGTCCTGAAAGGACTTCATTCATTTCTAATCGGAGAGACAACAAGACTTACTTGGACCTGTTTGTGACAAGCTATCAGCATCATCGCAAAATTCAACGCAACCGCTGTGGTGTCGTGCCCTTCAAACATAAAGGTGTCGACTTCTTCGCGAATTCCTTCGTCGTCGATGACCCCTTCTTCGTTCTTCGCGGTTATCAGCAAATCCAGCATCGCCAAGCGCTTCTTACTAGTGTACACGTCGTGTTTTTCTGTTGTGACCTCCAAGAAATTTTTTTCGCGTTCAGCGATCACCTCTCGAGTGAAACTGTGCAGAGTCTTGAGAGCTGCTCTCTCCGTAAAGTAGGTGGGACTGAAGATGTTCAAATATTTTAGGACGAACCAGCTGTAGGTCAATCTGAATACTATGATTTCCCCAATGTTGAAAATCGCTTGTTTGTAGTCAATTTCCTTCTTGGTGTTGAATTTCAGTTTGGTCCCCATTGCGGTTTCTTCAACCAAAAGATGCACACAATATCAACGCGCAGAAATAAATTACCTGCGATTGTCTTCAGTGTGAACTGAGTGATATGGGGGTTGATACTAATAAAGGGTTGGTCGCATAGCGTTTTGAAAATTTCGACGAGTTTGTCCGTTTCTTCGTTGAAGATACCGACGAATTGTTGAAGAGTGCTGAAGTGGAAACCTGGGGTCAAGATTCTTCTCCTGGTCATCCATTTTCTTCCTGCCACATCCACACTTTTTCTCTTCAGATTATTTCTCCACACTGATACTTACCATTGCTGGTTAGAAGTCCAGTACCTAGCCACTCCTCAATGATACTGTACACAATACTTTTTTCATTGTTTTTGCTGTTGGATAAGATGACCTGAAACCACACCCCCCCAGATTCAAATTCCCCATTCATACTAAACAAACCATTACCTCAAAGTCTTCTGGTTGAAGAATACTTGCTGCGTTTACATGAAATGCTCTGATGCAATAAATTGGATAGTATCTTTGGCACCATTCTCTCAACGTTTTAAAAATATTTTCTGAAACTTCGTCTTGATATTTTGCTCTGCTTTTCAAAATTTTTACCTGGATTGGTGTGCAAGTGGAGAACGTTCCCGATGATCACATTTGTGCAAGATGGTGCAGGAAGCTTTCCTAGTTTTCTGAACTTCAAGACTCTCTGTTTTAATGTTTTGAAATAGTACAGAAGTACTCCGATTAACAGCACCAATAGTGTTATTGTGGAGATGAACATTGCAGCACTGATTATTGCACTCCTTTTACAGTAACGCGTTATCTTCTGTTGCGTCTGTCTGAGCAACAAGTAAATAAAATTTAAAAATATTTATTGATAGTGATCGTAATAAAGCAATCGTGACGGACCTGCAGCAGTGCAAACAAAAATGAAATATAATAATTATAACAATATGGAAGTACCATCAACATCACCACAAGGATGGCCGCGGCGAAATAACTGCAATATATCGTAGCTTCATTAGTTAATAATTTTTGGTTCTAAATTAAAAATACCAAGAGGTTTGGAGGTTATCAAATAATTTTGTCAGTATAATTAGGACTAAAAAATATTTATTATCTTGAAATGCATTACATTACACAATCTGCATGTTTACTTAAAAATTAATTAATTCTAATTTATTCCCTTCGTCCTTGGTACAAACTTGATTTTGATTCCTTGCACGTTCCTCAAAACCAGCTCGCTTTTCACAATGATAGTCGAAGGTGTATCCACAGGTTCCAAAACAAACTCCCCAAGTACCCCACACAGTACCGCTTTGAGTTCCAACATTGCAAACTTCTGTCCGATGCAGTTCCTGGGTCCTGCACTGAAAGGAACATAGGCGAAGTTGTGTCGATTTGTACAGTTCTCGGGGAGGAATCTGTCAGGATCGAATTTCTCCGGATCTGGATAGATATCAGGATTGTGATGGACGTCGTAGATGTGCAGATGGATGCTGGTACCGGCCTTGAGAAGGTGTCCAGTGGAGGTCGTTATATCCTCTCCCAGAACTCGCACGATGAAGGGTACGCTGGGGTAGAGTCGCAGGACCTCTTTCAGGCACCTCTCCAAGTACTTGAGCTCTTGGAGGGTCCTGTAGTCTGGTTTGGTTGAACCTGCGAGGACTTGGTGCATCTCTTCGACGATGCGCTCCTGGAAGTAGACGATTAGAACGGATTAGAACTACCAGGAGGGTAGTACTTGGACGTCAGGGTGACAAGCTATCAGCATTAGGGCGTAGCAGATGGCGGCGGAAGTGGTGTCGTGGCCTTCGAACATAAAAGTGTCGACTTCTTCTCTGATCCCCTCGTCGTCAATCGAACCATCTTCTTTTTTGGCAGTCAGCAACAAATCTAACATAGCCAGACGCTTCCTCTTAGAATAAACAAAATCATCATTTGTGTCTAGTTTGATTGGCTTGAAGTTCTTCTCTCGTTTGGCGATCATATCAATCGTGAAATCGTGCAAGGTTTTTACCGTTTTGTTCTCTGTGTAGTACCACGGGCTAAATAAATACAAAAATTTGTTTACCAACCAGGGTCTCAAGATCCTGTAAGTGTAGATGAACGAAATCAAATGAATCGCTTTCTTGTAGCTCTTGCTGTTGATTGTTTTGTCACCAAGGTTCGTCCCCATTGCAGTTTCTACAACTCAAATTCAAGACTGTGCCATGGTACCGTAACACCTCACCTCCTATAGTATTCAAAGTGAAGTCGCTTATGTACCCAGTGACGTCAACAAACGGCTTGTCACACTCTTTCTTCAAAACCTCGACCAATCTGTCCGTCTCTTCGTGAAAAATCTTGATGAAATCTTGCAAGATGTTGAAGTGAAAAGACGGAGTCAAAATTTTTCGCCTGTGTTGCCACTTACTCCCCTTGCTTGTTAACAAACCTGTTCCCAACCACCCTTGCAGCATGTCGTACACTTGACCCTTTGCGATGTGTTTGTTGCTGGACAAAATTGTCTGAGAAGAATTTGGAAAAGTACAAGGTTGGTCTAGTCTCACCTCGAAGTCCTCCGGATTGAGCACGTTGACATCGGCGACGTGCAGGATCCAATCTTTGTAAATGGGGTAATGGTCGCGACCCCATTTTCGCAAGACATTAAACAAGTGTTCTGCAATTGGAGGAGTTGAGGAGTTGCCGCGGTGGACTGTCACTTACCTGTGGTGCCGTACAGTTCCGAGATGTTCCCGAAGAGGAAGTGTTTCGACGGGGGGCCCGGGAGTTTGTGCACGTGCACAATAATGTCCACGTATTGAATTACCGACCTAATGCAGAAAATCAAAGGGATGAGTATTGCAACGCACAATAACGTAAACCAAATCATTTTGATAGTTTCGCTTTACAAACTCAACTGACCAGCCTTGGGACGTTCGTTTCTTAAATTACTATAAATGCAGCAGAAAAAATGCATGTTTTATAGGAAAGATATTCAAAAATTGTAAACCAGAAAAAATTAATACATATTTAGCAACAGGTTTGTTGCGTTTGTAACGATTTAGATGGATATTTTAGCTCTCAGTTTACATTATTTTCAAAAATGAAAATGTAGCACGGGTGATATTTTTCAAATAATTTAAAAAAAAATTAGATATTGTGTGACGTGAAAGTTTCCGTCCGATATTTACACTAACATTGTAAAATTTTCATCTAGCTGGCCTTGTGTAATGATTACATAATTTGTTGCTCTCCCAGTTTATTTAACAAGTTTTTTATCTAATTAAATATTTCACGGTGCAGCTATTCAAATTAATGCAAAATCGAACCTTCAGTTTTTGCATTTAAAAAAATCTACACTCTTTCTCGCTTAAAACCAACGACATTGTGGATATTTGAATGTCAAAACGTTGTCAATCATCATTATAAACCCATCAGCCTGGAATAAAACAGCAACTCTTTGTTTGGATTTAATTCAAGAGATAAAACACCTTCAACTCTCATTGTGCCTGCGAAGATTTTTATTACAGCAGATCACACAAAACGCTCATTAAGAAAAACAATCGTGATGTTATCATCTACAAAATTTGACAGCAGAGACTAAATCTATATATATAAAACTGAATGTCTGTTTGTATATTTTGTATGCAAATCTACAGTTTTACTCCGATCTTGATGAAATTTTGTACACTTGATCTTCAAAACAAGAAGAAAATTACTGTCTACTTTAATTTTACAAAAACCAACCCCTACTACCATTTTCAACCCTGTTAAGAAAAAAAGACAGTTTTTTCGAGTTGGAAATACCCTCACCTTCGCCGCTTCACCCCTATTTCATCCTCTGAGTATATCGTCACCTTCGCCGCTTGACACCCACAAAAAGCAACCCCTATTATCATTTTTAAGCCTGTTAAGCACAAAAAAAGGAAAAATCAAAAGGCAGGTATCTGAAATCAAACGACACAATCAAACAATAGGAGGATCTAAATAAGGTTACAACTGAAAATAAAAGTGTTATGTTGGCGTATTTTCATGAATTGGTAAGTGATCATAGTGTTAGGTTCTTATCGTATTGATCTTTTTGTTTATATAGTCGAAGAAAAAAGTAGACTACAGTAAAGTTTTAATTATTCTTCGTAAAAAGACAAACTTCATACTGAAATTACTGCGTTTATCACAATACATTAAAGCTAGTATTTTATAATTGTTTGTCAATAATTGTGCAATTAAATATCTCTTTGTCTGCTTTTCTTCCTTGGGACAAACTTCACTCGGACCCCTCCACTACTTCTTAGTACTAACTCGGTCTTGAGCTCAAGACTCTCGGGGGTGTCCACAGGTTCCAAAACAAACTCGGCAAGTACCCCACACAGTACCGCCTTGATCTCCAACATTGCAAACTTCTGTCCGATGCAGTTCCTGGGTCCTGCACTGAAAGGAACATATGCGAAGTTGTGTCGATTTTGACAGTTCTCTGGGAGGAACCTGTCAGGATCGAATTTCTCCGGATCTGGATAGATGTCAGGATTGCGATGGAGGTCGTAGATGTGCAGATGGATCATGGTACCGGCCTTGAGGTGGTGGCCGCTGTAGGTCGTCATGTCCTCTCCTAGGACTCGCGCGATGAAGGGTACGCTGGGGAAGAGCCGCAGGACCTCCTTCAGGCACCTCTCCAAGTACTTGAGCTCTTGGAGGGTCCTGTAGTCTGGTTTGGTTGAGCCTGCGAGGACTTGGTGCATCTCTTCGACGATGCGCTCCTGGAAGTAGACGATTAGAACGGATTAGAACTACCAGGAGGGTGGTACTTGGACGTCAGGGTGACAAGCTATCAGCATTAGGGCGTAGCAGATGGCGGCGGAAGTGGTGTCGTGGCCTTCGAACATAAAAGTGTCGACTTCTTCTCGGATCCCCTCGTCGTCAATCGAACCATCTTCTTTTTTGGCAGTCAGCAACAAATCCAACATAGCCAGACGCTTTCTCTTCGAATACACAAAATCTTCACTTGCGTCTTGTTTGATCGCTTTGAAGTTCTTCTCTCGTTTTGCGACCACCTCAGTGGTGAACTCGTGCAACACATTTACCAGTTTTCTTTCAGTGTAGTACCGCGGGCTGAAGAAGTACAAATATTTGTTGAGAAACCACGGTCTTAACAATCTGTAGCTGTAGAGATTTCCAATTTGATGAATCGCGTCTTTGTACCTCTTGCCATTTGCCGTTTCCTCACTGAAGCTAGTCCCCATTGCAGTTTCTACAACACAGGCTCAAGACCACACCATGGTAACTACCACCAACCACTCACCTCCTATAGTGTTGAGGGCGAAGTCACTCACATACCCTGTCACGTCAACAAACGGCTTGTCACACTCTTTCTTCAAAACCTCGACCAATCTCTCCGTTTCTTCGTGAAAGATCTTGATGAACTCTTGCAAAATGTTGAAGTGGAAAGAGGGAGTCAAAATTTTTCGCCGATTTTGCCACTTACTCCCCGTGCTAGTCAACAAACCAGTACCCAGCCAACCATGCAACATGTCGTACACTTGACTCTTACTGATGTGCTTGGAACTACTCAAAATTGTCTACAACAACGGTACTTGTCCCTCAAACGTTTGATTTGCAAACGACTCACCTCAAAATCGTAGGGGTTCATTATGTTAGCCACAGCCACGTGAGCCACCCAGTTTTGGTAGATGGGGTAGTAGTCGAGACCCCATTGTCGGACAGTTTTGAACAAAGATTCTAAATTGGTTTGTTGAGGGTGTTTTGAAATTTGTTGACTCACCTGGACTGCCGTAGAGGGGTCCGATGTTGCCGTTTAGCAAATTCTGCGAAGGTGGACCTGGAAGTCTGTGCACATTCTTTATGATTAAGAATTGGTGGGTCAAAGATTTCACGACGAAGAGGCCAACCAGCACGATGATGGTCCATGTCAAAACTAACAAAATCATTTTGTTGCTTATGGAAACAAGCACGATACCGGTTATTTGCTCAATGTCAGCTAAAGCACGATATACTCGTTGGATTATCTCATCACAAAAACGTTAATTGTGGTGATTATGTTAAAATAAAACGAGTTTTGTGCCAGACCAATTTGTTAGTCTAGTAGCCATAGACAAGATGTAGCTGTTCAATTGTTTACTAATAATAATAAGTGACGATTTCCTCAATTATTCTGCTATAAAGGATTAGAATAACATTGTACTTTTTTTGGTTCGGAATTTTTTTTAAACATCTCAAGGATTCATTGGATTAAATGAAAACAGAACGACAAATACATGATTTATTATTTACGTTTTGTCCAAATCCTAAACACACTGCTGCCGAAGAGGCTTCGCTCTTGGAACAAATTTAACTCGAATCGGATCTTTACTCCTCAAGACCAAATTGGTCATCAGAACAATATCTTGTGGGGTGTCCACAGGCTCCAAAATAAACTGCGAAAGAATTCCAACCAGCACGGTTTTCAGCTCCAAAAAAGCGAATTTCTGGCCGATGCAGTTCCTGGGGCCGGCACTGAACGGTAAGTAGGCAAAATTGTGTCGATTTTGACAGTTCTCTGGAAGAAATCGATCCGGATCAAATTTCTCCGGATCTGGATAGATCGCAGGATTGTGATGTAGATCGTAGATGTGCAGGTGGACAACGGTACCGGCTTTCAAGTGGTGCCCGCTGTGCATGGTCACGTCCTCCCCCAAGAACCGCCCGATGAAAGGTACGCTGGGGTACAACCTGAGGACCTCCTTGATGCACCTCTCCATGTACTTGAGCTCTTGGAGGGTGCGATAGTCGATGGGGGTCGAGTCGGGCATGACTTGTTGTATTTCTGCGACGATAGAGTCCTGCAACAGGAGATTAGAAGAAAGTGGAGGGTTGGAGTTTTGGGGGTACTTGGATGTCGCGGTGGCAGGCCAGGAGCATCAGGGCGTAACAGATCGCGATTGACGTGGTGTCGTGGCCCTCGAACATAAAAGTGTCGACTTCTTCTCTGATCCCCTCGTCGTCAATCGAACCATCTTCTTTTTTGGCGGTCAGCAACAAGTCCAACATCGCCAGACGTTTCCTCTTGGAGTAGGAAAAATCCGAGTCGAGCCTGACTGGTTGGAAGTTCTTCTCGTGTTTTTGGATCACGTCGGTGGTGAACCGGTGCAAGGTTTTCACCAGTTTGCGCTCGCGCCAATTTTGCCGGTCGAAAAAGTACAACAAGTTGTTGGTCAGCCAAGGTCTCACCACCTTGTACAAGTAGATCAACCCGATTTCGTGGATGGCCCTTTTGTACTCCCTCTCGTTCACCGAGTCCCCAATTCTAGTCCCCATTGCGGTCTCTGCAAATCTCTCGATCAAAAACTGGTCTGCGGTACCACCACCCTCACCTCCTATAGTGTTGAGAGTGAAGGCGCTTATGCGGTCGTTGAGCGAGACGTACGGCTCGTGACACTCCTTCGTCAGCACCTCCACCAGTGCGTCCGTCTCCTCCTTGAACACTTTGATGAACTCTTGCAGGATGTTGAAGTGGAAGGAGTTGGTCAAGATCTTGCGCCGCGTCTGCCACTTGTCACCAGTACTGGTCAACAAGCCGGTACCGAGCCATCGGTGCATCATCCCGTAAGTCATCCCCTTTTCGATGTGCTTCATGTTGCTCAAAACAATCTACAAATTTATTTGGGTGTGACCGGATGCAAATGGTACTGACCTCGAAGTCGCGCGGGTCCATCACGTTCGCGGCTCCGGTGTAGGCGATCCAGTTCTTGTAAATGGGGTAGTAGTCGCGACCCCATCGTCGGACAACTTTGAAAATGTTTTCTGAGGGAAGGTTAGTGACAGGGGGGAAATTGCGACTCACCAGGTGTGTCGTACAGGACTCCGATGTTCCCCAAGAGGAGATTTGTCACGGGGGGACCTGGCAACTGCTGGAGTTTTATCAAAAGGACGATTTGGCGCAACAACAACTTCGCAACCAGAAGAAATACAGTTATGGCAAGAGCCCACAAAACTAATGTTAACTCTAGCATTTTTGTAGACTAAGTGGTCAGTCTTGTTTTGTGCAGCTAGCCTTGATCCCCACAAACTAAAATATAAGTAATCTACCTTGTAGTGTTATCAGTATGTTAATCTGATCACTCTTCGTTTGCAAAAAAGTTTCAGTCCACGACCCTAGCTGAGAAAATTTTTGAAAAGCGACTCATAAGACTGTTTGTTTTTGTTTTCACCAAACACCACTAAAATAACTTGTGATTTGTCATCATTCCTAATCGGGAACTCTTTATTATTACAAAACAGACACAAGGTCGGTCAGTTGATTATTCAGAGATAAATACGATATATACATAATATGCGATGTGTGCAAAGACTGATTAAAATAAAATAAAAATAACTGTGTTGTCTTTGGAGAATTAGAAATTCCTGGGGACGAACTTGACCTTGATGCCTTCCTTGGTGCGCAGGATCAGGTCAATAACAAAGACGATAGTCTCAGGAGTGTCGACTGGATGCAGTACAAAATTGGCCAGGATCCCGCAAATGGCGGCCTTCAGCTCCAACATGGCGAATCTTTGTCCTATACAGTTCCTGGATCCTGCACTGAACGGCAAATAGGCGAAAGGATGCCTGTTTTGGGAGTTCTCTGGAAGGAAGCGATCCGGATCGAATTTTTCTGGATCCGGATAAATCTTGGGGTCGTGGTGGATGTCGTAGATTTGCAACAACACGATCGAGTTCTTGGGGATGACGTAACCACTCCCTGTAACAACTTCCTCTCCCGTTTTCCTCGAGACCATGTGGACGCTGGGGTACAGCCGGAGGACCTCTTTGACTGTCCTCTCCAAGTACTTCATCTCTTGGAGGTCGTTGTAGGTGGGTCTCTTGTGCACATCTCCCAGCACCGCTTCTATCTCTTCGACTATTTGGTCCTGAAAAAGCGAGTGATCATTTGGTTCGTCTAAGAAGTACCCTTACTTGGACGCTGCGGTTGCAAGCAATGAGCATCAGCGCGAACGATAACGCCGCGGAGGTGGTGTCGTGGCCTTCGAAGGTGAAGGTGTCGACTTCCTCCCTGATGCCGGTGTCGTCAATCGCGTTGTCTTTTTTCTTGGCCGAGAGCAGCAAGTCGAGCATCGCTAGGCGCCGTTTGGTGGTGTAGACTTCGTCGGTTTCTTTTGGCAACTGGACTTCTTCGAAGGTCTTCTCGCGCTCGGCGATCATCCTCGAGGTGAACCTGTGAAGAGTGTTGACCACTCGGCGCTCCTTCAAGTACCCAAGCCTGAACATGTTCACCACTTTGTCGACCAACCAGGTGTAAGTCAGTCGGTAGACAACTATCTCCCCCATGTCGAAGATGGCCTTTTTGTACTCGATCTCCCGACTGTCTTCAAATTTTAATTTGGTCCCCATCGCGGTCTCTGCAAGACGACCTGTCACGAATTGACCACCAAAGAGCTGCTAAGTAGTACCTGTGATGGTCTTCAGGGTGAACTGAGTGACGTGCTGGGTGACGTCGATGAAGGGCTGGTCGCACAACTTCTTGAACGTTTCGACCAGTTGCTCCGTCTCTTCGTTGAAAACCGTAACAAACTGCTGCAAGATGCTGAAGTGGAAGGATGGAGTGAGGATTCGTCTCCTGGTACTCCACTTACTCCCTACACTGACTTACTATTTGAACTTTTACGACGCCAGAGACCTACCTGTACTGGTCAAAAGCCCAGTTCCGAGCCAAGGGTGCAGCACGTTGTAAATCCTGCTCTTGGTGTTGTGCTTGGGGTTGGACATGATCAACTACCCCAAAAAAAATCAAAACTCGGAATCGACTCATTTCACTCTTTACCTCACAATCCTCAGGTGTGTGCAAGAACGTGATGACCTTGTGGAGGAACGAAATGTTGTAAATGGGGTAGTAGATCCGCGCCCATTGTCGGAGCTTCTGGAATATGTTTTCACGACTGGTGTGCAAAGTGGGAATGCTGCCGAAGATTATGTTGCTAATAGGAGGTCCTGGGATTTTTTTTAATTCCAGGTAGTTCAGCACGGATTGTTTGATGCCTTTGAAGAAGAAGGAAAGTGCGGCTAGCGGAATGACGCACAGTGTTATCAGTAACAGCAACATCTTTACTGGACTGAGTCAGGGAGTACCGAAAGGTTATATTGATTGTGGAATCGCTCTTGCGAAATATGTACTAACAATTGACATAGGTCCAAATTACAAGTTCTCTCCCACAATCTCGTCTCTCGGTTCAATGTGTCACTACTGGTACTCCACCACGAGACAATTAAAAACGCAGTAGGTACCACCTCATCTTGGAAAACGCAATAGACTTGATTTTGATGCAGCTTTCTGTGTTTTCAAAAGAAGTAGCAAATTTTCTTCGTCTTCTATGTTTTGGCCTAGCTTTGTCAAGGACTCGCATCCTCGTGGATAATCAACAAAGCCACGAGGAAATTTTTTGCTTGAGATTAACGCAACGAAAAATATTGTTATGAAAAATACAAAGCGATAATCGTATGACGCACACTCGCAACAGTATGACAAACAGTTTTGCAGTACCGAATCCCGTGTTTGCGGAATGTTTATATTTATTATTGCATTAGTCAAATTATAGATTTGCAAAAACAACAAAAATATACAATTTTATCAAAACATTAATGTACTTGGTACAAATGCTACTCTTAGTCCTTGGAGCAAGTACCGATTGGTACGTTGTTGTTGTTTTTAACGTCTCACAGCAAATTTATCTCCATTTAGATTTCGTGAATCACCTCCTTACATGCTTTTCCGTTACTGGTGCAAGAGAAAGAATCAGTACCGTTGGTGGTACTCACTGATTACTTCTAAAAATGACCATTTAGATTTGTTTTTCCACCAGATTCTTTGTCCCTTCGTTGAACACTTTGTAAATTATTTAAAAATTTTTGAAAAGGGGTCAAAGGACAAGAATCAGCTGCAGGAACATCTGTACTACGACGTCTCCAAAACAACACATTTTCGCTCACATCTTCTAGATCCTTGTGTTGAAGAGTACCAAAAAGATAAAGTGGAGGGCCAGGTCTGGTAATGATGAAATAAAAGAACTCTCTGTAATGAGTACTGCCTTGTATATTTTTTATATTTCTTATCACAACAAAAACACTATGCAACTGTTATTTATTCCCTGCTCTTGGTACGAATCTCACCCGGATACTCTTCTTGTTCCTCAGAACCACATCCAGAATTGGTACCATCGTCTCTGGAGTGTCCACCGGTTCCAGAATAAACTCGGAAAGGATGCCGCACAGTACTGTCTTGATCTCCAGCATAGCAAACTTTTGTCCAATGCAGTTTCGTGGTCCTGCACTGAACGGAAGATAGGCAAAGTTGTGACGTTTTTGACAGTTCTCTGGGAGGAACCGCTCCGGATCAAATCGTTCCGGCTCGGGATAGATCTCCGGATTGCGGTGGAGGTCGTAGATGTGGAGGTGAATGGAAGAACCTGCCTTCAAGAGGTGGCCACTGAAGGTGGTGATGTCTTCGCCCAGAACCCTCGAAATGAAAGGAACGCTTGGGTACAACCTGAGGACCTCCTTGATGCACATCTCCGTGTATTTGAGATCGTGGAGGGTCTTGTAGTCGGGTTTGGAGTCGTCGTGGAAGACTTGTTGTACCTCTTCGACAATTCTGTCCTGGAATTAGACGATTAAGACTTGGGAGAGATTTAGAGCAAGAGGTACTTGGACGTCACGGTGGCAAGCCAAGAGCATCAGGGCGTACGAAATTGCAACTGACGTGGTGTCGTGGCCTTCGAACATAAAAGTGTCAACTTCTTCTCTGACGCCGTCGTCGTCAATCGAGCCGTCTTGGTTCTTAGCAGTCAAAAGAAGATCCAACATGGCCAGGCGTTTCTTCTTAGAGTACGAGAAGTCATCAGTGGTGTCTAGTTTAATCGGTTGGAAATTATCTTCACGTTTTGCTATCACCTCGTTGGTGAATTGATGCAGCTTCTTCACCAGATTCTTCTCGTAGAAGTAGCGGCGGTCAAAGAAGTACAAGATCTTGTTCAGCAACCAAGGTCTGCACATTCTATGCACGTACACCTGTCCGATGTCGTAGATCGCGTTTTTGTATTCTCGCCCAC
This sequence comes from Tenebrio molitor, assembly GCF_963966145.1. Lineage (NCBI taxonomy): Eukaryota > Metazoa > Arthropoda > Insecta > Coleoptera > Tenebrionidae > Tenebrio > Tenebrio molitor. Next base: position 27,648,385 of record NC_091048.1, on the reverse strand, counting down.
TAGAGCTGTCAACGAAATTTGTTCCCATTGCGGTTTCTAAAAGCATCAGTCAGTACCGTTGCGTGGTACACTTGGTACGTTTACCTCCGATGGTGTTCAATGCGAAACCACTTATGTAATCTGTCACTTCGATGTACGGCTTGTGACAATCCTTCTTCAATCTTGTTACAAGATTGGCAGTCTCTTCGTTGAAAACCTTGATGAATTCTTGCAAAATGTTGAAGTGGAAAGATGGTGTGAGAATTTTTCGTCGCGTTTGCCACTTCAATCCACCACTGGTCAGCAACCCCGTGCCCAACCAGCTGTGCAACATGTCATAAAGTGGTCCCTTAGAGTTGTGGACCATGTTGGACAAAATTGTTTCAAAATCGTATGGATTTACGATGTTTGCAACAGACAAATGAGCTATCCAGTTGCCATAGATCGGGTAATAGTCACGTCCCCATTTTCGCACCACTTTGAAAGCGTTTTCTACACAGAGGGGTTTCCAGTGAGGAGTCAGTTTATGAAGTGAGACTTACCTGGAGTGTCGAACAAGAGAGAAATATTTCCTAAAAGTGAATTTGTGGAAGGTGGGCCAGGTACATGCCTTAAATGTATTTCGATAGAAAGGCGACGTTTAAGTGCGTTGAAGAAAATTATTAAGACTGCGGCAATGACAGTCACAATAAACCACACGGATGAAGACATTTTTACCACCAGTACTGTTTTTGGCGTTACGTTTTACTGTTACATGATCTGCAAGCTTATTATCAAATGATAACACTGATGGGCTTCACGATTGAAGAAGTCATAAAAGTGTTTGCACTTTGGCAGTGGAAAATTTCTATTCCGGGAGATAAATCAGTTGTTATCACAGTCGAGGGTTTAGCAATGTCATCGGTTTGCTTAAATCTGTCTGTGTGGTTGAGTTTCATTCGAAAAAAAGCAGATCAAAGTTGAATCCATTTATCTTTCATCAGATTCTTTTTCATTGTCGATGATTTCAAACCATAAAAAATAATGAAAACATTCTTTTATATCATTCCTCTTTTTATAGGTACACAAAATTTCAACATAATAAGTACATATCTTGTGGTTTGGTGTCTCAAAAAATCCAACTGCATCTAGGGGGTTGGTGGTGGAGGATTTGTCGCTTTTGCTGTAAACATCATACTATGCAAGAATAAATTTTATTGGGCAAGGATAAATGTTGTTTATCTTGATTTATGTATTCGAGAGAGGATCAAGGAAACAAAAACAAACTTTTATTTCTGTTTTGTAATGTTATTACTTTGTTGGCACATCTAAAATAACAGTAAAATAATTGTTTTCCATAAAATATGCAATGTTATTGGGTACTATACACAATGTACAAATTACAGTTTTATGTTGATTAATTTCCACATACATCAAACGGGCGTGTTCAGCCAATCAGAGCGCTTGCTTTCATACAATCAAAAATGTTTATCGCGATAAAAACGTCCTACTACCCCTTTCAAAAGTGATTAAAATTGCGTGCTACTCCTGTCAGATTCTCAAATTGTTTTTAATAATTGTGTTTTTAATAACTGATGTATTATAAATAAATAATTAATGTTAAAGTTTGTATTCTGGAATTAATCTTGCCAAAAATAACGCGACCTAAATTTTTATATCTGATAAATTTTCACTTTAGTTTTTACGAGTTGAATTTGTCAAGGCAAAAAGTTTTCGTAAAATTGAAAAATTTATTCGATAAAAAAACTAAGTCTTGTTATTTTACTTTCGACAAATTTTGCAATTTATTTGTAAGCAATTAAAAATCCGTATATTAAAAATCTATCCGATAAATAGTAGATTATGCACCGAGGGAGTGAAGTGCAGTTTGTAGCCCGATGGCATAGTCCGAGGGTTCTACAAATCACTGAGGGTAAAAATCATCCACTCCCGAGGTGCATATACTATTTTTTGCACAACCCAACAATTTTAGTTGAAAAAATTATTATAAGTAATTACAGTTGCTTGCAAAAAAAACGGAACTGTCAGAATAAAATTGACACATTTTTACAATTTTTCCATAGTGTGAACTCCTATTACGAGAGATAGGTTAGAATGAACGTCAAAATTCATTGACATTTTAAAAAATTATTTGATAGGTATTGTTAAGTATACAATTAATTGACAAATGGATAAAACCAAATTTACATTAGGGAAATTTTCGTTTCCCATTTTTTTCTTTGCAACCCACTGTACATACACTACTAAAATAAAATACTGTAAATTTAATTACAATATATTTTACCTACAGGACATTTGATCAAGACTTATGATTTAATTTTTAATGTAGCACTCATTTCATTTATTATTATGCACTTCATTACCTAATTTCAGTAATGATGTTGCCAAATGCGCAAAATATGTCACGGGACAATAACACTCAATGGTGAAAGTCACATGGCCTTCTTCTAAAATCGAACCTATTTTCTGATTTCCCATCCTCGATTATTGATTCGATAAATGTTTGGGTATCGACAGTTATTCCCCCCTCTTGTATCAACCTGTCTGCTGATTAGACTAAAACGTAACGAACACAGTTGCACATATTTTACATTGCTGCTCTTATGTTGAATATTAATGAAGCTAAATAGTTTAATTAATTTTTTTCCCGTCTCTTCATTTAGGGCAACGGCAGTTAGACATGGCAGTTTCCATAGAAAGAAATAAAAATCAGATGATTAATAATAAGCAGATTACGAATCACAATTGTCAATTTTTTTGAGTAAATTTTTTTTAGAAAGAACAGTCGACTTTGAAAACGATCGAATAATAAATCTGACAGTTCTTATTTGTAAAAATAAAAAGTGGGTAATTTTGCAAGTACGGGATCTCAGTTGTCAACACAGCGATAGTTAATTAATAACATCCGACTGCGTCAAATGAATGCAAGGTTGCCACGTGTATTTTTTGGGCAAGTTAATTTGAATAAAAACTCGAAGCTCGAAATATAACGTTACGTGTTATCTAAAATAAAATAAAGACATTCTACTTTTAAATTGAACGAGATGCAAGGTGATTCAGGAATAATAATGAGCGTAACAAAATTTGTGATGCAACCAACAATACATGTCCTCCATAGATTTTTAGTTTTGGTTTTTATTATTCCACATAATGATTTTGATTAAATTTGACAAATGTAATGTCGGGCATATTGACTATGTTGTATAAAATTAAAATATACAGGGTGTTTCTGAAATACGTGTGTTAATTTTAATCAGTGAAAGAACTCGCCAATTTATGAAACTTTTTGTAAAATTCGTAAAAGTATTCCAAGAGTTTTTGCCCCACAATTTTTACCAACCGAGTCGTTTTGTGTGATTAACTAGTTTTTATTTTTTGTAACCATGAGAATCTAAATTTTAATTATTTATTTTTTTCTATAACAATGGAACTTTTTAACAAAGCTCTGTTTCTATCACAACAGAAAATTTTCGTCCTTACCCATAGGCGCGTATACACTTTGATGGTTAATTTATTCCAATTTTTAAATCAATTTGTATTGCTTTTTCGTAAAAATGTTATAGGGAAAAGTTCCATGATTTGGCGCGTTCTTCCATTGGTTAAAATTAACACACGTATTTCAGAAACACCCTGCATACATTTTTAAATCCACATAATGGGTGCAAATGTAATGTTGGCTGCATCACAAATTTCGTAACGCTCATCATTACTCGTGAATCACCCTGTATTAATAAAAATGGAATAATATTAAATCAAACGATTATACGGGGTGATCAAGAAGGATTGTTTGAGTTGGTGCAACTGCTTTTTTTTAATGGTAAAACTGGAGTAACTTCTGGTTGTTGACGGCTTGACACTGACAACCGCATTATTGACAAATAACATTTGACATTCCTGTATTTCAAGTTTAATTTCAATTGTCAAGAGGTAAAGTGGTGAAAGATTAAAACAACATTTTCATGACAGAATCTCATTTATTATATTCTCGGTAGAAATTTCACTTTTATGTTGTCCTTGGTTCTGAGAATTACATCCAGAGTTAAAACAACTGATTCCGGGGTGTCTACTGCTTCCAAAACAAAATTCCCCAAAATTCCACACAGAATGGCCTTCATTTCCAACATGGCGAACCGCTGACCTATGCAGTTTCGTGGTCCCGCGCTGAAAGGAATGTAGGCAAAAGGATGTCTTTGGTCGCAGTTGTGCGGCAGGAATCGATCAGGATCAAATTTTTCAGGATCAGGATAAATGTCAGGATTGCGGTGAAGATCGTAAATGTGCAGCTGCACCACTGTACCTTTCTTCAGTTTGTACCCGGTGTGAGTGACCAAGTCTTTGCCAAGTTCGCGCGAGATGTAGTGAACGCTCGGGTACAATCTTAACACTTCTTTGAGACACCTTTCCATGTAACTGAGTTCTTGGAGGTCGCTGTATTGTGGTTTTTTCTTGATGTCTCCCAAAACATCTTTCATCTCGTTGACAATTTCTTCCTACGACTCAATCATAATTTGTGTTTTTCTCCCTGAACTTACTCACTTGAACTTGGGGATGATTGGCGATCATCATCAAGGCAAACATCATGGCGGCGGAAACGGTGTCGTGTCCTTCAAACATAAAAGTGTCCACTTCTTCTCTGATTCCTTCATTGTCGATCAATCCTTCTCTTTTGGCTGTTAGCAACAAGTCCAACATGGCCAACCGTTTTCTTGTTTTTACAGTAGTCGAACCACTGTGAAAATCTTTTTCTCTTTCAGCAATAACTTCCGTAGTGAAGCTGTGCAGTGTCTTGACACACTTCACTTCTCTGTAAAAGTGAGGAGTGAAGATGTAAAGCCAATTGTGTACCAAATAAGGGTGTAGAACACGATAAATCAAGACGTCGACGAAATCGTGGAAAGCGCTTTTGTAGTTCTTTTCCTTCTCAGAATTAAATTCCAGTTTCCTCCCCATTGAAGTTTCTAAAATTTGCAAGTTTAATCTAAATCCAGAATTGTAGAATTTACTCGCCTCCAATAATTTTCAGGGAGAAATGTGTCATCAAAGGACTAATTTCAGTGTAGGGTTTATCACAATCTCTTTTCAAAACCTCCACCAACTCATCGGCTTTTTCATTGAAAGTCAGAATGAAATCTTGAAGGATATTAAAGTGGAAGGCGGGAGTCAATATTTTGCGACGCAATTGCCATTTGCTTCCAGTGCTGGTTAACAAACCAGTTCCCAACCACTTATGCAGAAGGTTGTAAGCTAAACTTTTCTTTATGTGGTTCATATCAGATAAAATTAACTAAAAAATAATTAGCCCATAAATTAAAATTGTCTTGTTTCAAAAATTACCTTCATATCTTCTGGACATATCAGGTTGGCAACTGAAATCGAAATCACCCATAACTTGTAAATAGGGTAGTATGAGCGACCCCAATTTCTTAGAACCTGAAAAATTTGAACTTTTTCCCAATTATTTAAAAATAAATTAGTCAGAATGTGATACTACCAGGAGTGGTGTGAAGAGGTTTTATGTTTCCAAAAATCCAGTTGCATCCAGGGGGTCCTGACAATTTCTGTACATGGTATACGCGACTAGTTTTCACGAATACTATTTTTAACAGAGAGCAAAGAACAACCAGTGCTATTACACCCAAGACAACTGTTACTAAGAACATGCTTCGGAGCGTTAATTTTCGAATAGTTCTTCTCCGTACTCTACAAATAATATATAGCAATTTTACGAGGAAAAGTACATGATTTTGAAAGGCCAAGTGGAGTTTATCATATAGGCGACAATATAAAAAAAAGATAAAAGCGCAAATACTAACAATTTCGTTTACTCTTTTATGCAACTTTATCAATAAGTATCTTGTTGTTGGATGATCCCAAGAGTGCAATTGCACCCAGAAGGTTGCAGTGTTTTCTCAACAATTTGCTGTCTTTAGTGTCTTTGATGTGCAAGTCATATTATGTAGGAATTACCTAATTCTATTCGCGAAAGATAAATGTCATTTATCAAGACTATTATGTACACGAGAGAGGAGCAAAAAAACATCAAAATGTTATTTCTTTTTATTATTTATTTTGCTCTTGATAAAAATTGCAACCTTTAGCATTATAAAGTACAAATTACAGTTTCATGTTGATCAATATTGCATAGCAATTAAGGATGAACTGGAGTAACAATCTCAGCAAAAAGTTGTGGAATTCTTATAATGCTATGAAACGTTTATTACGAGAAATCAATATTTGAAAAAATAGTTTTTAATTTTTGGAAACGAATTGTAATGAGTTGCAAGTAAATTCTGTGTTTATTTTCTTGATATTTAGATAATTACTTACATGTGATTTTACAATCTTTTGACTAAGACTGTACGTAAAAGTAAACAAAAGCACACTGAATTTCAATTTTCATTGATTTCTGTTAAAGTTCTTAACGTAACTGCAGTAAAACGTGCGATATGAGTGTAATGTTGCACACCGACGTCAATTATATGCATTTTGTTCACTTTTATTGAAATTAAAACAGATACATAACCTCAAAAACCGTGTTTTTCCACATGTAATTAGCGATTACAAGGAAAAACCTCGACCAACTTTTTTTGTAAATTCATTAGAAAATTCTACGATATCGATACTTTATGTGTGAAAAATTTAAGAAAAATTGGCCTTTTTGAAATATGTTTTTTATCAATTTTTATGCGACCATTGCTCCATTTCTCATAAGAACACGTGTAAAATATCCCGAAACTTTAAAAGGTAATAACTTTAAAATTCCTCGACCAAATTTTTTCAAATTTGGCACAGTACTTTAGAATGGATGAAAGGACTATCGTACCAATTTTAAGCAAATTTCGCCATTTTTCAATGTTACTCCAGTTCATCCTTAAAATCCAAATACCGGGTGATCAAGAAGGACTGTTTAAGTTGGCAATACAATTAAGAAAATTTTTATTTATAACACTAACTGGATATGTTTTGTTGGTTTATTTGACAAATATCTGAAATAGGTATAGCATTAACACCGACAAGCCATCAACAACCGGAAGTTACTCCTGTTATACGATTTAAAATACGATTCAGTGTCACCAACTTAAACAGTCCTTATTGATCACCCCGTAGATATTTAAAACCTGTTCGCTACAAAGTATTGTGCCTTCAAATTAATTCGGAATTAGAGTACGCTGTGATTTTATTATGAAGTTGGCAACATGCAATTTTTAAAGACAGCACAGCAGTGACATTTGACAACACAATACACCATGTTTATTCTGATCGTGACATAAAAATGTATAAAGAAGCCCAAAATATAAAACAAAATATTTATTCTTATAGCAAATGTTCAAAATTTTGTCCTTCAGTATAAACGCACAAACGATTTCTGGTTTTCATGTTGTCAAATGCGTTTTCCAATTGTTGGGGTGATCAAGAAGGACTGTTTGATTTGGTGACACTGAATTTTATTTTTAAATGGTACAACTGGAGTAACTTCCGGTTGTTGACGACTTCACACTGACAGCCGCATCATTGACAAATAACATTTGACATTTCAAATCAAATTCAAGTCAAATTAAATTAAAGATGTTGGTGAATCTGAGAGCCTGAAAAGAAAAGTTAATTTTTGTTTTTGAACTCACTACTTCGAGCATTTCTTTTAGTTAATTTTTAGATAATTGTTCTGTATTTCAAGTTTCATTTCAATTGTCGAAAGGTAAAGTGGTGAAAGGATTAAAACAAGATTTTCATGACAGAATCTCATTTATTCTATTCTCGGTAGAAATTTTACCTTGATGTTGTCCTTGGTTCTGAGAATTATATCTACAATTAAAACAATTGATTCGGGGGTGTCTACTGCTTCCAACACAAAATTCCCCAAAATTCCACACAGAATGGCCTTCATTTCCAACATGGCGAACCGCTGACCTATCGATCCGGATCGAATTTTTCAGGATCAGGATAAACTTCAGGATTATGGTGGAGATCGTAGATGTGCAACTGCACCACTGTGCCTTTCTTCAGCTTGTATCCGGTGTGAGTGATCAAGTCTTGGCCAAGTTCGCGCGAGATGTAGTGAACGCTCGGGTACAATCTTAACACTTCTTTGAGACACCTTTCCATGTAATTGAGTTCTTGGAGGTCGCTGTATTGTGGTTTTTTCTTGATGTCTCCCAAAACATCTTTCATCTCGTTGACAATTTCTTCCTACGACACAATCATAATTTGTGTTTTTCTCCCTGAACTTACTCACTTGAACTTGGGGATGATTGGCGATCATCATCAAGGCAAAAATCATAGCGGCGGAAACGGTGTCGTGTCCTTCAAACATAAAAGTGTCTACTTCTTCTCTGATGCCTTCATTGTCGATGAACCCTTCTTCTCTTTTGGCGGTTAGCAACAAGTCCAACATGGCCAACCGTTTTCTCGTCCTTTTAGTCGAATCACTGTGAAAATCTTTTTCCCTTTCAGCAATAACTTCCGTGGTGAAGCTGTGCAATGTCTTGACAAATTTCACTTCTCTGTAAAAGTGAGGCGTGAAGATGTAAAGCCAGATCGGAATAAAATAAGGGCGAAACGTCTTTCTCACCTCCGATGATCTTCAGAGCGAAATGCGTAATTATCGGAGTTATCTCAGTGCAGGTGTTGTAACACTCCCCCTTCAACACTTCTACCAGTTCCTCTGTTTTCTCGTTGAAAGTTTGAATAAAATCTTGCAGGATGTTAAAATGGAAAGCTGGTGTTAAGATTTTCCGACGCGTCTGCCACTTTGTTCCGGTGCTGGTCAACAGTCCAGTACCCAGCCACTTGTTCAGCAAGTTGTAGGCTGGACTCTTCTTCATGTGTTTTATATCTGACAGAATCAACTGCAACCAGATGGTTTTTACAATTTTCCTCTCGTTTTAAACTCACCTTCATATCCTCTGGGCTCATTATATTAGCAGCTGATACAGATATTACCCACAACTTATAAATGGGGTAGTACTCGAGACCCCATTTTCTAAGCATCTGGAAAATTTTATCTGTGTTTTGGTTAATTTACAGTTCCACCAGCACAATACTGGAGTACCTGGACTATCTTGAAGAAGGTACATATTCCCCACAATCCAGTTGAACATAGGAGGTCCTGGTAATTTTTGAATGTGGTACACGCGACTAGATATTTCTGTTACGATTTTAAAAAAATAATAGATAGCACCCAGTGCTATTACACCCAAGAAAACTATCTCCAGAGGCATTCTTGAAACTGTTGGTAGTCGACTAAGCAAGAGGAAGAGAAGTTATTTATTTATATGAGAAAGGACGCTTGAGATTGATGCTAATTTTTGTTAAAACCAGATAATTAAAGAAAAATGCAGTTATCGTGTATTACAAGAAAAACATAGTACGAAACGTGTTGGACTTTACTTCCTTTATTAGATAAATAGAGCAATAGATTAAAATCAATGCCAAATGAGTTCCACATAGGTCTTTACAGGGATTTATATTAGGTATTCAACGAGCTGCATATAAGCGCTATTGCACTCACTGTCGCTAGCAGAGTTTCTGACAGCATTGTTTCGACTGTTAGTACTCGACAGTACTCTCCTTAAACACTGCAAGTTCGCGTCACGCAAGAATCAGTACTGGGTCCTCTGTTATCAAACAATAATACAAAATTATACATTTATTTTTATGAAAATTTACAAAATCCCGTCTATTGAGTTTCTTCCTGCCTTGGCACTTTGACTTCCTTCGACCAGGGCTCCAAGAATGCGAATTTCTGACGGTGCAGTTACATAGTCCTGCGCTGAAGGGGATGTAGGCGAAGGGATGTCTTTCGAAGATGTCCTTCGAGAGGGCGCGGTCGGGACATATACAGGCTGTTTGATGAAAAACGCCTCAACCCATAACTTTGTTATTTATTACCCGATTTCAATGAACAAAAAAATCAAAGATATGGTTTTTCAAGCGCTACAAAACAACCACAAAAATTTTTTTTTTGGCGTTATCTTCAATAGCTAACGATAGCCAACTTTTTTTTTAAAAAGGACACATGAAGTTTTTTAGGCTTGGTCTGGTAAGGTTTTTTTTCTGGATCTAATGGTATATTGAAAGTTATCATTTGGTTCATAGCTAACTGAAAAAAAAAAAAAACATTTTTTTGTGGTTCAGCTTATTATAAAATTTTTAAGAGTGCCGTGAAAAACAATCGGAATACAAAGTACGATAAATGTCATTTAAACGTCAGCTTAGAAGTTTTCACCTGCTTTTTTAAACTTTTTTTATTTAAGTATGTATAAAATAACATTGTCAGTCATGCAGGATAGCAGTCATTTGACTATTATTTTATGTTCGAGTGTAATAAAAATCGTAATTAGTCAAAAACAAAAAGTTAATAGAAAAAATAATAATAATTAAAATTTTTTATTTTTTTATGTTTTCCAAGAAAATAATAATAAAACTCTTCAAGATTGCACCTGGAAATTTTCAAACTCACACTTGACATTTGTTGCTATTTGTATTCCAATTGTTTTTCACGGCACACTTGAAAATTTCATAATAAACTGAATCAGAATTAAAAATTGTTTTATTTTTTTTTCAGTCAGCTATGAACCAAACGATAATTTTTAATACATCGTTAGATTCAGAAAAAAAAACTTTATCAGACTGAGCCTAAAAAACTACATGTGTCCGTTTAAAAAAAAAAGTTGACTATCGTAAGCTACTGAAAATAACGCCAAAAAAAATTATTTTATGGCTGCTTCGTAGCGCATGAAAAACCATATCTTCGGTTTTTTTGTTCATTGAAATCGGATAATAAATAAAAAAGTTATGGGTTGAGGCGTTTTTTATCAAACAGCCTGTATTCTCTTGTTGGGTGTGATTTTTTCTTAAATGTTGTTGACTCATAAATGTTACATAACCTTAAAAATCTGGAATAAGGAATTATCTAACATGATGGTCCTGCTTTTAATTGATTAATTATGTCACATGACTATGTGAGAGGTCCTTTAATTTCTTGTGTTCGTTAAAACTTGAATTATGTTATGTTCACACAACACAACGCATCATTCTTGTGTATCTATACTAAATTGAGATAACCTTAGAAAAATTACCTTGTGATGCGCATTTTTTTTAGAAATTACAAATAAACGCACAGAAATGAAATCAATGGAACATTAACGCAGTGGATTCATAGCAACATCAAATTCAAAATGTAAAGTTTTTATGTTGGTACACTTGTCACTTCTGTCAAATTAAAATATGACAATTCACAAGTCAAAGTAGATCAAGTTGTCATTATCACGATTTATTTATTTGCAAAAATGGTTTAGTATTTTAACTTAGAAAGCGATTCAATAAACAATTCTTTAACAATTACTTGGCGTACCAATTATTCGGGAGTGCCAACCCACTAAATTTGTTTCAATTATTAAAAGTCACTCGGTAGTTTCCTACTCATTATAGTTTGTAAAAGAAACTTGAGACTAAATCCAGAGTAATAGAATTTACCCACCTTCAGTAGTTTTAAGACGAAAATTTGTAATCAAATAGAGTGCCGTGACAACTGTCTAAATGTCAATAAATTCGCTCTCTAATAAAAACGCGCCAAATGTTGTTGCAAGTGCTTCACTGCAATCCAATGGTGCTACAGAAGTTAGAAAACGCAAAAAATGGACTATGGAAATGAATATTTTCATTATACGGGAATATTTTCGGATCACGAAACTACAGGATGTTGTTAGTACTTACAGGCAAATCTACAGGGTCTCTATAAATGATTGTCTGGTCAAGCCAGCCTTGGAAAAAAATTTTACTGTTCCGCTTTTTTGAAACCGATGCCAAATTCTAGTTCGTTTTCACGGTCACTTCTGACATTAGTGACTGACGTTTCGTTTGCGCTTGTCAGTCGAGTTTTGGTTCCTTATATTCGTTTTATCGCAGTTAATCACAGTTAATATACACCAAAAATCAGTATTTTTCAATAAAAATTGCAAGTACGTCCGCTTTTAGAGGTAAATACACTGGCAAAATTTGTGAGGTTATGCTTTATTTTAGCTTTATTTTCTTTACAATGGTTTATTCTGTTGAACAGAACACGTTCATTGTTGTTTTTTACTTTCGAAATGGAAGGTTTAATAATGGGGAATTATCTGTTTGTAAAAATGAATTCCATCAAAATATCTGAACAACATTGTGAACAGATTTTTAACAATCAGAACAATTAGCAGGGGTAAATCATTAGGACGAGCACCAGTATCTGATGAAATACTCAAGGATTTGAAAGAAATGGTGGAAAAGACTACAGATATCCATAGCCTCTTTATCTCAACAATCTGGTGTACCACGATGCACTTGTCACAAAATCATTAAAAATAGGCTACAACTGCATCTTTATAAAATTAGTGTTGTACAAGAACTCCAACCTGCAGATTATCAAAGTTGTGTTCAGTTTGAAAATCACCTCAATTTCATAATTTGGAGTGCTGAGAATCCACACCAATTTGTAGACTCCTTTACATGTTTTGAAAATTGGTGTGTGGAACTGTGGATAGCAGTGTTGCTATACCCTTAACTAAGAAATGCTGCAAAATATTTTTGAAAATAAATGAAGAATTGTCAAGTGTTTAGAAGTTAATGGGGGACATTCTCAATCTATTTTATAAAAAAATACCCATTTGTTATCGTTATTTAGTGTTGTAAATTATGTTGTTGAATACATTTGATTTTATTGAAAAACCAGTAAGACTTATTTGTTATGAAAAACACTGTTATTTATATTGGAAGAGAAAATGGGAGTCAACACCATATTCGACAATTCAGTCTAGGTCGTATTTACCACTAGCATAAAACAAGAAATGTGAAAGCACTAAAGCAGACAAAAAGGCAGTATCAAGTATTGTATTGTGGTATACGAGGACAAGGTGTTCTCAATATTTATCTGTTTGGATTTGTTCTCATACCAATTCCTGTACAGTGTGTGGCGGTACGATGGGGGCAATAATTGTTCCCCTTTGGGTGTTGATATTAAATAATAAATACATTAATGTTAGCAAGAGTAAAGCACAGTTGAAACTTGTCTCTGGTTAAAAGTCAACAACCTAACCTGAAAATGTGACATTCATTAATTGCCGAACAAAGTGGCACATTCAAAATTTGACAACTTTCCATGGCTGGCTGGACCCGACAATCATTTATAGAGACCCTGTATTAAATAGCACTGGATATGGTTTCAATATTAGACTTAATAATACCACACTATCCAAATTAAATCACCTTCTCTATATGGATGACATAAAACTTTATGCATCAAAAAAGAATCACATTTTATCTTTACTAACAATAACTGAAAATTTCTCAAATGATATTGGGATGAGTTTTGGTATTGATAAGTGTAAAATGCAATCAATATGTCGCGGTCATTACGAACATTTAGAATATATAACTCAAGAAGGAGAAATCATTAAAAATTTAAATAAAGGAGAATTTTATAAATATTTAGGTATTAATCAATCAAATCATATTCAACACTCAATTATAAAAGAAAATTTAGAAAAGCAATTTTATTTAAGAATTAAATCTATTTTAAAATCAAAATTAAACGGTAATAATTTAATTAAAGCAGTTAATACATATGCTGTTCCATTACTGACCTATTCTTTCGGTGTTATAAAATGGTCCAAAACTAATTTACAGAACATAAACATTAAAACTAGAGTTCTTTTTACAAAATTTAGTAAACACCATCCTAAATCTGCTATTGAAAGATTTAATTTACCACGCGAAAACGGTGGTAGGGGTTTTTCAAATCTAGAAATACTGCTAAAAAATCAAATTGCTTCACTAAAAAATGATTTCCTCAATAGAGCTCGTGATAACACCTTTTTCAATGCTTTGGTTTCAGCCGATAAAGGCTACACACCTTTAAATTTAAGTGAGAATATAATTTCAGACATTGTTAAGCCAAATATACCTGACACAATAGCAAATATAAAACAGAAGTCTTTACATGGGAGATACTTTAAAGAACTGGAACAACCAGAAGTTAATATTCAGGCATCTCATGCATGGCTTAAGAAATCAAATATTCACCCTGAGACGGAGGGTTTTATATTTGCAATACAAGATCGTGTTATAAATACAAGAAATTATAAAAAACACATATGCGGTTTACAATCGATAATTGATAAATGTAGGATTTGCGGAACTGAAGGGGAAACAATTGAACACATCATTTCTTCTTGCACCGTTTTGGCTCAAAGCGAATATAAAAAACGACACGATATATTCGCTAAAATTATACACATGAATTTAGCTGTTAAATTCAATTTATTAAAGAATACACAACCACATTATAGTTATACACCAGAAAGTTGTTTGGAAAATGACAGTTACAGGTTATATTTTGATAGAACAATTTTAACTGACATTCATATTAAACATAACAGACCAGACATTATAATTTTAAATAAACAACAAAAGCAAGCATATCTTTTAGATATAGCTGTTCCAAAGTCACATAATATAACACAGACATATAACACAAAAATTAATAAATATTTAGAGCTGTCCGTTGCTATGAGAAATCTTTGGTGTTTAGAAAAAATTTCGATTTTACCACTTGTAATTTCAGCAACGGGAATAGTACCGCAATCTCTTTTTAAAAATTTAAAAATTCTGGATTTAGATAACACATTGGTAGTTGAAATTCAAAAAGGTATATTATTATAGGTACTCATGTCACATCGTGAGGAAGTTCCTTAACATTGACACAGAACATAATACACAACAAAGTCAAAATGCGGAGGCAAGACGCCGGTAATTATGTTGATAAGCACTGCACTATTACTTGATAGTAATATCCGTAATAGTGTATGTACTCCGGCAAAATTGCCGTGCCGCCGGGTGGAGGTGGGATAGTAATCAGGGAACTAATTTCTCTGTAAGGTTTATCACAATTTGCGTTGAAAACTTCCACCACGTCTTTTACTTTCTCATGAAGATTTGAATAAAATCTTGAAGGATGTAAAACGAAAAGCAGGAGTGAGCATGAATTATTTAGTTTTACTGCTAGTCAATAAGTTAGTTCCTTTTCATTGGATCTGATTTTTTCGATGATCATAAAAAAGAGTCGCGGAATCGAAATTTCAAGCAGCATTTTTTTTGTCACTTGTTGAATTTTGAGTTAATTGCCGTGAGTGTAATTAAATCATCGGTTCCACATGTTGCCTACCCCTTATTATGCCGCAAATAATTATTTTTTAATGTAATTAAATCAAAATGACAAAAACATGACAAGAGTAAAAAATGAGGTTATATCAACGTAAACTGTACATAAAGTCCATTCAAAAGTCAAAAAACCACCAACGTCGCATTTTCCTCGATAATTACTATCGGCAACGCTGTTTAGTGTAAAATTTGGTGAGAATTGTCATTTTGAGGTTAAGTGTTCATTATTAAATGTTTTGTTTTTCTGGGAATGTTTCAGTAAAAATAATAAGAATCAATAAATAAATGAAACACGCTGCCAATAAAACAATATGAACGGAATTCAAAGCAATTGAATTTTGTTTTGAATCAAATAAATGTCATAATTTATAGTTACCAACATAGTATGAAAAAATATCTACCTAGGGTTTTTAAATTTTACCAACCTAAAGCAACCTACCTATCATTATCTTAGCTGCATCACTATTTTTCATAACTGTTAAAATCACTGAAACAATAACTTCTACAAAATTAGTTCAACAGGGAACTCATGAAAACAATTTCACGTTTTTTCGTCAGTTGAAATCTAAATAACAGGTTACAAATTTAAATAAGTCAAAAATTAGTTACTAATATTCAGAAAGTATTTTCAAAACAGATTAAAAAAACTTTCAGTACAACTTATTTGGCGCCCTCTTTCCACAAACTCTCAAAACATTTTGCTAACTATTTTCAGTGAGCAAAAACCACTAAAATCCGATCATCATGGAAAAAATTAATTGTAAGGCAATCCAAATCAAGATTAAAGGGTAAAAGGATTAAAACAAGATTTCTTCTTTTTATGACAGAATTTCATTTATTATATTCTCGGTATAAATTTCACCTTGATGCTGTCCTTGGTTCTGAGAATAATATCTATCACTAAAACAATTGATTCCGGGGTGTCGACTGCTTCCAAAACAAAATTCCCCAAAATTCCACACAGAATGGCCTTCATTTCCAACATGGCGAACCTCTGACCTATGCAGTTTCTTGGTCCCGCGCTGAAAGGAATGTACGCAAAAGGATGTCTTTGGTCGCAGTTGTGCGGCAGGAATCGATCAGGATCGAATTTTTCCGGATCAGGATAAACGTCAGGATTGTGGTGGAGGTCGTAGATGTGCAACTGGACCACTGTGCCTTTCTTCAGTTTGTACCCAGTGTGAGTGACCAAGTCTTTGCCAAGTTCGCGCGAGATATAGTGAACGCTCGGGTACAATCTTAACACTTCTTTGAGACACCTTTCCATGTAACTGAGTTCTTGGAGGTCGCTGTATTGTGGTTTTTTCTTGATGTCTCCCAAAACATCTTTCATCTCGTTGACAATTTCTTCCTACGGCACAATCATAATTTGTGTTTTTCTCCCTGAACTTACTCACTTGAATTTGGGGATGATTGGCGATCATCATCAAGGCAAAAATCATAGCGGCGGAAACGGTGTCGTGTCCTTCAAACATAAAAGTGTCTACTTCTTCTCTGATGCCTTCATTATCGATGAGTCCTTCTTGTCTTTTGGCGGTCAGCAACAAGTCCAACATGGCCAACCGTTTTCTTTTCTTTTGAGTAGTCGAATCACTGTGAAAATCTTTTTCTCTTTCAGCAATAACTTCCGTGGTGAAGCTGTGCAATGTCTTGACAAATTTCAGTTCTCTGTAAAAGTGAGGAGTGAAGATGTAGAGCCAAATGTGTATGAAATAAGGACGAAAAATACGATAAATCAGGATGTCGACCAAACCGTGGAAAGCACTTTTGTAGTCCTTTTCCTTCTCAGAGTTAAATTCCAGTTTCCTCCCCATTGAAGTTTCTAAAATTTGCAAGTTTAATCTAAATCCAGAATTGTAAAATTTACTCGCCTCCAATAATTTTCAGGGAGAAATGTGTCATCAAAGGACTAATTTCAGTGTAGGGTTTATCACAATCTCTTTTCAAAACCTCCACCAACTCATCGGCTTTTTCATTGAAAGTCAGAATGAAATCTTGAAGGATGTTAAAGTGGAAAGCGGGAGTCAATATTTTGCGACGCAATTGCCATTTGCTTCCAGTGCTGGTTAACAAACCAGTTCCCAACCACTTATGCAGAAGGTTGTAAGCTAAACTTTTCTTTATGTGGTTCATATCGGATAAAATTAACTAAAACACAATTAATCCATAAATTTAAATTGTCTTGATTCAAAAATTACCTTCATATCTTCTGGACAAATCACGTTGGCAACTGAAATAGAAATCACCCAGCATTTGTAAATGGGGTAGAATGAACGACCCCAATTCCTTAGAACCTGGAAAATGTGAACTTTTTTTCAATTATTTAAAAATAAATTAGTCAAAATGTGATACTACCAGGAGTGCTCTGAAGCGGTTTCATGTTTCCAAAAATCCAGTTGTATCTAGGAGGTCCTGGTAATTTCTGCACATGGTATACGCGACTAGTTTTCACGAATATTATTTTTAACAGGCGGTAAAGAACAACCAATGCTGTTGCACCCAAAAAATACGTTACTAGCAACATGCTTCGGTGCGTTCGGATGGTTCTCTTCCGTGCTCACAAATAGAATTTGGTAAGTAAGAATTTTACGAGGACCGATAGATGATTTCAAAGGTCAAGTGGAGTTTATCATATGGGCGACAATATCAAAAGAAAAAAAGATAAAACTAATTACTAACAATTTCGTTTACTGTTACTTCATACATTTTAAATAAGTACGAGTATGTTGTTGTTGGATGACCCCAAAAGTTCTATTGTATCCAGGGGGTTGGGGTACTTTCTCCACTATTTGCTATCTTTGCTGTGACAGTCATATTATGCAGGAATAAACTCTATTCGGCAAGGATAAATGTCGTTTATTTCGGTCCACGTTTATTTTCCTTGTAATATATGTACATATGTAATGTATTTATTAGTTACTATAAAACGTGTCTAAAATATTATATTATAACATAATTACATAAACATTTTTGTTTTATAATACAAAAATTTCCGATAATATTGCGGAATCTGGAAAAGTGCCCCGAATGCTTGCAGCGTTTCCACGTTGAATGGCAAGGGAAATCCTCTCGAAAAGGAATTTCTTTGATTTTGAATCGCCTGATTCCGCGATAAGTCGGTTTCCGATGACATTAATGAAATCGATGGCTTCTTTGCACCAAGGGCCTAAGGTTTCAAATGCTAAACCTTTAAACACGTAGTTTGACGAAATGTAATTGCTTTTGAAAAAAAATATGTACAACCTTTAGCAGGTACAACATACAAAGTACAAATTATACCTTCGTGTTGATTAATATTGTACAGCTATTAAAAATCCATATGTGTATGTATGTATTTAAACCCTGTCCGCTACAAAGTACTTTTTTGTTCAATTATCTTTTGGGTACAAATTTTACTGTGATGAGGAAGAAGAAGTTTATTTAGCAAATTGCTACAAAATTACAATAAGAATCAAATTAACCATAGTTAAACAATCACAAAAAATACAAATTTAAAAACAAATTTAGTATTTCTAACACAACAATATTCTCTTTAAAATACTGGCCCTAAAAATATTTTTTTCACAACTTTTTCGACAGTTTTGGATATTGAATTGTAATCTATCCGATAGTTTAAAAAATCTTTCAACTTTATTCCAAAAATGGTTTGAATATTTTCATCGGAACAAAAGTTAACAGGGGGTTGAAAAATTAGCATGTAAAACCCTATGGCCAGTCTTAAAAAAAACTCACTGTATAGTGACAGATTTGTACTAATTCTTTTTAAAAAATGTGTTTTTATTGACATTTTTTTATGAATATATAGCACATGAGCCTGAAAATTTAATCTATTGTCAATTATGATACCTAAATATTTAACTTGATCCACTACTGCTATCTTAGCATTATTTATTTTTATATTCATGTTATCTACATCAACCAATGAGTGTTTATTTTGAATTACCAAACATTGACATTTTTTGGCTTTAACAGCTGGATTATTCATGCAAAGATATTTAAATATTGTTTCCAAGTCTTGATTTAATTTATTTATCATGTCTTCAATATTTGTACCACTAATAAATAACATAGAATCATCAGCAAATAGTTTACAATGACAATGTTTTACACAGGTTACAACATCATTCCAATATAATAAAAATAACAATGGTCCCAAGATAGTGCCTTGCGGTACGCCATTATTTACTTTCAAACATTTAGAATAACTACCCCAAAAATTCACTTTTTGAAACCTATTAGATAAGTATGAGTCAAACCAGCTCAGTGCGTTTCCACCAATCCCAATTGCTTGCATTTTCTTCAGGAGAAGAACTCTGTTCACCATTTCAAAGGCCCGTCTCAAATCTAGGAACACAACTATCACATTTTTCTTCTCTTCTAAGTCGCTCAGCCATTTATCGCAAATATCTAACATCACTGCCTCTCATGAATGATTTTTTTGAAACCCAGATTCTTTCGACTTTCTTGTCTCCAAATTGGATAAATTTTTGTGGCGTTTCATTTTTGTTAGGCAACATTTTCTTCAGTTCTTTCCACATTTCTGCCCGCTTACTTTTATTTATTTACTAAAATATTCTTAGCTTTTCTAATTTTACCAACGACAGTATTCCTTAATTTTTTATATTCTTCCCATAAGTTTAAACTTCCTGTTAACCTAGCTGCCTTGTGTTTGTATTTTTTGCTGCTTTTTTGGATTAACTATAAGAACAGCTGATGCATACGATTTAGGTTTACTTGTTTCCGTGTTATCTATTTTTATCGTATTAATTTCTTCACGCAATTTTTTATTCTCAGTAATCACACTAATCAGGGTTTCGTGCATTGACTCAATTGAATTCGATAGCGATACTAACCTTGTAGTTATCTCATTCCTTTCTTCTTGTGTGAATCCGTATTATCCTCTTGTACTACTTTTTCTCCAACTTCACAGCACTGTTTACATTTTTAATGATGTTATCTTTGATAGATTAATTGGTTTGAGGCTTTAATTTGAACCCGAAGTGCAAGGGATTCAGGAGAAAAAAATTTTCGTCTAAACCGAAAGAATGCCCTTTCTAAGTACACTTTTGGATGTGGTTTTGCCAAAACGCTCTCGTGAGCTTGCCCGTTTTAATTTGTCCCTCAGAAATCGTAACAACCGGTTTACCACATTACAAGGTTATATGTAGCCTTTTTATTTTTTATGTCCGGTAAAACTAAAATTCTATTTATAATTTTGTTCGGTTAAATTATGGTCAACGACGATCATTTAAATAAGTTTATACAGGGTATTTTTGAAATGCGTGCACAAATTTTAATCACGGACACTCGGAAAAAATATTTAAAAAATTTTATGTCAAAAAATAAAATGACATTTATTTTTTGAGCTACAACTTTTTTAAATTACTTTTAGTTTTCTACGTTGTCCTACAATCTCGTAGGTAAAATTTCGGCACATTTTAAAAATACACCCTGTATATAATTTTTTATAAAATGTACGCCAATGCGAAGTAACCTATAGGAAATATGCTTTAAAACAAGGAAACCGCATTGGTGTACGTTTTATAAAATATGATATTCAGGGTGTATTTTTAAAATGTGCCGAAATTGTACCTACGAGGTTGTTTGACGATGTAGAAGACTAAAAGCAATTTTAAAAAATAGAATTTTTTAGATATTTTTTCCGAGTTCCACAAGAAGCCAGTAGCGCGTGGTTAAAATTTGTGCACGCATTTCAAAAACACCCTGTATAGTTTGTCCAGCGAGAGATTGGTTGACATAAAAATCACTAACGCATATATTTTTTATTTTTCTAAAAATTTACAAAATTCCGCATCTATTGAACTTTCTGCTGCCTTGGCAAGATCCTAACTTTGACATCTTCCTTCGGCCGGAGCACCAAGTCCGGCCTGAACTCGATGTCGTGCATGTCGTCGACCTTTTCCAAGGCGAACCTGCGCAAGATGCCGCACAGCACCGTCTTCAGCTCCAGCAAGGCGAACCTTTGACCGATGCAGTTCCGGGGCCCTGCGCTGAAGGGGATGTAGGCGAAGGGATGCCTCTCGGCGACTTGCTCCGGAAGGAAGCGGGCCGGGTCGAACTTCAAGGGCTCCGGGTATATCTCCGCGTTGCGGTGCAAGTCGAAGATGTGGATGTGCAAGACGGTGCCTTCGGGAATGGTGTAGCCCGTCTTGGTTGTGAACTCTTCGCTGGCGTACCTGGAAATGAAGGGAACGCTCGGGAAGAGGCGCAGCGTCTCTTTGATGCACCGCTCTGTGTACTTCAAGTTCTGCAGGTCTTCGTAGGTTGGGATTTTGGTGGGTCCCACAACGTTCAGAATCTCGGAGAGGATCTTGGTCTGGATGTCCTGCAGGTTGGCCAAGACCAAGAGCATGAAAGAGATCGCCATGGAGGTGGTGTCGTGGCCCTCGAACATAAACGTGTCGACTTCTTCGCGGATGCCTTCGTAGTCGATGTCGGCGCCGTCGTTCTTGGCCGACAAGAGCAAATCCAGCATCGCCAGGCGCTTCTTCTTCGAGTAGAACGCCATGTTTTGGGAAACGTTTGTTGTTCTTTCCTTCTCCCGCTCTGCTATTATGTTGGTAGAGAAGTCGTGGAGGATCTTCACTGTGGCGTTCTCCTCTTCTGCTAGTTTGCTCATGCTGTAAATCGCGTTGATGCGGTACCACGGTTTGGTCAACCGCCGCAAAAATATATGTCCGATCTCGTAGATAGCCTTCTTGTACTCCTTCTGGTGCCGCTCGTCAATACTGCTGATTCCCATGGCAGTCTCGGCGATCGACTGCAACGTGAAGTGCGTCACTGGTGGTACCACGTCGATGGTTTTTCCGCACTCTTCCTCCAACTTCTCGACCAGCTTGCCAGTCTCGTCGTTGAAAATGTGCAAGAATTGCTGCAAAATGCTGAAGTGGAACGCTGGGGTCAAGATCTTGCGCCGATTGTGCCATTTCGTCCCTGCAACACATTATTCACAACCTCGCGGAGGCTTCTGTGGGAGGAGTACCTGTGCTGGTCAGCAAACCGGTCCCCAACCAATTATACAAAAACGTGTAGATCTTGCTCTTGGACAGGTGTTTCGTGGAAGACAGTACCAACTAGAAATTAACTTTTGACCCAACAAAAAACATTCTCCAGTACTCACTTCGATGTCCTCGGGTTTCAAAAAATTCACGATGTCCACGTACAGCGTCGAGAATCTATAGATGGGGTAGTACTGTTTCGAAAAGTTCCTCATCCTCGTGAACATCGAATCTGAACAAAGATAATTCAGTTGAGACTTAAGACTACAAAGTACTCACCTGTATCTTGCATGAATATGCCCATGTGACCAATGATAACCCTCTCCGGTGGCCCTGGTATGCGCTTAAGTACATTCTTGTTCCTCTGGTACTTACTAAAAGAACGTACCACTTTCACCAATACAATTACACCTAAACTTAACAAAACTAAATAAACTGATAACATTTTGTACAGATCGCTGTGTTATTTGTGGATCGAACTTTGACATAACAGAACCTCGTCCAGCAGGTTTCGAAACGTTACTCCTTTATATTAGGCTTTTGTTTTCTTTGCACAGATAAAATTAAACTTTGCGACGAGAATAATAAACTCGAACTGCGCCGCACTGTTGGGCAAAATATTCTTATCGCTGATAAAAATAGATTAATCATGCTAGAGCACGGAGAGTTGCATACAGCATATTCGTTTGCGTTTCTTTATCGCGATTTGCTTATTTTGATAAATAAGAAAGGGACAAGTGGAGCGCTCTGAGGTTCCGAGTTTTCCGCAAGGATCTCCAAACGTCATCTGTTTGTTTTTAAATTAGGTAAGCAGAAGAGGTGTCAAATCGTGACAGACAATGTCCATGGTCGTCACGTCTATTACGTGAATCATTATTAACCGGTAGGACAAGTTGTTTGTGCGGCATGATGCAATGTTTTAGTCCCCCACGAAGCAAAATCAGGTGCACGTATTAAAGGTGATTAAAGTTTTACCGCACGCACGAAAAACCCTATTAAAAAATTAGTAAAAATTATGAAACGTTGGGGTTACATTCCCTTGATATAAGGCTTCAAATGTGTGCAATCAGTTTTCCCGTATCACTTTATTCAGAGCCATAAAATAAAAAAAATAAATAATAAGAGTGCAGTGTCATAAATAAACACCTCATTGTTGGGAAACATCTGTTGACTACATTTTTAGTAATTCTTAAGTCCCTAAAGGGTACCATAAACAAGCCATGTCAACCTCTTTTGTGGAATCTTGCACTTTAATATCAAATTCCATTTATTCCTGAACCGGTGATGTTTTCATGATTTCAATGACACAAAATTTTTGAAAGGTCTGTCATCGAAAAATTATGTACATTGTTTGTTATGTCAGTTTTCACATTTTTAACTGATCATAATTTTTCAAGACATTTTTCATAATGTACACAAAAGATAAAAAGAAGGATATGATTCTCATACAGGGTGTCGCAAAATTAACGTATTCCAAATCGGGGGTTTTGTAGGGAAAAATCTCAGGAATCTGGAAAAAATTAAATAAAAAATGTAGGGGGGTGGGGTCTTTACAAACATATATGGGTTTGAAAGTTCAAACTTTTCATCATGTTTTTTTCAAATAAAAAATATAAATGGTTGTCATTCATTTTGAAATATGGTGAGGATGATTATGTAAAATATTAAAATATAAATGAAAAGACATTTCTTGAAAAAACAGCTTTATCTCGAAAAAATAAAAGTTTTATTTTTCCAATTTTTGTTCAAAAGGGAAGTACAACATAGCTAGATTAATATTAATCAGGTACTTTTGAACAAATATTGGCAACTTTGATATTGTTTTCAAAGTGACAGCAATTTTTTTTTAAACATTTTTATTTGATCAACAGGATGTCCCCTACTAACCCCCGAACTCGGAATACGATAATTTTAAGACACCTGTATATGCAGAATATAAAAAAATGGTGCCCAAGCTGCATTTATTTACAGATGCCGATTTCCAAATAGGCAATATCCATGTTTGTTGTAAAAACTTTTGCTCATAACCTCAATGAGGAGTTAAGTGTCATGATTAATCTTATTCGCCAAGCTACTTGGATTGCTAACTTATTTCGAATTAAACAAAATATCAAGTTCTAGGGGTTTCTTGTACTTTTGGTTGCATATAACGAAATTTTCATCGGAAGTCTCTCGTAACTAATCCTGTATAAATGTTTCACGAAGACGATGAAAATGTATAACTGGTTGCGTTTCAATATTTGTAAGGCCCATTATTACTCGTTAATAACGCTGTATATCAGCTTCTATAGGATTTTAGGATTAAAAAAATGTAAACAAAAACTTTGTTTTTCAATGTTAAAAATCTAAAATTATGGAAAACTATTTCTAATTGGCATTCACAATTTGTTTGTAGACTTTCTAGACACCATGTGAATTTTTTCAGAAGTTTTAACAACATTTAGATTTTTCAAAATCTGTAATTAATGCAAAATTGGAGCACTGTTTGCATCAAGATGAAAAATTTGTGGTGATCTTATTTTACTAATGCACGTCATGCACTTTTTAATTATAAATAAAACTACATTGTCATACATATAAAACAAAGTATACAGACAGAGCAGTCTAGACGTTATTTCATATACGTTATAAGATTATTATCAACCAATTTTGGTAGGTATTCAAAGTGAAAAATAAAAAGTAGGTACCTAATAAAAATAAAAAATAAAATAAAAATAAAAAGTTATATAAATTCTTGAATATAATCATCTTCATTATGCCGTAAACACATAAATAACTATCACAGTAATTTTTCACCATCGGTAATTTTCACGTGTTTAACGATTTAATTAAGCGACGTTTAACGCATTGGTTTGCGTAACAGCCGGCCGTAAACTACAAAAGGAAATTATAAAAAAATATGTCCTTTGTAAAAAATAAAATAATGAAATAAATAGAGCATCACTGGCGTAGTGCTAGAACCGGCTTCGGATAATAATGGGAGTCGGTCTCCATACTATTACGCTTGACCGGTAAACGCACTTACCGCCCTTGATTCTTAAATAACTAATTGTTCATTAAATTATAATCATTATAGTTAATTAGTTTAATAAGTTCATACAATACAACACGCCAGTCAAATAAAAAGGAATAAGATGTACAGTTACAATGAGTTCTTGTTTTACATAGTGATAATGTTATTGGAAACTTAACTTGTGATGTTATCTTTTTCAGAAATCGTAATTAAGCGTAGAAATTAGAACAACTTGATATAAATCGATCGATCACTAATGTAGCAACATCAGAAAATTCGGAATGTTAGTTAAGAGTTACAAAATCTTGAACGGTCCTTAATGACTATATACTTGAATACTTGAAATACTTGAAACTAAAGCCAGAGTAATAGAATTTACTCAACTTCAATAATTTTAAGACTAAAATGTGTAATCAGAGAGCTAATTTCTCTGTAAGATTTATCACAATCCGCGATCAAAACCTCCAACACATCTTCTAATTTCAGCAAGAGTGAAAATTAAGTTTTATTCCTAATTAATAATTTAGTTACTTTTTATCGAGAATATTGCAAACTGGACTCAATTAGTAACGTACTTCATAACAAGTGTTCAATTGAATTGTTCATCAAGTTGGCTAAGACAGTATTTTTTAAGAGACAACAACGTCGTAAATTAAGTTGGTTAGACAAAGATAGCGACGAAAATGAAATCCAATTTGATGAACTTTTCGATTGAACACATATTATATTCTGGACATTGGTGTTGAGGGTTCAGAACAAAAAAAAAAATTGGATTAAAGCAAGATTTATTTATTTCGCAACAGAATCTCATTTAATACATTCTGGGCAGAAATTTCACCCTGATGTTGTTCTTGCTTCGGACCATAATATCTGTCACTAAAACAATTGATTCCTACGGCTCAATCAGAATTTGTGTTTGTTTCTGGAAATTACTCACTTGAACTTTGGGATGACTGGCGATCACCATCAAGGCAAAAGTAATGGCGGTGGAAACAGTGTCGTGTCCTCCAAACATAAAACCGTCCACTTCTTCTCTGATACCTTCATTATCGATGGGTCCTCCTTCTCTTTTGACAGTTAGCAACAAGTCCAACATTGCCAACCGTTTTCTTGTCCTTTCAGTCGAACAACTGTGAAAATCTTTTTCTTTTTCAGCAATAACGTTTCTAGTGAAGCTGTGTAGTGTCTTGACAAATTTCAGTTCTCTGTAAAAATGAGGAGTGAAAATGTAAAGCCAGATGTTTAAAAGGTAAGGGCGACAGATTCGAAACATTATTGTGTCGATTAAACCATGAATCGCTGTCTTGTAAGCTTCTTCTTTTTTCGAAACAAATTCCAGTTTTATCCCCATTGCAGTCTCTAAAATGTGAACATACTCGTACTAATCAAGGGCATAGATGTACATCTCTTCACCTCCGATGATCTTCAGAGCGAAATGAGTAATTATCGGAGATATCTCAGTGCAGGTGTTGTCACACTCCCGCTTCAACACTTCTACCATTTCCTCGGTTTTCTCGTTGAAGATTTCAATAAAGTCTTGAAGGATCTTAAAATGGAAAGCTGATGTTAAGATTTTCCGACGCGTCTGCCACTTCGTTCCGCTGCTGGTCAATATTCCAGTACCTAACCACTTCTTCAGCGAGTCGTAAATTGGACTCTTCTTCATGTGTTTTATATTGGTCAGAATCAACTGCAACCAGACGGTTTTACTTCTTTTTTTCCGTCGTTTTAAAACTGACCTTCATATCTTCTGGGCTCATTACGTTAGCAACTGCTACAGACATTGCCCATGACTTATAAATGGGGTAGTACTCGACACCCCATTTTCTAAGCACCTGGAAAATTTTATCTATGTTCCGGTTAATTTACAGTCTCACCAACACAATATTGTGGTACCTGGACTATCTTGAAGAGGGTATATATTCCCCAAAAACCAGTTGAACGTAGGAGGTCCTGGTAATTTTTTAATGTGGCGGACGCGACTACAAGATTTTTTTGATTTTTTTGTTTCTACTTTAAAAAAATAATATAAAGTAGTCAGTGCTATTACACCCAAGAGAACTATCCCCAGAAGCATTCTTCAAGCTGTCGGTAGTCAACAAAAAAAGAAGAAAAGTTATTTATTTATATGAGAAAAGACGTTCCAGTTTGATACTGTTCTGGGCCCAAAACCTTTTAGTGCAGAATAATATTTCGTGAGAAAGTAAGACACACAATCTCCGAAGTTGCGAACGTAAACCGAAACTTTTATAAACGCAGCAATGACTGTCTGTGCAGTCTCTGACAACGGTTGTCACAAGACTACAAAATGAACTTTTGTATTTAACATAAAACATAAGTAAATATACATTATTTAGCATAAAGTATACACTTCTTAGTATGCACTTGCTGCTTACTTAGCATACACTACTTTGCTATACTAAGGACAACGTAACATTTTTTATTTTTCACTTTCGTATAATTGCATGATAACTCCTAGGATACGAAATACGTAAACATGTCCATAACAACCGGGGAATAATAAAAGGGCGTAATAAGAATAAACGGGCGTAATAAGAATAAGCGGGCGTAATGAATTCATAACGCCCTCATCAATTCATAATTGCAAACATGCCAATTTTTTTTTTTAAAGAACACGTATAGTGAAAAATAAAATCTTGTATGCACCATGGCGTCACCGAATGATTGCGCCCATCGAACGATATCCATCTCTCGGGCGGGAGTGAGTGAGAGGTGATAAGGAGAAGACAGCGGGCAAGAAAGAGAGGGCATGCCGAAATCGCCGAAAGCAAGGAAAGAAAGCAGCAAGAGAGAAAGAGAAGAGGGTAGGATGTCGGAAGAAGGTCTGAACCCATTCAGAAAGAGTTCCAGAACCGAAAGATCCCCAAGTAGAGGCGAAGAAAGAAAGCAAAGCAAAGAAATAGAGGAGAAAATAGAAACAGTGCTCAGAGAGATAAAAGAGGATATGGCGGGAATAGTAGAGGAGAGCAGAGCACGAAGAAAGGAATTAGCGGCAGCGAGAGAGAAGGAGGGAGAGCAAGAAAGAGAGGACATGCTGAAATCGTCAGAAGTAAGGAAAGAAAGCAGCAAGAGAGAAAGAGAAGAGGGTAGAACGTCGAAAGAAGGCAAGAACCCACTCAGAAATAATTCCAGAACGAGAAGATCACCAAATAGAAGCCAAGAAGAAAATCAAAGCAAGGAAATGGATAAGGAAATGAAAACAACCCTGATAAGAGAGATGAGAGAGGAGATCAAAACACTAAGAAAGGAATTGGCGGCAGTGAGAGAGGAGAATGGGGAGCTAAGGAAAGAATTAGCGACAGTGAGAGAGGAGATGAGAGGAAGAGAAGAAAAAGGGCAGTTGGAGAAGGCAGATTGGATGAAAAGGATGGAAATGATAGAGGAAAAGATGGAACAAAGAGAAAAGAAGGAGAGGAAGAATAATGTTATAATAACTGGAATAGGAGCAATAAGTGGAAATGTAGAGAGGGGGGTGGAAGAATGGTTAGAAAGGGAGATAGGGGTGAAAGTGAATGTAAAGGAAGCATTTAAAATAAATAAAGATAAGATGATGCTGGCAAAAATAGAAAATTGGGAGCAGAAGAAGAACATAATGCTAAGTAAGAGTAAGTTAAAGGAAAAAAAAGGTGAGAGGATGTATATAGATGACGATTTGACAAAAGAGGAAAGGGAAACACAAAAGAAGTTAAGAGAGTTGGCCAGAGAGGAGAGAGATAGAGGAAGAAGGGTGAAAATAGGATACAGGAAAATACAGATAAACGGGGACTGGTTTAGATGGGATAAGAGACAGGAGAAACTGAAGAAAATTTGCTAGCAGAAGGAGAGAATAAGAAGACGACTCGGCGAGAAAATGCACAAGGAGAAGGTGAATAAAAAGGTAGAGGGACAAAGACACAGAAAAGTAAGAGAGAAGAGAGAGAATAAGAGAATCGAAGTACAATAGGGAGGGGAGAGAGTGTGTGTGAGAGAGGAAAATGATAGCGGGTTGCAGAGGTGGGGACGAGGAGAGAGAGAACAGGAATGGGAAGGAAGGAGAAGAGAGTGAGAAGGTGCAGGAGGTGACGCGAGGACAGTGAGAAGATCGAACACATGCGGCGAAATGTGAGAGAGAAAGAGAAGGGAATGGGGAGAAATATGGAACGAAGATGGCAGGGAGATGGATGAAAGAGTAAGGAAGAGGAGAGAAAGAATAGAGAACGAGAGGAGTGAGGGAGAAGAATAAATTGTTATTTTTATGTTTATGTTTTGTAATCACATCAGGAATCCGAAAGCCCGTAGGGCAAAATAAAGCATTTTGTTGTTGAACACGTATAGTGAAAAATAAAATCATGTATGCACCACGGCGTCACCGAATGATTGCGCCCATCGAACGATATCCCCCTATATATTCTTTTATCTATGATCCATCTCTCGGGCTAAAGCCCTCGAGCTGGATTCTCCGGGCGTAATCATCGTTGTAACGCCCTTGGTACATAAATAGCTAATCTGCCCCGGCCATTACATTTTCTTAGTTAGAAATCAAATAGGTTGTTACGACCATCTGATTTACACAGAAAAAAAATCTGACATTCGAATTGTCTTTGTGACATTTTATTTTTTAAAAACTAAAACAATAATTGTGGAATTGTGGACTTGGTAGATTTTTGACAGATCTGTGCCATAAAGGCCAATTTATGCCCACTTTTGAGAGCGTATAAAGACGATTATTGACTAAAATAGAATAAATAGTAATTTAATATACGAGTTTTATAAGACACCATTTTGTCGCACGCGTTTTTTAGAGCACGACGAGTGCAGCGAGGAGTGCTATAAAGCAAACAAGTGCGACAAAATGGCTTATAAATTAAGTATAATACACTCTTTTTTCTATTTTGTCCCAATTTTAAATTAAAAAAAAGTTCAAAACATAATGCTAGGAAAATTAATTTGGTGGATATAAAGGGTTGGTAATACTGATAACTAGACGAACAATTGCAAGTTTTGAATTTAAAGTGTCGTGAAGTGCAGTGATCACCTAGTCAGCAACTACTCACTGTGAATCACTGCCAACATTAAAAATTTAAATAAATGTTCCTGAAACCGGTATCGAAAAGAACTCCTTTTCGAAACCCGTTTGAGGTGCAAAATAGAAAAAAGTTATTATATTATAATTCAGAATAAGTGGCATCTCGGTAGGCGTTGGAAATTCAAATTTACGTTGGCAGCAAGACCCTTGCTAATAATTCCCTAGTTTCGATGCTGTTGGTAACCTTCGCTTTTAATTTGGCCTTGATATTATCATTGAAATCGTTTTGTGTTCATTTTCTTGTTATAAGTATTTGGAATTTCCTTGTTTCATTTATGAAAAGTGTATTATTTGTCTGGGGGTTATCTCTGCTGTGGGTGAAAACCATGTCAAAATTATGTAACGTATAACTTCAGAATAAAGTAATGACGGTTTCACATGTTTATTAAATTTTTTGACATAACATAAAGCTCACTTTAGAGAATCAACGCCTACCGCGATGCCATTTATTCTGAATTATACTATATAAAACGTGCGGACCAATGACTGAGAAGTGGGTGGAGTTTGATAATGGCGCCAATTTAAAAAGTGGAAAGGAACCTTTGCCACTATCCACTTGTCTTTTGACATTTTATTTGGCGCCTTGGCTTACAGTGTTTTGCTGTTGTTTGAGCGATTTGCGCTTATCTACTGGCTTTATCTCAATATGTCACGATTTATTTTAATCTGCAATTTTCATTGCAAAGTTTCATTTGATTTCTGGTAAATTTTAAAATAGATGTAGGTACTGTTAAGTTATTTATTTTCCCTGATGGTGAAATTTTCCCAAAATAACGATTTAACAGACTTCGGGTCGAGATACACTGGAGACTACTCGAGAGTACAACCTAAATGTGGGGGTGGGTGGTGATAATCGGAAGAAAGAAAACTCCGAGTGGTTTAAACGAAAAGAATACATTTTCACTCAATTCAGCACACGTAAAAATCTGATTATTTGATAATAAAAACGTTTCTCACACACTCAATAATTATGAACAAATATGAAGGGTTGTGCCCTCGCTGCGACGGAAAAAAATAAAGGAAAACTTGAAAAGTAAATTGATTTCATAAACTAAATTAAAAAAAAGGGGGAGAGCCGCCACGATCGGCGGGACCGTTCCCTCGGGCCTCACCTCGTTTTCCCAAAAAAAAAGCTAAATTCAAAATAGAAAATGAAGTCGCGCGGCGTACGAGGACACAAAAGATAATGAAATAAAATAAACAAGAACTCTTACAAAAAAAAAACTGTTATCGGCCTGACCGGCCGTTTACAGCCGAGGTCACCAGCAGACCGATAACTCAACCCGAACAAAAAAAACGTTCTTCCTGAAACGACGCCCTGGCTTCGCGAAAACTAAAAAATTTTTCTGGTCTTGATCGTCACGGGGCGGTCGACGTCTCTGGAGACCTGGACGTTCCTCGGGGACTTCCTCGGGCCCACGGTGGACGACGAAATCCGGGCGTGGAATTTGACTCCGCACTCCGGCGTTTGGTTCTTCAGGAACCTTCCGTCGGGGATCCGCAAATCCGCTCCTCGGCGTCTGGGTTTGGAGTTCGTGGACTCTTCTTCCAGCCTCACCCTCTTCGGACCCTCGACGTCCCTTTTCTCGCCGTTTCAGCCCCTTTCACAGTCCCGTACCGATCTGACCTCCCTGACCAAAGACCAAAGACAAATAATGTTTATTTTCCTCGATTTAGGGATTTTTGTGGCGGTTGGTAATGTCTTAATTTTAAAAGTGAAAATTTGATCAAGTCTTCAAAGTCGCCATTTGTTTTATCCAAATTCTGCCACAAAACACGAATATGGAAGATCATCTTTCATGTACGCCCGCTGAAAAACGTGAAATTGCCAAAAATACGGTCGCGAATTTGTTGCCTGATAAATTCTGATAAATAATTCTTTGCACATTTTGTAATTTAAACTGACACGCATGACGGATCAAGCTTTGCCGACCTAAAAATTTTCGTAAAATGTTCCGTGAAATAATGGCTATAAGGACATCCCAGATGATGACGTCGCGTTCGTTAATATGTCTATTAGAGAATCAAAATGGAGGCAAATTACAAAAAAGTCTATGCTAGCACCCAAATGACGTTATTTGAGTGCTTTAATAGGTCGTTGGCGTGTTAGAGTAGACTAGTAAAATTTACTGTATTGATGTTGGTAGCGTGAAGTGTCAACTGACAGACGTCAAAAAATAAATCTCGCAGAGAACAAAGCAAATTAATAAATAACAATGAACAAAACGTTTAATTTTCATTCTGGGATTTAAACTTCTCCGGCAGTAAATTTTCTAACGTCCTCTGTGCAATTTGCCTAATTTGCGGCGGCGTTAGTGATAAACTTTCTTCAGCATTCATTTTCAAACATCAAATGCGCAAATAAAAAAATCTGACGTTTTAAATTAACTTTTTTCACAGCCGGCTAAAATTATGCCACATATAAAATGTCACCAACCACCGCAAAATTCCCTAAATTTATTTTGTAATGAATCCGAGACTGCTTTTATTATGATAAGTTTCAGTTGTTGTTACGTGACATCTATCATGTATTTGCCTTTAAATAAAAATAACCTAAAAAATTTACATTAATTTAGATGTCAACTTCATGTCAAATTAAAAAAAAAAACAAACTAAAATCACCTTTTTTTTTAAACAGACGAAGGCGATGAAAATGTATAACTGGTTGCGTTTCAATATTTGTAAGGCCCATTATTACTCGTTAATAACCCTGTATATCATCTTCTATAGGAGTATACGATGTAAACAAAAATTTTGTTTTTCAATGTTAAAAATCGAAAATTATTGAAAACTATTTCTAATTGGCATTGACAATTTCTTTATAGACTTTCTAGACACTATGTGAATGTTTTCAAAAGTTTTGGCAACATTTAGATTTTTTAAAATCTGTAAGTAATGCGAAATTGGAGCACTGTTTGCATCAAGATGAAGAATTTGTGGTGATCTTATTTTACTAATGCACGTCATGCACTTTTTAATTATAAATAAAACTCCATTGTCATACATATAAAACAAAGTATACAGACAGAGCAGTCTAGACGTTATTTCATATACGCTGTAAGATTATTGTCAACCAATTTTGGTAAGTATTCAAAGTGAAAAATAAAAAGTACCTAATAAACATAAAAAATAAAATAAAAATAAAAAGTTATATGAACTCGGGCAAAGGCCCTCGTATTTGTAAACTGTTGCCCTTGAATATAATCATCTTCATTATGCCGTAAATATATAAATTACTATCACAGTAATTTTTCACGATCGGTAATTTTCACGTGTTTAACGATTTAACGATTAAGCGACGTTTAGTGGCCAGCCGTAAACTACAAAAAAAGATTATAAAAAATACCTCCTTTGTAAAAAATAAAATAATGAAATAAATTGAGCATCACTGGCGTAGTGCTACCGGTCTCGGATAATAATGGGAGTCGGTCTCCATACTATTACGCTTGGCCGATAAAACGCACTTACCGCCCTTGATTCTTAAATAACTAATTGTTCATTAAATTATAGTTAATTAGTAATAAGATGTACACCTGCAATGATAGTGATAATGTTATTGGAAACTTAATTTGTGATGTTATCTTTTTCAGAAATCATAATTACGCGCAGAAATTAGAACAACTTGATATAAATGGATCGATCACTAATACAACGGAGTTGTAGCAACATCAGAAAATTCGGAATGTTAGTTAAGAGTTACAAAATCTTGAACGGGTTCTTAATGACTTACTCTTAATAATTTACTCAACTTCAATAATTTTAAAACTAAAATGTGTAATAGGAGAACTAATTTCTCTGTAAGGTTTATTTATCATCACAATCCGCGTTCAAAACCTCCACCACATCTTCTAATTTTGCATCAAGATTCGCATCAAGAATAAAATCTGGCAAGATGTAAGGCGAAAAGCAACAGTGAAAATTCAATTTTATTGCTAATTGATAACTTAATTCAGCCTTTTTATCGAGAACATTGCAATTATAGTAACGTACTTCATATTGGTGTCGATAACTGAGGTAGAAATAACTTGTAAGTGGTAATAGAATTAAAGCAAGATTTATTTATTTCGTAACAGAAACTCATTTATTACATTCTGGGCAGAAATTTCACCCTGATGCTGTTCTTGCTTCTGATCATAATATCTGCCACTAAAACAATTGATTCCGGGGTGTCTACTGCTTCCAAAACAAAACTCCCCAAAATTCCACACAGAACAGCCTTCATTTCCAACATGGCGAACTTTTGGCCCAAGCAATTTCTGTGTCCTGCACTGAAAGGAATGTAGGCAAAAGGATGTCGTTGGTCGCAGTTGTGCGGCAGGAATCGATCAGGATCGAATTTTTCAGGATCAGGATAAATGTCAGGGTTGTGATGGAGATCGTAGATGTGCATCTGCACCACTGTACCCTTCTTTAGTTTGTACCCAGTGTGTGTTACCAAATCTTCGCCGAGTATACGCGCAATATAGGGCGCACTTGGATAGAACCTCAGGGTTTCCTTGATACATCTCTCCATGTATGTGAGCTCTTGCAGGTCGCGGTATTGTGGTTTTTTCCTGATGTCTCCCAAAACGTCTCTCATCTCTTGGACAATTTCCTCCTACGGCTCAATTAGAATTTGTGTTTGTTTCTGGAAATTACTCACTTGAACTTTGGGACGACTGGCGATCACCATCAAGGCAAAAGTAATGGTGGTGGAAACAGTGTCGTGTCCTCCAAACATAAAACCGTCCACTTCTTCTCTGATACCTTCATTATCGATGGGTCCTCCTTCTCTTTTGACAGTTAGCAACAAGTCCAACATTGCCAACCGTTTTCTTGTCCTTTCAGTCGAACAACTGTGAAAATCTTTTTCTTTTTCAGCAATAACGTTTCTAGTGAAGCTGTGTAGTGTCTTGACAAATTTCAGTTCTCTGTAAAAATGAGGAGTGAAAATGTAAAGCCAGATGTTTAAAAGGTAAGGGCGACAGATTCGAAACATTATTGTGTCGATTAAACCATGAATCGCTGTCTTGTAAGCTTCTTCTTTTTTCGAAACAAATTCCAGTTTCATCCCCATTGCAGTCTCTAAAATGTGAACATACTCGTACTAGTCAAGGGCTTAGATGTACATCTCTTCACCTCCGATGACCTTCAGAGCGAAATGAGTAATTATCGGAGTTATCTCAGTGCAGGTCTTGTCACACTCCCGCTTCAACACTTCTACCATTTCCTCGGTTTTCTCGTTGAAGATTTCAATAAAGTCTTGAAGGATCTTAAAATGGAAAGCTGGTGTTAAGATTTTCCGACGCGTCTGCCACTTGGTTCCGCTGCTGGTCAATATTCCAGTACCTAACCACTTCTTCAGCGAGTCGTAGACTGGACTCTTCCTTATGTGTTTTATATTGGTCAGAATCAACTGCAACCAGACGGTTTTACTTCTTTTTTTCCGTCGTTTTAAAACTGACCTTCATATCTTCTGGGCTCATTACGTTAGCAACTGCTACAGACATTGCCCATAACTTATAAATAGGGTAGTACTCGACACCCCATTTTCTAAGAAGCTGGAAAATTTTATCTATGTTCCGGTTAATTTACAGTCTCACCAACACAATATTGTGGTACCTGGACTATCTTGAAGAGGGTATATATTCCCCAAAAACCAGTTGAACGTAGGAGGTCCTGGTAATTTTTTAATGTGGCGAACGCGACTACGAGATTTTTTTGATTTTTTTGTTTCCACTTTAAAAAAATAATATAAAGTAGTCAGTGCTGTTACACCCAAGAGAACTATCCCCAGAAGCATTCTTCAAGCTGTCGGTAGTCAACAGAAAAAGAAGAAAAGTTATTTATTTATATGAGAAAAGACGTTCCAGTTTGATACTGTTCTGGGCCCAAAACCTTTTACAGCAGAATAATATTTCGTGAGAAAGTAAGACACACAATCTCCGAAGTTGCGAACGTAAACCGAAACTTTTATAAACGCAGCAATGACTGTCTCTGACAACGGTCGCCACAAGGCTACAAAATGAACTCACTTGAAACCACTATTTAACAAAGTACATTACTTAGTATACATTGTTTAGCATAAAGTATACACTCCTTAGCATGCACTTACTGCTTATTTATTTATTTTTTTTTTGCAATAAGTACCTCCTTTGCTATATTAAGGCCAACGTAACATTTTTTATTTTTCACTTTAGTATAATTGCATGATAACTCCTAGAATACGAAATACGTAAACATGTCCATAAAAACCGGGGAATAATACAGGGCGTAATAAGAATAAGCGGGCCTCATAAATTCATAATTGCAAAGATGCCATTTTTTTTAAAGAACACTTATAGTGAAAAATAATAGTATATTATACGCCAAGGTAGAGAAGACATTTTTTTAAGCCGAGGTAGTTTATTCCCCGAGAAGCGAAGCTTCGAGGGGAATAAAGAAGCGAGGCTTAAAATTGTCTTCTCTAGCGTGGTTTATATACTATTTTTTTCACTACTAGATCCGTTAAAACCCTTTCTAATAATAATTATTAATGAAATTTGTTTGTCCGATGCGACGATCCGAGTTCTCATTTTTCAACGGTTGCTATGAAAATTGAAAATCGTCTGTCTACGTTAACCAATAAAATCAAAGAAAATCTTTCGTTGCTAGGTGCGGCTGTTCATTATTGACCTTGGTTAATAATGAAAATTATTATTAACCAAGCGGATAAAGGTTACACACCTTTAAATTTAAGCGATAAAATAATTTCAGATATTGTTGAGCCAAATATACCTGACACTATAGCAAATATAAAACAAAAGTCTTTACATGGGAGATATTTTAAAGAACTAGAACAACCAGAAATTAATATTCAAGCTTCTCATGCATGGCTTAAAAAATCAAATATTCATCCTGAGACTGAGGGTTTTATATTTGCAATACAAGATCGTGTTATAAATACAAGAAATTATAAAAAACACATATGCGGATTACAATCGATCATTGATAAATGTAGGATTTGCGGAACTGAAGGGGAAACCATGAACACATCATTTCTTCTTGCACCGTTTTGGCTCAAAGCGAATATAAAAAACGTCATGATATATTCGCAAAAATTATACACATGAATTTAGCAGTTAAATTCAATTTATTAAAGGATACACAACCACATTATATTTATAAACCCGAAAGTTGTTTGGAAAATGACAGTTACAAATTATATTTTGGTCGTACAGTTTTAACCGACATTCATATTCAGCATAACAGACCAGACATTATTATTTTAAATAAATAACAAAAGCAAGCATATCTTTTAGATATAGCTGTTCCAAATTCACACAATATAACACAGACATATAATACAAAAATTAATAAATATTTAGAACTCTCCGTTGCTATGAGAAGTCTTTGGTGTTTAGAAAAAATTTCGATTTTACCATTTATAACTTCAGCAACAGGAATAGTACCGCAATCTCTTTTTAAAAATTTAAAAATTTTGGACTTAGACAACAAATTGGTGGTTGAAATTCAAAAAGGTATATTATTATACTCATGTCATATCGTGAGGAAATTCCTTAACATTGACACAGAACATAAAACACAAACAAGTCAAAATGTGGAGGCGAGACGCCGGTAGCGGTAATTATGTTGATAAGCACTGCACTATTACTTGATAGTATTATCCGTAATAGTGTATGTACTCCGGCAAAATTGCCGTGCCGCCGGGTGGAGGTGGGATAGTGTGAACCAAGGGAGAGAAATTCTACTTCTGGGGTCGGTTGGAGAGTCAATAATGACGCCTTCTGAGACTAGTAGTAAAAAAAATCTTGTATGCACCACGGCGTCACCGAATGATTACGCCCATCGAACGATATCCATCTCTCGGGCTAAAGCCCTCGAGTTGGATTCATCATTCTCCGGGCGTAATCATCGTTGTAACGCCCTTGCTGCATAACTAGCTAATCCGCCCCGGCCCATTACATTTTTTTAGTTATCAATCAAAGAGGTTGTTAAGGCGATCTGATTTACACAGAAAAAAAATCTAACATTCGAATTATCTTAATGATATTTTATTTTTTTAAATCTAAAACAATAATTGTGAACTTCATAGCAAAATTCTAACCTTAACTTTTTTTATGTGTCAAAATTTGACACTACAGTGTTTTGCTGTTGTTTGAGCGATTTCCGCCCTGTCTATTGTTTTATCTGAACATATCACCGTGTATTTTAATCTGCAATTTTCATTGCAAAGTTTCATTTGATTTCTGGTAAATTTTAAAATAGTTGTACCAATTGTTTTAGGGTTATGGTACACCGCCTCCATTTTGCTATGGAGAAATAAGTAAATTTAACTTTAACCTACAAAAGAAGCGCTTAAATATTATAGCTTTTTTATTTCATCTGAAATAAACTAATTTGCCGTAGTAATCAGAAAAATTTTGTTAGTATTTCGAATCGACGTTTTAAGACGCTTATTAAACTGTTTTTGGTAATTTTTAGCTTTCTTATATTGGCAACATCAGTCGTTTCACGTCAGGCGTCAATGTAAAGTGTGAAGCTTTGAAGTAAATTTAGTCAATCCTTTTTCTCCACGTCTATTAAAGAATGGATGCATTCTTGTTGGATATTCAGTGAAAGAATGATATCAATTCCACGCCCCGTGTTAGAATATACTGAAATCCACGGCTCTCGACCAATCACATCCTTCGTATTTTTGTTTTACAACGGCAGATCGCCAATCGAATGCGTTTGAGAACAGTAAGTCGCGCATCGCGTAGCAACCGCTAAACGAGGCACCATTTTAATTGTCAAATATTAAAAATCAAATTCAATGATTGTTTTTTCTTGGTATAGTCGTGGAGAAAGTATAGTCTTCAACTAGCTTATAACGGCAATTATTCACTCGGATATTTTTAGAACATTATTTAGGAGGACGAAAATTCTAACACGAGCCGTAGGCGAGTCATAATTTTGAAAGGCAATAATAGTCCAATCAATAGGGAGTTTTACCTTGCAAAAGGTACAGAAAAGTTTATACTTGGCAGGTATCTTCTATCAGGCATATTATTAATATTGTTGAGTTTGCGACCTTGGGGGGTTGCCGCTCGCCCCGCCATACTGGAGAATAGGGGTGTAAAATCACATTTTTGCGATTATTTCATTATCCGTGCGAGATACCTCTATCTAAGTTATTATAGAAAATGTAGAGCATGCAATTCTCTACATTTTTTGTTCTTTATGTTTTTTGTCAGACCAATAGTTTCGTAGTTACAGCGTGTAGAAATCGAGAATTTCTTTTATTTTTGTATTTTTTATTCTTTTCCACACCACCACAGAGGTAGAGCAAGAGGGTGCGTCTTTTTTTATGTGGTGTCCCCAGTGGGCATAGTCCACGATGCAGTAGAAGTTTACTGTTTTACTCTTTTTGATCTCTTTGTAGCGTAGACGGACCCAAATGATCTGGATCGAACGGTATAGATGAGCTGAATTCATCAGAGTTTATGAATTCGGGAATTCCTCTTGAGAATTTTCCTCTTGTTCCTCAGGGATAATGAAATAATCGCAAAAATGTGATTTTCCACCCCTATTCTCCAGTATGGCGGGGCGAGCGACAACCCCTCAAGGTCGCAAACTCGGCAATATTAATAATATGCCTAATAGAAGATACCTGCCAAGTATAAACTTTTCTGTACCTTTTGCCAGGTGGAGCCATTTTTATGTCTCTATTGACTGGACTAATAATAATTCTTACAACAAATGGTCAAAATGTTGTCCTTGAACATCTTGACAATATCCTAAACGATAATAAAATTCGTTTTGGACGTTTTCTATTATTCCAGTGAATTTTTTTTATAACATAATAACTCTTTCAAGGTCATTGAAAAGACCGAACAGACACTATCAGCAGAAAGTTTTTTTTTATCCTAATTGACCTGTCTTTAGATTTTTTTCAAAAATTATCATTTGGGTGTTTCCAGGCTTTTTGGACAATTATGTTTTGTACTTTTCGTTTTTTACACAGTTGCATACACACGTTCCATATTCGTTTGCGTTTCGTTTCCGCAATTAACTATTTCCGGTAAATAACAAAGGAACATTGAAGCACGGGAGGTACCGAGCGTTCCGCAAGGATCTCCAAGCGTCACCTGTTTGTGTCTCTCCAATTTTCCTACATCTCAAGTATTTTTCGATACGGAGCCAAATTTAGGCCTAAAAACATGACTTTCAGAATTTTATCAATCTCTATAAAATGTTTAAACAATTTCCTGAGTATTTCCTGCCATGCAAATGTATAATGGATAATGTGATTTGTACCACGCAAACAATTATTTACTGTTAGAATTAATTAATGCACATGACATGACTACATGGGCGGCGCAATAAATTGAGTGGACTAATAATAAAGATCTGACTAGCCAAGGTAAACATGCAAGTTGCATACTCAAACAGTTTTTAGTATGTATTCCGCAAGTGAGAATTTTTGAAGATTTCTGTCACGCAAGGACACACTTCTCTTGTTCCAAAAATAACACAAAGACGCTTCTAATCAGTTTGTTCTTCTTCAAGACAGTTTACAACACACTAGAATGATATACATATTTTGAATATTCAGAAATACAAAAAAATTGTTGCGAAATTATTCTGTCAATATGTTGAAAATGTTTCTTTTGAAAACTGAGTCTCAATTTGAATTTTTGAGTTTTAAAATGTTTATTGCAGCTCGGAAAATAGTATATTACACTATAAGTGATGAAAGTGCCTGATTTTTCAACGAGCAATACATTATATACCTACTCGCGAGCGCCAGCGAGTGAGGATAGTATTGCGAGTTGAAAAATTGAACTTTGATCACGAATTGTGTATACTATTTTTTCCAACATCGCTTATGAAAATGAGTCTCAATTTTAAATTTCTTTATAATGATTTTACTCCCCTATTTTTTGAATTTTTCGGATCTGGAGTTTCAATTAATGCAAATAACAGTGTTTTAAATTTTTATATTAATAAGTAGTAGGTAGTAGATTGTTAAATACATTTTTCTCACTAGTGAGTTTACTTTCTCCATTTTCCTCACTAGTGATGCAAACACCTATTTTCCTCACTAAATTGAGTGATGAAAGTTTCATTTTCATAATCGATGTTGGAAAAAATTATTATCACTACATTATTGCCAACTATAAAACGTACACGTTTTACGCCCACTATATTTTTTATTGCCAAACAAATTAATATTTTTATCGGGAATTCGTAATGAGCGAGATACATACATAGGTACCTATCTATGTACATACTACATATGTATACATATAGAGGTTAATAACACTCCAATCTCGAAACGTCTCGATAAGTTTCCAAACACTGATAACAATTTTGCCGTCTCATTTTTGGCAATTGAAACAAAAACAATGTTGATCTGTTTGTGCAAAAACAACGGAACTCGGAGCAAAGAGCAGACGTCTCTAAAAATACCTGAAACCTTCAACTTCGTACTTTTTTAACTCTGTGGTGGTCCCGTTTTATGGCCGTTGCGCGTCCGTCAATCCGTCGTGATTATGTACAAAGCTCTCAATTGGCGCAATAAATATTGCACAATCATAACCGTGTGGTAATGGTAACATTTGAAAGTGGCCCGGTAGGAGGGCGGCAGGAGCTCGGCGGAGGTGTCGGAGGCGGAGACGTCGCATATATCAATCAGAAAATTGCCATAGAATAGACTTTAAAGCAATCTTCCAGCAGGAGCGCAGGAAGCGCGGGAGGTCGTGGGTGGTGTAGCACGGTTCACAAGCGGATAGGTCCAAAGCGCACCCAACGGGTAATAGGGGGACATGAGAGGCGGCGACGGCTCGCCGCGCGCGCCAACGCGAACGTTCTCGGACTTTGCAGAAACGGTCGCAGCGGGGCGACCCCATTTGGGAGTTGAACACTTGCGACGGTCTCCATTTTTGTTCCTGCGACACTCGAGTTACCACCAACTAGACAATCACAGCCCCGGAGTGAGCAGGACTGCAGCAATGCGGACAAGTCGCCGGTTTGCGCCGATTGCATCCGCGGGGCGACCTATGAGGTCCTGATCGGCGCGCCAGGACGATAACCTGCCACTTTCTATTATTATTTGACACGATAACATCCACGAACTCTGAATTGCTTTCACACTCCAGTCAGATCGTAATGGCCTTTCTCTATGTTATCGTCGTATGTGCTGTCGCGGTGGTGGCGGCGAAAACATGGCGGTTTTACAGGACCCTACGCAGGATTCCGTCACCCCCGGGCCGCCCCATCATCGGGAATCTTCTCCAATTTATGTCGAACCCAGGTGCGTATCCCGAGGTTAAAAACAAATCTGCTACCGGAGGTTTCAGATCGACTCTTCATTAAAGCGCGAGCTTTCTCCGCCAAGTACTATCCCATCTACAGACTGTCTACTTTTTATTTTACGGTGGCGGTACTACTTGACCCCAACGACGTCGAAGTAAGCAGTACTTTTAACACAATTCTTCGATGCGTTCATACCGCTTATTTAATTGTCTCCAGTTGGTACTGTCCAGTACCAAACACTTGGCCAAAAGCAGAGTGTACAGTTACTTGAACCAGTGGCTCGGTACCGGACTCTTGACCAGTACAGGTACTACTTCCATTTCTTTTGGGTCAAGTTCTTT
Organism: Tenebrio molitor; assembly: GCF_963966145.1. Classification (NCBI taxonomy): domain Eukaryota; kingdom Metazoa; phylum Arthropoda; class Insecta; order Coleoptera; family Tenebrionidae; genus Tenebrio; species Tenebrio molitor. Next base: position 27,605,476 of record NC_091048.1, on the reverse strand, counting down.
TTAACACTTTTGACAGGTGAAAAATGGCACAGTCGTCGGAAAATCTTAACTCCTGCTTTCCATTTCGACATTTTGCAACAGTTTGTTGCCACCTTTAACGACGAAACGGACAAACTAGTTCGAGTACTGGAAGAAAATTGCGGAAAAGCTCCAGTGAATGTTGTTCCAATCGTCACAAACTTCACTCTACAGTCTATTGGAGGTATGAAAGTTTAAAAAATGTTTGTTTCTCGATTTGACCAATCAAGTGTGGGTCTTGAGGCTAGCCCCGCCCCTAAAATTTTGACAGCGAAATGAAATCTTGTCCCGACAGAGACTGCGATGGGATTTAAGAATGCAAAAGAGGAAGACCACTTGCAGTACAAGAAAGCTGTCTACAGGATAGGCAAGATCATCTTGAGTCGACTGTCTCGGCCGTGGCTCCACGTCCACGCCTTCTACAAGTTGTCATCTCTAGGGCGTGAAGAACAACACGTGGTCAAAATCCTTCGCAACTTCACCAACAACATAATCCTCCGCAGGGAAGAAGACACGATCGGAGGATCATCCAAGAAACGACTGGCAATGTTAGACTTGCTCCTCGCCACCAAAAGAGACGGTGTCAAGATCGACTACGAAGGAATTCGCGAAGAAGTGGACACCTTCATGTTTGAAGTAGTCCACTTTTTCTTTCAAAACGTCGAGTAATCGAGTCATTTCAGGGTCACGACACAACTTCCATGGCCATATCCTTCATCCTCTTGACCCTAGCCAACCAACCCCACGCCCAAACTCGCGTCTTCGACGAAATCCTCCAAGTCGTGGGGCCCACCAACCATCCCACTTTCCACGACTTGCAAGCGCTCAGATATACAGAGAGGTGCATCAAAGAGTGTCTGCGCTTGTTCCCGAGCGTACCCTTCATCTCTCGACGAGCCGGGGAAGATTTTCGGACGACCACCGGGTATGACATTCCGAAGGATACGATCATGCACATACACATTTTCGACATTCATCGGAATCCGGTCCTGTATCCTGACCCTCTAAAGTTTGACCCTGACCGATTTTTGCCAGAAAATATGAGTCAGAGACATCCTTTCGCGTATATTCCCTTCAGCGCAGGACCTAGGAATTGCATAGGTGGGTGAAAATAATCCGGGGGTTTTTTGATGTAGTTCTGGGGGTTCTAGGGCAGAGGTTTGCTTTGTTGGAGCTGAAAGCGGCGCTGTGTGGGATCTTGAGGCGATTCGTTTTGGAACCGGTGGACGGCATGTTCGATGTCAAGTTTAGGCCTGATCTGGTGCTGAGACCGAGGCAAGAAATTAGAGTTAGATTAGCTCCCCGTGTACTCTAGTCATGTGTTGTATTGCGTAATAACGTGAATAAAAGCATATTGTTTTGAAAATTTGGCCCCCATTTAGGGACTTTTTCGTCGGTAGTTTGTCAGCGACAGCGAGCCGTCAGTCAGTTGTCACTTGTCAGTCGACAACAACATAACATAACCTAGATGTTTTGACAATGTCAATGTTTCGAGCCCTGGGTCGTAATCTGCCGTACTTGCGGCAGCAGTTCGGTGCCTTGTTGGGCAACACGAGCACCTCGGTCAAGTTCATCTGCGGCGTGGTCCTTTTCAGTTATGGCTTGTCGTACTCGGCGGAGGCTGTGCGTGTGATTTCAGTGACACCAGGCTACTTAATGCCTCCCTCGTTCTGGCTCTGGACAGCCTTCACGTTTTGTTTTCTCGAAATCCACTTCTGGGAAGTGCTCGTGGACATTGTGACCGTCGGTCTGTGCGGTAAACTGATCGAGCCGTTATGGGGTCAGATGGAGATGTTGACGTTCTTCGCCATCGTCAACTTCGGCGTGGCGGTCATCACCACCGTCTACTACTTCATCCTGTACGTGTGCACCTTCAACACGGACCTCCTCTTCACGGTGCACATCCACGGACTAGCCGGCTACATCGCCGGAGTCTCGGTGGCCGTCAAGCAGATAATGCCGGATTTGGTGATAGTGAAGACTCCTCTCGGTAAGCTGAGCAACAGGAACGTGCCCCTCACCGTCTTCTTCTCATCCCTGATCATGTGGGCCGTGGGGCTGGTCGACGGCACCTACCCCACCATGTTTCTCAGCGGACTGATTGTCAGCTGGATCTACCTCAGATTCTACCAAAAACACAACAACGGCTCGAGGGGCGACATGGCCGACTACTTTACATTTGCCAGGTCGGTATAGACATCTCCGCGACCCCCTCACTGACCCCCCGTTGCAGTTTCTTCCCCAACGTGATACAGCCCCCGATTTCCGTGGCCAGCAACAGTATACACAGCATGCTGGTCAAAATCGGCTTGTGCAAGAAAGTCGTGCGACGATTCGACATGTCTAATCCCACGGGAGTCACGGTCGCGGTCCCGGGGGCGGACCACCACGACATGGAGAGGAGGAGGTTTGTAGCGTCTTTAACGCGGGTTGCGTCTACATTTTTTGTTTCAGACAAATCGCGCTGAAGGCGCTCAGTGAGCGCCTGTCCAAGTCGCACGCTGACAAGCAGCCCCTTTTACCCAAGACTAATCCGAAGATTCTGATGCCCCCCAATTTCATGCACGGACCCTCGACGAGCGCCGCGCCGCAGGTGCAGTACGAACAGACCGTCATTAATGTCAGCGAGGCGCCGCCGCTGGCGCCCCCCAAAACCGAGACATAACTATTTCAAGCAGTCTTAGGTGAAGATAATTTATACATAGAGTATATTTAATTATTGTTGCTTTATTTTGTAAGATATGTCAGACTTTATTATTAACGAATTGAATATTTAATTTGTAATATTATTTTGTGTCTTTGTGACCCTCAAACAACCAACTGCAGGTCTCTCCCAACAGTTTGTTTTTTTCAAATTATCGAAAACCAAAACTATTTTCTTGAAGAAAAAAAAAGTTAATCAAAGATAAAAAAATACATTTAGCGTTCTTGTTTTAAATGATGGGGCCCCTAAAGGGGTTCACTGATTGAAGGTAGGACGTGATCTAGTGGATTTTTCGTACGTTGGTGAACGTCATAACATAAACATAACCTAAAAATACGAAGCTCATAACCTATATTTTGTGGTGTTTGTGTCTGGTGTCGGAGTTCAAAATGTCTTTGGCCGACGAATTATTGGCGGATTTGGAAGAAAATGACCAAGATGACTTGGACGAAGCTATGGAATTTGACGAAAAACCAGAAATCAAAGAGGAGAAACCCGACATCAAAGAAATTCCGATAGAACGAGACACAACACAGATAAACTCAGTTAGAGAACTGTGTAGGCTTCGAGATTCTAAAAAGCTGCAGTCCATATTGAAGCAGATTGAGAGTTACGTGAGTAAAAGTAGAAAATTGCACGATATAATAGGCCCCGTGGAGCAAGACCCTGAGTACCAGTTAATTGTAGAAGCTAATAATATCGCCGCCGATATTGACGGAGAAATAGGTAATTATTAGAATATTTGTCCGTTTATTTGAGTGATACATTTGTTTGTTTAGCCACTGTGCACAAATTCGTGCGCGACAAGTACCAAAAACGCTTCCCGGAGTTGGACTCTCTGGTCGTCAGCCCATTAGAATACGTGAAAACGGTAAAAGAACTCGGCAACGACTTGGACCAGGCGAAAAACAACGAGATCCTGCAGCAATTTTTGACGCAAGCGACTATAATGGTAGTCTCGGTGACCGCCTCCACGACTCAAGGGTAAGTCCCCCTCCCCCGTAAAATTTTCTTGATATCTTTTTTCACAGGAGCATGCTGACAGACTTCGAGAAAAAACAGATCGACGAAGCGTGCGACATGGCCATCGACCTGAACAACTTCAAACTGAAGATCTACGAGTACGTCGAGAGCCGCATGGCCTTCATCGCGCCGAATCTGTCGGCCATCTTGGGGGCCTCGATCGCCGCGAAAATCATGGGAGTGGCGGGCGGTTTGACCCGGCTGTCTAAAATTCCCGCGTGCAACGTGCAGCTCTTGGGGCAACAGAAGAAGACTCTGTCGGGGTTTTCCCAGGTGAACATGATCCCCCACACGGGGTTCGTGTACTTTGCTGAAATCGTGCAAAACACCCCGCCGGATTTGAGACGCAAAGCTGCGAGACTGGTGGCGACGAAGTGCACGTTGGCGGCGAGGGTCGATTCGTGCCACGAGAGCAAAGACGGGAGGATAGGGCGGCAGCTGAGGGACGAAATCGAGAGGAAGCTGGACAAGTTGTTGGAGCCGCCTCCGGTTAAGTTTATCAAGCCGCTGCCGAAGCCCATCGACCAGTCGAAGAAGAAGAGGGGCGGGAAGAGGGTGAGGAAGATGAAGGAGAGATACGCGATGACGGAGTTTAGGAAACACGCGAACAGGATGAATTTCGCCGATGTGAGTATAGTCAGTCGAGTAGAGCGCCCTCTAGTGTGACGTTAATTCTCGGCGGGAAATTTGAATTTTTCTAGCCTTTTGATAATGTTGTGATTATGGTTGCAGATTGAGGACGACGCTTACCAGGAGGACTTGGGTTACACCCGGGGGACCATCGGTAAAGCGGGGACGGGTCGGATCAGATTGCCTCAGGTCGACGAAAAAACCAAAGTCCGAATTTCGAAAACCTTGCAGAAGAATCTACAAAAACAAAACGTTTGGGGCGGCAGTACCACCGTCAAGAAGCAAATATCTGGCACCGCCTCCAGCGTGGCTTTCACACCTTTGCAGGGCCTGGAAATCGTCAATCCGCAAGCAGCGGAAGTGAAGGTGAACGACTCCAGCGCCAAATATTTTTCAAACACTTCGGGATTTTTCAAGGTCGAGAAAAGCTAATTTACGTTCAATTACTTGTAATTAATAAAAAACATATTAAAACTATTCACTCTTCGACTTCTTTACGTCATCATCTTTCAAGTGAAGGAAAACGATAGAAAATAGGAAAACTCCAGCCATCATGGAGAAGGCCCCCGCGTAGTAGGGGTAAGCGCACGCGATGAACCGCTCGTACTGGGTGTGCTGCAAAGGTCTCACTGACACCTGAGTGGTGTTGTAGATCCTGGTGTAGCCCACCCTGTCGTAGTCGACCTTGAACTGGTAAACCCCGTACACGTCCGGTATTTTAAATGTGACTTCGTATTCGCTGGGGGAGTTTCTTTGGAGGTTGATGCGGACGAAAGGATCGATCCTGACGAATTCCAATTGGACGTCGTTAGCTCTGAACGGTTTCCATTCGCCATCTTCCAAAATGTCGATTCCGATCTTGTAAATGACGTCATCCATGATGGTGTAAGAAGATGGCGGCTTTTCTTCGCCGACTTTGCTGTGTTTGACCGATCTGACGCGCAGCTGACCGTGTTCTTTGAACACCCATTGACTGACAGCGAAGGCCACGTCTCTGTTACCTGACATTTCGGCTTTAAGGCCGCCCTTTAGACGAAAATAAAATTATTAAAAAATAAAACAGATGAGCTGGCGACAGTACTTGGGCTTTTTCTACTGGCGATGTGAAGAATTCATCAGAGAAGAACGAAAGCGAGCCGCTGAAGACGACTCTGGCGTTGTTGCGCGCCTGCAGTCCCGCGATCAACACGGTGTCTTTACCGACAGCATGGGGGTACTAAAATTATTTCTCTTAAACTGTGGTGACAATTCCTTGATAATTATTTACCTCTTTAATTGGTTGCTCAGGAATATAACTGTAAGAAGTGCTGTCGGCTGTTAACAGCGGCAACACTAGGGGGTTCTCAGGGTCAGCCAAAATCCCAGTGCCCTGGTAGAGCAAAGGCTTGGCATCCTTCTTTGACCCCACTATGACAGGCGCGTCAATTAAATTGTCTGGAGTGATGACGAGTTTAGTGTGTTGACCTTCATCACTAACGTCGTAATTCAAGTGGTCAATTACAAAGGCGCCCTCTTCATCCACCTGGTAATTAATTCAATTAACACACTCTGAGTGATACTTAAATGAAATTATTTACCTCAAAACCACATTCTGACGCCAGCTCGCGCAGAACGTCACCGGTCCCGCTGTTCCCGGCCACTAGAACGTTGCCCCCTTCGTCGACAAATTGAGTGATGGTGTCAACATTCAAGCTGCCACCAAACTCTTCGACCGCCGGCGCAAAAATGATCAAGTTTTCGTACAGATATTCGCCGTATTTTGACAAAACGAGGGAGGAGTCATCGGCAATTTTGAAATTAAGAGTGTAGCCCCGTTCTAGAAAAATTCGCCGGTAACATAACCTCACTTTTGGAAAAAGTCTTACCTTGCAAGGACTTGAAGAATATTGAATGAGTCTCGCGTATTACCTGATTGTCTAACAGAACTAGAGTGTTTCCTTGCGATTTTACCCACGCGAAAAGGGTGCATATTAAAAGAATAAGCAATTTCATTTTGAACCAGCACACGTCACCTGAATACCGACTGATATCACCGCTAGCTGGACCGCACTTGATGATGATAATAATTTTTTATCAGTATTTAAAAATTATTTATTTATCAGTAAAATAAAAAAGCTTGCCGAAAATGTAGTTTGTGGAGACACAGTAGTCTTTATGGTAGGAACGTAAAAAATTACATGTACAAGTGCATAAAAAAATTAAATTGAATTTAACATCAAATTGATTATTACCGATACTTTTAAATTGATCTAGAGATCTAAGACCGCCTTTTTTGCTAAGTGAGGCTAAAAAATAAAGAAAAATGGAAAAACAAATAGGGTATAATTTAATTTTATTTAAGGTTGGCACTATCAAGGTTGAAATGTGAGTCGAGAAATGTTGAAAGAAAAATCATTCGTAGAAAACTAAGCGCAAAAAGTTTCATACGGCTAAAAATACACAGGGGAGTAACACACATAAATCATGCAAAAGATTGACTTCCTTGGTTTTTGTATATTTTTTTAACAATGTATAAATTACGACATACGACCAACACCACAAAACCAAATTCCCTAACCGAATTTTGCACTTTTGAACGGGTTAGCCTTACCGAAAGTACCCACGAACAAATTCACACGAAAATAACCCGAAAGTGAGTGTTAAAGTGCGACTTCAATGTCAACCTTCCCACTGTAGCCATTATCGGGAATCCTCTGCAAGAACTTCTGATACTCCTCAGGTAAGTTTGACTCTTTTCCCCCAGCCTTGATGATGTTCAAATACACGGCCGACGGTTTCCTGTCGTCGGCCAACTCCTCGATGTCTTCGGTAGACCCCGGTATGACGCACTGTTGGTAGACGTGACACTTTCTGGTGCCTCCTTCAGGCAAAACTACATCAACATCGAAGCGATGGTAGATCTTGTCTGGCACACCTTCTTGCCTGCAAAACACCCCAAATGAGACCGCGTTCGAGCACCCCCACGCGTTCAGTGCCTGTCTAGGGACTCCATGTGTTCCAAACCGATCTCCCAGATAGCCCCCCAGACGTGTCGCTTGTCGCTCTTGACGATCGTAGCCGAGGCCCCACGCCACCTCTCCGAGTATTTGGCGAAGTCGAGTTGGTAGTTCTGGACGCGAGATTAGTTAAAATGTAAAGAATTATCGGGTAAATGTACCATTAATTTGCCGATCCCCACTCTGACGGCGCTGGGGTTGTTGATGTGGATTCTTTTCGTTAGCAAGTTGCTGCCGTAGGCAAAGTACAAGAAGGTGCCCCCCATGTTTGGCCGAGCTACAAAAAGTCGCCGCTAAATAAATACACAGCTGACGGAGGTTAGAACCATAGAACACTGTCGCACTGCGCAATCAGTGCAAAGTTGGAATTGTGACGTCAGTTATCTTATTTGTTATAATACATTGTTAAGACCACTTAAGACTTGTTCTAGTTGTCACGTAAAAAAAAACACTCGTTGCTTAACAATTTTTATTTGCATTGAACCACTCTTGGGGCTCAGTCCCTGCCAAATTGGTGAGTCTCAACGGGTCTGTCAACGCGGTAGATCTCTTCGCCGGTGTTGAAGTACCCCAAATACTCGACTGTGTCAGGAGTGACGTCGATGTGGTAGTGTCCAGCTTCGCCGTGGTGGCTGAAGCCGTGGAAGTGTTGGACTCGCAAGTCCAGCCCCTTGAAAACAAAATTCTGTCAAAAAACCAAAACAAAAAAATGTCGGTTGTTACGTGGTCGCTGTTGATCAACGTCCCCACCGTGACTAGAGGAGCCGACATGTTGTAGAACTTCAACCAGTTGTTCAACTCCTCATCTGTGTTGATTGGAGTTTTGGAGAAGTCGCGCATCACGTGCTGCTTGGCTTTTCCCTCTTTCAGCAAAAACACGCCCCCGAGGCCTAAATCACAGCTTAATAAAAAAATAAAAAAACCTTACCAGATCTACAACATACCGACAACTTTGTTCTTGTACTCGTTGACCAAAACTTGTCGAATGCTCGTGATGAAGTCCTTCTTGCCCGTGCGCTTCTTCACGTGGACTTTCAACACCTGCAAGACTAGCAATGAGAGTGGCCGGGGGCGAGGGTCGAGCGTACCTTCCCAGGGGCCCCTTCGCTGACGAACAGGTTGGCCAACAGAGCCAGTCTGGTCTCGCTGTTGGGCAGAATCTCCTGTATGGGGACCGCTTCGTTGGCGGGGTCCACTTTGGATATTCTCGTCTGCTGGTCGACCACCCCTTTAGCGATGTTCAGATTTATGATCCCCTAAAAATATTTGAAAGTCGTTGTTTCTTTGGACAAAAATTAGATTACTTCGCAGTTGACGCCGGCGTAGGGGTGGGGTCCGGCGCCGGCACCGATTATGAAAGCCGGATCGGCGTCGATCATCGTTGCGAGTTTTTTCAAATCGTAGACTTTGTCTCTTTTGACGAGGGGTAGCAAGTACGGGACTCCCCCGATTTCCACCAGCTTGGTGCTGCCGTTGATACCTGGAACTCCTTGTGAGGATTAGGGGTGGCAGCGCGGTGACTTTACCTTTCTTTGCTAGGGTGAAGGGTTGTTGGGTCAAGTCGGGACACTCGACGACTTCAACTTTGACCTCTTCGAATTCGCTCCGGAGGCCTTTGTTTAAAACTGCGAACGGAAAGGTGAATAATGAGGGTCGCGGGGTCACGCGCACAAACCTTTCGCCAGTTCCTCCAATGGGGGCCTGTCTAGGGGCTTCTTCTCGATGGACAGAGTGTCGTAGTTTACAGACATGGTGCTGCTACGAAAATATATTTTGGTATTACATAACAACGTTATCAACGCTCCAGTTAATATTAATTACCCACATAACCTTAAACTGAACAAAAAAATTGCCAAAATTGATTTCGTCATGTCTTTTTATTCGATACACCCTGTATATTCAAAATTTTGAAATGTAGAGAGTTGAGAGTATTATACCAATAAAAGCTTGCACAAAAACTTACTTTTCAATGCCAGAACCTCTCCTCTTTGCCTCCAATAATAAAATAATCAAAAAATAATAATTGCAGGTTAACTGTAGGTCAAACAATCGATTTATCGCTTGACGTATAGCGCAAAGATTATGTTATTACATGCTCGGAAAGGCGTGATTTTATTAAATAAAGGTCGTCAGATAACGGATATTTCGCTTTTTTTAGCGATCCAATGACTTTCACAATTTCAAATTCGCCGCCATTTTGCTCGCGTTGGCAGCCCTGGCAGTCAACAAATCCGCGCGTTCCGATTGGGCGGCGATATTGCTTGGAGAGAAAAATGTTTGGTAGAGCTCCATGTTGTGTTGCGTGAAAATCGTGAAAAACGCTTTGTAAAATATACGAATTAAAAGTTGCATTTAACGTCTTGCCTTGAATTAGAAGGGTGTTGGTGTTGTTTTGTCGATAGGAATACCATTTGAGGTAAGTAATCACTCGGATAGTGTGCTTGCGGTGTTGTAAACAAACACCGGGTGCGTCCTTGGCGATCGATAAAAATTCGTTTTGATTTTTCCTAGTTCGGAAAATGTCACGGTATGGATCTGACTGCAAAGTTTACGTCGGCGATTTGGGCAATAGCGCTTCCAAGCAGGAGCTGGAGGACGCCTTCAGATATTACGGACCCCTGAGGAACGTCTGGGTGGCTCGAAATCCACCGGGATTCGCTTTTGTGGAGTTTGAGGACGCCAGAGACGCCGAGGATGCGATAAGGGGGCTAGGTAGGTGCAAAATTAAGTGGCAATTAGACACTGAAGTAATAGAAAATGCCAATGATTAGATGAATCAAGTAGGTTTCAAGGCACAGAAGGTAATGCAGAAATCTGCCCACAAGAAAGAATAAAAAAATAAATATCAGTTAATTTGTAAAAACGTTGTGCCAATTGAAAGTGCTTAATTTTTTATTCTTTTCCTGCTTGAAGTGTTTTTTTTTTTTAATATCAATTGATACCAAAATTCTGTTAGATTTTTAAAATGTGGTTGTTATGTACTTTTTGTTGCCAACTTGTGAGTAACAAAAGTACTAAATTTCCAAATCAAGATTACCTAAACAACTTTTCACAAATTCTAGACAGTGGTAAATGCTTATCAGTGCTCGGAAATATCGCATAATGCCGGTTGCAGTTTCCTGAAATTATTTTTTTTTTAGATGGTCGTACCATCTGCGGGCGTAGGGCCCGCGTGGAGATGTCGAACGGGAAGAGCGGGAGTGGCCGTTACAGGGGTCCGCCGCCGAGGTCCAGAGGGCGTCCCTTCCACCCGGACGACCGCTGCTACGAATGCGGAGACAGGGGTCACTATGCGAGAGATTGTAATAGATATAGACGTGGTGGGAGGCACAGGTGCGTAAGTTTGAAATTGAGCGAGAGGACACTCATTAGTCATAAGTCAATTTTTATTGAAATTATCATTTGTGTTGTTTTTGTTTTAATTTGATTTAATTTATTTTTTTCAATCAACTTGCCGCACAATTGGATCGTGGCGTCCGAACACGTGATTTTTTGTTTTAGTTTTTTGTTTAGAACGTTGTTTGAGTCATTGTTGGCGGTCCAGTTGTGCGGTGAAGGGCGTATAAAAGCGAACCGCATGGCGGTGTACTGTGTGAGGTGATTGGCTGACAGTGATGCCATGTTTATAGGTATAGTCTGTGGCCGATAGTAAGGTAAAGCGTTGAGTTCATTCTCGTCTCGTTGTATGCCTCCCGCTGACTACTGCGTAGAGCTGCCACGTAGTACATCGCTCACTCTGTCTGCACACGACTGCATTATACATACGAGACTGCTAGTGAGCCAGTGAGTTACCAGCTCTTTCGGGTGTAGCCCTACCTAGTTGATTTACTCTACCTCTACCTACAATGTTAACTTCACGTCTCACGAGCTCACAGACAATGGTAAAAACTTACATCTAAATATCTCTCTTTAACATTTGACTCGATTCTCTTTGTCTACACAGATTATTAACAATTTTTGACAAAAAGAAATAAATCGATTCGTCCGTGGTCGCACTCGGCGGCTCCGGATTGCCGACTCTTGTTACCGGAGCTGCGACCATCACTCTCAGAGAGCGGCGGAAAAACAGTCGACCCGGCAACACCGGTAACAAGAGGGTAGGTCGCAGCAAGCCGCTGCTGTGGCCACACTGTATGTGGTGACACTTTGAAAACTAATTTGTACTCCTTAGTTTGATTGGTTGGTCGCGTTTTTCCAAACGTTAACTGCAGTCGTGACATTCGAAATTTTTTCAGTAATTATTCATAAAGATTCGAACAAAAAATAACACTTAATGTTTTACGTTTCAGGTTAGTATTTGTTTCATTTTTCTTTTTTCAAATTGTACTCAAGGCAACGGTTCAGTACAATAATTTAACCAATTTCGTACTTACTCGTAGTGGAATAGTTTTGAAGTCTACATCATTTAAACAGGACCCCTAATCGTTTTGCACTTTTGTTTCTCCTCCCGAATTTCTTTTCGTTGGGGTTCTGTTTGGATGAGTCGCACGGGCAACAAGTGTTTTTTCACGTTGGTATTTCTTCTGTGTTGACAGGTCACGTAGTCGTTCCAGAAGTCGTTCGCGTGATCGCAGGAGCCGGTCAAGAAGCAACTCGAGATCTCGCAGTAGATCACGTAACCGCTCCAGATCCCGATCTGGATCTGGAAAGAGGAGCAGGAGCAGATCACGCAGCGCTGATAAAAATTCTAGATCTAGATCGCGCAGTCGTTCTGCTCCTAAAGAAAACGGAAACGCCACAGAGAAAGATTAGGACCAATCTTGTTTGATTTTTCTTTTCACGTTTTCTAGATTCGTGTTGTGTAAAAAAAGTTTCTTTTTATATTGGATTTGATGCCATAAATTCAACCAGTAATAAAATAAAAATGCACTTGTATTACGGTTAGAAGTGTTTAGTGTATAAAATAAATATGTAATCACAATTACAAAGTGTTTTTATTTACATTAAAATTAACGAGTCACAAAAAATAAAAACTTAATAACTATTTAACAATAATTAAAAAATTGGGGGTGGGGCGTGCAGAATCCAAAGCGGCTTCCCCTCCGGCGGTGCTCTCGTTAAGATCTCTGTCTCACCAGGCTCAGCTTGGTGGAGCCTGAGCGAGGTGGCCTGTCCGGATCGCGACTGAGCACCCCTCGAGCCTGCAGCTGCGGCGCATTCTTGTTGATGATGTCGGTGTTGAGCGGCGGCAACTCGCCCTTGAAGGGGGCGAATTGGGGTCGAGCCTTGATCAGTTCGGCAGCTTTCGACGCTCGCATGTCCAGGATGCTGCTCCGGTCGGCGATCCTCGCCGTCAAGCTCGCCCCCGACACTCGTTTCCCGTCGTAAGTGACGACGACGTCCGGCGGCGACGCCAGGTCGATCTTGGACGGCCCCTCCAGGTCGATGTTGGAGGGCTGGCGGTTCTCGCCGATCTGCGGCGGCTTGCCCAGAGGGGGCAGGTAGTAAGACTCCACCCTCTCCGCGGCCGCGGCCACGGGCTCGTCGTCGTCGAGGCTGCGCGAGTGCTTCACGATGACCTTCTTGACGTAGGGGCGCTTGCGCTTCAGCCCGTCGGCGGGGGACGGCACGAACACGGGCTCGAAGGGCCGGGGTGGTCGCTCCCTGTCGATCACGCCGATCTCGCTCTCGTATTCCAGCTCCGGCTCCTCGGACACGCGCTTCTGGAAGTCGCGACTGACGATGGGCTTGAAGCCGCCCTCGATCACCAACGACTCAGGGTGGAAGCCCGTGTTGAGGGCGGGCGGCAGGAGTTGGACGGGCTCTTTCGCGGGCTTCACCGCGTCGAGCGGCGACGACGACACCGTCTGCACCTCCGGTTGTTTCTCGGTGGAGGCTCGCAACGGCGAGATCTCCACGTTTCTGACCGTCACAGGCGCCGTCGCGATCTTGACCGGTCTCGGCACCACGATGAAGCCCGGTGCTCGCCTGATCTTCGCTTGAGACTCGGAGAGATAGAGCGGCTCCAGAGGGGGCGGCCTCTGCAGAGCGACTTTGACGCGCGGTCTGTACACAGGTTTTTTGTGTAGAGGCGGCGGTCGGATCATCACCGACGGGTAAGGCCGACGTAAAGGTCCCGAGGGCCTGCGCACTACAAAACTATTTTTCTGATAGGCGAATTTAGCGTGAGGAACAAAGAGACTTTGGTTTGACGGCTTAACGTCGGTGACAATGATTTTTTCGCCAGTTGCAGGAGTGGCGCTAGTTGTGGTGTGAAGTTTTTCAGAGATAGCAGTAGTAGAAGTGGTAGTAGCAGAAGGTGGAAGAGTGGTGTCTTTTGGTGCCTCTGAAGAAATGTCAGGAGGTTTGAAATCCTCCCTAACCGATTCTAAAAGTGGACTAGGTTTGAAAGTCTGCGGGTAGGGATTGTAGTAGAAGGGATTGTCGAAGAGGAAGGGGTTGTAAGTGGTGAGGATGGGAGTGTGGGCCATGTAGATTGGTGTTTGGTAAAAACTCGTGGGGTGTATCAGGATTGGTTCGATCGTTACAGAAGGGAGGACGGCGCTTTTTTCTGAAACTGTTGTATTATTCTTATCTTCTTTGTCTTCAACAATTAAAGCATTTGGTTTTACCCTAGTTTCTATCCGAATCGAGGGACTCTCTTCTAGGTCTGGTGCCGGAACGACCGACACTTCCGGTTCGCTAGCTGCCTTTTGTTCGTCGCAGCTGTCGTGAACGTTAATCTTCCAGCCCAGATATCTATGAGTGAAGCACTGGAACGCGACACCACCATCATCAAATCATAATCTTTCATCCCTGTCGGTACTTACCTGATAGTAGACCGTGTCGGGGGTGTCTTCATCCGGCGTCCATTGAATCACCCCGGGTTCGCCTTGATCGCACTTCAACTCCAGAGTCCTCTGGTACGCCCCGAAGGACTCGAAGTCGTCAGCTTCCTTGTCTCCCTGTTGGGTCCAGTGGCACAAACGCCCAGTCCCGGTGGGTTTGGCGGTACCGTCTTTGCCGAAAACTGCCCCGGCGAAGATCCTCACTTTTTTTCTCTCGTCAGGGGTCTTGTATTCGTACCCGCCGACTGGATCGTCCGTTATGTAGAAGGGATGGTACTTCGCTGGTACTTCCGGATCGAATCCGCCTTCTACCACGAAGGTGTACGCTTTTCCGCGCACCACGTTGATCTCGGGGATCAACAGTCCGTTGATGTACCACGAGATGCCCCAACCGACGTGACCGGTGATCGCCGGGTACCCCATTTTACCCCCGGTGGGTCCCATCTGCGCGTAGAAGACCCCGTCTTCGGGTTCGTAACACTTGATGGGCGGAATGTCCCAGGCGTCGCGTTTTGCAACGGGAGCCGGCGTGGGGACGGCGCGCACGCTGTTGGTACCCCTTCTGGTGTTGCCTCTTCGTTCGGTTTGTCTCGGTCTGGAGGCGCTCCTGTCGTTGTCCGCCGCGTCTTTGCGAGTGTTTCCGCGTCTTCGTTCTGAGTTTCTGGATCTGGAGGGAGCTGCGGTGGTGGTGGTTTGTCTAGGTTGCGACGCGGTTTTCATCGAGGGTTGTTCGCTTTCGGGCATGGGACAGTTCCACTTGGCCGGTCTTCCGAAGTCGAGGAACTGGTCGCCTTTGGTGTAGTGGCTGTGGAAGGACACTTCGTCCTTTTGGTTGAGAGGACCGATGGCCCAGATGATCGCCTGGGAGCGGTTGGTGTGGATCTGGCGGTCGTACTCGTCGGAGGGCTTGAGAGGCCTCTGGTAGGTCACTATGGAGTAGCCGTTGACCATCGCGGCGTTCAACAGCCGGACGTTGTCGCCGTCCTCTTTGAGGCTCCCGTCGGGACAAGATCCGGTGGGTCCGGAGCACTGGGACTTCGCCCCCAGGTAGTAGTCTTCGGCGAAGCCCTTCAGACTGGGTCTGTCCACCCAAGCCACGACGACGTCGCCGCCGATCATCTCGCTCCTGGAGTCGTCGCCGGAGATGCCGAACGACATGTACTCCCCGTCGTCTGGAAAATTTTTGTTTTTGCAATGGTGCCGCAAAAGATTGCTCTCTAAGTCGGTGAGGTCATGCAAAAGTGAAATGGACTTTCTCTCGGCGGATCGGTCGTTAAACCTGCGAGTGGGCAGCCGGGACAATGTTACATTTCAGAAAGCCAAAATTACGAAACGTCGGACGTCCTTCGCAGGACAATCGATGGGAGTTGTGCAAGTTCGTGCCGCCGTAAATCATCCGTTTTCAAAAAGAATAACGAGTCCATGAAAAAGTCGTAAAACGTGCGAATAAAAAAGCAATGAACGTGGCCGTTGTGTCACTTTTTTTACGGAGTTATGAATCCGGCACTCCGTCATTAAGGTCGAGAACAATTTGCCGGGTTTTATGTACAGTGGGTCGAGAAAAAAAGCGGTCGATACCGCCGCCGGACGGAAACGCAAAAATGATTGGTTGCTAATTTCAATGATAAAGGCTCATCTGCAGGAAGCGAGCGGTGTCGAGTTGCGGCGCAAAACAATGTCGAGCGTGTTTGCAAATTGTACTAATTGATCTGGAGATGTTATCAACCGGACAAAACCAATCGTATCCGATTTTTGCGCCCGCCCGTCACGACCCAGGTGATTGACATCGAGTGTGGCGGCTGGTCAGGGACGGTGAGCGGATCGATCGGCACACTCATAAATAAACTAATTTGTAAAACTATTGTTAGTTCTAACCCAATTAACTTTTGACGCGTGCACGTGGTACGAGAGGTCGTGCAGAATTTACATGATTTGACGGTCGTAATTGGCGCAATCACGATCTCGTGCGCGCCAATCGATCAGGGCGACAAATCGGCGCGCGCCGAAGCGGCGTCCTACAATTTTGGGCGCCGTTCCGTCGCCCATCTCTACAACCCCCTCTAACACGTGTTTCTGTTGCAGGAACCTGGAGGAGCCGGTGAGTGTCGCGGCTTCCAGAATATTAGCATGCAACAATAAGATTTTCATAATTGAGTGGGCGCGCTCCGTGCCCCTTTGTTGACGTTCTTTGCGAGCGGATTATTTTTATGGTGCGTGACGAGTTGGGGGGTGGAAAACGGAAAGTGTGCTCTTCGGCGCCCACGACTTACCCAATTTTGCAACTAATTGCAACACAATGCTGTCCCCGGCGACCGCCCATCTCGCTTCAAATGCCAGGTCGTCGTACAAGACTTCGCAGTTCAGCTTCGACTGAAACAGATTAATGTTGTTGTTATAATGGTGAGTTATGCGGCGGCGGCGGCACCTGGTGCGGCGCCCACGAGGGATTAGGAGTTTGAATGAGGCTGCGGTCGGACGTTTGTACAAAAAGCCTTTATTTGTATATAAAAAATGTATAAATTATAAATAGTGGAGTATAAAAACATTTATAAAAAAATATATTACAGCTGATAGAGACTGGCCTCGGCGAATTTCATGCGCGCTCATTAGTTTCAATTATAATTTAATCTCGTAAACCCCTAATATAATAATTCGGGGGGAACGATTCCGTGGCGAGGCTTCAATCTGTTATCGGATAAACTAGAGGCGGACGACCTAATTTCGAAAAAATCGATCGCCATGAAATCCGAGTAAAGCTTAATAAGTTATAGAACTCTGTGGCTTTCATGATTAATCTAAATTGTTAAACAGGTTTTTGTGTTGACATTATGCCAGGATCGGAGGAGAAAAAACACACTTTTACGGTCAGTTACCGACAGCTCGAGACCTTGGGAGCGGTGCGCCCACCCCCGACGCGAAGATTCGGTCTTTGCGAAATGCCGCGACCTCGGCGAGCTTCCTCATCTGCATGTTGTTGTGATTATTGAATTTTTTTTGGGTGGACACAATTTTGCCCAACCTTGCGTGAAAAAGGCCATCACGAATCTGTTCGATTGTGCGAAATGATAATTTTATTCTAACCTTAATCTATTTTCAAGGTGAAACGTTAAAGTGCATTCAGGTGAGACCGTTCGCGTATTTATAGCGATAGCCTCGAGCTCGGTTTCTTCAATCAATCTGAAATATCACGTAAACCGGTATTAATGAAACAAGCCCAGAATAATACTGCCCATCACTGAAACTGTCACATAAATTATTAGAATAAATAGTTAGGAGTAAAGCTTGGACTGTACAGGGGCGCGGCGGACCGCGGGCGGTCCACCCGCCGGGTGGGGCGCGCCGGGTCGAATTTAGCCGAATTGCGCGTACGCGTTTTGACCGCCGGCGGGCAAGTCGAAGCGGTTGTGCTGGCGGTTCAGCTGCGCCTTGATCTGCTGCTCTTCCAAGAGCCTCCTGTTCTGCAAGAACTGATTGTAAGCGAGCTGCTCTTGGTACTGTCTCTGTTGGAGATTGAGGGGGGTGTAGGGCACCGGCTGTCTCTGCTGGTGGTAAACGCTTTGGTCGATTCGCTGTTGCGCCTGGTGTTGTTGGGCGAAAATTTGCTGGGGCGTCAACAACTGCTGTTGTTGTATAAGGAAATTTTGGTTGGGTTGTTGGAAGATATTATGGAATTGGCGGTTCGGTCGGAAGGTGGTCGCTTCTAATTGTCCCCCAACTAGCGGCACTCGGGGCCTCGACACCTCTCTAGAGATGTCGAAGTTACGTGGTCGCTTCTGTAACAACCAGAAACATGTTAGTCTCTCCAAGGGGAAGGACAATAGCCGAAGCAAAACCCTCCGACCAGCAGAAGCGAGTGGTTAGGAACTAAGCTGGGACAGTCTCTTCGCTGTAACACTTTCAACATTAAAACGACGCCCGGTCTCGATCGTTCATGGGGTTCGTGATTCGCAAGTCTTTCGCGGTCACTTGGTTTCACTTCACTCGACGCGAGGACGCCCCACAAATATGCATGATTCTCGAAAGTCTATCCTACCTGGGGGCTGACTCCTAGCATCTTCAGCGACGGCGGCACGTTCAGGTTCGGGGGGATCTGCACGTGGCCGAAGTCCACGGTGAAGGCCTCGCACCAGATGCCGAAGTGGCCGATGTCGAACACCGTCAGGTCACCGGGCAGCGTCAACACGACGGTCTTCCTGTCGTATCTTCTCAAAGGGACTTCTTTGCCGTTCTCGTCGGGGACTCGGATGCCTTGAGGGGACGGCTTAGGCCCCCGGCCCACCCAGAATTTCGCATCTGCAACACGACGACACATTAAGACGGGCGCACGCGGAAATGCCAAACAATTTTTTTCGATGTCCACCAAATCTCTCTTTTTGCGAAAACACGAGTCCGTTAACCTCGTTATGTTGGCAGCGGAATTTTTGTTGCGACATGTTTCCATCCGGTTTTCGACACAATGGTCTTTAACACCGGCTCTTGCGGCGGATTTCGAGTGTGGGCGAATTGCTAGTTTTGAGAGTGTGGTGGCAACAATGGCGCGATTAAAACTTGCCCGGGAGGGACCAGAAAGGCTCTCACGGAGGTGTTGTCGTACGCTAAACAAGCACGTTGTGGCTTTGTTTGGATTGCATAAATTGTACACGCCGGAATGTACTCGATATGAATAAAAACAATTTCGTAGGCTGGTTACTTCATTTAAGAACACGTTTTCCATCCAGTACCACCCTGCAAAACAATCTCCTACTTCACACTGGAAATAAATATCCATAACAGAGATACTCGATCGTTTTTAACTCTGTTCTATAAACAACAAACTATTTTTTTTTTGAACATTTCAGAAGTTTTCCAAGGCTAAATTGTGATTCGTTGTTATTCCCAGAAAATTTGTAGCTTCTACCACAAATTAATCATGATTGATAGTTGCGCTCTTGGAATATGGTCTTTTATCACGAACTACAACAAAGTTGTCTCAGTTAACCCATTTCTGAATTACTTTAAAACACGAATTTCTTTTGTCGCAATATATGTGCATGTGAGGAATAAGACAGGTGCAAGAGCGCTCCCTTGAGGTGCACCTGAATTATGACTTCCGCCTTTCATGAATTTACAATTTCTTCCTCAAATCTTCTGATTTTTTTTCGTCGCCATGTACATACAGGGTGATTCTGAAATAAGTTTGTAAAAAAATAATAAAGCTGTAGGTGCAAGCACACTGCTTTGTATGGAAATGATCGAGGGGAGTAATGTTACGTTTGTGACTGACGGGCACCTTTTACCGTTGATTTATTATTGTTGCTAAACTACCAAGATAATCAGGTAATCACTCAGCAGCGTACTAGCAAATTTGACCAAATTTTCAATTATTTGTATCTCGAAAACGAAAAAACTTTTATAAGAAAATTTTCTTGTCCATGGCTTCTTCTCATCATTACCAATTACCGTTTTTTTTTCCAAACTTATTTCAGAATCACCCTGTACACTTGTGGAATAAGAGAGGTTCAAGAACGCTCCCTTGAGATACACCTGAAGCATGACTTGTATGTTTCATGAATATACAGTTTCTCTTTTTTCTTTGGACGAAATCTCTTGGTTCTTTTCCAAACAAATCTAGAGCGACAGTGTTGGGATTGAGGAATCGATTCCTTCCGAGCGGAGCTCTCAACTTAATTGATGCAACAATCGACTTGGATGGACGGAGTCGAGGTCGCGACGCTTCCTTTTACAAGGAAGTAGCGCCACTAATCGACTCCTGAAAAAAAATCTCGAGAAATGTCACTGGGAGTCCTTGCCGCATCTTCTGCGTTGGCGATTAGCATAATTGAATGTACGAAAAAAAACTGCATCTCTTGTAAAAAATTGTTTGTTTACACGACGCGATAACCTCGCACACGAAATTTCCATTATGTAACGCGGTTTCGCTGGAAATGCCATCAGATTCCTCCCCCGTCCGGCGCCATTATTCGCCTCGCAAATGGCTTTCGACGTCTGCACGTCGAGATTTTTGTGTCGTCCGTAATTATTATGGATCGACGTCGTGAAAGCTCCAGCCAATAAAGTGCATTTGTGCAGACTACAAATCCAATTCCGAATAGCTGTACGCGACTCTCGGAATTGTTTCCTAACATGTTTCGCCGTCAAAACCATTCTCCATAAATCAGGCCTCCGTTGCCGGAAAATCAGAAGAATTTCCAGGCTTCAGCGGGCAAGGGTGTCGCCTCCGTCCTCCCCTGTTATAGAGTCGATCCGGGGTAATTTATCTCCAGTGTGCGACGAGGTTTACACCGGTCTGAGCAAATAGTCGGCGCGTTTAATTGCCGTGTGTGCTCTTTTAATCACCAGTCAGTTTGGGTTAAAGCGAGAGCAAACAGGAAGAATCTCACCTGGGGCTTCCCCGTCGTAGGACAAGTTGGGGATGAGCAAGGTCTGGGCGTCCACGATGACGATGTTGTCGGACGAGATCGCGTGCACTCCCTTCAGCGGCTCGATCTTCTGGGGTCGGGGGTAGTCCAAGCTGCGTGGGATTTTCACGTCCCCGAAGTTCACCTGCAACCGCCAAATTTCGATAGGGTTCGAGTGGGGTGCGTGCAGTGGCCATTTCGCCAATCGAGTCGTTTTAATAAGCGCAATTGCCCGGCAACAATGCTATCTATCTATCTGCGGTGCATGCGATATGCTAATCACGTTATTTATGCCGACAGTGACATTATTAATGATCACACGCGGAAAAGAAAATATTCTGAATTCCGACGGTCGATGTGCACCGTTAATATGCCCGTTATGAGGATAATTAGCGCGAGATGGAGCCGGCGTCGCTCGAAGGGCCTGAGCCCGCGAGATGGCGCCAGGGTCTCGATGGTGCGACCGCGGACGGATCGATGGCCTATTTAGGTCCGTGACGGATGGCGATCGCGTTTTCATCGCGGAGGGACGATTGATTCGTCGTTGCGAAAATGGTGGTTTTATGAGATCGCGTGGCGCAATTGATTGTAAATATCGCGGATAGATAGACAAACAAACGGTGTCTCCATTCATGGTTTCGTTAGCATTCATTTGAATATTTAGCAATCCGTGAAATTCATTAATGAATGTGTGGCAAGCGGTGTTGATTTTCAGCTTGAACTCGATGTCATTGTCAATTGTGTCGAAAAATCCACAGTTGACACCCTTTTGGGCGTCGTGGGCGTCGCAGTTCACGAAATGTCGGCGTCGAAGGCCGTTTTTGTGCTCGTTATGCAAATCATATTCTATAGCTTATTTATTAAAATCTCGGCAAAGAGTCGGATGAGATATGCATCGTATTTAAATTGCTAATCCGGCAATAATTATTTAAATTTAAGGAAAAGCGTTTTTTCGCGGGGTTCATTATTGGCCGGTGTTAAATTTCCGCGAAGGTCGCCTCACCTCGAACTCCTCGCACCACACGTAGAAGATCTTGATGTTGTTGAGGGTCTTGCCTTCGGGGAGGGTCAGCGTGACCCCTTCCTTTCTGTACCTCTTGATCACTTCGCCGCTCCCGTTCTCGTCCCTCAGCCTGAAGCCGGCGCTGTTGGCGTTCCTCGAGGTGCTGGCGTAGAAGTACGCCGCTGCGACACAAAAAAACAACCTCAGGGTCCGTTCCGATTTTCACTTTTTCGACTCGATCGCACTTTCAAACGGCGATTTTCGGCCCAAAAGTGGATCGACTCGAGATGAAAGTGTCCTACCTGGGCCTTGGCCGTCGTAGGTGAAATCTTTCAGGTACAGAGTGCGGCCGTCGACCGCGTACACCTCGCCGGAGACGCCGTGGTGGAGCTCGGACAGCTTTCCGATGAACTTGCCCAAGTAGGGGGCGCCCACGGCGCCGCCTGCAACAAACAAACAACACCTTTCAGGGACTCCATCGCCAAGAAAATCTTTCTTGTGCGGAATTAAATCGCGGCCTCATCAGGAACGAATCGTTGCATAATCAGCGTTCATTGTTGAACATCTTCCATTATGTTGTTTGTGACGTAACGCCCACTCAGCCCGATATGCTAATACCCCGCAGAAAAAACCTACTCCAGGCTTATGTAAGCGCTGCAGTCGGTCCACCTTGGAACGGGCTGGGCACGTCGTAACTTATTTTCGATCGTGTCGCGGTGTATCGTGTAATTTTCCGCACCGAATAGCCACCAATTGTTCCGATAACTCGATTAGACCAGATAATAAGGGATGTGTATTAAGCGCGTCGAGTTAATACTTTATGCTTTCACGTTCTCGCCGCGTCAGGATAATTGGTTTTTTATTCGTCGGCGGATTGGCAACACTTCATTCCCGACGACTTCTAGATCACATCTAAATGTCAATTTCAATTTGCGCCATGGTGAAAATTCCCCCAGAGCGCAAATGTTGCCAGGTCCATGCATAATAGATGGTCTCTGATGCTCCATCTTTTTTTTCCCTCCTTCTAATTCCTGCTTTTTTTCCGCGCGATTTTATTGAGGAAGCTACTCGACTAGAAACTTTCATAAATTTTACTTTTTTTTATTTTTGCTTATATCACACTACTACTAATGGCGGTGGTTGCGCAACTCGCCTATCGAAGATGACAAATGAAAAAAATAATAATATTTTACAATTGTTTAGCTGTGCAACTAGTGAAAGTGTGTTAGTAATCCTCGACGCTTCTGGACTGAACTTTTAAAGTAGGTAAATATGTTTATATCTGTGCGCGGCGTTTTCTTTGTGCGATTTCATCTGCCAGTCTTATAATTGTACATAATTGTTGTGTGCAACATATTGCACCTGAGAAGAATCTAGGTGAGGACGGTGAAGCAATTCGCGAGCAATTTGCGGCGCGGAGGGTGTCGAGGAGCCGTTTCGGATAAGATAAGACACCCTTTCTCCGGTGGAGGGTCGGTCGGTGGTTTTCTCCGGCAGACGGAATAGGGGTTGGAGGTGAAGGAAGAGCGGGAGAGGGTCGAGACGAGGAGGAACGGGACCGTTTGGTCGGTGAAATGGAGGCGACGGTGTCCCTAATCCGGCGAGAAAAAAAATAGCTTCGGCTAAAAAAGGAAGTCGTCCCAAAAACATTATGCAAGGAGTCAAGGTTGCAAGCGCTGGAACGAGTTTCGTGGTAATAAAATTGCAAATTCAACTCACCCGAGATGGAGGCGATAATCACAAATGCAACGATGGGCCCCATGGTGGCCGTCGTCATGTCCGCTGCACAACTGAACGCACAAACACTGGCTGAACACCTTCGATGTCTTTCACTTAAATTTCATATGTTGGGAACGTGTACAAGAACTGGACAGTACGACTATTATGGACCCCTCTCCTTTTGCATTCTCATTTTATACATGTACTTCTCTCGACGGTTTTATTGTTCGCGTTGCATTAGAAACCACCCTGACCGCGTCGTGGTAGGGGATCGGTCTGATTTATTGCGATCGTTATGGAAAAAATCGTCGATCGTCATGGTTTTGCGCTTTTTTCCAGCGTCCATTAATTAATGGAAAGGAAGGAAAGTTTTTTTTTATATTTTGCGACTCGCACCTCGTCTCAACTTTCCTAATCCGGCCGGAGTCGTCCGGACACGCTGAATATTTGCCATTCCGAGACCCTTACCGAAAAAGTTTCTAAAGTGAGACGAAGGTGCGCCGAAATTAGCGTGAAAGTATCGCTCTTTTTCTCGTTTGGTCTGTTTACATTATCGCTTTCGTCGTCCTTGAACCCGTGCTCACTTTTCTTCGAAACTGACCTGTGCCACGAAAGGGCGCTAAGAGCGTGTTGGCGTTCCGCAGATTCGACTTGGAGATGGCCGGAAGAGTGATCAACCCACGAATAAAACTGATATATTGAGGACTCGAGGAAGGTCGACGATAACGGCGAACAATCAGCAAGGCTGACATAACAATTATAAAATCCCGATGCAAAAGAGAAAGAGCTGGAGATGGAAGGTTAGGAGGATGAATGGTGCCACCATCAGGAAGTGTACTTTTCGGATTGGTCAAGTATGAGTCTCGATTTGGGTCAATACTGCCGTCGAGAATTTAATTTTACGTTTTTCGCATCAATAACAACAGTGACGGCCTAGAAATATCGGCGAAATAATTTATCGTCGGCTCGACGTTTCGTTGGTTTTAATTGATGATCGGTTTTGGCGATTTCGGCCTCCGAACCGGGGAATGTCCGAACATTGTTGTTCAATTATCGCCAGAAGGTCCGCGAATCAAGGTTGATTTAACGGGATACGAAACGTCGATGGTCCGTTAAGCAAATGACCTTGATTTCCAAGAGATGGCGAGTTGGATTTAGATCAAGAACTCATCTGGTCGCGATTGTGTGTTTCGCGCGGACAGCGGACTGAACGTCGTTCTGGGGACATTTGTCGGCGAAATTGTTTAGGTTTAGGCCATGCAGATTCCTGTAACGAGCGTTGCGAGGAAAAATGTCGGCGATTAAATTGTCTCGTTTTCCGTTTCTGCCTTAATTCGGCACGGAATCTCATTTGGCATTTAACAAATTAGCCCAATTACGTAAGTGTTAAAGGCAAAAAGTGTCCATGAAACTTATAATTAGGGCGCATTCACGAAATTACCGGCCAATTAGTGCTGAGGTAAAGTAATTAGGAGCGCAACTTTCATTTGCGGGGTTGTGCGTTTTTCGATTGACGGATGAGGCGTCCATTAGAAGAGTGCCCTACGTTTTTCTCTTATTTTGACAATTCGAGCGTGACGTCCCGGTGAAAAATGGCGGTGGCGCTCCGGATTATGGCGGAGATATTAATGATGGAGATGTGGAGCGGCTGTCGAGTCAAACGCGGTCATCGAATGGGAATTTTCCCGGCGGCTCCCTCAAAAAGTCGCGCTCATTTTCCGCGTCCCTTTGGCGAGCTCCTTTCGTGAAAATTTAATAACTATCGATTCGAAAATTTAATTCGGAGCAGTCGTCTCTCCCAGACGGCGGAATATTTTCGCAATATCAACGCCATATTTCAGGACCTCGAGACGTTCGCAATTAGAGGATTGCCACGTAACGGCGTGGGCACGCCATACGTCGATTATTGTCCCAGCTGGGCGAAGAACGCGTTTCGCAATCCAGAGGAAGACGAAGAAGGAACCGGTGACAGATTTTGCGACGGGCTCGACCTCAAGTCATCTATCGATAAGTGGTGTTCGACGGCGGGGACTTCAACTCTCACTTGATCACTAAGTAGGTGAACCAGTTGTGAACAAACGACTAGCATCATTGTTGCGAAATCACGCACGCCGCGACTTTTAAACGTCGACTAGGCCTAATTGTGTCCGGGCCGAAAGCCCAATTTGACAAGATAAATGTCAAGTTACATCTCACTACTGCGCCGCTTTCTCCGCACGTATATGTTGACGGGCGTGTCAAGGTCACCGTCCATCCGACCCGGCGATCTTTGCTGGACTCACGTTTTGCCGTGATTATTATTATTATTATGAAAGGGTAGAAACCGATTGTAATTTGGTGGGCGTTCCCGCTGATTAGTTTCGTGTTTATCCACGATTCGATCTGCCAATGGTATTTAATTTTCACGATGATTATGATGAAATTTTACCTATCCGGACACATTTAATTATCCCATTCGATAGATACATGATACAATTTAATTTGTGCGCTCTGTGTGTGTAAATCAACATTTGCAAAATGCTTTCATGTCTGGCAGATCCATCCAGCGCACGGATCTGATTGAAATGTCGATGTTTTCCAGGTGGAACGGCAAAATTTTCATTTGGAGAAATCAACGTTGCGCACTCGATGGCTTTCAAGGCCACAATGGCGGGCGACAATTAATGGGACGCGTTTTGCTGCGATGAGGACGAAAACAGCAATTACATTTTTTATTTGAAATGCATTTCGAAGCACAAGGTGGAGAGAATTTATCGTCGGGTTCTGTAACTTTATAATTGCTTGTAAATTTATGCCAGGTGTAAATATTTGCCGACTATAAATAGCAAGAACGACTCAACAATACAGCTGACATTATTCGGCTCGAGAAAACACCAAATTGTGGTGAACGAACGGAGCAGGCCACAACACGGGTTTCAGTTTTTCTCTGCAGGAGTGATAATAATGAACGATGATGATAAAAATATGTATAGCCCAAATAATCACGGGACAAAAATAAAAAAGAGCACAATCATGAAGAGTGTGTAAATTAAATAATACACCAAAGAAATTTCTCTCGAATGTGAAAAATGCGGTTGAAAATAAATAATTTCGGAGGTTAACATTGACACGAAAAATGTTATCATGTTTACAAATGTTATAAAAGCACGCGTAACGCACGGCGGAGAGACCAAATTAAATTTTGGAGTGTTACAAAAATGTCAGAGGGATTTTTGTTTCATCAGTGAGGAACTAGAAAATACAATTTGCTTAATAGAGTTTCAATCGATTTTGATGTGGACTAGTTTATTCAAAACTAACACAACAGTGACATTTGTTCTAGTGGAAAATGGTGTATGTACTTTCAAATTCAATCAATAACATATTATTTCCATAAGGTTTGTTGGGGGAGCTGTCAACTTTAAAATACCAGAATGTAACAATTGGGAAACTGTTTGACAGAAGTATTTGTTAATTTTGACAATGAAAAAGGTGTTAAATATTTCACCAGAAGCGGCTAGAGAGGACGCTGCTGCTTCAAGACCTACAATTTTCTCTGTTTTGTTTTTTGCAATAAACTCTTATTTTCAAATATTCTTCTCATAACTGTGACTTAGACCCCAACTCAAGTTCCTTTTTCAAAATTTAATTCACGGTTGCATCTACAAACATCCATGCTACACGCCCCAGACCGTGTGAGTCGGGCTGCGCGGTACATATTTACAGAAAGTAGCAATTCACTCCACACGCGAAGCAGGTCAGATGGAAACACCATTCTGCTTCAGCGCAGGGAAACATATAGAAGGCAGGTCCGTATCAATTATAAATAGACCACATGGTACAAGTGATGCACACTTGTTTTGCTTCAGTTAACTGCTTGGGTGCGGGAAGCCATACTGTTCTCTCAATTTGGTTGTACGTCGTGAAATTTTATGGTACTTTATGTTAAAGATCTTGCGGGGATAGTTTACCACTAGCAGGTAATGTTTTAAGCAGGGTTGTATTGCACATTTTGCATACGCCAAATGGCACGCGCCGCTTCCCAAACCCAACCCAATAAAATTTTACGACCTACAACGAAATTCAGGAAACAGTACATATTTCAAAGTTCAGTTCTTCCAACACTTTAATTCAATACATTTTGG
Organism: Tenebrio molitor; assembly: GCF_963966145.1. Lineage (NCBI taxonomy): Eukaryota > Metazoa > Arthropoda > Insecta > Coleoptera > Tenebrionidae > Tenebrio > Tenebrio molitor. The sequence goes on along the minus strand of NC_091048.1, from coordinate 27,578,073 downwards.
ATAGAATTACGGGAAGAGAAGTTTTCATAAAAATCCAGAGAATTTTTTCACGAATTTTCAAATATTTAGAACGACTCTTAACTCCCAAACTAAGCCAGCCAGGGGGCTGAGTTTTGCACCGTTGGATTCCTGTTTCAACGTTCTTGGTTCACTCCGAAAGAGCTTTGATTAGTGGTGGTAGTTTCGGAGGAAAATCGCAAAAACGAGGTTTCCAAATTTTTTGTAACAATCTTAGAGCAACAATTACTGCTCCTGCGGAATTATTTCATCACTCTCGATCACGTGGATCACCACTGGTCTAGATTGGTTCACACTGAAGTCGGTGCAAAATTTTTCAATACCCCATCTGGATGCCGGAAATTTTTTTCATGAAAATTCTTCCCTGTTTTTCTGGAATTTTCCAAAATTTCAAATAGCCATAGCTCCCTAACTAATGTAACCAGCAGAATGAGTTTTGTACCGTTGCATTCGTCTTCCAACGGTCTTTTTTTCAGTGCAAACAAGATTCGATTAGTTGTGGTACTGGTAGAGTAAATCACAAAAAACTCCAATTTCACATTTTATTACGTAAAACTTTTTTTACAATGATCTTATATCGATTATTTCTACTCGTTGCACCAAGCTTTGTCACATGGATCACCACCGGTCTGGATTTGTACAGACTGGAGCAGAGGCGGCTCGTCAGGTGAGGCAGTTGAAACTTTGCCTCACCCAGAATTTCCTATATCTTGCTGTTTTGTTATTATTTTCATGGTGATCGTACCAAGAATTTTAGTTTTATTTTTTCCTTTTCCTGTTTGATTCGATTAATGATAATAACGATGATGAGAATAAAATGCGTCAATCGACTTGTAGTGTGGGCGTGTGCGTTACGTTGTTGCAGAATCGTGCAGCACTCAATTTTTGCCCGGATCGGGCCGGACATATGGACGTAAAAAATGAGGGTGATTTGGTGTGAGCTTTTCAATAAGGGAAAAATGAGGGTGCGAATGTGTCCGTAGTGACCCCCACATCTCTCCCGTTTCATCCGTGGGACGTATCGATCCTCGGCTCATAAATCTCGTATTTATCAGGTTGTCAAAATCGCAATCTCCTCACCTTTGATTAAGCGACGTGTCTTGAAGTTTCCGCTCGTAAAAGTCCAACTTAATTCGTGTTCGTTAAGAGGGCTTTTTGACGATTTGTGATAAATTGGTCGGATATTCATTTCGGTCCGTAATATTCCATAATTTACTCCGCCTAATCCGATTAAGGACTTTTTCCCTGTCCACGAAGAGAGTGTGGCGCGGTGTCTGCCGCCAAATTAAATTCACGTCGTTTTTCTTTTGTCGGGGCGCGTCGACAACACCCGCCCCCGTCGTTCGAAAATATTTGCCCACGGGCCGGCCGCCCGACCGTTCATAATCGCCCCCGAATTAACATAACGAAGAAAACAAGGCCCTTTGTTCTTGCGTTTTTAATGAGTTGGAGGCGGCGCGGGGTGGAAATATGAACGCGTTACGAAACTACCGCGAGTAATTAGCAGTAATGACGTCCCGTGCTTTCCTTTGACCCGCGAATGTGGGTCAAAAGGATTTTATTCAGCTCTTTCGGTTTTTCCTCGGCGCATTGAAAAGTCCTCCCCCTCGAGATTTATTTTATTTGCCTCCGCGCAATAATAACGCATCAGACAGCTACACTCGGGATAATTAAGCCGAGGCCCCATCAGATAATTCAGTTTTAGTGTTGTCGCCGTTGCACAAGAGAGTGTTTCGTTGCAGTTTAGGAACGCGTCTTTTACAGAAATGTCACGCCATATGGACGCGCGCCAACTCCCAGATGTCGTCCGGTTAATTGGTTGACCTCAAGTGCAATTGATAATAACAGGCGAGATTTTTATTAGAGCAAAAACGTACGGTTAATGAAGGTGAGCTTCACGCCACGACTTTTTCTCAATGTGATTATTCGAAAGCGTGGAGAGTGACGTTAAATGGAATCTAAATGGTTGGGACGTCGTTAGTCTTGTTAGTAGGGGAAGACTAACGAAGTTAATAAAAACTAGGTAAAACCTAGCAAATGTACACAACAGCAAATTATCTGAAAAGGTTACCGCTTGAAAGGGGTTTTGCTAACGAAGTAGTAGCGCGCTTGGTTGGAAGATTTTTTGGATTGCTAAAAATCCCTGCTGTAATTGCTACTTAATAATAGTTAATGCAGAATAAAACAAGACACTCTAGACCACTCTAGAGGCTTACATATCATTTTTGAAGTGAAAACTTCTTTAGGCGCACCACACGGGCAGTGTATTAATTTCATGCGACACGCTAAAATCGTCACGCTCGACTATGCGACACGCTCAAATCGTCGTCAGGCCGGAGAACAACGACAAGCGACACTTCGCTTGATTGGCAAAAATCATGTTTATTGACTATGACGTCATATGACTCCCTCAACGGTCAGTAAATTTAAAAATCTAATATCCGTGAAAATCTGGTAATTTATACAACAGCAAGCTCGGCTCTGTTCATCGGAACATCAGTTACCTATGATTTTGAGTGGAGATTTTAATATCGATTTCTCGACAGAAAAATCAAATCCCTTAATTGGTTTTTAAAAAACAGCATTGGATTTAAATAATATAACGGATGACTATTAAAATTTTCACTATGGATCATTCTTTGTTTTGCGTTGCACCTTAGACACTGACAAGTTTGACATTTCAATAAATGTTTTTTCTCTTAATTTGGTTATGTTTCAGTAAATTGTACTGACTGACATTTGTCGTTCGTTCTTGCGTGTGTCTAAAGTAACAGAAAAAATAAAAACTCGTTCAAAGCCAACTCCCAGTGAAAATTTTAATGGTCACCCGTTATATATACAGGGTGTCTCAGCGTGAAGGTTCAATTAGTAATAATAAAATTACCTCAAGTTAAAAAATGTAATTTTAACACATGTTTCCTTTATCGAAAATTATGCGCGATTATTATTAGATTGTTAAACATTAAAACGAAAAGATTAGATTTTGTCGTTAAAAATTTAATGTAAAATTTGAAGGTATTTGAGCAGTTACCTTTTGAAACAATTGATGATTAATTGCCAAGCAACATTTTGTACATCCTTTAAAGTCTGTCAAAATTGGGCGCGCTTTATTAGAAACGTCAAATTGTGAACATTTATTGAAAATACTCTAAAAATAGACTACAGCGGCAGAAATTTCAATATTGTTGAAAAAGGAAAAAAAAAATGCCTATGGAGAGTGTCGTAAGAACTTCAATGACAGTGCGTTTTCTCGTGGAACACTATCCAAATGTAGGCTTTACAAAATGTAAGGTTAAGAGAGTCGTCAATTTATTTGAAGACACAGGAAGCGTACGTGAACTAAATTAGGCCTTGCTAAAATATCCCGATCTTGTTTTAGTCCTTTATGGAAGAATTAAGGCATCCAGTATAATAAATTACGTCCAAATGTTGTCTTTAACTTTGTAAGTGTTTGTAAGGTTAGCAAGATAAACGTCAAATATGTCACCTGCGCTTCTGCGAAAAGGGATGACCAAAATTCTGCAAAATTGCGCGTTTGTTTCATACGCGTCTACGTTTTTGCATTTGCAGCCACGTTTAACACAGTTTTTTGCTTTTTTCTTGCAAACCAGACGTCTTCCAAGGACGAGTTTTTCCCTACAGCATTTTTTATTGACGATCAATTTTCTGTGTAAATCTTAATTGATTTAACATTTTAAAAAGGCATGTAAAAATTACGTTTTTAAGACTTGGGTGATTGCATTAATGGGATTTTATTTTTCACCGTCTAAAATATCTGCATTTTAAATTGCACAAAAATCCGCTGTAAAATAACTGAGTTATTAGGCTTAGCTGAGACACCCTGTATATATATTTATATGTATATGTTATTCATGCCTTGTTCCTGATTCCTCCAAGTACTATAATCCATAATAATATAATTTATACAATATACATTATTTAAAATCAGTTACGAGCGTCATAGAAGTTTTCACTTTTGTCGTGCGGTCTTAAGCGCAGACTCTTTTTTTCAGTCACATAATTTTTCAGAAAAAAACCACTAAAAATGTAAATTAAACTTTCTCAAAATTAGAGCATCAGAGTAAGCATGTTTGTCGTTGTCAAGGTTGGGTTTTATAAATGTTCGCCGGTTATGTCCGGATTCTACGAATTTTTGAAGAATGGATTCCGGAAGTGAATTTGTGGAAATCGGTTCTCAAGATATCCTTCGAAAAGGTTGACCCAGAATAAATGGATCTAGGGAGATCTTAGCGTTTTTACTTTTACTTCTTTTGGAGTAAATTACAATTGGTTTGGCAAAAAGTGTAATGATGTAGAGGAAAAATGGAACACACTGTACAGTTACAAATTACGAGAAGAAAGAGTGAAGGGAAAGTTCATTTAGTTGGAACAACAAAACAAGCTGAACTGTTTCAATAACGACAATCAGTCGCCGAAGACGGGAAATTCCAAATGGAGGAGATAATACCAAGAACATTGCAAGGAATGTAGAGCTATTAATAATTAATTTGAATAATTTGTTGCATAGAAATTATGGGAATGGGTAAATGCGAATTTGAAAAATGTGCGAGAAAGGTTCACTCTATTGTCTCTGACGTAGAAGGTGTCGACAAGTGTTAATTGTCCAGTGAAGTGGATCATTTTAAAGATGGGCATAAACAAAATATAGCAGGAAAATTGGAAGAAGATTGTTGGTCCATCAAGATAACGTTTTTTATTAGCGTGGTATATGTTCTCCATAATATTACATTTGTTGCCAAAAACACAACAAAACATTCTTGGTACTGATTTCTGATGACGACAGTAAATGAGTGGTTGGAGTGGTGTCACAAAAATGGTTCATGGAGGATTTCTTCGGATTTTTAATTTGATAAATTACCATTTAGGTCGATTATTACGACTGATGTCTTTATTTGCAACACAACAGTATCGTTTTTCAGTCTTGCACCACTTCTCGATCGCAAAATCTTCCACCGCAACGATCTTACGGTTTTCGCAAAACATTTGCATTTTACGGTGCTGATAATTTACGACTGTTGTCAACGTGTGTCCGTTTTTATCACTCACATTTTCAATCCTGTCGAGTGCAGGTACCACTCATCCTGGTTATAAATGTCAAATAGAAATACGATTGGTCCCAATATAGATCCGTGCGGTATTCCCTGCGTACGGCTACCTAGATTAGAGAAACTATAATAATAGATAGTGTATGATAAATTCGCACGCGGTAAATCATTTTCTAATGTATCGCATGACCTAGAATTATGTAATGAAGTGGGTGGGGTGGATACACCCTTATCGTGATCGAGGAATCGAGCAGGTTACGTAGACTATTGCAAGGCTGTATCCTTATCTAGTCCCCGTTGTAGGGGTGAATTGATGTTGACGATAGAGGCAAACTTGCACAGAGTCCTTTGTTCAAAAGTTTTAGCGAAGCTCACCGCAGAATTTCTAATTTCTCAACTTTAACTATTTTTTTAAACGTGGAGTAGTGTATCAAGACGTTACTTCGATTGTGCTTTCACTTTATCTATCATTTCCAATTTTTTTTTTATTGTTGTTAGGTAATTGTAATTAATGCGTCGTTTTTAAATGGGAAGAAAGTTGAAATACTTAACACAAACAGGAATAATCTGGTAATGAAATCTCTCTCTCTCTCTCTGACATATCATAGGCAAGCGAAAATAGTACATTTTTCAATGAACGAATAATAATGGCTATTATTCATGAGGATGAAAATTGCAACACGAGTCGTAGGCAAGTGGTGGAATCATCCGAGTGAATAATACCTATTATACGCGAGTTGAAGACTTATACTTTCTTTACGACTATACCAATTGGAATGATATCATTCTTTCATTGAATATCCAAGAAGAATGCATTCATTCTTTAATAGTTGTGGAGAAATATAATTCCTAGAACTGTACTTGTTGAAAAAGTGCTGTCATTTTGTCCACTACTGTAATTAGTTTAATAACACGTAGAAAACTTGCAACGTGACTGTTTAATTAACAGTAATCACGAAATTTTCTTCGTTCTAATTAAAAAAAATAAATCTGACTTTTGTCTTCTGTTCTTTAAAAATTCCCGAAATCTCCGACTTTCAAAGAATACTTGCAAACGATTTACCACATCTCTTTTCCCTTTGATACTTTTACAAAAGGTTCACCACTAATTTGATGTTCACCCCGACTCTAACGAGTGGCCCTTAGTTTGCTTAAAGTTACCCTTTTGGGGATATTGCCTCGTTTTGCAGTAAAGTTTCGTGCGTTTACAGTCTGTAATTATTTGAAACCTCCGTTTTGGGACTTTTTGCAAACATTAAATGGGAATATTCATATTTCAAATTGTCCACCCTCGCTAGTCCAAACTCCTCGACAACTGTTGGCATTCTCAAAGACCACAACGTCCTCGACAAACAAACAAAATTTTGCACCATCATTTAAAAAAGTACTCCTAGTTTGTTTTAATGGGTGTATGAAGCACTTGTTTCCGCGTGGGGTTACAGCGCTCGCTGCGCTCGCGCGTGCAAACTTCCCACTTGAAAGATTTGAGAAATCAAAGCCGGGAAAGAGCCGATTTATTAAATTCAGGTCGGAATTGTATCAATTTGACCCTTAACCTTAGCAACTATCTGATTACGTTTCATTATTTTTTATCCGATTACTCTGCCACCAATTTGTTTAATAGAATTTTGCGTCGCTGAAGTTTTGAATATCACTTAACCTCGAATGCTGCCGACTTTCGCCCCCTTTCCTTATCTTTTATCGTTTTATTAATATAATTTGCTTGGAGCCCGGTGACGGAAGCGGGGTCACCGTAGGTGCGACCCTTCGTTCCTTCATCCACCAAGTTCTTGGAGATGTTGCGGCGGCGATCGATTTGAGGAGGTCGAGTGGGGGGCGGTATGGATTTGGGCGTTATCGATCAAGCAAAATCCGACAATAAAACAAGCCCTCACGTGTGTATTTCACCGGCGGAAGGGCGAAATTTATGCTTTCACGCATCGCCACAGGCCTCCAGTGCCGAGTTTACGGCTTTGCTCGCTGTATTATTAAGGGGCGACTCGTTCGGGTTTAAACCGCCATAGAAGTTTAAACTGGAGTCGGTTTCGGATGGCTCTGGATCTTCGTGAAAGGGGACATTGTAGTCGAGCGGAGGGTCCGGCCGTTGTGCACGCGTGCGGAGGCCCCGCACGAGTGGTTCCGCTATTAAATCGAGCCGTTGTTAGCATCTCTCGCGTCCTACTTTATCAATAAAACGCTGTTCCGAGCGACATCAACGTCAGGAGCAGGTCTAATCTGGCGACATTCGCATATACAGGGCCGGCCAAACAAAGGGAATTGTGTTTTTGTCGGCGGCGGCGATAGCGCTCCGGTCGCGGGGTCAGATCTTTGTTTTTGTAATTGATGGAAACGTTGGCCAACAATGGACCCAGTTACAGATCGAAACAATTATACAGTCGGGAGAATGGAAAGCGTCGAGTTGGAGCATCCGTCGGAGGAACAATATGGAGTCATTGTGCGCTATCCAGCAATAAATCACCGATTTTGGGGCACAATCGGCGAGGGCCCCGAAGACGGCGGCGGCGGCGGCGGCGGCTCCGCTCCAGACGCTCGCTTTTTGCGCGCGTCCGAAGCGAGAAGGCGCAATAATTTATGGCTCATTTACTAGAGAAAGACGAAACGAAGGGCGGGAAAATCAATATGGGGGGTGGTGCGTCCGCGGCCGGCGAGAGGGCGCCACCGGGCGAGCGCGCCTCCGGCGGAGCATGTCGGGAGGGGGCAGCTTCGGGTCCGGACTCCCCGGACGGAACCGGCCGACGTTCATCTGTCCGCTCCTGCGACTCCGGGCGCGAATATGCGCACTGGCCCCCTGGTTATTTCACGTTTTCGGTGCTATTTCATCGCATTAAGTTGGCTACCGTGCTGCTCCGAGGGTGGTTGGCGTTAAAATAAAAAAATCGAAAAATCGAAAGCTCGACCGAATCTCGCTTGGGTAAGTTTTTGATTGAATCCTCCAGGCACGTTGGCTAGCACGCACCGCCGCCGCCGGCACGTCCCCCTCCCCGGGTCCGCCGTCCCCGCGCTTTTTCCCCGATCAAAAATTTCCGATCGATTTTTTTCCGCCGCCTCCGGGGAGGAGCGAGCCGCCGGACCGTCTTTTTGTCGCGTTCGCGAGTCAATATTTACAATTTGTCGCCGCGGGCGCCCCTTCACGACCCTCCGCGCTATTTTTCAGCCGGGAGATGGATGTTTCCGGCGGTTTTTCGGCTCCGGGGCCGCAATCGATAGGTGCGGCGCCTTTTTCGCGAACAAGCCCCCGACACGGCCGTAATTTAATTATTCACACCTGCTCTGATTCGGTTTGCCGGTTGCGATTTCGCCCGGATTTCGCCCCCAAATTATTAACGAGGCTCGTTAGGCCGTCCAGTCGCGGGCCCCGAAAAACCGACGGCACTTGATCGATCCGGCGCACGTCACTCGATTCGATCGACGAAAACGCGACTCCGGGAGGCTGCCCGCCGTTCACATTTTCATCACGAACCGACCGAAAATTCACCGTTCGATGACGCTCCAGGCATTTTCAATTAAAATCGCCGGATTTACATTCCACGGACTCGATTGCACCATCGAGTTATGCAACCATTCAAAGTTCCAGACACCGAAAAAGAATAAACTCCGGGCGGCCCGGCCGGGATTCTTCCATCGAACCGGACAAAAAGAGCCGTAAAACAACACAAAACACGCTTACGATTTCCTCTGCTGTTTGTAATAAAACTTTTCGAACAATGCGAATTACTCCGGATTTGTTTCTGCTCGCCGGTTTATTTTCAAACGATGATTTTTTCCTCATCGCCGACCCCTTCTCACAAAAAATCGTGAATGAACAGGCGTGATCGCGCCTTTGCATGCGCCCATTATTTATTTTTTTCGAACAGGAAGCGAGATAATGTCTGATAAAGCCGCGCATTTATAGTCGGTGGCCGATCGCTTCGCTGTTTTATGAATAGAGCGATTAATAGTTTCGCCAAGTACGTGATAAATTGTTCGGCGAACGTGAATTTTTCAACAGCTGGAGAGCGGCGTCGATGAGGTAACACGAGAGTGCAATTAATATTTTTTGTCGATTGAATTTAATTGCGTCACTAACCTACAAAACATCTCGATTGACTTTTTGCATCTGCAAATGTCGACCTGGTGGGGCCCCGCAAAATTGTTATTGTTGCAATTTTTATTGACCGAACACGTAATCGAAGGTTAGGTTTGCATGACGCGATTGCGAGGTGAGTCATGAGATGAGTACGATACCTGCAGGAAAAGAACCAGCCGGTCGTACCGACGATCGATCGAATTCTTTGGCGAGACACTCCACTCCATTACGAATACATTTCTCGGCGGTGTTTGCCAAGATTTTTAGTTTCAACCGAACGTTGTCCCCTCATCAAGCTTATCTCGAGGAGGACGAGAGCCCTCAGGTCCCTCCGACAAGCTAGATAAAGGCAATTCTGAACGGCGATCTTACGAGACGACGCGCATTGTAAGACGTCGCATTATCTTGCACCAACGAAACAGTATTGCGAATGCCAAGGCCAAAAACTATCCAATTTTGTTTCTCGTTATTTCTCATTATTAATTAAATTGTTAGTAGCATTGAAAATTTTAAAACTAACTGTATTGTTTAGCGTAGAAGCGGAAGCGCAGTCTGCAGTGCAGCACTGTAAAAAATTCAAATAATAATTATGCATTTATTGCACTAGAATGATATTATGTTTTGCATATGATATATCTGCACATTTATTAAAGGAACGGTTAAGTTTCAAAATTTTATTACTCCTTAAACATTTATGATTCAGTATTGTAAAACATTTTAATGAGGATTTTTTCAAACCGCTATAGATTCCTTCATTTTATTATCGGGGTTTTAATACCTTTTCGAAATTCCACAACTCAAGAAAAAGCTATAAAAAAATCGGATTTATGAAATATGTATCGACAAACTCGCAAAACATTACAGTTTGTTCACTAGTGAGAAAATATTTTTCCTCACTAGTGATTCAATTGCCATTTTGCTCACTATTTTCAGTGAGCAAAGACCACTGAAATTAAATGATCATGGAAAAAATATTTAACCATCCATTAACATCACCAGTTAATTCTTTTAGTTATAAAAAAATCACAAACAAGAAGAAACGAATATCTCAGGACGGCTAGCCGCAATAGACGGGACTGCGTCTAATTAAGATTAGACGTACGTCCCTCTGTGCTTGAATTAGACGTCACCGACGGTTCTTTTGTTCGTTGCATACTCCATATTAGATTTGTACTTTAATGAAATTATTAATGAAGATTTCAAAATAAACTATGTATATTCATTAGCGTGGAACGGCTTGCTGTACCGGAATAACGAAAGCATACACAAATGCAGTCTGGAGTGCAGGCACTGGCAAAAGATTCAAATAAAGTTTTTAAAGAGGATTTTCTTTTCAAACCGCCATATATTATCTTAGATGATAGTACTTGGAGGAATCGGGAACTCCGTCTATTGTTGTTGTACTCTCTATCGGGTCATTTGACATATTTAAATCCAATGCTGTTTGTAAAAAATCGATTCAAGGTTTTGATTCTTTGGTCAAGAAATATCCACTGAAAATCTGATTGTTTCTCGTTCGCTCGTCTAAACTCTGCTCGCCAGAACTCACTCGAGTGAGCCTTTCACCTCGGAGCGTGATACGTGACGATGTGACGGTGAAACTAATTCACTGCCCGAGAATAATGGCGCGGTGCGCCTAAAGAAGTTTTCACTTCAAAATCTTTTCAGATTTTTAAACTAAAATATCTCCTTGAGCTTCAATACTTCAGTATTTATTAATAAAGGAAATAATACACTGACCGGCACAAAAAACGACTCATTATGATTTCTTTAATAAATGATCTTAAAATTACATATACATATTTGTGCTTATTTTTCTTTCTTATAGTTAAATTGGGATATTTTCAATGATAGGGAGTGCTATGGTCACCATGGCAACTGAATTGTTTTGTTTAAATAAATTATTAGAAAATTTGCGCTACGTCCATGTTGTTTTTGTCGGTTGTCTTAAAAGATTTAATTTGACAATACGAGATACTAATTCAAAATGCTGTTCAAATTTTGGCAATTTTTTAAACATAAAATTTTTTCTAAAAAAATTACTTTTATTTTTTTTTTTCATTAAAATTGTATTTTCTGTGTTTAATGTTGTGTTTGTCGGATATTCTTTGGCAAAGAATAACTTAAATAACACTTATCAATACACATGTTATAATTTTTTTTTCTGAGACAATGAATTACTTAATTATACAGGGTGTTTTCGAAGTTGACGCGTTCCTTGTAACACGAGGTACTACACATTATACTTAAGAATTTTAGCCTAAATCTTCTTAGTAAAATGTTTGTATTAACGGAGATAATTGATTGTATATTTTTATTGTTTTCTAAAATTTTAAGTCCGGTCCTGTCCATTTCTCCGCTGTACTAGATTAATAAATAACTTGGCCCAGAATGGTGTCTTTCCGGAAATCGCTTTGCAATACTCTCTGCACGCTGCAGATGCATTCTGATAACGTGATAACATTGCCCATGCATTTGCAACATATCTGTGAGCTCATTATTTTCCTAATAATAAAGCCATTTCGACTAATTAGATGACAACTCTGACAGTAGTTTTGATTAACGTCCATGCTCATTTGCATTTGCTTTTTTTTTTTGTTAATTCCAATTTCTAACAAATCAGCGCAAATTTGAGCAGGACCGGTTTCAAAAATTTCAAAAAACTAACTTATTGCATCTTCATTGCTGTACACATTTTACTAAGGTGATTTTGGCTAAAATTCTTTAGAACAACGCATACTATCACATGTTAAAAGGAACGCCTCAACTTCGAAAACACCCTGTATTAATAAAATTCCAAGTGAGTCGTTTTTTGTGCCGGTCAGTGTAGATTATCAAAAAATTGCAAACAAGAATAAATGGACACTCTATTTTGGTACGGCTAGCCGTACTACGCAGGACTAGGCCGAATTAACATCCGACGTACGTCCCTCTCTCAGAAGTAGAAATCATCAAGTTGTTTTGTTGGTTGCATACCAATAACTTTTTTCCAAACTTTTCTTAATTTTTTGTTTGTGTTTGTCGGTCTTGACCAAACCTTTGCAGCCACCACTGCAACCATCAAATGCGATTTAATTCTCCAGTTTCACAGTCTAAGTTTCGTATTTCGGGTCGGGGATCCGCAGACAGTGTTTAATGAGGAGGTCGGCCCTAAATAGTAGTTTGTCTAGCTTAAAATTTTCCCGTCTGAAAACCTTTCCGGAAGGGTTTAGGGATGACGTTCGATGTCAATTACCCCCGGAAATTTTAAGTCCGTGCGGTAATCCCCCTGGAGGAATTTTTGACGTTTAATTATTCCCAAAACTAGGTCTCGTCCTGTTCCCGACAGATAATTGTTGCCTAGTGGGTCCGCAATAAAACCAATTATCTATTGGCTTTTGCCGGATCGATGTGCGCTCCGGTGCTCCGCCCGGAAGTTGTCGACTCCCGACCGGCGAGATTTCGAAAAACAACAAGTTTTTCCACAATGGCGACGGCGTTAATTTTCGCCGGCGCTACGGTGTACTCAGTTTCGTTGTTCGAGTGTTTGCTTTGGTCTCCCTGGGGTGCGCCTTATGCAAACTGCACGACGAGGGCGGCTGCAATTTTGCAACGTCGCACGGTTATTTGGTAAAATTCAAGGGATTTGTTTTAATTCGCGCTTATCGCAGCCGCCCCTCCGATAAATAATTTGCAACGTTCGCCTCGTCAGCTGTCGCGGCGGATGTATTAACCGCCCCCGACGGCAAACAAGGAGTAACGGAGCCGTCTCAATGGCTGCTAACTGTTATTGTGCCATTAATGGAAACGCGCAATTATATCGCTTATTGCTCGAATTTCCCGCTAGTGGTTCATAGGTGCGGAGGACGCAACTCCACGACTCAATCCATCCAGGATCGGGATCTCTGGAGGAGCGTTACGGCGTCGTAAAATTTTTACGAACATTTGAATTTGTACGACGGCCGTCCAATTTTCCCGGTTAGATTATTAAAATTCGTGTAGTCGTAAAGGCGAGAATCAATCGAACGTGAAGGAAAAACTTGGAGGGATTCGGCCTGCGGATCCGTGATTTGGGTGCGCTTCAGGTTTCAGGCTTCGTCAATTTCTAATTAACCGTCGACAGAGTAATTCGCCGCTGAAAAAGTGCCGTCGAATCGCTTGAATACAGTTCCGCCGTGAAATTGGCGGAGTTGGGAATAGTTGGATACGTTGTCGTGTGTGGAGTTTCCGATTGATGGAGGGAATGCAGATTTTGCGGGATAAAGGCTGCCGACGAAGAAAAGCCGGTTTTCGACGTTCACGTTGCGAATAATTACGTTCCACGGGTGTTCAATTGGTGACAGCTGTGGTGAGGGCGCAGGCTGTGCTTTTTGAAAGAAGGGCTAGTTTTGCTTGGTGTAGATCTGTGCTGCGACTCAAATTGCTCTAAATTCTAAATTGTATTTTTTTAAATTTCCTTACATGATTTGTGATAGACAATTTTACTTTTTTCCTTCAAAATGCAAAGTAAGGATGTTGGTTTCAATAAAAATCTGCAGTTTTTCTTTTAAGAATTCCTTTATTCCGAAATAATAATAATAATAATAATAATAATATGGTTACTATTACCTAAACAACAAAGCTCCAAAAAAAAATTCTTTGCAATGATTGAAATTTTAAATCAATTCATTTTACCTAAATTTGTAAATAACACGACAAGTTTTAAAAAATTACACAGTATCATATACAGTGGAGCTTTAACAATTATCAGATTAAATGGTTGAAAAGAAATTGACCAGACAAATAATATAAAAGCTAAAGAATTACCAAAATGGGAACGAAGACTAACTAAACGCGTTAACAATATCAGACGAGATTTAGGTAGAATAACTTTTTTTTTACAGGGTATAAATTCTAAGCATCTAAATAACTGTATTCAATCGATTTTAAATAAAAACAGAATACATTGTTTAAAATATAACGAATATAATGAAACATTAATAGAAATTAAAGACACTTTATTACAAAAATTGAATATTTATTCTAAACGATTAAAAAGATATAAAAATAATAAACAACGGAAATTTGAAAACAAACTATTTAGAAATAATGAGAAGTTGTTTTACAAAAATTTAGCAGATAATAAAACTCAAAATAATAATGGTCTACCAAATATAAATGAAATTAAAGAATTCTGGTCAAACATGGTCAAATGAAGTTCAATTTAATAATCCGGCAGAATGGATTCCTAATTTAGAAAATGAGATACCAGATAGTAATAATCCACATCATATTCAAATTAGCCTTGAAATTTTAGTTCAAAATATTAATAGTTCACATAATTGGAAATCCCCTGGAGGTGACCAAATTCATAACTTTTGGTTAAAAAAATTTACTTGTATTCATAAATGCTTACTTGATCACTTTAACGGATTTATTAGGGAACCTAACACATTTCCAGAGTTTTTGGCCCATGGTATAACATATCTGAAACCAAAAGATTCCGATATTAAAAATCCATCAAAATACAGGCCAATCACATGTCTGCCTACAATTTATAAAATTATGACATCTTGCATTAAAGTAATAATTTACGACCATTGTCAAAAATTAAATATACTTAATGAAGAACAAAAAGGTTGTGTTAAGGAGTGTTTTGGTTGTAAAGAACAACTCATAATAGATACGGTAATAATGGAACAAGCTAGAAAAAATAATAGAAATATTTGTACCGCATTCATAGACTACAAAAAAGCCTATGATTCAGTACCACATTCATGGTTAATTAAAATTCTTAAAATTTATAAAATTAATTTGGATTTGATTAACTTTTTATCCCATGTTATGACATTTTGGAAAACTACTTTAAATTTATCAATAAACAATACTAAATTAAAATCCGAGCCTATTCAAATTAAACGGGGAATTTATCAAGGAGATTCTTTAAGTCCTTTATGGTTTTGTCTAGCCATTAATCCTTTGACAAATTTATTAAATAGCACTGGATACGGTTTCAATATTAGAGTTAATAATACCACACTATCCAAATTAAATCACCTTCTTTATATGGATGACATAAAACTTTATGCATCTAAAAAGAATCACATTTTATCTTTACTAACAATAACTGAAAATTTCTCAAATGATATTGGCATGAGTTTTGGTATTGATAAGTGTAAAACGCAATCAATATGTCGCGGTAATTACGAAAATTTAGAATATATAACTAAAGAAGGAGAAATCATTAAAAATTTAAATAAAGGAGAATTTTATAAATATTTAGGTATTAATCAATCAAATCATATTCAACATTCAATTATAAAAGAAAATTTAGAAAAACAATTTTATTTAAGAATGAAATCTATTTTAAAATCAAAATTAAACGGTAATAATGTAATTAAAGCAGTTAATACATATGCTGTTCCATTGTTGACCTATTCTTTTGGTGTTATAAAATGGTCCAAAACTAATTTACAGAATATAAATATTCAAACTAGAGTTCTCTTTACAAAATTTTGTAAACATCACCCCAAATCTGCTATTGAAAGATTTAATTTACCATGCGAAAATGGTGGTAGGGGTTTTTCAAATCTAGAAATTCTACAACACAATCAAATTGCTTCACTAAAAAATTATTTTCTCAATAGAGCTAGTGATAACACTTTTTTTAATGCTTTGGTTTCAGCGGACAAAGGTTACACACCTTTAAATTTAAGTGATAATATAATTTCAGAAATTGTTGAGCCAAATATACCTGACACTATAGCAAATATAAAACAAAAGTCTTTACATGGGAGATATTTTAAAGAGCTAGAACAGCCAGAAATTAATATTCAAGCTTCTCATGCATGGCTTAAAAAATCAAATATTCATCCTGAGACTGAGGGTTTTATATTTGCAATACAAGATCGTGTTATAAATACAAGAAATTATAAAAAAACACATATGCGGTTTACAATCGATCATTGATAAATGTAGGATTTGCGGAACTGAAGGGGAAACCATTGAACACATCATTTCTTCTTGCACCGTTTTGGCTCAAAGCGAATATAAAAAACGTCATGATATATTCGCAAAAATTATACACATGAATTTAGCAGTTAAATTCAATTTATTAAAGGATACACAACCACATTACATTTATAAACCAGAAAGTTGTTTAGAAAATGACAATTACAAATTATATTTTGATCGCACAGTTTTAACTGACATTCACATTCAGCATAACAGACCAGACATTATTATTTTAAATAAACAAGAAAAGCAAGCATATCTTTTAGATATAGCTGTTCCAAATTCACATAATATAACACAGACATATAATACAAAAATTAATAAATATTTAGAACTCTCCGTTGCTATGAGAAATCTTTGGTGTTTAGAAAAAAATTCGATTTTACCATTTACAATTTCAGCAACAGGAATAGTACCGCAATCTCTTTTTAAAAATTTAAAAATTTTGGACTTAGAGAACACATTGGTGGTTGAAATTCAAAAAGGTATATTATTATACTCATGTCACATCGTGAGGAAATTCCTTAACATTGACACAGTACATAAAACACAAAAAAGTCAAAATGTGGAGGCGAGACGCCGGTAATTATGTTGATAAGCACTGCACTATTACTTGATAGTATTATCCGTAATAGTGTATGTACTCCGGCAAAATTGCCGTGCCGCCGGGTGGAGGTGGGATAGTAGTTGGTTTATTTCCATCAGGCTGACTCGAGCAAATATAAATACAGCGTGATCAAAAAGGACTGTTTGAGTTGGCAGTACTGATTTTTATTTTTAAATGGTATAACTGGAATAACTTCCGGTTGTTGACGACTTCACACTGACAGTTGACAATTCTTACATAACCTACAATTTTGTCGTTGTTGATTTCACGTCAAATATCTGTCAGAAGATGTATCCGGTTGCAGTATTGCAAACAGCCGAATAACAAAATGCTCTTAATTATATTGCCAACTTAAACAGTCCTTTTTGATCACCCGGTAGAATGAGAATAATAACGTAATTAAAACTGAATATGTAAATCATTATTTACGCAACACGTGTATAAAGCACTACTTTTTTTGGACATGGGAAGTTTTACACGCTCTAGTGCGTAAAGAAATTCTTTATGCACGCCTTGTATAAAATTTTGTTTGGAAACAGCATTATCTCGGTAAAAGAAAATTATTATAAGAAAAATTAATAATAACTTGAAAATATGAATCAGATAAATAAAAGTCAGGTGTACCATGTCATGTCAAGTCGTTGTTAAAGTTCCCTAAAGTTCCCTAAACTGTAAGATGAAGTATGAATTTAATTTCAAATTAATTGAATTGATTAATTAAAAAAAACTTTTATTGTTTTCTTGTCTAAGATAAACACTATTGATCCTTCCATGATAAAGACAGTATTTTTTTCATATTGCAATTTTTCATTACGACAACGTGCAATATCTTCTCTTAATGAGTTATTTAACTGCAAAATATTATTCGAAACATGTATTATTGAATTTCTTGTATGGAACGATACCCTTTGAAACGTGGTACAAGCTTATAAAAAGAAATGTTACTTTCTCCTTTCAAAATGTCATCTTTGCTGTTTGTCGACACAGCGTCTGATGACGATATTCTTGTCTAAAAGTTTTAATTCGAGAAATTTTATAAGAAATAATTACTTTTACGTGAGACGGCGTTAACACCGTAAAAACTTTATTCTTACTTTCGTCCATCGCATCGTTTTCTAGAATGTCTAGAAATTAAGAGTAGAAGTGAGTCTTTTTGGGCTAATCCCAGAGATTGAGACGAAGTTGAGGTCGCAACTGGGCGAAGCATAAAAAGACCTTCTACTCTGAATGATTTATACTATTTTATCTTCAAGCGGATCACAAGAAAAATTGGACATGAACTCATTTATTTTCTTTTGCTGCAGTTACAGTAACAATTTTCAAACTTACTATTTTCAAATTTAAAGGCACCAGTAATTCCTAGTTCTTTTGTTGCAATATTATTAGTATTTGAAGGTTCCATAAAGTAAAGTCTACCAAAGTCTGAAGTTTACCTTTTAACGTTGAACGGCCATCTTGCTATTTTTGATTTTGACATTTGTCATCCGTGCAAACAAGCGACTCGTGTTACACCACAGTGACACCGGTTAAATATTGGCAATAATTTCGTTATTTCGCTTTTTTAGAGGATTTTATTTAATTATTAAATATTTCGTGCAATTATTGATAAATATATCGTGAGAAATGCTTGAAACGACTTTGGTCGAGCCGAATGTGGACATTTCAACTTCTAGGATTTGAAGTGTTTCAAGGCCGGTTACAAGAAAAAAGCTACTTCAACCGTTTCTATATTCTAAAGGCGCGATTTTCGACCGCTCCAAGATAACATTTTTTTCCAGGACTTATAGGTTGTTGCTTTTTATAAAAATAAGTTACAGATTTTATTTGCGATGATCCAATTTTTTCCAAGTAGTTTGTGCTCCGTAAAAAATATCTAATTTTGGATGATCTCCAAATTAATTCCTTTGCTTGTGTCCGCAATAATCCAACTGCCCTTGTCCAGAGATTTCAGAGATAAAAATATTATATTTTTACAAAGGAAAATGAGTGTTCTTATTTATAAGGTCTTCATCTTTTCACAAAGTTCTTCCTTCGGTTTTTTCCCCAAGATTTCTGTTTCCAGCATAATGATGTTGACAACAGTTTCTCCTTTATGAGAGCTCGTATTGCTGTAATGTAGCTTTACTATTTAATAGGACCAATTCTTCTAAAAATGAAAACGTTATACAGGGGTATTCACGAGTAATAATGGGCCTAACAACGTCCCGATGCAACCAAATAAACATATTTCGCAAACGATTTGATACCAATTGATTTTTTT
This sequence comes from Tenebrio molitor, assembly GCF_963966145.1. Taxonomy (NCBI): domain Eukaryota; kingdom Metazoa; phylum Arthropoda; class Insecta; order Coleoptera; family Tenebrionidae; genus Tenebrio; species Tenebrio molitor. Next base: position 27,559,063 of record NC_091048.1, on the reverse strand, counting down.
ATTTTTTAATGAATCCAAAACTCTTTTATTAAGACAATTTTCAGTTGTTATTACGTGACATCTATCATGTATTTCTGTTTAAATAAAGATAACCTAAAAAAATTACATTAATTTAGATGTCAACTTCATGTCAAATTAAAAAAAAAAACTAAAACCAACTGTTTTATTATTTTTTTTAAATAAATGTAAATGATCCACGAAGGCGATGAAAATGTATAACTGGTTGCGTTTCAATGTTTGTAAGGCCCATTATTACAACTGAATAACCCTGTATACTCGTACTCGCATTGTTTTGTTGCAAATTGAAATATTCAACTCTTCTCGATTCGAACATTTCCTTCATTTATTTTCTCACTCTGTTGAGGCTTTTTTCACTACATTCTTCTCTAGAACGTTGATTTCAGTCTTAACAACGTTGATTTTAAAAGCCGCAAGTTTTACAACATTCGTCTTGAAAGCTCATCTTTTTTTTGTAGTTTTTGCCCTGTGAGAGCATGCATTATCTTGTCGCAACACAGAATTATCTATCTTTACAAGATTAATTTTTATTCACTTTTCTGCATCCAACAAATTGCGACGACCTTTCGACAATACTTTCTCCTGGACGCCCACTTCAAGAATAAAACGCTGATTTTTTATAAAAAATCATGAATGAATGTGATGGCGTTATTTTTTAAAAGCGTCTTTATTGTGTCAAGTGAGCCGTGATGGTTCTTTCATAACTTCCTTTTTACAGTTTGGAGGAAAATGATGGTTTTGATATGCGTTCTAATTTGTGACGGGTGTATTTCCTCAAAAGAAAAATGCCGTACAGTTTGCCGTGTGGGGGCGTGCTTTGTTTTGTTGCAACGTAGGGGGCTGAAAATTTTCTTTTATTAATTTATTTTTGGTGCTTTGACGGTTTTTGATCATATTCTTCTCCTCAAGGGTGAGGATATTGTGTGTGTTGGGTCCATCATTTTTCTTGAAAACCCCACTTTGAAGCATACAGAAACAGATTTTTATAAAAAAGAAATATGTACTTAATCCACATCATTTATGACGGCAATTTTTTTACTCTGCGAGTGCGTAGCTTATCTACCACAATTATTTGTCTTCAGAATATTTACTTTTTAAACGAGACAAACTATAATAGCCTTCGACGATATTTTTCTCCAGAGAACATTTTTACGAAAGTTAACGACGAGGTCGTGTCTTGTCCTATTACGTTATAAAACCATTTACCTCTGGAAAATTTGGAATTTCCTTTATTTTTCTATACTCGATGAATTCTTCTAGAAAGCATCCACTCGGGGGTTTTTGTAAGTTCTTTCTGTACGTGGCGTGCCTTGTCTTTCTGCCACATAGAACTATTTAACTCTGAAAGATTGGAAGCTCGACTTTATTTATTTTCTTGTATCAAACGAACTGTGATCGATCTTCGAGGACGTTCTTGTGTAAGGCCCCCACTTCAGAGATAAGGATGTTGATTTTTATGAAAGAAAAGGTCGGTTTTATTTGTGTCGGAATTCAAAATGGAGCAAAACCGAGTCGGTAACGTAGCGAAGAGGATCGACTTTATTTTTGAGAAAAAGGAAAATTAACACAAAGACACAACCCTCGCCGCTCTCAAAGCAAACGAAACGCCAAAGAATTCCCGCGATTGTTTCAGCCTCGTCTCGAGTTATTCCAATTTCAATATTCCCCAAATTAGAGCTTTGATGTTTCCGGAACGTAAATCGGAAGTTTGAAATTTCCATAAAACTTCCGAATCGTCTTCATTTTTAATTTCGCACTAATGTACGCCGCACGCTAAGTAAAAAGTTGTGTTGTCGTCGTTCACCCCTCGCGAAATAATCCGGTTAAAAACCACACGTGCTCGGGATTCGCATCCGCCGCTCCGCCTGTCAACGTCGGTAATTAAAATTGATAGAACAAATAAATTTCCGCCGTTGTTTACACGACACACAATGTTAAGTGAAGCCTCCTGTAATTACGGCGACGCTTCTTGCGTCTTCGGCCGCCATTATGCGTCGAAATTTAAAACGTGTGTACGTTGTACACCCCAATTTGAAACGAGACAGCTTGATAAGTCCGGGATTGTTTATTGCGGAGGAACGGACATAACTGTACGAGGGCGATCCTTATTACGTCGACTCCAATAAATTACCGACGAAAATCCGTTCATTGTCTCGACCTCTCCACTAATTAAGAATGGCGGCTCATATTTAATGCTGCACGTCTCTCACCCGGCCTACTGTGTCGGAATGAAGACGACGGGGGCGCCGCCGTCGCTGACACGTGTCATCTGTCTAAATCGACCCCTGTCTCCGCTTGGTGGCGCTGCAGAGGCGCCATCGTCGCCGATACGTGTCGTCTGTCAAAACTGCCCCGTGGGGCCGCTTGGTGGCGCTTTAGAGACGTGTCATATGTCAAAATTAAATACACAACACATTGGAGTGCGGAACTGTCAAATGATTCAAATAGTAAATATTGCACCAGATCACTTTTAATTAAATTTATTATGCTTTGTAATTGATCATATCTGCAAATTAATAAAAAAACTGTTTTAAAAGATTTTAATTTGTAATATTATACAAGTAGCAATTATTACCTCATTAAAAAATAATCCAATCGAACATTTAAAGCTTTTAATGAGGTTTTTTTTCAAACGGCTGAAGTTCATTAATTTTGGGAATTACCGGATCGGGTTTTAACACATTTTCTTTACTCTTCAAGAAAAAGCTATTAGAAAAAGAATATTTTAAAATATAATTAATACCCCTTTGAGCTTCAATACATACTTCAGCAGGTATTTATTAATAAAGGGAATCAAGATATTTAGCCTTTCATTTTGACGTCATCTACTGTTTGTTTTGTTGGTTGCATACCAATAATTATTTTACGTTTTTGTTTGGCCTGGTGGCGGTTTGGAGAGGGCGCCCCGGTGACTGACACGTGTCATGCGTCAAGATTGCGCGGTGGGTCCGCTCTGTGACATTTTTGGAAGGGCAGCGCTGTCGCCGCCAGTTGTCATGTGTTAAAATTGCTCGGCGTGTCCGCTTGGAGGCGCTTCAGAGAGGGTGATGTGTCAAAATTGCGCGTTAGGTCCGGTCGGTGGCGCTCTTGGCGGGATTGGCTGTCAGATCGCGTCTAAATTAACGAGAAGCCGTCAAAAGTGATCCAGCCGAAATGAAAACAAAGCGCGATAATTTCGCGAACGTTTCAGCCGATTAGCCCGAGCGATTCCCGAAGGGTTCGGGAATGGATGCAAGCAATCAACGTGATCCGCGATGATGACGGTGGTTGGGAATTGTAAAACCGGCACTCCTCCATTATTAATACGAGCCCGTCTTTGGAGAATCATCCGAAAGAAATGCCCACTTGTACGGGAATCCCCGCGAGGACGGAGTCCATGAAATATTGAAGAAGGGAACGGAGACCGCAAGAATTGGAACAACAGCAGCCACTCATTAGCCGGGATGGTAATTGATAAGTCCCCGAGGTGGGCGCTGATGCCTTTATGGAGAATGCAAGACGTGGCGAGGTGTTTAATTACGCGGAAACGTCGCGAGGGGCCGGATATCCCGTGCAAACAGTTTGGGGGGCGGCGAATAAAAAATGAATCGGCGCCAATTAACTTAAAAGTTTCCTCTTAACCTCTGGCGGGGTGTTTCATTAATTCCACCCTTTTTCGGAGGACGAGCCGCACACGCGACGATTTAATTACAAGCGCAAACAACTTCTTATTTCCAGAATAATAAAACCATTTAACGAACGAGAGACCATCATTATTTGTTCCCCAATCAAGTGGAGAGAGGTCGATCGATCTTGGTATTCTGGGTGAGACGCACCGACGAGATTGGTAGACGATGTCTTACGTCATTGGTGGCAAGCGCAGCCGGAATAATGATCAGGTGATTGGCAAGACTGCTCAGCCACATACGAAAAATTCTACACCGAACGCCGCCGCCACCAAATTGTTATTTGCCGCTGACGGTCGCGTTTTGTCGAACCGGGACCACTTTCGTATTCAAACGACATGTCAGAACAATGACGACGCGAACACACAACAGGACACAAAGTTCTATAAATACTCGCCGAAATAAACTTTATGCGACCGACACAATGGACCAATCTTTGGGACCAGTTTGACTGACAGCCAGATACTGATCTCCCCTTTTCGTCAAACCAAAAAAGTACCAAACAAAATAGTAGCCTTCGAATTTGGCGCCGAATCTCAGCGCTCCCACCGGCTGACTCAGAAGCTCTGGGGTGGCGCCAGTCAAAAATTATTGGTGCTCTATAGTAGTTGCTTCAACTGGCGCAAGATTCAAATTTTGATTAACTTCTCTTTTCACCCTTTTTTTCCATCTGGCGTTTGTTATTTTACTGGTGCCAGTTGAACTGGCATGCGCCAGTCGACTGGCGCCACTAAATTTTTCACGCAGCTTAATTCTAGAGGGAGCGGGTTAATTTGTTTGTTGCGAACGTGAAAAGTCGGGTGGAATAAAATCAAAAGATGTGCGCGCTTTGTTCGGATAATAATTATTCTTGCAAAGAACAAAGCTTTGGCGATTGTGGAAGTTCGCCAGCGACATATATTGCATGTGACAGTCTTAAATAGCTTTATAATTTTCATTTGCGGAAAATCCAGCTTTTCAGAGCGGAAAGCTCCCCGAGCCACGTTTGTTTATAAAGTTAAGAGCCTTATTTTGTTGTATTCGTGAAAGAAAGCTGTAAATAATCTAGATGAGATAGGTACGTTTCGAAAAAGAACGGTGAAGCTTTCGCCAGACGCAAAAAGGTCATGGAGCTGCGATTAGCGAAATGAAACGCGGATTAGCTTTATCTTGGGTATTTTTTTGATGGTGGCGTTATCCCGAGCGGGGTGCGCGTTATCGACGTTGTCATATGCAGAGTGTGGAAGTTTGTCGGGAGTTGAAATTACTTTCTGATTTTGTTTAGAACATGTGAGCCGCTCAGGATCTGATTTTTATTCGAGATTAATCCGGGCAAGGGTCCGCCCGGGGCGGCCCTCGCTGCAGATTGTCCATTTAAGCCCTAATTGATAATTTCCAAATGAAATGGAAATTGAGATTTCCAGATGGAATAAAACCCGGCTCGTCCGTCTTTTTCGCCTCGGCTCCGAGTCCCGTTCGAGGGGACACTCGAGCAACTTTAATTGAAAAGGAGTTCCGGGGCAACTTTGCAAATTCCGGCGAGCGTGGTCGAGTGGCGAAAGTCGCACCTAGGAGCATTCTTCAGGAGGGTCGGCGCGAGGGCGCACTAATCGTTGGCTCAAGACGCACCAGATCCCTTGAATAATTTAAGGGAGGCTTGCATCCGGGCCAACCATTGCGTCTTCGGATTTCTGTCAGACTTATGTTGCATGTAACGCTGATACCGAATTACCATATTCCCGCAACAATTCACCGGGCGGTCGGGGAAGTTTTGTTTGAGTTGGAGGGCTTATAGAGTCAGTAAGATGGCGCGTGACGATATAACGGCCGCCATGTTGACGTTGCTGTCGCTCGTATTTATTGCCACCTTGCATTTCGCGCTTGACTAATTGCAAACTTGTTCCGAGAAAAGATATTTCATCCCGGGTCTCGTTTGTAACGCCATAAAGACGTCACGGGAGAGATTACGGCCTAATTAATTAGTGGGGCGGCGGGCCTGATCGCCAGGTGACGGCGGGAAAAAATCCCACCCGGGGGGACTCCTCCATAAGAACTATTTCATTTATTCAGCGGCTCTTTTCGTATTATTTCAAATTCTATTATACGTCAGAGCCGCCTTTGTAGGCACGTTCTCTTTGTACACTGCTTTATCTGTCTTCCGTTTCCGTCGACGTTCCTATCTTAAATAATAATATATACCTGCCTTTCTCTTTCCCCAAACAAGAAAACTTTATATCTTGGCTGCTCCCAAAGTTCGCTCCCTTTTTTTTTGTTTTTCACATCCACCGACTTCCTAAGCCAGGACTGCGTATTAATTGGTCCTTTTTATGTTTCAGGTGTCAGGTCGACGAGATCGTGAAGTGAAAGGTGAGTCCTGAAGGCGATCAGCTCTCTTGTTTTCTTTTATCGGAATCGAAGTCCTTCGCTCCGGGCTCTCCATAAAAACCCGGATCTCGAGATGGGATCCGGACGATGCGACACCCAACAATCCTCCGGTATTCCGCGTCGGACTGGACTCGTGCCAAATGGCCGTCCGGATTTTTCCGGGGTGGAAAGACTCGCGTTAACCCAACGGGAATTTCCTCCACCGGAACCGGTGGCAAAAAGTCTTGTCTTTCCAAAATTCATATTATTTTTTGAAATCTCTTCCAATATCCCTCGATCAACTTTTTTGTTTCTCTACCGAAATTGCTTTTGCTGCTCCACCCTGTCAAATTTTTTTCCCACTTTTTTATCTCTTTAAATTTTCTGTATTTTTCGCCCGGCGCATCCACCATTTCCGTGTGGTGCAAAAAACACTTTGAGAAATTAATTACGACGAAATTAAAATGCCAAAGCTGCTGGCTCGAATGCTTTAATTAAGTCCCTAACGCGGTTTTATGAAAATTCCGGCGCCTCCCCACGATTCCGCCCGTTCGGCATTCGACTGAGGTGCCATTAGGACCGGCGCTTTTTCCGATAACGCGCTTTTAAAATTGAATAAGAGAAAATTAAAGGACCGCGAAACGACTTTTATCTAAACAGCTTTCATTAGTGCGGTGTAATTACAAGAGTTTTTGTTGTTTTTGCGTCCCGGTGTGTAAATCGACCTGTTCATCAATTATCTGTGTGGTAATTCGTGATTGATTGTCCGGTGTCGTTGCGTATGCGGTCGGTGTTTATGAAAGTGTGGCGAAACTTGCCCTAATGGCGCCTAATTTGTTTTAAATGACCGTCGAAATGGAGCCGCCGGAAGTCAAACTTTAACCCGGGACCATATCCGGTTCTTAAAATTTCCCTAGCATACCACGCGATTAATTTCACCTGTCAGAAAGTTGTAATCGCTTTCATTGGAGTTTTCGAAGTGCCATGGGGAGAGAGCGATCGAAGAATTAATAACGGGTGAAGGAATGCGACTCGGGGGAAGTTTTGCATTCAGTAATACATAGTAGTAGTGGTGGTATTTTTGTTTGGGGCAGGATAAAAATACACCAACTAAAAATAACGACAATAAACAAATAAAAAAAAAGTGAATGGTTCGTCGCGGTTTGTTAGTTGAAGTAAATAACATGAATATAAGTAAACACGAAAAAAGAAACAGGAAATAGTAAGTAATGATGCACTCAGTGGAGTAATCTATTGAATCGTTGTCGATAAGGGGAAACATCGAAATTTTATTGAAATTGTTGGAGTTTAGATTACGGTGTCAGTTTTAGAAAATTGACGCTGACAGGGATTAAGTTGTGGAAGTCGAAATTAATTTCATTTGGGAGTGGTGAATATTCTAGATTTTTGTTTACAAGATTAAATAAAAAACGAATACTTGGAATTACATTTTTGCGAGTAGAGCTAAAATGAAATCTACCAAGCGAAAAATACTGCCGTAACCGAATTATTCGGTCTCACAAAAAAGAGAGTATTTCAAAAAAATGCCTTTGAAGTAGGACTAGTATACGTGGCGCGAATAACAGGTCAAAGAGTTTCTGTCAATCTTGCATTAAAATTTAAATATCTGGTCGACGGCTCGATAATCGATAAAAGAAAGTTTGGAATCAGATGTGATGTGTTGTCTAGATTGGAGTGTCTGTTGTGATATCTAGACAGATTTTTGATTTTTTTTCATTTCTTTCTCGACAGAAGACGTTTTAGTAGTTTTTAGCATTTTTGTCGGTTTATTTGAATCCACTTGACTCAAAAACTGACGAATCGATTTTCTTCAAACGAATATTTTTACAAAGAGAAAGTTTCTAGTTGTGTTCTGTAATTTATTTCATCACGATATTACGTCAGGGAAGGGTGTAGTAAAAATAAATCTGTGCGTAAAGTCGGGTCGCTGAACATATAGGTATAGTGATAAAATAAAATGACGGGGGCTAATTGCGCAGAACGGTGTAGGACGAAGCCGGGTTCACAATCAAGCAAGCTCGTCGTTCTCGTAAGAATTTGGCGCGATTGATCGAGGCTGGATGTGCAGATTTCTCCTTTGACACTCTATTGAAGTGATAATTTTACTTTATAATGTGAGAACTGTGTAGAATTTGAATTGTGTACAAACATACTGTGAAAATAATATTACACAAACAAATTTTACAATTTTTTGCATCAACTCTACACGTGCGTACTTTGAAACAAATAGAAAAGTAAAAGTCCTGTAAAACATTGTTTTGTGACATAAGTCGTAAAATTTTAAGGGAAGCAATGAAACATGAAAACGTGATCAAACTGTCAAAGTGAAGTTAACGCGAACGCGAGGTTGTCACGTGATTTTTGGCGGTGTACATCGAGCTTTCAAGAATATGCGCGCTTTTTGAACGAGCCAATCGCAAACTGCTGTTTAAAAATCGCTACCCCTAGGATTCGGTTTTATTACTCTCTCTTGATCGACCCCAGTACAGTATATCGCGGTGTAATGAGCTCGCCTCGCTAATTTCTGGTCGATTTTCATCTAATTTGTGTCTTAATTTGTCGGGTTAGATGAGTTGATTTTTTTAAACGAACTTTAATTTGTTTAGATTCACTTTACCCGCATATTTTTCATTTAGAACCCTTCGCAAGCTAAAGGGGGAAAGCTCGAGCAGAGAGTAGTAATGAATTTTTAGAGAAACGTTCAAATTAAAATTGAACTTGATATTGACATCGCATACTTTAATATGCTGAAATCTTGGAAACATTTTTTTCTTTGAGCTTTTTCATTTTGGCTAAGCGATAATCACTGAGTGCCAGATCTGGGGAATAGGCTGGTCTCTCTAATGATCTAAAACGGCATTATTTTAACAGCTGTGCAAATCGTCTCAATTCTTGTCTTATTATTGTGATATATTTGTTTTAATTTGCAGCTTTGCATTTGTTTGAGCTTTTTAATTTTGACTAAGCGGTAATCACACAGTGCCAGATCTGGCGAATAGGGAGGTCTCTTCAATGATCTAAAACAGCATTATTTTAACAGCTGTGAAAATCGTCTCAGTTCTTGTCTTATTATTGATATATTTTTTTAAATCTGGAGCTTTGCATTAATGATTGTGTCCTTCGTCGGGATCCAGTTGGATTCTTCTTCCGGACAGGGTTCGGTTGTTGTTGAATTTTTGTAATTGTGCACCGGAAAGGCGGTTGCACCGTCGACGTGACCGAAATTCATTGTTCCGTCGGTTATTAGTTCGGCAATCAGCAGAAGCTCCGTCGACGAAAGCCGATTACTAGGGGACCGCTTCCACCATCCGGACAATAATCTCCAATAACAAACCCCCGTTCCGGCAGTAGCGATTCCTCGTCGGGTTTTTGCGGGCCAATTTAACAAACACGCCATCTTCCGCTAATTTGGGAGAGCGTCCAGGATGGCCGGGTCCCATCAAACATTATTTAATAAAGCGAGAATTAGGTAAATGTTGCCCGTAGGAGCCAGACCTAAAACGCCGCTAATATCATCAACCATCGACGACTTTAATTAGTCGGGCATATAGTAGATTAAAGGGTAATTTGCGCGCCATCTTTCGCCTTCTGGCGTTTCGCCCCACACACCTAATAAATAAGGACGGATTAATTGGCGGGGTGATTGATGGTGGTGGGGGATTCGTTTGTTTTTTGAAACGTTTCTCGTGTTTTCGGCCGATCGACGTCGGAAACGAGATTGGATTCTTGGCGATCTGTTAGTGTGCTTAAGGCTTAATGTCTTTCGGTGATTATTTCGCGTTGTGGGGCCATTAGGGCGCGGGTTGGTCTTAATTGATTCGTTCTTGATGCGATCGAGGATTGGAACGATAAATTTTATGCCGATATCGTTCCCGTTCGACTATTAAAAAATATACAAGGACTGCTCACGCAAAACGGCGAAGAGGTCTTTGCTGCTTCTAGCCAAGATGCCTGACATACCTGGGACTCATCTTGCGCTCAGATTCAGTCTTCAGGAGTAGTGAAGTTTTTGCAGGGGTGTCAAAGGACTGCAGAATCGATAGCGTCTTGGGCGACTATGAAATAAAATTCGTTGTCTTTTGCTTCTGACGGGTACACCCTCGTTTAAGTACAGAGTGATCAACAAGAAAACAAATCACGTTTTTCTAAACGTCTGTCTTAGCTTAATCGTACACATATGTATACTTGCTATACACAGTTTTATTGGTTGCCTACCTCTCGAAGAATCTATTATTAAAAAAAAAGGAACAAAAACGTTGGATAAAAGCAAAACCAATTGATCCTACTTTGTGTTGTGGTGTTATTTTTTTTTGATGGTTTAATTCAGGTTCTTCGAGAAACCGTACCGTTGGAAGAATTATTTAAATTGAAGGATCGAACAGACTTCACTTAGATTTTATTTAATAAAACAGGAAAGTGTCTTACTGGAATTTGGTTCATAGAAATGTATGAATAAATGAATTTGGTGGGAGTTTTTATTTAAGTTTTAGGTCTAAATGAAATTCTACTGAATTGAAAATTGGGTAATAAATAAATGAGTGAAATAAAAGGTAGATGGATTTGTAAAACATGATTTTGAAATTGAAGTTTTGAAATGCGAATCGCAGCTAATACAGTTTACGCGTCCGAAATTCATTCGGAAACAATTATTGTCTCGTGCAAAAAAGCGTTATTCAAAATTTTCCAATTCAAATAAGTACACTTAAAAATCTCAAATAACCTCATAGAAAATATAGATAATTACACTACACGGTCAATATAAATGATTGTAGTCCAAGTTGGCTTGAAAACAGAATGTAAAATATGGTTGCCGCTCCATATGAAAATGATCAAACGTATGTGAAAAAGTGAATACACACCGTTCACACAATTGATACTATTGACAGTTCACGCCACATTAGAGTTATGTTTGTATAGAGCGGCAAAAGTTTCATACCATGGGCATGGCTTGCTTTGACTACAATCATTTATAATGATCTGGATAATCTCTATACTTGAGAAATAATTTTAAAATGAAAGTCTTCATCGTTTTCTTCTTGTATATAAATATTTTTTTGTAGGATACATTTGCACAAGATTTTTGACCCATGCAATGTCTAGATCCTCTGTAAAGTATTTTAGATACAGGAAATATTCGTAAATGTAGAATTAACAAAAATATGTCCTCCAATAAAATAGGTACTTTTAACAATATCCCATTACCGCAAAACTTATCTCTCTCACGTTATTATAAATAATTTCCAGTAGCTTTCTGTGCTCTGTGAATGTACATATTTGTAAAATAGACGTTACTTCAAGCAGCCTTTCATTTTATTATTAATATTAAATCAATATTGTTATTTGTGTAAGAATTATCGGTAGATCTAGGGCAACAGCCGAGCGTGGGGAATTATGCCGTGTTGGAGGGTGATCTAGGTTTGCAGTTCGAAGGGCTGCATCATTATTTCACTAAAATTAGACTAAGAAGTGTCGTGACCAGAAAACATCGGTCTTCAGTTTTTAAAGAATACAATACAGGTTTAGTTTCCGAGTAATGGAAGTGAAAAACGTGAAAATACCGCAAAATTCACTTTGCTCACTAGTGAGAAAATATTATTTCCTCACTAGTGATTCAATTGCCATCTTTGCTACTATTTTCAGTGAGCAAAAACCACTGAAATCCAATGATCATGGAAAAAATCTTTTTAAGATTTTCTTTGAAAAATTCGCCTTTGCGAGAACACGTATCCCAATTGTTCAATGCAAAAATGATCACATACTTCGCTGTAGTGAATTTACAACAAATAAATGAAAGATTTTGAAGAGAAAGACTTTTTTTAAGGAAGGAAATGAAATAACAATAATTGTTAGATGGGGTTTTAAAGACACATTTTCGAAATCATATTCTTGTGTCTTTCCCTAATTTAAATTAATCAAAAATCGGTCAAGGTCTTTTCCTGGCCAAAAGTTATTAGAATCGTTTGTAATATTGAAAGTGGAAAGAGATTTTGTTGTGGGTTGTGGTAGATTTATTAATGAAATTTTTGCTTTCACATTAAAAATTTTAATACGCTGTTTTGAATTTTGCTTTATCTCTGATACGTATGAATGAAAATGTGTATATTTTCCGGATATTTTTTTGTCAGATTTTTTAAATATTGTTTTGAGTGGATCCATTGTTAAATGTTAAATTCAACGTACCACCTTTACCAATCTGTGATAAATTTAGGCAAGTCGAAATGTTTCTGCACAAAAATATCATAGAACATTAAATATTTAGTAAAGTAATTAAATAGTAACGAGTCAAAAACAATAGTAATAATGTAACAAGTGAGTAAAATAACATTTTTTTACGAGAAGGAAAATTTGGCGCACGAGCGAAACGATTGCCCAAATACGCCAAGCAAAAAAAGATACTTTACAAAAAAATTTTGCCCTCCGTTATTAAATGCATAGATTTTTTCATTCATTCGCGTTCATAAAAAACTTTTCTTAACGTAAATGCGTGAAAAAATGAACCGCTATGGCACTTTTTTAACGCTTCTGGACCTATTTCAAAATCACATTAATTTTAATTTAATTTTTAAATTAATTTTACTACGTGGATCTAAAAACTGAAAACAAAATATTGTCCTTGCAAATGTTTAATTCATATTTATTTATTTTGCACTATGATTCTTTCCTTTTATTCCTAGTTTTTCCCGTAAATTATCTCAGATAAAAAAACATTCCACTACAACAGGTACTTCAGCAACGCTATCTTTCATTTTTAAAACTAATATTATTGTTATTCTTAAATTAAACCGGTTTACATAAAACGTAATAAATGTGTACTTAAAACTCACCCTTGCGGCATTCCAAGCGAAGTGTCGATTTTACGGTTTTCAATTTTATTTAAAATGTCGTAAAACTTTTTTATCGTCCACCGTTTATGAAAAAATTCTCTCTTATTCTCACGGTTCATTTTTTATTTTATAGGAGTATATACCTTTATTAAGTGTGGCAAGGATTCAAAAAGTCCCAACAGACGACACATTCAATTGCATCGTGATGGAAATTGTGGATTGCGGTTATCGCCGATCAATTACACCCAAAACCATTGTTTTCGGTTTTGTTCGTCACGCTATTAATTATAATCCTAAACAATCTTTACCCGTTTGTCATAACTATTGATTCTATTATGACAAAACTTCATTTTTGCGGCAGAAATTAATTTAATTACACAAATAAATAACCGTGTTTACCATTCGTTTAATAAATCTTGTCCGAAAATATTTCATTGATTAGATTTAATCTCTCATACAAAACATTTTTGTTATTACATAACTTTTAGATTGTCTGGACAACAGACTCGAAGTATTTTTGGTGCGAAACGAGCACTTCGCGTACCTAAAACAGACCGCGAAATCTAGTTTCGCGGCCCTTGTTTTTAACGACGGCCGTTAAAGTAAACTACAGTCAATTTTACTACAATTAAAAATTTTCGCTTGCACAAAAGTATTGTATACACCTTGGCCGCGAAATCCTTTAATATCCACGAGATTGTCTTGCCTCGGCTGCAATCGGCCTCGGCGACAGTTTTCCTCCCAGTACGTTAAAGAATGATTTCGCAGCCTTGATGTACAGATAACTAGTGTTGCTTTTCGTTGTTGGTACCTCATAACAAGTAGTCTGGAGTCAACAAATCGGGGCGGAAGTGTGGCAGCGTCAAAAACACATCGCCGGTTTAAATTCCCCTCGTAGGTGGCGTGTTTGCACCCCATCATCGTGCAACATTAGTGCTTTTCCTCGTCGATGGCTCTGCGTAAAGAAAAAATCTCTTTGAAGGGCTCTCATCGTGTTTCTAGTGTGTACATCAAATAAAATTCCGTTTATTGTCGAAGTTGTGTTTGCAGAGTCGTCTCTCAATCGATAATGTTACAGGAGTCGCCTTGTATCCGAGATATTTTATTCATGCCCTATTTTATTTTCGGTAAATAGTCGTCTGGCAGCGCGTCCTCCTCGGACTCTATTTGTTTAAGTGAAGAGTTGCCAATTTTATTAGTGTTTAATCTCCGTAGATTCTGAGCAAAATACGGGACCTTTTAGCGGAATGTAATTTCGTTACTTAATAGAATGCTTTTAGAGTGGAGTATTTAATTACTCGAGTCCACTCCTCCACCTTTCAAACTCCACTTCCTTTTTTCTCCAAGATCCATCGATTCCGCCGTGTCGCCGCGGTACGACTGCGCCATTATCCGAAAAATGCAATTTGTATCGGCGGCGGTTCGAATTGTTTCCCGCTCGAACGGCCCCAAATTAAGAACTTATCCGAGACGAACGATCTAAATGAAAATCTCTCCGGAGGTCCAGCTCCGAAAACATCCCTTACGCGTGAAACACTGCAGATATAATCGGAGGAGTACCTCGCTCAAACACGCGCTGCCAGCAAAACCTCGCCCCGGCCTCGCATAAAACACCCTTTGATAAATTACCGCAATCCGTAATAAAACACACCCAGTGTGTCTAATTAGAGTCCTTTTGATCCGATCGGAACGCCCGAAATACCCGTCGACGACGACGCTCCTGCTGATTTTGTTCGCGCTTATTAAACGTTTTCTCCTGCGGAGGGTTGATCCTGCGATCGGGCGAAAACGACGCCGATCATAATTGGAAATTAAGTCGGTCGCAGGAATTGCGACAGACCAACTTTTCACGTTCAAAGAAGATGAAAATGTCAAGTGAACGGAGTTATGGTGAAAGTTGGACGTGGAGGCGAAAGAATACAAGTTTTTTCCGAAAGGCTGAGGGACCGACAGGAGAGGACGAGACTCGCTTTGATTACGTAAAATTATTTCCTCTCGTAAAAATACTAGAAATTTTGGTTTTGTGTCGAACTGTTCAAAAGATATAAAAGTTTCATATCGTGCATGCAATAAACGTATAATATTTTCGTTTTACTTGTGCGTCGTAAACTTTTATTGGTGGTGTTTGTTATAGCCAACAATAAATTTGTTAGTGAAAATTATTAGTTCGTATTTTTACTCTTACTACCTGTGAACCTCACCTAAAGCACCAACACAGATTCAACAGAATCTGCCAATTCACACCTTGCTTAAAATTAAGAAATTTCTGATGCTGGTTTTGGGTCGTTTGGTTAAGTCGTAGTGTACCGTAAAGAATGAATTTTACGAGGTACAAACAAAGCGAAATTGCGATATTTTCCAAATGAAAAGCAATATTTACAGTCTGAGTGAGAACACTTCAAGCTAGAGAAGATGAGAGTTATCTGATAAACGAAATTTTATGTACGAGAGCTCAAATCTAATGATTGAAATGTTTTCGGACTGGATTTACCAAATGAATAATAAACAGTCTTTTATTGGTGTTATTAAATTAATCTCTACCACAAAAGTGAAGTTGTGTCATAAAAGAATCGATAATGATGACAAACGTGTAAACTTTGTTCAGGATATAATTAATAGCGTGACATACAAAACCAAAAACAATGGTTTTCGGTGTAATTGATCGACGATAACGGCAATCCACAACTTTCACCACAATACAATTCGATATGTTTTCAATCCTTTGGGGGGTCATAAAAGTCAATGAGAAGTCAGAAGTGAAGGTGCAAATGAAGAACAGTTTTTTCATAAACAGGCGACAGTAACAGTACTTTATGGCACAAGTGCGTAAAGTAGTACTTTTCACACGAACCGGATGTTTGTTCGTACGAGTCACAGGCGAGTGCGACAATTTCATGAGTTTTACGCACTAAGAAGAGTGAGGTTTAGTACTATTTTTTAACAGTCGTAAAGATACAGTTTCACATGTATGTGTGTGCTCTATACACTCAAAAATTACTCGACCGATTTGGGTGAGAACTTCACAGTTTGTTCTTATTAATGCCAGGAGTATTTAGGGAGTGGTTTGAATGAAATCCGACAGGTAGCGCTGTTGTTTTGACAGCGTTAATTAAAAATTGGATTTATTCAGATTTCGCTGTTTAATATCGATGATAGATGTGACTCTTTTTCGTCTTAATTATTTGGATTTTTTGCTATTCGATCTTCTACGATAACCTTGCACAGTAAGATTTTTGGAAAATTGGAAGAGTTTGGAGATGTAGAAATCAATTCAAAAAGCATTAAAAGAAAACTAGGAGAGTGGATCATCTGTTCGTCGTTCCTCCAAGAAACTGCCACTACTTTTTAAGCGAAATAAAAACGCGAACTTCAATTGCCTTTTGGAATGCAGAAAATTAAAAGAAAATCTCATAAATGGTGTTGCTTTGTTGTTTGGATTTTTTTTGTCGAATCTTGGGTGGGTCCATCTATGTACCAAGACAATCTGCAGAATAGTTTAGTAGGGGTGTTGGATTCTCTCATGGGCTGTGACCTTGGAATGCTGTTTCTGGTGTGCTTGTTAAGCATGGTGCGGTGACACACGAGGATGGTTCATCATTTATTCTCCCCGATAGAGAAGATCCAAAACATTTTGGTAGGACATTCGGTGTATCGCGGATCGACTTCTCGTCGGAGTTTTTGAACTCGCGGCGGTGTTTTTGCATAAAATGCAAATTGTCAGATGTTTATTTTATTCTGCGGAACGGGGGGTGATTAAAATTCCGAGACGGATAGAAGGAAAACAATGTCATCGAGGACGTGGAGCGAAATCAAAACGGAGACCGAAAGGACTAGGAATTACTGTTCTGTCTTTCGCTAAGAAGAAGGACTTGAGATTTATTCCCTAATAAACTAAGTCCCGGGGATGGTCTTTTAAATTGCCTAAAGAGGATTGACAAAATTAAAACAGTGGGACTGCTCGAGCCGAACTAACTATATCCCTAGGGAAATTGGAGCTCGAGCCGATGCGATAGCCCGACAACTCGACCCTTAATCCTGAATATTTCATTATTCGTCATTATTTTGCATCCCCCGTAATATCGGTTGATTTCTGTGAAAAAGTCGCCAACCCTAATGGGATAAATTAAACATGGCTTGAAAGGAACGAAGGTCGCGGCAGCTCTCGAGGGTCCGAATCTGGGGGCTCTTTGATTTTCATGAAGGCGGCTCTCGTATCCCGATTGTTACCCGTTCTCGAGGACTCTTCCGTGATTTCTCCCCGTGATGAATGTTAAATATTTCCTCCACTCTGGCAGATCGATTCGACGTAATGCTTGTCAAATATCTGAACCGTGCCATAACCACGTTCTGTCTATATTTGAGCAAGGCCGGGGAGCATTTATAGTCGGAGAAGAGAGCGCCAGAACCAGATGTCAAAAACCCTTTTAACGTTCCTTTGACGGCTTCGTTCGCCATTACACATTAATATCCCTCATCTAGCAGACAATTTTGCGGCAATTTCAACACGGAACCCTCTCCCGATAAAGCCGAACGTGCGCCCGTTGTTATCGCTGCTCCTGACACGAATTACGCGGAAAAATCGCACACATCGATCGGGGTGGTTCTTCTACCCTCTTAATAAGGCCGCGTCAGCGAATATTCCGGCCGTCAGAGCTGGACGTCGACGATTAATCCCTCTCGTCGACGTTTTTCCAAGGATGCAACTCGTCCGATGCTAATTCCGCACACACTCGCCTTTTACGAGTTAATTAACTTCACCCGAACAACTTCCAAACTTCCATCACCAACAGACAAAAACGCCAGTTGGTTCCGCGCCATTTTTCCGCCCCCCACACTTATTTATATTTCCCTGCATAAAGTTTAAATGGGAATTGCATTATGCAAAACTTAAACATCGCCCCGAACTTCTTAAAGAAACTCGAGACCATATCGGGTGCGGCGGTGTAGATTTGCCCTAAATATTTTACGAACTTATCTAAGTTTAATGGTACAGAAAGATGGGCTAGATTCTGATTATCCGGTCCGGGCAAGAATCCAGCTCCGGATGCACAAGATGACTGCAACGTTTTCTGCCAGATTTTCGACTGGCACCCCCCAAATATTTCACGACTATGACGAAAATCCTGATTAAAGGGCGCTGGAATCTTAATAATCCCGCAGTGCATCCGGTGACGCTGCGCCACCCCCTCCGGCCCAAGAAGCGCTAATTCTGAGCTAAGCCCTCGAGTCGGCATTGTTCCGCAGGAATTGATCCTTTTTGGGGGTGCAGTGTCAACAGAAACTTTAAAATTGCTTCCTGAATTTTATTTAAATGCCACATCCCGGTGAGATATCGGTGTCCCGCCTTGTTTACATTCTGCCAGGGGTGGTGGACAACTGCCCGACCGGCTGTCGATTTATCGGGAATATTCCTTCACAGGACTCGGGATTTGTAGAGTGCAAGCCGCCCTGACAGCGCCGACCTCTTACAGATTTTATTTCCCCGGTTTACGAGTTCAAGGGGATGCACCAAGCGAGACAGCTGACGCCGGATCTCCAGATGAGCCGGAGTCGGTTGGTCACCTCGCGCGAGGGAAATCCCCCGGAGCGCGCCTACACGCTCACCTGAGGGGCGGGAGGATGTCTATCGACTGTCGCGGATGATTCTTTCGGCGTGGGTCCCCGGAGGCGCGGAATCAATCGATATTTAAACAATCTCTCGGTGGGATTGATGGTGGTTTGTGTGTGGAAGGCGGACTCAGCGAGGTGTTAAGAGAAAGCTCGACAGCGGGACCAGCTCGACCGAGAAATAACACGACCTAGGAATTCTCGCACGGATCCTGCACCCAACACGCACCACGGATCACGTCCGTGTTACCCTTCAGACGTGTACGTTCTGCCGGGAGGGATCACCGACGCGACATCTGTCCACGTGAAGACCTAGATGGCAAATTCGGCGATTAGGGCACCGTCACGGACGCGATTTATGAAGGGGAGGAAGGCTCCCCCGACAAAGAAAAGAACTCGTGTTTTTGTAAACGTTTCTGAGTGATGGCAACCAGACATATAGGTGTCCTGGTGACCTTGCTTTCGCGAAACGAACCGCCACGGGAGAATACGCGAGACCGGAATTATAAGACTAGGATGTTAGAGAGATTTGTAACGTTGCATTAGTGTAGAGTTGGATTTTTGTGGCTCGCGCGTACAATTTTATCGCGCTTTTGTCGAACCCCGTAAAACCCTGAAAGCGTTCATCCTCGTTCGGGAGGATTCTTAACGACGCCGAAACATACAAAGTGACTTCTTTGTGGCCATATTGATATTTCATCTGGCGATAGATCGCAGGTGCGTGCTGACATCAGCCCATAGAAGACAGAAGGCCCGCGAGATTGGGTGAAGTCTCGCATCGCTGATTCTCGCGGATGATTTGTTCGGGTTCGTGTTGTTTTTCAATTAGCAAGAGGTAAATAAAACAAGAACATGAACCTCTCCCGATATTGGCTACCCGTTAACTGGCAGCTAAAGGGAGTTTAACAGTGTTTGTGTTTGTCTTAACTTGAGGCGAAGTTCTCGCGCGCGCTAATGAACCGAGCACCTCCACCCCATCCCGTCGAAACATGCCAGCGTCAAAGGGTGCGTAATGACAGGGCAAATTCGAAAGCACCTGGAGGCGCGGCTAAGAAGTCGAGGTTGAGACGTCGGGATTAGGACGGTCGAAAAACAAACGGCGATAATTTGTGCGGATCTTTCCGTTGATAATCGATGCGATTTGTGCCGGAGCGGCTGTTAAAAAACCGCCACGAAATCGGGAAAAAGTGAGAGGGCGAGGGGAAACAGTGACGCCCACGGCTGCCACCATTCGCAGATAAATCTCCCTGTCTCTTGCACGTTTTACACGGTTTTAATCAACCCGAACAAAAACCGTCACCGGTGCTGAAACAACGTAAACTTCTGAAAAATACCCGAAACACCAGTCGGCGGGGCCAACCGAAAAAAACTGAATATTCAGGCGGCGGTACCGCGTAATTTCACCCTTCATTATACGCCGCCACCTACGGCGGGGTGGAATTTCTCCGTTTCGGGATTTCTTCGCCTCGCCGGACAGGTGAGGGTGTTTGTTCAAATCTGCAAGCGTGGATTTACTGTTTTAATTTTTTTTATAGTGACTAATGTTCCAATTTGCATTTTTTACCGCCGCGTTTTCCATTATCATTATTTACAGATAGTGCCTTTGCGGACCGACATTTTTGTAATCTTGTTTTTGTTCGAAATGGATTTCGTTCCTCGTGGATGTGATTTATTTTCGTTCCGGAGGAATTCCTTTTATTGGAATAACCGCCTGCACTGGCGAATTCCATCTTTGATCCACTTTTTGCCCCGGATCGAATGAATTAGTCCAGGGTGCGAGGCGAGGGTGCTCATTAGCAGATAAGCCGTACGGGTTCTACCCCGAAATCCCACGCGTTTTCTTATGGAGGGCTGTTTTTCGTATGCATACAATTGAAATCAGTTTACGGTTAACTAAGGTAAACGCTGGATATCCATTCGCAAATGGAAACCCTTAATCTCTTGTGCTAAATGGTGATCGCGAAGCGACGATGCGGTCATCTGAACGACTTTAAATTGCATGAGGAACCTCCCTGAGAAAGTACACGGGATTAATAAAGAATTCCGGCGGAGGCGTCACTAATCGCGAGGGTGCTTCGGCGGGTTTAAGAGCGGTCGTAACAGCTGTCAAAACACGGAGTAACTTCACGGGGAAATTTTACAATTTGCCAAATTAGTCGCCGGGGATGGTGTGTACTCGCCGGTTCATTACAGAAATAAATTGATGCTTCGGAAGGTCGTACATTCCGAAAGTTTTCCAGGGGTCGGTGGAGAATGAAGGATTTTAATTGCTGCGTCGAGTTTCGGACTTTTTCCGCCATTAAATGTGCCAAAAGTCGAGCAAATAGAAATTGTACGCGGCGAAAGACGAAGATGAACAAGCCGGGTCCGGCTACCGTTTCATCATTAACTCTTCGGGACTTTTTTAATTACGAAACTAGCAGTAATTGTTGCGCCAATTTTTCTCCAGAACGAATATTAATGAACCGGAGAGAGTTCATAATGAATTACGACCCCCTCCACACGTCAATTTACCACTAACTCGTCTGGCAAACATCTGACTAGTCTCGCTTTTTGATTTTTAATCAGACAGCTAATCAAGTGGATTGGGCGCACCTCGTAGTCACACCGAGTACTGTGGCCAAGCGCCTAGCGCGCCACTTTACATTCGGGGGTCCCGGGTTCTAACCCTGACCAGGTGTGGGTTTTTTTCAAAGGTTTCCCCACACCATCACATCGTGGTATATCGCATATAACAGATATCAACCTCTAAGTACCTACCACCTTCCTTCCGCACCCATCCTCACCGTACCCATCCCGAATCTTCCCATCAGTGTGGCTGAAAAGGCACTGTAAAGCCTCAGCAGGCCGCCCCTCTTCAGGGGGGAATGAAAGATGTATCCTTTCTTGTCACACATCTTGCGTGAGGCGTCCCTCAAGACTCCACACTGGGTCCAACGTTTTTCCTGTTTTGTATGGGCGCTGTTGCAGCCAGATCTACCTCCGGATCTTGCGTGCGTGCACACGAGCAAACATTCTAGACTGCAAATATTTGCAAAATGTCGTTCGGAATTCGTTGTCGGCTGAGTGGGGTTGTCCTTCGGTGGAAAACGTGGCGTGTGGAGTTTTCACAGCGCGCGGCCTTTCCGGGCGAAAGTTCCGGTTGCGAATTCAAATTTGGTCGGGATCGATTTTCCTCACGGCGAATACGTTCCGTGTTGATATTTGGTGCTAATCGATCGGGTGGAGCGGAGTCGAGCCTGTCTGGGAAGGTCGCCCCCGTGATCCTCTCATACTGTGTCATTTTAACCGGAATAAAAGGAGTAATTCCCGGAGACTTAGAGTTCGCAGAGGCCGGAATAATTTAGTGTCGCGACTGTTTCGAATCGGAGTGATTCAGGAGCTGTCACATCCGTTCAAGTTATCTGGTGAAAATGGGATTTTGTACATAATTAAAATTAATAACATCAGAACGGTTGCGGATGGGGAGAGGGAATTAGCGGAGGCAAAAAGTGGAGTCGATCGATGAGACGGAGTTGGGTCGGAGTATTTGAATGGGAGGGCAGAAAAGGTAAATATTTGGGGGGTCTCTGTAAAAATATGGTCGTTGTTTACGTTCTCGTGTTTCCATTAATAATGAAGAGCGCGGGAGCCTTGAGCGACTCCGTCCCGGACGCGAAACGTCGCCCCTTAACAAGTAGATCTCTGCGAGTCGAAAAGTTGGAGGTGTCAAACTACCGAAAGAAGTCGAACTGTGACATGATTGATGAGACTGCTCCGGATTTTATTCGTTTTGTGTCCGTTCCCGGTGTCACTTCCATTCCCCGCGGGCTTTTTTTATTGCCCGTGTATAAATTTCCGCTACTCCTTCCACAGCTAACCGGCAACTCCACCTCGTTAACGTCCGCACAGAGAAAACTCCATTTCGCGCATAATCGAGTTGGTTTTAAAAATGGAATCGAGTTGTGTGCGGTTAATTTTTTTTTAATTTGTCCCGTTCTCGGGCGCAAAACACTCCCCCTTATCTCGGATTACGTTCTACTCTTAATGCAATAAAAAACTTTTATCTGGAAACTCTGGATATTTTCGTAAACCGGCAGCCTTTTGTTGAACTCGGTGTAAAACATTCGGGCCGTTTAGTTTCGCGGGAGATACCGAGGAGTTGGCACAGACCTGATGTCTCAACTTCGGCGAGTTTTTTTTATCGCCCCCCTCTAGCAAGAAGAAGTTTTCTCGTGGAGAGGTCGCAACACGAGACATTATGTAGGGCGGTCGTAACTCGCGAGCGATTAAATTCGTGTTGGTGTAAGTCAACGATTTTTCAATATTTCCTCTACAATAAAAGCCCGATCGGTAGCTATTTAATAAAAGTTTTATCCTCTCCCATATCAATATCCATAACGTTTTATGGCTTTACCCTGTCGCGGGGATAAATCAAATCCCAAATTTCCAGATCGAAATTAGTTATTATAAGAGAGCCGGGCCTTGAGGGATATATAAAAAGACAACAACAAGATAAGGCAATTTGCGACGACGTCCTTGAACCGCACTCCGGAGATGCGGCATACAAGATATGGGGGAGAAAAATGATGTAATTCTTGCGTTCGGCATGACGCGGCTTCCATACAACCTCCGCCTGATGAATGTCTTCATTTCCCGACTCGTTTTGATCGACACACGCGAGGATCGTCATGAAATTTACACGACCAACGAACGATTGATTGATCGTCCTTCAGATGAACTCGATTCGACTCTGGTTTCGTCCGTGAATGCGGACGAAACGCTTAGTCTGTCGCACGTTCGTTGAACGTCCGTCGCACGTCCGTGGAACGTCCGTCGAACCGATTTTGTCGCTTTTCGAAACGGAGGAATCGGAGAGGCGCGAAAACGAAACCGCGATATTTCTCTTTGAAGGGAAATTGTACAAAAGGTTGATTGTTGACAGGAAATTACGGCGGTAAATTAACGAACAGGGTGGAAGGTCCGCGTTACGACGGTCAGGTTCTTTGAGATATGTGCGGTTGTCGTATCAGGCGTCGACTTTTCGGGATAATCCGCGAAAATCGCGTATTCGACCGGATTTGGGTCGCGAGAGACGGCGTCCCATTTTGGCGACGATTTATAGTGTATTTTTCGTTTGTCGGTGAACGCGGACGGAACGATTCGTCCGTCGCACGTTTGTGGAACGTCCGTCGAACCGATCTTGTCGCTTTTCGAAACGGAGGAAGCGGAGAGACGCGAAAACGAAACCGCGATATTTCTCTTTGAAGGGAAATTGTTCAAAAGGTTGGTTGTTGACAAGAAATTACGGCGGTAAATTAACGAACAGACTGGAAGGTCCGCGTTACGACGGTCAGGTTCTTTTAAATATGTGCGGTTGTATCGGGCGTCGACTTTTCGGGATAATCCGCGAAACTCGCGTATTCGACCGGATTTGGGTCGCGAGAGACTGCGTCCCAATTTGGGGACGATTTAGAGTGTATTTTTCGTTTGTCGGTGAACGCGGACGGAACGATTCGTCCGTCGAACGTCCGTTGAACGTCAGTCGCACGTCCCTGGAACGTCCGTCGAACCGATTTTGTCGCTTTTCGAAACGGAGGAAACGCAGAGGCGCGAAAACGAAACCGCGATATTTCTCTTTGAAGGGAAATTGTACAAAAGGTTGGTTGGTGACAGGAAATTAACGAACAGACTGGAAGGTCCGCGTTACGACGGTCAGGTTCTTTTAAATATGTGCGGTTGTCGTATCGGGCGTCGACTTTTCGGGATAATCCGCGAAAGTCGCGTATTCGACCGGATTTGGGTAGCGAGAGACGTCGTCCCATTTTGGCGACGATTTATAGTGTATTTTTCGTCGGCGGAGTGCGAAAAACACCCCAAAGAAGTAAGATAATTCCGAGATGGAATAATGAAAACACCTCGGAGCCGTTCCGTCTTGGCGTGGCCGTAAATGCGAATGGAAAGGCGACCGGTAAATTCGGAAACACGAAAATAAAGCGCGCACGTTATTTAAAATGAAAAGTTCGCCGCCCCTTATTTACGGTTTAATCAAAGTGCGGAATTAAAAGTTGCTGTTGGGGGCTTACGTCGGGCTCGTTTTTGTTTTCTTTTCTCTTTTCTTGTTGTTGATAAATTAACCGCAAGAGATTTCTAATCATAACATCGCATCGCTACAACCAACTTCTTATTTAATTTATCACCCGGGCGCTTAATTAGCACTGCGAATTTCCGGCCTAATTGAGTCGCCCTCACTTTTGTCGTCTTCGATCCCGTCTTAATGCAGCATCCTGCGGTGTAGGCATCCAGGACGAGTCCCCTTTGATTTTGCATGCTCCGCATCGTCCGCATTCTGCCCCCAAGTGGTGCTCTGCATTTTGCTATCGTGCCCCTTGCACATTGTTGCTCCAAAGTGGCATCCTCCCCTGTTTTATTGGACGAGCGGAAGGTGTACGTCCCTGACGCGAATCCTAACCCATTTGGAAAAATCGAAGCCGACAACGTGAGACGAGAGCAAGACGTGTCCCCCTTTCTCGAGCACCAGGATGACGTCCAACGAAACTTCGACGTTGCAAATCTATTTTCACTTAAATTAAATTCTCGTTAAAATCGAATTACGGCGCAGCACACCTGCGCTATTATTTGTTGCTCAGACCCTTTCCTGGGATTTATTTTTCGATGAGGCGGCAGCTTCATTAATTAGGACTCGCGGGCGCGACGCGCGGCCTTGTAGTTGGAAGTGGGCGGGCGCGACACGCAACGGCTGGCGCCATCTCTCGCTCGCGAACGGGAACGACCGCGTCGGTAGTTTTTGCACGCAGCTGGATGTTCCACGCTCAAATCGCGGCCTTTGTGCCTGTCCAAAAAGCGATTTAAACTTCCGCCGCTACAATTTTAAACAGGAAACAAGCCCCGGGGTGACTTTGATGGAATAAAAACCGATGTGTGCGCTTTGGCCCGCAAACGGATGAAGAGTTCGAGAGTTTAAAACTAATTCCGAAAATGACAAATCGCATCCTATCAGACCCGTCCGAATGACAAATCCCTTTCCGTCGAAATTGCAATATTCACTTTGTCCCACAGACCAAGATCCATAACTCACGAGACAAATCCGCTCCACGACCGATTCAATTTCGTGCTCGAATCTCGTCCGGGAAAAAACTGTATCGATTATTAATTCGAAATCTCCCTAATACGGCGGTTCGGGTCAATTTCCTTTTGTGCTTTGACCGCATTTACAAAACGGGAGTGCCGGGGTGGTTTTGCTGGTGACGTTTTATCGTGGCAGTTCGGATTCGGTCCGGTTCAGTTAGTTGCGAAAGTTTGGAGGAACATTCGCCGCCTTTAATGGTCATTTCGTATAATTATCAGGATAATATCACGATTTTATTGCGTCCGGAATGGATTGCGGACGTAGTTTACTCAAAATTCACTTGTAGTACTCGCCGGAATGATCTAGGAGGTTGGGCAGTGTCGGCGATAAACTCCGTCCGACACCAATTTAGTCGCCAAGCTAGTAAAGCTCGGAAGAAAAAAGCAAACACCAATCCTGACAGCAGACTATCCCGGTTCTGAGCCTCGTTTTAGTCTCTGCTCTTCCAGATTCCCACCGGGGTGAAATTATTATCCCATACGTTATGATACGGCTCCAGTTTATGCTCCACCCGCGAACTCCGGTAATTTAATAGCGCGAGAGTCTTCCGCGGGAGCAAGTCGTGTCGTTTTTTAATTGGCGTTCATTATCGATTCGAATTTGCTCTGGATTGATGTTGTCGCTCGTAATATTTTTACAGCTGGGACAAAGTAACGAGAAAACATAAATAGTTTATGGGAGATAAAAAAGCACTGAGGCTTTATTCAACATTTTTCCACCGCAAAAACGCCATATTTTATGTGACGTCTCCCACTATAATTTCACAGTCGTAAGCAAAGTTTGATGTGACGCAAGTTTAATCCCCGGCAATAAGGGCGTACGTGTGTGAAATGGCGTGATGACGCCATTACGGGGTGCAATCGCGAAGAAAGGTGCCAGTGGCGTGGGTAAAGGGTTGGACGCGCGTCGGGGGTGGCCAACACGGCTAATAATTTCCAACCGGGGTGAATTTTTAACAAAGTCGCGCATAAAGCCGCTCCATCATTCTCAAAACGAGTCTTGATGTAGCTTTTATCTTGGCGTAAGAGCGGAGAGGCATGAGGGACCGATGTAAATTATGAATTACGGAGGAAGTTGAACAAAACGGGGACGGAGAAAAAAGCTTGCGTCAGAATTATTAATGCATTGATAAGTGGGGGCGGTCGACGGACGTCTCGATCGGTTCGGGGGTTCGGACGTTATTTTTCCGGCGGCGGCGGCATATTCCGCGCCCCCCGAAATTGGATGTTCGTCCTATTTTCGCGCACACATTTATCAAAACAAATTTAAACTACATTATGGGGATCGATAGAGCGGCCAAACTGACAAGGGTTGAAAATGGGGTTGAGATAAAATCTATTTTATGTCCGGGAGGAATTAGCCGCGTCTGGAGGTGACCCGGAACCGTTCCGATAATTCCATGCAAATAGATTTAATTTTATTTAAATACGATTCAATAGATCGGCCGTTTTGTGCCGGTGTGTATGTGTTTCCCCGGAGAGAGGATACACACAGACACACACGTCGGCAGAGGGAAGGGCACTTGAACGCAGGTTAATCCCCAATTCTATGCAAATTACCGAAGCAGATTCCGTTTCCTCCCTAGAAATTGGAATACTCGACACGGTTTTCCATCGTGTAAACTTCGCAACGACAAAGTTATCGCCTCGCAGTCGTTATGTAAATTGCGCGACTATCTCCCCGTATGAAGATATGACGACTTACGATCATTATCTCTCACTTAACCCGGGACGACGCTGCGGTCCAGCTTCCGCCGCCCCCGCTCCCTTTTTCCACGCAAAAATACAATTTCTCGCTCGCGCCACGCAGATTTCCACCCCCCTGTCAACCGTGACACGTGATGAATTGTGTTCCCGCCCTCCGACATATCGAAAAGACGCCATAATGCACGTCCAATTAAATCATTTAAAAGGCCAAATTTCAATATAAATTCACGAACGTGGGGCGCACATAACGGACTCCTCATCAAATTAATGACTCTCCCGAATGAAACTTAATTAGAATGTCGTTTTGATCGTGATTGGGTCCGTCTGGGAGCGGAAAGTGGTTCGGTTCGAGTGCGCTTCCCGCATCTTTTCTGTCAATTCCCGACGATTCGTCCTACATTAAAGCGAAAACGCTGAATATTCGGGTGACATTAGCACGTCGAACCAGGGTCGCGACTTCGGGTGCGAGACTTATACGAGCGGGGGGCGACCGGCAGCGGTGAGATGTAATCGAGGCGCGGGATTCGAACTGTCGTGAGCGATCAGAGCGTGTCAGAGACCTCCCGTATTAATGCCAGGTGAATAAATTACACTGGAGTTTTATCATCGCGCAAACTATCATGTCATTCCCAGGTACAAAGCGGCGGCTGCACAAACGCGTCTCCCTTGAACGTGATAACTCCCGCTTTTATCCGCAAAGTATTGTGCGGGAGTTTTCACGTATGGAAAGCGAGCAACGTGAAATAAATAATAAAATTAATGATGGCGTATCGTGGGGGATTATTTGCGGAGTGGGGAGCGGATTTTTGCGAATATCAGTGCGGAAAGCGGCACCAGCGGCCATTAATAAATTAATAATGCCCCGCTAGAGCCCGTAACGGGCCACAATACTCCCTAATTACTCGGATCCGGCGGCGGGAAGAATCCGGGTGAGCCGTATCGCTCCGGTGCAGCTTAACTCCTCTGTCAACTGAATATTACACCAGTCGTGATGCAGTCGCCCTGTCCGGTGACCTGGAAATCGAAGCTCCTTTACGGCTCCGGAGCCCGGATGAATGTTTCATTCGTTCGGAAATTCACTCACCGTCGTGCGCTCCCCGTGTTCGGATTAAAAAATTATTATTTCAGCATCTCGCCAATTAATTCGATGGAAACGGGAGCTGTTCCAGTCGACCGGAAAATGTCGCACACACGATGGAAATCTTGTGACGTCGAGTGGCGCCAGCTTGGCAGACGTCCCGTCCATCGTGCGCAATATGGCGCCAACCGATTTAGTTTCTGTGTGTGTTTGCACCCCGAAACTGTGTCAAATTGACGGGGTGAGGTCGACCCGGACCGCAACGTCTTACGGTATTTTTGTTTGTCAGACCCGAAAGGAAAAACTGTCCCTGCCAGGACCCTCGTCAAATTTTAATTAGTTCCCCGTTTCATGTAATATTCCCGAATAAGATTATATTGAGCTTTTCTAGTCGGAGTAAATTAAATATTTGCTTTGAGAGGGTGGGATGCTTTTAGTTTCGAGTCGGCGGGGTTTTATCGAGAGCCATAATTAAAAAAATCGCCAGAAAGCTGCCGGGATTCGCTCCGCTTTGTTGCGAGGCCGATAAAAGTCAGGGTTCAAATCCCGCCACGGATTTATCTATGGGCCAGTGTAAAAATAATTTCGATTGTGGCGGGAGCGGTGCCCTCAAGGACTTGACATTTACGAACGTTTGTTTTGCGGCTTTTTGAAATTTTCATGCCCCGAAAAACACCCATTCCTCTGCCGAAAGCTCCTGATGTGTAGACAACCAGCAATTCAATCGCGAGGAGGGGAGCGCCGTTTCTCTACTCGCCCAACACCACCGGGTCGGTGTGTGTTTTATCTCGTCCGGACAGTGTTGTCGGTTTGGATTTTTGTGTGTTTCTCTTTGTGCGTGCAAGCGGCAAAAACTGAACCTGTTTTTGTTTCAGATAATCCAGGAAAATGGCGGCGTTCGTTGCGAAACAAATGGTCGGGAACAAATTAAATGCAGTTAAAGGTAAATATAATTATTGTAATGTTGGTCGTGGGGGTGGAGAATTCGCCGTAAAAATGACAAACGCACACCTAACGCGTCGGTTTTTATTAAATCAAACGGGGGAATTACCCATTCGCATGCGGAATAATCGCGAAGAAAGCTCGCAGGAAATGAAAGCGAATCCATAAATTAGGCGAAATAAACGATACCCACTAAAACAACAGGACACTAGCCGGAGGGGCGGCGTGACTGTGCAGCGGTGCACGTAGCCGCTCCCGGCGCCGTCACAGTCTCGCCTAAACAGAAACAAATAGCCGCATCCGTTTGCTCAAGATTTTCTGTGCGACTTCTTTCGATGCCACTAAACCCGTGCGAATAAGAAAGGCAAATACAATTTTCCAAAGTGAGCCGCCGACACATTGATTTTGTAAATTTTAACGGCTAAGGAGTTTTTCTTTGCTCAGGGATCCATAATTTATTCGGCCATCTCTAATTCAGGATAATCACAAGCAATTTGCTGTGTCGGTAGGGTTCTGAACGACCCCCACGAGCCCTCGACCTTAGCTATGACCCCGGCGCGCGGCACAAAGGGAGAGATAAAGTTCGGCGGCGCTCCTAGGGCTTATTAAAAGGGCACACCGGGCCGGTTTGCACCGCCGAAATCGAAAGCCGTACTTCGACGTGTTTCTTATTTAGGGCGGTGAAAGGGTTCCGCACGATCGATTCATCGCATCGGGGCTTCCCCTTTGACGATTTTCCTTATGATTCGCGACGGCTTTTTTCGGGAAGCTTTCATTCCGGCCGCGACAAATTCAATCAAACAAATTACCCAACGTAATGATCGAGTCCAAAGACTGAAAGAAACTCCGAATAATCCGATTACGACCAACTGCAGACTGTTGTAGTTTTAGTTTGCAATAACAAGCCTCCCGTCATGTTTGGGGGCCCGTTAAGCCGAAAGCGAACAAATTCCGTTCAATTAGTACCTAATTCCGGTGTTTCTGTTTCTGCTCCGGGTCAATATTAATACAAGAACGCCATTAAACGTTCGATATTACCAGCGATCGGCTATTGCCTTATATTGGTTTAGATTAGATTGTAATCGCTCCAAATTACCTATTGGTTTATTCATAGTGGTTATCTTTTCCCGCATCGCGCCCGACCACCACACCGATGACGCTCTTTTATTCCAAGAATTGCCCCCGAGCTGAGACGCGATTGGTCGCAGGAACCGGACGGTTCCCGCAGGTGACAAATCACAGCGCGGGGACTCTCAACTCCTCAAGTAATCGGAAAATAATTTCCGCAGTCGGACAGTGGAGCTTCCGGAAAGCGCGTATTTGACTTGTAAAACAAGTTAAATCCGGAGCGGTTTGCGTTCCGGGTCTCGGCGGCAAACCGCCCAACTATAAGCTCCATCCTCGCTAATTGGGCTAGGTAAGCCCCCTTTCGGGGGCGAACATGTTTGCATTTTGATTGGGCAAGTTGCGGGGAGATCGCGACGCGGCACTCCGGATAGTTTTCCGGGTTCAGGTGGCGAATCGACATAATTAATGCGATTATTTGCACGAGTCGATAGATCGTATCAACACGGTGTATCTTACCCACAATGCCGTTAATTTCGATTTAATACAAGGCAACCGCGTCGTGGTGGAGATAATTATCTGATAATAGTAGCAATAGTCTATATAAGACAAATTAATGTGTTAGCCATTCCAAACCATCCCTTTGAAATTTTATATGAAACTGAAACAAAGATACCCGCTTTTATACATGTTATACAATATTTCCTACAAATTTAAACCATTAGATTCTTACTTACTTGCTGAAGGTTCTGTGGCGTAATGGTTAGCGATTCTGACTGTGGAACTTCGATCCGGAGTTCGAACCCAACTGACGCCAAATGAACTTTTTCTTAATGAAAAAGATACATAATATGCAATCTTATGTATATCTTGTACAATATGATATACAGTGGGTTTGTAACAACTATCACTAGTACTAGTACTGCTAGTAGTGACTACTATAGTTCTAGTTGAGTTGTATTTGTCGTTATATAAATATGTATAACAAGGTAGCAGTAGTTCAGATTGTTAAGAGCTGTCGAGAAAGAGACGCTACAAGCTCGCGGAATTATGGCCGAAAAATAAAACACCAGAGTGCACAACATTTTCAGGATCTGAATAATAAAAGTTTATTCTTAATCTCATGTTTTATTAATGGAACGGCGGAGCGGAGAGTTGCGAAAATTTTGCACAAAATATATTTACTTTCAGACTTGGAGGGTCTTTATGTTTGATCGGAAGGAGTGCACTTGCGCTAACAAAAAACGCAAACTTGGAAAGAAGACTCGTCGGAAAGTTTCGTAATGCCACAAACGTCCTCTCACCGCTAGGCGACGGACTGAAAGTTTATTTCTTAATTGCTCTGGATGTGCCGATCTGGGGGTGAATCTCTTTTACAAGCGATTATCCAGACGATCTTGTCACAATCATATGTTGGTAAAGTTTGCGCCGCTCGGTTTATCCATCACGTCAGGAAGTGATGCGAAAATGTAATATTGCCTTGAGCGGATGTAAACAAAGCGAGAAGGCAGAAGACTGGCTTTATTATAAACAATTAACGAAGTTTACGCTATATTAGACGAGCAGAGAACAACAAACAAGTTGTAGTAACCTATCAGGGATGCGTTTTTCCCATCTTGTCCAAGAGTGAAAATGTTGCAACTCTTGTCTGGACCAACTTTCTCGCCCTCTTGATAAAACACCCTCTATGTTCATCAAATACGATTATTTTGATAATCTGAAGTCGCTGCAGATGACCACGCTAGATTATTCAATGAAGGTCTACTTCCGTCAGTTCACGAGATGCTGATCAATCCAGTTTTCTGAAGACACCAATGTGAGTAGAATGAGTAGAAATAGATCTCTCATCAACTTGTTCAACGATTACGACAGAATCTTCTTCCACCATGACCTTCAGAAGATGGTGATCAAACTTTTCGATTTTTCGACTCCAGGCTGTAATTTGAAAATATAATTTTTTTATTTAAAAATTAAAACGAGGGTGCAAATTCTAAAAAAATACATACAAAACTCGTTTTATAAGGGTATTGGCGCACTCGTCCCATAGAAAACTCCCCTACGGGTTCTACACCTGATAACTTGTAAGTCTGTTGCAAGTATTTTAAACTCTGGTGAAGCATGTTTTAACTGGTTTATACACAAACAACAATTAAATAATATCGATTAAAATTACTCTAAATGAAAATGACGTTTTAGAAAACGAGAATGTTCACTTTTTTTTCCTCATTTAATGTTTTTGCCGGACAATTAAATAAAGAAACAGGATTGAATATGTTTTTTTTTCTTTTGTCTTTTATCGTGTGTCGTCACGCACTTTACACCCTCGGCCGTCCTGGAATTTCCGTTATTTTTGCGAACGGGTGCGGTTTCAGCAGGACCCCTTTTTGCAGGGTTAATTAAAGGATTTGTACCCAAGAAGTATCACTCGGGAAAATTTCCTTTTCTCCCCGTGCCGCATTTCCATTCGTGACTTGTTTACCCCTCGAACGCTGCACACGACAGCACACAAGGTAATTGCCAGTCGGAGGCGGCAGTAACGCCGCAGCTTTGACGGGGCCCATTCAAAACTATCGGTAAACAATGTTGCCGACAATGGGCGAAGGTAGGCACGCTCAGGTGGGCGCGAAATTTCCACATTTCCATACAAAGGGTCGCCGCCACTCGAAATTTGGGAACAGCCGGCGGAGAAACGCTCCCGATACCTGAACGCAACCCGCCGCCCCTTCCTTCTTTTTCCAAGGACGTCGGGAACGTCCAGCACATTTCGGCGCGTTCGATATCCAGGCTTATACTAACCATTTTGATAACGTCAGTGCGACAGGATCCGCTAACATGGAAATATAACGGGCGAAGTGATCGGAGTCTTCTTAATCAAGTCTCGGATGGATTCTTCTCATTTTATTGAATCAGTAAAGTTTGGTTAGGGGCGAATAAACGGTGTCAGCAGAAGCCGGGATATTAAAAAAGAAAGGGAGTTCGACGATAAAGAAAAAACAAAAGGAGAAAAATCGCACAAACAGCTAGCGTCTAAGGGTGGTGTTCGATTCGAAACTGTTCCAGGATCGTTACTCTAAATAGATTCATAGGGCGAGTTTAACAGTTCCGATACGTCGATGTCATCGAAGTCACGTCCTAAAAATGCGATCTACAGCCCTTTAAAAGTCGAACTTTGCATTGGGATAGGCTAAATGTGAAAGAATCACGTTTCGTATAGCGCCAATTTCGGGGAAATAAAAGAGATGACATCAATCGAATGCTGCAACGGAAACAACCTACACAACAGCTTAGCAATACATCCCGAGGCAGCGATTCTCCTCTCGTTTGTCACAATCATACCAAAGCACGACCCACTACCGAAGAGAAACTAACTAATCTCAATTGGACGCGACGGATCGGGGGGCGCTCCGCAGGGTGGACGTCCGGCTGCACCGTTCTTCGGCCGAAAGCCCCTTATCAATTCACCAAAATGGAAGTCAAAGAAAGACTCTAACTGTTAGTGAAAACCCCATCAAAATATGTGTAGTAGTAATTTATTTATAAGTGTCCAAGGGATGCATACATAGAGACAAATTTTGTCTTTGTTATAACGTGAGATGTGATTTTCAATGGTGTTGTTGTTTCATGAAGACACTAAGAGGCATCACGCGGAATATTGGGAAAATTGAGAGAGTTTGGGCGGGAAATACCAACTTGTACTCCATATTCTCCAGACTTGGTTTCAGTAGATCTGAATTATTAAAAAAAAAAACATTGGATGAAAGCAGTTGATGACAATCGATGACAATTGGATGGCTTTTCGCGGATTCAGATTTGAATAAAAGAAGAAATATTTAAGAAGAAGGAATCAAAAGGTTGTTAGTTTATGGAAGTTGTTTTTAGGAAAATTTCTTTCTAAACTTCATTCTTCTTTCAAAACCTTTGGGTGCCAAAAATTTAGAAGCCATATTATTGCTAAGCGACTTCCTCCTGTGCAGCGCTTCAAATAAAAGGGATGACGTACGGGACGCGGCCGGAAGAGTGAAAAATTCCATTGGATCGGGACAACGCTCGATAGATTAATAGCCGACATGTTGAACTCCAACGGAGTTCGTCGCCTCATTACCGTGACAAAAATGGCGGAAAATGAGATCACGTAACGGAACTATTTCGAATTTGCGACGAACAATAAACGAGACGGTCGACAGTTTGGACTCGAGAGGAGAGTCGAACAATTAATAATAATATTGGAAGTTTATTGGACGTTCGACGAAGACGAACTCCCGACTCGGTCCACTTAAATATGATTGTAGCAGAAACAAGTTGTATGAATCACGGAGAGCGATGTCGTGAGTGGTAATAAGATTGTTATTTTCCTCGAATCAAATTCTGTTGTGGAATGGGATGTTCCAGATTTTAACGATCAAGCTTTTTGATTGTTGATGACGTGACCGTGTTTCAACATAACAGTAATGAAAGTTTTTGCTGAAGCGTTCATTTCCAACCGACGATTGTGATTTGCAAGCGTTTTCAACCGTTTTTAAGAGTTGGTCCCCAAGTGGGACCGTGCGGCACGCCTTGACGCAAAGCAGAACCTGCATCGTTAGTACCTACTAAATTATTTCCTGTTTGACGAAGACCATGGTGGCGCAAAATCTTGTCGTAATCATTGAAAAACTTGATAAGAGACTCAATTCTACCTACTTGATCCCCTTAATGCCACGAATCCGATTTCCAAAGAAGAATACATGATATGTCAAGTACGAATTGAATTATTCTGTAGCTAATTCAGGTTTTTTGGAAGTAAAGAGTGCACGATTCAGTAAAGGAATTATTAAGAACCACGGTTTCGATGTCTACCATCCAGGAATCACAACTTGGAGGGCAAAGTTAGATCCAAAGGACACTAAGAGTTTGATGGTGACCTTCTGAAGACCATGGTGACACAAAATCTTGTCGTAAACGTTGAACAATAAGAGACTCAATTCTACCCTGTGGACCCCCTTGACATTTTAAGAGAATTGGAAGGTTTCCATACTGGGCCAATGGGTACCTCGTGAACTGAGAGAATGAGTCCTTCATCACAGACATCTTGTACGGAGGTGCAAAAATTCATGTTTGATGAAAATGGGAGGGACAATTGAAAAAGTGTAGGTCTTAAAATAGAACTTTGCGCTACCCCTTTTTTCGTATCGGCGAAACCTTTGAAGCTTTGAATGCAGAAGTCAATCGGCTAGAGTGTCAAGAGCTAATCTTGTAATGTGTCTCATCTTTATCAGGTAGATTCTGATATGGGTGTAGGTATAGTTATGACCTTGACGAAATGCATACTGTTTCTTAGAGATGACGTTGACCGTGTTTGGGCAACTTTGTAGAGTGCAGACAATGAAAATAAGTCAGATGAGACGATTTTGCTTATTCATGTGCATAAATTAAGACAATAGTTAATGAAAAATGCTACAGTTCGAATGTAGAAGTTTTAAAGAGGTATAAATTTTTTACGACACTCTTAACATGCATTTTAAATCTAGATCGTTATATACTCTCAAACGTTACGTCTGCTGTAAAAAGTTGCACTTATTTACTGTGATATTCCAGTGTCAGAGTTGTTTCAAATTCTTTTTTGAACTCACTACTTTCAAAATGACATTTCGCGACCGCATAGCAGTGCGCGAAATCGACGTTCGCACACTAGTCCGAATGCTTTTTTGATGATTTTGAAGCACTAGTGCGCAAAATCGACGATCGCGCACTAGTGCTTCAAAATCATCCAAAAAGCATTCGTCTTTTTGAGCATTCTGAAAATAATTTGACCTGATAATAATAAACTCTGCTTCGCAAAATGCCATTTCTCCAATTTGGATGATGAAAATTTCGAAAGAGTGAAAATAAATCGCTATTAATTCGATTGACACTTTGGCAAACGCAAAACGCGAGAAGACGTATTCTGCACATTCGCGGAAATGAAGCACTCGCTCCTTCGTCGCTCGTGCCTCAAATAATGCGCTCATGGAAAGAAGTAGACTACAAGTACAGACCCTGGCGGAGATCCTTGCGGTCCACCTGTTCCAAATTATTTAGATACTCAAGAGTTGAGAATCTTGAATGGGTATTAAGGGCTTTGAAGAGTCAAATGGGTGGGAATGGGTTGCAAATTAGAAAAGTACTGTGCTCGGTTGGTTTTGGGAGGTGGAAGAATCAAGGAATTTGGTTTATTTGAAAGGACATTTAATTTGTAAAGAGTGTCGAGCCAAGATTGTTTTTGTTCGGTATCGACACACCATCAATTGGTTGTTCTTCGTCGTCGACTGATTTAACTCACGTCTTCTTCCACCCATTTGGCGCCACCATAACTCGCGATTAGGAGTCGGTCGCGTTCTCCAGGACTCTTTAAGCCGGGCGAGCGCGTCCTGGTCTCTGTTCAGGTCCGATAAGGGGGAATGTGACCCGGGGGGTTGTGTCGTCGGTGGCGTCGCCACATTCTAAGATCACACATAATTCTTTCACGGGGCAAGTAGTCAGAATGAACCTGTATAGGAGCACCTTTCCGCCCAGCTGGTCACACGTTTAGAGACGTTTCAGACCTTCACGGTGGCAAGATCGGTTCAGTGAGCCGATGGGCGTCTGGATCCGGCCGATATCGGCCCGATTCATAAGCACAACTACTGAAATATGGCTTTTATTGAAATGCGTCACGGGTCATCGAACAAATTGGTAATTTTCGCCGCCGTTCATCGTGCATTATAATTCATCGCGCCCGGGTCACGGCAGCGGGATTTTTCCGGGTGATGAAAATTCTTGCGCGACTAATCCTTTGGCGCCGTATGCAATAATCCCGACGCAATCGTCGGCATTCCTCCGCGGGGACGCCGAGGAATTCACCAGATGAGAGCCGGATCGGGGTGGAAAAACGCGTCCAGGAATTCCCATCTGCATCACCGGGATAACGACCCGAAAAACCACCCCGACTAATTAAATTCGACGTGCGATTGGCATATTTCGCGGCTCGTTAAACGCCGCCCATTGTCCCACGAACAATCGCCAGATAGCGCCGCCGCCGGACGGAGGGAAAACTTAAAATTTAACGACATCCATTCGCCGGTGAGTGGCGTCGTCGTGACTGACACTTTTAGACAGCTGAATGCCTCCTAGGTTCTGTTTATTAGAGATAAGAGACCTCCGAATGGGACTCCGATAGTGATGAATGCTTTATGAGCGGGGCACGGGCGAGAGGGCTCCCTCTCTCTTTATCTCGACCCGCTGAAGATGATAAATTACGAGACACATTACGTTAAACGTTACAATAATCGTCTATTCGTTCGGATGCTACGCCCCACTCGCACCCGAAGAACGATTCGACTCCCCCGACAGACCTTTTGCGATTATTATCCGGAACCGACCACCAAAATCGCACACCCAAAGAGTATCCACGCACTATTATTATTATTATTATTATTAGAAAAGGGGTATGGAATGAGATGACATCCATCCAAATGCCGACCGCTACCGGCGTTACTTAACCTCGACTGATATTGCTTTGATTACCATTATACAGGGTGCTATTGAAAGTTGTACAGATATTTTAACCACGAGCTACTGGCTTCATGTAGAACTCGGAAAAAATATATAAAAAACTCTGTCAAAAAATAAAATGACATTTATTTTTTGTGCTACAATTTTTTAAAATTGCTTTTAGTTTTCTACGTTGTCCTACAACCTCGTAGGTAAAATTTCGGCACATTTTAAAAATACACCCTGTATATCATGTTTTATAAAATATACGCCTATGCGAAGTAACCTATAGGAAATATGCTTTAAAACAAGGAAACCGCAGTGGTGTACGTTTTTTAAAATATGATATACAGGGTGTATTTTTAAAATGTGCCGAAATTTTACCTACGAGGTTG
This sequence comes from Tenebrio molitor, assembly GCF_963966145.1. Lineage (NCBI taxonomy): Eukaryota > Metazoa > Arthropoda > Insecta > Coleoptera > Tenebrionidae > Tenebrio > Tenebrio molitor. The sequence goes on along the minus strand of NC_091048.1, from coordinate 27,520,782 downwards.
TTTGACAACGTAGAAGACTAAAAGCAATTAAAAAAAATTGTAGCTCAAAAAATAAATGTGATTTTATCTTTTGACATAGAATTTTTTAGATATTTTTTCCGAATTCTACATGAAGCCAGTAGCTCGTGGTTAAAATATCTATACAACTTTCAATAACACCATGTCTTGTGTAAATAGTTGTGAGAATAGTGTTGTTCAGAGGAGTAGCCCTGGCGCACGCCGCGACGCCTGATGCACCAGCGAGAAGCGAGAAGTTTTCGTTAATAAAGGAAAATGAAAAGTTGGCGGAGGAAGGCGCGTTTAAGCGAGTCGTGGAAGGTCCCGTTTAGGAAAGAAAAATCTCGTGATGAAGCTCACGTCCTCCAGAATTGGTTTAGTGGAGTGTAATGACCGACCGATTCAACACAGAAATTTCTTTTGACAGTTATAAATAAAACGGGGCCTTTTCCTTTTGTGTTGTATCGCTCGGCGCTGTATTGTCTAATTTAATTCATTCGAGTAACAAAGTGTGTAATTCGCTTTGACGATTTATCCTTGGTTCTTTTTGTTCGGGGTGGATTTTTGAAAAACGTGCGTTTCAAGCGAGATTAGGTGCGATCAATTCAAGATCGATTGACAGCGGCTTATTGTCTCTGTTGTGGGCGTTTTAAAAGCAGATGAAACAATGTAAGATTTTCTGATGATTAAGAGAATTACAATAATTTCGGAACGAGTGTCTAATCCATACTGCGTTCGTTTTATAAATGGGGCTGCTAATGACACCTGACACGTGACCACAAACCGACCAATACAAAACATTTTCATCAAAACTTGAATAACTGCAACAGGCAGAAACTTTTGGTGCATCCTACCGATAGATAATTTTTTGACAGCGTTGCTAACATAACAAAATTACATCTTCCGTAATTGTTTTGACGTTTCGTCATCCTTTTGTGAATAAATCATATTTTTTTGGTTTAGTCTTTTCGAGAAATTCATTTTCAAAAAACGAGCGGGGATAAAATAAACTGTTCATAAAATGCAATCTTGGTAACGGCAAGTGTGCTTACCCTGATGTTCTAATTTGAAGAAAGTTTAATTTGTTTTTTTTTAGAAAATAAAAAGGAAGTAGTATGTACAGTCGCGAGCAATAAATTTTGATCGTCAAGGTCATTCTTTGACGCAATCGAAAATGCTCAATTGTAAAACAGTCGTAAATATCATAACCATCATCACGTTGTATCACATTAATTGTAATTTTTTTCTCAATTTTTTGACACTTTGTTGACGTGGGCATAATCAGGCAGGGATTTTTTTTAAATTTGTGACAATGTAACCAAATTTTAAAATGACATTGACGACCAAAATTTATTGCTCGCGACAGTACTCGTGATTAAACTTCTGCGGGAGTAAATGATACACTTTCCTCCCTTATCCTGGAAATAAGTGTCGTAGTTCTTTGACGTTTTTGAGATGTTACAAGACAATTTGGGCAACGAATTTTGCGCGAATAACAAGCGTGAAGCAGCTAAATTTCAGCAAGCTTTGGAAACATCGTTGAATATCCATCTCGTGGGAGAACAAGCGCCCAATCAGGCACCTAGCCGCGAGTCCAAAAAGCCGGCAGCAGCGACTGCACCAATCTCGTCGTCCTTAATCCTGCATCCTCGCAATAATCGAATAAAATGTCTCCGGGAAATTTAACACAATAAACTAGTAGTGTTCAGATAACAGCCCTGTTAATTGCAAGTAGCGATGAACTCGGGAAGGAAGCGACTGCCAATCGTAACTTCGTTACGTGTAGATTACCAATCGGATGGGGCGATGATTGGACCCTTTGATTACATCGTCCTGGCCCCCTGCATTTTTACCCCCTCGCTCCGACAAAGAACGTTCGAATTCCGAAACGCGAGTGTTAGGCAACCAATAAAACATCCGTATATGAAATGAATTTTTTCTTTGATGAACATCCGTTCTGCAGGGCGCGAGATGGAATTCCCGCGGACTTATTGGAATATCCGGCGTGCTATGGCTGCTTCTTGGATGAGGGAGCACGTCGCGGAATCCGACAAAGCCCAATATCTGGCCGTTATTAAATAAGGATATTGGGAAGTAATCGGTATTCGGTCGCCGCCGATTATCTAGCAGAATTAATTTGTCCCGAGTCCTTGTTAAAAGTGGCGCGGAATTGGATTTGCGTCAGGGGCGGCGGATTATGCCGCAATTAAAACCTCTCCGGACCGCAAGAAATCACTCTCGCTGATCCGTCGCCGGGTGATGATGCTACACTGCAATCCATCGCGTCCGAATTGATCCGGTGACGTAAAAATTGCGATTTTTCAGGGACAGGTGCGGATGGTTTTTGGGGTGCACCAGCGTTTTAATTTCGTTCGATCGCCTACGGACAAATCAGAATTAGGCGTTTGTGTCACAAGCACCACTTGCAATTGAGCGGAATTTAATCCTGACAGGAGGAGCGGGTCCGGGACCGGATGAAGGTTTTTGTGCGCCGGAAAAATACGACGCAGTAATGTTTATTTATGAAATTAAAAAATATCGCGGGGGTGGAATAACAGGCTGGTGCCGAGGGGTGGCGAAATAACAGTGAACAACTGAAACGGTTAATGAAATAATTGTTTGAGTGTCCAAGCCAGATGGAACCTTACCACTGAATTATTATTATTGTTATTACTTTTTTCGGTGGAAAATTACCGATGTTGGGTGTTTTGAGGATTTACCAAACTAAGAGATGAGACGCTTTTGTTTATTAATTTTGCGAAAATGTTACAGAATGAAACGAGAGTCCTAGTTGGCGTGAAAACTTATAGTAAAATTTATGGTTGCCGCTCCATATCAAAATGATGAAAATTAAACGAATAACCTACATCGTTCACACAATTCACATTATTGACAGTTCACGCCACATTAGAGTCATGTTTGTATAGAGCGGCAAAAATTTTACAACATAGGCATGGCTTGCTGCGACTACAATCATAGGTACTAGTTCATTTATTAGTTCAGATGAAATTTCCCCATTCTGTATTTACTAACATTATTTTAGTACGAATCAGGAATCTTTCTTCTTTAATACGTAAAAACGACCTATATAAATTTGATTCATAATTTAGCATAGAATTCAAAAATAAAATCAAACTGGGTAGGTTCCGTTTAAAAAAACATAACTTTAGTGTTTTTATAATAGTGAGACACACTGTATATATACCGCAATATGTTCCGAATGTGCAGTAGAAGCGTAGCTATCATCTAGAAAAAACTAAAAGTTGATATCTTTAATAACAAACAAATTATGGAGCTTTTTCGCAACTCTGGGACACCTTGTATGTATTCCTTAGACTCTTATAAACAAATGACTACTACACATATTTTGATGGGGTTTACGTTAGTAGTTAGAGTGTTTCTTTAGTTCCGTTTTAGTGAACAAACAATTGTAGCAACTCGAGAAGAGACTGAGTAGTAATGAAAAGTGTGAAACAAATCGGAGCGATTCCTTAGGAAGACAGTGACAAATTTACATACTTTAATTTGGTATAGTTGCATTCTTTATAGTTCCAAGCTGTAATTTTCGGATTGGAACGTTGGAACTAATGGTTCAGTCGTCGCAAATCCTGCAGGACTTTACCTTCCAAAGTGAAACATTTCGAATTGCTGTTTTGACACATCCATTACCAAATAACCTGAACGCGCTTAAAAAAAGGACAAATCGCATTCGTCACTGCCTTTTCAACGGCATTTACGTCCGAATGTACAGATTATGTTTTATTTTTGAAAACAAAATCCTATTGAGCTGTTTTTTAGTTTTGTGCAAGTTTTTGTGGTGAATCCGGCTTCTTAATTCAACCGAGGCGAAACCGTTCAAGAACTCGTCGAGGTACAAAAGGTGCTGTAATAGCTCTCGACTGCTAAAAAACTTGGATTAATCTTCCACAATCCAAAGGCAACACCTCGTAAATGGTTTATGGCGAGTTTTCCCCGGCTTCTGCAGCCCAGCCGGCGTCAGAATTCGAAACCACTATTAGGGCAACTTTGTTGAAGACCGAAGTGGCGTGTTTTTTCTTGTCTTGTCGGTGGAAAGTTTGTCGGTGGCGCATTTCGGGCGTTATCAGGCCGGAAAAATGACGTCAGGGGAGGCGGATACAATAAAGTCACCATAAGGACGTGATATTTCTCACGTAGCAGAAATTTATTCGCGTCTAAGCGTCGCGAAAGTTCCTTTAAGGGCGGGAATAAAACAAACGCCGGCACGTAGACGGGGGACTCCCCGAACTCGCCCTCGAAAATTTAAATGGCCACATAAAACGGGTAATTTACGATTTCGCGAGTCGAAAAAATCCCGGCACGTGACGTGGCGCCCCACCCCCTCGCGATTTCCACGTGGCCGGGACAGTGTGCACTAAAACGGCGGGGGTGGCGTAAATAACTACCCATAAATCGGCCGTTATCATCTGTAAACACGCGCGCACATCAATTTCCACACGGAAAATATTCAAAGGACGCGCCCTTGATCGGGGGCGGCTGCTGGACCGGCGACTGTCGATCCGAGCCGATTAAAAACCGTAGCGTTCATTAGGGCCGAATACAATTTTTCATAGCGAATTAATGCGGTCGCCGCCCCCACAACAGAAACTCTGATCCTGTGATAATCTGTTTATCAACGGGTGGCACGCGTTAATGCATTTTTCATGCCACACTGCATTTGTTCCGCGGGTTTATCGACGGCCGGACTCCGGACTCCGGACCCCTCGAATTTCAGTGGCGGATACTGAAGAATGTCGTTATGGCGATTACTTCGAAAAATTATCATTCTGGAAGGAACTTTCACCCCAAAGCTCTAAAATCCCCAAATCCTTGTCGATTCATTTAATCGCGATCGCGTTATAATCAAGATTCGTTAGTCGCTTATTTCTATCCACTAAAAATTTATCGACTGTAGTCCAGTCAAATTAAAATTTTGCTTCCATTATTTCCAAGAGAAAAAAAATAGAGTGGTACAAATCGGTTCGTTAGATCCAATTATGCATTTGCACCGGAGAGAGTACTCAGGAAATTATAAAATGAGATTTTGACGTCTACAGGACAAAGTATAATGTTTTTGGCCTCCTCAACTCTAAATGACATGTTTACACATTTTGAACAGCTACGGTATCTTGATTTTTACACATCAAGCAAACTATGCGTCATTTTACCGCACGGAGTGTGTAAAATACCACGAAAATTTTAAGCTTTCAGGGACCTCCAAAAAAACTGTTACCTTATCATAAATAAAGCCCATTTATACTAAAGACAAGATACCGCTACCATTGATCCGTTCAGTTATCGAAAATAACATAATTTAATTGTTTTCTTGTGAAAAATTGTGAAGTCTGATGGGGCTATCTTGTGGTGTAAATCGTAAGCATGTCAGTTATCGGTATAATAGATAACTTTCTGATATTTCATTAATAAAATGTCAGTCTTTGACAGGTTTTGCAAAATTATTGGTTACAACAAATTTCAAATTTGAGAAAACGAGTCGTCGGCCAAAAAGATAAATACATTACTAATGCGGTAGGCATTTTACGTCGCTCGGTTTTTGTTAAAACACTGCTGCGCGGTCGTGTTTCAATCTAAAAACCTCGCGCTGTAAAATGTAGTCTACCGCATTTGTAATGTAAATAACTATTTCAAAAAGCTTTTGAAAATATTTGAATAGATGGAGCTTTTAATAAACACAGAGAAAGATTGCGTTGGTCTGTAATTTTTTTTTTTCATTTGTATTAGACTACGATGTCGATAACGATAATGACGTTTCGTCGATTGGTGGTGCGCCGTCAGGAGTTCGCTCTTCGGGGTAGTTAAGGATTCAATTTGTGCTCGAATCGGGGTAAATCCCGCCCCGAAACGTATATTGTTTCGGCAATGAGCGTTATTATTTGCACTAACCGCATGTAAGCTTCTGGATTTCTCCCGTTTCACGGGTCCTCCATCCCAGATGGAGTAATCGCGAGTGGTGCGTCGGTTTAATTGAGCAGGGCTCGTGTGCGATTTTTGCGCGAACCGGAGCCGTCGCCCGGAGCATTTAGCGAGTTCGACGAATCTCATCCGGTCGGTTCAGCCGGAGTCGGAGTTACAAGTGTTCCGGTAAGGCCTTTTACAGTCTTCTTACGAATCCAATTATACGCATCTCTTCGCCGCCCGCGCTCAAAACTCCGGGAAGCTCTTAATGTAATAAGGGCAAAAACGGGCCCCGTTAAGAAAATATCGCCCCGGAACATGAATCCGCCGTTACCGGCTTTATTAATCCCCCCAATTTAACATTGTTAACTCGAGCAGTACACGCCCCCCAACGCCGATTACCCCGAGTGGCCGGGGATTTTTTCCGGGATGGAGCTGTCACTTTCCGGGTTAATATCGACGGCCCAGATGACGGCGATTTTATTAGCGGAGCGCCGCGTCATCGATCGGCGGTCCGACGAAATCCCGCCGCCGGTTCGATATCGGCGGCGGCGTTTTTGGCCGCCCGCCAAAACCGAGAGGACCGGTGCGGCGCTCCTGACCCACTTCCCGATCGTCCGTCCGACGTTTTTCCGGGGACACTTTCGAGCCCCCGAAACGAGTGGAGATTAGCGGAGGTCCGGTTCGACGGAATTTATCGGCCCCCGGTGTGTTCGGGGCCCCCGACTGGGGACGGATGCAACTTTTTCTCCAGAAGGGGCGGGGCGGATCGAAGTAGACACGCATTTGTTCGGCTAGGAAAAACGCGTGAAAAGAAACGCACCGGAGCGGAAGAGGGAGGTGGGAAATGGTGGATGCGCCGGGACGGGGGTATTGACGAGGTGGATTTCTTTTTTGTTTTGGGAAAAACTAGTCATTTGGAGTTCAGGTGGACGGTCTGAGTCTATTAAAAATGGAGATCTAGGGAATGAGACTCGGAATGCTAAAGAAACTCGTAAAAGGAAACGGATAAGTTATTAGTTCATGAATGAAATAAAACTAAATAGGTCGACCTTTTAAATGTTACACAGGAATGTTCATCCTTTGTCTCGGGGATCTTCGGAATCTCAAAGACGACAAAAGTGCAGCCAAGTTGGATTTAATTCAAAGCTTTATGCTCCTGATGGTTTAAGGGGATTTATTATTGTAATGAAAAATTCATTTATGTCTACGAGTGCTTGGCAGAACTATTATGACGTAGAAAAATTAAAATACGCAAGTTTTTGTCAGTTTTGACAGTTATTCAAAGACAAAAATGTGGAACGGAACGAAGAGGTGACGATTTTTTTTTAAATGGGTGAAGAATCCGAGGACAGAGAAAATGAAGTCTGGAAAGACGAAACATGTTATGAAAGTGGGAATATGAAATATGAGAATTGCTTTAAAAAAACTGGGCTCCCCAGAACTTACTCGAATGAGCCTTTCCCCTCGGAGCGTGAGGGCGTGACGCGTGACGGTTGAAAACTAATTCATTGCTCGGGAATAATATTTAATAATGTATGAGGTGCCCCTAAAGGAGTTTTCACTTAAAAAAATTGAATAGAAAATGAAGGGGTTGAAATAATAAACGCTTTTGGTTTCGAAGGGGCTAAGCAACGAAGAAAAAAGAAAATCTAGTTTGCTAGCATTGGAAAGGGTTTGAATAAGTGGATTTAAATAATGTATTTAATTATTTGCATTATTACAGGAAGTCGATAATATGCAAATTAGTCACAGTCACGTTACATAATTTGCAATTAAAATTAATTTTATATTTGTTTTGCACTCTGTGCAGCTGTACCGGCGTTCTCGGAATAAAAAATAAATTGTCGGAACGGTGGATGCGCCGGGTTGGAATATAATCTGACACTAATGTGATAATAATACTGAAAATAATTTTTGAAATAACACTTTTCGAGTGAAAATGTGCCGTGGATGCAGTTTTTAAAACAAATTTTTCACCAGGTACCACAGTGTATTTTTGCGTAATGAATAAAAAAACATAAACAAAATTTGTGACAACAGATTTTTATTCAAGCCACACAAATTTGCTCATATTTGCAAAATAGCTAATCCGACTTACATCGAAATCAATAGGACTTGAATCCTTATCAGGAGAAATATTTTCCACAAAGAAACATTCCAGTCGGTGGTGTTTTGCAGAGGTTATTGTGCACGAAAAAGTTAATTAATGAACGAGTCATTGAATGCTTTAAGGAAAGAATCAGTCGAATCCTTAGTAAAACAAATATTTTTCACAAAGGATGTTTTTGCAGAAGTTATCGTGAACGAAAAAATTGATGAATTAATGAAGGCTTTAAGAACGAATTAATTAATGCGTGTAAACAGACAAGCAGACAGAAAATTGCGTAGATTTCCAAATCCACTGTTGCCGTTGGCACCAAAATCAATAGAACTGTATAAAAAAATCAAATGGGAGTTGTCGTGAACGAAAGAAAATTCCACAGACAGAGACGTACACACAGCCGCCATGCCGAAACCCACTTTTCTTTACATCTTGAGCAAATGACAATCGCAATTTGATCCTATCTCGTGCACGATTTTTCGAGCCTGTTTCCTTACGGAAGGCGGAAATAAAAATCAGTTAACGATAACTTTGAAACAACAAATTTTAACTTGTTAAATCAGCTTTGATGTTGTTAATGTTTTGAATAATTACGGTGAAAGAAGATTTGGATCATGATGGGATATGTAAATCGGGAAAGAAAGCAAGAAGTTTGCATTCTATTTAATAATTTGAATCCCTGAAGAGTTCCCTTAACACGGGGTATTGTAAATCGGATTGTCAAGACGTCAGTCTCTTAGGAAATCAAGGGACAACTCTCTTATTTGCTCTTTTTTCGAACCGACTATTAGCAAGAATACGATTTCAACAAGATGGTTCAACATCGCATTTTACTTACCATAAGTCTTTCGTATAAAGTATAAATTAGAAATTACTTGATTTCAGTATTGTCCGCAAAATAAGGAAGAAAATAATACTTGGAAAGAAGATGGATCTATTATCAGTGAAAGCTCTAGAATTAAGCTTCTTTTATATGATTGTAAAAAAATAATGGGATTAGAATTAAATAATTTTTGTGAAAACACTGAATTGACAATTTGTATTGCTCGCGTGTAGTGGCTATTACTCACTCGGATGGTTACAGCGTGCGTAACCACTACACGCTAGGTGAGTAATTTACTACATATTTCAAAGCTCTTGTGGCAAATGTATTTTTCCCAACACCTGATTTTTGAATGAACCGATTAAAAATGTGTAATTTGCCGCACGTCCCAATTTCATTAACACCACAACGACTTTCAAGGAGCACCAAATAAAAAAATTCCAAGGACGATTATCTCATTGTGGAGCGGTTGACGGAGCACTTTTGTCATTTTTTGTGATCAAAATTAATTTGTGAGAGTGCCAAGGACATTCTAGCTTTCTCCTTGAATAAAATGATTAATTTCCATCCGCGCGAGGGGTCTGTAAATTAACGAGTTTTAAATCGATTTTTTCAATCCTTTGTAAATCTTCAAAATTGCCCCGATGTAAGTTGTGACACGAATAAAAAAAAATTGATTCTTGGTGGGATTGAAATTGGGGGTGGGGACCCCTACATGCGGGTCAATTATTAACGATGATAAAATTGGCGTGTCCCGTCGAAGGACCCAGGATAATTTACGGCCAGAGCAATCTCATTTAACTGTCTCCGGTCATCGGTAAATTAGTGTTGTCGAGGGACGGCCGTTACGTGTTTCTTTTCTTAAACGTGGAAGTTGTGTCGGAGGGCCGCGGTCAAGATCGCCGTCCCCGTCGATAATCAAATCACGACTTCTCGTCAGTTTTTCGTGTGGCGGCGGCGACGGCCGGGGGCAGCGCAGCTCTCCGCCGTTAATTAATCATCCCGTGATGAGCGTTCGGTGTAGGTAGGAGCGAGTGTGGGGCCCATCTGATCCAATTATAGTTGAAAACGTTGTTAAACTATGTTCAGACGCGGCGAGCGTTAAGGACACGGGTTGGATGGATAACTAAATCGTTTAATTTACATAACCCCACTGTGTCAAGATTATAAAGGATCCGGTTTTAATAAGCGACGCACGCCGCCCTCAATAAAACATCACTCGTGCAAATCGCACAGATATCGGTTGCGGATAATGCCCCGATCGCTGTATCTCACACGTTCGCCACACACAAAGCGTCGGTGGGGGTGGGGGTTGGTTTTTTGTTTTTGGTTTTGTTTTGCGCCGCGAGATAAGGAACGAGAGGAGAACGATACATTTTCATGATTCTTGGCCGAGCGCGATTCAACAATCCATCTATAAATCCATCAAGTGCCCGCGATCCATTAAACGTTTACATATACATAATTCAACGACCGCTTCGTTGACTTGCAGATCGGACAGATAAACGAGGGAGGAGGCGATTGACACGGGGGTGGGAGGGGCGGCGCACGGAAGGGAATTGGAATGATGGAAATAATAAAAAAGTGATAGTCCAGCGGGACGGAGAAGTTCGTTGTTGTGGGTCAGAAAGTGGCGGGAGTTGGGGAGGAAATACACAGGGTAGTTGGGTAAAGTAGGGTTTCTGTTATGATACAGGTGTCATGAGAGATGTTGGATGAGGCAGGAAACCACGGAACAGCTCCTTGTTGGCTCTTCCTGTTTTAATAAGATAATAAGACGCATCTCGTTACTTACACGGTTTTTCTGTCGGATTAAATCCGGCTCTGGGAGTGGCCAAATCGTCCGATTTATTACTATCACATCTCGAAATAGAGACAATAATTAAAATATTGTTGGAATAAATGTATTTGCATTATTTTATTTTATTATTATTATTTCTTCTTTTTTTTGTCCTCTAAATAATATTTCTTATCTGATTTCATTCCATTCTTTTTGTCATGGCTAATTTTGAAATCTTGATCGAGACTGACAAAGTTTTCTGTGGTTTCATTCCAACGCTTTTCTGTTGGGTTGAAATCCGGTCATCGAAATGACCAAATCGTTATATTTATTAATTAATGCTTTCATTATACTCCAAACTATAGACAAAATTGCTCAAAAAAATTAACCTTTGGTTGTATGAAATAATTTTCTTTTGTGTTTTATGACACCATTAATGTCACATGATTTATGATTTTTTTTTCTTTTTAAAGAAAATTTCTTGTAATTTCATGCAAATATTTCTGTAAGGTTGGAAACTGGCAACTGAGGTGGTCAAAAAAGTTACAATTTTCTGAAAAAATGTACTTTAGTGTCATAAAAATATTCATTTTCAGTTTTTCATGACAATAGCACAAAATCTAATTTTTTTTTGACTGATTTCTTATTTTACTCCACCCATCTTGAATATACTGACAACTATATATTTTTGGAGTTTTCAGTAACGGTGATGAACTTTCTTCTTGATTCCATCCAAAGATTTTTCCTGTAGATTAAAATCTGGCGATTGGTGTGGCCAAATTAATCGCACTTTTATATTCCTAAATAATATTCACCTTTGACTTGGTTGAAGCCTCTGTTGTGTTTTTTTTTATTAAAAAATAAACTCTTGACAATTCTTTCCTTAGTTTAAACAAAATTTCTTCACCGATTTTTGTACAATTTTCACCATTTCACTGCATTCGCCATCACTTCCACCACAATTCTTTTCTTGAATTTTTGGCAATGAAATTCCCTGTTGCACAACATTCCAAAATTTTTCAATTGGGTCAAAATCCGGCGATCGCGGTGACAAAGTCATGATAATTATTGTTGAATCACGTTGCTTTGTCTCAAAGTAAAGAAAGATAATTTTAATTGTCTACAAAATCACTCCTGTTTCTTTTTAAATATTTTTTTTTTCAATTTTTTTACATCAGTAAGTAAACTGAAAAAATTAAAATTATTTAGAGGGAATGAATTATGCTTTTGTCAAAGTATTTTTTTTTTAAATTCTGAAATCTCCAAAGTTTTATTCAGGATCTTGAAGACACCAAGGTATTTCTAGTGAGTCAGATCTGGCTGTTGGTGTGGCTGCGTTATCGAATTTATTAAAATCTTGATCTGTGCACAATATACAAAGAAAAAAAACCACAACAAACAATCCCCTCTTCAATAAGACGTTAATTTTTTCCCGGAAGGGATCAAGCTTTATTGTATTTAGTAGATGAAAAGCGTCGTCCTGAGCGCACCATCAATAAACTTTTTCTCAATTCAAATGGCAAAAAATCAACTCGCTTCGCAATAACTCATCACGACAACTACGCCGGGACGATGTCTTTTACTGTTTAACGATGAAGAACACGCTCGACTGTCACTTAATCGAAATTTATTTGAGATTTTTTTTACAGTTGTCGCAAATTATTGTAAATTTTTCTACTAACTTTAAATTATCGCTCGAGAACCTCGAGATAGCCGACTCAGCTACAACTCCGAGGACCGTAACGACCTCGCCACACACATTAAAACTTCCCAATCAATAATAGATAGCGAGGTATCGAAAAATAGTAAAATGCTAGTGGACCCAAGGGGAATCCCCGAAGCACTCCAGAGCCAATATGATAATTAAAATACAACTAGAAATCGTACAATAACTGAACGACGCAGTGTTAAGATAAAAATAGGAAAATTACTGGATGCAGGAATATGAAGAGTGGATTTTTTTTTATTATGAAGTCGTAATTCGACATTTTCATCCGGAAAAATGCGATCTCTCAAGAGATTGAGGCATCTCACAGAATTCAAATTTCCGTCTAGCTAGTCGATGGGATGCTGGGTGTGCACTTCCTGTATTATTCCTCCAAAGCATCGACACTCGTCCTGTTAATGTTCCTTCTAAGCAGGAAGTTTAGTTTGCAAACACACTAAATGAAACACGATAAATGCAAAACAGGCAATAGTTTAATAATATTCGTGTGATAAATTAATCCGGCCTGAATGCCGTGGCACCTTATCTGTGATGAATTAAATCATAATGATCTGTTGAGCAAGATGTATTTCTAAATTCTTAATAATAATTAATAGACTGAAGAAACACAGTTTATGGTCATTGCAGATTGACAATTCAATGAATACTAATAATAATAATGATAATGATAAAATTTTGACATAGAGAACATGAATATAGTAGTTACAAAAATTAATAAGACGAGAACGAAGCCACACTGAAGAGATAGGACCTATACTCTATTCGCTGTAGAAATGTAGATATGGTATACATACGAGTCATAATTTACAAATGATGAATTTAAAGGTGAAAATTTCTTGTGCGTAATAAAAAAAAAGTGATAAATATGAGTCAGTGACAGAGAAGCTTCAATTTGTTAGTTTTTTCCACTTTTAAAAGGAACAAGTTGTAGTTGTTTGTGGCACGTGATGCCTTCGAGGGAACACAATGAATTCTCAGCAGCGTGAGCTCCGGGTTCCGGCGCAGAGCGAGCAAACCGCACCTCTGTTGGCCGATTGTTAAAACAACATTGTATGAGTGCAAGCAAAATAAATTTTGGCGATGCCTTTTAAACGCTTAACGATCGGGAGCCCTGCCCGTGACAAATGGAAGCAGATAGCTGCGCCCCGGGCGAAACAATGATGAATTAAGATGAAACGGGGGCGATAAGCCCCCTCGTGCCACACGTGATAAATGAAGAACGAGCGTCCGAATGACCACGAAAGGTGGAATTTTAAAGCGGCCGCGCTCCTCCTCCAAGACGCCGGCTCGCACCGATTAATCCCGTATGGGGTCCCGCAGGACTAATCTTCAATACGTATTAGATTGCGTCGAAGTCATTGTGGTGCGCGCTGCGCGAACCGGCCATCCGCAAGAAGCGACCGACAATGGGCCCCTAGACGAGACAATGGGCGGGAGCGATACCATCTGTCATAAGGTCCGCACGAGACCGTCTAATCTGATCCGGAGGAAAGGAAGTCAATTTGGAAAGGGAAGATATGGCCGAATATGATGACGGAGTGTCGGCCGCAATTAACCGGAGGAGAAGGGAGGAAAGCAAAGTCCGGGACGGCGGGATTGTAGTCCGGCACGCTCCATTGATCCTAATCTCGGAACGTGAAATAATCAGGCGGGGTTATTTATTTATTCATATTCACGAAACGTTTCCGAAATTTATTTACAAACCCACTTTTTTTTATCGGATCTCGCACAAAATTGCAATGGTTTTATTAAAAACTGCCAGTTGCAAACGCAAAGAGATTTTTTGGGCAACCCTACACTAAAGTAAACGTCATTTTAATTTCTATGTATTAACGTCCTCGAGATTGTCTTGCCTCGGCCGCAAGCGGCCTCCGCGACAATTTTTCTCTCAGTACGTTAAACAATGATTTCGTGGCCTTGATATATTGAACTATTGTGGATTTTTCTGGTGAATAATAATTAAAAAAAATTAAGTACCTAGTGTACGATGTTAGGACGGTACGTGCCTCTATAATAATAATAGAGAAGGTAGTAAATTATCCTGGGAAGGATTAATCGGATCCCTTTAAGAAAGTGACGCGTCAGACGGTCGAGTTATTAGCAAAATTCGGGAGACAATTTGTCAAATAAGTCAATTCGGTCGTCGTCAGTATGACCGAATTTGATGGATTATCGACCACGATTAACCGTCGAAGCACCAAAGAAGAAAGTGTGCACGTCGGCCGTAAATCCTCGATCCGAATAAACTGGAGGATTCTAATCTGGGCACGCTCCATTGCTCCTAATCTTAAATCATTGCCGATGCATTATCTTAAAGAATGGGCGAGATGAGCGCGCGACCACTTTACCGCCTCACGTATTATTTGGCCTGGAACGACTCGCAAAATGTATTTTCGGTGTCGGAGAGGATGCCTTATTCACGATGTAACGGCACTTAGATATATTTCCGCCGCAAATGGCCACCTTAATCTAGATGCAATCGGAATGAAAAGCCGCTCGGAAGCGAGGCACAACCTGAGAACTTTTCACTCAGAAAAAGAACCGCACCGTGCGGAATTTCCACCGTAATTAAGCGACACTCCAGACACCAAATACCAACAGTGATAATGACGATTATCGTTTGTTGCCTCTAATGAAAACATACCAAGCGAAAGATAACAGATACACATAAAAGATACTTAATTGTTGGTTGTGGCATGTGAGCGGCAGCTAAATCTTGTCGGATGTGGTCGTTTGTTAGTTTCATCCACTTGATTTATAAAGGATTCGAGGAGTGTTTGGAAACCACGCCTCATCAGTGAAAAAATAATTTGTTGCGAAAAGGGTTAATTGTTAATTCTAACTATTTGTGGGGATGAAAGACGCAGTGTTTTGATAGATATATCCCTTTTATGGTCACCTGGTATAAAGTGCGAAGGGTGTTGGTCCGCGGCCCCCAAGATTGATAATTCCCGTGTGTGACGTCACCGCAATCCAACAACAGCCGGTTTTTACAGTATCGTGTAATAAATCAAAAGGGGAGCGTTCCGGTTTCCGGAAATCACGTGACATGTGATGGTAGACGAAGGATAAAAAATTGGAAAATCCAAACACTAATCTAATCCACTTTTGACCCAAATGCAATTGCCGTGTAAGCCGGGACCGCGCCATTATCTGCCGACTCCTCGTACGCATCCCCCGGAATAAAAGGGAAGAATCGTCTCCTTTTGAATTATTAGGTGGACGAGTGTTGATTTCCCGTTTAATTCCGGTATTTGTATACTTCTGGGAGGTCTGGTAATGCCCGTGAACAGTGATTTAGTCAGGAAAGCTCTTACGGCGAATGAAAACGTTTTGAAATTCAAATGGGACCCGGTGCCATCGGAAGCCCTAAGATGAATGGAGATTTTACTGCTTGTAACGAACGAAAAAAACCGATTGATTTACATGGGGGGGCCGATGCGATTTTTTGCCCTGAAAAATCGTCCGGTGACATGCGAATTACTTGTTTTGTTGGCTTCAATTCGCCCCGGCCCCCGGAATAATTTATTTCGCGGTAAGTACGACCGGGGGTGGCTTATAAATCACCCGCGTGATACACCTCAGACATGCGAGTGCGCGCCGCCCCCGACAACATTTAAAAAAAGACCGCCACTCGAGTTATGGATCCACCAAATGTGTCGAAGTTGTCGACTGATCTCTCGGTCCTTTGCATCTGAAGAGATAACGTTTTTGGTTAATTTTGTATTCCGGACGGTGCCTCGCAATTACGCTAATGCGTCTCGCGTATACAGAGTGATGCCAAAATGGCACGTGTTGCAATGGAATTGCGTACATCGGGCGGGTGTTAATCTGGACATCGCATAATGGCGCAGTTTTGAATGGAGGAGCGCGATAAATAAAGATTTTACGAGGATTTAAAGGCTCAGCGCGATTCCGCCCCCGCACGACAGATTAAAATTGGGCCAGAAAGACCGCACAAAATGTTGGACGAATCCATCTCGAACGTTCGCCGATATACAATGAAGGTTTCTCATTTATCAGTACTCAACGTGTGCATAAAATACTGCTTTTCTTACAAGTGGGAAGCTTACACGCACGAACGCAGCGCGAGGTCTATTTCCGCGTCGAAACGTGCCAAATCGACTGCACCTGTTTGAAGTGGACCACAAGTAATTCGATTATTGTTAAAGCAAAGCAAAAAAATATTTTTTTATTGTTACGTTCATATCTTCACACATTCCAGCATTTATGTTTATATTTATAAACGTGGCCAAAGTTCATGAAATATTCAACGTTTGTCTGCTTAGACCAAGTAGCTGAGTGAGTCGGAAAGTTTAGTAGTTCTAGGTCCAGATCGGTGTAAAAGTTTCGCTGACACCAACTTATTTATGATATTCTCCGTTGGAGGAAAAGCACAATTTAAAGTGGTAATTGTGCCATCGGTTAATAAAAAATTTCTATAGTACGAGGACGTTGTTGGAATGCTTGATAAGGTAGCTACAATTTTTGCGATTGTCTTTGTCAGCAAAAAAATCGTGACACGTAAATAGTCATGAATCGTGATCGAGCAGAAAGTTTTTTTTTACACGCAATTTAAGAAACAAAGAAGGAAGTCCCGGCGCATCCACCACTTGTCGGAGATGGTGTTGGGAAGGATCCGAAGGAGGCGGCGTCCTGGTCCGACGATAATGAAGCCGGGCCTCGCGAGCCCCAACTTATTAACTTATTCATGATCCCCCTCGACACGCGAGCAAAAGTTGTAATAGTGCCCCCCTCCAACCGCTCCGTGTCCCCTCGCCGCTCGTCTCCCCCTCGCGAAATAGTATAAAATAGAAATGCACCACTTAGCAGAGAAAGCTCCGCTAACCTAAAATATCGTCCCCCACCACTGTGTCTCCTCCCTCTCCGTGCGAGTCCGGCGGTGGGGAGTAGTGACGTAACACGCAGTGCGGAACAAAACACTAGCGTGCGGAGAACCAGTCCGACATCTAGTGTTCCACGGTCGAGATATGAACATTCTAGGTAAGCCGTGACTTGCCACATCCTCGGTCCCTCGAGTGCTTGGTTGGGTCAATTGGTACGACTGAATTTTATCAAAGATTTTTTCGTTTCGTTGTGGTTAATGCTTGATGTTTTTGTTTTCTGTTTTTGTCGGCGAGACTTGTGCATGGATGTGACACTCTCTCTGTGTTTCTCTCTGTGTGTGCCGACTTTATGATTGTCGGAAAAAATTCTGCACGTCGCGGCTCATTAATCTCCCGGTCGGGGGATCGATCCCCCTCGATAACACCGGATTTTTGCGCGACCAGGCCCGGCTGGAAGCTTCTTGTCTTGTCTTGTGTTGGGTGTTGTCGTTGCACGTGGCGCTCGCCCGGAGCGGCGGTGCAAATTAACCGGAGCCGTAATCCGGGGATGAAGGTTGCAAATCAGCCGGATCTCGTCCGCGAAGTTGAACCGGAGCGGCGCTCGGCCGGGCTCGCCTCCAGAAGGAATCCGATTAATTCCGGGGGGCCAACAAACTATTCGGCATCTGCCAATAACTATTCCGGGTGGGGGCGGCGTAAATCCCGGTGCGGTCCGCAATAATTTCGCTCAGTTTCCATTGTTTGGTCCGGGCTAATTAACAGTTTCGATCCTGCAGAAGTAACGCGGCGTAGAATCAATTATTTTCGACTAAACAAGCGGCCCTAATTAAATTTCCCCAGTTTATGTCATCGTTCAGATCTCGGCTCTCTTATGTAATTGAAGTTGTTCCATTGAAGTTTTCGAAGAAACGCGCTTGTCGGGATTAATTCACTTAGGAGTATCGTGAATAGGACACATATACACTCGCATGCCAAGACCTAATTTGATTGTGAGCGCAATTAATCTCGGAGTCGGGAACGAGATTACTCGCCAATCTAATTGTCGACGAGGAGACGAAGCCGCCGCCGCCGCCGCCGCCGCCGCCGATGATGGAAGAAGTGCGGCGGCTCTTCGGTTAGACTGCAACGACCGATCGGGCGACCAGACCGCCCCCGGAACCATCGATCCGGGTGTCGAACACGAGATTACGTCACACGACCCGCATGCATTAACGCCACATCTGCAAACTTGTCAGCACCCACGGATGGATTCCTCCAGATACATGTTTGGTTATGTGATCGCGGTCGCGCGTCAACACGCTTTGAGGGACCGGAAATCGACCCCGGGAGGGCGAAATTCCGGACTGTCCCGGGAAAATGCAACAATTTACGTTGGAGGGGAGGAAGGGTTTTTATATTTTTGGAACACACTTTTTCTGGGTACGATGGGTATAAGAAGCGGAAAAGTTGCTAAAATATTTACCGAGTTACAAAATTTTCATGGTTTTTTGGTGTCTTGTAAAACGCTGACTTCTTTCAAATATTCCATTCTAATGTGCAAGAGTTCTTTTCGTAGAACTTCATTGTTAAGTTTCTTTTCAACTTTTGATTCAGAAGGTTTGATTTCTTCGAGATATTACATTTTTAACAATTTGTGATATGTATTTTAAGAATTGAGGAAATATCTCCTGTTTCGACTTTTTCTATTGGATCGAAATCCGGTGATTAATATGGCTAAAACATTATATTTATGAATCCTAGTATTATTTTCCAAAATAAAATCAAAAATTAAAATTGGCCTAAGAAAACTAAATTTTGGTTTTGCTAAAATATGTACAGTCGCGGACAGAAAAAAGTAGGACAAGTCTTATTAAGATTTTTAGCTAAAATTGAGTGGAGTTAACCGGGCTTACAATGGTAAATAAATAAATATTTTAATTCAATGTTAAGTTTCTTTTCAATTTTTGATTCAGAAATTCAGAAATTAATGTCCAAGTAGAGAGGAAAAATTACGACTGAAGTAAATCAAGGTTTGATTTCTTCGAAATATTCGTAGAGGGATATGGAGGGAGCACTGGCTATGCTGGCAATGTAAAGAAAGCGGCACGTCGCGAGACCTGTGCGGAGACCTTTTATGACGCCTTTTAAAATGACCGCCAGTACTTCGTGAAATTTCGTGACGAGGGTCGTTGGGCATCAGATGCTTCATAGGCGTCGGTGTTCCGTCATTTTACTAGGATTTGCTTTTTTACACGTGAACCGGTTGATGAATTGTCTTTGTATTTTTTCAGTTGTATAACTCTGATCTGTTTTTATTTTGAACTAAATATTTACGGTCGTCTTCCTACAATTCCTACGAAAATTGTCCTCAGAAAAAAGTTAAAGCGACGCCACTGGAAAGATGAAATATCTGCGTTAACTTCGGTTTCGCTCGGCTCATCTGGAGACCTTTTATTAGGTCTACAGAAAAGCGCGGTCGTATCCACTTTTTTGAAGAGTGCTCCCTCCATATCCCTCTACGGAAATATTACATTTTTAACAATTAGTGATATGTATTTTAAGAATTGAGGAAATATCTCATGTCCCGACTTTTTCTATTGGATCGAAATCCGGTGAATAATATGGCCAAAACATTATATTTATGAATCCTAGTATTATTTTCCAAAATAAAATCAAAAATTAAAATTGGCCTAAGAAAACTAAATTTTGGTTTTGCTAAAATATGTACAGTCGCGGACAGAAAAAAGTAGGACAAGTCTTATTAAGATTTTTAGCTAAAATTGAGTAGAGTAAACCGGGCTTACAATGGTAAATAAATAAATATTTTAGTAGTAACCATAGAAAGAGTAAACCGATTTACATTAGCGAAAACACATTGGCCTACTTTTTTCTGTCCGCGACTGTATTTACATTTTCATGACAGTTGTTTGGGATGTTGGGAAACGATAACGTCTTTGAAATTTACTTGTTCGAAATATTCCACTTTATAACAGTTTTTTTAACTTTATTGAGAAAATTCTTCTCGTGGCTGTATTGATATTGTGATGCCGTGAAATATTCAGTAGTAATATCCCGAGTGCTCGCGTGCATTCGACGGTTTGACATGTACGAGGAATATTTTGGTAGATTATTTCTCAAATGAAAAATTAAACTCAGAAAAATGGCTTTGTAAAGACGAAAAAAATCATTATTTAATCTTTTTTTTTTATTTCATCTTTACAGGGTGAAAATGAGTGAAAATAAGCCGGACGGAATTAAAAATGCAACCCACAATTCATTGGGAACGTAAAGCTGGATATTTACCGCGTCCAGATCCACCTTTACGTTCCACATGTATTGTGGGTTGCATTTTTAATTCCATCGGACTCATTTCACTCGTGAAATACCCTGTGTTTAATAGAAAAGTTAAAAGAGATTTGGTTTTCGGAGAACATAACACGAAAAATTTCCTAGGCATTTGATAGCGCTATTACGGAACACCCCTATATTCTAGTCACGACGAAAATGACTAAATTAATAATTGGAATAAAATTTTCCCTTATTCAATATAAAGTAGACATTTTCTTTTTCACATTAGAGTTTAAAAGATGGCATTCTCTTCTTAGTAACTAAAATATTGTTTTGACATCTTCCCTAGTTTTTGACATTTCTTTCCATCAATTTCTGAAATTTTTATTTTTTTTTTTTAATAAAACGAAAACGTAGGTAATGGAAGAAATTATATGTACATCTCCGGAGTGAACTGTCACTTTCTTCTTTGGGTGACTTTCCTCTCTTATCATATAAATGATAACTTTACATAATTTAAACTGTTCTAACTAACACACAGTTAACACAATGAGGATATTTAAATAAAATATATACAAAAACGTTTCTTATCTGAACATTTTCCATTAAATCCATCTTTATACACTTCAGAAAGCAATTATTCATATTTAGACTTAATGAAAAAACTTTGAGGCAGATTATCCCAGCGCCTCCACCATTTTTGTTGCACTCTACACTACTAAATTTTTAATTCCGAACAAAATTAAATTGTCTCCCACACTTGTAAATTTCCTAGTTACGTTAACAAGTTTATCCCGAAAAATCTCATTGCCTTCACCAGTTTTCACCTTCTGATAAAATATTCGTTCAAAATTTCTCTTACTTGAGATTAAAGTAAACGGACGTTGTCGTCGCATTTCAAACCAAGCAAATTGAAAGATTTAAAGCTCCGATACGATTTCTTAGTGAGCATGTTCTGCATGTTCACCAAATTTAGTCCAAGTTGTAGAGAACTCTTGACATTTTTATTTAAGTTTGAAAAGTCACAACTTGATTGATTTACCTTGAAACTCTCCGCAACCATTTATTTATTCCTAAAATTCGAGTGAAATTTCTTGGATCAACCATTACAAATGTTTGTCTTCAGATTTTTTAGTCTTTCTTGTTGTTTATCAAAAAAAAATCCGCACTAATAAAATCATCCTATACAGAAGATTTTAAAATGTGACCTTTGCAATCCTAGAAAATTTACAGCAGAAACTTAAGTTAATTGTATGACAGACAATACTCGTAAATCAATAAAATAATAATTGATTTTTGGTGAACACATTATACGCACTTTGTAACTTTTCAATTTATTTTTTTGGTTAGAAATATTATCTGAACGCTTCAAACTATGAGTGCGAAACAATTGAATTTCACGTTCAATGCAGGAAAAAGACCTGAAGAATTTTGGAAAAAATAGAATTCAAAAGCAGTTAACACGAGTAAGATGTTTAAAATACTTATTTGTATGTCAAGGCAAAAAAGTGCAGCTTTTTCGTCCGAGTCAGAGTTTTCTGTCCGAGGCGCAGCCGAGGCTTGAAACAAGCGAGGACAAAAGGCACTTTTTGGCAGACAGTGCACATTAAATTTCTTAGGCAATTTTTTAGTATGTTTTGCATTTACCTTTTTCAAATTGATAAATTTATTAATACATATTAACATTTTTTTTAATAGTATTTGTTATCAGCTTGCCAACAAAGCTAGAAATTTACTATTTACAATACAATTATTTATTTACATAATTTATCGTGACAGGACAATTATCGGTTTCGTTGATAACTGACTAAACAGAACGCCACGGTCAGCGTCCGAAAAAGAGTTACTTTTCGTCCGCTTGTGAGTACGTAAAATTACCGTTTCCATTAAGGGTGCCTAAAAAAATATTTAATTTGAAATAATGTGCGGAATGGCTTGGGTTCAGGACCAAATCGCAGCGTTCGACTAAAGTCCGGATCGTTTTCTTCGTCATCCGGTTCGATTCTTCGCGGTATTCCGGTCGCGTGTCCCTCGCCGGATTCCTCCGGGATTAAAAACCAATCAAGAGTGACCATAAAGCGCAGCATTCAGTGACGACGTAAAAAGTGCACTCCGGCCCGGCACCAAATGGGGCCGTAATTCGCTTAACGATCGAACAGAGTAAATGGTAACCATTTAACAATGTTGCTGGAGGGGCCGTAAACCGGCCGATATATCCGCTTTAAGTGCGTCGACATAATACAGCTAAGTGGGGCCCCGATATAAAATAAACAATTTTATTTCGTCCCGCGACGAATTAAACTAAAGGCGCTTAATTAGTTCCCGATCGGGGCGGAAAACCGACAAACTGCGTCACCGTAATCATTTCCCGGGAGCCCCGACCCCCCGGCCGCCCCCCAATCCACTTATCGATTTTGCCGAAACAATAAGCCCCACCTGTCATCGAGATACGCTTTTGATTGACGCGATCGGATGGCATGTGTTTTTGAGTGTTTTCATTACGCCAGATTTCACCCTCTCCTCGACCGTTATTATTTTTATTCACCGACCGGATTAACGATAACTCCGGGCCCGTCCTAATTTATGTATCTGGCCGCAAGAGTTCCGGATTAATGTACCGGAACAACAAAAAAATTACGACCCGGCAACAGCGCGAGACCGCGTAATTGGGCGGCGGGGGCGGCGATCTCGCAGGATTTTTTACCGACTCGCGTGCAGATCCTGGAGGGGGCGCTTTCTGTTTTTAATTCGAGTCGATGGTTCCTGATCCTGGAATGAATTCGTCGGTGGTTTTTAGCAGAATCCGGCGCGCCACTCGTTTTTCCGTTCGACTTCTCTTTGTTGCCTTCTAGTGTTTCCTGTGTAAAATGTTAGACAGTGGGCGCATGCTTAGGTGTTATGTGTTAGTGTGCGGAACAACAAATACATTAAAACGCGGAGACGTATCCAATTTCAAAGAGAATGTTTCGTTAAATGAGAATTTTCTGGCGTTATGTGTCGACGCTTTGTAGCAACGGGTCGGGAGGACTAATTGAGAAGTAAACATGTACATCTCTTTGTGGGGAAGGATAATAGCAGTCTCGTTTGCGTTTCTTTTTTCTTCGCCGGGGCTACATTTAATTAATACAATTTACGAGGGCGACGGTGTCCCAGCGCATCCACCATTTTGCTTCGCCTTGCCTTGTGCGTTTTTTTTTGTCATTTCTAAAAACGTCCGCGCGGCTGTTCCGGGAAACTTTAAATTTC
The DNA here is from genome assembly GCF_963966145.1 of Tenebrio molitor. Lineage (NCBI taxonomy): Eukaryota > Metazoa > Arthropoda > Insecta > Coleoptera > Tenebrionidae > Tenebrio > Tenebrio molitor. The sequence continues at coordinate 27,497,058 of NC_091048.1, read as the reverse complement.
CCGAGTGCGATTTTCATTTGAAGCTCTTTGGCGTTCCGGGCGCATCCACCAAATCCAGTCGACGCTGAAGCGACCACTTCACATTTTTATTGAAGTTTGAATTTCCGAAAGCTTGAATAATTCACCGTGCAACGCTTGAGGATTTGTGATTTATGTTTAAAAATTTCAGCTGAATTTTTTTTCAAGAGTTATCCGGTTGCCTCGCCACTTTTCACCCCGATCCTGCTTAACGATCCTTAAATTCTTGTTCTTACTATTCGATTCGTTCCAAAACATGACCGAATTTGCGCATCCACCATTTCTGCAACGCGTTCTAAAATTTTTGTCGCTGGAAATTTTCAATTCCTTAAGGAGCGTTCGTAGGACTCGAGCAGATTTAGGTCAATTTGGATGCATTTCCAAAGCTCGAATAACTTATCCCGACGCGCAGGAGAGATTTGTTTATTTTATTAAATGTCAAGTGGGAAATATTTATCAAAGCGCATCTACCATTTTGATGTATTGCAAACTCCTGCAGAGCTTCGGTCGATTTTTAAAGTTCACTCCACTTCTGAAGGAAATAAACGAAAGATGTCGTCTCAAACAACACTTATTGGTTACTTTGCTGACGCATTTCCTGAAGCAAAGAGTCACTCGACATTTTTATTTGATTCAAAAAATTTTAGATGTTGTCTCGGCACCAATTTTCATCGTGAAAGTTTTCTTTCTCGTGCTTCAAATCAGGGATGTGGTCGATTTCCCTTTTCAACTCTCACGAAACGAAAACCCGAAAATATTTCATTTCTCGCAGTCTCATTTACAGCTCTAGAACAATTTTTCCTTAACTGTCCCGGCACTTTCACCATTTGTGGTCAATTTATTTCGCACAACCAATTTTTTACGTGATCCAAACTTTCGAAAATATTCGTTTAAAATTTCTTTTTAATACCTAAAATTAAGTCGGTTCATTTTCAGTCGTAATTCGAGTCGAGCGACTAACTGAAAGATTTAAATTTCTTGAACATCGTCTCGTTTAAAGCTCAAGTACGATTTCTTAGTTGGCTTTCTCTTCACCAAAATTAGTCCGACTGGCAGAGAACCCTTGACATTTTTATTTAACTCTGAATATTCAGAGCTTAACTGATTTAGGCGACTCAATTTACAATCATTTATTTATTTTAAAATTTAGCGAACATTCATGAACAATCTCTTACAGAATTTTCTCTGATCCGTTAAGATTATCAAACTGAGAAGTTGAAACGCCTTCTGAAATGTTTCATTTAGGACGATTTCTTATTATTTAAGTGAATTTCAAGAAAACCCAAATATCGTACTCAAGAATTTATTTCTAAAAAATTTCCAGAGAAATATATTGTGTCCCGGCGCATCCACCATTTTTCCTATTAGGATTGCGGCTGCCGTTTTATGTGATTTTACGGTTTTTGTGATGGCTTTTTTAAGGTTACACAAAATTTTAGTTTATTTAAAGGCAACAGCAACAAGCAGATTTTTTGTTGTGGAAGGTGAAGAAAAAATGTTGTGTGCAAAGTTGTTGATTTTATGTGGTGTTACTAAAGCGGTGAAAATATATACAGGGTGTCTTAAAATTATCGTATTCCGAGTTTGGGGCTTAGTAGGGAACATCCTGTTGACCAAGTAAAAATGTTTTAAAAAAATGGCTGTGTTTTCCACAGACCCTCATACAGGGTGTCGCAAAATTCGCGAATTCCGAATTCACAGCGTTGTAGGGGATCACTTCAGTAGTCCAAATAGGGAAATTAAAAAAAAAATTGAACGGCAACGTGGCTAGAATAGTATTTTGTCACTGTGGATATGTATTGAATAAAATTAAAGTGCTTATATCTTCTTCAGGAAGAGCGAATATTTTTTTCTCACTTCAGTAGTCCAAATAGGGAAATTAAAAAAAAAATTGAACGGCAACGTGGCTAGAATAGTATTTTGTCACTGTGGATATGTATTGAATAAAATTAAAGTGCTTATATCTTCTTCAGGAAGAGCGAATATTTTTTTCTAAGTATTTTTCGAGCTCCACTGGGTCCTTTCCTACCACGCTCTGAATTCGGAATTCGCGAATTTTGAGACACCCTGTATAATTAGATGAACCTTTTCCCATTAATAAAGCACTTTTCCTTGCTTTTCACGCTCTCTACCCGGTCGTTAACACCAAAAACATTTTCAATGCTTTGGTTTTATGTCACAACGCGGAAATAAATGGAAACATGCTTCTGGTTCATTTTTTTCGGCACGTGTTACAGCCAAAAACAAAACAATTTGTTTTGTCGATCTTTTTTTTAGTCATTTTTACCGTCGTTTTGTTTTAAAAACACAAACCACTTGGACTTATAATTAGTTCATACAATTCGCACCAGATGTCTCACTGTTAATTGGACTTGCCAATAGTGTAGTGAAAATATTTCTCGAAGATCTCTTTCTAACAGTCCTGCCGCGACTCTGAGCAAACAAGTATCCGAAACATTTAAAGTTGTTCGTCTCGTTGAAAACTCCTGTACGATTCCTTCGTCTGCACGTTCGCCAGATTTAAAGCAAGTTGTAAAGAACTCTTGACATTTTTTTCATTATTTGCACTGATTTATCTCGTGACACTGCGCGATCATTTATTTGTATTTAAAATTCAGTTGAAAATTCTTCAACCATTTATTACAGAGTTTTGCGGAATATTCGCTCAAAATTTCTCAGTGTTTCTTAAAGTTTAGCATACCAGTAATCCTGAACGAACATGTAACTGGGAAGTTTAAATCCCTTGAACATTGTTTCATTTAGAGCTGGAATTCGATTTCTTAAATCGTATTTGTCTTTGAATCCAGATTTATTCTAAATTAAAAGAAACAAACAAACTTGCACCAATGCGGTTTCCTTGTTTTAAAGCATATTTCCTAGAGGTTGGCGTACACTTTGTAAAATATGATATACACGGCGTATTTTTAAAATGTGCTGAAATTTTACCTACGAGGTTGTGGGACAACGTAGAAGACTAAAAGCAATTAAAAAACACTGTAGCTCAAAAAATAAAACTTTTTATATATTTTATTTTTTGACATAGAATTTTTTTAATATTTTTTCCGAGTTCTACATAAAGCCAGTAGCTCGTGGTTAAAATTTGGTCACGCATTTCAGTAACACCCTGTATATTTTAAAAATTTTAGAATTTACTCCAAATTATTTTTCAATCCTTAAGATGGCCACGCAAGCAAGCAAATCACTACAAATTATTTTTTTAACATTTTCTCATCTAAAACACAAATCGTTTTGTCGAAAAGTGAATATTTGGGATCCTTTTATTTTTCATATTAAAAATTTCATTTGGTACATATTTTGTATCCCGACGCCTCCACCATTTCTCTCATAACGCAAACTTGCAAATATTCATTAAAGCATTTTTAATACCAAAATTGGAGCCCATTTATCCGAGTAAATACGAGAATTATTCAAATTTCGTGAGTGTCGTCTCGTTTAGAGCTCAAGCTTGGTTTCGTCCCCAAATCTATTAGTGGTAGAGAACCCTCGACGTTTTTATTTAAATTTGAACATCTAGAGCGTGACTGATTCATCTGGAGCCACTTTGCTGCCGTTAATTCACTTTTTAAACGGTGAAATGTCTCTCCGAGATCCCTACCGCTTCTCTAAATATTCCTACTTCTTGGAATCCTGAATGGAGTCCTCTTTCGCCAACTCCCGAACGAGCACATCACCAAAAACTTTAAGTTTCCTGAACATCGTCTCATTTACACTTTCTTGATGAGCTTTCCCGGCGCATCCACCAAACCTATCCCAACTTACTCCACATTTTTATTCAAGTCTGGAACATCTGGGACTAATTCGCCTCGAGACGCCCCACTTATTTATTTGCGAGGGCGTAAATTCTTCGGCGGCGGCGCCGCGTCGGACACCGTTTTTAATTTCGGCCGCCAATAATCCCGGAATTTCATTCGACTATCCGCAATACATCCCGGATAATTTAATTACGGCCCGGAGTTAGCATTCCTCTCCTCGGCGAGCTCCAGAACTTCCAACCTGTCGAGGTCTTGCCAGTCGCCTGGCAACCTTTATGCGTCCGTCACGCACCGACTTCTTCGCGACTTCCATTGTGGCGGTAAGAAAATGCGCCGCCATATAGGGAGGAATCCAGCGACGACTGCGTTCGAAGGTCCTCGTCCTTTTGTCCTTTTGTTCTTGGCGTTGTCAGCGATTTCAATTATATTGGGTTCCCTCTTGAATTTCCGCGCGAACAAGAGATATTCATTATTTCGTATTGATATTTCGTATTGTGCCAGGAAGCGGCGACAATGCTCCAGGCCGCACTATCGGGAATTAATTCCACAACGGGGAAGGTTTTTCCCCGGACTGCTAATCTGCACGCCGGATGCGTTTATCACATTGCGAACAAAGTTTTTGGATGCACGATGCACCGGAAAAACCGCAATTTAGGGCGCGAGTCCTCCAAAAGGACGTGTTGGAAATTTACGCGGTCGGATTATGACGGGAGCAGCAGAAAGTCGCGAACTGTGGAAGCGCGACGGCCTCCCGGGGGACACTTTCGTAATTAAAAAGCGGGAATGATGGCGTCCGTGAAGCGCACTGCATGCAGATAATTAAATCCGGCTCGTCTTGCGCTCGCTAAGTGGATTCCGGGGGACCATATGGTGACAACCGCCGGTAGCAGCTGCACCGATAAAACACGAAATTGAATCGATCGGGTTCATCTCTGGACGAATTAGCACCGGAATTGGAAGGTGCGAGTGGAACTGATCGCCGAGATTTCCGATACGGATCGCAAGCTAATAACAGTCCGGTCCAATTAAAGTTTCGCTTGAGGTAATCCTCAGAGTACAAGAATGTATATGACTGGTCCATTAGGTTCTATTATACCAGAGGAAATTGTTAAAATTATTTCCAACTAAAACTCGGCTTCGCCTCGTGCCTGAAACCTAGTTTTCGCCTGTACTCTAATGTAAAAAAAACTGTTACAATGTGGTGCAAAAAATGAAACAGGATAATAATAATCTCTTTAATGAATATTGTTGTTTGTTACATCAACGCTGGCATATTATTTTGGAACAAACATTTTGTCCAAAACTCCCTCTGCGGAGTTCTAAAAAAGGACGAATATGATTCTAATTGTGTGTTTCTACAGTTTGAGCTCTCTCATTTTACAATTTCATTCATTTGAATAAAATAAAATACCGACTAATGTTATTGTCCACACTAATTAAATTTTACTGGGCCAACCCAGAAACGGTGCAGTAAACGTGTTTTAAAACACCGATAAACAAAACAAACAAAAAATGGAATTGAAAATTTTATGTATGCAGTGTTAAAAATAGAAAATGATCGGAAATTAATTTTGCTTGGCATTAAAAATGTCTTTATGGTGTCTAGACGCAACGTGATTTTTTTTAGAATTGCCAGACAACATCATCATTGTTTTCCAATGAATTTTAACTAGATCGGCACCAAGCTACGGATTTGCAAGTCACGCGAAAGTGGAACATTTCGTGGCGCCCTTTCAAGTCTCAAGTAATAGCTACAAAACGGCCGTTCTGACCAAACCAGACTGCTTTGTACGAATTTTTGCGCTCTACAAAAATATTCTGTTTAATTTCGTTTCATCCAATGTAGTTTTTTTTTATTATGGAGGATCTAAAAATAACTATTGTTCGATACCTCCCTAGAAAGTGAGTCAGTATCTATAGTTGCCAGTGGGTGAAGGTTTCTCTCTCGTTCACTTTCGCTCATCGTTTTTCGATCACTCACTGGTTTTCATTCACTCGTAAATTTTTCCAATTTTTTTTGGTATCGTATTTTTGATTTTGTAGGCAACATTTGGTACCTCACGACATTTGCCTGTTCTAGGACATCATCAACAACATACAGGGTGTCTTAAAATTATCGTATTCCGAGATCGGGGCTTAGTAGGGGACATCCTGTTGACCAAGTAAAAATGTTAAAAAAAAAAATTGCTGTCACTTTGAAAAAAATATCAAAGTGCTCAATATTTGTTCAAAAGTACCTGATTAATATTCTAGCTATGTTGTACTTCCCTTTTGAACAAAAATTGGAAAAATAAAACCTATTTTTTCGAGATAAAGCCGTTTTTTAAAGAAATGTCTTTTCATTTATATTTTAATATTTTACATAATCATCCTCACCATTTTTCAAAATGAATGTCAACCATTTATATTTTTTATTTGAAGAAAACATGATGAAAAGTTTGAACCTTCAGACCCATATATCTTTGTAAAGACCCCCCCTATATTTTTTATTTTATTTTTTCGAGATTCCTGAGATTTTTCCCTACAACACCCCCGACTTGGAATATGTTAATTTTGCGACACCCTGTATAACTCTTCATTATCCATTTCCACAACGCGCACACAATCACTTTATTGACGTTACAGAACTTTGTTTATTTTGTATTTTTATTTTTTTTTATTTAAAATTTTGAATACTTTCTAAGAAGATATCGAACAAAACCAAATACAGTACTCGAGAGTAAGGCCGGTTTCGTTCACTTGAATTGCAATTCGCGTGAACGAAAGCTTTGCCTTCTTCACTCTTACTGTAAATAACTATGTCAATATTTTCACAATTTTTAGGAATTGTTTAAACAATTGCTCGAGATGTGTACCACTTGTATTTTTTTTTTTTTTTTTGGTAGTCTTAAAATTTAATTTGACCGGATCACAGCAGGGAGCGTTTCCGTTTCGTCGCCGAGGAAAAAATAATTGCAACGTTCTAGTTCCGGGTTTGGCCCTCGTAATCCGGGAGCAGGTTCTGTTTGTTAAAGCGCAATAATTTCCTCCGAGGCAAGACGTTTGCGTAGACCACGAGGAAATTCGCGTTAATCTGGTCCCTTTGAGGGATCGAATTTTCCGTTTTACGAAGCGGGGCGAAAAATGCATCTGCCTATCTGGACCCTGGCACGTAAACAATGAACCTTATCGCGGATATTCCAATCTCCGGTCGGTTCACAACAAAAGGGCTCTCGGCTTGTCTCGGTGACGTCACGCACAGGACGCGACTGGTAAGTGACGGAGAGGGAACGGGAGTGGGCCCTTTGAAAGCCGTGACCGATCTAATTACACCATGACATGGAGGGAAATCACATTTCAATGTGCCGTTTGTATTGGTCCTGATATGATATTAGTGCCTTGGATGGCGTGCACTCGAATAAATGGACAGCGTTCGACGACTCCCTTCACGTGTTTAAGCTTTAATTTCGTCTTTTGTCGGGGGCACAAACGCAGATATGGATTCGATTCGAGTGGCGGCTGCAGGCGAAGGCGCCGCTGATTAAAATCGACGGCGGCGTCTCCAATTTTTTCCCTCCGCCTTTTCCGGAGAGACCGCTGCACCTCCTGGAACAAAGACAAACATCTCGTCCTCGCACGATGCAACCCCCGAGTGCAAACAGGGGGCGGAGGCGGCGACGGGACGGCGCTATTTGTTGTCATCAATCGACAAATATTGGACGAGTTTTTTTTTTCGTATTTGCTCTGCAAATTTTTTTAATTAAAATTTACGACCGCCGCCGCTTAACATTTGTGTTCAATTTAATAATCGCTAACGCCCTTCGGTGATTTAACGAGGAAATATCCACTTCATCTGGAGGAAGTTAATAAACACGGGGTGGGAGAGCGGTGTAAAAGTTTTCTCGGGAAATTCTGAAGCGAACTCGATTTGAAAGTTGTTAAATTAGGAAAGGCTTCGCAGATGTTCAAAAAATTACTGCACGTCTAATATTAATATGGCGGGAAATAAATACTAGAAACTTTGAGATTAGGAAAGGACGGGAGTTGAGGGGGGTTGATTGAGATGTGCTACAAAGGAAGAAACTATTTCTAAAAATGGTGGATGCGCCGGGATTTTAATAGTAACGAGTGTCTAGAGAAGTGAGTTTTCTACGACCAAATGAACAAAACAAATGTAACAAGTAACTTTTTTATTCAACGTTAATTTAAACGTAAAATTCGTACCTGATAAACGTCAATTAACAAGTGACAACTAACTTTATTTTAAGTGTCACATGATTTTTGCTATTAAAAACACCATAGCGTGAGTAAAAAGCCCGTTGCTAACTTCACCTCGTGACTAAAGCGCACAAAGTCACAGCTTGTCAAGGTGTATTTAAAAGATCACTTAGCGTCATGGAAACATATGAGATAAATGGCGTTTTAAACATGGGAGTAGAAAAAAAAAATTCAGAATAAAAATAAAATATAAATAAACGACAAACAAGACTGCAATTTTTATTTTTATGGTGAATGCTACAAAGAAATTGCATGTCTCTATGTTCGACAGTAAACTGGAAAGTTGTCGTAACCGAAGGAAAAATGGCGGATGCGCCACATATTTCTCGATACCGAGATATCAAAAAGAAAACAAATCAAGAGTGCTTATCTTTTGTTTTATCGAAACGTTTGTCTTAGCTTGATCGTAGCATATGTATACTTGATATACACAGTCGTTCTATTGCTTGCCTACCTCTCGACAAATCTATTATTAATTAATTAATTATTGATAATTAATACTTTAGCTTCTCATTTTACCACTTATTCTGGGATAATTGTTGGTTAGCAACAGCACATCGTTAACGTTTCTTTGACATTTCCGCAAAAAATCTGCTTACATTACTCATTCTTACGAATGTAAAATGTTGCTCTTGTTTATTTTATAAATCTGCTCCATTGTCAGATAATATTATAAAATGCACAATTATAAAATTCATGAAGTATGATTTATTATAAAGTAGCGTTTGAGACCACAAATTCTCTACGAACGCTTATTTGCATAGAATTCCACTACGACATGATCGATAATTTGCAACGCTGGCTCTGGTTTGTTATCTTTTTGATCACATTGTATGTGAGGTAAATGCATTTTGCCTGAAAGTTGTTTTTTTTTCAATCTCTAATTATTCAGAAAAAGAAAATTGGAACAAAAGAAATCGTGAATTTTTGAGCTTGTGCAAGCGACGGTATTTTTGGCTTCGCTCTTTTAAATTCGTTCGAGATCTGACCTACTAATCCAGATAATGGATAATGCTCACAAATTTCTGCGAGCAGACGGTTACAAAGGCATTCAAGTGGGAATTAACTGTTTATAAAAGCTCTACATTTTACGTTATTCTTTGGTTTATTGTGTATCTTTTTGTCAATTTTTTGCTACACTTGTATTCATCACGATTTTATATTTTTACGTTCGGAATATCTTTCTGTGGCGAAATGAACAAAACAGGAAAGACCGCAGTCTTGTCTCTTTGAAATGTTGCTCCAATGTAAATTACAGATGTAACAGATGCGTCCAGATTAAACTTTGGATATTTCCAACTAGAACGACGAGATTAGATCTAAACATTGTATTTTATGCGCTCGGACCACTCGATTACAAATCACTGTAGCTGTGACACTAATAGAAAGTTGCTCTATGAAGTTACATCCACAAATATTCTCTTAACTTTCTACCAATTGTTATTTTTTCAAACGAACGTCAATTCCAATTGATGACATTTTTCTTGAGTCTCTAATATCAACTTCAAAAACAGCGTTTTCAAATTTTTTTAGATAAATCTAATGAACAAAACTTCAACTCTTCAACACCACTAACTGTTGCTCTTTAGTAATGTACAAAGTGATCAACAATAAACCAAATCAACTAAGATAATTATATCATCTGTTGTTTTATCGAAACGTTCGTCTTAGCTTGATCGTACACATATGTATACTTGCTATACAGTCGTTTTATTGGTTGCCTACCTCTCGAAGAATCTATTATTAATTAATTGATTATTAATAATTAATGCTTTATCTTCAACGGTAAAACTCACTTTAACACTTAATCTGGCATAATTGTTGCTTACAATTACAGGAAACGTCCGTAAACTTTACCGAAATCGAAAAGAAAAAACTTTTATTCAAGGTTAACGTCATCCTTGCTTTAAAACTGACGTTTGTTTGACATTTCACCAAAGAATCTGCTTACCGGTGGCGTTGCCTTTGGCAATAAAGCTGGTAAATTACCCATTATTACGACTGTAAAATGTTGCTCTTCTTCATTTTATAAATTTTCTCCATTATAATAAAGTGCACAGTTATAATTCCAACGTCAAAAATTCATGGGTATGATTTATTATAAAGTAGCGATTGAGTCCACAAATTGTCTATGCCTATTTGCATAGGATTCCGCTACGACGTGACCAATAATAATTTGGAACGCCTGCTCTGGTTTGTATTCTTTTTGATCACTTTGTACGTGAATGGTGGATGCGCCGGAAAATATAAACAATTTCTCTAGTTCTGTCTTATCAGGTATGACATAAAGCTTGCTGTCACGTGGTTGTCTTGAAGTGATTCAATTGATGAAAACCAAAGCTGCCGTCTCTGTTACTAACTTTGGAATTTGCTAATAAAGATTTTAGCACTGCAAATTTTTTTTACTTGTGTTTTTCAGACTAAATCTAAATGCTGTTCTATGTAGGTTTATCGTAGCAAAAACACGCTATCTTGTAGACGTCGTTAACCCTGAAAATTGCTTTAATAAATAGCAAAAGTAGGCAAAGCTCCAGCAAATGATTTTCATAAACTCCTCGATGTCTCTGTTGTTTAACGACGTAACTCCGACCTAAACACATCGTTTCTAGATGTTTACAAGATGAAAACTCCTTTGTCTCTAACAGTTACTCCGGAAATTACCGCGTGGTGGTTTATAGAACTAGTGGATGCGCCGGGAAACACATATTTAATCATATTTTTTTCTGTTTGTCGAAGCTGATGAAATAAAAATTGTTCTCGTCGCGACACGGTCTCTCATCTTGGTCTGTGCTGCCAACTTTCAAAGTTGAAAAAATTTATGAAGAGGGAACGCCTCGATAAACACTACGAGTGATATTTTTTTACATCTCTGTTTTTGATGACCTAGATTACAACTAAAAGCTGCCTTTGTAGACTTCGTAATGGTCAGTCGATTGGAAAACGCGACATTCTTTTATCTCTGATGCGAACCCTAAAAAACTGATTTAATATGAATTGCAAAAACCAGGGAATGCGTCTGCAAGTGTTTTTAAAATTTTATTGTTTTCAATTGTCATAAATTTTCATTTTTCTCCTTTGCAATTTGTCGAAACTGTCAAAAGCAAATGTGAAACCATTTTTAAAAGATTTGAAAGCTTCAGGGACGTTGTTTCAAACAATAAAATTTTGTATGCAACTCGTTTTTGGGTAAATTGGGCTTTTCTAATTGCCCTCGAGTCCTTAAAACCCTCGCTACGCTCGTGTTTTAATCTTGTCCCTCGGACAATTAGAAAAGCCCAATTTACACAGAAACTCGTTGCATAAATAACTATTACGATATCTAAATTGTTCCACGAAATAACTTTGACCTAAAAAGCACGTATTAAAAGCGGATTATTAACGGTAACTGTTGAAAATTTCTTTTAGGAGTTTTCAAGAATGGTGGATGCGCCGGGAGTATTTTTCTGAAACTTATTAATAAGTCTCTTTTTGTTGAAAATTGCTCTTAAATGGATTGCAAAAATGGTTGATACGCCTGTAAATAGTACAATAAAATCTTTTCATATTTCTATTCTTGGAAAAGCTCGGTTATATCATATTTTATAGCCTTGCTGTGGACAATCGATCAAAAACACTCTATATCTGACATTAATCTTGAGAATGGCTCCATATTAAATAAAAATCAACGGCGACGGTGAAGGAAAAGATTTCAATAAACCAATCGAAATCTCGATTGCTTCAATCGAAAAACAGTGATTCGAGATTTTTTTTAAGCCAATCTGATAAAGATGAACATAAAAATGAGTCTTCCGTAGACTAATGTTACGATATGATTCTTCAATATTTCAGTTGTTTGTCGAGCTCGACAAAATTTTACATTTTTTTGCCTTCGGGGCGAATCGAACAAATAAGTTGCAAGAAATTGCGAATGCGCCGGAAAATCTTTTCATATTCCTCGCACAATCAGATGATATCAAAATTTCTCTTTTATAGATTTCATTATGGCGAATCGAGCGGACAGATCTTTTATCTTTGGCGTCGAACGCTAAAAGTCTAATAAAACGGTGGTTGCGCTGGAAAATTCTTAAAAGAAAATCTATTGCCTGACGATGGAACCTAAAAACTGAAACTTCACATTTATAGCCGCGAGTTCGCTCTGTTTGCGTTTTTAATTAAGAAAAAACAAGAAAAAAGGCAAGAGAGATTTTCTCAGTTAAGAAGATTCAACAAAGAATAAAGTACCTAGTTGCTTTTCGATCAATACGATGCGTCCAAAGAGATTTTTTTTGTCTAGTGTAAAATAGTATGCTTAATTTTACAGCTTTGGAATAACTGTTTTCAATACAAGTGAGCAAAGTAGTGCATTTAAGCACGAGTACGGAAGTTGGGCGTCTGAGACGAAAGCGAGGACCCCAACCGTAAAAGTGCGTGTTTAATCTATTTTTTCCATTATTATAAAAAAGAGTCGCGGCAGCATTTTTTTGGTCACTTTTTGAATTTTGAGTTAATTCCAGTGAGTGTAATTAAGCATCGGTTTCACCCCTTATTATGCCGCAAATCACTATTTTTTAATGTAAATAAATCAAAATGACAAAAACATGACAAGAGTAAAAAATGAGGTTATACTAACGTAAACTGTACATTATCTATCTGCATCACTATTTTTCATAACTGTTAAAATCACTGAAATAATAACTTCTACAAAATCAGCCCAACAACAGTTTTTCACAACAAAACGTGGATCAACAAAATTCGAAACAATCACTTTGCTCACTAGTGAGAAATTATTATTTCCTCACTCAATTGCCACCTTTGTTAACTATTTTCAGTGAGCAAAAACCACTAAAATCCAATCATCATGGAAAATACTTAGTTATTTACATTAGAGTACGATAGGAGGATTTTACAGCGCGAATACTAGGTTCAGGCACGGGGCGAGGCCGAGAATAGTTGGATTAGTTGTAAAATACCTTCCGTACGACATTTGTATTAGTCTTTTCGACTGACCAAATGTTCTATTTTGCGAAATAACAAATGTCAAACTTTTTGACATACAGAGCTGCCAACCCGATAGATTATATTAGTCAATAAAAATTAAAAAAAAAAACATTAATCGGAAAAATAATAAACTTTAATTTTAAAGTAATTGTAGGAAGAGTAGATTAACCGTGCGTGCTACCGCACTCCTCCAGAAATTTACAACATCGGTCGGTAAATCGCAGCTACCTTAATCTAAATTGAAAGGTAAAGATGTGATTTACAGTTAGGGAAGCCGAAAAATTGATTTCTCGCTTTGGTACACTTCTGACTCGCTGCGGTCGCGTGCGCAAACTTCCCACTTGTATAAAAAAGTACGTGTACGTACAGTCTGCAATTGTTACGATAAGATTTGACGAAACACGAACCGAAACCTTGAAATGTTTTAAAATCACACGAATTTCTTTAAAAAAGGGGAACGGAATCTATCGCTTGAAGATTTTCTGTTTTCGTTGACGGCAAACTTACGTTCGTCGTACACAAACCAGGACTCCGTTAAAGGTTCAAGATTTATAGTTTTATTTATAGAAGCTCCGAAAGGTTTTCCAACATGCAAACTTCGTGCATTCTTTCTTTTTCGTTTTAAGCATGTCAGAATTAAAATATGTTCATTTTCTGCGACGAAAACGAATTCCTGTTTGTCGGTACGCCAGATCCTTGTGGGTCTTTTTCTAATTTGTAACAAATTGAAGTGGGAGAAACCAATTGGAGCAAGTGTGACCAATCGGAGAAAATTTGTAAAGACCGCAATATCGGTTTAGCGTTTGTTGGTTCGTCGAGGTTCGCTTTGTATTCCGTCGATTTCCCGTAATTGGTAAATGCGAAAATTTCCCGGAGCCAGTGCCACCCGTGACGTATCGCCTGGCAGCAGTAGCTGCTTAGGCTTCCATCGATCCCGGATTAATCCGCGAGGGCGAGCGAAACTCGCCGCGAACCGATTCGGTGGCGTTGTTTGTTCGCCGTTCATTTGACGTTTCGTTTTGATTTTTCGTTTTGCGTACGAGTTCCCTCCGGGGCAAATATTTGGCGCTGTTTGCGGAAAGGAATGCGAGTATCGATTCGGCAGGGCCGCACAACTCGGCCCCGCTTTTAATAATAGAACGTGTGTGTGATGAATCGCGTGTTGCAGGAGCGGTCGGTGGCGATGACGACGGCGACGACAAAGAGAAGGAGGAGGAGGCCGAAAGGGAACGGCTGGAGGCCATCCGCGAGGCTGAAGAGCGCCGGAAGGAGAAGCACAGGAAGATGGAGGAGGAGCGGGAAAAGATGAGGCAGGAAATCAGGGACAAGGTCAGTCGGGGGGCGATTTTCGAGTATTCGGGGGGCGATTAATCACGGCTCGCCCTGTATATGCGGTAACGAGCCGTGACGTTTGAGGGTGACGCGTGCGGCAAGGGCGGACCGTGATGTATTTGCGGCCGTCACGGCTGACCCCCTTCATAATTTCGTGATGGGAATTATCGAAATGTCAGACGGCGGCATCGATCTCTCCCTCTTCAAATTTTAAAACGACGAAGGCCTTGGCCGGCTTCGTTATCTCAACCTTTCATCTCTTGCGCTGCGAAATGCAAATTGTGCGAGATCGCGATCCACAGGATTTTTCCTCCTTAGGGATACTATTTGGTCGGGGACAAAGAGCACCCTTCGTTCGGGGGTCCTGGACGGCCCCATAAAGGACGAAACGTATTGGATACGGTTCAATATTTGTTTGGTATTATTTGTAAAAGGCGAATGTTTATGTGAACGTTATATATAATTTTACAATCCCTTGTGTGGTCAAACAATACTGGATCGGATGTTTACTCGAAACGGTCAATTTGACGATTTGTGGTGCAATTGTACTAAAAACATTTGATTTGGTGAAATTACCGCAAATCTATTGTACCAAAATATAGCTGCAAATTGAATTAACCGAATCTGATAAAATAAAAACGAAATTAAAATTCCCTTTTATGTATAACACGATTCGCGTTTTTTATTGCGTTTTTATGATCTACAAAAGTATTAATTCGTTGATGAGGTTGTTAAATACCAGGTGACCATAAAAGGTTGTGACTGTCTTTGTCAGGTTGGCGTGCGGAAGATCACTTTGACATTTATTAGTTAATTTATGTTCTAAAGTAAGAAACGTTTCTAAAACTGGTTTGAGCACAACGTCTTTTTTTAATGACAATGATTCACGACAATCGGTACCTCATCGGTTTCTTATTTTGTGTGTTTTCGCACGATATTGTAAAAGAGTCAGAACGCTTTTTAAATAGGAGTGTAGCTAGAGGCAAGTGTGCTGGACGTGCTACAGCAGCTACACCAGATGTTGTGGAAAATGTTTACAAAATTGACACATCTTCGTGCATCCTTTATCCCGCCAAATAGCGAGATCTGAAGTAACTCTTTTTCCTTCCCTCTCCGAAATAAATTTCCTTCATTTTAGAACTTTCCGATGAACCCTCAGGACAAATCCAATTTTACCATTGGCACAAGCACGCGCAACACATTACTTTTTTCACCGATGAGGCGTGGTTTCACGTTTCTAGTTTCGTCAACTGTCACAATTATAGAATTTGGTCCGCGTGGAGTGTTGTTGAAGTGCCATCGCATTCAATTAAAATTGGTGGGTTGGTTGTAAAGTCAGGGGGGCGAATTATTGGCCAGATCTTCTTTAATGAAACAACTAACGCTCAAAGATTCCAAAGACTCCTTGGACCATTTGTAAATGAGCTAGATTGTGTGGAATTAACAAACGGATATTTCCGACAGGATTCAGCTACTCCTCACATGCCACAAACAACAATCCATTATTAGAAACCTGACCTGACCTCTCTTGATTTTTTTTTGTTCCCTCATTTAAAAAACGTAGTTTTAGAACCCGATGGAGAATTTGCAATTAATTCAATAAATTGCCAACATATGAAAAAAAATCATAACCTTTTGTAGTCGCTTGTTTAAATCACTGTTTAGAAAAAATATTGATAACCTGGAGAAGCCGGATAACAATATTCAAATTTTTATGTAAATTTGTCTGTGTTGCTGAATTACCAATTTTCTGATTTTGTTGGTTGTTACAGCATTTCCATTTTTGAATAATAAATTAAAAAGTAGTCACACGACGAACGTAAACGACCTTCGTGAAGATAATTTTTTAGATGTAAGATTTTTTACTCCTATTAAATAATACATTAATTATGTGTACGCTAAGTGATGACGGGTTGTGACCAATCGCATCATTGCATTTGCAAATCGTCATGTTAATGTGGCTATAAAATTTTTATGACGCAGCGTAATGTTCGTGTATGTCACAATTATTTTGAAATGTCATAATTGACAAGTATGTAGAAATTTTATTATTCAAAAGATGTCATACAACTTTTTATTGAAGTAGGTAATAGCGGTCATTACACGCTCGTTGAATAATAGATTATTACCATATATGTATGTATTTAACATACATATAGAAAAAATCTAATTTGAGTGTTTTGAACTCACCTGTGGGAATATTTACTGTTTTGATTTTACTGCTTTTTAACTAATACATTATTTGTCGTCCGCTTTATCAAACTTGTTTAGTGGAGTAAAGAGAATTTCATAAAATTTTATATTTGCAAATGACCCGAGTATTTTCTTACGGAGCTCCTCTTTCACAGTTTTCATTTAATAGTTTTAAAAATCGCTCAAGATTTTGCTACTACATGTGCTACGTTAAAATTGATAGATTGTTCACAACTTTGGGATAAAATCAGTTTTTAATGTAACGGATGAAGTTTACTTAAAAACTCCTAGAATAAACTCATTAAAATTTCCGCATGGCATAAAATGTGTAGCGTAATCAATTCTCTTCAATTGGCGCTTCATTGCACAATTATTTTTCAAATCCACAAAATGTATTCGTCGACGCTGACATTTTTCGCTTTTAGTTTTATTAGTCTTTGGCAAACTGGTACCAAATTTGAATTTCAAGCTGTGACAAGTAAATGAAAGAGATAATTAATGCACCAGTGCACCGTTACAAAAAATTTATTAAACAATGTATTTTGGTATTCATAAATTTATTTCAACTGTCGATAATTCCCTAACTTGACCCACGAGTCCACGACTCGGTACATTACGACAGAATATTTTTCGTGATTTATTATTTAAGAATCTGACCCAGAAAGCGACGTGGAAAGGGTCTTCGTAAGTAGGAACCCTTGAGCACTTTTTCCCATTACGTCTAAACAACAGGAGAAAGTTAAGAAAATTGAAGTTGTTTGTCAGTATTGCTTGACGCCTTTTTCCATTTGTATGTAACTGTTGTAAAGGAAATCAAACGGAATTGATAATAAAAGGGAAAGTCATTCCGGATCTGTATTTTACACAGACGAGATCTTTCACTGCAATTTTCGATAAAATGCCTCAGAAACTTATTGTAATTGTTGCATTTTACAAGTCAGAAAAATATCATTTTTCAACTCACTACCTTGACACCGCACAGTCAACCGGGAACGTAGATTTCGCGCACTAGTGCTTCAAAATCATCCAAAAAGCATTCGCCTTTTTGAACATTCTAAAAATAATTTGACTTGATAATAATAAAATCTGGTTTACAAAAGGCCACTTCTCCAATTTGGATGTTGAAAATTTCGCAAAAGTGAAAATAAATCGCTATTAATTTGATTGACACTTTGGCAAGGGTCCACTAAAAATCAGACATAATGTTCGTTTCAATAAATATTGTACAAACTTTGATGCGCGAAGACGTATTCGGCACAAGCTTTCGCTCCATCGTCGCTCGTGCCTGAAATAATGCGCTCATGCGCGAAAAATGTCTTCCCGCACTCGGTTCGTAAATAACTATTTCACGATATGAATAAAAAATAGAAATTTGTAGTTTAAAAAATCACAAAAACTCTGTCGTTTCTTCTTTCAGTACGTACAGGGTGACATTTTCTCTGATAATAACTGGAGCGTTACGTATTGTTAATGAAGTCCTAATCCTTTTATTATTTCTGCGAAAACTTGAAACTTTTTCCCAGAAATCTAATACCAAGAGAACATGGATTTGGAACTCTTATCATTAAAATGACAACCGTGTCAGATTTCATTGGGCGAGAGAGAATGTGTAGTGTAGAGCTTAAATGTAGTCCGAGCGCCATCTTTAACATTTCCAAAATTTGCCAATAAGCCACGAGAACTGCAAAATTTTCTTTTCTTTAGTATGTATAAGGAAAGAATTTTCTATCAGGTGTTATAAAAAATTCCGCCCGGACGAACCTTGATAACAACTGAAACTCTCTCAACGCTTGGAAGTTCTGTAACTTATACAATTTCATTTGACGGTTTTGTACAAAGACAAGAAATTATCTATTTACAAAAACGCAAACGTGAAGAAAGTACAAAGTACTGTTTCAAGTGATACGTTACTACACTCCAACAAAACTACTTGAAACATTTCAAACAGCAATAAGAAAAATACTAAATGAATTTCTGGTGAACTTGTGCTCGCAACTTGTGTATAAAGAACTTTTTACGAGTGGGATTACATCTCTCGCAGGCTGCGTTCGTACGTGTTAACTTCCCACTTTCAAAAAGAATATTGCATAAATAATAAAAGTTTTGTCTAAAAAGAAAAAAATACTGTATAAATGTGCATACAAATCCCGACTTTGCGAAGGTCATTTGAAAACTTGAAGCGAAGAGAGTAGCATTACGTTTGGAAGCTGAAAGCAGACACTTCGAACATTTACTCTAGTTCGTAAATACGATTGGAGCTCCTCATGATTCTTTTACAACCGACAGGTCACACATAATTCACACCTTTATGAAAATCAAGATTTGCTAACTGAAATTTTTGATCACAGCCAACTCTAATTTTTTTTTTCAATCTCACGGTATTATTAATTAATTAATTATTAGTAATTAATGCTTTATCTTCAATGTTAAAACCCATTTTACCACTTATTCTGGGATAAATGTTTTAAACTATCCCACTCAAGCCAAAAAAAGCCCAATTTACAAAATAACTCGTTAAATAAACTACTATTAAATGTAGCTACGCCTCCACTTTTTTGTTGCTACTGAAAAATATTACAGCAGCAAAAATGTATTTCTGCCCAACGCTGCACGTATTGAATTATGTGAATAGGTTAGAAATTAATAAATAAATAAATGCTTTTAGTGGGCTTTGGCATATTTTATAAATAAATTATATATGTATGTAATAGTTACATAAAATGAGCAAAACAGTTATTTCCTCGTTTTATTCACAATGTATTTATTTTTGTTGGAGTATGATCATGAAACTAAAATATTAATTAAACTAAATGGAGCACATACTGAAATCTGATTTAGCTGCAAACAAAAATTCATATAAACACACCGAGAACCTGAATTATATTATAAGTAATTAATGAGTAGATTTTTAGTATACAAGCTCGCGAAAATAAATTTCAAATGATTCGGGTTGTGCCACCCTCCCCGGTCGAAAATAGCTCACGGGGGCAGACACGGAATTCGGTTAGTTATCCGTGGTCGTACCCGAACAATTTCTTCATCCCCCAAATTCAAACCAGACCACTCCGATTGATGGATGAAACCGGCGCATCCACCATTTTTGCGTGTTCGATCGATCCGCCCTGACTGTTCGACCCCGTTCCACGTAATGCCATTATTAACAAGCTATTTGCTCAAGAGAATCGGCCCGTACACCGGTAATAATCGACATAATCAGCTTTGCGTGCGATCCCCAAATTGCGCCGATCCGACGGGGGCGGCCCTTTTTTCCAGCTTCGACGAAAAAAGTTCACCCGAAAAATGGAACTAATAATCGGAGTGGAGCGGCGGAAAATTGCGGTCGACGATCGCGGCAAGACCGTCGAACGCCCTTATTATTTGGAAGGGAGCGACACGCGAAATCTATAAACAAACAGAGACGGGGATTCCCCCGGAGTGAGCGAGGACGTGTGGTTTGCGAGCCGCCCCCGCCGGGATGAATTATACGAGGCCGCACACTTCGGCGCGAGAGGCCTCTTCCTCGTTTCGTTTTTCGAACAATTTACGTAATCGCCCCGCATTTGCATATTGTAATTCAAGAGGGGATTGTGATTTACGGCCGGGGTTTCACCGAGTGGGTCGCCGGAAAAATCCGGAATTATTTCATTAGGAGCGGCACACGTGAACTCGCCAAAAGTGACGGAGACGGGAGAAACTCGATAAAGACGTTATCCTTTTGCTTTATTGAAATGACGAAGAGTCGATACGGAGGATGTTATTAATGTCTCTTAGGAAATATCCGCGCGATAGTCTCTTATTGAGACGGTTGTTTAAAGAAGCCGTATCCACTCACGCTTTAGATGGAATATTTTCAATATGAGGAAGAATAAACAAAGAAGATTAATAACTGAACTAAAAACAACACCTTAGTTGGAAAATCCCGGCGCCTCCACCATTTTTTCTAAAAAAAAAAAAACCATACGAGTGATGCTTTCCTAGTTGTCATTGAAGGTAGAGTCGTCCTATTTGTTTTATATTTGATCCACCTTAAAAGCTACCAGAGATTCCTGTGTTAACAGTGAAAATATCCTGGCGCCGCCACCATTTTGCTAAACATATTTTTGTTTTAATTTTCTTGACCATCGTCTTTTTTGTCCGGGGTATTTTTTGTAGAGGGAGAGGAGAGCAGTGAACGAAATGAACACGTTTAGAGCGTGAACGAAAGTGAACGAATTTCGCCCCGGGTCAACTATTTATCGGAACGCGGCCCGCTCATTGGCTGACCAATGGGGCAACAAAACCGGGACACGACGCTGCCCGGTATCACTCTTTACAACGCTCGAAATACATTTTTTCTTTAACGTATTCAGCCCGCACCCCGATAATCACCACCACCAACTCACAACTTTCCCGGCCCTTGTTTCCACTTTCTTTCACTTTGTGTCGTTGAAATTCGTGGGCCCGCTCGTTTTTGAAAGTTCGTCAGACCCGACTGTCACATTTAGATCACCCAATAAATTATTAATGTGAACACGCTTTCGCCTCCAACTTTCGTAGCAAACGAACGCACGTAAACATTTTCCCCGCACATAATCGCCAGCTTTGTCAAACTAATAATGACGTGTGCATTTTTAACAGCCGGCGGCGGCGCCGGCAATAATTTATTGCTTCGAACCCTCCCCCTGTTGTGTGACAAACCGTACCGCTTGCATCATTAAAAAATTTCAACAGGAAGTGAGTCAATCGGCCACCCTGCGGTACCCCACGCAACGTACATTTTGCCACAAGAGAAAATTGGACGCGCTCTGCTAAACAACTATTTGTACGAGCTAACAAAGGACTTGCCGCAATCGCTCACGGCGTTTTTAATTATAAAGCTGCAGTCAAAACGACAAATCATTTCAAAACAGGTGCTGCGAAAGGGTAGTTTAAAAAGTACAAAGTTTTTTAGATTTGCTGAATTGCTTCGGGACAAAATTCCGATTCTAATTGCGTCAAGCTCAACATCCACGTCTGGAAGTTGCAGAAGTAGTAGTTAGGTTTAATGGTATTGTCACAGTCGCAGTGAGAGCTTTAGTTTTTTGAGCACCGGAAAAATGTTCTGCAAATAGATTAAGTTTCGTTGTTGCAATTATTAACTTCTCCGGTCCCGACTGTTAAAACTTGAAAGGTTTCCCCGAACGATTATTTTGCACAAAGCGAGTTCGTCTGGTTCTTTCGAATCCCGAGTGTGGCAGCACTGACGCGTCGCGAGGGTTTCCCCGCTCGGCCATAATTTGCTAATCCGCAATTAATCGCCGTGTTTTGAAAACGCGTATGGACGTTTCATTTAGCGGGGGCGCGTTTACACGCGGATTATCTCCACTTGAAAGACGTACAGTGAAAGAGCGAGGGCCTCGTGCTCCTGAAAACTGCGTAATCCTCTTAGGGTCCCTCTCGAAGCCGTCACACTTTTTCCACCGTATTGACATGGCGTGAGCGCATTAATCACCGCCGTAAAATCGACGAACAACCCGCCCCAATAAAACCTCGTTTACTCCGGCGACAATAAAAATCGCGTTAAATCGCACAATACCCACATAGTTACCCCCGATAATGGAGTAGTGGTCGGTTATCGCGGCGCACCCCATAAATACGCGAGAGCGAAGGGGGTGTGTATAAATTACCCCCGGACGCGCTCCCGTTCGGATAATTAGGGAAATCCAGTGCGGCGAGGGATTTACGAGGGCGCCAAGAAAAATGGGGTGCGGGGTCAAGGTGGTGGAGGCGGCGGGGTCGAGGACCGAGATCGAGGGGGCGGCGATTTGCATCTCGGACAAAAGATGCAGAACACACAAGAGACATAGAATATTAGCAACAGCAGAAGGAAGATAACAAATACGACCCTGAGAGATAAAGCAAAGAGTGAAGATATTAGAAAAAAATAGGGTAGATAACGTAAATGAGTGAATAAGAGTTTAAAAACAGAAGAAAGAAGAATAGAAGAAAAAATAGGCAACTTGCTTATTAACAAGAAGGAAGAAGAAGAAAGAGACGACTTCTATGACCTTTGTAAAAACTTACCCCTATAGCTTCTAGCCCCTCCTGCCCCGATTCCGGTCAGCGCGACCGTCAGCGGCAAATTCGGCGGCAAATATTTGCCGCCCCCAATTAAAAGGGTCCGTCCGGAGCCCCCGGCGCGCCGCGCGCACTAACCGCCGCCGAGATAACGCGTTTCCGTCCAATTTGAATAAAATTACCACGAGAGAAATTGCAAATCGCCCCTTCGTGATCCGCGCCTGCATAATAATCCGCGATTTGTCGCCGCCGCTGTGGGTGGGTTCCGATAAAAAGTCGCCGCAACTACCGCCGCCACGTGGTGGTGCGTGACGCGTCGTCCGAACGTGACGCTCTTTTGTGCGTCGCGTTAAAATTCACTTTCGTGCGGCGCGATCGCCTCCTTTTTCATTCCGGACGTGGAATCGGTTAAAGGCCGATAGACCCGATCGGCGGCGGGGCCCGCCGCCCCCGATTTTTGCGATGCGGCTGCAAGAAGAGAGGAGTCGTCGGACCGGTCTAATTACGGCGGTGTCTCCCTCGCGAGTGGGTGATTATCACCTCCAACTTTCTTTTAATTTCCAATTTCCAGTTGTCACTCCTTTGTTCGCGTTTTAATTAGTATTTATGAAACTCGCGGCCATTGTCTTACGGACGTAATTGGTTGGGGCGGCGGCGTTTTTCAATTTCAATTAAAAGCGGCGAACAACAATGATAACGTGTAGTTATAATAATGACGACGGTGATGAAGTCGTTCCAGGTTTGGATAAAGTGGACGAGGCGAAGAAGTCAGTCACGGCAGGGGGGGCGGATTGGAAACCTTTCTAGTTGGAGATAATCTAATTACAGCTGTTAGCGCTTATTGATTATTCGTTTGCTGGAAATGGACCAAAACGGATATTCGGAAAATTAATATTAAATTAACAACATTATTCACTAAATTTAATAAACATCGTCCTAAATCAACTGATGAAGGATTCAATTTGGGGAGGAATGATGGCGCCCGAACACTGATGAATCTACAAAATCTAAATAATAGCCACGTCACCGCATTCAGAATGCTTTTTAATTGAGGAATTTATTAAAAATTCGTTGTGGATCGTAGTGTCAGTGATAGATACAGAATTCGCAGATTCCAATTAAATTTTTGTCGACAGTTACTACTTGCGCCGTCAAATCAAGATGGCGCTGTTGCCGCGTAACCCGCGAAATTCAAATGATCTAGTATTAAATTCTCTGACCGAATCAGTTTGTCAAAGAATCTCATTTAAGAGCAATAGCCGCGAAGTTGGATTTCGCGGCTTGTTTTAGATTGCACAAAAATTTAATTGTGTTGTGATCCATTAATCAGAAAGAGAAACAAACTTGACGACCAAGCTGAATAAAAAGACGAAGTTTTAGGTAAAATATATCTGAATCTGAGGAAGTAATAAAAACGGTTAAACACAATCACGAACGACTGTTGAAGTTTGTGACAAATAGACAACAAAATGATAAAACGAGCGAACAAATAGATCGATATTGCAGATATGATTCGTATTATGTAAACAGTGGCGACATCTCAATTTGCCTGATGGAGCCTCGAGTGGTTGTTGTCTGCACTAATCAGGGATATTCTCCCATCACATTACTAGCTCTCGGCTGTGATGAAACCAGTTTAACAGTCCAGGAAATTGCAGCAAATAAACATAACAATACACCACCATAACCTAATATTGTCGCAATAAAGACGCCAAGATTCACGTATTACCAGAATGAAATTTTAAATGTTTTATTATTGGAAGATTTGATTGTGCTTATCGCGGTATTGAATTTATCGCGGGTCGGGTCGATATCAAATAGGGATGGATTTTGTAATAATTCTATTTTTATCCAGTTTCTATAAAATTTTGTCGTCACTCGCCTACCATAATATCCGTAACGAGAAATTGATCCGGCCTGAATGACGTGTCGCCAGATGTGCGGCAAGATACAGAACGTAATAATAATTTCATCGCCGGACAAAATGTATCTACATTTTGTCATCGTCGACAGCGTTTACGTTATTCGAATAAAATTGTGGAATTTTTATGATGATGAGAAGAGCGTTGGGCCTGTCTAGACCCCGGGGAACCCCCACACAACCGTAAATAATAGATTTGTAACCTTGATGTGCACCACACAACGATCCATCGATTAAATATGGACGAATCGGCCGAAGAAAGGTCAAGTGATCAATCAAAAGTAGTCCAGAAAGGTCAGGTCAGCCGTGCGGTCGTGTAAATTTTCCTGTTGTGAAATTAAATTCGAGTCGGCGCGACCGTCGAAACGTGATCTCGGGGACCTCCGGAATCAATCCCGACGAATCGATCCGCTAATTGCGAAAGGAAAGGACGCGTCTCGAGTTCGTCCTGCGGCTCACGTCCTGACGTCCTCGCCGGTTCGATTTCATTTTTCATCTCCCAAATTGCATCGCACCCGGACGCTGCACGCTTTCGCCGTCACCGGAGCCGCTTCATCAAGACCGGAACGGCGACGTCTTCGTCGCGACGCGCTATTAATTGTGATAATTAATGTAAACAGGGACGGGTGACGGCTCTGGGACAATCACGGTGAAAAATCGCAGCCCGTCTGGACCATCTAGCAACGACGCGACGCTGAATTTAATCTGTTTCTCAATTTTCCGAGACGCTTTATCAGTGCAATTACCCTAATTTATCAACGGGGAACGGTGGGCAAATAAGGACGAAAGAGTACAAATGTCTCGGATGTTGTTCCGGAGAGGGCAAACAAAACGGACGGGGAAAAATGAACAGACGGTGGGGTTGGTGGCGGAGCGCGTTTGAAGAAGGGCGCACGGGGTGGCGGTTGACGTCGGTGTGAAATTGCCAGGACGAACGGGACGGGTGGGCGTCCTGGGGATGGGACAAGGATCTGAGCACAGTTTTGACCGATCGAAATGATAACTTGATTTGATTTATTCGTTGATTACAAAAAAGTAACTAAGTTTCAATTTTGAGACTTTGAGGTTAGAATCTAAAACTGAGAAATAACAATTGTTTATAATATTTACCAAATTCTCTGATGTTGGGATGCTGCGGCGTTCGTTGAAATGTTCTCGATCTTGGCGTTTTTTTGACAAGTGAAATGTAGGTAAAGCAGAGAACTCTAAAATTACTACAAATGGCCGTACTGCCAACTTAAAATTTAATTTTCAAGGTCAACTGCGTCGAATTATTATAATGCAACGCAACAATAATAACAACCGCGCTGCGAAAAAGAAATGATAATAATAATAAATGGGGCACGGGGTATCGCGGTATCTAATTTATCGGCGATGGTTGTTGGCACCGGTTCGTGGACAGGAGTCGATACGCGAGAGGGCCGAGGTGGAAATATTTCACCGGAGCTGCGTTATCAAAAAAGCTATAACTTAAAAACATATTTTCATAAGCGCTCCCAGAAATGTTATGAGGATTTATTGCGTCGCTCCGGGCGACTTGCACATTTCAGGAAACGAAATTTATTAGGCAGCCCCGAGCCGCCAGCCTCGTAAGGTTTCCTTCCAAATCGTCGCGGATCGCGTCGGCGGCCACCACACGACGTGTGCGGTAGATTCAGGGGCGGCGGCGGCGGGGTCGGGAAAGCGCGGTCCCCTTTCGAATTACGAATCGACTTAGAGGACGTAATATAATAAACCATTAGAATAAATTAAGCGCGAGGAGCCTCGGGCCGGAAGAACCTCCCGGAATTATTCAATTAAATCGTAGTCGTCCCGGCGGAAAAATAATTGGCGGCGGCCGCCCCCGCCTCGCGACTCGTCGCCTCGAAGGTGCGAAACGGACTCGTCGATGAGATTTATTTATTTCGTCGAGGGAGCGCCGACACACGCACGCACACACAAAAGGTGAGCGCCGGCACGGAATCTAATTATTTTTTTGCAGGGGGCGGCGAGCGCCGGAGAGGCTTTTAAGAAGACGCCCATCTTAATCGGGGTCAAATTGACTCTAGTAGGGAGTCCGTTACTTTATAGCGACTCCCTAACGGAGTCAGGTTGACTCCCTTTGAGGGAGATCTGCACCTGGAGGAGGAGCGACCCGCCGAATTTCGTGACCGATTTCCATTGCAAATTCGCCCCCGACTAAAACTCGTAACTTTGCCGTGCGCCCGTCCCCGCACCCGAAACGCCAATGCGGACCGCGGACTGAACGCGTCGTGTCTAAAGTGTCGTTCTGTTGCAGTACAACATCAAAAAGAAAGAGGAAGTCGTAGATCCCGTTCAGGAGGAGCCCAACCCGCTGATGCGCAAAAAGAAAACGCCCGAAGAGCTGGCGCGGGAGGCGGAGGCCGAGGACGAGGACGAGTTCACAAGTGAGTGCGTTCGGGGGCTTTCCCGGTTGGGCAAACGGTGCAGCATACTCTAGACAACGAATCGTTTTACAATTTCGATGTTTTTTGGCTATTTTACTCGTCGAGATTCTAAATGTTGTTGTTGAAATTTAATAACCTAGTTGTAGTTTACAAAAATGACAGTTGTAGTTGTTTTGGCACTAGCACTAAGTCAATTCACACTCGAACCACCTCACCTAATGCCTAAGTACAAACCAACAATAAAAGAAATTGTTTACAACTCTGTGCCTTTCGTGGCCTACCACATCATCGTCACGTGACAATATCGCAGATTACGTGTTGCCAAAATTGACAAGTCTTCTTCTTTTGGTGTACCTATTCTTGTTTTGTACTTCTGATTGTTGAAATGTCACCTGTGCTCTTGGTAGTTGTTGTGTTTTATTTTCTCATTGTTTTTTATTTGTCGTCGTCCTCATCGACACAGTACAATAATACAATTTTGATTGTTATTTGATTGTTTTGGTTTGTTTTCTTTCGTTCACCCGTCCCATTTTTTCCGTTCACATAGCGGTGCATGCGGACCGACACCTGGGTTGTCGGCAACCAGCAATACACCGGTGCGCGTTGTCCGTCGTGGAACGGGGGCGGCGGCATGTGCATGAGCCTTGTCCCTTTCTAAATGTGTTTTCGATTTCAGAGTTGAAGAACACGATAGAGACGCAAGTGAACGAACTCAAGTCTCAGATAGAGAGTAAATGCGTTATGCAATGAATTCCGGGGACATCCACGAGGCAATTTCTGCGGGCCGTCTTCATCTAGAACGTCACGGAAAATTCAAATAGTCTTAGGAGAGTCGGTCGGGCGAGGGGGGCGGCGTCGGCGGCGCGGTCCGCCGCGTCGCCGACGGTGCCGCCCGAGATGACGAGAGCCGTGCAGGAAAATGCCCAAAAACACAACAAAAGAGACTGCGATAAACAATTAACAAAAAACGAAAATATTATGATGACATCGGATGCCGTCACACTGTTGTCATAATACTTTTGTAGTATAGTGTAAAAGAATTGTTACCAAGAATTTTTGTAGATAGATGAGATATAGTTTGACCTATTTTTTTGTAACGTCAACCAACAACATTGTGCATACGGGACGTTTATTTGTGTTTTCTGAAGACGCATGTAGACACTTTTAACAATGAGACAATGAGGAATGTTCGAGGCTTTTTACCACGGCCACCAACGTTTCCGATGATGAATAACTACACTCTTCACTCCTCTCTTCCGAGCACACGCCGTGATTGGTCATCCAAATTCCTTGTGATCGCCTTTGATGTTCCCCCGGGTCCGCCGACGGCGACGACCGATTTCAGGGATCAGAAGCAACTCCGGGAACTAACAAAACGAAACAAAAAATCTTGTACATAGAACCAACGCTCAAATTACGCGCGCGCGCCCGTCGGCGGACGCGCCCCGCTTGCTCTGTATCTCTCATTCTCTACTTAGCTCTCTTTCGTGATATATTCTGTAAAATTAGCACATCCAGACGACAATCGAAGAAAACAGACGTCGCAGTATGGCAACCGCTTCTGTTTCGGTGTAGCATGTCATTCGATAATTATTGTTCGTTGTTCATTGTTGTTGTCTGTCTCTCTGTCTCTTTGTGGATACTCTCTTCCCGCCGTTACCTTCGAAACCACGACCAACATGTTCGAACACCAGGATGATAATGAATTCCCGACTTGAATTGTTGTTTCAGTTGTAGAGACGGACGGGCCCGACTGGTAGAGCGGTCAACCCTGCACCCGCGGGCTCGCTCCCCACGGGGCGGGCCCGCCGCCCGTCACCTAGTTCCGTTAGTCTTTGTGTTTAGTCTCCGGTCGGCGCCTTCACGATCCTGTTGTCTATGTGTCAATTAAATTCTATATATCATTCTCTGTAGGAGTAGCGTAATCTGTGTCTATCTTAACTCTAGTTGGGGTAGAGTCTAGACTGTATCGGTGTACTCATTAACTATAGGTGTCGTTGCTCAAATGTGTCTTTTTGGCAAAACGCAATGTTCAATGTGGAATTTGGGTGAAATCAACGTGAGTCTACAACACTACTACTACTACTACTAAAAAACAAGTTACACACGCAAATGCAAGACAATGCAACACTCGAGTAGGTTTTGTACATTTAGCAAATCTGTCTCTCTCTCTCTCTCTATCTCTTTCAAATTGTTGACCCGGTTGTCAAGGTTTTTTCGCGTTCGGCCGGTGCTTCCCCGGAACCGCCGTCCGAACCGTTGTTCCTACTTTGTCTGTTGTCGGTTATTACGGTTCCCTCACAACATAAGCAATGTAGTACGACTTAGTCTGGTGTGTGATAATACTATTAAGTGTATGTTTTTGTCTTTCGTATTGTATTCGACCGCCGAATTCCGTGTACTCAGCACACTTTTGTGACTATTGCGTTTGTTAATATCTAAAATTCTAGAGACAACGACACGTATATTATACACAACAAATAAGTAATTGTTAAACAACCAAAAAAAAAACGACAAAAAAAAACATAATGATCTGTAATTTCTAATCTTAAAGGTCGCCACGGCTGTCGTGGATGGCGGCGGCGGGGACGGGCGGACGCCGCACCTCCGTTCCCGCCTCCGCGAGCTTCTGCTTAAGTGACGTATTTAAATAAAAGCTAGTGATAAATTTATGCAAAAACTGAAAAATCGTTAATGAAATGATCAATGTTGTATTGTTATTACAAAATGATATTCGCAAGTATATATTACCATGTATTGTAGATATTGTTGTTGATTCGAAGATTATTCAGTTCGACATGAGCTTTCCACCAATTACCTACAACAAATTACCAACGGGTTTACGTTTTTGCATTCTTCCGTAATTTCGTTGTGGGACGATTTGTAAAGCTGTCTAGTCAAAAAACTTTTGTATTTATACACTTATTAACAGTAATTGTTTCATGAGCCATGGAACAACACGTTTGTAGTTGCCTGAGTACCTATAGTTAGTAAGGGCTGTTCACGTTGTTATATAATAATATTAAATTGATAAGTCTTAGTCGATCGACTTGATTGTTGTTAGTTGTAAAACCACCTGCAACGTTATTGTGAAAAGAAAGGACTTAATAAAATATTACAGTTTACAAACTATTCTTTCTGTTTCGGTTGTGGCTCTCGAATCGATACCACCGCCGACGTTTTTCCCATTTTTCCCCGCAACGAATGAATATTTCACGCGCTCGGAAAACTTTTCGCTAGCGTGCACGTCAACGTCAAATTTAACACGCGAATTCCTCCTACCGAAAACATTTTATTCCTCCTTAAATCTACAAATAAATAACCACAATTGGACCCGCCGCCGACGGCCTATTTCAGCAGGTCCTCCATTATGCATTTCCGAAGCTTGCTACCCAGGCCTCGGAAGAACCTCGACAGTTTCTCGTAAAGCTTCTCCCACACGTTGTCCGAGCGTTTTTTCCAAACTTTTTGGATGTTGCTGGCGGTGGTACTCTCCCCCTTGCCGTCCGTGGAGTCTTCGTGGAGTACCAATCGCAACTCCGTCTCCCCCCGATTCTCCACCACTTCGATTTTGTCCTTGTTCGGAAACACCAACTCGTAGTCTCCGTTCTCCTTGTCCCCACCTGGGTCTTTCGACATCTCGTTCAAAAAATTCCCGATTTCGTTCTCCACAGAACCGGCGTAGTTGTCCACGCTCCTCTTCACTTTCCCCTTGCCGGTCTTCTTCAGCCCCAGAACATCCGTCGGCTTCCACACCCTCAACCCTTCCGTCAAAGACTTGTACCTCCTCTTCGTCTTCTCCTCCGGCGACCTCACCTTGCGCTTGTGCAACAACTCGTTGTTCCTGTTGATAAAATCGAGCTTCTTCTTGTACGCCAGTCGCTCTTTCAGCATCTTGATCTGCTGGTCCTTCAGGGTATCGTCGATTGTGATCTTCGCGGGGTCGTACCCCTTACCCAAAACGTAGTACCACTTTCCCTCCCCGATTCCGTCGATGCTCCTCTTCAGCCTCAGGGGACCGCTCTCGTCGCTCTCCAAGTCGTCGTAGTCGTTCTCGAGGGAGACACCCTCCTCCTCCTCGCGAAAGTACTCCCCCAGATTCGCCTTGGTATCGAGGTCACTCTGGAAACACAACCAAAACCTTCCACTCCCGATTCGAGACCCAGATACTTACTTCTTGGAGCGCGAACCCGCGGTTGGTCACCAACGGAAGATGGTCGTCTCTTTTGTCTTCAGTCACGATTCCAACTTCCCACAGCTCGGACGCGTTTTGTTTTTCCTCCCCTCCGGCGGCACTCTTCTTGCCGAAGAACTCGTGGATGCAGTCGAAATTTCCGCCGTCGTCTTCGTCTGGTACCGAGTCAACTTCAAAATCTCTCGCTTGGACCGCGTCTTTTGCTTCGAATTTCATCGGTGTTACGGCGATCTTCGGCTTGTGGAGACCGAACAACCCTTTGGTCTTCAATCCCTTTCTCGACTTCTCTGTCGTGGTGAAGAGCAACTCGTCGGGATCGGCTAGTTCCGCGAAGACGTCCTCGTCTGGTAGAGGACTCTCTTCCTCGTCTTCTTCCTCCAAAAGCCCCATCATCTCTTCGGAAGTCTGTCCCGCCTCTCTGATCGTCGCCACTTTCTCCTCATTGTTCTCGAAACTCTTCTTGGTCTTCTTGGTCTTGCTTTGCTTCATCTCGGTCTTCAGCTTGAGCAAATCCATGTTGATATCTCTCCTCTCGCGCTTCTGCTGCTGCTGCTGCAACTTTCCCCTCCTGCTCAACATCTCCTTCAACAAATTCCTCCGATCCCCAAAGCTCTTCAGCTTCAACAGTCGCATATTTATGTCTTTCTTGTCGCGCGTCACCTCCCTCTTCGCTTTCCTTATCCTGATCAAAGTATCCTCACTGTTCAAAAACTTGTCAGTCGCTCTGTTCATGATCTCTTCCAGTTCTTCACTCGTGAAGATAATATTCTTCTTGGCGGCCTTCACTTTGGCCCTGTCGGACAAAACTCTTCGAATCTCCGTGCTGGTCAGCTCCAACTCGAAGATCCTTTTCTTCTCTTCTTCGTGAGGTTTCTGCTTCAACTCCTGCGCCCTCCTGTTGTCCTGTTTGTGCTTGGCCCGTTCGATGAAGAGCGCGCGCGGGTCCGCGTCCTCGTGACTCTTCTTCTTCTTCTTCTTGGTCTTCATCTGTTGGTAGTAGCGTTCGTCGGACTCCAACTCGCGCTCCATCACCTCTTGCAACTCCCGAAGACTCGGAGTTTTGTGCGCGGCGAATCGCGGAGACAACTCCACCGAGCTTTCGTCGTCGGAAAACGGAATGTTCTGGTCCACCTGGATCTCTTCCATCAGCTGCTTCAGGTCGGCTTCGTTGCTGACGCACACCGGGATCTGGGCCCCCGGCAGGACAAAAAACCCGATCGATTTGGGGGGCAAGGACAACGACAAGTAGTTCATGATCCTTGCTCGTCGCAGCTTCGGCAAGATCTTGATCCTGTCCCCGACGAAGCTGTCCAAGCTCAGTCTCTCCCCGTTGAGGTAGACGTCCCTAAAAAAACAAATGAGTCCAGATTGTACCCCCCGGAGTGGTACTTAAGTACGTGGCGTCCTCGCTCGGAGAGGTCAGGATGTACGATTGGACCTCGGCGTTTTTGAACAGTACCGTTCCGAATTTGACCAGGATGGTGTGGTTGGTGGTACCGTTGTTGACCGCGAGTACTGTCATGGCGCCGCTTCTGATGAAGTCGTTCTGGTGGCGAGCGCAGTGCGCGTAGAGCGACACCTCGGGGTGAGGCACGGTCGCCTTGGCCTCCAGAACATTCCTCCCCATGAGACTCTTGTGCAGCACCGACACCCAGAACGGGGGCGACTCCGAGAAGATCTCGTGGAGGCGCGGCTGTCTCAGTATGACCTCGTAGCCCTTCCTCGCCGCCTCCCCCATCTGCTTGGCCCACGCCACGGCGGAGCTGAAAGACGCGGGGTGTCCCGACTTGGGGGACACCACCCAGATCGGCACCTGGGGCGTGGTGTACAGATCGTCCAACTCCTCCAAAAATCGACTTTCGCTCTTGCCCGTCCTGAAATTGGAGCTTGCAGGCGACGGTTTCGCGCTCTCGCAACTTACGGTTCTTTCACTGCGGCCGCCAGGACCTGGGGGAGGTGCTCGACAGTCCTCCGGAAGTCCAGAGCGCAGCGACTCGCGTCGCTCCCCACCACTCTCCACTGGTCCTTCTTGTCGGGGAAGGCGTCGAGGATGTGCTGGAGGCGCTCCAGGTCCGACACGTACCGACTCTCGCTTTTGTTGGAGCAATCTGCAAGAGCTGCGTCTTTGGTGGTACCACAGTGGTGTGCTATTACCGTAGCCCAGCTGCCAGTAGCAGCTCACGTTCAGCTTGTCCGAGATGTCCAAGAGCGCCATCGCGTCCTGCGGGTTCCACCCTTCTCTGGTGGTGTCCGCGTCGTTGATTCCGAACACTGGGGTGAGATTCGCCGCCGCCAGCCACTCGTTCACGCCGAACCACATCGTGGGGGTGACCACGATATCGCCGTCCCCTTTTTCCTCCGAGTCCGAGTCCTGGTAGCGGACGAACCGGGTCGAAGGACCCGCTATCCTGACGTACGCGGGACTCAGTCGCTTGGCGAGTTGCAGAGTGGTGTCGCTGCAAATGTCGCGTCATTCTGGCACCGCAGTCGGCCAACTCACCTCAGATTCAGGCCGGTCAGGAGGACGGCAGGATCGATAGACAGGCTCAGGAATTTGTCGCTGACGCGGTGCGCCCCTTTCTTGCCATTTATCGCGTAAATTGCCTCGTCTGCGAGACAGAGCGGCCACAACACCAGAAATACCCCACCGATTGCTCTCAGCATTGTTCGCCAGTCACTGACGACAGCTGGGACCAGGTCCTGACAGGAAACTTCGCCTAATTGCAGAGTCGACATTTTTCGCAAGTGTGCCAATCATTCGCAATATTTACGTTGGGATTTGTTGATTTATAAACACAGGAGGCGCAATCGATACAACAAATACCGCTCCGTGGCGCAATCAACGAATCCGCACCCTTCCGGAATATCAGCGCCATTAAACAAATCCACATCAGAGGGGGCTGTCAATTTGACATAAAGAACGTCATTCTACGTCACATATCCGAGTTGTGCCGTTAAATCATTTTGGAAAAGTGTAATCGCACTTGGAATAATTCCGACCCTTGTTTGTGAGGATTAAAACAGAACTTGGTCGAGGGTGCGATTGATTTAAACGGATTATCCCAACAATTACACACCACCAGACCTTCAGTAATTGAGTTTCAGGAACTTTACAGATTCGTTCTTCGTTCGCATTGTCTCATTAAGCACAACCGCACTTTCGTCTCCGCAAATACTCTTTATTGCCTCATTCGAATTCAACCCGCAAGACTTGTCGCAAAAAAACGAAATTATTCCACAATCTAGAGGTTGGAATTTTGATTAAATCAGCGTAACGGTCTTGCATGAGTGTATTTATTGTGTAACTTAGATTGGAGGAGCGATTCATTGCGTCGTGACGCGCAATCACTGTGTATTTTTGTAATTGCGCCGCATCGTAGATTTGCTTCGAGTCGAGTTGGGGATTTTTGTTTTCCCCCATGTCAGTGTCCAATCAGTCATCTGTCATGTCGATGTGCGTTAGTTGTGTTGGTGTTGGCCGTGACTGATAAATTATCAATTCGGCAAAGATACCATCGAGATTGAAGGTCGAATCACTTAAGGAGAAGGTTTTTAGACGCAGCCCTATCGATTCCTATCTTATAATGATTGCGCTTTATCGCGTCGTTTCGAGTGATTTTCTCGCACGACTCCGCTCGGTGTTTCTCTCGCCATTGCCCCGATGAGCGTGTGATCTCCGCGATGAAGGTAAAAGTGGACCTGAAAGTGTGCGGGGTGTGCGGCGACAAAGCCCTCGGCTACAACTTCAACGCCGTCACGTGCGAGAGCTGCAAGGCCTTCTTCCGACGGAACGCCCTCGTCCAGAAGCAATTCAAGTGCCCCTTCAACGACCAGTGCGAGATCACGACGATCACGCGACGCTTCTGCCAGAAGTGCCGCCTGGACAAGTGCTTCGCCATCGGCATGTGCAAAGACTTGATCATGTCCGAAGAGGACAAGAACCTCAAGCGGCAGAAGATCGAGGAGAACCGGGCGCGCAAGCGGACCAAAACCCACGGCTTCAAATCGGGCTTCAAGAAGGTGAAGAAGGAGGACGTCGAGGCGGACTCGCAGGAGTCCCAGGGCTTCAGCTTCGCCGATTCGGACAGCTCCAAGGACGCGGGGTACCAGCCGAACGGCACCCCGGCTGTCGTCAGCGTGATCAACTACAACGACGTGGGGAGCGAGCGATTGGTCACGTCGAGCGACGACGTCTCCATGATCAGGACCATGCTCAACAACACTCCCAACGTGCAGAAGAGCCCCGAGGAGAGCACTTTGGTCGGTTTGATCAACAACAACGACCTCAACTGCAACAACAACGACCCGACGTCGTCGTCGAGGAGCGCCGTCGACGTGACCAAAGACGTGGTGGAGGATGTGCACAGGTGATTATCGCGATAGCGGTGTTTGTTTTTTAGTAAACAAGTGACACCTGCAGCTCTGTTTGCAGGAATCGTTGCGAAATTGTTCGCATTTTCGCTGACGGCTCCAATTGTAAATAAATAATTGTTAGACCAGGCCAAGGAGGCCAAAGTCACATTTGATAACGAAATTGGTGAACTTTGTTTTGGATGCGATTACTCCAGCCCACTGCGTTCTCATTTTTTACGCCTCAACGCGCGCGGGCCGTTTTATTGTTGATAATAAAATCCAGTTAACGATCTACTCTATTTACAGCTCGAATAGTTGGGATTGTTAGCGTCGGATGAATAGAGTTTGGTCAAGGAGACAACCCCGAAGCACGCCTCGTTACCGCGTGTCCTTCAAACGATCGATCATCTGGCGATAATTTGGCGGTTTAAAAACATCCTAAATGCAAACACTTGACAAGTTGACGTCACAGAGATGTGACCGATTAAAAGTTGTAAATCGTAAAAAGGTATAAACAAATCATAAAATTCGACAGATGGACAAAGTGCAGCTCCATAAATTCGAAAAAATAAAAATTCGAGATAATGCGGTTTTGTTTGAGTTTCGCCGGTGCGACAACCAACTTTAATTGTTAATTGGGCCTGGTTTCAGGGTGTCCATCGAGCCGAACTCCATCGAGTCGATCCTTTGTGAAGCAATCAAGCTGGAATTCGAGGCGTACTCGTCGATTGCCCAATGCCATTCAAACTCCCGCGAGCTGAACGACGCCGAACGGGCCAAGCTGAACGAGCTGATCGTGGCGAACAAAGCCCTCCTGAGCCCGCTGGACGACGAGCTGAACAACCTGATCGGCAGCGATTACAAATTCAGGGTAAGAGCGTCAAACCCGCTTCGCTTCGTCCGACGTGACCGTGTGCGTGCTTTTAATTTGTGCGTGTGACCCAGAAGCGCCCGGACTTCTCATCAATCGCGGACTATCGCAGTCGTTGTTGCAGGGCAACCCGCAGCAAGCCCTCGAGACCGACCCGGCGCTCGTCGACGTCATCAACCTGACCGCCATCGTGATCCGGCGGCTGATCAAGATGGCCAAGAAGATCAACGCCTTCAAGAACATGTGCCAGGAGGACCAGGTGGCGCTGCTCAAGGGCGGCTGCACCGAGATCATGCTGCTGAGGAGCGCGATGAACTACGACCCCACCAAGCAGACCTGGAAGGTGAACGAGTTGCCGTGGAGAGTTAGGGTGTTGATGGGGTTCGTTGCAGATCCCGCACAGCCAGGAGACGTTTAATCTGAACGTGGACATCCTGAAGCTGGCCAAGGGCAACGTCTACCAAGAGCACGAGCGCTTCATCAAGACCTTCGACCCCAAGTGGCGCTCCGACGAGAACATCGTCTTGATACTGTGTGCCATTACGCTGTTCACGCCGGACCGGCCCAGGGTGGTCCACCAGGACGTGATCAAGCTCGAACAAAACGCCTACTACTACCTCCTGCGCAGGTACCTGGAGAGCATCTACCCCGGGTGCGAAGCGAAATCCACATTCCTCAAACTCATACAGAAAATCGCGGAGCTGCACAAGTTCAACGAGGAACTCATCAACGTCTACCTGGACGTGAACCCGTCGCAAGTCGAGCCCCTCCTCATCGAAATTTTCGATTTGAAACACTGACCTTCGCACCGCACGCAAAATCTATTTTTATACGACTAGAACGAAGAACCTTTGTAAATAAGAGACGCTTATTCGAATTTAAATAGTCCAAGCAATAAATACTATTTATTATTGTAAATAAATCGTTTTAAGTATAGATGTTTGTTTTATGCGTCGTAGAAATGACTCGACTTTGCCGACCTCGACGTCGAGTTCAGTCGCTTTTTGGCACCGGAACTCTCCTTCCGTCCCAGAACGGGACTGGAGCTAGTCCCCATGTTTCGTATCAGACTTTTCAAGCTCTTGGCCTGGCTGTCCACAATGTTGGTTTCTTGGGCGATGATGTAAAAGTCGTCCAGCAGATGGGGCGGCGGTTCTACCGGACACGGAGTGACGTTCGCTTCTGGCCCTCTGTCAATCAATAGCGCTAACCTGTTCCTCAAAGATTCGTTCCTTTGCTCTAACTTGTTGATCTTGTTGGCATCTTCCTCAAAATGCATCAGAGTCGGTGTTGGCATGTACTACAAATCAATTGTCAACAAAGAAATTCACCAGGTTTGCACTCACCTGGAATATTGTCGCTAGGAAATTATGCAGTGACACCAGCAAAGTGTCCTGCCACTGTTTTGTGAAAAACAGCGAAAACGCCGGATTTTCTTCGTGATTTTTTATGTACGGAAAAACTAAATATTTACGTCAGAAAAAACCAAAGCAAACCTGTCTCTTACCGAACCAGTCTTTCCACTCGTTCTGATTCTGCAGTTCGGGTGTCATCCGCAAGAAAAACTCCATCACTTTGTCAGTCTTGTTGTTAACGGCACAGTTCACCAAATACAACTTAAGCACGGCGTTTTCCAGCTTTTTCACACCTTCAAAGCACCCTCGAACAAAACTTGACAAAACTCGCAAATGCGCTCACCTGGGATGAAGTGACTCTCCAATTTGCCGAACATGTGGGCGTCCAAATGGCCCCACAGTTCGCGCAACGAATTCAAATCGTAATTTGCCACAAGCTGCATAAGCTGTTCGATGATTTTGTCCACTCGGAAACTTTTCTCTTTGTCCACTTTCAGTTCGGTGTCTAGCGCTTTCAGAGTCGCACCGAAACCTCTGAACAACAAATACTCGCGAATCAATTCATCGATGTACTGAGCGTGAGCCATCGTACGACTCTTTGGCTCCCAAGAACGCTTCAAAACATGTTTACAAATGTAAATCGCAAGTCGTCGACGACAGTGACAGTTCTGACGTTTCAAATGACATTCGTTGCCAACATAAGTGCCAACTTAAAGATACAAGTTCCTAGGACAAGCGAGTGTGACTGTTCTGGGTTTTTGGAACGATTAAAATCCTAACGTGCTCTAAATAATATAATTTAATTAGAAACTTTACTAACTCAATGTAAAACCGTACTCGTACATAATAAATGCGAGAAAATATTGAAATCAAGATTCAAAACAATAAAAAATATCAGTTCGCATTTGAAATACCTTGTTACAAGATAAATTAAACACATTTATCAACATCATGGAGAGTAATACTATTAAGCGAAAATCTCTTCACTAACATATTCCGTTTAACACAGATCTACCATCTATCAACGTAAGTGACGCGAAAAACCTACCATGCAACATCTGGTATACGTTCAGAGAGAAAAATAATAAATCAAGTTACAAATTAGTTTCTTAAAAACGATCAACAATCATCATTGCACTACAAGAGAAACGAAACGAAGGGACCAACACACACTTAAGTGCTGGGGTAGTAGGGTGTCGCGTTGGTTGCGTTTGTCATTTGCGGGTACTGATAGTCCTGGTACCCTTGCGGGTTACCCGGGGTGGGAGGAGGAGGATACATACCTTGGGGAGGCGGAGGCGGGGGATACTGTTGCGGATACGGATTGTGATAACCTCCGTAGACCGGTTGCGGTGCGTTGTAATCGTAACCGGCCGGTTGAGGCGGGTGCGGCGGATAGTGCGGCTGAGGGGGAGGATAACCCTGGTAGCCGTAATTGTATTGGGGTTGCTGGGGCTGCGCGGGATACCCCATCATGTCGTAAGGAGGGGGTTGCGCCGGATAGCCGTATCCTTGCGGAGGCGGCGGCGGTGGCGGGGCGTGGTACGGTTGCATGTTATAATTGTAGTAGTTATTGTAGTAGTCGCTCGAGGGCGCTTCCGTTTTGATTTCTTGCGGCGTCGGTGGCTGCTGGTACGGCTGCGGCGGCGGCTGTTCCGACACGTACGTCACTTCGTCGCTGTGATCGCTAGCGTCGCTCGGTATCTGCGCCGGTTTGGGGTCGGAGGAGGCGTCGTCTTCGATGGCGTCGTCCTTGTACGAGTTCGTGATGCTGTCGAGGGTCTCCTGAAACGGCGCGCCATCAAGACAAACCGCATCGGAAATCGTCCCGCGTACCTGGAACGGCGTGTTGTCGTTCATCACCGACGTGGTCGTCTCCTCCAGTCGCTGCAGCACCGACGAGTGCGGTTTTTGCTCCTGGGGCTGACTCGACAGCCTCTTAATCGAGACCTGCTTCTTCAGCAGCGATATCCTCTTCTGGATGTCGTCGGGGACCGACATTCGATCCGGCAGGACCACGTCCAGGTTGTTTTGCTTGTTGCGGTCGTTGTGGGTGTGCTCCTCGTCGCTGCTGCTCCCGGGGAACACCTCCGCGTCCCGCGGTTTCGTCGCCTGCTTCCGCTCGACTTCGCCCCGCCCCGCGAACGACCGACTCCGGAAGTTCGCGTCTTTCTTTGTGAAGCTCTGGATTCGCGACACCAGGTTAGGAACTGACTGTCTTATGCTGCGCACGTTCATCTTGGCGACGCCCGGGGTGAACGGCTTCACCACCCGCTTCTGCGGCATCACCGACAGCGACGGATTCACCTTCATCGTGGGCGGCAGGGTCGGCTTGATCATCTTCGTCGGATCGTTGTTGTCCTCGGCTTTGCCTTTCACCTTGATCGCCGTCTTGATCGCGACGATCTTGCCGCTTTCCAGCTGCATGTACACGCCTTTCGGTGACTTCAACACCAGCACCTTCTGACCGGCTTTCAGGACGATGTTACCCTTCTCGGGCTGATTGGTCGGAATCACCACGTCCAAAGGTAGAGTCATCTCTTGGGCCGTCATCCCCTGCCTCTGCCAGTGCTCCGCCGGGATCCACCTCGACGGTCTCTCGTTGCCCTGCTGCATCGGCCTCACGGACGCCACCGGCCGGTGTCCCCGTCCCCCTGCCAACAAATTGTACGGGGGCTGTCTCGCCGCCTGCTTCTCCCTCTCGTAACCCTTCTTGGCCAACCTCTTCTCCTGCTGCGACAACTGCTTTTCCTTCCTGTCCACAAGCAGAGACTCGTGCTGGAACGGCTCCTTGTTCAACCGCCTCCCGTGATTCTCGATCACCTTGTGCATGACCACATCGATGTAGTTGTCTCTGACGTGCATCCAGTCCTTCTCCTCGCCTTCGTCC
Organism: Tenebrio molitor; assembly: GCF_963966145.1. Taxonomy (NCBI): domain Eukaryota; kingdom Metazoa; phylum Arthropoda; class Insecta; order Coleoptera; family Tenebrionidae; genus Tenebrio; species Tenebrio molitor. Next base: position 27,456,479 of record NC_091048.1, on the reverse strand, counting down.
TTCTTGTCGTCCCAACACAGCGTGCTGACGTCCTTCATCGTCAGATGGGCGTCGGGATTGCACTCGTCGACGACGCGATCCGACATCCCCTGCTTGTTTATCTGTCTGTCGTAGATCTTCTTCTCGAGGCAGTTGTCGACGACGAGGCGATAGACAAAGCAAGGTTTTCGTTGCCCGTATCTGTACACTCTGCAGACGGCTTGCGTGTCATGACAGGGGTTCCAAGACGCGTCCAACACCACGACGCGGTTCGCACCGATCAAATTTATGCCGAGCGAACCCGCTCGGGTCGACACCAAAAACAAGTGGATCTTGGGGTTGGAGTTGAACTCGTTTATGAGCTTCTCGCGCTCGAGGGCGCTGGTGGAGCCGTCCAGACCTGAACGAAAGTTTCAAAATTAAAAAAAAGAACCACAACCACCGGACAACTCACGGTAGTAGCTGCTGTTGCGACACCACTTTTGCGTGTCTCCCGGAACTAGATTCATCTGTAGAAACTGCTCGATCAAGTCGAGAGTGATCAACGACTGACTGAAAACTAACAATCTATCACCCAGAGCTATGCTTTCTCTGATTATACAAAAAAGAATCTCCATTTTGGCCGAGTTTTCGATACGACCGGGGATGTAATCTTTCAAGAGATCCACAGCCTGCAAAAAAAAAAAACTAGTCAGTCAAGAATGAGACAATTTAAAGGGGTGATCATAGATCCTAATTACATCGTGCTTGGCTATGAAAAGACTTGCCGCCTCTCTAGATTTGTAAATTTGACATTTGACAGCTCACACTTGTCACTGCAGTTTTCATTACTTATCATTTTTCAAGGTTTCGAAGTTGGTCGCAGAATGTGCAAATAAAGGAAAAACAAACTGAGGAAGCTGTTGCGGATTAAAGGGATGACGAGGCATAACTCACAAACATTTTGCACTATCTGGATATTTTAAAGATCAAGTATTTAAATGACAAACTACAAAAAGCGAAATAGGTAAGTAACAGTAATCACGTGTCTTGAACATAGGAGCGAAATTCTTTCTTTGAAAACAATGCACTAGTTCTTTTGATTTATTTTTGTTTTTATTATTTTTCAATGAAATTTTAACTGAAAATGAAATTTCTTGCGATTTATTTTTACTTTAAATTAATCATTTTAGAGACCTTTGTTTTTAGACAAAAAAGTAATCACACCAGTTGACCTTCAAGATAGTATAGTTACGTTATGCATTGCAGGCGGCAAATTGCACAGCACACTACGATGCAAGAAACAATTACATAATCGACGAAAAAAGAAATAAAGGGCGGCTGTGAAAAACAACATTTTTGAAAACGTACAACGTAACTTAATAAACTGTCACTTGTCAATTTTGACATTTATGTGGATTTCACTGAAAAAATGCCTTTCATTCAAGAACACAAAATATTCACGACAGAATCCTATTTTCGAAATAAAAACGAAACCATAAACAACATTATTCATTGGAGTTTTGGCAAAACCTCTCTTAATCACGAATGTTAGTATGATTTAAGCTAGGCCGTACGTTTTCATAAGTTTAATTTTTTACGTCCGCCTTCTTGCACATACCCAATCATACGGAATTCCGCTGTCTTCTTTAATATCCTTAGCTGCCATCTTCGGCGTGAGCGCCGCATCCAAAAACTTATCGTCGCTGTTGTTCAGCTCGTTCTTCAACTCGTCCTTGATCAACTTCTTCATCTCCGGCTTGATGTCCGACTTGTCGTCCAACTCCTCCACCTTGGGCTCGATCTTGATGTCGCTCAAGATCTTGATCTTCTCCGAGTTGAAGACCGACGGCAACTTGATGTCGCTGATGATGTTGATCTTGGGCTTGGAATCGTTACTGTTCTCGGCCTTGATCGGACTCGGCGTTCCCATCATCGCCGGCTTCTCCTCCTTCTTGACCCACGCCTGGTTCGCGTTGTTGCTGCTGAAATTCGGGTTGTACTGTTGATTGTAGAACTCGTTGTTCTGGTTGTAGGTCTCGTTCTGCTGGCCCCAGTAGTTCTGCTGGTAGTTCTGGTACGAGTTCTGCTCGAAATTGAAGTTCTGCTGTTGACCGTCGGTTCTGTTGTAATTCGGCCCGAAGTGCGAATTGTCTGATATGTTGTTGACGAAACTGTTCTGCGAACCGACGAAGTTCCCTGTCGATTCTTGTCCGAAAGTGTTGAAGCTGTTGGGGCTCTCGAAACTGTTCGAGTTCGGCGCGAACTGCTGCGAGTTCTGGTCGAAGAAGTTGTTGTAGTTCTGACTGTCGCTGGCGACGCTCGGAGGTGGCTGCGGCGTCGCCGGAGGATTCTGACTCGTCTCGCTCGGAGCGTTGGTGCTGTAAGGAGTGACTGACGCCGCCGGTTTCGCTCCGTTCTTCCCCCGAGGGGCGCTCCGCCTCGGTCTGGACGGCGCCTTCTTCGATTTGTTCCGCTCCGTCGATCCTGCCACTCCGGCCGTACTCCCCACCTCCTCGAGATCAATATCGACGGCGTCGCCTCTCGCCCGCTTCTTCAAGAAGTTGTACAGCACGTCCGGATGGTTCCAGATTTTGCAACAAACCGCGAACGCCTTCAACGGGTTGGGGACGGCTTGCGACCGCACCACCTCGTCCATGAACGTCTCGTACAACTTTCTTTGGAACGGCAACATTCGCACCAACAACACGTACTCTTCTTTCTGCGGCAGGACCGTCTGCAGGACCGCGTGGGAACGTCTCTGGACGAAACCCACCAACAGGGAGTGCAACACGTGCGCTCTGTACCGCATCAGTTTGATGTCCGCCTCCGTGGAGTCGATACACTGCCCGTTCATAATCGGCCTCTCGAACATGTTGCAGAATTCCGTCTTGGACCCCAGATAGTTGGGTCTGACGAAGTCGACCATGCACCAGTACTCCATCAGATTGTTCTGGAGAGGATAGCCGGTCAAGACAATCCGCCTCTTGGTGCGCATCTGCTTCAGAGCTTGCGAAATGGACGCGTGCGAGTTCTTGATCCTGTGACCTTCGTCGCAGATCACCAGGTCCGGGCCGGGCGTGACCAAAGCCTCGTGGACATCTACAAACCAAAAGTGACTCATCAACGCTTCCGTCAATTTACCTCGACAGCTTTACCATCAAAGAGGGCTTTGTTCTTGTCGTCTTCTACTGGTTCTGGCAGGTGAGGTTTCCGCTTCGATTTGGGGTGTTTGCGCAACGACAACAACCTGAACTGTTCGTACCCTATGAGAAGAACCCCGCCCCCGAGTCTCCACTGTTTGATGACCTTGTGCCGCGCCGCCAACGTCTTGTGGCTGTCGTTCAACACGTGCAGGTTGAAGTTCCTCGCTCTGACCTCGCCGTGCACGGTCAGCGCGCTGTTCGCCACCGCCTCCTCCGTCGGCAACCACATGTTGTACTCCGCCATCCAGTTCTGCAGCGTGTTGATGGGCATGATGCACAGGATCGTCTTCGCCGGAGTGTGTCTCAGGAAGATGTCCGAGAAGCACACCACCTGGAGAGTCTTACCGAGACCCATGGAATGAGCGAGGATGCACCCGAAACCTAGGATTATTAACATTCGGTGACGGCGTCCTCACCAAAGGGGTTGTCTCTTACCGGCCGAGCTCTCGAATCGGCTCGTGCTTTCGATGACGTTGTCGTAGAGGAATCTGACCCCTCCGATCTGGTGCGGCTTGATGACCCTCGCGATTTGGGGTGCGAGAAACACGTCGGGTTCGTTGTCGAGGTGGCCGATGTTCACCACCACTCTACCCTGTTCGTCCGGCTGGTTGAACTCGTCATTGGTGTGCATGCCGGAGTTGCTCGGGTCATCTTCCGGTTCGTCGCTCTGGTCGCCTTCCGGCTCGGAGACCACGATGCAGTCCTCGTCGGACGAGATGTCGATGGTGGTGACCGGAGCTTCTTTCGCTGGAAACGCAATTTACTTAAGAACCACCAACACCTTCTAACCTCCTCGCGGAACAAATTCTTGAGCAAAACAAAGACTTTGAAAAGTGATTTTTATGTTTTTTAGTGAAGTCACAGACTATGATTTATAAAAGTGAAGCAGAGGCCTTTTTAATCGCAAATTGTATAATATAGCAACCGGACTGTACCTGAATCGTTACTCTATTGTTTATCATTTGCGATTTCTTCATTTTCTTCAAATTTAAAGGTGAAAAGACCGAAGAATCGAAGATGGGTTAGTGAAACAACAACTACGTTTTGCTTTTTTTTTTAATTATTTGTAAGAAAAATTGCAGTAGACTTTTTAATAGTGATAGTGATTCTTTTTCTTTTAAGCAAAAAAAAAGGAAATGGAAAAAAAAATAGTACATGAATGATTGAATGAGCTGCAGGGCTGCCGGGACGTGGCAGAAGTATAGAAGTTAGAAGAAAAAAGACTTTAAAAAAGAGATAGAAAGAAATTTTTGTTTTAATTTAATTGGATGAGGCAGAGGTCAGCGACCCCCGCCCCTTTCTGGAGAAATTTTACAAAAAAAAGACATGCATCTTCAACGAGATGACGTGACTGTACACACTTCAAACATCTTAAACCAGTGAGGGTCGTCCGGTGTTAAAACTCGTAACGACTAGTGCCCTCTGTTGCGCACAACGACAACAAACTATTGACCGCTTTACCTCCACAAAAAGAATCAACAAAACAAAACAAAACAACAAAAACCTGTTGTACCACCTTGCTTCGGTTCATTCATAAAACGCAAAATTAAATAATTTCGTTGTTCCAAAAAAACAAAACAAAACTATACGGTGTCGTCCCAAGAATAAAAAACCCTTTCGCGTGGCGGCCACTTGTTGCCCGCAACTTACGTTTTATTTTCGGAATTATCGGTTTGATGTCCTCTTCGCTGTCGCTATCGCTGTGCGACTTCATCATCGGTGGGAACTTCTTCGCCACCGGCGCTATGCTGACCGAGGGCGTGAGGTTCGCCCCCGGCTTCTTGAGCGAGATCAGACTCCTGGGGTTTCTGACGGGTGGAGTCCCGACCGCCGAGGCGGCATTCTTCTGCACCCTGACCAGATCGAAGGGCCGCTTGGGGAGCCTCGTCATCGGTTTGGTCTGTCCGTTGGGCAGCTTCACCAGCACCGTGTTGCCGATCCTGGTGGTCGACGTGCCCGGCTTGGAGAAGTTGTTGCCCTGCAGCAGCGAGATCACCTTGTTCTGCATGCGCTCCTGCGCCGCCTGCCTCTGGAACTCGCGCAGGAGGCGCTGCTGCTCCTGCACCCTCTGGAGGCGCTCCATCTCCTGGCGCTGCGCCGCCAGCGTCGACTCGTCCAGCTTGGTCTCGTCCATGACCTCGCGGATGTTGCGGCGGAGGTTGAGCCCCTTGCGCTCGCCGGGGTCCTCCTCGGGGGTGGCGCCTGAAAAGAATCACCCTTGAATCTCTGATACCACAGAACTTAAGAGCGTCTCACCTGGTTTCCGGGCGGGGGTCACCACGACTTCGTTCTCCGTGGCTTCGACCTTCTTGGGCTTGACTTCGCCCTTCTTCACCGTCTGAAAGCTGATCTCCCCCATTTCTTTCAGTTTTTCTTTGATGTCGAAGTCGTAGTCTTCGGTGTCGGGAGGGGTGGCCTCGGCGGCTTTGGCAGTCTCCGGCTCGGCCGTCGCGAACGGGTCGTCGACGAACTTGTCGAGGAACGAGTTTGTGGTGAGTTCGTCTTCCGAATTAACTTTAGTATTCGGAGGCTTATCACCAGGGAGGGGTTCACTGTCCGATTCCAGTTCACTTTCGCTATCGAAGTCCGATATTTCGGTGTCACTAAAGTTAATTTCATCACTACTAACGAATTTGCTACGTTTCTCACTAGAGTCATCACTGATTTTCTTGGGGTCCGTCGAAGTCTCGTCCGCCGACTTCTTCTCGAGCGTGATGGTGCTCGGGTCGAATTTGAATTTTTTGATGGAGATCTGCGAGTCGGGGAACGACCTCTTCAGACTGAGAGTCTCATCGTTGCTCTCGTCCTCGGGGCCGCTGGACCCCTCGTCTTTGCCCTTCTCCACGGAACCCCCGTCACTCGGGGGTCCCGCCTTGGGCTTCTCGAGCCTCTGGATCGTGACATCTCCGAACCTCTGCAGAATCGGTTCCATCCTCGTCGCTTCTTCAGCACGGTTTGTTTACATTGACATTTGAATCGGGCGCCATTTGCGTGAGTCGGTGAGACCGGCGATTCCGCTATTTCCACCCCGAAAACCACCCTCGCACACACCCAGCCCTAACAGAACAGCCCCGCCACATTCACGATTCCACCCCCATCGACACTCGACACCAATTATCCCTTAATTATTGACGACGGCACTCCGACAACAGACACTACATTCACACTTTCCACTGTTTTACACCGACGACGGGTACCCCGTTCACCATCACGCCAACACCTGGACACCCTTCGACTCGGTCACCAGCCACGTAATCGACGCCCTCCGTGCTCACCACGCCGAACAACCCGATAAAACAATACTAAAATGGCATTGTTCATCACACCACAACTCAACTGACTGATGACTGATGGAGGTTTCACCGGTAGAGGCGCTGCCAGCGCGTTAAAATTGAAAGTCGCCTGCTTGATTCTTCGCGGTGTAATTAATAAAAACCCATCAATAATGAATGCGCCCACGCCCTAAGGGCGACTCCGGCCCCAGTTACCCCCGAATTCCGTGATAGGGTTGAACACCCTTCTCGCAGCGTAAATACCGTCAGAAAAATACTTGATCTTGCTTTACCAATCTCTAATTTTTTACCCACAGATTTGTAACTCGTCCTGACCCCCGAAAACCAAACCGTCCTTTTCTCCCTCGTATTTCAACAGGTAAGTCCCAGTTTTATAATTTTTCACCACGAAAAGACGTTTCTCTTGGAATTCGTGGCCTTTACGCGACCTCAACTTTTTCGATCGTTACACATCAAATACCTATTGTAAGTATTTGTATCGCTAAAGTAACAAATAATTGCACAATAATTACCAACTGCATGAATTAATGAACAGACTATTCATGTAATTGCTTTTGTAATTTTGAAATTAGGATTGCTGCTTTGCGCAAGTGCGCAGACGCCAAGTGGTCAACATAACCTAACATTTTTGCTGGTTTTTGTTCTCGTTATTTCCTATTGTGTAACAGTTTGCACCACTCGTTGTCGAGAATAGAACTTTTAAGAGTCAAAATCTGATCTTTTGTGTAACTCGTATGGTATAAATGTAATTTGGTGAAGCCCACTTTACAATCAGATCGTTTGTGTTTACGTTACGTCACGTCAGTGAGGAACGTAACACATGTCATTTGACAAATGACAGCTGTCAAGAGTAAAGACAAGAAGTTGTTTTGTTTATCTTTTTTTAAGACTTTTTGTGTGGAAGGTGGAGGGGTTTAAGAAACAAGCGGGTGGATTTTTGAAATAATATATTTTATAAATGAAAACAGCGTTTATTCGTAATATAGTAAGTTGCCAAATAAAATACTAATCAATATTAAAGTATAGCGAAAAACAATCCTATTTTTTGTTTAAATGTTTCCTAAACACATTTTACATCCGAAGCAATGGTCAAAGCAAAAATGGAATTTTCGACTTGTCGACTACATATGTTAAAGTAAAGTTGATAGCACCATGACCGATAAAACAAAATAACGCATGAAAGCAACATTAAAAATAATAATAAAAAAAAATTTAAGGCATTATCAAATTTGCTCGCCTCGATTTCGCCCCGGGTAAAATAAATCGGGAGATGTATCTATTTTACGGCGACTTCGGAGAGTAAAGTCGCAAGAAACGCCCACCGTGGAGAGAACGGTTGCGTTTACGTTGTTCGGCGTGAATCGAGGCGACATCACAGAAAAAAATTAAATCGTCTTGACAACCAAAGTGTTCCACTCCTTTGGTTGGCAATCATTAATTTCTTACACAACCATCACATAAAATTTATAAAACAACAATATAAAATATATATTATATTACGCTCATTGTGCGTCTTCCCCAATATACAGATAGAGTGAATCTTTTCTTTATGCGTAATGAATATAAAAACTACACTACTTTATGTTTCTTCCATAACAGATATAATCTTGCCATTGGATGGCTCGTCGTATATTTTAAAACGTATCAGCTGCCAGTATTAATATACTTAAGTCGCATGTATTTACAAAAAAATCGTACAAAACATAAAAATCGAACAAAACTAAATTTACTAAAAACTGGAATGAATTTTACGAAACTACAAAATTACGGTGGAGGAGTATTATCAATTTACACAGGAGGCGGTCCGTCATTGTATCGCAATGTAGGAGTTAGACTGTTGGCGATACTGTTGACTAGCGAACATGAATAATCGTCTTCCGAATAGGGGACTAGAGACGCCGCTCCCAACATGAGCAGCATCAAGGCTTGGATCGGTAAAGAAGCTCGCACGACTCTACCTAAGAAACGACAACCTCTTCGAAGCACCGACGTGTTTATTTGCAAATCATCTGAAGAACCACCACTGAAACGCAACAACCTGGCATGAGCACAGCGCCCCAAATCACCCCGATCTGGTGCAAATTTAAGCGACAAAAATCAACTTTAAAAACTATAGCAACTAGGGAAGAAAAAAAAAATATTTACTTGTGAGCAGAATCGTCGTGTGCAGAGGTAGATGGATGGTCCTGGCTCGGTTGGTCCAGAAGCTGTCCAAAACAGGCAAATGAAATGTGAAACAGTGCCTTAACATCTCTTATCCTAACAGTGCTACTCAACGAAAAATCAAACGAATACCATAACACTACCAACTAAAGTGGGTCTTGGACCCTAACAAAACTTACGATGGTTAGCCACACAATTTTTTTAATAATAATAAAACATATTTACAAAACTAAAACACTAAAAACTAGTACATCGAAATCGACTAGACATCTCTACTAGTTTTTATTTCGTTTACAAGATAACGCAACGATTTGTTAAACTTACGTCATAGTTGAGCGTGTGCAGTGGTGCGCTTACGCTATTCGAAGCGACGACAGCGGCACCCATTTCGTTCGGATCTCTGCCCAGCACGGCCCCCAGTTTCAAGATGTAAACTCCGGTCAACCGTATCAGACTTTGCAACTTTAACCGCAACTCCGTCAGCCTGGTGCAGGTCGTGCTGGACCCCTCGGGAGCCGCCTCGTGCCTCAGCAGCTGGTTGGCCGCTTCCTGCAGGCTCATCACCCGCGGCTCGCACCTCTCCAGCTCGGCGCGCAACTCCCGGAAGTTCTGGTACTTCGTCTCGATCGTTTCCCTGTCGGCTGTCAAATCCACGGGTTCCGACACCCGAATCCTCTGCTCGGTCTTCTCGAGCCAGACGCACATCTCGGTGATGATCGTGTGGAATTGCTGGTTCTGCAAAAAACTGGCTCGTCAACGAGAACGACTCTCGGAGGGGTCTCTTACGTCCATGAGGGCCGTCTGGAGGAGGGTTTCCCAGCTGGCGGCGTTCTTGCACACCGCCTCCCACCGCTTGTTGTCCGTGTCCAACCTGGCCCTCAGCTGGTCGGCTCGTTCCGTGTCTTCGGTGTGGTCCGCCAGGTGCGTACCTACGATGTTCAACGAACGGACGATGCTCTTGTGGCTGTCCAAGTCCAGGAGGAACTCGCGGTGGTCCTGGATCACGTCTTCGAGTTGTTCGATGTTGGAGGGCGGCGAACGCTGAGTCTTCTGGGTGCCTTCAGCAACCTGCAGCCACTTCTCGAGTCTCCAGAGGTCGTTGTCCAGCTGGGCCCAGTTGCGCTTGGTGCACAAAGGACAAAGCAGACGTCCGGCTTCGCTGTTGAAAAAATTAAACAATCAACTCCCACTCTAGAGCGGTCACTGGAAACTTACTGGTTGCATGAGAGTTTATAAGCGTCAGAAATGGTAGACCTGGAGAGGAGTTAAAAGAAAACAAACACCGAGTTAGTAGTGTTAATACCTTGATACCTTCACCGTCGAGTGCTCACCTCAACTCTCTTATCTTCTGTTCTTTGTCCTTGGCGACGAGCAGCAGCGTCTCGAAGCGTCGGATCAGCTCGTAGACCTCCTTGCCCAGAGCTTCTTCTTCGGTGGCGTCGCACTCGTTGATGAGGAGGTCGTGCAGATGCTTCACCAGCTCCACGGTGGACTGACAAGTCGCCGACACTCGTGCGATCTTCTTGGCACTTATCGGCAGCTCTGCCGAGCCCTGTTGAGGAATTTCCTTGGCGAGGAGTTCCTCCAGGCCGTCGATGTTCCCGCGGCACTCGCTGATTCCGCTCGTCAACTCCATCAAGTACGCGTCTTTGGCGCTGATTGATGTCATCCTCTGCAAGGCCGGGAGAGTGTCGACTTGCACCGCCGAGTCTTGCTGGAACTTGAGAGTCTCCACTTGGACACCCTCGTCGACTTCTCTCGGTTGTTGGACGATTTCCTTCTTGAGCGTGGTCTTCAGCGTGATTATCCTCTGCTGAACGTCTTTCCACAGGATCTGATACTCGTCGATCATCTCTTGGTATTTGACCACTTCGTTCTTCTTCACTTTCTTCATGATCTCCAGGCCTAGCTTGTCCGCAGTCTCCAGGACTGGATTCTGCAGGGCCAGGTGTTGCTCGAGGAGTTCCAGTTCGTTGAGGCGGTCGCGCGGCCGGACGTTCTGGGTCGTCAGATGCTCGAGTTCGGTCAGTTGGGCGTCGACTTTCGTCAAACCGATGATGGCGTCTTCGTGGGCCAGAGAGAACTCCTTGAAGAGCACTATTTCGTTCTTGAGGCGTTGCACCAAGCTCTGCACCCGCGGCAGCAGATTGTACCAACGAGTGATCACCACTCTGGCTCTGGACGTCAACTCTTGGATGTTCTCCGGCTCCAGGCCGCCCAGCGTGGCGAGCTTGGAGTAAGTCTGTTCCAGGATCTCGAACGTCGGGGTTCTGGATTCGACGTCTTTCAGTTGGTTCTCCGCCATGTAAATCAGCTCTTGGATCTCCTCGCGGTTCAGCTTCTTCACCGGCTTGTCCAGATCTTTGATCTTGTGTTCTTTCTCGGTCAGCCACGGCTCTTGCTCGGTGCTCAAGCGCAGCACTTCTTGCAGCAGCTTCCAGATGAAGTTGATCTTGCGTTTGCGTTCCGCCGACTGGCCGCAAACCGCCTTCCACCTCTTCTCCAGGTTCTGAATGGCGACGGTGATGTTCTCGGTTGAGAAGTGGGCCTTCCAGACGTCCGCATCGCTCAGCAACAGCTCGCACAGGTTCAGCACTTCCCCGATGTTTCCGCTCTCGTTCTCGATCGACTTCTTCAGCTTCTCGTGCTCCTGCAGCTTGCGCTCGATCACGTCTTTGGTGGAGGCCTCGAAGACGAGCGGTTTGCCCAGTTGGGACTCGATCTGCGTCAGCCACGCCCTGATCTCGGCGATTCGCTGCTCCAGCTGCGACATCGTCTGCATCATGTCGTGGATCTTGTTCCGGCGGGTCTTGCCGATGTTGTCGAGTCGCTCCCACCGGTCCAGCACCACGTCGGTCTTGGCCTGGATGATCTGCTTGGCGGTGACGTCGCTGTACTCCTCGCCGCAGTTGGCCACCAGGTCCCGCCCGGTCGTCACCAGCCAGTTGTACTCGCGCTCCTTCAGCGACATCTCGGCCTGCAGCTCGGTCTCCAACCTGCGGAGCATCTCCTGCGGGTCCTTGATCGACGAGATCGACCCTTCGCTGTCCTCGTCGAGGCGGCGCTCGATCTCGTCGGCCCACGCCACGAAGCGCGACTGCCGCGTCTCGAACATGGACCGCAAGCCGAGCTTCTCCTCCAGCTGGTGCACGAGGACGGCGAGCTGGTGGTCCAGATCGCCTTGTTGGTGCCACAAGATCCACATTCTCTGGTTGATGGTCTTGATGTCGCCGGGACTGATGCACTCTTTCAGCTGCTCCTGGGTCAGACCCAGCTGCTCCAGGTCTTTGGTCGCGTTGCTCAAGCGCGCCCGAGCTCTTTGCAGAGCTTCGAGCTTGTTGCTGACTCCCGAGTGCGACGTCGGGAGTTGTCCCGCCGATACCGTTATGATGTCTTGGATGTCGTCGTAGAGAGTCTGCACTTTTTCCACGTTCTCTTCGTGGGTCTTGAGCAGCAGTGTGATGCGCTCGAGGAACTGCCGCCAGGTCTCCAGACCGGCTTGCAGATTGGAGATTCTTTGCTTGATGGCGGCGTGTTCCATGCGAATGGAAGTTGCGAGAGCGTCGTCGCAAAACTGCAGCAACAAGTTTTGTTGTTTCTGGAGGCTGTCGGTTTGTTCCTCTCCTTGCGGAATCTTGCCCAAAAGGGTCTGTATCCTGGAGAGCAACTTCGGAATGCGTCTGATGTGGATGTACTTCAGCTGCATCTTCTCTCGGTCTTTCTCTATGTTCTTCAACCAGATCAAGAGCTTGTTCTGGTCTTGCTTGTAGTCGTCCCAAGCGTTGAGACGCGTCTGGACCTCTTTGTGACGCTCCATGATCCTCCAGAGCGTCTCGTTGTGAAGATTCGTCAAAGAATTGAACTGTTCCATCACGCTGCTCTCCACCAAGCCGCTTCCAAGCTGACTTTCCTTCTTGTCCAAAGGCTTGAGGACGTTCTGTTGCGTGGTCAAGAGATTCTGGTGGACTTGGCACAAGTGTTGGTGTTCCGAAAGACTGTGATAGTCTCCGGGAATGCTTCCTTGCAAGAATTGCTGCACATTGAGCAGGTACTCCTGCCACAGTTTGAGCGCCGCAGCGCCATCCTCGTTCTTGATCAGCCTAGTGCTGAGTCTGTGGTACTGCTGGAATGTCTCTCTGAAAACTTGCTGCCACAACTCCAGAATCTCTATGACCGATGTTTCGGTCCTGGTCGATTGCGTCATCTCCAGCGTTTTGTCTTTGATTTTCTGTATCTGTCCTTCGGCTTTGCTCAGCGCCAGGAGGTGTTCCCTCAAGGTGAGAAGCTTCTCCTCGCTGTCCGTATCCGGGCTTTGCTCGATGTTGTCGACGCACCTCTGCACGCTGTCCAGGTAGGTCCTGGTGCCGTTGATCTCGTTGGTGGTCTCTTCCCGCGACACCGCCCTAGCTTCGGCGACGTCGGCGAGCGCCGTGAGCGACTCCCGCACATCCTCCAACCGCTTGCCCAACGCTTCGACCTCTCCGCCGAGGAGAGCGCTGGCGTCCAGACCTACCGCCGCGGCTATTCCCGAGACCAGCTCCTTCAGCTCGGCCAGGCGTTCCGTGTGGGCGGACAGGGTTTCCTCGCAGACCTGGAAAATCGCATTTCACAACCATTAACCTTGGCCGGCGGTTTCAATTAGATCGAAATGCGGCCGTAATGATAATTTAGACGCGGATAGGCACGCGATTCCTAATCACATTCCATTCATAATGATTGGCTTCGGTGCGAGTGCAGTCGATACGGCTCCGGGAACGGACGGAAATTGTTAGTTTCCGGAAATTTTTCTCTTGCGAAAATTCGATTCGACTCGAGGTGCTGCTGCTGTTTTTCCGGCGCCGGTAAAAAACCGACGGAACGTGATCGTGGAATTCCTGAACGTTGCACCACCGGGAAAGTTTTGCAAGAAAAATGCTTGCGTGCGCAATTAAAATAACAATTGCATTTATGCAGATATTCGAGCCGGGGCAATTAGATTTTATGCTCTAATACTAATACCGGTGATACTAGCCAGGAGTTACGACGACGGTACTGCAAAAGCTGTATATCTGGTTGCATAAACGCATTTATTTTGATCGGTACATTATTTTGTGCCGCAAATGTAGTAAAAAAACAACAAGATTGTTACAGGTAAATTAACAAATGCTGGTTATACGAAAAATAGAAATACACTGACCCGCACAAAAAACGACTCACTTTGAATTTTATTAATATAAGTAAGTCATTCATTGTCTTAGAATTTTTTTTTTGATATCATGTTGAACTCATAAGTTTTATTTAAGTTATTCTTTGCCAAAGAATATCCGACAAACAAAACATTAAATAAATACAGCAAATAAAATTTTTATGAAAAAAAAAAATTAAAGTAATTTTATAGAAAAAATTTGATGTTATGAAAAATTGCCAAAATTTGAACAGTATTTTGAATTAGTATCTCGTATTGTCAAATTAAATCTTTTAACACGTAAATAAACCGACAAAAACACATCATGGAAGTAGCGCAAATTTTCTAATAATTTACTTAAACAAAACAATTCGGTTGCCATGGTGACCATAGCACTCCCGATCATTAAAAATATCCCAAATTAACTATAATAAAGAAAAATAAGCACAAATATAATTTCAAGATCATTTATTAAAGAAATCATAATGAGTCGTTTTTTGTGCCGGTCAGTGTAGAATAAAAAAGTCAAAAAATTTGGACTTTTGTTTTCAACCTTGGTATTTTTTATTGTTTCACTCTTTAATTTTTGTATTTTTATATAGTAAATGAAAATATTTAAGACGAGTCTGACAATTCTTTGAAGCAGCTACTGCGTGCAAATAGAAAAGTACACCTATATGGCGAAAGTATTTAATAATTTCTCTCTAAATATGGGACCCAAATTTAAATTGGAATAAACATTATACATTTCATTTCGTGACAAGGATTTGAAAAGCTTGATTTTATTTCTGTTGCCCTTTCAAAGAATATACCGTGCGATCAACAATTATTTAGATCAAAGAAGGCTTTGACATTCTAGCCGTATGTCGACAGATGTCTGGAATGCATGGAAGTATTTCTGGTTGCATATACCCGTTCTTCGTTATTAAAAATACCATTACTAATAATATGAATCATTTATGTTCTGAAGTAAAAACCATTTTTGAGTTAAAATTTAATTCGTAGTGACAGTTGTTTGACGTATATCGATGGAGTGAGCAAAGATACGAAAAATCTAACACTGTCAAAGTCATAGCCGCCCCTTATCTAAGTATGTACATAATTGTTGATCGCACCGTATTTTTTGTGAGAAAGAATGTAAAAATTAAGTAATAAATATAAAATCTATGAAGCAATTTATTTGTATTTTTTTTTTTTGTAACTTGTCTACTTCAATTGTTTGCAATTATTTACACGCTCATGGTTGAAAATACAGCATTAAATCCAAAAGTCAATAATTTTTCATTTTACCATTTTGCTTCAAAATGTAATATTTCTAACAAAAACTACAATTTTCTACATTACAATTACTCAAATAAATCATCAAAGAACTGTATAATTCACAAAAATTTTAATTCTGTAGTCCCATTAGTCATCGAACCCAAGTTTAACAGTATTTTTGTTTTGCTGGTATTTCACAAAATTGTATTAGTGATTATTTTGTTTTTACAGTCAACAATAAAAGGGTTTTGTTTCATTACCTGAGAAGGTATTTCAAAACAACTATTATTATCAATTCTGACCGGTTCCTCGTTTGTCCGAAATGCTCAAACATAATCTTGCAAGTACAAAGTGTCTATAAAAGAATGTAAGTACATACAGGGTGTTGGTGAATGGTTGGGAATAAATTTCAGGGTGAATTCCTTACGAAAAATGTGGCTTAAAACCTAAATAAAGTTTTTCGTTAAAATGAGTAGTTTTCTCAAAAAAAGAAAATGTAGTCCACTGTTGGAGAATTTCTCTAATTAGTTCATTTGTTTGCCTAAAATCGCATTAGTTTAGATTTTTTTTTTAAATTAAAGTTTCAACTTTAAATTTTTTCCTTAAACCATTATTATTTCGCAGTATTTCAAAATACGGATATGCCAGAATACATTTATTTTTCTTTTTTTCTTTTTTCGAGAAAACTACTCATTTTAACGAAACACTTTATTTAGGTTTTAAGCCACATTTTTCGTAAGGAATTCATCCTTAAATTTATTCCCAACCATTTACTAACACCCTGTATATTAAGAGTTCTGTGGAATTCGAATATGTTTGATTTTTGTCGCTCTGTAGCATATTGTGGTACCAAACAGAAAAACAGACGTTATGTAAACATAAAAACTAAGACGTCGAATGCAAAACTAACGCTAAAATTTGGTATTTTTATTTTTGACAGTTGACACCTGATTTGATGGCTCGACATAGTTCGACACAATAAAATTTTAGAGCATCACAATTCCACATGACTTTGATATAAGTTCTTTTTTTGTTCGACACTGTCAGAATTTGAGAATTTTCTCCTGTGTGAACGGATTTTGATAAATGTCACAACTTGTCAAAACGAAACCTCAAGCTAATTTTAAAGATTTTAAGAGATTTGGAGCCTTTAAGGGGCTCGTCGAACAAAAAAACCTTGTATTCAACTCGTTCTTGTGCAAATTGGGCTTTTTTTGGCCCACTCATGCCAAAAAAAGCCCAATTTACACACGAAACTCGTTAAATAAAAATTAACTACTATTATAGACACCTCGGTTTTGGAGTACCAAAAAAATAAAAATGCAATAAAAGTGTATGCTGTGATTGTTAAGGTTATTCATTTATTTTATTTACATAAAACGAAAAAATAACAAGATTATTATGTTTGTTATTTTTTTGTATAAAATATTAAAGATTTTACTAAACTCAATAATTAAACAGTTTCGTTTTTTTTTGTCAAATTTAAACAATCATTGTTTAAAAATCAGTAACACCTCCAAAAAGAATAATTTTTGAATTAATAATTTACGAAAACCAAAAAGAACAAGTCAGTATAATTTTTCTCACATAATTGAACAATAAAATGGAAATATAAATTTCCTATTCTTCTGTTTTGCTCACGATAAAAATTATTAAAGTTATTATAAATTTTCAAAGAATCTTTTACTTATGATTTTTTTTATTAATTTTTCGAAAATAGCAATATCCAAAGAGTATCTACCTATAGTTTATTTTTTCTTATAAACAATTGTCACAATGTTGTTACTTTGATAAAAACATCAAGTAGGGAATTTCAATGACGTTGGCAACACTGAAATTCTCAATTTCAAAATGCAAATAATTTTGATTTTGCATTTTTAAATTCAATAACTGTTTCCATTATCGTTTATTTCATTACTTTTTTTTATGATATGACGATTGCAATTGACATTAATTTGACATAACCTCAAGGTGAAATTTTCATAGTCTTTTTTTCCTTCATTTTGGCACTGACCATTGTTTATAAGAGAAAATAAACTATATACTCTCTCTTTGTATCAATCACAAACATTTTATTTCTGTAATTTTATTAACATCCGATCAATATTGATAATATTTTTGTTTTCTTTACACCCCATAAAATTTTATTGGTACTGAAATACATACTCCGTATAGCCAGCAATGAAATTGTTTTTTTTTTACTACCTCAGAAAATCTCAAAATAACTGCACTGTCTTTAACCGACCCACGACAAAAATGAAAATTTGGCAACATTTTATCGGAAATTTTTCTACTTAACTCTCTATTGCCAGTCCTGACCACCCTGTTGTTGAACTACGCTCAACTAACCTCCCAAAAGTACGCTTTTCATAACAATTCGATCCTGATTACCTTGAGGATTTTGATTTTTTCAACGAGAACCAATATTTCTTCATTATTATATTAGTTTATTTGTCCCCTTGACGTTTAACGCGTTGTAACTCAATCCACAACCACCCCTCGCAGTCCTACCGGGAGGACTAACAAAACTCATTCATATTCAAATTTGGCACACGATAGACAGAGACGCACGAAGGAATTGCACGCGAGAGACAAAGACACATTCATCAATGGAAAAACGTGAATTCTGGCGCCAGCTGTACCCGCGGTGACAGCGGCTGCGTAAAAATGTTGGCACGTCTGCACTCAAAAATTTTTTGCGAATCACCGCCCTTACCTTGAGTTCTTCCGGTGTACACATTTATCCAAAAAAAAAAAACCAAAACCGTTTCCGAAGGCACCAATTATCACACGATTTCCGCACGACTTGTCAGCGTCTTCACGTCCTCATCGATAATCTGCGACGATCGATGAATAATTGATGGGGAATCAAGACGTCCCCGTCGACTTTTCCGGCGTATTTTCGCTCTTCCTGCCCGAAACCGGCCCACCGCAACACTCAAAACGTGACCTGGACGGGTGCCCGTACGTTATTTATAAAATTCGCACCCATTTCAAAAATACACGCTCACGCACGCACCGCGTAGACGGACCGTTCCTCTTTAAAAGCGTGATCGATCGGTCTAGGAGAGCAAAGAAGCTGCGTCGAACGATGGACCACGAGTGCGGGGAGAGCGCTCCCGAACGCGGAGGGTTTATAAATACCACCACCGGTGGTGGCGCAGCCGGGATAAATACCTTGACGGCTTTGATGGCCTCTTCGGGTTCCAGATTGGCGACCGATTCCATGTGGTTGTCGACCCATTCGCTCACCAGATCGCTGGCGTCGCGGTACCTCTTCCACAGGTCGGCCGCGTGCTGGTACTTGGTGCACAACTCCTTGAGGTTGATGCAGGTGGTGGAGTAGGCGGTGACCGCCTCCTCGACGGCCGCCTCCACTTTCGCCGAGATCTCGGGGGTGCAGCTGTCCGACAGGGGCTTGGCGGCGGCCTGCAGTTCCGCCACGAGAGTCTCGCGGGAAACTAGGTCCACGGAGACGCTCTGCGGATTCAAAAAAGAAATGATTCACGGTTTAATCGCGAGGTTAATTATCTCAACTTTGGAGCGTCGTTAATTACACCGACGAGATAACGAGGATGTCATCGTAATTAAATGAATACTACGAGTACTTACTTAATTATTAACGCCACAAAATCATCATAATTCGGAGGGTCAACAACATTCTCGTGTTGTAAGGACGTGTTTACGATGCCGTCGAGCTGAGCTCTTTTGGATTATATTTAGAAGTCAGTTGGTTAACGGAAATGTTATTTGCATTTATTTTAAAATGCTTCGTTCATTTGGAACAACCATATTGCTGCTGATAAGATAGTAGATGAGCTAATTAAGAAAAACAAACATTTTGAACTTGGCAATTCGCTTGTTTTCGACTTTGTACCAACATCAAGGTAAGAGGGTACCATAAATTTTATTGTTACCAAAATGGATAAGGTTCCCAGAATTACCTGAATGGCTTTAATAAACAAACACATTGTCACAGTCTGATTCACCTAGAATTTTTGCAAAGGTGTTTTTCGATTTTGGAAAAAATATACTACATATTTTTCAAATCTCGTTATTATTAATAAATATGTCTCTTATTCGTTTTAATTAATTTTTATTTTTTATCTCATTTACTTTTCATATAGCCGACATAATGCAAAGAAATATTTGAACATTTTATTTTTAACAGCTGCCTAAACAAAAGTACCTACTTATTTTTTTTACAAATAAAGAAAGATTACTGTGACGTGATAACATATTTTTTAAACTTGACCACCGTGTATATTATATGTATACTAACGAGGTATTTTCGAGTGCCAGAATTCGATTTCAATTTCTTAATTTGGTTATTTTGGTTCACATTAAAGTTTGATTTACAATATTTTACATTTTTATGTATTTTTCTAAGGTCGTTCAAAAAGTGAGTGTTCATTGCATTGTTTTTAGTGGAAAAAGTGCCTCTTAATTGCACTAGTGCAATAAAGTCTTTATTGCACGCATCTGTCAACAGTCTGTCTACGATCGTGCAAAAAGTGAGTGTTTATTGCATTTTTCACACAAGACGCACAGGACTGAACTGTTGTTTATCGTTGTTTTTTTCTCGTTTTTGTGTTCGCTCGTAGAAAAAATGTTGTATGCAACACGTGCAAAAAGTGTTATCATTGCACTTGACGTGTTGTCCCACTCGCCTGCGGCTCTTGGGACAATTTTCACGTCCCGTGCAATAATCATTCACTTTTTGCACTTGTTGCATAAATAACTAATTTTCGCCATGGAGGAGTGATGAAAATAAAATTCCATTGAGTTATAATATGCGAATTCGGATCCTGATTTATGAATATTTCCACATTTTGGAGACACTTGTGTCTTTTGTGATCTTTTCGAATCTCCATATTGAACTAAAATTTTGATTCTTTCCTTTCATAATACATAATTTAAAAAAAAAAAATTATCCCAAAATGATTGTGGTATCGTAGGGTGCTTAGATGGAAAAAAGTCTTTGCCACTTTTCGAGGATAAGGTCCCGCACTACACTACATGAAACATAGCCACTGGTAGGTGTCAAATATTATTTGTCATTTATTGCCAGTTGTCAATATTGCCTCGGGATTACATAACGAAAACTAGTCAAAACATTTTATCATTCTAATCTATCATTTTAAAACCTTTACAAACTGATTTAGTTAATATTGTTTGGTTGATAAAACTAACCTCTCTTATACCTGTCATTTTGACGGTTCTTGATAGTTGGTATCACTTTTCTAATATGCGTCAAAATTCAAAACACTCAAATTATCAAAACCTACTACGATACCACAACCATTTTGGAACACTTTATATGTAGAAATGCAAATTCAAACGAGCTAAAATCTAGTGTTTTGCATTTTCGTTTTGAAATTGAAGATTTTTAACTATTTTAGATTTTAAAATAATATTTGAATCTATCAGTATTCAGTAGGTAATGTTGTTATTATTACATATATATTTTTTGACAGAATGTCACTTTATTGTAATATAATTTTCTGTTGCTTAGTTACTGACCCAAATAAAAGTTGTTTATTAGTTGAAAGTATTTTTCTTGTTTTCCTAATCCCTACACTGTCTTCCAAAATTTTCTAAATTTTGGCAATAGTTTACTTAATTAATATGAAAATCAAGGTCAAGGCAGTGAGTTCCTTCCATCTTTAAAAACATGTGATAATAATTTTATTACTCAATCTCGCCGGTGTTTTCTTTACTTTAGACCATTTTTAGCACCTTTTTAGAATTGTATTTAAAAAATCTGTGATCTTTCGGATCTTCCCATTTTACCAAAATAAAAAAACTTGATTCTTTCGCAAGAACAAAAATTAAATTACAGAAAAGCAAATTGAATAGAGCTAAAATTAGGTCCAATTCCTAAATTAAATTTGAAAAAGAAAACAAAACGACTGTTTTTCTGACGAAACGCCCATTTTGTTTAAAGTTAATTGACGTTTCTGTCTGTCTTACGTCATTTAATACCAACATTACAAAGCAATTTGCCCTAGTTTCTGTTGCAAAGTAAAAACACCGGCGTGGCGGAAACAACGTTTTTCCGCACTCTGCGGAAAACCGGGAAATACCTATTTTGAGGCATTAAACTTTGTGATCTTATTTCGATCGCCACACTTTCTTAACTGAATTTTCTGCATTAATTTAAAATAAACACAATTCTTCCCTACACTAACATTTGTTTTTAATTTGAAAAAAAGTTTCCAAACACTTTTTCCAATTTTTTTTTTTCGTGAACAGCATTATTATTCGGGATTTTTCCCGCACTCTGTATATTTACAAACACAATACAACTCATTTCCTGTTAACCGAACTGATTTCATAAATATAAAAGAATAGAATCCAATTGTAGGAATGATTTTTTAACGAACAGCGGAGGCGACAAGGCGGAGGAATTTTATAATCAAATTTACTCAACAACTGAGCTGTCGCGCTTCATCTTGTTACCAAAAAAAAAATGTTTGCCCACTGATTTCACAAAATTTACCAACAAATAATCCGCATCGAAAACACGTAAAAATTTACCTAAACCGTCACGTTTTCACACATAAATTAAAACAATTATTTACAAGAATTTTATCTGTGATAGGAACGAAACACGTTTCAATATTTACCTCCGCTTGTGACACTCCATGATACAACACACTTATTTATAAATTCAAACGAGCGTACTTGACGTTATCAGCGCAATTAAAAACGTCCAAAATTCGCGATCACATCATCGCCAAATCCGTACCGACAATTACCACCCAAACCCCAGCTGAAAATCGTCCCGTCTCGACAATTTCCCATTCCGAAAAGCGATAACTTGAAAGATTTTCATCAATTAACAACGAACACGCAGCACTTCTGCCGCTCGACTAAAACTGTTGCGATTTTCGCCGCGCTTATCGCTCCTCAACGTCAAGCCGCGTGGTGCGTTCAATAAATCAAAGACGCTCTCACCTCGAGCCGCTCCGTCGCCTTCCTCAGCCTCTCGTAGTCGACCGTGCCTTGGACGGTGAGCAGCTCCATCATGAAGTCGGCTTCCTGGACGCTCTGCTGCACCAGCTCGAGCTGGTGCTCGAAGCGTTGCCAGAGTGCTAGACGGTTGCGTAAGAGCGCCAAGAGCTGTCCGCAGCGCTTCTCGAGGACGGTGTGGGCGTCCTGCAGGTGGGAAATGTCGCGTTCCACCTTCACCGGCGATACGGTCACACGGAGGCGCATCGGGAGGGTGTGGAGGAGCTGGCGGAGACCCATCAGGTCCTGCCACAGCGTGACCAACTCCTCGCCGACTTCGTAGCAGTCGTTGACGGCTTTCTCGACGGCTTCGCTGCCCAACTTTTCGCTCTTCTCGCATTGGTCGAGGGTCTCGCTGAGGGAGGAGTGCTTGCGGCGGACGCGGTCGATGCCTCTCTGGATGTTCTGGAGGCGCTCTTTCAGCAAGGTCCCGCCTTCGAGTTCTTCCGAAATCAAGATCTCCAAACGCTTGGAAAGAGCCAACAAAGAACCGACTTTGTCCGACTCCGTCGCTGACAGAAGACCCAAACGTCCCAACTCGTTCTGGATGGTGTCGATCCTCGTGGACATCACCTGGAGGCGCTCGATGTACAAATTCAGCTCTTCTTCAGTCTTGATGATGCCGCGGAGGTTGTCCACGTCGACTTTCAAGTCTTCCAGTTCTTGCTCCAAGAGCGCGAGTTTCTCGTTGACTGGGACGTCGGTGGCTGAGATGGTTCCAATGATGGTGGTCTGGATGTCGTTGATTCTCTTCGAGATCGTGTTCCACTGGTCTTGGAGTTCTGTGTGGAACTTCCTCTGGATCATCTCGTCGGAGATGGGGACGACTTGCAGCGACTTCTCTAGATTGTTGGTCGCTTCTTGACGCGTGGAATTGTGGACTTCGTGTTGCGCTTTCAACTCCCAGAACTGTCTCATGTGACCTCGAGGACCTGACGGCACCTCGAGCCTCTGGAGTTGTTGTTCGGCGTCTCTCAACCAGTACTCGACTCTGTCGCTCAAGAGGTTGTAACTGGTCCACAAATCGCGGAAGGCGAGCAACCTCTTCAAGTTGTTCTGGACGTCGTCTTGCAGCTTGAGGATGATCTCCAAAGACTCCATGTACGCCTCTTCCAAACCGGAACACACCACAAGTTCTTGCAGCTTTTGGGCGACTCCGTTCAAGTGCGTGATCTTAGCCTGGTGGTGGGCTATGTCGAGCGCCAGGGACTGGTAGAGGTCGATGTAGCGGTCGTAGTCGGAGGAAGTGACGTCGCTCAGGTCGGGCACTCTCTGTTGGGCCACTTGCAGCCACCTCATCTCTTCTCTCATGCCCTGTTCCAAGACCGTCCACCTGGAGGCGGCGAGCGACATCTGCTGGAAGCGACCCGTGGCTTGGTCCAGGATGACCTTGGCTCGGTCGTACAGGTCCCTGTGGAGTTCCGAGTGGTGCATTCGCGTCTCGGAGTCGAGATTCTCCTCCAGCGATTCCAAGATGGCGCGACAGTGGCTCAGATTGACGAAGAACTTGCGATGGTTCTGCATGGCGTCTTCGAGATGTTCCAAACTGCTCACATTGATCGGGCTCTCCACCAGCGCCTCCGCGACGTCGATTATCTGCCCGAACTCCTTCAAGGTCTGCTCGTATTCGTCGGCCAACGACAGGAACTGCAGCGCTTTCTCTCGCTCGACCACGATTTGCTGCTCCATCGACTTGGTGCTGTCGTGGTTGCTGTACACCGCTTTGGGGATCTCTCTGGTGGGGAAGTCGCGCATCAGACCCTTCGCCGTCGCTATCAGATGCACCGCCTTGAGCATGTTGCACCGATTCGCGTGCTCGATCTTGTCCAGTTCGTTGAGTTTCGTCTGCGGCGAAGCGTCCGACTCTTTCAGGTCGTCGAGCTGCTTCCTCACCTCGTCGATGAGGTTCGCCAGTTCGCCCACTCCGCGGATGAACTCCTCCCATCGTCTCAGGTCGCTGGCGGCGAGCTGTTCGTTCTCGCTGGTTACTTCCTCGATCACTCTGACTTGCTGCTGAAGAGAATCGATGTAGCTCTTCATGCGCTTGCGGTCGTCCTCGTTGTAGATGTCGTCAGCCTGTTTCATCACCGACTGCAACTGCTCGACCTTGTCCTCGATCTTGACAATCTCCTCTTTCAGATTGTTGAACTGTTGGACGCGTTCCTTCGACGGACCGTCAGCCGTTTGTTGCCGATTGACGTAGATGCGATACTCTATTGTTTCCAACCACGTGGTTATCGTCTCGACCGTCGTTATTATGGTCTGCTGGATGACGACAACGTCGCGTTTCTCGACGGCGTCCTTGAGGGCGTTCAAGTTCTCCTGGACGTTGTAGCTTCTCTGTTCGACGGATTCGTCGGTGATGACCTCGTGCAGGGTCGCCAAGTACAAGACGTCGCTCAAGTGAGTGGTCTTGCGGGCGTTTTGTAGATTCTTCACGCGTTCCAATGCTTGGGTGTGTGCCCACCTGATGTCCAAATCTTGAGCAGCAACGGGACTTTGCTGTCTTTCACCTTCGATAAACAAGGCGGAAGCTTGTTGGCGCTTCTGCCACGTCGGTTTGGGAGTAGAAGAAACGGGGAGATCTTCGGGGAGGCCGGAAGATTCGACTTCTTCAATGGTTACGGAAGAGACGTGTTTGTGTTTGGGTTTTGGTGATGGCGATTTGGTCTTGGGTATCTGGATTTCTTCTTCGAGTAGGTCAGTCGGCAAAAATTGTTTTTTGTCAAGTTTTCCTGGTTCTTGAATGACAGTGGTAATTTTACTTTCTTCAAACGGAACATCGTGTTGTGTTGCAGTTTGTTGCAAGGCTTCGGGTTCCTTCGCTTTTTCGACCACCTCAGGGACAGTTACCGTCTCTAGTCTAGGTTCTGTTTCTGGTCTAGATCTTGCTTCTTCGACAGACTTGTCTTTCTCTATTTTCACTTCTTCAACAGGTCGTGCAACTTGGACGTCTTCAACAGGTTTAGGTCCTTCTAATTTGATCTCTTCAACAAATTTAGGTTCTCCAATCCGTGATTCTTCAACAGGTTTAGGTCTTTCCATTGTTTCTTCAACTGGTTTTTCTTCGACCTCTTGGATAGACTTGGATTCTTTTGTTTTCGTGTCGCCAACAGCTGCGGGTCCTTCTGCTCTTGTTTCTTCAACCCACTTAAATTCCGTCACTTTAGTATCAACTGTAGTCTCCGGAAGAGTTTCAGCAGCTGGTTCCACCTTAGTTTCTTCACTAGGTTGACTAACCTCCATGACCTCCACCTTTCCAGCTGATTTAGGCACTTCGATTGCAGTCTTTTCAACGGGAGCCGGTTCTGCACCATCTGTCACTCCAGCAGGTTTCAATTCTTCCTTCTTAGGTTCTTTCTGCTTAACTTCTTCAACAGGTTTTTTCGTTTCCAGTTTCTCTTCACTAGGTTTAACTTCTTCTCGTCCGGTCTCTGTCTTGACAACTGTCTCCACTATCTTACTCACTGGTGTTGAAGAGTCTGGTTCCACTTTTTCTTCTTTCTTCACGTCTTTGTCTGCTGGAGAAGACATCTTCGGAGCAGGCTCAGCCGCTGCTCTTTCGCCAGCGATAAAATCAGTCACACTGGATTTTGGCATCTTCGACTTGTCCATGAAGACACTTTCTCGACTTGTGAATTCTGTGGTACCATCTTCTGGTTGTACCACTTTGACCGAAGTGGTCACTTGGAAGTCTCCCTCGGTCGGTTGTTGCGTCACGACGTCTTCCGATATAATTTCGAAATCTTCAGGACTGGTGGACGGCGTCTCCGTCGGTACAATCTCAACCGAAATGTTATATTCACGATCTTCTTTTGGTTTCGGTTTGGCGGCCAACTTCTTCACTTTCTCTTGATCCAGATCCGTGATCACTTTACTGACGACGACAGCCTCTTCTTCAACTTCTTCAGGTGGCGCCGGTGACGACGACCTCGAGTGTTTCTTCGCGACTTCCGAATAAAGCTCCTTCGGGTCCAGCAAACCTCCATCTTCTTTACGTTTGAAAGCCGCCAACAAATCCTTCTCGATACCTGGGGCCGCTTCTTTCGGCGTTTCCTTCTTAGCTTTTCTGTGACGTCTCCTTCTTCTAGGTTTGCGCACGGGCTCACCATCCACGTAAACTTCCACGTCAACATCTGACGGTGACGATTCTTCAGAAACAGATTCTTCAGTCGGCTTCACTTCTTCTTCTTCCTTCACGCGTCGAGTCGACACCTTCTCGCTCACAGTGTCGGTACTTTCAGACGGCACCGTCACCGAAGCCTCCACCAGAACCTCGTATTGTTCGGACAAGCTACTAGGTGGAGTCAACTCGTTGATGTCGTGAACCACAACAGGACTCGTCTGCGTGACGGTCTCCGAAGTCTCTGGAACCTCCTTGGGGGGCACCAACGCGAGCACTTCTTTGGCCGCCTCAACTTCTGGTATTTCTTTGGTCGCTCCTACTTCGGCGATTTCTTCGGCGAACACTTCCTCGAAAGGCGGCGCCGAAGGCTCCGGAGACGTCTGCACCGAATGTTCAGCAGGTGTGGGTTGCGCCTGCACCGCACTTTCGCTCACTTGGAGCTCAGGTGACTGCGTCTGGACGAATTCTTCCTGACTGGAAACGATCGTCGTCTGCATGGCCGACTCGCTCCTAGGAATATCAACAGTTTCTGGTGAGATCGTTTGGGCGGCTTCTTCGACCACCTCGACCTGTTCGGGAGTCGCAGTCTGGATGGAAGTCTCAGACGTGATGATTTCCACCTTTTCGGGAGTTTCCGTCTGCGTGACTATCTCACTGGTGGTGACTTCCACCTGACTCGAAGTGTCCTGGATTTCAGGTTTCACCACTTCAGGAGACGGTTCTCTGGACGTCTGCATCGAAACTACAACAGTCTCTTTGGGAACTTCCGGTGATGTTTGCACCGAAACGGGTTCGGTTGCGACTTGTTCCCGCTCGATAAACTGCTGGACGACCTGGTTGAGCTCAGGAGACGTCTGAGCCAGAGTCTCTTGGGTGATCACGGCTTCCAAAACTGGTACCGTCGTGACGATCTTCTCGGTTATTTGTTGCGGAGACTCGCTCGAAGGTCTCAGAAAAACTTCTTCGACGACTTTGACGGTACCCAGATCCGACTGGGTCGACAACGTGTGGTACGAGTCGTTGGGCGAGACGATTTCTTCGTCTTGTGCTTCCAAAATCGCCGGTTCGGACTCGATCTCGTGTTCGCTCTCCGAATGTTTACTCTCTTCGCGTTTTCCCTTTCGCCTCTTCTTCGATTTCTTCGGTTCCTCGACTTTCTGCGGTTGCACTTTAACAGGTTCGTCATCTGTCAAAGGTACCGAATCCCCAAACGGTGACGACTCGTACACGGACTTCGGTATATTCGATTCTTCCGATTCCTTAACCTTGACCTTCTGTTTGCGCTTCTTCCTGCGCCTCTTCTTGTGCTCTTGGTTGTCGTCGTCTGCCAGACTCTCGTCGACAGTGGTCTTGTCGGCTTCGTACCCCGTATCTTTGCCGTCTTCTTCTTCGTCAGACTCCGTAACTGGTTCGAACACTTCCGCCGGCTTGGGAGTCTCCTGTTCGAAGACTTCTTCGGTTGGTTTGGGAGTCTCTTCGGACGGGAGCGAATCATCGGGCATGATGATTTCAGTCGATTCTGCAACAGACGTCGCGATCGACCCTTCTTTGTCTTCTTCAATCTCTTCACTCGGAGTCTCCTCTTTGTGTTTCTTTTTCTTCTTGCTCCTTCGTCCTCCGTGGTCTATGTCGCTCGGTGTGGGCGACTCGACATGCTCGCTTTCCAATTTGGGAGTGATCGACGCCGCCGCCACCGACTCTTCACGTTCGTTCCCGGTCTGGGGCGCCATCGGAGACAACGCAACAGACTTGACGATGGCGGTGGTCGAATGCGACACAGCGGGGAGAGTCACGTGGATGTCCTTCTGGATCATCTCGGCCGGCGTCGTCGCCATTTTCTTCTCTTCCACAAGCATACTCATAGAGACTTGAGGACTCACGATCAACGAATCCGCAGCTTTCTCTTCCAGTGACAGAGCTATCTCAACTTCTTGCGACGGCTTCTTTGGTTTCTCTACAGGTCGTGGTGAATCATCCTTGGGGGTCACACCTGTTTCTTGCTCTTCCAGTGACAGAGCTATTTCGACGTTTTGAGATTCTTTGGGTGCGTCTTCCTCACCCGGAACAAGAGGACTTTGCGTCCTAGGCGTACCAGAGACCTTCTTCGACTTGCTAAACTTCTTCTTCTTCTTTTTACCTATAGGAGAATCCGGCGACTCCTCGCTTTCTGTTTTCGACAGTATTTCAACCTTCGGTGGTTCAGCTTCGTGGAATTGTTGCGACGTGATAAAATCTTGCGTTACCACACAGATATCTTTCTGCTTAACATCACCATTGACTTGGAGAGGCTTCAAAACCGTCTCTTCCACGATTCTCGCGGTTGAGTCGACTTCTTCGACAGCTTCTCCAGGTTCTGTGACGGTTTTCTCGACGATCTCGATTGTTGTGGTGGGTTGACCCGTCTCGGGCTCTTCCGTGACCTTCTCGACTTCCCTGATGCTCACAACGGGCGTGGTGACGGTCTGGGTGACCGTCTGAATAACTTGAGACACTTTCGGGGACGGCATCTGCACCGCAATCTCTTCGCTTGGACGTCGCGGTGAAGCTTCCTCCACTCGTTCTTCCGTTTTCGGCGACGGCATCTGCACCGCAATGTCTTTGCCCGGGCTCGGCGGTGAAGCTCCCTCCACTTGTTGTTCTGTTTTTGGCGACCGGTCAGCAGGTGGGGTGACCATCGTCGCGACTTCCGCCGTCTGCGGGGGAAGCGCTTCAGTGGGAGCCTCCTTCGGGACTTCCTCCGGGATCGCTGTTTCAACAACAACGTCAGTACTAACGGGAGCTGGTAACTCGTCCCGTGGAGTTTGCCTGTCTTCGGGTGCATCGCCAGCTCTAGGTGCGTCCTCAACATTACTACTAAGTGCAAGTCTCTCGTTCTCTATAAAGTCTTTACTAGCGATTGTCTCGGTTCTTCGTGTTTCGAGTGTGCTTTCAGGCTGAGGTGCAATGGCTTGCTCTACGACATACCTCTCGCCTTCTTCGGTCACTTCGCGCAACGCCTCGATGGGTTTGCCATCGAAGACGGCAGCGGTGACGGTCTGAGTCACGCTAGTTCCCGGCTCCTCGACAACGACAGTCGGCTCACCGAACTGTTGTTCCTCGATGACTCTACCGTCTTCGGTACGAGTCACGTTGATGCTCACTCGCGGTATACCCTCTTCGGTCACTTCCACCTCTTCGGGTTCTTCGACCACCTCCTCGGTAATCTGTTCTTTACCATCGACAATCACAATCCTACGAATTATCCGTCTGGTCTTCCGTATAACCCTCCTGGTCACTTGTTGGACAACAGCCCGCACGCTCGAACTGGACGTGTGAATCTGGCTGCCACCGTATGGTGGCAACAACTTGTTTTCTTGATCAACGAACGTGACGTCTCCTTCGTGAAGCCTTATCCCTTCGATCTCCACCTCCGACGGTTTGTCACCTTCGACAACAGTGTATTGCGTCTCCGGTTCCGTCTGGAACTCTTGCACATCCACTTCTCCGCCGGGCACCCCCGACACGATCTTGCCGCCATATTGCTTACTAGTGACAGTCTGTCGACTGCCGTCTCCTCGAGCCACAGTCGTACTGCTCTGCTGTTCCTTGAGACTAACCTGCGAGAAGGACTGAGTCACGGGCTGGTTCCCGTCGGTCAGCGTGCTGGTACTGGTGAGGTGCTGCTGCTGCTGGACAGTCTGCTGGTGCCGCACCACCGTCCTGTGCAGCTTCTTCACGATGATACGTTTGGTACCGTCCGCGTCCACGATCACCTCGGTGGTGGTCTCGTCCGGCTCGACGAACACGGTCTCGAAAGGTTGGTTGGGTTTCGCGTTGGTAATGTTCAACTCGCTGGACTCGCCCCGAGTCTGCGTCTGTTTCCGGTAGTTCGCCTCGACTAGGAGGTCATCCGGTTCCTCCACGATCGGTTGTGACTCCGCCATGGGTTTCGTCGCTATTTGGATTGTCTCCGCGCCGTCTGCCACAGTCTTCGAGATGGTGATTGTCTCTTTGTGCTTGCCGGGCTCTTGCACTTCGGACGCGCTGTCGGAGAGTTGCGTCTGTATCTGCACGTCTACGGGTTCGTTGTAAGTCACTGTAAAGTCTCTGGTCACGATTTGTTGTTGCGGGGAGGCCAAGCTCCGTCCGGTTTGAGTCTCGATGTGAACCCCCACGATCGGACTCTCTTCAATCGGCATCGACGCCGAATCGAGAGTGTTCTCCTGGGACAGATCCGGAGATTTGACTCGCAGCCGGTCCAGGTGCACCCGCAGCGTCTCTATTTTCGTCCGGATCGCGGTTCTCTCCTCGACGAAGATCACCGTCAACGTCCTCAACTGCTCGACCAGAGCTTCGGCCAGCTGTCTCAGATCCGGGTACTTCTTGAACTCGTCGCAAACACTCGCCAACTCCTGCAGCCTCGCCTCCTTCTCGTCCAACTCGTCGCTGAGCCTGTCGAGGTCGTCGATGGAGGCCCCGATTTGCGTTTCCGTGTCCGGCGTGGCGACCGCTTCGACCGTTCGCCTCGCCGTCTCCAGCCAAACTTCTATTTCCGTCAGCAGTAATTGGTATTGTGTCAGCTCTTCCTGTCTCCTCACGTGCGATTCTCTCGCGTTCTGGAATTAGACGGTCATTACTTACGCAACCGGGCTTAAAATTAGCGCTCACCGTCACCGCTACCCTGCCGTGCTCCGCCTGCGACAGCAGCGTGGCGATCCTGGTCCTGATCCCCGCCAAGTGGACGGCCAGAGCTTGGGTCTCGTGGTCGGACTTCAGCTCCAGGACCTGGCCTTCGAGACTGATGGCTTGCGCCGCGTGCTTCTTCAAGTCGCTCGTTATTTCCTGGAACGAGGCGGTGAGGTAATCGACAAGAAAAATCGCGCAATGACTATTTATAGATGGAATTATCGAGTGTCTGAGTAAACACTTCGGGTGTCACTGCGGAGGTCCCGACGAGGTTGCGCTCTGCGCCGCGGTCGCCACAGGACTGACCACTTAGCCGAGGTCGGTCCACGTCGCTCCGCTGGTGGGATTTTGTTTATTTATGAAGATGCGGATAGATAATGCACACGTCGGGACTCTATTTTTAGGAGTCGCGCCGCGATTGATGGGCGCTAATTGAATCCATTAAACAGCGACCGAAGGCTCTTTCATCAAAGACGTCTGAGGGGCGCATGTTGATCGCGAATTGATTGCCAATTAAATTCGATTCTTCGATGCTTAAATTAACTCCAGACGAGACTCTCCACTCTTGCGAAGCAGTAAATTTCTAATGACAGCTGACAAGCGGCCACCATCTTTATTACAATACAAATGGCTCTCGAGCAGGTGTAAGCGATAAATTTAGTACCGGGTACGTCACCACCAAAAAAACTTATCTTCTGTGATAACTTTACAACGAATTATGGCCGCACGTTGGTGGTTTAATTGTTTTTCTATCAGACCCACGCTCGCCATTTTTGTCCCGACTCTAGAAAGCGATTGTTTCCTCGAAAACACCAAAATCTTCGGTTCTCGATTAGCGCAACGTTGCCAAGACGAAAGGTCCAGATTCTGGTGTGGCTCCAACAATGCAGAAGACTCGCGGTTACGGCATCGCGGTTTTCGCGGAGCGAAAATTTCGCGGATCCTCGTTGTAAATTTGAAGCGGTGTTTGTAAACAGAATGTTTGGAGCACGATGTAAGAGTCGAAAAAAAATCTTATGCAAGAGTTGATCTCGACTCACCTTGTCAGAATAGAAACATGTTGTAACTGGTCGATAATACAGCAGATTTGAAATGATTTAATGTGTCGGTATAAATAGTTGAATGGTGGAAGTCGTGTGACCCGCCAGGCAGAATCACTTTTAAAATTAAAATAATGATGTCATCGGGATCATGCAAATATAGATGTAAAAAAATTGAGATATGGAGAGAAGAAATGCGGTCAAAGCCGCGTCACCGGCGGTTCATTGTTACGGACAAGGACACGAATCGATGACACAAACGGTGCCTGGAACAGCTCGAAAAGGACACGCGGAGAAAGTGAGGTCGTGATGCACCGCGCTGACTCAGCAGGGTACTTACTTCCAAGGCTCTGATCATCTGGTCGAATCCCTCGCGAGGTAAATACTCGATGGATATCTCGGTGGTCTGGAGGAGCTTCTGGAGCTTGGCCACGTCCTCGGTGAGGTCCTGCGAACGTTCGAAAATGAGCAAACGCCTCGACATGATCGCCGAATCTTGACACGAACCAGCGTCCAATCAAAATTAATAAAGCGTCGAATGTCAAAACCGTTAATCAAAAGACAGACACACGCCTACTAAACCCAAGACTCGACAATGCAACAATTATTATCGTACTTTTATTAATTACCAAAAATAAACACAAGCAGCCATGCACTTAAAACGACACCCTAAATAAACACACAATATTTCACCTTCTTGAGTTGATTGTCACCTCCTGGTGGTCTGTCGACAACGCCTGTCGATATCGTTGGCTGCATTGGAGGCCCTAGAGGAGGAGTTTGGGAGGATTCCGCGATCACATCTTCCGCGATACTCTCGGATAGGTGTTTGGCCGCCCGCAGGTGCTCGTCGGCGGTTTTGATTTTCGCGACGGGTTCCGGCTCTAGGTAGGTGCTGCGATCTTTCCAGCCGCCGACGCCGCCCGGCAGGGAGTACATGCGGTACTCGCCGGGCGGAGCGGCGCCGTGGATGTCGCCGTTTTGGCGAGAGGGTCGCGGCGAACCGCGCCCGCTCGAGCTGTCGGAGTCGCGGTCGCGGTCTTTGTCCGGCGAGTCGTCGGATCTGCTCGGGGCGACGTCTTCGGCTTGTGCGGTCTTCTTCTTGGCCAGATCGAGCTGGTAGTTCTCTTCGGCTTCGTCGTACAGCGACTTGTCGAGCCAGAAGGGGCCGTCCAGGTTCAGATTGACGGCCAGCACTTCTTCGGGACTCAAGATCAGATCGTCCGATTTCTTGTGCGAGAACACTTCGGATATTTTCGCCACGATCGTTTCGAAGACGCCGTGTTTCTCGACCTCTGGGCCGGTTTCGGAATCAGAAGATTTCTGTCGCTTGGTCTTCTTTTCTTTCTTCTTTTTCTTCGATTCTTCTTCTCTGACCATCTTGACTTCTTCGCTTGGAGTCAGTTCGGTCAGCTTTTCTTTGGCGAGTTCTACTTCTTCCACCGCCATCTCAAATGCTGCATCAAATCTCTTCTCAAACGCGTCGACAGGTTTAATATCATCAGTTTTAACTTCAACACTTTCTGGTCGAATATCTTTGATCTGAGACTCTACTTCTTTCTCTTCCTCGATAGTCTTAACATCAACTTCTTTAATATCTTCGCTTTTGGCTTGAGTATCATCAGTTTTTGCCTTAACATCGTCAGGCAGCTTAACGTCATCGTCTTTGGTCTCAACATGCATTTTCTCTCCTTTCTTCTCTTTGCGTTTCTTCTTTTTACCTTTACCTTCACCTTCCGGTTTTTCCTCCACGTGTGTTTCCTCTTTTTTAGACTTCTTCTTCTTCTTATCGTCCGATTTCGGACTTGTCACTTTAGAAATGAGGGTGTTAAGGAAACTACCGCGTTTTTCGACAGGTGATTCGGGAGTTTTAGGTTCGTCAGGTGTATACGATTGTTCGCGTTCGATAAATTCCGAAATTAAACGTTTGTCTGCGGAAGAATGAGGTACTTGGTGCGGCACTGTCTCAGAAATTGCGATGTCTTCAGTTTTTGGAGGTGTAGTTTCCTTTTCAACAACCAAAATGTCTTGATCTGGTGTTGGTTCGTGAACGGCGACTTCTTTCTCGATTTCAAAAACAGCTATGTCTTCTGTGGAAATTTCTGGTTCTTCAACTTTATCTTCAATTTTTTCTTCAGGCTTCACTTCTTGATCTACCACTTTAGAAATTTCTTCTTCTCCAGTTTGAATTTTCTCTACTTCCTCTGGTTCCACTTTTTCAAAGACACTTTCGCTTTCTGAAGTTTCTAATACTCTTTGTTCTTCAACCTTGCCCAAATCTTTAATTTCTTCAATCACCGTCACTTCCGGTGCCGATTTAATTTCTTCTGGAACACTTTGTTGTACTACCTCCTCAGATTTTATTTCTTCGCCTTTTGGCTCTTCAGTCACTATCACTTCTGAAGACACTTGTTTTTCTTCTCTCTCCTCTGCTTTATCTTCAGGCTTCACTTCTGTTACCACTTGTTTCACTTCGTCTTGCACTTTATCTTCACGTTTCACTTCTTCTTGGTCTTTATCTTCAGATTTCACTTCCTTATCCGCCTTTCCTTTCTTGTGTTTCTTCTTCTTCTTATGTTCTACACTTTCGTGCACTTTCTCCGTTGCTTCCGGTGTCGACTCTTTGCTCTTCGAACCACCCAAAACACTCTTAACCGACGATATAAAACCACCAAAAATTCCAGAAGACTTCTCGGGCACTTCCTTCTTTTCCTTCTTCTTACCCTTGACAGGTTTAATTTCCGTTTTGATCTCTTCGACTCTAGGAGCCTCGACGATTCTTTCTTCTTCCACCGGTTTCACTTCTACTTCTCGTCGGGGTTCGCCTTTGGTTGCCACAATTGACGCCCAACTCTTCATTTTGGTTTCGTGTTGTCTCTCGTTTTCCAAAAAGGCGTGACTGTCGACTTTTGGTGGTTCAGATCTAGTTTTTGATCGCGATCGCGACCTAGCTCGACGCTCTTTTTTCGTCATCATCGTCATGAAACCCTCTTCGTCTACTGGAAGTGGTTCCGGTTTGTGTTCAGGTTCTCCCACCACTTGTATGTGAACTTCTACAGGTTTCTTGGGTACTTCGGTGGGTATAGGAGTTGGTGACGGTTCACGACTTCTAGTCGAAGCAGCAACGATTTTTGCGTAAGTCTTGTGTTGAGGTTCAGTTGTTGGTTTCGTTGTTTCAGTGGTCGCTTCGATCTGTTCAGGTTCTTGTTGCACAAAGACGAAACTCTCAGAAGATTCGGATGTGTTGGGAGATCTCTCGCGTTTTCTAGATTTTCTCTTAGACTTAACAGCATCCACTTGTGGTGTCAACTCTTCAACAATCTTTTCCACAACCTCAGTTTCCACAACTTCTTGAGCTACATCCTGCTCTATTACATTTTTCACTTCTTCTTGCAAATCCACAGTTGTCACATCTTCCTCGTGCTGATCCCCAAACCCAACTGGTGATGCATCTCTGCTTCTACCAGTCACAATATCAGCGTAAGTCTTCAGTTGTAGACCTTCGTCCGAAACTTCATCACTTGTAGTTTCAGGTCTTGCTTCTTGCGTCTCTGTTTTGTCCACATCATCCTGAACTGGCTTACTCTTTTTCTTCTTCTTTTGTTTCTTTGTTGTTTCCACCGGTTTTTCTTCTTCTACGGCCACCACTTCTTCTTCCTGTTGTTCCTTCACTTCAACAGTTTCCACCACTTCAACCGGTTTATCTTCGGTGTCGTCTGTTGATGACTTGTGGCGCCTTCTGCTCTTCCGTTTAGACTTCTTCTCATCGATACTTTCGTCTTCGGACAGTGGTTGAGGTTGAGGTTCTGATTCTCGATGTTTCGAACGGGATCGCGAGCGTGATCTTCGCGGAATGAATTCTTTGAAACCGTCTTTGTCAGTTGTGTAATCCACAGTCACTTCCGACGGTTCGATGACTCGAATTTCTACCGGCGGCTTGGGAGGAACCTCTTCAGTTTTGGGCTCGATTGATTCTTTAACGCACTCAGCATCGTCCGATTCCGACGATGTCAGTTTTGTGGCAACCACTTCGGCGTAGGTTTTGTCACCTTTCATCAAGTTTTCCCACACGTTTACAGGTGCTGGTGCGGAAACCGAACTTTCAACACGTCCTTCCTTCGACGGAGGTCTCGGAGATTTTCCTTTGCGTTTCTTGGGTGACTTTTTCGGTTTTGTCGATTCCTCGGTGACCTGTTCCTCCACTTCTGCACTGACTTCAGTCACTAACTCTTTGGGCAACAGACTCTCAATATCCTCTTTCTCTTCGGTGATTTTCTCTGAAGAATCTTCCTTTTCCGCCTCGATGAATTTCTCGGTGTCTTCTCGCGGTTGAGGTGTGACTTCTTCGGCCCACACGCTGCTTTGAGGTTCCGACGTAATAAATCCTGAGTCTTGTTGGCTGTCCACGATGTCGTTGTAAATTCTCTCGCCGTAACTCCACATCTGAGTGGAGCTCTCGTCGAATTCCGATTCTTCCTCTTTGAATTCTGGTGTGAACTCTACATATTGTGTTCTTTGCTCCGAACCCGGAATGAATTCTGCTGCGTTCGGATTGAGACGCGATTGTTCCAGTTTTGGTACAAATTCGGTGGCTTTTGCCAAGATGGCTTCGAACTGTGATGGTCTCGTGTCCTTGCACGGAAGGATCAGTTCTTCAGCTTCTGCCAGTTCTAACAACGAGACTTCGGGTATTTCGTCAGGTGCTTCGTATGGTCTCCTACTTGGTGGTGCTTTCTTTTCTACTTTTTCCACTGAAACTTCTACCACTTCTTCTGCTTTGGGTGTTACCGCCGGTACTTCTACTGTTGGTTCTTCTTCCACAGCAACTGTAGGTTCTTCTTCCACAGCAACTGTAGGTTCTTCTTCCACAGCAACTGTAACTATTGACTTTTCGTCTTCAATAACTTCCTCAACATGTTCTGGTTGGTCTAAAGGCTGCACTATTTCGTCTATTTGTTGCGTTACAAAACTTTCTGTTTCTTGAGGCTCCTTTTCTACTTCTTCGTCTGAGTGAACTAAAACAGGTTCTTTTTCTGATTGTTGTGTAACAACCTCTTTTGATATTTCCGCAGGTATCACATCTTCCTCTGTGAGCACTTCTGTTTTCTGCGTGATCACTTCTTCTGAGACTGTTTGTTGTTCTTGGAGAGTACCACTTACTAGTGCTTCTGTCTGAATCGCATAAGGATGATCTAAATCTGTAGTAATTACATCTTCTACGATTTCCGGTTCCTGCATCTTCGGCAAATCTAAAGCTGGATCATCTAGATCTGTCACAGGTTCGTCAAGATCTGTAACTGGTTCTGAACGTAACACGACAGATTCATCTATCTGAGGTACCGGAGAAGATAACTTTTCTTGACTAATGAATTCCAAAAGAATATCCTGCGATTTTTGCGATATTTTAGGTTCTTCTGTGATGATTTCTTCAACTTTTTCCTTTGGTTTTTCTGTGATGATTTCTTCAACTTTTTCCTTTGGTTCTTCTGTGATGGTTGCTTCAACTTTTTCCTTTGGTTCTTCTACGATCTCTTCTTCAACTTTCACTTTTTGTTCTTCCGGAATACTCTCTTCTACATTTTCCACAATTTCTGGTTCCACAACTTTGGCTTTTTGTTCGTACCAAGCAATTTCTGCATTAAGCAAGTAGATGATGTCGTATTTGGGGAAATCCAAAAAGAGATATTCCATAGATTTGTTTGTATCTTCTTTCACTTCTGGTTCTATTTGTTGAGTATTGATGTAATAGTCACTTTCGGCTTTCATCAGAGACACAATGTCGTAACGTGTGATGTTGTCGTCTACGAAGGCGCACAAAAAGTTCCTGTCAGGTTCTTCGACGGTGATTTCTTTGGTCTCTTCTGGCAATTCTTTGTCTTCTAATGATCGATCGATGTAATATTCTGTTTCTGCTTTCATCTGTCCGATCACGTCATATTTGAGCAAGTCAGGTTCTACAATGAATGGTTGCTGTTTTGGAGCACTTTCGTCGTCAGTCAAGATCGTTGATTCGCTCTCAACCTCTGAGAGAATTTTCTGTTCGCTTTCGTCAGTCGACCAGAACTCCGGTGTGTGAATGATACGTTCCAAGCTTTCGTCAGCTGACAGTATTTTTATCGGGTAAGTCTCTTCAATCACGATTTCTTCAGTTGGTACTTCTGGTAGTTCAAGACTCTTTTCCGTTTCAAGAACTTCACTAGTTTTCTGAGAAACTTCCAATTTGATGTCTTCCTTGAATGCTTCGATGTCTTCAGTTATCGATTTTGATTCAACAGTTTCCTGAGTTTTCATTGCTTCAGTTTCCGGTTTTGTAGTTTCTTCGATTTGTTGAATTGGTTGTTCTGTATCTTCATCCGAAAACACCATCTCCTCGTCCAAAACATTCATCCACAAATCACTCGAATCATCTATGGGCAGTCCTTTGTAAGCTGGTACCGCCGGTTTAGCACTGTCAACTGTAGGCTTTTCTTTCTCGATAAATTCCAACGTTGCTGCTTTACTCTCAACTGACTGAGCTGAAACAACTTCTTTTTCTCCCAACTCTTCTGGTCGTTTCTCGTCTTCTTCATCTGAAAACTCCATAGGTTCATCCAATACATCAATCCACATGTCTGTGCTGGCATCGATTGGTAGCCCTTTATAAGCAACCTTCTCCTCAGGTTTCTCCACAGACTTTTCTTTTTCGATAAGTTCTGGCATTGCCGGTTTACTCTCGACGGACTGAACTGAAACAACTTCTTTTTCCTTCAATTCTTCTGGTCGTTTTACGTCTTCTTCATCTGAAAACTCCATAGGTTCATCCAACACGTCCATCCACAAGTCTGTGGTGGCATCGACTGGTAGCCCTTTGTAAGCAACCTTCTCTTCGGGTTTCTCCTCAACTTTTTGCACTTTCTCTGGTTCAATTATCTTTTGTTGTTCTGTCACGGGTTCTACCTTAACAGGTGACTCTTCAATTATCGATCTCTCTCTTTCGATAAACTCCGAAATTACTTTGTGAGTCACTTTGTCGTCGACTTTTGGTGAACCTTTAATTAACTCCTCCTTCGTTTCTTCTTTTGTTTCAACTATTTTCTGTTCCGGTTTTTCTACAACTGCTGCCACAACATCTTCAACTTCCTTTACTTGACTTTCTTTTGTTTCCTGTTTTATCTCTTCTACCTTCTGTTCGGCTGGTTGTACTTCTTCAGTTCGTACTAGTTCTGGTAATTCATCGTCATCATCAGAGAAGACCATAGGTTCGTCTAAAATGTCCATCCAAAGCTCACTTGACTGATCCAATGGCAATCCCTTGTAAGCCGGTTTTTCTACTGGTTTTGTCGATTCTTCTACAACTGGAACAGTTTCTTCTTTCTCCAGTTCCAATTTTGTTGATTCTTGTGTCAACTTATCGTCTTCTGCAGTAACTGCAGTCACTTTTTCCGGTTCTTGCAACTCCTCTTTTTTCTCAACAGCTTTTATCTCTTCAGTTGGCTTTTCAATTTCCTCATCATCCGAAAATTCCATCGGTTCGTCTAAAACATCAATCCACAAATCTGTGCTGGCATCAATCGGTAAACCTTTGTACACAACTTTTTCTTGTGGTTGTGGTTTTTCTTCAGTTTTTGCTACTTTTGGTGTTTTATCCGCTTCGATTTCCTTCTTGTCCGGTACTACACTTTCTTCAGAAACAAATTTCTCTCTTTCCAAAGTTATATTATGAGTTGATTTGTCAAAAGATATTGATGAATCATCCAGAAGTAGACCTTGGTCTTGTTGTGATATTTCTTCTTTAGCTGAATCAACTTCTTTAGGTTTTTCTTCAAGTGCTGTCGCTGGTTTTGGTGCATCTTTAATTAACTCCTCTTCCCTTATTTCTACAATCTTCTGCTCCGGTTTTTCTTCAACTTCCTTTGCATCACTTTCTTGAATTTCCTGTTTTATCTCTTTTTGTTCAGCTGGTTCTACGAAATATTCTTCATTTCGTACTAGTTTTACTTTTTCAAGGTCTTCCTCAGAAAATACATTCGGATCGTCCTCGAAAACTTGTATCCAAATATCCTTCGAGTCATCTCTCGGAATTGCTTTATAAGTCGGTTTTTCCGAGTCCTCTGGTACTGTAACCACATCATCCGATTCTCCTTTTGGAACTAGACTCTCTTTCTCTGAAACTCCTTGTTTTTCTTCATCGAGTGCGACCGTGGTTTCGTCCACCACGTCAAGCCAAAGATCCGTTTTGGCCTCCTGTGAAGGTTTTTCGAGTTTCACCCATTGTTCTTCCGCTACAGAAGCTTTCTTTTCCCCTTCGATTAGTTGCTCTGATGGTGATTTTTCAGGTATCAGATCCACAATATTATCCGCCATGACATTTGGTATGAATATGAATTCTTCACCTACGAGATTTTCGGATGTACTTTCCAAAAGTTTAGTAATCTCCGACGTAGATGGAGACAGCGTCTCATCGACAGGTGTTTCTTCTTCGAAACTAATTATTTGTGGGTGTTCCTCGAAAGAGACAGTTTTTTCCTTCTTGCTGGTCTTTCGTTTAGGCTTCGAGTCTTCCTGTTTATCTTCAACTAGTTCCGCTTCTTGCACGATAAATTTCTCTTTGCGTTTCTTCTTTTTATCCTTCTTTCCCGGTTCTACTTGTGGTTCTTCAATAAATGGCTTATCAATTTGTGGCTCTTCAACTTTAGCATCGTCGACCTCTTTTTTGTGTTTATGCTTCTTGCTCTTCTTCTTTTTAGACTTTGAAGAATCTTCTGCTTCTTCAACTACCTCAGCTATCTGCTCTGTTGCAGTTTCAGCTTCCGGTTGCTCTACCTTTGGCTCGTTTTCCACCTTAAGTGGACAAGATTCTTCAGGTGGAGGTTGTTCTACGAACGGTTCTTCGCTCTCGACTTGCTTCTTTTTGTTCTTCTTCTTTTTAGATTTCTTCTCTGTATCTGGCTTACTGTCGATTTCTTTAATAATAGTTTCAGATTTTGGAGCGGTGAGCTCAGTCACTGTTGACTCTTCTTCTACCCTTTGCGGAGGTGTCTTAGAACCAACAATACTCGCCCAAGATGAGAGCGATTTTGTTTCATCGACATCAACACCAGTAACGCTTTCAGTTACAGAAGTGGTCACTTCTGCGCTTGTATCTTCCACAGTTTGTGGTTTTTCTATTTCCTTAGTAGCTTTAGATTTCTTCTTCTTTTTCTTATGTTTCTCTTTAACTGTATCTGCGTCATTGACTTCTTCGTCTGAAAGCACAATCGGTTGTTCTAATGTATCGAGAATGTCAATTGTCTCATCAATAGGCAAACCTTTATAAACCGGTTTTCCTTCGGAAACAGGTTCCACTCGTTCCACACTTTCTTTTGGTCTTTCTTCACTCTTTTCACTAGTGTCAACAGGCAAAGTCTGAACTTCCGGTCGTTCTTTTTCAACTTCACTGACTGATCCACTTTCAATTTTCACATTTTCTTTGCCCGACAAGACATTCATGACGTCTTCGATATTACTAACTTCAAAATCGACAGATTCTTGCCTTGTTGTTGACGTTTGAGGGCTGTCAATTGGTGACTTGATTTTGTCGCTTGATTCGGTGCTAGGTTGCGATTCGAGCAAAAATTCCAAAGGAATTCCTTGTCGCTTCTTTTTCTTCTTCAGTTTTTCTTCGAAAACTTTGCAAGCTTCCAATTCTTCGGTGGTAAATTGTTCAGGTTCGGAAGCTTTTTTCTTTTTATCTTTCTTCTTCCTAGCCTGACTTTCAGCAATTTTCTGGCTAGGACGTTCTTGCACTGAACCGAATATTACTTGTTCTACTTCAAAAGTGTCAGTAAAGGTGTCACGTGCAGTTTCAGTTGGTAGAGTTGCAATTGATGAAGTTTCAGTTGGTAAGGTTTCAGCTGTTGGAGTTTCAGTAGATATAGTTTCAGGTGGCAGAGTTTCATTTGACAGAGTTTCAGTTGTTGTAGTTTCAATTGATACGGTTTCAGCTGGTGGAGTTTTAGTTCGTGCAGTTGCAGTTGATGAAGTTTCAGTTGGCATGGTTTCAAGCGTTGGAGTTTCAGTTGATATAGTTTCACTTGGCTTAGTTTTAGTTGTTGTAGTTTCAATTGATATGGTTTCTGTTGGTGGAGTTTTAGT
Organism: Tenebrio molitor; assembly: GCF_963966145.1. Classification (NCBI taxonomy): domain Eukaryota; kingdom Metazoa; phylum Arthropoda; class Insecta; order Coleoptera; family Tenebrionidae; genus Tenebrio; species Tenebrio molitor. The sequence continues at coordinate 27,414,477 of NC_091048.1, read as the reverse complement.
TCGTGGAGTTTCAGTTGGTAGAGCTCCAGTTATTGGAGTTTCAGTTGATATAGTTTCAGCTGGTAGAGTTTCAACAGTGGTTTCAGAAGGTAAAATTTCGGTAACAGTCGTTGTTTCGAGAGTCGTTGTTTCGAGAGGAGCAGCTTCTGTGGATACCTTTTCAGTGGTTACAGTTTCAGTCGCGTTAGTTACAATACGTAAGGGTGCTTCAGATTCTGGAGCGTCAAATGTGAAATCTTCTGTCAGAGGAGTTTCAGCTGGGGTTTGCATTTCTGAAGATTTTGTGTCGAATATTTCTGAAAATTCAGCCTCAGTTGTCCAAGTTTCAGACAATGTGTCAATACCAGAATCCGATTTAGTTAAAGTTGGAGTTTCTTCTTCTGTTGTAGTTACAGTTGTTTCACTTGTTACCGCTGAGGTTTTTTGTTCTTTTGTTGTTGAACTTGTTACAACAGTCGACTCAGTTGTGGTTGTTTCAGTGGTACTCAACTTCTGAATGAGTTTCTCATCGTCAGTCGTAGAAGTCTCAACTTCTTTAATCTCCATCTGTTTCAATTTCTCCTCGTCTGTCTCTGTTGTTTCCGCCACAGTTTTGTCTTCGTGTATTCCTTCTTCAATAAAATGCGTCGCTTCAATTGGAGTTTCCACAAATTCCATTTTCAAAGAAACCACAGGTTTCATCCGGACTTCTTCGTGTGTTATCATCACAATTTTATTTATTGGGCCGATTGCTACATCAGACTCTGTAGTTTGTGTGGTTTCTTGACTTACGTCTTTAGTTATATCAGAAATTTCTCTTTGTTCTTCACTCGCGCTGCTCTTTATTTCTTGAGTAGACATGATCGGCTTCGATAGAGAAACAGTTTCAGTTATAACTGGTGTTTTTGTAATACTTGTTACGGCGGTGGTTGTCGTTTTGGTTTTTTTCACAGTTGTAGAACCTTCTGTCTCTTCTTTTTTCTGTTTCTTTTTCTTGGACTTTTTGTCTTTAGCTTTTGGAACTATTTCTTCCGGTTCTTTGATCGAAACCTCTTTCTCGGATGTTGTTACAATCGAATGCGATATTTCGTTGTTAATGAACGTTTGCAAAGAATCTTGTGGCAATATTTTAGTGGTCTCGACTTCTACTACTTCTTCAGCGGAAGGTTTAGCATCACTTTCCTCAGGAAGTTGTTGCTTCTCAACACTTTCCTCCACCGGAATATATGAAGATGACACAATCGGTATTTCTTCCTTAGATTTACCTTTCTTAGACTTCTTTTTACTCTTTTGTACCGTTTCATCTGTTGTCATCGGTTTTGGCTCTTCACCACCAGAAGCTTTTTCCTTAGTTATAAACTCATCCGTTTGAACCTTCGTCTTTTTAGATTTTCTCTTAGACTTAACACTAACGTCTTCAAAGGCAGACTCTTCAATTTCTTGTGGAATCGTTTCGGTCTCTACAGTCTCGATTTGTTGCGAAATAATCACAAACGGCTCACTCGTACTTTGCAAAGATACTATTTCTTCCGTTGTTTCAACTTTCTCACCAATAACCTCATGAAGATCATCTTTAATTTCTGAAACCGATTCCTCTGTCTCTTTTGTAACGCTTTCTTGAATGTCAGTTACAACTGTCTCTTCCGTTTCTTTCTTAACACTTTCTGTTCTTTCTGTGGTGATCTGTTCCTCCACTCTTCCGTCAGTTTGTTCGACGACAACCGTTTCTGTAACGGACTCAGTCTTTTGAACTTGGGTTTCAACTGGCGATACCAAAGTTTCTTCGACTTCTGAAACGAATCCTCTAGATTCTTCACTAATTTTGCTTTCTTCAAGTGGTACAGTAGTTTTTTCTACATCTTCAGAATCCTTCGGTTTAGATTTTTTGGACTTCTTTTTAGGTTTCTCAACAACTTCTGTCTCTTCTTTCACTTCTATTTTCGTATCGGATGGAATCTCTACAGATTTCTCAACACCAATAAACGTCTCACGACTACTCTCAGTCTTTGAAATATCTTCTTTTGATTTTGATTTTTTCGACTTCTTCTTCGATTTAATCACAACAACATCCTCACTCTCAGTCTTCTCAGTGGTAATAAAAGCATCAGTGACACTTTCTACACTCTCTTTGTTTCCCTCTACTTTCTCTTCCACAAAATCAGAAATTACGTCTTCTTTTGGTTTATGCTTCTTGTGCTTCTTCTTCGATTTACCCTCTTTCTGAATCTCATCAGAAACAACTTCCGGTACCTCAGTCTCATCTTTAATCTCCGGTTTTTGTTCACCAGTCTCAGATTCACTCTTCTGTTTAGGCTTCTTCGATCTCTTTTTCGATTTACTCTTCACGTCTTCGACTTTCGTCTCCACTTCTTCTGGCGTAACAACAGTCTCTCCATCTGGAAGCGTTTGCTTCTCAACTTCAAGCGCCTCCTCTTCCACTTTCGCCACAATAATCACATCTTCCACCTGCTGTTCAACAACTTGTATTTCGTCTTTAGACTTGGACTTTTTCGCCTTCTTCTTCGATTTGCTCTTAATATCTTCAACCTTTGGTTCTTCTGGCACCGAAGCGACAGTTTCCACTTCTTCTGCAGGCGCTTCGCTCACTTCATCCGAACGAATATCCGCCGCTTCAAGAACATCAACAACCGTTTTGATGTCTTCTGTCTTCGCAGGTTCTTTCGGTTTAGATTTCCTAGATTTCTTCTTCGGCTTGGTTTTATCTTCTAATTTTGGTTCCGTTTCTTCGGGTGTCGTCACTGGACTACCCTCAACTTCCACGTCTTTGCGAAGTGGTTGTTCAAGACTAGGTTTGTGTTTCGATCTAGACTTCTTCTTTGGTTTGGTCGGAATCTCTTCACCTTCCGGTGCCTCCTCACTAGTAACTTCAGTCATTTCTATCACGGTGTCTGACTTCTTATACGGCCTCTTCTTTTTGACAGGTTCTTCTTTCGTCTCTTGATCCGTCTTTTCTTCAACTGTCACATTTTCTTTATCGACATCATCTGCAGGCTTCGTCGCCTTCTTCTTCTTAGATTTCGCTTTTTTATCTTCAGCTGGTAATTCTGTCACAGTTTTGACTTTAGTCTCTTGAATAATTTTCCGTTTAGGGTTTTCGATGACAGTTTCCGTGGTGGTCTTCACCACGGTGATCTGCTTAACATGCGACTTGTTCTTCTTGCTGGCTTTCTCTTCGCCTTCCGTCTTCTGATCGGCGATGGCGATCTCTTTGAGCGCCTTGTCGATCTCGTCGTCGTCAGATTTACCTTTCTGCTTCTTACTTTTTCGTTTCTTATCTGTATCTTGGGGAACATTACTATCTACATCACTAAACGATTTCAAGTCTTGTACACTGGGAGATTCATCAGCATCGTCATCACTCATCGTTGCGACGAGCTCTCCTTGATGACCATCTGATGGAACTTCTCTAGTATCGATGCGTCCGTATCGTTTCTTTTGTGTCTTTTTCTGTTGCTTGTTAACAACATCAGGGAGCGACTCCTTGGTAACTGGGTGCGATTGGGACTCCGTCGACTTCGTTTCGTCCTGTAGCTTGGACTCGCGTCCATGCGTCGGAGACTTGCGTCGCGGAGCTTGTCGATTCGTCGTCGTTGCCGCTGCACTGGATGGCTGGAGAGGTTTGGCGGCGAGTCCTTGAGACAAAATCTGGGCGTAGGAGAAGTGACCCCCGGCATCAACCCTACCCTCGACCGGAGCTTCCTCCTTCTTCGGACTCGAATCGGTCTCTTCCGTTCTCGGGGGCGGAAGCTGGGGGGCCTCCTCGACCGGTGCCGCTGCCGGCACCGACGGAGGCCGATAATTTTCGTAGTGAGTCACTTGAGTGATCACGGTCGGTTGGTAGTGTTGGCTGTATTGTTCCGGGTACAAGTAAGTCCCCAAACCGGAACCCATCAGTTGCTGACCCGAAGCTATGAAATTGACCATTTCCGGAATCGGCTGGATGTAGTCGAAGATCCCGCCTTGTTGGTGGGGGTAGAACCCTTGTTCTGTCGGGATGGCGTACTGGTAGTGCGTCTGGGAGTACTGGTTCCAGTTCTGCTGAGCCGGAATGAAGTTGTACTGGGGTTGCACTTGAGGAACGCTGACGGTTTCCGGTTCGGGTTCCGCTTTTGGAACCTCTTTCTTCTCTTCCGGGAGCGGTTGCGGCTCGGGTTCTTGCCCGACCGGGACGGCGAGTTCCTCTGACGGTTGAGCACCGTACTGGCCTCGCAGAATCTCGGCGTAAGTGGTGGAACCCGGTTCCCACATGGGACTCGGGGAGCGTCCCCGAGGCTGGACGGGTTCCGGCTTGAGATGGAGTCTTTCTTCGGTCAGCTTGACAGCCGGGGTCTCTTTGATCTCTTCGAGTTGGGGTTCCGGTTTGGGTTTGTCGTCTCTTCTGCGCGGGGATCGACTTCTCCTGGGTGCTTTGGTGACGAGTTCCGGTTCGGGTGCGACCGGTGGTGCGATTTTAGTCTCAACAACTTGCGTTTCGGTAGTCTCCAGTTTAGGTTCGCGTGATTCGGATCGGCGTTCTTGCGATTTGGACCGTCCGGCGGTAATGTCCGCGTACGAAATCCCGAGTAGGGAGGTGGGTTGGACGTAATAGGGATCCACGAGTTGGATCTTGCCGGTGAGGACATCGATCCTTTGCCGGAAGGCCTCGATCCGCGCCTGTTTACGCAGCAACAATGCAACAAATCAGTATAAACGCGTCTCACATGAGTGTGGATAGATTTCGCGCGATGCAAGATGGTGGCTGAAACGCACGTCGTTTTAGGTGTTCAAGGTCTAGGTCAGGTGGTGGGACGTGATCGGGGGAGGGAGCGTCGGTTCGGTTAGGTGTCGAGCGGTTCCGAGTCCGGCACGCCCCTTTGCAGAATCAGTTTGATTCGCTCGTTGCGAGCCGCCATTTTGTTCTGCAAGGCACGCACACGATCTCTGCACGCCTACACCGGGGGAGAGACGGGAGTGCAGCAATAATGATAAAAAGAACAAAAACAAAAACGCTCCGTGAGAAACAATCAAACATAAATCAAGATTGTGTTCGCTTTCTGGCTCACCCAGACCGAGAGAGATGGTCAAGCTACTAAGTGATGCTAACTAAGATGAGTGGACAGCACCCAACAACCGTGTGGTATGAGGAAGAGAGTGAACACAAATATAATATACGAAATAAACAAGATGGTGGTGAAACTCAAGCGTTTAACTAAGCAGTTGATGGTAAAGAAGCGGTAAAAGCGGTAAATGAAGCGTAATAAACCAATAGAAAAGAGCCCGAAACCAAAACAAACACAATCCCCAGCTGCCTCGAGGAGAGGGGGGTGGAAACACCTTGATGGACGCCTCAATCACCTCTGCAGCGCCTTCTCCTGATCAGATTTCATCAAAATGTTTCCAAATAACAATTTTGCCGTCGTTTGGTTAATACAGTGAAGGAGTTGGTTGGGAGTTCTCTTGACTGCCTCGATATCAAAAATTTTGGCTTCACTACGGCTGCGGTGCGGCTTGAGCGTACGAAGGTATATGAGATGAAGGTGGCCATGTTAGTCTTAGTCACGTGTACATCCACACACCACTGCCCGTGATGGTGTTGGTGACGTCACAGTACATGCCACTTCCATCCATAAATCCAATCTCGTTAATCGGGGGAACACACGGAAACCTACCTGTTGGTCTCGGACAGCTTGGTCGCGGTCGTGTGGCAAGTGCGTCGGGGCCATCGCCGCCCTCAGCTGCTGCTCCACCTGGACGATCTGCTGGCGCAACTGCTGCACCTCCAGCTGGTACTGCTCCACTTGAGCAATGGCAGCCTCCAGCTTACCGCTCTGTTCCTTGATGGTCCTGTTCAGATCGTCCAGCTCCTTGAGCAAGTCCTGCGCGGATTGGGTCACGCGGGCGTCGCCGCCGATCCCGGAACGGAAGTGCAACTGAAAGTTGACGTTCAAACCCAACTACCGCCTCACCGGACGCGCCGTCTCACCTGGAGTTTCTCCACAGACAGCGAGATCTTGGTCTTTTGGATCTGGATGTCGGAGAGCATCTTCTCGCACAGGGCGTGCTGGTCCCTCAACGGTTTCTTCTTGTTCTGCTGCGACTCCAGCGCGGTCGTGCTTTTCTCGATCCAACCGCGGACGTCCTTCATCTTCTTCTCGCACTGTTCCCACTCTTCGGACGTCTCCTGCAAGAGGGCGTTGCGTTCCAGGATCAAACCTTCGACTTCCGTTTTGGCTTCTTCGGCTTCCTCCATCTTGACCGGGAGGTCTCCCACGCTGGTCACGCTTCCGATGTGTTCCAGTTCCTTCGCCATCTCGCTCAGATTCTTGCTCGCGACTTTGCAACTCTTCACAGCGTTCTTCGCGACAAAAGCAATCGATCAAAAGCCCCAACAACTCTAGCACAATACTTACGGAATAATCGTGTAGTCTTTGTCGCGCTTCTGTTAGAGTTGTGATGTACAAGGGATCCTTCAGGAAGACTCTCTTCTCTTGGACCCACGCCATCACGGTCTGGTACAGCGTCAGGAAGCGCTGCCACGCGTCCAGAGTCTCCCCGACTTGTTGCCTCTTCTCTTCCAGCCACGATCGCACCTGTTGCAGCTGATCGGCCAAGTCGTTCATCGTCGACCTGATCAACTCCCTCTCCTCGTCGTCTTTCGTCTTCTCGATGATGACCTTTCCGTTCTTGATCAGTTTCTCCAGCCGATCGGTGATCGTACCGATCTCGGACTGGATCTGCTGGAGGTGTTCATGGAGGAGTTGAGGTTCGACGGAACGATCTTGTACTTTGAGTTCCGCATCTTTGATCCAGCTCTGGACGTCTTCGACGTCGTTGAGGTAGTCCGTGCGGATGGTCCGAGCCTTCTTAAATTCCCTATCCTTCTCATCCATGGCACTCGCGATAGCTTCAGTCAAAAGCTCCAACTGGTTCAGTTCTTGGGCAACGTCCGACGGTACCAGCTGTTGGGCTTTGTTGTATTTGTCTTTGAGCGTCGAGGATAGGTCTTTGGCGTGTCTGCTTCGAGACTCGACTCGGTTTCGCAGTTGCCTCAACTCTTGTTCGGTCTTGACGAGGTCGGCGTCGAAGACGTAAAAGCTCTCTACCTCGAGCTTGAGCTTGTTGAGGTCGGTCTTCTCCCGAACTATACTGTCCAGAGCCTCGACGATTTCCTTGAGATCGTCTTCGGTCTTCCTTCGCTTGTCGTCCAAGCTCTCCAAAAGCCTGAAAATCAACAACGTGAAACGTGTTTTTGGGTGTGATGGCTGCGAGTTTTATTTTTGCACTGGCCTATTTTTAAGTCGCGACCTGGTACATATTCGGGTGTGCCAAAATAACACGCGTCGAAACTATTTCGATCTAAACGAGAATAGCGATGTTACCTCGAATTCCGGCTCACCAACACCAACCGAAGACACTTTCTCGACTCTCACCCTCGTGCGGGACTCCGGGTGAACAATATTCCGGGGGTGATGATATCACGTGCGTCAGATGCGGTACCAGGCAGAGGAAATACCCGAGCGGAGGGACTATCCAGCCATCCAGTTCGACTTTATCGTACGTTGTGTAAATTTGAATTTAGGGAACGGCGACGGCGTCGCGGCGCCTCCTCGCGCATGCACCGGGACTCGCACGAAATTCTCGATCATTTGCTCGCGGACCGCACCAGCGATAAAAAAATTTCCGACGGAAGCGGTTGCATCTGATAAATCGAGGCGACGAGACTCCGACGAATCTGGGGGGCGGCGCGGGGAGAGACGGTTGCACTTTTTTTAAATCGATCTGATAAAAATAGAGCTCTAGGAATAGCACGATTAGAACCGTTTATGGTGTCATAAAACACGGATAGGTTGCATAACTGGCGCCCCAGTGGCGTGGGGGCGATTGGGGCAGGTGGCGATGCAGGCTGTTCCGGTTAGGTCGAGATTTCAAGTGCCAAAGTGCGATATCGCTCATTCCGAAGTTTGAATCATCACGTTTATACTAAGGAATGGAATTTACATATGGCTGCAATGCGGCGTTGCCAACTTGTTCAAAGCGTGCTTCATCATGTTTTATGATTATTAAGGCAATTAATCTTTCAAGATACTAACAATTATTTCACAAATTCTTACAAACAAAATTGAAATCTGCGTTGTCGGAAAGATTTTAAAATCCATAGACTTAAATTTAGATTAAAAACATTAAATTAAGTAAAAAAAATTCCTTTCAAAGAAAAAACACGGCGACTCTTAATCGATTATTATTAAATTTATTCGTCACGCATGTACGGTTGCCTTTAATAATTTAAAAAACAAAACTTGCTAAGTTTAGGACGGAAATTAAAAATTTGCAAAATTTTGCAAAAAAAATAACAAAAAATCCAGTTCAAAAATAATAACGGTTCTTGACAAAATTTCAGTCTAAATTTCCATAGAGCTTGTATCGCGCGTTCAAATGAAATCCTGGGCTCAGTAGGCGTTGAAAAAAGTAAACCGTTTAGAACAGTGTAAAGTTTGAATTTCCCGCCGTTTGACACGAATGACATTTTACTTATGTTTAACCGGGACATGTTTGTTTTCAGCAAAAGGTGCCCTTAGATATTTGCTTCGAGAATATGAATCGTTAAGTTATTCTATTTTTAATCTAAAACATTGTTAAGAAAAAAAAAACTTTTTTTTGGCTCTAAATTTTAGGTTAGCTGTCAAGATGCTCCAATAATCCACGCTGTAAAAAAGCACAACAATTGACGGTTTTCAACGCCTTCCCAGCCCAGGATTTCATTTGAACGCGCGATACTATTTTAAATATCGTATTTTTAAAGATTTATGTGATCTAGCTAAATTCAAAAATGCATATTTGGACAGTGAAAGTGAAAAGTTTACCGTTCTGGCAACAAAAGAACCAGCAGAAAAGGTTTTTCTTTTGCTGGAGGTTTGTTGTAGCTGTTTGAATTAGCTAATAAAATTTTGTTTAAAAGGTGACAGATTGCATTTGACCTTGATCAAATTTCATCATTATTATTAACCTCTACAGCAAGCGGTAGTGAAAAACAATTTCACAACCCAAAAACAAGTCAACAATAACTAATTATAAGACAAAGGAGCCAAAAAGAAAAAGTACTATACATATTAGATTTCAAAGTGGTTGTCGACGCAATTGGCTCTGAAAATTCAAATTTAAGTTGGCAGTACGGCCATTTATAGTAATTTTAGAGTTGGTTTAATTTCAATTGTCAAAAAAGCGTCAAGGTCAAGAACATTTCAACGAACACTTATGAGTTCTTGTTTTTAGACATTCGTTAACTCAATAAATAACGCTTCTAACCAAAAAATATCTGGCAACATCAGAGAATTTGATTATTATTATAAATAATTGTTATTTCTCACTTTTAGATCTTTTAGATCATAACCTAAAACTGTCAAAATTGATATTTAGTTACTTTCTTGTAACTCAATCTAAAGACCGGTGTGCATACTCATGGCCAACTGCGTCGACAACCATTTTGACATCTAATATGGATATCAAAAAACAACAAAGGCTTAAATAACAAAGTAAAAAGACTGTAATTGCGAGTAAAAGCATCAAAGAAGCTACTCAAAACACCTGATATAGTTTGCAATGCAAGCTTCAGCACGACGTGCCCAAAAAGGCCGAATTCGATTCAGAATTCCTCTGTTTTGACAAATTTCCTGAAGGGCGTTTTGAACTCGCAGCCACAAACTGAAAAACTCTCAGATGACCTGCAAGATGCTGAGTACTTGTTCGTGGCTGGTTTTCAATTTCGTGAAAAAAATTTTCTCGTTGGCGACCAAGATCGCGCTTTTTGATTTCGAAACGCCCGAAATCACGAAGATGCTGCACAACGTTTACAAAGTTTCGTGTATTGGGATTTGGGAAGTATTCTTCGAGGAAACCTTTCACCGTAGATTTGCCGTGCTAGCTCTGAATGTCACGGGCTTCACCATAGATCAAAACCATATCGGTTTTCTCCAGGTTGGTGAAAGCCATTTGTAATTTAAATTGAGGTTAAGTTGATGTTTTTTCAAAGTGACTTAATTTGGAATTAAATGACAACAAAAAAGTTCTATATTTTTTTTTGACCCATTTTTTCATAAAATTCAGTGGCTTCCAAACTTTTTTTTGGAAAATTTTGCCCCTTTTTCTCAAAAAATACCAACATTTGTATGTATAGGGCATTTCTGGCTTAATCGTTACCCATTGTGAAGATCTATCAGTAGTTAAAATATCTGCACAAGTTTCAAAGTCACCCTGTATTGGTTTGAATGTCATATTTTGGAAAATGTGTGTGGTTGAGGAGGAACTAAAAATCCTAAATATTTTTCGAAACATTTTTATTCAAAGCATAAATATCCAGAGTTTCCTAGAAGAAATACTTCCACTGATAATCAGATTTTAATCTTATCGACCAAGCAGGTCGCATTTGTTGATAATATTACATAATTTGAATGTTGAGTATTTGTCAAAAAAAAAATGAAATGTTTCAAAAAATTTAAGTTTAAAAGATTCAACAAGAAGGAAACCACTAATAAAAGAATCACTTATCTACGGTGCGAGGAGAAGCACAAATATTTAAAATGCAAATTGTGAAGGCCACTTAAAAAATTAGCAAATTTTCGAAAAGTGATCCAAAAAGGTGTTAATTTATGAAAGAGCGGAAAAAAATAAGTGCGCCGCTGCAGGGCCTGTCTGGCCCTGTCCCAAGAATTAAACATAGCGCTCCAAACACAACAACAATCCGATTGTTTACCATTTTTTTTTAGTTTAAGGTTAAACCTAAACACGAGACACTATTACCACTTAGAAGTCATTTATGCTAACCTAGTTATGAGTCAGTGTAGCAAACCCGTAAAAATTGAAATTGTGCAATTGACCACCTGATGATCGCTCACCTCTGGTACGTCCCTTCCAAGTGCTTGAGCTTGTCCGCCAGGGCCGTCGCCGACGTATTGGAGCACTCCCTCAGGAACAGCAGCACGTTCCGGGACAAGTCGACCACTTCGTCTTTGAACTTGTCCAAGGACTCCGCCTCGGAGCGCAGTTCCTGCGGACCGACACACTAGATTGGGAACCTAACGGGGACGTCCACTCACCAGAATGTCGTTGTTGGTGGCGATCACATGTTCCTTGCTCCTGACGACGGCGTCGACGTGCTTCGCCCGTTCCTCCACCGACGAGAGGAGACCCTCGAAGTGCTGCCAACGGCCCTCGAACGTCTCCCAGATCTGGGCCAGCTTGGTGAGGGTGTCGCGGCGACTCTCAAGATCGCCGACCAGCGCGGACCATTCTTCGGACACTTCGCCGCTCTGGCTCTGGGTCTTGACTCTGTTACGCTCGTCTGCCTGCTTTGTTATTTCGTTGGCGCGCTCGACGAGCAAGTCCAGTTCCAGTTGCTGGTTCTGAAAGAAGCGGTAACGTGAGATGGAGGCTGGCCGAGGCCGGATCGGTGCATCTTTCGCCAAGGGCGACCAACACAGCAGACGCTTATCGACCGACTTACCTAATATAAATGGCAAACAGTTTACCTTATCTCCTCTCCTGTTTACCTTAACACCGAAAGCTAACGCGACTTTATTAAAAAAACTATAAAACGCCGGTATCAGCAAATACCTCGATTAGTTCGATTGGCAATCGCGATCGATTCCACTCCAGCGAACCGCGACCAACGACACTGACGCCTTTTCCTCTTTTTACCAAAAGAACTACTGTTAAGGACGCCCGTCCGTCGCCAGACCTCACGCATATTATTACTATTAAGGCAATTTTTAGCGGGAAAGTGTCCTTGAAATTAGTACACACATCATCATATGAAATGCACATATTCTTGTATCAGTGATGTAAGGAACGTGATATCACTGGTTTAAAAATAGAATAACATCATTACACATTCACTGGTTGTTTACCTTTAATTCTTGGTTGCCTAAGAGTCAAGTTCGTTAATCAAAAACTTTGAAATGGGTTAGCTGGTCGATAATCGCTCACCCACTCTTCCCCGATTGTTCACTCTCTACAGCGCTCCAAATAAATATTTATTATTATTGTAAACCGGCGATAAAACGTGAAACTTGTGACGCCGACCAGGAATTTTATATAAATACCGAAATTATCTCATTTCCTGTCGTAATCTATTGAAATACGCACAAGTGGATTCAGTTCACCGGCGATAATTTTAAATCTGACACCCTGATCCTGATTTGCTATTTTTACAAGATGCAACGCTTCGGATCGTCACCTGCTTCGTCCATGCTTCAATGAAACATTTTGAGAACTGTCGCACGTCACTTTTTTTCACAATAAGAGAATGACAGTTTGGCAAATGTCAAAACTTTACTGGTCTATTTATGGCATAAGTACCAACACGTAGATGACAGACGCCTACTTTCCTATTTTTAAGAAACTATTAAATTATCTCGACTGAAACTAATTTCAAGCTTGTTAAGTGGAAACTTAAAAAACTCAAGATTATAAATACAGATTTATTACCACGTGATCAAAACTGAGTGTCTTGACGTAATTGTTACTAGAGAAATGTCACTTGCCCATCACGAAGTAGAATTCAGACGTAATTTTTTTTACAGGGAGAACCATAAAATAGTAAAAGGTAAAATTTCACTGTTTGGTGCTTTATAATAACGTACCAAATGACAACACAATGACATTTCAAATAAGAATTTGGTTAAGAGATTTTTATTTTTGATCGGTAACTTTGATGGCATTTTTCTAATCACGTGGTATAAATACTGACATAGCCGTGGGCTGTAGAAATTTGCCACTTCTTACAATACATAGTGTACCCGTATTAGTAAAACAAATGTGATTACAATATGAAGCTTTTAGATTATGTAATTTAACAAAAAAAAAGGTCACAAACGTTGTCCTGCAGAAACTATTCTTGAAATGTCTCTTCTGCTGCTTTAGATTACACAAAACACCTTAATTTACATTCTAAAAATGAAAACTACTGAAAACTGCCGAGTGACAAGAGCGAGCTGTCAAATGTCAAATTGATCAATTCAGATTCAAAAGGGGCGGCAAATCTATGCCATAGATAGACATCACAGCCGACTACAATGTCAAAAACATTTATAATAATATTGTACAAAAATGGTAAATTAAACAATTTAGTAATTCAACTGTATAAAGTCCATTTTTTTAAACAATTGCCAAAATTGTCAAAATTCCCTCAAAGACCAGACTGTACCGCCCTAAAACCTTTCATTCCAGCAAAATTTGCTTCACTGTCATTCGTTTAGGTAGGTACATGTCGCTATGGAAACGACATAAATAAAACAATTCATTTTGTAAATAATTATTGTAAAAATATCGGCAGAGAATTGTAGTGAATTGTAGTGATGTTTCAGCTTCCTCCAGAGTTAAAAAGTACGTATTATAAATTCTGCAGTTTCTAATTTCATACCCGAAAAATCTAAACGCCAGTTTTACGTGGAAACTTTGATTTTTATCAACTACATATTAAAATGGCGTCTACTTTAACGAACGTCATTAAAAGCAACCGCCGCGATATTGGATTTCGCGGCCTGTTTTAGGTACGCGAAGTGCTCGTTTTGCACAAAAAATCATTTAAAATGTCCCCAATTAGAATTTAAGTAAATGAAGTTCCTAACTTTTCAAGAAATTTCTAAGAAAATAAAAATGAAAAGCTTACAAATTCAATAGTATACAGGGTGTCTCAAAATTCGCGAATTGCGAATTCAGAACGTTGTAGGGAATCACTTCAATAGTCCAAATATGGAAATAAAAAAAAATCGGGACTCCCCCCACAAAGATACATTGGTCTGAAAGTGCACTGTTTGAAGTGCGTTTTCTTCAAATACAGGCTGAAAAGTTCAGTGTTTATTGTTATTTATGGTGTAGATGATTGTGGAAAATAATAACGTAAAACAATTTTTTGAAGAATAGCTTTACTTTGGAGTAAACAAATTTTAAAATTTTTGTAATTTTTCTTAAAAATGAAACGGCAACGTAGCTAGAATAGTCTTTTGTCACAGTGGATATGAAGGCTGCTATGTCTTGAACAAAATTAAAGTGCTTATATCTTCTTTAGGAAGAACGAATTTTTTTTTCAAAGTATTTTTCGAGCTCCGCTGGGTCCTTCCCTACCACGCCCTGAATTCGGAATTCACGAATTTTGAAACACCCTGTATTTTACAAAACAAATCAGAGCTTATTGATGAATTCATTTTTTAATAAAAAACAACCTTGACACATGTGAGATACTTGACTCATTAATTATCAATGTGGATGACATACTCGTACGCCTACTTTAAAGTTTAAACTGATTTTAAATTCGTTAAATACAAATTTTAATGAGTTTCTAAGTTAAAAAATAGTACTTATATTATGCAACGAGTATTTAAGATGGCTATTAAAACATGAGTATGAGAATTACGGTACGAGCCATTAAATTTTAGATATGTCAGATGCTCATGGCAATATTTGATATTGACCGCATATTACCGTGATCTTGCATTTCTATTGGTTATAAACTTGTAACTTATTGAAAAATCTGTATATTAATGAATATCATTAAAGTACAGACAGTAAATGTCTAATAAATGAATTAAGTATATGTAGGAGTAGAAAAAGCTAAATTGGCAATTTTCAAAATTAGTATACATATTTTTCTAATTTTTAAAAGATTTTTGGCTTACAGAAGAAAAATAACCGCTGTGTCCCAGTGAGAGGGAAAAATGTATTTTTTGAAAATGTAAGTTGGCGAAATCGTACTTGATGAGAACTGACAACTTATTAATTCATAATTTCAAAGAAATTGTCCTTCAACAGGCAAAAAAAACAAATTTTGAGAGGTTTTTGAGGGTATTTAAAAATTGAAAATTGTACAACGAAAACCCGTCAAGAAAAAAATAACTCTGACAAACTGTTAAAATTAAAACTAAACATTTAATAATTCACAATTGTAGAAATGTATTCATCGAAAGTAAAAATAGAATTCTGACAATTTTTAGAAACTTGACTCATCTTTCTCCCGTTCCCGCCAAATTCTGAGACGAAACCAAAACATTTAAATCAAAATCTAACTCACCTGTATGTCATTCATGGCGTGCGAAATCTTCTGAATATTGAAATGTAGTCCCGCCAGAGTGGTGACCGGCTCGTCCGTAAACTTGGTCCTCGCGATGACCGCCTTCACCTTATCCAGCGTCTGGCAATAATCCTTCCAAATCTCGGCATCCTGTTCCAGCTGCGCCCTCTGCGACTTGGCCGAATTCAGCGTGTTCTTCAGCAACTGAGTGTGATGCTGTTGTTCCCTGCTCAACTCCTCCTGCTCGTACGGAGTCAAACTGGGCCAAATCTTGTCGGCGGCTTGTTGTATATTCTGCGAAACCAACTCCTTCATGTTCGCTTCGGTGCTGAAGAAGATCTTGTGTTCTTCCAGATCCGTCAAAATATTCTCAAAATCCACTCCATCCTTGTGACTCGCCAGCCGAATGTCCGCCTCTTTCACCCAATCGTTCAGCTTCTCCTTCAGCCTGGCGTACTCCTCGCGCAGTTGCTTGTTGCTCTGCAGATACTTCTCGCGCTCTTCCAGTTCGCGGGGGAGCGACGTCAGCAGCGAGTTGGCTTCGGAGAGTTGCTCCGACAGCGACCCTGGCATGCTGTCGTCGTGTCTCGTCGCGTCTTGAATCTTCTTGATCTTGTCCAGGTAGTTGTTGACGTTTTGGGCGAGCTGGTGGTGGTTGTCCAACTCTTTCTCCACGCTTGCGACGTCGCGACTCAACAGCGGTCTCGACCTGACGAGGCCCTCGTTCGAGTGCAACCAATCGAGAATCTCTTCGAGCTCCGCGGCGAGCTTGCGATGCTCAGCGGCGGTGTTCTCGTGTTCTTGTCTTTGCTTCTCAACAGCGCGTCGCAGATTCTGCAGGGACTGCTTCAAAGACTGTATCTGTTCGGTGATGCTGTTGCGGTCTTGCACCGAACAGTCCGCCGCGATCTGTTGGCCCTTGTCGGCAGCCGAAGCCAGCATGGCTTCGCACTCCTGAATCTTGAGGATCACGTCGTCGTACTTCTTGATCTTCTCTTCGACGGTTCCTCCTGTGCGCTCTATGTCGCGCACGATCTCGGTGTATTTGGTGATGAAAGTCATGATTTCGGTGATCAAGGCGATGAACTGCTCACGCAGAAGAAGGAGTTGACGGAGACGCGCGATCTGGTCTTCGATGGACTTGATCAGTTCGTCTTGGATGGCCAAAACGTTTTGCAACTCGCCCGAGTGCGACGCTGGGACGTCTCCGAGCTTGGCTTTGTTGGCCTTGAGGTCAGCCAGGATTCTCTCGTAAGTGGTGAGGACATTCTGCACGTCTTCGACTTTGCTCCCGACCGGTTTGGCCAACTCCTTCAGTTGGTTCTGGATCTCGTTGACGAACTGGACGCTATCGGCGATTCTAGACTGTGCATCTTTCAACTGTTGGATGTTTTGCTTAAGAGCATTGGTTCTGTCTTGGATCAGCGCCGAGATCCTGCCATGTCTGTCCCTCATGTTGTTGAGAGTCTCGTTCAGACCAAATTTGTCGGTTTCGCTGATCGTAGGAATGATAGCTTTGCCTTGTTCGAAGATCTTGTCGATGTCGCCTTGCACCCGTTTGGCTTCGTTGTTCAACACTTCGTACTTGGCCAGTTGCTCCTCGAGGACTTCGATGTTGGGGGCTCTGATGTCTGACGCCGTGGCCACCTCGGCTTGCTTCAACCAATCGATGCACTTGTCGATGTCGCTCTCGAATTGTCTGCGACCTTGCAGGAGATCACTCAGCGCGTTGATCTTCTGCTGGGAGTCACCCTTCAAAGTCTCGTACTCCTCCTTAACTTCATCCAGAAGAGCCTGGAGTCTGTCGCGGTCCTTCTCGTCGCACTCCTTCAAAACACTATTGCCGAGCTTGAGCAAGTCGTTCAAATCACCATCACTGAACTCTTTGATCTCGCTCTCGTGCTGCTTGTGCTGGGCGATCTCCTCCTCCACTTGGCGCGACTTCAGCGGCAGGTAACCGCTCAACTTGTGGATCTCCGCGTTCTTGGCCTTCAACCAAGCCTTGGCCTTCTCGAGGTTCAGCTCCAGGTTGCGTCTGGTGTTGGCGGCGGCGTTGACGCGCTCCAGCTCCGATTTGATCTTCTCCACCAGCTGTTCTTGCTCCGTTCCGAAACTCTTCAGAGCTGATTCTAGTTGCTGCTGTTCTGGGGGTTCCAGCTCGTTGGTCATGTTGCCGACGCGCTTCATCAGAGTCTCTTTCAAGACCAGTTTGTTGTCGGCTTCCTTCAACAATCCTTTCAGAGCGTTCAGTCTGTCGTCGGCTTTGCGACTCTCGAAACCTAGAGCAGGAGGTCTTTGGAGCTCGACCAAACGGTCTTTGACCCAGTCTCGCGCGTGCTCGATCTCGTTCCGAGTGTCGTCGATTCCTTTGCGGGTCATGTCCAAGATCTGGAGTTTCCTCTGGAGACGCTTTCCGATATCGTTGTATCTCCGCTCGATCGACTTCATTTGCTCTTCGACTTGTTGGGCGTCTAGATTGTTCACAAATTCGAGCACTTGGCCGGCGAATCTCTTCACCTCGTCCATTCTCTTAGGTCCTTGGTCTTCGAACTCCGCTTGCAACTCCACAATCGCGGCTTGCTTCTGCTGACAGTTCAATCCAGATCCCTTGTCAATGGCATCGATCCTCTTGACCAAATTGTCGAACCAGTTGTTGATAACTTGGACATTTTGTCTGTACTCGTCCATGATGTCTTGATTGGCGTGCTTGGCGGCGATCGTCGCCGACAAATCATTCTCCAGCTCGTCCAACATCCTCTCCAAAGCTGCGTTCTTCGGACTGGCGTACTCCGTCACCAAGACAGTACGACGCTGGTCGATATTCGCCAACAAATCGTTCATATTGTTCAGTTCCTGTTTCGCAGCATCCGCCCTCAACTTCGTGGGGCGATTCTTCCACTCACCCACCACGTTCTTCTGGTTCACGATCCAATCCTTCAAACCCTCTCTGTGCTTCTCCTTCTCTTCGAACTCGGCAACCGAAGACGTCAAGTTGCTGAGATGAGACTGCACCTGGAACGAGTGGAAGCGTGAAGTCCAAGGAATCTGACGTTTCGAGCCGAAAGCAACGAAACCTACCTTATCGACTTGGTTATGCAATTTATTAATGAAACCACGCGCTTCAAGTTCATCCACAAGCATTCTCAGTTTGGAATCTTCCGAGCATGCTGATTCCTTGTGCGTCTAAGTGCAAAAGCAAAATTGTGCAAAACAACGACACACAATCCAAACGACAACAAAACTCGCGGGATTTACCTGGTCGATGAGGTCCTCCAAGCGGGCTCTGCACTCCAGTTCTTTGATCGGTACGGGCGGCGGGAGGGTGTCGCGGGGGCTGCTGGGCCGGCTTATGGAGGCGGTGGCGGCTTCGCAAGCCTGGACGGCCAAAGCAAGACGAGACTTCTCGCTTTGCAACTTGTTGTGAAGAGACTGCAACAAACTCGTCAACACGACATCCCGACAAGACCGTAACTTACTTTGGCTGTTTCCAATTGAGCCAGAGCTTCCTCAAGACTCTCCGCCTCCTTTTCCACTTCTTCGCTCACGATTGGCTCGTATTCGTCCAGGTTGGCCATGATGCTTTCCAAAGTGTCTTCGTATTCTTTGAACTTGGCCAGAGAATCCACCAGTCGGTTCTTTATCTGTATGGCGGTCTGCAACAGCGAGTTGTAGCTCTCTTGGACGTTGCTCAATTGTTTTTCGATAGTGTCTCTGATCGCGGGCGCCTCCTTCACGTATCTCTCAATCTGTCCGTGGCCTTTCGCCTTGACATCATCCAAAGTCTTCTGGAAGTTTTGTATTTCCTTCAGCAGCACCTCGTGTTGACTCAGTTGCTCTTCGGTCTGTTCCCTGTTGGTGATGTACAACGAGTTGTGCGCCATCAACTGGAAGGAAATCTGAAGGAGCCACTTCTCCGTCTCTTGCAAGCTCTGGTGGTAGTTGTTGTACTCTTGCATCTCCGCCTCGATCCTCTCCTTTTGGGCATCACACGTCGAGCTGAGATTGTCGTAAAGCGTCTGCAACTGCTTCACTTCTTCGAGGACTCGCGGTTGCTTGGCCCAAGAGCTCAACTCGACTGCTTCGTCTCTCAGTCGGTTCAAATCGCCTTGTTTGTTCTTGATTTCAACTTGCAGATTCTTGTAGCGTTCTTGCAAAGTCTTCATCTCGCTCAACTCTCCTTTGGTGTGCGGTTTCTCTTTCAAGACTCGTTCAGTCTGGGCCAACCAGTCTTGCAAACGCCTCTTGGTCTCGTTGTAGTCGTCCCAGCGACCCAAAGCACCTTTCAGCTGCGCCTGGATCGACGTCAAGTCCATGTTGAGCTGGTCCCAACTGTTCCTCAAGCTCGTCATGTTCTCGCGCAAGATTTCTTGTTTGTCAGCTGGGGTGGTGTTGATGGCTTTGGAAAAAGCTTCCTGGAGCTTGGTGAGGAGTTTTTGGCCTTCCGGTGTCTTCGCGGAAATTATCCTGATGGTTTCCAGTTTTTCTCTGATGCTGTTCTCGTCACCAACCCCTATGCAGTCTTGGACGCTCTTGTGGGCCGAGTGCAGCCAACTCTCCAGTTCGTTCTTGACCTTGAGAAACTCAGTATGGTCGGACAAGTTCTTTTCGATTTTGGAAACGAGCGTTTGGGCGTTGGTCAGCAAGTTGGTGTAAGCTGTTTGCAACTGGACCGTCTTATCCCGAACCCACCCGACTGCACTCAGCTCCATCAGAGCCTCACAAGAGTCGGTCAAAGTCTCCAAATTGGGCTTCTCCGACACTATTTCGTCTAGAAGCTGACGACACCTGTCCAAATCCTCCGGAGTCTTCTTCTCGCTCTCGTTCTCCTCATCGACACGTCTCTGGAAGTTGTCGATACTCTTCTTCATCTTGTCGTAATTCGTCTTGAACTCCTTCCAAGCCTCTTTGCATTTGGTGATGGACTTTTGGGTTTCGTTGCAGATCAAGTGAAGACCCTCCCAGTCCATGTTCAGTTGTTCGATTTCTTGCTTGATGGTGTCTTTGCCCTCCTCTCCGGTCGTCTTCATCACCAAAATGCTCAATTCGATCGTCTTGTGGACCAGATTGTCGCACTCCGGGAGCGAACTCGCGATCTCGGTGATCTTGGCTTCCTTCTCCAAAATTTTGTCGAGCTCGTCGTGCAGGTCCGACCAAGTCTGAGCTTCCACGCACGACTTCCGTATCAACTCCATCGCGTTCTTGTACGAGTTCTTGTACTGTTCGTGGTCGCCCACTTGTTTCTCCAAATCCGCGATGGACTGGCTCACCAGTTGCTTCAAACTGTCATACTTCTTGAACGAGTTCTCGTAATCGTCACTCTTCAAGCTCGCATCTTCGGCCAACTTGCTCTTCAGCTTCTCGATCAAGTCATTATGAGTTCTTATCTCCTTCTGCACCGCTTTGAACTTCTCCAACTTGGCCTTCTTCTCGCTCAAATCATTCAGATACTCATCGTCTGACTGGACCTGGTGTTCAATATCTTGCAGCCAATCCAGCAACATCACGTGGAGCTTCGCAATCTCTTCTAGTTGCGCCGCGCGATTTGTCAGCTTGTTGCGCGCTTCTTGCACGTCACTCAACAACTTCTCCATGTCTTGTTTGAGATTCTCCGTGTCTTCTTGGATCTTAGCCGCACCAGATTGTTCCGTATTCATGATGACCCTCTCCTTCAGCTCCGCGATGTAGCGCAGCTTGTTTTGGCCTTGCTCCAGAGAAGTCCTAATATTTTTGACGGCTTGGAGCTTACTGTTGACCTCCGGAAGCGTATTGGGAACTTCTTGGCAAGTATTGAGCTTGTCTCTGGTGCGATCGATCCAGTCTTGGCACTCTTGGTACAAAGTACTGTGCTGTTGGTGCTCTTGGTAGTGCAACTCCAGACGCCTCATCACTTCCTTGGCGAGCGACAAGATCGCGTTGTACTTCGTCGACAATTGAGTCACCGCATTACTTATCCTAGTGTCGGCACATGTTTCCAGCAGGACTTGCGCCTTCATATTGAGACGATCCAGCTCCGACTGCCAGTCGAAGAGAGTCTGGAGTTGCAACTGGAACTGCTCCAGAACAGATCGCTTCTCTTCCAGACTGTCTTGGAGCTTGTTGTACGACTGCACCAAGTTTTCTGTTTGCGCCAGCCAGTCCAGAGCCTCTTGGTACTGGTCTTCGTACTCGGTCCACTTCACGATTCCTATTTCCAGCAAGTTGCGAGTGCTGCTCAAACACTCGACGTAGTTGTCGAACTCCTCTTGCAACAAAGCTACTTCTTCTTCGATGATCTCGCGGTCTTCTTCATCAGCGTATTGGCAGGCTTTGTCTCCTTGTTCCAACGCCGTTTCCAGTTTCTTCTCGCCTTCGGGGAGTTCGTTCTGGAGGGCCTTTAACTGCGACAGTTTGCTTCCCAGGCTCTCCTTGTCGCCTGTAGGTTCGGAGCATTTGCTCAAACGCTCTTTTGCCAAGCGTATCCATTGGACAAAATCGTTGTCAGCGTCTACAAACGCTTGGTGCTGTTCCACCGTCTCCTTCTGTTTCTCGTACAACTCCTTCGCGTGTTTTGACAGACTCTCGTACTTCGTAGAAATCTCGGAAGCCGGAGCTGCTTGTTTCAAATCCTCCGCTTTCGACGTCACCGACTGTATCATGGGTTCAAACGACACAATATCTTGAACTATGCTTCCGGTCTCCCTCAGCGTAGCTTTTCTTTCTCCGATGGGCAACGAACTCAATCCAGTTTGACTCTTCTTCGTCTTGACCACCTTCTGTTCTGACACTTGTTGGAGCTTGGCCTCACGATCCGTAATCCACTGTTGCAACTGACTGTACGAACTGTCATAATCCGCCCATTGGAGCAAAGCCGTCTCCAGATGGACCTTCACAGTAGACATCTTCTTCACAATCCTGTCCCAATCTCCTTGAATCTCCCTCAACTCATTATTGATCGCTTCTCTTCCATCCGACCTCGTATTCCTCAACACTTTCTCTCCACAGTTCACAGTTGCATGAATCAAATTCTGACCTTCTTCTCTCCTCTGGATCAACTCCTGGATCTTGTTCAAGTGCGACTGCAGCACGTCTTTGCTGCTGTTCGACGCCGCCTCCGAGCAATTCCTGATCAACTCGCGAGCCTCGTCGATCCAGCGGCGACTCTTCTCCAGATTGTCGGAGTACTCCTGGTGCTGATCCCTGTTGGTCTCGACCTTCTTCAGCACATCCTTGGCCAGATTCAGCTCCACCTGATAGCGAGAGTTGAGCTGTTGGAGTTGGTTGTTCACGTGAATCTCCAGAGGTGATTTGAGCAACACCTTGGCGAAGTTGTTGAGTTGTTCGATTTGGGTCTTCCCGTCTTCGAGTTTCTTGAGGATGTCTTTGACGTCATCCACTTGTTTGACTTTTTCGGGGAGCGTGGCAAAAAGCGCGATCTTCTGGCTCTTCACCAAAATGGCGCTTTGCTGGATCCAGTCTGAAATGCGTTCGTACTCATCTCTGAAGTCGCGGTAGTGCTGCAGGACCAGTTCCAGTTGGTCGCGTTGCTGTTGGAGGTCTTTGAACAGTCTTTCGAAACTCTCCCTCAAGGCTCTGATGTCGTTCTTGATCAACTCCTGCCCATGCGAACTAGTGTTGGGCAAAACAACCTGCGCGGCGTGTTCCAAGTTCTCCAAAAGCACCTCCCCTTGGGCTTGCTTGTTCAACAAATGATCCAAAGGACCTGAGAAATTCTCAATCGTCAGTTTTTCCGTCAACGGTCTCTGCTTCAACTGAGGGACCCTCTCTTGGGCCCTAGTCATCCACCTCTGCACCTCATCGTACGACTCTTTATAAGTCTTGTGGTCCCGATACTGGTTCTCCCTCTCCTGGAGCAACTTGATGATCTTCTGCGCGCAATCGTCGAACCTGTCGAAGATCTTTCGAGCGTCGACTTGCGCAGCTTTCTTGCTCCTCAAGACTTCCGACGCCATAGCTTTCAAATTGTCGATCTCGATCTTCTCGCACCGCACTTTCTCTTCCACGTTTTTGATCTGGTCCAGTTGAGCTTTCTTCTCGGGCAGCGTCCCTTGAAGGACCGACAGTTCCTTCAGTTGTCCCTCCATCCATTCCACCGTCTTGTCGAAATCTTTGATCTGTTCGAGGAGACCGGCCCATTTGGTCAACGCCTCGTCGATGATCGCCTTGGTCTCGATCATCCTCGACGCCAGGTTGGACCAAAGCTCTTGGATGTTGGCAAGAGCTTGATTGATTGTGTCGTGGCCGTTGGGCGAAGTGTTTGCCAAAACTGTCTGCGCAAGCTCGACCAAACTCTGGATCTTGCCGAAACCTTCCTCTTTCGACAACAGAAGCTCCTGCACAGTTTCTAACTTCGCCTCGAGCTCCTTCTGATTAGAAGAACCGATGTCCGAGCAGTACGTCAGTTTGTCGTTGATGTCTCCGAGCCACTGCTCGCACGAACTAATCTTGGAGTCAAAATCTTGGTGACTGTTGACATACTGTTGCCAGCGACTTGTCAAATCTTTCACTTTGTGACAGACTTGCTGGTACTTGACCCCCAATTCAGAAATCTGCGAATTTCTGTTGCACAGACCCTTGTTGACCTGTTGAGCTTTCTCCGTGACGGCATCAATTTCCAATTCTTTGGCTCTGATCTCGCCTTGGAGAGTTTTCAAAGCTTCCAATTGAGCTTTCTTCTCAGCAGCAGTAGCTTTCAAATCTACCGAGTGCAACTTGTTGTCCATTCCTCTGATCCAAGCGAGACATTGATCTTTGAGTATTTCGTACTCGGACCAGTGCTCCAGCTTGTTCTCCAGCTGGGCTATAATCTGTGCTATTGCCGACACTAGTCCTGCCCACTCTTGCTGCGAGCTGTCAATTTGCGACCTGATAGCTCCTTGTCCGTAATCGACAGTTCCAGGGATGACTCTATCACCCAGAGCTTTGATGCTCTCGATTCTGTTCTCTTCTTCAGGAAGACTGTTCTGCAAGTTCTTCAGGCGCTCCAGATTCGAGTGGAGGGAGATCCTCTCGAGATCTATATCTCCCAAAGTGTTGACGGTATTGAGCGTGGCGGCCATCCACTCCTTGGTGTCGCCCACCACCTTGCTGTACTCTTGGTGGTCGCTCACGATGGTCTCGTATCGTTCGACGAAGCTTTGCGCTCTCTTGAGCAACTTGTCGTGTTGGTCCGCGATCGTGGCGAGTTGTTGGTCGATGGTCTCGTTGCGTTCCGGAAGGCTCTCGACTTTGTCCCTCAAATCGACGACATCCTGCTGATGCGCCAAAGCATCATGCAACAAAGTGCGATAAATTTGAAGCTGAGCCCGTTTCTCATCCAACGTAGCTTTAAGCTCGAGTTCTTGGGGCAGTTCGGCTTCTTTGAGCCAGGCGCGGATGTTCTTGGCGCACTCTTCGAAGCCGGTCCACCTAGCACAAACCCTAAAGACCTGCTCCACCAAACAAAACACTTGAACACTTACCTTGTGAGCTTGGCTTTCAAGTCGCGGTCAGTACTGTTGATGCCATCGAACAGGGCCTCGAACGCCTGTTGGAGCTCCTGGAGCTGGCCGCTGATGACCTCGCGGCCCTCCGAGCCGGTGCTCAAGTAGAGCTTCTCGCCGAGTTCGATGGTGTTGTTGAGGAGGAGAGTCGCGCTGGTCTGCTGCGACAGCAGCTCCTCCAGAACTTTGTACTGTTCGGTGAGAATGTTGCGCGCCCCTTTCTTGATGGTTTCCTTGCAAGCGTCGAATCTGACCTGCGCCACGGCGATCCAGTCGGAGCACTGTCGGTACTTCTCGTTGTAGAGCTTGTGGTCGGCCACGTTTTGTTCGCACTTCTTCACCACTTCTTTGGCGGTCGCTTGGACCGACTGGAAGCGCGAAGAGATCTGCTGGACGTTGACAGAGATCCGACTGTCGCCGCTGCTCTGGATCAGTTCGGTGGAATCGTCAGACATCTTGTCGAAGTCGGCTTCGTTCTGTCTGAGATTCAAGATGAGAGCCTGCAAACCACACAAGTCAATACCAGATCTACACACTCCACCGAAAAGAAAAGAAGAAAGAAGAGAACACCACCAAATAGGACAGAGTTGCTAAAAGAACAGAGTGCGACATCAACAGCTAATCTCTTACTTGCTCCAAGTGGTCCGTGATCACGATGAAATCCTTCACGTCTCTGTTACGCGATTCGATCAACCTAGTCAGATCCTGAGGAGTTCGCTCATCAAAAACACTGTCAACTCGACCACCATCGACAACTCACCTGATATTTCTCCAACTGTTCCTGTTTCTCTTCCACGGTATTCTTGAGGCTGTAGTTCTTCAGAGCCAATTCTGCATCGGCCAACCACGACAAGAGCTTCTCGAGGGACTCTTCGTAGTCGTTCCATAACTTCAAGCGCCCCTCCAATCCCGACTTGATGTCGACCAAAGTCGCGACAAACTTCTCTTGTTCGAATTTCAAATTGGCCACGTCTCTGTGCATGTTCTCCTGTGCCCTTCCAGGCAAAACCGAGATTTTTGTTTCCGCATGTTCCTCCAGCTCCCTCAGCTTGATGTTGCTCTCGGGGAGGTGCTCCTCCATGTCGATTATGTTCTCAAGACGCTCTTGGAGAGCTTGCTTGTTGCCGCTCAAATCAGAGTAACTGTTGAGCTTGTCCCACAACTGTTTCTGGTTGTCTTGGTGCGCTTTCTGCAAGTCGTAGAACTGCTGGTATACCTCTAGACAATTGTCCAACTGCTTGATGTTCTTCTGCACCGCTTGCAACAAGTTCTTGTAGCGATGATTGATCGATTTGATGCTGTCTTCCACTTCTGCCGTCTTCTCTTTGTTGTTGGTCAACTGCACCAACGTTTGAGCCTTCTCCGTGACTCCATCGATGATTCTCTTGTGCGAAACGATCTCCTGGTGGATGGTTCTGTGCTTCAAAAGCTTGGACCTCACTTCTTGGATCGACACCCACGAAGCGGGGTCCACCTGGATCTGCTTCTCCATGGTGTCCAACCAGACCAAAGTCTGTTGCAACATGTCTTGATAGCTCGACAACTGCAAGCTTTGCGCGTCTTGCAGCTTCTGTTGCTCTTTGATGCCTTCAGCAAGCCTGTCCCACCTCTCTCTGATTTCTCTCAACTCGTTCCTGACGATCTCGCGGCCTTGGGTCGCGGTCTCGGGAAGAATTCTTTCGCCCAACAGAGTCAGAGAGTTGATCTTGTGCTCGCCTTGGTCCTTTTCGGACAACAACACTTGCAAGCGGTTGGTGATGGCTTCCAGATTCGTAGACAGTTCGCCTCCATGCAGGACGGCTAAATTGTCTTCCAAGTGCTTCAACCAGTTCGAGGTCTCTTCCAGTTTGGTTTGGTACTTTTGATGGTCGTCGACTATGCTTTGCCAGCGGTTGATCACGTCTTTGGTCGAAGCGTGGAGGGCTTGGTAGCGGTTGCTGATCTGCGAGACCAGAGGTTTGATCCTTTGCACTCCACTGGTGTGGAGAAGTGCGTGGCTCTTGTCCACGAAGTAGTCAATTTCTTTTTCTTTCGCTGCGACTTGCTCACGATCCGCAAGATACACTTTGAGTTGTTGTTCTTTCTCCAAAAGAGTTGCTTGAAGACTTTGGTCTCTAAACTTGACCTCCGCGTTCTTGAACCACTGGTTGAGAGCGTCCAGCTCCGATTCGAATTCTTGCCACTGCTTGATGGCATTTTCTTGCTTCTCCACGATGTTATCTGAAATCCACCATCAGTCCAATACCTCACAACTTACCCAAAAACTTACCCATATCTTCCAAATGCTGCCTCAACAAGTCATACAACTCCTCGAGTTCTTTCTTCAACAAATCCACACCCTTCGGAGCCGTACTCTTCGCAACCACAATAAACTGCTGCTTGAGGCTCTCCAACAACCTCGAACCTTCTTCTTCATTACTCTCTTTCAAATTCTTTACCTGAGTGATCCTCTTCACCACTTCCGTTTTCTCTCCATTGACCACATTGTAGTCTTGCAATTTTTCCGACTGTTCAGCCAACCAGTCCTTGAAAGACGACACTTGCTGATTGTACTGGCTGTGTTTCTCCACACACTCCTCCAAGTTCTTCAACAACTCATCAGACTTACTCACGATGCTGAGGAACAGGTGCTTGATGGACTGCAAGTAGACATTCAAAGACCTGTCTTGGGTCTGATCTACCAGTTGTTGGGCTTTGTCGCAAACCGACTCCACGAGCTGTTGATGGGACATGATCTCTTGGTGCATGATCTTGTGGTTCTGCAACTGCGCCCGCTTCTCCTGAAGGGTGGTTTTCAACTCGGTGTGTTGCTGCATCGCTTTTTCCACATCTTTCAACCATTTGGTCAACTGCTCTTGGGTGGAAGAGAAATCAGAGAACTGCACCAAACACTGGTCTAGTTTGTTGGTGGCGTTTTGTAGATCGTCGGTGAAGCTGTCCCAAATAGTTCTTAGGTTTCTCAGTTGTTGTCTGATTATTTCTCGACCGTCTGGTGAGGTGTGCGTGTACAGTTTTTCCCCGTTGTCGACAAGGTTCTCAAACTCTTCGCTCTTCAAGTTTCGCGAGTCTATCAAGTTCTTGATGTCTTTCTGGCGCGTTTGGAGGATATCCAAGTCGCCGACGATATGACTCAAATCTGACAATTCTTCGGCTTTGTCTGACAACCACTGGAGAAAACTGGCGTATTCTTCGTTGAAGCGTTGATGCTCACTCACGAATCCTGTATATCTATTGATAGCTTCCTTCAGAAGGTTCTTGAGCGTCTGGTAGCGCGTCAACAGCTGCGAAACCTTCACATCCCCCTCGACATTATTCGCCAGCTCGTTCACATTAGCAAAGTCTTTCTCCTTCCCCAAAACCTCTTTCTCCAAGCTCTTCAACTTCTCCAAATGCGCTCGTTTCGTCTCCTCCGTGCTCTTCAAGCTCTGATCTTTCACTTGCGCCTCCTTCTGCTTCAACCACGCCTCCAGGTTTTGGATCAACTTCTCGATTTCTGCGTATTGCGAGTGAATACTTTGCAACTTCTCCAGCGCGTCTGAACAATGGTCCAAGAACAGTCTCCAGGATTTTTCCTGCTCCTCGAAACTATTAATCAACTGGGGATGTCCAGAAGGTGCAGTTTGGGTCAAAACAACCTCCAGTTGTTTCTTGCAAGAGTTGATGATCTTGTCCCCTTCGACTCTCTGCGCCAAGAGATTCTCAACCATCGCCAGTTTTGCTTCGGGTGGTTCCGTAGAAGACTCGTCGACTAGTAGAGCAGCTTCGGAAGTGAGGGCGCTCAACCAATCGTGACACTTCTCGATTGCTTGGTTGTACGCTTCGTGATTGGCTACGAAATCTTCAACTATTTCAATGCGGTTACTCACTTCTTGTGACAATTTATTGTAGTTGGCCAAGTTTTCATCTAGTATAGACTCGGCGTCCGAATCGGCCAACTGTCCGATCTTGTCCTGCAACTGCTTCAAAATATTCTTGTGAAGGTTGACATCTTGAGCCAAACTCTTGTAATTGTGCAGAGTCTGCTTCTTCTCAGCCAGAGTTGCATCCAGCTTCATCTCTGGACCTAGCTTGCTTTCCGCCTCGCCGATCCATAACCTCACTTGGTGCAAATTGTCGTCGAACGAGTGTCTCTGGATCAAGATCGCTTCCACTTGTTTGTAAATGTTGTTGACCTTGTCGATCAACGCCTCAGATTTGTCTCTCAAATTCCTCAACTCCGTACGAATGGCGTCTCTGTTTTCCGGAGTGATCCCCGAGAACAGAGCCTCTCCGTGCTCGACAGCCTTTCCTAGAAGCATCTGACCTCTCTCTTTCTCGCTCGCGAAATTCTTCAGCTCTTGAAGAGTGGCTTGGTTCGGTTTCGTCGTAAAATCCGAGAAAGTCTTGACTTTTTCTTCCGCCTGGACCAGCCAAGCTTCCACATCCTTGATACTCGTCCTGTACAAATCCTTGTATCTGTTCAACTCGTGTAACTTCTCCAAGTAGTTGGTGAGGAATTTCGACACTGTCTGGTACCGCGTGTTCAAGTGCTGCACGTATTGCCCAACTCGCGACTCCGGTACTTCCTTGACCAAATCCTCGCTCAGAGGTACCAACTTCTTCACTTCACTCTCAAACGCCACCACATCCTTTTGCAACTTGTCTACATCCTTGATTTTAGCATCAACGCTATTCAAATCGATCTGAGTCGTATTTTCCAGCTTGATCTTGTTCTCTATGTCTTTCAACCAGTTGGAAATCGTCTCGCTGAGCTTCTCGTATTGCTCGTGCAACACTATATTTCTCTCGAG
This sequence comes from Tenebrio molitor, assembly GCF_963966145.1. Taxonomy (NCBI): domain Eukaryota; kingdom Metazoa; phylum Arthropoda; class Insecta; order Coleoptera; family Tenebrionidae; genus Tenebrio; species Tenebrio molitor. The sequence goes on along the minus strand of NC_091048.1, from coordinate 27,385,168 downwards.
CAGCGCTTTAGTACTGTTGTAACTCTCCTTGAGATTGTCAAGATCCAGAAGCAAGTGGTCTTTTTCCGCACTCAACAGTTTAATAGTTTCCGGAGACTCTACCTTCTCCAACAACAACAAAGATTCTTCGAGTTCTTCGCGCCGCTTGTCACAATCTTCCAAAGCGTTCTGAATCGGTACCAAAGACTTCAACTTCACTTCCAAGTTGTACTTGTCACTAGCTGGTTCGGGCAAACACCACTGGATCTTCTCTTTGTGAGTTGCGATGATCCTCTGCAAAGCTCCGTACTTCTCGTTGTGGAACTTCTTCAAGAAGCTCAAAAGTCCGTTTTCGATCTTGTTGGCGCGGATTATCACACTCTCGAATCTCTTCTTCAACAGTTGTTGTTCTTTGGGTAGATTACTCTCGCTGAAAGTGGGATACGCCGCTTTCATCTGCTGTATCTCTTGGTCGATCCTCTTGATGTCACCATCCGAACCCAAAACTTGACTCTTTAGTTGTCGAACGGTCAACAGACGCTCCAAAATTTTGGCGTTGTCTCCGGACAAGTCTTCACACTTCATTATTCCTTCGCGCAATCCAGCAATATTGCCACCCACAGTTTTGATACTCTCTCTGATCTCTCCTTCCTTTTCCCCGTATTTCGACGCCACGAGTTCCAGTTTTTGGGCGTTGGCTTCCACGTCCTTGAACTGATCCTCCAGCAGCTGTACCAAAGTCTGCAGAGTCGGAATATCTCTCCCGTCGGTCAACTTCACCAACTGCGCATATTTCGTTGGAATACTCTGACTCAATCGTTGTTGGGCGGGCAATTCTTCTCTATATTTGGCAAGCTTGGCCCTCGCAGCCTCGACTTCGTTGGGCTTCTCCACTGCCAAAGCCAGATTCGTATTCTGCTCCGACAACCACTGCAACAGACTGTTCTTGGTGTCTTCAACGTGCTTCCAAATAGTCGCCTGAGACTCTGCCGTCTGCGCGACTTTCATCAACTTCTCGTATACTCTAGACCACACTTGGTGGACTTCTTGGACTTCCCTTCGCACCTCCGACTCTATCCCCGGCACGACTTCGGCCTTCTTAACAATCGCCTGTCCCTTTCCATCCACGCGGTCCAAACTGGTCTTGGTCTTCTTCAACGCGTCTAAAGCCTTCCTAGCTTTCTCGCTGTTGATGTTGGCTTGGACCAGATCATTCGGGACTTCCAAACCCTCCACGATCTGTTCGATGCGCTCGATCTCTTTGATGACTCGCTCCTTCGCTTCTTTGAAGTCGTTCCAGGCGAAAATCGTGTCCGACAGTTTCAATTTCTGCTCTTTGATCTCTTCGTTGACTCGGTTCCAGTTGCTTTCAACTTCCGAGACCGCGTTTTGGATCACCGAAACGTTCTGGATGTCTTCTTTCATCAGTTGCAAGGCTTCTTTGCGCAGCTCCTCCTTGATCGGCGACTTCTCGATCTGGCTCTCGAGCAACTGATTCAGATCTTCCACAGCTCTCGGGAGTTCACTGGAGCTTCTCACGTTGCCCAAAACTCCTCTCAACTTGTTTTCAGTTTGATCCAGACCATCATTCACCTTCTTCTGGAGATCCTCAAATTGCTTCCAGTGCGCTTTCAATTTCTGGACGTTGTCCAGCTTGTCGACCAACTGAGACTTCAAATTGATCGCCCTGACCTCAACTTCTCTCACCATCTGGTCGGCACTTCTCGGCAAACCTGTCTGCTTGTCAAGAATCACAATCTCCTTCATGCTATCAACAGCCGGAGCCGTCTGTTTCCACGTGGTGATCTTCGTAATAATAGTCTCGGTCTCTTGGAGGAGTTTTTGAAGACTCTCCGGTGGTACCTTCCCACTGTCCAACTGGTACTTGATGTGGGACAACTGATTAATAGTCTCCCCGTGCCAGTTGATCAAATCTCCCCACTTCTCCAATGCCAACTTCTTGGTCTGCAACTTACTGTCAACATCCTGATAGTTCTCCACAAGACTACTGTACTCCTGACTCAGCGTTTGGCTCTCGTCAGGTGACGCTTGCAGACTTAAGTCTTTAATTTCGTTGTAGATTCCGTTAAAAACGGGTTGCTTCTCTGAGTGTTCTTGCATCAAAGCGTGCACGTTGATCAGGGCGACCTCTACCTTGTCAGCTGGGACCTGATCGATTTGGGCCACGTTGCTCTTCAACTGATCCACCCAATTGGTAAAATCAACCATTTTGGTCTGAAAGTCGTGTTTGACCAAAATGGCGTCCGACACTTCATTGATCTTGGCTCGTACAGCTTCGGCAAGCTGTCCCACTTGTCCCTTCAACTCCTGCACCTTACCCTTGACTACAGTGGCGCCCTCTGGATTGACATAATGACTGATCGAGTCCGAACTCTGCGTCAATGCGATCAGTTTGGCTTGTTGCTCGGAAACTTCGTTGTTGAACGCCTTCAACTTCGCCAACTCCTTCTCGAGCTTCTCCACGTGTGGAGTGTTGAGATTGACAGCTCTCTCGGCCAAATACTTGTTGCTTTTGTCCACCCAGGTCTCTAGATTGGCCGCGTTCTTGTCGAAATCTTGCCAGGTGACTACCAGCTTCTCCAATTTGTGCGCGCACTGGTTGGCGTTGTCGTTGATGATGGTCCACCTGGTGTGGATGGAGTCGATTTCGTCCGGCGCGTTGGTCTTGGACGTGATTTGCTGGCTCAATCCCGCAACTCCTTGGAGTTTGGAGAATTGCAAGTCGCACTCTTTGGCGAAGGCGTTGTTTTGCTCTTGGAGAATCAACGCTTCTTCGAGCGAGGTGGGTTTAGGGACGCCCATCTGGATGCGGCTCTCGGAGCGCTCGATCCAAGGCTTGATCTCTTGGATGCTGGTCTGGTAGACCTGCCAGTTCTCCAGGTCTCGGTTGATCGTTGCCGCGTGGGTCTCCACGTTTCTGTTGATCGCGAAGACGCGGTCTTGGAGGTCGACGACTTGTGCCTGGAGCTGGTGCACGTCTGGATTGTCGTCGATCATCAACTGGGAAGCTTGAGAGTTCAACTGGTCCAGAAGCGAGAGCTTGTGGGACAGCTCCGACTGGAGAAGAGTCGTCTTGGTGACTCGTTCTTCCGGAAGAATATTGTCTTCTTGGACTGCGCTCAACAGCTGAGGCGCGTTCTGCGCCGTCCAACTCTGCAACTCCCCGAGCTTACTCTGGAAGTCGACCCATTTCGTATTATACTGCTCCAGGAAGACCACCCTCTCCTGGACATTCTCAAGAGTGGTGCTCAACCTGCGCTCGATCTCGGTCACTTCTTTGTCCAAAACCGGTTTCTGCTCGCTCGGAGCGACTTTACTCAGATTCTGCGACAGATCTCTCAAGCGTCTCAACATCTCTTCCGTCGCCTCCCTCAGACGCACCGCCATCTCCTGCTTGGCCAACAGCTCCGCCGGAAGGTTACTCGAGTTGTACTGGCTCGGAGAGATGCGCTTCAACTCTTGTTCAGCTCTTTGCAGAAGCTCTATGATCTCTTGTTTCTGCTCCGAATAGTTGACCCACAAGTGCTGCGTTCCAATCAACTTGTGAAGTCTTTCGACGGTCTCGTCGTAGGTCTCGGTCCATCCGCTCTCCAAGATCTTCACTTCTTCTTGGACGAAAGGCGGAGCGTTGGAGTCTTTCACCAGCTCCTTGCCTTTCTGCAGCATGGACATGATGTGGGGCCTTTGTTGGTCTAGCTGGGCGATCGCCACCTCCTGGTGCTTGATCAGTTCGGTGACGGTCTCGATGCTCTGGGGTTGAGTCTCACGCTTCGACTGCTCGCGGACGCGCTTCAACAAGTTGCAAACTTCTTTGACGTCTCTGCGGTAAGTGTAGCACTTGGAAAGGGTGTCAGTTTTCACCATGGTGACCTCAAGAGAGGGGATCAAGTTCTTGTAGCGCGTGATCAAAGCTTCGAGTTTCTTCTGTTCGGTCACGGCTTGACTCTCGGGACAGTGCGAAGACAAAGCGTCCAAAGTCTGGACCAACCACTTCATGTCTTCGCGCTTGGAGTCGGCTTCCTTGCAGATGTTCTACAACCAAAACAACAATTAACACTTGAAAGTCGACCAAACAACAAGATTACCATGAGCTTTTTCAACTGTCAGCATTAAAAAAAATTGCAAAAAATTAATTCTATTTCATCGCCTAGATTTTTAACACTACCCACCTGAAATATCGCCTTCTCCCGCTCGAACTCCTCCATGGTGTTGATGTCGTTGAAGATGTTGCTCAACGTCTTGTCCACCTCGTCCATCCACTTCACCATAGCCTCAAACCTCTGATTGTACCGCTCCCACTTCTCCGGGATCTGGTCCAGCTGCTGGCGCAGGTTCTCCACCTTGCTATTAAGACCAGCCCATTGCTGTTCCGCCTTCTGCAGCGACTCAAATACACTCTTGTCGTCGGGATGGTGTTTAGCGTAAGTCTCCGAAATCTTCTTCAGGTTCTGAAGGCAGCGGTAAGTCTCGGACATGGGACCTTGCGCGGCGAAGAACTGCTTGTTCCTGGTCAAAATCGACTCGATGTTTTCTTGTTTGCTGAAAGCGAGGTACTCCGTGGTGATCTCGTTTTCGATCTCTTTGATGTAATAGTTGAAAGTAGTCTCGTCGAGTCGGAACTCGAGTCTCATGAGATGAAGAGGAGCAAACGACAGGATCTCTTTCCATTTGCTTTGGAGCTGGTGGACCGAGGCTAGAATCGGCTTGTGATGTTCTTTCGGAAGACAAGTGCATAAATCCTGAGCGCTTTGTACTAGATCGTGGATCCACCGCTCGTTGACGCTTTGGAAGAAGTTCTTGTGCTCTTCGACCACTTCTTTGTTGTCGATTCGCCTCTCGCCGATCAACTTTTCTGCAGTGTTCAACCAGTTGGAGATGACTCTCTCGCACTCGGAGAAATTGAACCAGCAACGAATCGCCTCTTGGAGACGCTGCTCCCACAGCTGTCCGTTCTGAGTGACGTAGACAAACCGGTCGTTCAACTGTTCCATACTCGCCGTCATCTTGGCCACATCCACGTTGTCACTTTGGTCCACTGACTTAACTATATTGGCCAAAACTTTGTTCTTACTGTCCAACATCGACTTGTAGTAGAGAGTCCTGGTGAAGAACTGCTTCAATCTATCCAGCTGGTCCTTCAGCGTGTCTTTCTCGGCTTCCAAACTCAAGCTGCTCAACAAACCTTCGGCGCTGTTCAACCAGTTGTTGATTTCTTTCTGGCCCGCTTCCAGAGACTCCTGCTGGACCAGGAGCTGGCTGTAGATGTTGAGCTGGGCGGGGAGCAGAGCGCGCACCCTCACGAGACTCTCTTTCTCGTGCTTGAGCGTCATCATCATCTTGTCCACGTCTTCTCTGGACAGGTCTTGGATCAGCGTCTGGAAGGTCTTGCTCACGGTCTTGAACAAGTTCTCGATTTCTTCCACTTCGCTCTGGAGCTTCGCCAGTTTGTCGATGTGTTCTTTGATTCTTTCGGTCGAGCCCAACTGGGGCGAGTTCAAGGTTTCTTCGGCTTTCCTCAGCCAGTTGGAGAGGATCTCGACGCCGGCTCTGAAGTCTTTGCGGTTGCGCAGCAGATCTCCGGCGTGACTGTACTTGTTGACCAGCGGGTAGAGCTTCTCCCACCGGTCGATCATGTTCTGGTAGCGGATCTTGAGCTCTAAGGCGATCTTGTCCTCGCAGGTGGCGATCAAGAAGCTGACGGTGTCGCCCAAGAGCTGGTAGTTGTCCCTCCAGACGCTGATGTCTTGGAAGAACTCCATGCGCTCTTCTTCGGGGAGTTTGAGGGCCTTCTCGGCTTTGTTGAGCCAGTCGTCGAACTCGTCGGAGAGCGAGTCCCAGCGGCGCCAGTAGGCTACCACTTCCTCGAGCATGCTCTGGACGCAGCGCAGCTCCATCGAGACGTTCTTCCAGCGGTCGGCGATTTCTCGCAAGAACTTGTCAATATCGGCGATTTCTCTCTTGTCTGAAAGTGACAAGATTGTATTTTGGGCGAGGGAAAAACAAGAGATTCTTACCTATGCCTCCATCGCGTTTGTACTCTTCGATCACGGCTTGCATGTCGATGAAAGCTTTGGTAAACTCCTGGAAAATGTGGTTTTTCGAAACAAAATTGCGGTACTGTTCTAGAAGTTGCACGACTTTCTCTAAACGTCCGTACTTGCCACTCCATACTTTTAATTTGGTCTCGGTGAGTTGCAAAAATGCAATAAGGCAACACTGGAAACAGGGCGCTTAAGACCTGGGACTCAGGAGTGAGTTGGGACTTACCTTATGTTCAAGGAACTTGAGTCTGACTCGTCGTTGAGCAGCTTTAGGTCCGATTTCGTTCAGTCTAACAGCCATATTTTGTAACTGTTCGGAAGGCACTTCACTAGCTAGAGGACTATTACGGGCCTGAGTAAACTTTTCTTGTACCGTAGGCAAATCGGCGAAGAAAGCCTTGTGTTCCTCCAGCTTCCTACTAATAATAGAAGCAGTCTCTTCGTTCATAATCGTGGGTATCTCGTCGCAGTAGACCAGCTTCTCGGCTTTGGCCAACCACTCCCCCACGAACTTGAAGTCTCCAGGTAGGAGAGAGTCCAGCAGCCAGAGCCAGAAGAGCAGCTGGTTCTGGAGCTTGTTCCAGAGCTTGTCGATGTCGTACCAAGACTCTTTGGTGATAGAAATCAAACCTTGGCCCTCGATCAGGTGCTTGAGCTTGGCGAAAGTCTTCTCCTTGTCGTCGACTTCCCCCTTGAAGGCCAAGTAGTCCGAGTAGCTCAAAGGCAGCGAGTTGGTCTGCTGCAGGTGTTCCAAGTATTGCGTCTTCTTCATGAGCCACGCCAGCAGCTCGCCGTACTCCTCCTGAATGGCGGCGATCGCGTCCGGGCCTGTGCTCTTCGGCTCGGGGTACTTGTGCAGAAACTGCGCCACGTAGGTCATGATTGACCTCTCGTCGGGCTTGGGCACGTCGACGTCCTCCGGGTCGAGCAGTCTCGTGATGCCCAGCTCGGTCTCAGCCACGTCGAACGCCGTCTGCAGGCGCGTCTTGTTCGAGGCCTTCTTCAATTCGGCGATGTTGACCAGGTTCTTTTTGATGGCGTCGATGATGGCGAGGAACGCTATGCCGTCGCGCCAGCTCGCGCCGAAATCTTTGATTTCTATGCCCGAGTCGCCGGGCAGAGCGTTCGATACCCAGTGGAGGAGGGTCTTGCGCGCTCCGAGCTTCCATTTGTCCTTCGACGAGCTGGTACCTGCGCTGTCCAGGCTGCTGGAGCTGTCCCATTGGGCCAGGTACTGGAGGGCACGGCTGTTCTCCTCGATCTGCGCCGAAGAAACACGAGTCAACAAACATCCGAACCAAGGGTTACGCCACCAACTACGACTTACCCACTTCGCTCCCCAATCCTTGCGGAGCTTCGGATTAGTACAAGACATGTTAAAAGTGCGCTAGCGGTTACGTTGGGGCTACTTCTACGCAACCAAGCAATACCTACGAGCACCACCACGAGGGACTCACCTGGAAGTACAAGATGATGGTCCAGATGAGGCCAAGCACGACCGGCGGTCTCCCGTCCACCAGGTCGCTGGCGTTGATGTTGACCAACTTGATGCGTTTGCTGGTCAAGAACTGCAAAGCTGTGTTGGCGTTGCTCAAGAAATGGGGCCTCCGGAGGATCCTGCCTCTCTCCACAGGCTGCAAAACACTCCACAGTCACACAAATCGTACATTTCCAACACTCCTACCAGTTTCTCTCCTGAAAGGACCTCCAACAGGGCGAGCAATTTCGTTCCGTCTTTCAGGTCGTCGATCAAATCCTCTACCCTGAGCGGTGGAACTCGCTGAAAAAATAACAGAGTGACGTCACGTGTTTCACAACTTGCTCGCGTGATGAACCATCGGCGTACCATGCACCGATTTCATTCACTAATTGCAAAAGTTGTACTCCCATCAATCACAGTGTTGTTGAACTTTGGGAGTGCACGACTACGTACCTTGGATAGATAAGAGTTGATCCAATTGACGAAAGTCTTCTTCTGGACGCGCTCCTGCTCGTCTGTAACAAAAACAAAACAAAAATTTACTCTCGTGCCTCGTCTCCGTCTCAGTTGCCTCCCAAAATGACTTAAGTCGCTCGCTGCATCATTCCTCGCGAATCCTTGACTTGCAAGTCAACTGTTATCTCGACGGTTAATTTTAGATCAGCTTTTCGGAATTGATTTGATCCACGTGAGCTGACCCTTGAACTTTAGGGGCGGTTGCCTAGGCTTCGACATTTTTCGCGTGCGCGGACGAGACTCGCGAAATCGGTGCGAGCTTGTTTACAACTCCTAGACAAAATAAATATCAACATGAACTTGGAAACGGAGCAGACAATGGTGCTGCCAAAAAAGCGTCGCTTTGAAAAGTAGATGGAGCTTCTGTAAAAGTCAGGCGATCGCGAAAGCCCAACGAGACCTTGGCCACAATGAGCGTAACTAACCTTCCTAAATTTTAATTCGCCAATTTAAATTCTTTGGTGAGTGATTGGAGCAGATAACTAGAACTGTGCTGGTGTTGTGTTTTCTACTGGGAAAGGTGGCGGCAACGTCAAACGCGATCTCGTGATAAATGGACGTTTCGTTTATTTTCCTCCGCTTTTATTATTTGCTTTTGCTCAATATTGTCTTAGCTGGTAGACCTAGAAAAAACTCCTTCGTTTAATGCCTCCGTGTTTATTTTTAGACGTTACAATCTAATCTGATTCATAAAATGTGTGTTTACTTTTAACTACAATAATAATAATCAAGCAATTACCATTATCTTGGGACATATTTTACCGTTTTGCGACATAACGAGCATTGTTGTGAACGCAAACAGATACTAGTGGGAGTAGTAGTTTATTTAATAAAAGATATTTGTGTGGGATCTGACATCCACCTCGCACACAAAACTAAAAAGAACACTTTGGTCTTGCAATTCTGACTTGAAGCGGTCCTCCAGAGCCAAAATGTAAGAACAGGTTTCACTCCAAATATTTTTATTGATTCGGGTGCAACGCGAGAATTTGAATACCACACGGAATTACAGCTCTTGCGCGTTAATTTATGCATTTACGGTTTCACAACAGCACTTATTATAATTTGATGGCTGTAACGTTTTGACACGTTCCTAATAAAATTAGACGGATAACTAATGACTGTTTACTGAATCGATAATGATCGGTCTATCAAAGCGAGCTGTCTGCTGGTGTGATTATGAATTCATGAATTTTTACTGGCACGTTATGCTAAATTCCTGCTTGGAGCGAATTTATTTTGGACTTGACCTTTGCAATTTCGTGGAACAATTCGTGCAGTGCAGGTAGACGCAACTGAGCTTGACAAAGTCTGCGAGGTTGTCATTTCCGAAAGAGGGGACTTGAACTGGCACTCCTGGTCAGGTGTAGGAGTGGTACAGCCGGAGGGGAAATGGCGGTCACGCGAAGAAAGTTATAAATATTTAGTTTATTTGGTGGTTTTCAGTCTTCGGTAAACAATTATGGAAAATAGGTCTTTGGTAGTGTTAGGAGCAGATGACGGTGGATCTACCATGACCATAACTATCACTACCACTCAGCACTATGATGGAGTACCTAATTAGTCGTGGTGACTAATTACTGAAGAAGTCTTCTGCGATCAGCGTAGCAAAGTTATGCCAGAATTGTTCTTGTTTACTGAACAGAGGAAGTTAAGGCATCATTGCGATAATGCAAAGTTTAGATGAAGAGTAATAGGTAGTTCTGTTCCCACTGGGTGTTTCAAAATTTGTAAGTTGGGAACATCAGAATTGGATGGCTTATTTAGCTTCAATGGCTGAGAATTTCTTGGACATGACAATGAAGGTTAAAATTACGATGGTAATTTGCTTACAAAATGAGAGAAAAACATGTAATTGGCGTGGGTTTACAAATTATATAATAGCTGTGGAAGCTGTTTTGAACTGTTATGTTATGATGAAATCGAAGTTTTGTCGGGTGAAAGTGAAAGAGGAGATAATAAAATTAAAATAAGCTTTTCACATAAAATAGGTAAAACCGTCCATATAAAAACCAAGCGCCATGTCATGATAGTACTAATTTTCGCTCTTATTCTCGAGATCGTTTTTATTTTACTTTTCATTTCGGTTGTGTTGAATTATAAAATTTTAATTACAGCTCATTCACCAGACTTGAAGTGTCACATTCAAGGTCGGTCTGAGAGTGTAGTCATAATCTAGTAGGTATACTTCGTCCAGCGAGAGATTGGGAGATTTTAAATTGTAGGCTTGTAACCCAACACTACAAAATGCACTAGAATAGGTACAGTCGATGGACAAATAAAACTGGGACAAAAATGACAATCACATAAGTCAAAATTTGCATCGTTTAATTACGGCTTTATTACAAATAGGTTAACTTTGGTATGACAGACCCTGATAAATATATTGACAATTCAATAGTCTGATTTACATAGACTCAATTTTAAGTGTCCCAGTTTTATTTGTCCATCGACCGTACATTAATTAGAGCATAATTTCAGAACAAAAAATGTTACTGCTTGAAGGATAGGTATATTTCAAATTTTATGCTCACTGGGTACTAATTTCTCTGCGTAGAATTTAGTGATTTTTATGTCAACCAATCTCACGCTGGACAAATGTCATTTGTGTCAAAATGTCTTTTGCAGCATCAACCCGGGAAGTTGTCGATGGTGAGATATGAAAAATTGTGTGCAAATTTTTGTTTACCAAAATTATTGCAAAATGAAAGAGATGAGATAATTTGTAGCAAATGACGTCAAAATTTGATTTTCGTTTTTTTTTAACTGCTGCCACAAATCCAAAATTAAAATAGCAATTGGCGTGGCTGGTGATAAAGTTATCATTAGTGCCAACCTAACGGTACTTTGACAATTCAGGACTACAATGGGTGAGTTTTACTATTCCATTCGTTTGATGAGATTTCAATCAATAAAATGTCTTCGTAATTGTTCAAAAAATGTACGAGAGCGTCGTAAAATCTATTTCTTGTTCTAATTTTTCTAAAGTATTTCCTAATAATCTTTTATTAAGATTAATATGCAGAGACATGGAAAATACAACAACTCAACTGTTACAAACTAGAAATTATAAAAAAACATCTTCAATAAATTGTTAGCCATGATATGCTGTCCTAGATATCGAGCGATCAAATTAATTTGTAATCGAGTCATCCGAGAATCGTATGTCGTTACTTAAACTCCATGCTTCAATAAACACAGGTTAGGTCTTGTGTCACTCGAACGCCGTTGCGTCTTGCGTCTCGGTTTTGTTCTGGGTACTCTGCGCTCTTATTGGCCGGCCAATGAGCGGGCTCCCTTCGTGCCGCGTTTGGTCATAAATCCGCCGGCCGAAATTCGTTCACGCCTTACGTGTTCGTTTCGTTCACTCCTCTCCTCTCCTACAAAAAAGACTGCGATTCCCTAAAAACGAGCTGGACAAAAAGACGATACTCTTCTGCGAGACAATGTGCATCGAGAGGCGGGACCCAACAGGCTCTTTCCACAGTTTTTTCGGATCTATTTAAATATTACATCATCAAAAAATAATAGATTACAAATTAATTTGATCGCTCGAAGGAAAACAGTTAAAAAAAAGCTTAAAATTTGTTACATTTTTTCAAGGTTTTCTTTTATTTAATTCTTCTTCAAATTAAAATGTTCATTACCTCAAATGTACTCGTTAGTTCAAGTAGGAACGAGGTAATTTATTATTATTTTTATAATTCTTCAATTCTTCTTTTTCCTGATCTTAGTTCAAGATCTCTATTTTTCATTTTCTTTGTTTGCTTTAACTTTTATTGTATCGAATTGTAAATTATTATCATTCTTTATTTACACAAGTCCAAAGTCCTTTAAGATAGTCTCGCATTCAATTTTTTTTTTTCAATTTTTTTCTATTTCTTCGCAAAACTTTGATACCAAATTAAAAAAAAACAGCTGTCACAGATGCAATGAAAGTATGGTCAACTCAACAACTAAAAACTGAAGTAAGGGTACAACTTGTGAACTATTAAAGATATAACAAACGAACTTTTTGTTTGAGCTTTTCTTACGAAAAACTTCTGCAATTTTTTTAATACGTTGCTTTTTTTATACGATTACCTATTTAACTTTCACTAATATTAAAAGTTTTTTTTTGTTTTATCTCATTTTTATTAAAATTTTCGACAAGTTCGATAACGAATGATGCGACTTACAGTTCAGTATCTATGGGTATTTCCCGATTTTTTTCTCTTTCCAGTTATTATTTTCTCTTCTAGCGGGTCATTATAAATTATTGTCGCAGTAGGCGTTGGTGACTTTGTTGAATGTGCGCAAGCCTCACAACATGAATGAGACTATTATCGCCGATAGGTAGCGCTACCGGTGGTAGTGGAAATCTATCTACTATAGTATGTATATTTTATCCTGGTAGGCGGTTGCGCGCGCCATTTACGAAATCCTGCAACGAAATTCCACCTCCCTATTGGTTAGCGGAAAAAAGTAACCAATAGAGCGGTCGCATTTCGTTGCAGGAGTCTGTAAATAGCACGCACAACCGCTTACCAGGAAAAACTATACTATAGTTTGTCTAATGTTGCGAGGCTGGCGGCACATCCAAAATTTGTGTGGGTTTTCAACGCCAACTGCGATGGGACAATCATTTATGTATAATGACGCTGTATATTCACACTTTTATTCAATTCATTTTTATTAAATAATAATTTCTTATACCTATTACTGTTAAGTCCACCTGTTGCAACACATCTGAAATAATTTACTATCCTCATAAGTCGCTCAAATAATCCACGAAGAGTCCTTTGAAGAAATTTTCTCTTTTCCAGATTTTTTTTTTCAATGTTTTTTCTATTTTATCAAGATTATTGATTAACGTACGTAACAATCGACTCAACAAAGATGATCTCCAGTTGTTATCCTAGACATGAGATAAAACAAAATAAGCAAATCATAAAATCTGAAGAAGAATGAATCTTTTGTGATTTTTTTAATAAATTACAGTTTTGTATATGATCATTTCATTTTCACTATACTAAGGTCTTAATTTTGTTAATCTTGTTTTTTTATTAAAATACAAATTTTCGTTACTTTCAAACTATCCATTCCCCTGTTACTAAGCAACAGTAACAGGGAAATCCCCTAAATTTTTCTCCCTTAAGATATTTTTATTTTCTCTCCCATTTTCATATTTTTAATTTCATTTTTACTATGTCCATCTGAGACATGTTATAAAAGACAATTTACTGGTAGAAATAAATCCTTTCCAAATTTTTGTATTCTCTTAATTTTTTTTCTAATTTTTTTCAAAATTATCATACAAAGATAAGTGCGAAAAACAATTCAAAAACGAAATGCCCAAGCCATTCAAGACACGATGTCAGAATATCTAATTTTTTCTATTTGAAAATATGTATTCGGGGAATCCCCCAATTTGGTTTCTTCTCAAAATTTTTACTTTCCTTCTTGTTTTTTTTTCATCTTTCTCAATCTTTCAAAATCATAAACACACGACGTACCAGACGATTTATTGCCCATTATAACTATGTACTCAAAAAATAAAATAAATAAATACAGACTCCTTAAAATGTCGGCTCTCCTTTGATCTGAAACTTTATCTTCCAGTGGACAACAATGTTAAAATGAGAACAAGATGAATTACAGTTTGGCACATTATCCAGAGCGTAACACTTGTAAAATACGGTTATTAACCAGCTGAGTAATTGTCCTTTCAGTGCATCCACAAAAATAAACAATCTCTTGAAGGAGTGTAAAACCAGAGCAGTCGTAAACGTTCCTGTGAGTCGGTGAAAGAATGAAAGTTAATTTATTTTCAGCATGAGCCGTTTTACTTTTTGGCAAGTGCAATAAGCGCCATGTTTATGTTTACTTTGCTGCATAAATACAAATTTCAAGTGAAAATCTTTCGGGTCGGTCAAAACGTGCCAAAATTCTTCCGGTAATTGTTCACTTTAACTACTTCTGGAATTTTCGCGTTTTTTCTGGCTAGGCGTCCTCCTAGATCATTTCCCACCATTTAAACCTTGTGCAAATGAATTTTCCTTACCCTTTAGTGGCTTTAGTCATACTAAAACATTGGTGCGACCTTGACGCGACCTTGAAACACAACAAAAGAGAAAAAACAGGCATTTGCACAAGGTTTGAATGATGGGAAACGGTCTAGGAGGACGCCCTGATGGTGTTTAGCCAGAAAATCGCGAAAATTCCAGAAGTAGTTAAAAAGAATTCCTACCATTTTTCCTCTATTTCCGTATCAGTCCACCATGTCACATCTTGACCCAAAATATTACTCTCATTATAAATAAATCTCCCGCGATTATGTCAGTTGCGCACACAAAGCGCCCATTCATCGATTATCAATATCGCCATTTTCCTGTTTTCTTATTCCGTTCCGAAAGTCGTCCCAAATGTGTGCCTTATCAGCGACTCGTTCGACATTTTGTTTAAATTTAGACATTGTGCAGCTTTACCACTGGCGACTTATCAAATTAGCGAGCCACAAGGATATGAGGTGCACTTTAGCACACGTTCAGTGCGACACAAACAACACCGATAACACGAAACTCACACAACACCGAAAAGCCACTTTCCGGGTGCGAGGCGCGATGTGCACTTGTTTCGTTCAAGGTCGGCCGTCTGGCCTTCGATACGCGAACACCCAGTCGATTTTTTCGCGCGAGAACCCTCCGTAAATAAACGACGGACGAGATGTTTACAACGGATCCGGTTCGAAAATAAACGGGGCGATTAAAATGTCGCTGCGACATGTCGCCCGACATTTTCGATGGTGCAGATAGCATCTGGATCGATCAGCGTTGTCGTCAGATGACACAGATGTCGCCCGTGCGAGTTCAAAAATCTCCAACCAGGTCACAAATCGCATGAGCTGGAACAATCGAATCGCAGCGATTTATTGCATATCCGAGATGCGTTGGGCGACGTTTCGGCACGCATCATCCCTGTTTGCACGCGACTTATCTGTATCGCGGGTTTGCTTACAAACACACACCAGAGCCGATAAATTTTTATAAATAATGATGACACCGTTTTCACATCGTAATTCACGGCGGTGGCGTCATCGCGCGATTTACGACGGCGATAAGTGGTGGCTGTCGTGCGAGAAGTGTCGAGAGCGTCTTGTGTCAGATACGCGGTTTTTAATCGATTGAAGAGGTGCTTGCGGTTTCCAAGGCACGAAGTCGGTACGGTTTTTCGGTGGAGCGAAGCGTGAAGCGACAAGATCGCAGGATGCAGGAAGCAAGGATAAGATTGGGAAGGACTCCAGGATGGGTACTTGGTGGATGGGATTTTTTTCAAAAATGTGCTCATTAAGAGAGATGGATTTTGACAGTTGAGAGTGCTTAAGTGATGACGAGAATTTATTTATGCTAATTCGACCACCTGTTAACACCGACTGTTTACACAGGCGTCGGCCATCTGTTCTTGCGTATAAAAGCGGCAGCCAATTTTCAAATTTTTCACAAATTTTATGTCAGGTCGGAGTTCCAGAACTAATGTTTCATTTTGATTTTTTTTGTCAAAATAAAAAAAAACACATGACAATCCTTGTCAGCTTTGCGTTCTAAAATCAATCCATTAAGAGCGAATCCATTTTTGAAAGATTTTTTTTTGTTTTGTCCTGTCAAAATATAAACATCACAACACAGTTCTTCTCAGTTTTGAACTCTAAAAATTCATTGAAAACTTTTGACAAATCCATTTTTAAAAAAATTATATATTTTGTTTTTATATCGAAGTAAAAAATCACAACAGAGTTCTCATTTTCATTTTTTTTTTTCGTTTTTATCTGTTTGGAGCTCTAAAAATTCATTGATTTTTTTTTGGCGAATCCATTTTTAAAAGATTCTTTTATTTTTTTTTATATCAAAGTAAAAAGGTCACAACAGAGTTCTTCTCAGTTTTGGACCCTTAAAAATTCAGTAAAATTCTTTTTGGTGAATCTATTTTAATAGAAATGGCTTGCAAACGAAAACATAGCAAATATAGTTCAATCATTTCGTCAAACTACGTGTTTAAAGGTTTAGCATTTAAAACCTTAGGCCCTTGGTGCAAAGAAGCCATCGATTTCATTAATGTCATCGGAAATCGACTTATCGCGGAATCAGGCGATTCAAAATCAAAGAAATTCCTTTTCGAGAGGATTTCCCTTGCCATTCAACGTGGAAACGCTGCAAGCATTCGGGGCACTTTTCCAGATTCCGCAATATTATCGGAAATTTTTGTATTATAAAACAAAAATGTTATTTTAATAGTTATTTGTACAACTAGTTATGAAAGTCATCCTTTTTTTTCACGAATTTGCAGATTTCAAGCAAATAAGTGAAAAAAGAGACTTTCATAACGTGTTGTACACACTGTTTTTTTGCATATCGATGTAGGTAAGTTGAGAAATTTGGTCTAAAATGATTTATGAAAAATTACAAAAAAAAATAGGTATGCTTTGACAATCATCTCCAAGAAGATGGAATAAAATGATGCAAAAAAGTACTATTTTCACTACGATTTTTCGTATAATAAAAAAGTGCTACTTTCACTACGATTTTTCGTGTATAAAAGTGCCACTTTCATTACAATATGCAAAAAAAAAAATTTATTTTATTTTTATCTCAAAATAAAAAGACCACAACACAGTTTGTCTCAGTTTTGAGCTCTAAAAATTCTGTGGAATTCTTTTTGGTAAATCCATTTTCAAGTTTCTTTTTTATTTTGTTTTTATATCAAAATAAAAAGGTCACAACACAGTTCTTCTCAGCTTTAGACTGTAAAAAGTCATTAGAATTCTTTTTGGTGAATCCTTTTATAAGATTTTTTTTATTTTGTTGTTATCTCAAAATAAAAAGATCACAACACAATTCTTCTCAGTTTTGTTGTTTGTTTGGTTTGTAAAAATTCACTGGAATTCTTTTTGGTGAATCTATTTTTAAAAGATTGTTTTTATTCTGTTTTTATCTCAAAATAAAAAATCGCAACCCAGGTCTTCTGTTTGGAGCTACAAATTCATTGAATTTTTTTTTTGGCAAATCCATCTTTTTGTTTTTATATCAGAACAAAAGGTCACAACACAGTTCTTCTCACTGTTGTAAAAATTCTTTGGAATTCTTATTAGTGAATCTATTTTTAAAAGATTATTTATTTTGTTTTTATATCAAAATAAAAAGGTCACAACACAGTTCTTCTCGTTTTGAACTGTAAAAATTCATTCAATTTTTTTTGGCGAATCCATTTTTAAACTTCTCAGTTTGGAGCTCTAAAAATTCATCGGAATTCTTTTTGGTGAATCCATTTTTAACAGTTTTTTTTTATTGTTTTTATCTCAAAATAAAAAGATCACAACACAATTCTTCTCAGTTTGGAGCTCTAAGAATTCGTTGAAATTTTTGTTGCCCCATTTTTTTAGATTTTTTTTATTTTGTTTTCATATGAAAATGAAACGGTCACAACACAGTTCTTCTCAGTTTTGGACTCTAAAAACCAATTGGAATTCTTTTTGGTGAATCCAGTTTTAACAATTTCTTTTTTATTTTGTTTTCATCTCAAAATAAAAGGATCACAACAGTTCTTCTCAGTTTGGAGCTCTAAAAATTCATTGAAAGTTTTTTTGGCGAAAGAACCAATTCATTGTTTAAAGATTTCTTTATTTTGTTTTTATATCATAATAAAAAGGTCAAAACACAGTTCTTCTCAGTTTGGAGCTCTAGAAATTCATTGATTTTTTTCTGGCGAATCTATTTTTAACAGAATTTTTTATTTTGTTTTTATAAAGTAAAAAGGTCACAACACAGTTCTTCTCAGCTTTGGACTTTTAAAATTCATTGGAATTCTTTTTGGTGAATTCATTTTTAAGAGTTCTTTTTTAAATTTTGTTCTTGTCAAAATAAAAAGATCACAACACAGTTTGTTTGTTTGTTTGTTTTGTAAAAATCCATTGGAATTCATTTTGGTGAATCTATTTTTAAAAGTTTTTTTTAATTTTGCTTTCATCTCAGTAAACCTCAGTATTGAGCTCTAAAAAGTAAAAATTCATTGAAATTTTTTGGGTCAATTCATTTATCAAAGATTTTTTATTTGAACACAAAAACAACTTCTTTTATTTCGTTTTTGTGTTAAAATAAACAAATTACAAGGCAATTCTTGTCAATGTTGTATTCCAAAAATTCATTCAGATTTTTTTCTGGCGAATCCAATTTTTATTTATTTTTTTTATTATGTTTTTGTCAAAATAAAAAATCACAACACAGTTCTTATCAGCTTTGGGCTGACAAGAGCTATAAACACCTAACTTCATCCACATTTTCAAATTATGTCAGAAACATTTAGATAACAACACAGTTCCTCAGCTGCGGTGTTCGTGTGAAAAAACAATAACAAACTAAAACTTAGACCTCTTAACCCGAGTTATTAATCACCAATACCTCAACTCTGTCAATACCTTCACCAAACAAATAAAACAACACTAAGAACGCAACAACCGTTCTATTCAGTCAGATTGACACATATTACCCCAGAAAAAACCAACTCTTCCTTATAAAGTCACTCAAAGAAATCGAATTCACTTAGCAACAGTACCATTTTCAATTAGTTCTGACCGCAAAAAATGAAAACACCAGATAGGAGAATAATGTAGCTCCGCCCCACCACCCGATTTGTCGCCAATCGGAAAAGTGCGACGCGAAATCTTCACTTTGCATTCGACAAGACAATTATTTTTTGGTTTTGTTATCTCAGTCAGGCAGGTTAAATAATTCTCTCAAATCACCATGTTTTGTATGTTTTTAGGTCATGATGTGCATACAGCTGATATCCTGTTCGTCCACACCGAAACCTTTGTATGGAGTCACCTGACACACTTTGTAAATTTTTACCAATTAGAGGTTTCAAAATCGACAACAAAAATGTTTTTGTATAAAATAACTAAAAGCGATCGATTTCTCTCAACAGCAGCATCATTTGCCACAAGAAATAAAAACACAGAGAATTAATTTTATGGCCCCGCCTAGCACCTGATTTGTCGCAAATTGAAAACGCGTGGTGCGAAATCTTCCTGCACACTTTTTATCATACGACAATGACCCTTTATTCTTCAGAAAGTTCTGCACAAGAAGAGCATTTCTAGCTCTTGTCTGGAAGATCAATTGTGACAGTTTAGTTGACAGGAGCCGTCTAGATCAAGATGAACAGAATCAGAATACAGATGTTTGGTGGGAAAATTGCAAAAGTAACAGCACAACCGCGTTTAGAAAATGATAATTGAAATTAATGGCCGCACATGCTCACGCATAATAATAAAATGGACGCCATATGCACCGAGTTGTAGTCTCGACGGGTTCTAACGAAAAAGTCAATCCAGTTTTAGTCGTGCACTCATCGGTTTCAACGGAAATGACCTCAACCTTCGACTTAAAAAAAGATATTTACAACATGTTGTTTGATTGATTAAAACCCAAACCGGCGCCTCTGTCCCTAATTAATTTAATTTTCAGGCAAATTGCATCTCGTGCAGATCTGGTTCATTGTTCGTGGTCGACATTCCGTGTTTAATTGGGAGGTTTATGGCGCACTCGCGGAAAAAGTGAATTTGTGCTCGAGACACCTGATTACGCAACTCGCTCTTAAATCATGTCAATTTTTAAAAAACCGAAAGTGTTGTTTGCTCGTCCAATATTTGTGTTGTTTGGAATCGGTAGCCGAGATATCTACACTATTACGTTGCCGTTTATAAATAGAACGAATAGGATTAGCATTAATTAAGAGTTTACAGTGTAACCGCGGTTGGAGTACGTGCGCTCGTCGATGGTCGCCGGCGATCGGCAAAAAAAAACAATTAGCTGACCTCTGATGGTGGCGATGTGGTCGTCGTACTGGGACTTGGTCCTGACGTGCTCCAGCTTGCTGGAACCACTTTGAAAACTCTGAGTCCTGTACTCGCTGTACCATTCCGAACTAGAACTGGTCACTTTGCTGCTGGAGCTGACGTCGTCCCAGTCGTCGCGGTTGAGGCGTTCCTTCGACGGCGTCCTCCTCAGGCTCTCCTCCGAGGGGAAACGTCCGCCGGTCAGGCTCGATATGCTCGAGGTCTTCGAGCTGGTGGCCAGGTTGCCGTTCGATTGGGTCATGTAGGCCGAGTCCTCCAGCAGCAGCTCCTCGGAGGGCGTCCGGCTGCTCATCTTGCGCACGGTGGTGCTGCTGGAGGTGGACGTCACCTGGCGCACCGACTTTCGGACGGTTACTTTTTCGAATTTGACGGTCTTCACGCCGGTGGCGAGGTCGCCTTCTTCGGTCGTCGTCGTGAGCGTCTCCTGCAACCGCCACCGTCAACTCCGGCTCACGACGGGGCTCGCCAGACTTTCAGGGCGGAGGTGCGATACCACGCGTTTTCAAGGACTTCACGATCGATTCGTACACCGGGTGGCAACGGGAAGAGGGTGGCGACCGAAGGGGATGATATACAGGGTGGTACACGCCCCAGCCAACGTACGAAATTCAATGTTTTTAATGAGACAGCACTAGATTACCAGTGGCCTTGAATAATCCAAAATGTAACGTACATTCAAAAATATCACGTTGCATGGATTTGGGGCGTGGCTTCATCAACTGTCAAATCGCAGAGCTTATTTGAACGCTCGTTATTATTTAAGTAAATGTAATTTCTTGCCCAAAAAACGACATTTTCATCTATAACAGATTCCAGGTGTGACACTACCCAGAAAAAAAAAACACAAAAACTTTGAAACCATGATCATCACTATATTCAAGAATTAAAATCTTGTAGCTTCATTTAATAGATATAACGACAGTAGTAAAATATTTCGTATGAAATATTAAAAAAGTTACCAGATTCCCTATTCATTTTGAATATAAAAACAAATATTTTTCGTAATTCTACTTCTTGATGATAAATTCATTAACAAAACAAGGAAAAAAGTAAAAATACATATTGGCAACACATTTGCTGTTTACATTATAATTTTTTTAACACCTAGGTGCATTGTTTCAGAACTTTTTATGCTGAATCATCCAGATGATTAATTTTAGATGAATGACTTTCGTAAAATTCATATAAATTTAGTTATCTGCAAAATTTCACTGACAAGCTAAATTGTTATCAAAAATATGTTTTAATTTATCTAGGTTGCTACTTGAAAAATGTACAAGGTATCTACTGCACTTAAGAAGTGATAAACTGTCACCGTTCGCGTTCTGGAAGGACCAGATTTATCGCGTGAACATTTTGGTCCTTCGAACCGGATTTGTCCCAATCGAGTTTTATCAGCCAAAATTCTCCTAAACAGAGACTATTGTGATTAAATGAGAGTTAATAAAAATGACGTCATATTTACATAGCAGAAAATATAAATGAAATCACAGTTTACGTAAATATTTGGTTGCTAAATCAAGAACTTATTTTTTGTACAATTTTTGAATTGAGTTGTGTCTTGTAGGGAAAAATCTCAGGAATCTCGAAAAAATAAAATAAAAAAGATAGGGGGGTCTTTACAAAGATATATGGGTCTGAAGGTTCAAACTTTTCATCATGTTTTCTTCAAATAAAAAATATAAATGGTTGACATTCATTTTGAAATATGGTGAGGGTGATTATGTAAAATATTAAAATATGAATGAAAAGACATTTATTGAAAAAACAGCTTTATCTCGAAAAAATTAAAGTTTTATTTTTCCAATTTTTGTTCAAAAGGGAAGTACAACATTACTAGAATATTAATCAGGTACTTTTGAACAAATATTGGCAACTTTGATATTTTTTTCAGTGACAGCAATTTTTTTTTTTAAACATTTTTACTTGGTCAACGGGATGTCCCCTACAAAGCCCCGAACTCGGAATACGATAATTTTAAGACACCCTGTATAATACAAAATATAACGTGCGTTCAAAAATGTCAGTCAAACCATAGTTGTGAAACGTCATTTATTGACTGGGCGAGTAGTAGTGTGAAAGATATGATGAAAGAGAAAGCCACGGCCCGCTGGACAACAGATTTCTTTGAATGCTTGTTATTTTGATGACTATAAATTTAATTTCTTGGCCAAAAAAAAATGTCTGCCTGTTAGACACATTATAATTTTTTAACACCTAAGTGCATTGTTGCAAAACTTCTGCCGAATCATCCAGATGATTCATTTTAGATGAAATTTACAATTTTCATAAGATCTTTAAAGCTAGTTACATATTTGCAAAACTTCACTGACAAGCTAAATTTTTATCAAAAATATGTCATAACTTATCTGGATTACTATTTAAAAAATGTGCAAAATATGTAACTGCACTTAAGAAATGTTAAACTGACACTCTTGCAATTAAGTGAGAGTTGATAAAAATGACATGATATTTACATGACGGAAAATACAAATGATATCTTTTAAATGAGACACCTGCATATTACTTCGTTGATCTTATGTAATGTAAAACATAAGTAATATAACCTGCGTTCAAAAATATCTGTGGTCGAGTGAACTGGTGTTTGTTTTTGTTTCCGTAGTGAATGACGTCACTGTCAAACCATAGATGTAGTGGGGTGCAACATATGAAGAAAAAAACATGGCCTGCTTGACCACAGGATTATTTGAACGCTCGTTACTTGATTATTTAAGTTTTCAAACTTAATTTTTTGTCCAAAAAATCTATAACAGATTCCAGGTTTCAAAGTATCCAAAAAAATAACAAAACATTTTGAAACCACGATCTTCCTTTTTTCAAAACATTTTTTTAACTTATCTGGATGGTTTAATAATTCACATATGTGAAATAAAAAACGCAGGTAAACAGCATTAAACTGACAACGTTGTGATAACAAAAATGACAGTTCACCAAAATGGCAATATATTTATATGGCGGAAAATATAAATGAAATCACTTGTATAAATATTTGGTTGTCAAATGTAAAACTTATTTTTCTGTCAACTTCCAAACTTTCTATTCATTGTGAATATTGAAAACAAAAAATCTAGACCATCTTTGAAAATCAATAAAATAACAAAATGAGTAAAAATACATATTTGGAACATATTTACTGTCTGTTATGCACTTTACTTTAGAATGTTTATAAATCTTGTTATCTGGAACCTCACTGTCAATCAAAATTTACGTAAAAAAATATTTTGAGA
Organism: Tenebrio molitor; assembly: GCF_963966145.1. Lineage (NCBI taxonomy): Eukaryota > Metazoa > Arthropoda > Insecta > Coleoptera > Tenebrionidae > Tenebrio > Tenebrio molitor. The sequence goes on along the minus strand of NC_091048.1, from coordinate 27,361,993 downwards.
CTTATCTAGATTGCTGTTTAAAGAATGCATGCACTTGGGAAGCAATAAAGTGACAGCGTTTTTATGGCAAAAGTGACAGTTCATAAAAATGGCGTCGCATTTATATGGCGGAAAATATAGTGAAATCATGGTTCGTGGAAAGCTTCGATCGCCGTGTCATAGAAAAAATTGTCGTTTTTTTTTTTGGTGCGTCACATGCAGTGGCGTGCGACGCCTCCTCGAACGATTTTTTCTTTGGCCACAGTGTATACTACTTACGCAACCGGTAAATTCGTTGTGCAATCGCAGAAGCAATCAATCGGCACCGAGGGAGTAATTCAATCGAGTCGGGTTAAGTATTTGGGGTGGTATCGCACCCTCCATAACCTGAAAATCTGACGAGGAATGCGAGGGTTCGGCGGCCCGTCCGTAGCGCCACGTGGGTGGTGCCATCGAAGAATTGATCGCACCGGTGACGTCACGGAATGCACGCGAGCAAAACAGGTCCCGACGTAAAAATGGTCCGGTCGTTGCATCCCCCGGAGTAAAAATCCGGGACGCAACAGATAGACGGCACCGGCGGATCGATCGGGCGGGCCGCGATCCTCCGAAGCCCCTTCGAGACCCTTGCCTGGATGCTGCCGTCGGGTTGCACTTCTTGGGCGTGCTGCACCAGCTGCCGGGGCGAGCCGGGGGGCGTGCGCCGGAGCGCCACCCGCTCCAGCCGGCTCCGCTCCAGGTTGCGCGCCCGCTCCTCGGCCAGCCTGCGCTCGAACTCCTCGACGTCGACGGCGGTGACTCCTTCGACGACGCCCGAGCCGGCGCCGGTCCACACCTTCTCGAAGAAGCTAACGCGGTCCCGGAGACGGCGCCCGCCGGGGCTGGTGGGACTCTCCGGGGGCCGCTTCGGGCCCTCGCCGGGGTCTCTCTTCGGGGCACTCATGCTGGTTCGTTATGCGACGCATCCGTCAGCGGTGGGCATGGTTATGCGCTTTCTGCCGTCTGTAGAGTTTGCGTTGTTCAGAGACGCGAGACCGTTCGATACTGAGGCGGACGCGACTGGAAGGACGACGAGGAGGCCGCACGGAGGGAGCGGACCCGCTCGGACAAGCTCGAACACACCCGGGAGGCGACGACCGCCGCAGAAGATGGCTCCCAGAAATACGGAGAATCACGGATTTCACCGCATTATCCGAAAGAAACGAAGGCTTCACGGCCAAATCCAAAAACGCAACGACCTACTTGCACCCGACAAGGTGTGGCCCTGGCAGCTCTGGCTCAATCACGCCGATTCATAGATAACAGATTAAGATAACTTCTACAAGATATTTGCCAAACAATAATCTCAACTATGTACATATTTTTTTTTCCAAATATGTTTCTATTGACACATTCCCACTTAAATTTTAATTTATAAAATTTATGTCTTGTTGAAATGAAAAAAAGTCATACACTACGCTGTGGTTCGTCTAGACTCGAGAGATCAGTGAGTTTTCTTGTTTTCAAAAAAAAAAACAAAAAACAAATTTTAGTAAACTGTCACAGATAAGATTACAGCACTAAGTGTTCTAGGAACTCAATTTTTTTCAAGCGTTCAAGATATAGATTTCCAAAATGTGAGTGTACCGTCTTTCAAGTGTTTTGAAATTTTGAAATTTTTTATGGGTGTTAAGAGTGGGTATAAATGTAATGAAAGCTGGCACAATAAACGCGATAGTCTTCATGTTACATCAATAGAATGGAAAAAAGTATTTAAAAAAATCTGACCCCATTTGAAATGAAAGGTGCTAAAATATAAATTACAAAATTCCTCACGGTCGAAGAATATTTCGATTAATTGCACTACAAGAGAAACATTTTTATAGTTGCACATAGATGGTTTGGAAATTGTGTCAACATACTCGCAGAACTTGTTTAAAAATTTTTGGAAAATTTTGAGTTGATATTTTCTAAATCAAACATGAATTTTTTGAAATTCAGTTTTAAGGAATGTCACGATGAACTGGAAGTATCGGGTGTTCATTTAAATTTCTCCTCAAAGTTGGCTTGAAGAGTCGATTGTGAACGCACCACTCGTCAGAGTAAAAACACAAACAACGCAGAAAGTGAGGTTAGATTTTAAACAGCTGATCCGTGATCTGTAATCCGTGGTGCGTTCACAATCGACTCTTCAACGCCTACTTTGGAGATAAATTTAAGTGAACACCCGATACATGTTTGTGTTCGAGCAATCAAAACAATAGGAATGGTAGTTGAATTATTTTAATTAAAATAGTGAAAGAAATTTTTACATTTAGCCCGCTTTTGGTGCTAATAATAATCAGTGTCAACCTAAGCAATAAAGTTTTTTTTTCTTTAAAACAATTGTCAAAGTGTTGTCATGTTGGAATGAGCCACTAGTTATTTGATTGTTATTACTTATTAGGTTGGCAACATAAAATGTCAGTTGTATGTCAGCCATTTTGATGTGAAGGCGCTTGCGGCGCTACTGAATTTATATGTTCAGTTGCATTTTCGTCTTTATTTCTTGTCTTTTGGTATAAAATTTGCTTACACCTAAAAGTTTCCTGACTTTTGAAAATTATTGACATAACCTCAAACCTGATCTAGGGAGATTTTACGATACAGATGCTCCGAAACGAAAGGTTTTAGGGTGGTGCAGTCTGGTCTTTGAGGGAATTTTGACATTGCCAATTGTTTTAAAAAAATGGACAGGGTGTCTCAGCTAAGATTTTCGAGCCTAATAACTCAGTTATTTTCCAGTGGATTTTTGTAAAATTTAAAATGCAGATATTTTAGACGGTGAAGAATAAAATCCCATTAATGCAATCACCCAAGTCTTAAAAAACGTAATTTTACATGCCTTTTTAAAATGTTGCATCAATTAAGACATACATAAAAAATTGATCGCCAATAAAAAATGCTGTAAGGAAAAACTCGTCCTTGAAAGACGTCTGGTTTGCAAGAAAAATGCAAAAAACTGTGTTAAACGTGGCTGCAAATGCAAAAACGTAGACGCGTATGAAACAAACGCGCAATTTTGCAGAATTTTGGTCATCCCTTTTCGCAGAAGCGCAGGTGACATATTTGACGTTTATCTTGCTAACCTTACAAAAACTTACAAAGTTAAAGACAACATTTGGATGTAATTTATTATATTGGATGCTTTGATTCTTCCATAAAGGACTAAAACACGATCGGGATATTGTAGCAAGGTAATTTAGTTCACGTACGCTTCCTGTGTCTTCAAATAAATTGACCACTCTCTTAACCTTACATTTTGTAAAGCCTACATTTGGATAGTGTTCCATCAGAAAACGAACTGTCATTGAAGTTCTTACGGCACTCTCCTTAGGCAATTTTTTTTTTCAGCAATATTGAAATTTCTGCCGCTGAAGTCTATTTTTAGAGTATTTTCAATACATTTTCACAATTTGACGTTTCTAATAAAGCGCGCCCAATTTTGACAGACTTTAAAGGATGTACAAAATGTTGCTTGGCAATTAATCATCAATTGTTTCAAAAGGTAACTGCTCAAATACCTTCAAATTTTAGATTAAATTTTTAACGACAAAATCTAATCTTTTCGTTGAATCAGACAAGTGATTTACTTAATTGTTTGTGTAGACCCCTATTTTTTAATGTTTAACAATCTAATAATAATCCCGCATAATTTACGATAAAGAAAACATGTGTTAAAATTACATTTTTTAACTTGAAGTAATTTTATTATTACTAATTGAACCTTCACGGTCTAAAATATCTGCATTTTAAATTTCATAAAAATCCGTTGGCAAATAACCGAAATATTAGGCTCGAAAGTCTTACCTGAGACAACCTGAATATCAAATTTTTGAAAAAATTCGAACTGATATTTTCAGAATAACACGAGCTAGAATTTTATTAAGTGTTTTAATACAAGCCACTCAGATGCAAGATTTGAAACATCTGAAAACTGTCATTTCTCAAAAACAAAATGTCGTCACATCGAGATAGATTAAAAATATATGTATGTATTTCTTAATATTTGATTTCTAGATAATCGTTAAGTATCTATTAAAAGTATCCAAAACAATATGAGTTATTGCAGTTAATGTGGAGATTTTTTAAAATTTGGCCCACTGTCAAATGGAAGGTGCTAAAATATGAATGACAAAATCACGATCTAAAAGTATTTCGATTGATTACTTAAAATATAGACACCATTCCCGTTGTTTTGACATAATAGGAGGCCATGATTTATTTTTTTAACGTTGGACATATTGTTTGATTTCCGTCGCTAAAGTGCCTGACATGCGGACCTATCAAAATAATCATAACATGTTGCCGCCACGTCCGAGTATTCTTCTGTTGCAAACTAGTAAAACTGACAACAATGCACTAGACATTGACGCTATTCAGGGCCTCAAATTGAGAAAAACATAACCTAATTCAACAGACATTTTCTGAAAATTGAGTTGGCTGTTTCAAAACCAAACCTAAGCTGCCAAAACTTTATCGAATTCTTGTTGATAATAATTGGAAAGAATTCCGAATAAAATGGCATGAAGAGCAAAGTAAAAACTTCAAGAACATTCATAGTCCAAGAAGGTCACCTCTAGAAGTAATGCGATAATCATGTAACTAGATTAGATAATAAAGAATTTAAATTGCATCGATTGGAAACGAAAAGCGCAATTTGGGTTAAAATCTGACAAGAAAAGTGGACGCCTCAAGTGAGTTTCTAAAATCCGGCGAATGTCGTAACAGTTCGTTGAGAAACAAAACTAATTGCATCTATTCAGTATGCAGATGTGATCACCTTGGTCCCGAAGGTCATCCAATGGTCGAGCGAGATTTACCGTCGACAATACAGAATAGAAGTGCACTTGTGTATTTTTGCCATTAACGCCAACTTTGTCGCTTTTAGAGAGGCACCACAACAGAACCAGTCCCACCATGAATTATTTATCAAGAGTCATCAACGGTATAAATATCGCAAACGGTGACCACAACTCTAAAAAAAATCGTAGGCGTGTGTGCGCTAATACTTTTTTATAAAATGCAAACTCTCGTAAACAAGTCTCAAGTGTGCATTCCACCCTCGCTGACCCACTAACCCACCCCACAGTCATCACCCAGAGGGGCGCCCTCGCCCCTCTCCGAATTACCGGAAACACGTGCAGAGGGGCCCGCACTGTGCGAAGTGGGTCGGTGTTGTTGAAAAATTGGAAACAAGAGCGCATCGTCGTCGTTGTCCTGCACGCGATCGGTGACGTGTTTTCGGGAAAATGAGAGTGAAAGCTGGGACCTCGCCGAAACCGACATCGGTGTCAAGGCTGAACGTGTTTCGGATGATAAATAATTGTTGTTGAGTCGCCTCTTGAATAATTCCGTCGACGGGCTGGGGCCGTTAAGAGACTTTTTCAACACCGGAGGTGTAATTAATCCGTCGACGTTTTTATAGCCGCTCTTTGATTCCTCCCAATTAACACCCATCCCGGCCGGCGCTTTAATTGCGACAGGAGCGAGGATCGATGGAGTCCTGCGGGCCGCACGCGCGCCCATCTCAACAGACCAATCGATACTCCTTGATCAAATTGTGAAATGTGAAACATTGATCGCAGCGTCTCTTGCAGATCTTGTTTGTCCGAGTGATAAAAAATTATGTAACGCACAAATATAACCGTGAAGTCACGGCTCTCGCTGTTCACAATTATTAATATTTCTTGGTAATCTGACCGGGGCGTTGGGTTGGTGGGTTGCAAACGAGATACGATCGGTCTGCGCTTGCACGCCATCTACCACCGGGACCCACCACCAGCCGGACCAATGAGTTGCGTGAACGGGACTTCTGGGTCGATCAGACCATCCAGTTGACAGAGGTCAAGACGCGGGTCGACAAACTCATCGGGAGTATGTCGGTCGAACGGCGGCGGCAAGAGGAGGGACCCTTGCGGGGCTCCGTCGCGTGCGAGATTATGAAATAGTACTGAAAATAGAGCGCATCGGTTTGACAAGGGACAGCTGAAAACGCGATATTTTCAGAGGATGCGTTCGTGTCCGCCCACGGAAGTATTGTTTGTTCGATCTGGGAGACACGAAGCCATAAATCAAAATGGGAATGGGTTATGAAATCGAGAATTAATGGACGGAGCATGTGTGGGGGATGGAGACGAAGGCGATGTAGAGGTGGAGAAAGCGCAGACGTAAGTGATGTCCATGGCGGAAACTGGGACGTCCGAGTGGTATTTTTAATGTTAATGGGACCGGCCCTTTCTACGGATGTGTGCCAAAGCGGATCGGATTTGAGCGGAGAGCGAGAAATGCTTTGGCTTGGCGCAGATGCGACGAAAAAGAAACGTCGTAAAGAAGATACGAGTATCATGTCTAGAGAACGGGAAATAACGAAAATAAGAGAGTTTTGTTGTGGCGGCAGCAACTGATGCATTTGGGAGTGGTCCCTTGCAATTTGCGTATCTTCAAAAAAAAAAAAATGAGACCCAGACTAGTCTATTTTCCAGATGCTTAAAAAATGCATGATGGGTTAAATCAGTTAATAATACAATTATGGATTATGTGCTTTGAATTTTCCAAATTGTTAGAATGTTTGACAGATAAAATGTTTAAAATGACAGCGAAAAAAATTAAATCTTGTTAGCCGTGACTGTCATGGTTCAGTTGGCAGCGCTGGTTTGAATACAAGGTGATCAAGAAGGATTCTTTGAGTAGCGATAGGTATAATTAAGAAAATTGTTTTATTCGGCTATTTGCAACCGGATATTCTTGTTGATTTATTTGACAGATATCTGACGTAACATTAACAGCGACAAAATGGTAGGTTTTGAGAGTAAACTTTAAGGGTAAAAAGAAATTAAACTTGAAATACAGAACAATGAAAATGATGCGGCTGTCAATGTGAAGCTGTCAACAAGCGGAAGTTACTCCAGTTGTACCATTTAAAAATAAAATTCAGTATTACCAACTCAAACAGTCAAGTTTCTCTGTTGGGATTTAAATATGTTTCTTTGACAACAGCTAAAAAAAAAATAGAAACAAATCCCAAATCAGACAAATTAAAAAATAAAACTACCACCATCGTACGTCTTTTAAATTTTGCAAAATGTTACCACCTTTGACAAAAAAAAAACTAAATCGATTGAGCCGTGACTATTATGATTCAGGTGGCAGCGCTGGTTTCAATATTGTTGCATTTGACAACCATCAAGTTTCTCTATTAGAGGGTGGAAAATTTAAATATGTTTCTTTGACAACAGCGATATTTAAACTAGGGCTGCCAACTGAATCATGACAGTAATGGCTTTCTCGATTTTTTTTTAGATTGCACTATACACTTGGCACAAATCTTCTGAAAAAAATGAGAAACAAAGCCCAAACTAGACTATTTTCCAAAAACGGAAAAAAATTATGATGAATTAATCACTTCAGAAAATAGAATACAAATACAAGTATTACAAGATGATGAAGAAGGACTATTTGAGTTGGTGAATTTTATTTTTGAATGGTATCGGGTGTTTTTTAAAATTTCACCTCGTAGTAGGCGTCGAAGAGTCGATTGTGAACGCATCACTTGTGTAAAATGTAACATTTAAACAGCTGATCCGTAACCTGTATAGTACAGCGTGATCAACAATGACTGAGTCTGTTGGCAATGAAACAATTGAAAAATATTGGTGTTTTTCTGTTTCGTAATTGGCACTGAACGGATGTTTTAACTTGACACGACAAAAAAAAAAAAATTGGTTATGTCGGGTATGTTTATGCTATTACAAAAATGACCCTTTGATGGTAAACGTCAAATTCTCCCGTCAACTCTGTCAAAGCTGACAACCGGAAATGCGTTTAGATTACAGTGGTACCAAAATCATTCAAATTTTCATTGCTACCAACAGACCCAGTCATTCTTGATCACGTTGTATGTTCACAATCGACTATTCAACGCCTACTATGAGGGAAATTAAAAAAAAAACACCGGATACAACTGTAATAACTTCCGGTCGTAGACGGCTTGACACTGACAGCCGTATCATTGACAAGTAATATTTCAAAGTAAATTAAACATGCTGGCGAATCTGTTCGAGATCCTCAAAAGAAGAGTTAATTTATTTTAGAGAAAAATGGAGAGCCTTGCGAGTATTTCCTTTAGTTAAATTCTTAGATGATTGGTCTGTATTTCAAGTTTAATTTCTTTTAGTGTTAATTCTTACTCTGATAATAACCTACCATTTTGTCATTGTTAATGTTACGTCAGATATCTGCCAAATAAACCAACAAAACATATAAGGTTGCAGTGTTGCAAACAGCTAAATAAAAAATGTTCTTAATTATCTTGCCAACGCAAACAGTCCTTGATCACCTTTTGACAGCCAAAATATTCAAAATGAGACTGAAGATTAAAATAAATCGAGTAGGCTATGGCGATCATGGTTCAGTTGGCAACGCTAGTTTAAAATATTGCTAGATTTGACAACAGTCAAGTTTCTCTATTAGAAGTTGAAGGACTGAAATATGTTTTTTTGACAACATCAGTATTTAAACAACTGAACCGTGATAGTCATGGATTATTAGGTTTTGTTGTTGTTTCTTTGACAATGACAACAGCAATATTTAAACTAGAGCTGCCAACTGAATCATGACAGTCATGACTCTCTCGATCGCACTATCCACTTGGCACAAACCTTCTGAGAAAAATGACGCCCAAACTACACTATTTTCCAAAAACTGAAAAAAATTATGATAAGCTAAATCACTTAATAACAGAAATACAACTGTGTATCAGACGGTCATGCGTGTTTTGAATTTTGCAAATTTTGAGCACATTTGACAGGCAAAATTAAAATGAGATCGAAAAATAGAATAAAGCGAGTATGCCGTGACTGTCACTAGTGTCACGGTTCAGTTGGCAGCACTAGTTTGAATATTGCTATATTTGACAATCGTCAAATTTCTTTTTTAGAGGTTTGATGATTTTGACAGCAGCAATATTTAAATTAGCGCCGTCAATTGAACCGTGGTAGTCATGGCTTTTTCGATTTTTTTCAATCGCACAATACAATAGTCAAATATGATCGAATACTTTTATCCCCTAACAGGCAATTATTTTTTTTAAGTTTATGTTGGCAGTAAAAGTGACATCGGCATTTTACATGCAGTTGAAGGTTACATTAGTAACATTCCCCATTTTCCATTAGCCTTCTAGGGAATCAATCATATGGTATAACTCCCAGTAAGGTAAGGATTTAACTCCGATCACGAAATATTTTTAGAACAGTTTTCCAAGAAATTGGAGCAGATAAGAACAAAGATAGCAACAAATATGTTTCAAACGTTTGGTGTTTCAAAAATAAAAGAAAAAATCATTGGAATAATAGCCGAGTTCTCGGGTCTATACTCCGATCACTTGAGCAATGTAGTAATCACGTGCACACAGCACGTGCTACCAAAGAGACCCCGCCTCTCGTTGCGTCTCCCCTAAGAAATAGACTTCAAATAAAAAATTCGCATTAAACACATTTTAACGACTTTGTTCGCCATAAAATGATCCTGCAGTGTTGTCTTCTCTTTATTGATTGTAAAACTTTTCCGTAGACGGTTCTCAATTGGAGATGCGTCCATTATAACTGAATCAACCAAACAAATAAACAGTGGCACCACGTTCCACTGACACGAACATGCCGGAGCATTGTATTCATGCTCTCTCTATCTTTTATCGTTGCACCTGTATTTAGTCTTGTCCAAAAACGAGCATCAGGCGAAAATCACCTAACTTTCTCTGTATCTTAAGCAAATTAAAAGAGTAGCTTCGTAGTACTTCTTATTGTCAGAACGATGAAGCAGTGATGACGGATATGAATGAGTGATTCGAGAGACAAAGAAGATCTCTTCAACTGTCTTGGGTGGCTACGTTGGTTTAAATTCTTCCAATCTTGTTTTTTTTTTCGTATACCACAAGAAGAAAAAAAAAGAGCTCAAAAACAAGGAGCGTGCTAAACTATTACAATAAAATTTAAAACGTAAACTATTAATTTCTGATTATACACCTGTTCAATGATAATCACTATAATCATTAAATAATTGTAACAAGAGCTGAGGTTCTCGGAACCTCTCTTGTTCAAACGTGGGTCATTTAGAAGTTCGTCGGCGTTGCCTCTAAATTTTTTACCGGGTTGTAACACTTGTAACACCACATCTGTTACGAACAGCTGTGAAATAGTTTATTATGTGCAGCTTTTTCAATAAATTCATATTAACAGGAATTTCCCCTAGATCTAAAAGTTCTTCACGGAAAGCGATTTTCCTCAGGGCCAAACTGCAGTTCCCAGATGTTTTAAAAACATCGACGACACTTCCAAGATGTGATAAAGATAGTGGAGCATTGACGGAGAAATTATACAAAGTGTCTATAAAAGAAGGTACATCAAGAGTCCTGTGGAATTGAGCGGCTCTATAATTGTATTGTATCGAATTATGTCGGACCATTAAAGCCGTCAACAGTAAAATGTCAGTTGTTTTGCTTAGGGTTTTCTTCAGTTTTTCTAATTACTTTTCATCTTACAACAGCTTTTATTAAAAATCTGTCACTAATGGACGTACATAACCTCTGTTTTTCTATCTGGTACCACAGAACGGCAAAACTCAAATATATTCGAATTCCACTGTACTCTTGATATGCCTACATTCTTTTATAGACACTTTGTATTTCAGTTGAGAAAAATTATATTGAAAACAAAAAACAAAATATTTGAGGTTTTAATCAACAAACCGTGAAGGTCTCCTGAATTTTTAACACTTTTTGCTCAATTATTAATCATTTTAATTTTTATTGCACCCCTTAGTAATGCTGTTATTTATAGATCGGGACATTATTCTGGTGGCTTTGATTATCTCTTTTATTGGTAATTACTTTTTATTAATGTTTGTCAGTAGTTTTTCTTTATTATTAAAGTAAACACAATAAACGCATTTTACTGGAAAACATTTCATGTAGGTATAATTATTTTCAACAGTTTGTCCAATAACTGGCAGAAAATGATTAAACAGGAAAATTTCAACAAGCTCGAGTGCAGAAAATGTTTGTTTTCCGGAGCATCTGCTAATGAAAGTTATAAATAAATTCGAAAACAAATTAACCCATTTGAAACGATTTCTTAAGGGTGCTGTGTACAACAATCAGTCACTGGTTTTATTTTCACCATTTAAAACCCATAAGTCCATCACTAACAATACCATTAAAATTATTTTTGTAAACAAACAGGACCCAATTTTTTCTTCTGTTATACAGGGTGTGTTTCGAGCCTAATAACTCAGTTATTTTCCAGCGGATTTTTGTGAAATTTAAAATGCAGATATTTTAGACGGTGAAGAATAAAATCCCATTGATGCAATCACCCAAGTCTTAAAAACGTAATTGTTACATGCCTTTTTAAAATGTTGAATCAATTAAGATTTACATAAAAAATTGATCGTCAATAAAAAATGCTGTAGGGAAGAACTCGTCCTTGAAAGACGTCTGGTTTGTAAGAAAAAAGCAAAAAACTGTGTTAAACGTGGCTGCAAATGCAAAAACGTAGACGCGTATGAAACAAACGCGCAATTTTGCAAAATTTTGGTCATCCCTTTTCGCAGAAGCGCAGGTGACATATTTGACGTTTATCTTGCTAACCTTACAAACACTTACAAAGTTAAAGACAACATTTGGACGTAATTTATTATACTGGATGCTTTAATTCTTCCATAAAGGACTAAAACACGATCGGGATATTTTAGCAAGGTAATTTAGTTCACGTAAGCTTCCTGTGTCTTCAAATAAATTGACGACTCTCTTAACCTTACATTTTGTAAAGCCTACATTTGGAAAACGAACTGTGTCATTGAAGTTCTTACGACACTCTCCTTAGGCAAATTTTTTTTCCTTTTTCAACAATATTGAAATTTCTGCCGCTGTAGTCTATTTTTTAGAGTATTTTCTATAAATTTTCACAATTTGACGTTTCTAATAAAGCGCGCCCAATTTTGACAGCCTTTAAAGTGCCTACAAAATGTTGCTTGGCAATTAATCATCAATTGTTTCAAAAGGTAACTGCTCAAATACCTTCAAATTTTACATTAAATTTTTAACAACAAAATCTAATCTTTTCGTTGAATCAGACAAGTTATTTACTTAATTGTTTATGTAGAGCCCTATTTTTTAATGTTTAACAATCTAATAATAATCGCGCATAATTTTTGATAAGGAATATGTGTTAAAATTACATTTTTTAATTTGAGGTAATTTTATTATTACTAATTGAACCTTCACGGTCTAAAATATCTGCATTTTAAATTTCATAAAAATCCGTTGGCAAATAACCGAGATATTAGGCTCGAAAATCTTAGCTGAGACACCCTGTATAATAGTATATTATGACACGAGTTTTATAAGAGACATTTTGTAGCACGCACGGATTTAGGGCAGGAGGAGTACAAAATGCCTTATAAACCAGATATCATACTATTTCTTCTATTTTGCCCCTTTTTAAATAAAAAATCGCAATTTTAAAATTTGGGGAATTTTATGGTGGTTGGTAACACAAATGCTACAGTGGAACATTTGAAAATTCAATTTGAACTTATTGTTATAACGTTTGTTTAGCGTGATTTGACGTTTGGTGACGTTGAAAGTTACCAACCTTGAAAATGTAAATTGCACTGCTCTATTACGGCACTCAAATCAGCTGTAATAGCTTTGTCATGAACGCAAATTAGAAAAAACGATTTATTTTTACTTATGCATCGGTCCCGAAGAGCTCAGACCTCTAGACTTTGTTTAGCTTAATTTTTTCTTTAGCTTTTGTAAGCTACCATCCCTCACTTAAACCACCTAAAATATACAGGGTGTATCAGAATTCGACCGACAAACCTTCAGGGCTGCTTCTATGATCAAAAATAAGCATAAAACTCTTAATACATATGGGGTCAAAAACGCTTAGTTTGCAAGATAACCAACAAAAACCTAAAAACGGTTACGATCTGAATTCCTTGGATTTTATAGGGATATTTGTGCATTGAACACGGGAACAAAATTTTGACAATTTTTGTAAATTGTACATTGCTCCTTTTTATTTTGTACGTTTCATCCATAAATTTCACCGATTGCTTTTGTTGCTGATAAAACTTTTTATTCGATTATCTCGCAAACTAAGGGTTTTTGACCCTATATGTATTAAGAATTTTATGCTTATTTTTTATCATAGAATCTGCCCTGAAAGTTTCTCAGTCGTATTCTGATACACCCTGTAGATACATGGAAGACAAACAAGGGAAAACAAGTGTGGTTTGTCAAAAAAAAAAGGAAGAAAATACGCGATAGAGGTGGAGATACGCAGGAGAATGATTAGGAAAAGAGGAACAAAAGAAAAATAAACCGAAAGCGAGCGAATTTTTACCGTACCTGGTCATTTGAGAGCCGAGAGACAACAAATAATTTGTTGGCAGCCACTGCTAAGAATAGATTCAAATAATTTATATCCTAATTAAAGGCCAACTGATAAATCATTCGCGATTGTTAACACTAACCATAAAGAGCAAGCAACCATTAATTCATTTTTTTTTCAAACGGATCGCAGAGCGAATATTTCAATTCTTGGTACCACTTTCACCTGATATTTATTACGCGGAAAACGGAATTAATCCCAGATAAGCTATCATGTCCATTAGTCAAGGGACAACGTGTAGAAAAACCCCAATCATGGTGCTTGTCCCCCAAACAAACAATCCAATCACTTAATCATCACGTTTACAAAATCTCCTATCTTATCCACGTCGATAAGATAACAAATCACAACGCAACATTGACAATTGAAGTGCGAACGAGTCCCTGCCTGGGAAACCAAGAAAATGTGCGAATCGAGCGACACTTTCGAGCTGGGGGTGTTCAAGGACGCCATCTTGGACGAGGACGTTTCGGTAATGGTACCATCAGCGCCGGTCTGTTCTAACGTGTGTTTAGGTGCAAGTCGACGCCATCAAGAGGTTGCCGATTTTGGCGTCCGCCATCGACGTGGAGAAGACCCGCGACGAGTTGATCCCGTGCTTGGCGAACAGCGTCGACGCCATGCCGGAAGAGTCCTGTTTCAATCTGGCCGAGCAACTGGAGCGACTGGTTCCGCTGGTCGGAGGGAGCGACCACGTTGGCGTGTTGTTGGATATTTTGGTGAAGCTGGCCTGCGAGGACGAGGTCTTGGTGAGGGAGAGGGCCATCGAGTCGATGAGGAACATCTGCGACAGTTTGGAGCAAGAGCAGTGCGAGAAGTCCTTCTACCCCCTCATCGAGAACATGATCAGCAGCGACTGGTTCACCACCAAGTGCTCCGCGGGGTGTCTCATCTCTGTAGGTCCCTCCCTCTTCTAACTCCGTAACCTGTCGAGTTCCTTCCAGATTTGCTACGCCAAGATCTCTCCAGACAAGCAAACCGAGCTGAGGAACCACTTCAGGAACTTGATCCAAGACGACTCGCCCATGGTGCGGCGCTCCACTGGGAACAGCCTAGTGGACTTCATTGACATCATCGACGAGGACCACCTCAAGTCTGAGTTTGTCCCCATCTTCGACAACCTAGCCCACGACGACCAGGTAAGAGAGTCCCACCAAATGGTACTACTACTAGTACTACTAGTGATTCTAGGACTCCGTGAGGACTTTAGCAGTAGACGTGGGCATCGCCATAGCTCGCAAATTCAAAGACTTCGAAATCTACGAGTTCCTCATGAAGACCTTCAAACAACTAGGCGAAGACGAGTCCTGGAGGGTCCGCCAAAGAGTAGCTTGGAGGATTCCCGAAATCCCGATTTCGGACAAGACCCGCGACGAAATCGTCAACATCTTCAGAAGATGCGTCAGAGATGACGAAGCCGAAGTCAGAGTCTTCGCTGGCAAGAACTTGTACAACTTCACACACAACTTCTTGGAGAGCTACAAGCAGCAACAGGACAACTACGAAGACATCTTCGAGAAGAATTTCGAAGAAGTCATCGCACCCGAGATCTATCTGCTCATGAGAGATCCCAACGATGACGTCCGAGTAGCTTTGTCCACCAACATTCTCTCTTTGAGTGCGGTGTTACGCAAGGAGTGCTTCAACGCCAACATCTTTCCTTTGGTCATCGACGCTCTGGAGAACGAAGAGTACATGCCCTTCAAAGAAAACATGTTGAAGAATCTAAACTGGTTGCCGATGGACCTGGACATCACCAAGTCGGTCAAGTCCATCAGCAACGTCATCCACAACATGATCCTAAACTCGCAGCTGCACTGGAGGACCCGAAGAAATCTTCTTCTGGCTTTTATGCACATCACCAAAAACACCACCAGTGAATATTTCGACGAGAACTTGAAGTTCTTCTACCAGTTCTTGTTGACCGATCCGATCTACGCCATCAGAAGGACCGCGCCTTTGATCCTACCACTCCTGGTGAAGCAGTTTGGGATGACCTGGGCCAAGACCTCTCTGATTCCTATTTTTGTCCCGTTTTCGACCGACCACAGGTACCTCTTCAGGTACACGACCCTCTTCGCGATAGAAGAACTGATTTCGCCCACTTTAGATAACGAGA
This sequence comes from Tenebrio molitor, assembly GCF_963966145.1. Classification (NCBI taxonomy): domain Eukaryota; kingdom Metazoa; phylum Arthropoda; class Insecta; order Coleoptera; family Tenebrionidae; genus Tenebrio; species Tenebrio molitor. The sequence goes on along the minus strand of NC_091048.1, from coordinate 27,346,423 downwards.
GCGACGGCGACAAAAACGGAAAATATCTGGCAGATTTCAAAAACTTGATAGGAGAGTCGAAGGTTTTGGAAACTTTGGTCAAAATAGTGAAGCTTAGTAACAGACTTGATGAAGAATTGAAGAGCGACGAAACGCTTGAGGAACTGGATGATTATCTTAGTTACAATGACTTGAAGTTTTACGCCGAAGACACGTTAGAAAACCTGAAGAAAGAACAGAAATTGGTGATTTTTTCCACTGGGCTTGACGAGATCAACGACTGCTACTTGGAAGGTGTTTTGTTGATGTTGGTTAAAGAGTTTGTCAAAGTGGTGAAAGATTTGGGCGAAGATCCTATCAAGAATGTCGAAGAGAGGGCGAGAAGGACGCTGCGAAGCATCAAGAGTTTCAACAGAGAGATCAAGAAAGAGGTGGAACAGGAATGGGTGCAAGACGCTTTGAAGGGGGTGATTGAGGAAGATTTGAAGAGGATAGAGGACGAAATAGAGGAGAAGCTGAAGAAAGAAGAACGACTGGATGAGTTGGAAAGGTTAAAAGAGAAAGTAGAGGAGAAGCTGAAGAAAGAGCAAGAACGGCTTGAAGGGTTGAAAAGGTTGGAGGACAAAGTAGGGGAAAGGTTGAAGAAAGAGGAAGGAGTTGAAGAAATTGAAAATATCGACTTTGACATGGCAGAAAGCGAAGAAGAAAGCGAGTCCGAGGAGGCAGTAGAAGCGGAAAACATCGAAGACTAAACAGAAATAAAACACTTGCATTTTTAAAATCGTTTTATTGGTATTTTATTTTGATTTGACATTGTCAGTCGTCCACAATCTTTGACTTAAGACTTTGTACTTGAGTTTGACATTTTTTTTGAACTTATCAGGCAGAATCATGATCATGGTCGTAATGTTTCCAATAGATAAGGTAAAAAACAAGATAGATAAGGTCCGGACGTGCCATGTGGCGCCGCTCGTATTACTCAAACTGTACAAAGAACACGCGATGTAGAACTGGAAGAAGTAGACGACGAACAAGAACGGGAAGAGAAAACTGAGCCCGCGCCACATCCAGAAGTGGAACCCTTCTATGGTAATGTCCATGTTGTCCCTCTCCCCCAACGCCTTCAACCTATACAGCACCCCCCGCTGGTACACGAACTGCAGGTACTGCACCACGCTGAGGTACGCATTGAAGACCATGAAAGTGGTCCTGAACTGGTTCCAAGTCTCGCCCTCGGGCCAAATCAAGAGAACCGCGGCCGCGATTGCGGAGATGTAGTGGTGCACCATCCACCAACCCTTGATCCTGGACCCGTTCACCCTCAAGATGCTCTCCCGGATGGTCAGCGTGGAGTAGTACCAGACCAGGACGAACAAATACAACCGCTCCACTCTCCGACTGATAAACAACAAGTTCACCACCGAAAGCACAAACGCCACCGCGCTCAGCACCAACTTAAACTTCTCGTACTCCTCCTTGTACTTCAACTTCTCCTCCTTGTTCAAAATCGACACGTTCACGTTCCCCAAGATGACCTTCAGATACGTCCCGCTCTCTTTGGGCAGCGTCTGTTGGATCTCGTGCAGTTGCGCCTTCCGCTTCATCATCTCCTCTTTGATCTCATCGTACCTGTTGTCTTGGGCCCGCTTGATCGCCCCCCCGATGATGGCCATCCGGTACTTCTGGTGGTGGATCTGCTTCTCGCATTCTTTCTGCCACTTGGTCACCTCCTCGAGCTTCTCCTGGTAGGTCTTGCTCGCCGCCTCCAGCCTCCTGAAGTCCTCGTTCAGCTCGTGCCAGTCGTCGACCACCGAATCCGCCATCGTTTCACTTGCACTAACTCCGACCTATCGCTTTATTAAAGACGGACGTCACTGATTAGGGAAGCGCGGGGGGATTGTGTACTTTGTATTATCGTTACTCGCTGTTTACCTACGATAATGACCAGGTACGGTTTCGGAAGCCGAAACTGTTTACCCAAACGCGATTGGGTTTTGTTTCTTTTGCGGCGATCAATCAAAGATGCTAATTTCGATTGGTCGTTACGCGAAAATAATTAGGCGCGGAATTATAGGGACACGAGTTGGGCGCCAAAATATTCCATGGGTGCGGAGTTTGGACCAGACACTCGGACAAACACCTAATTGTCATTAAATAACGAGCGGACTTTGAATGTGACGTCACGATCCGAGAGGGGATCTAAAGTTTCCGAACAATGGATCGCAGATAAACAAGTAATCAGTACCGCTGTGGTACTTCAAAGGTCGCAGCTTTGTTTCGATCATCGCGGGTGAATATTTACGCAAATGAAGTTTTACAATCACGCACCGCACGGAATTAGATCGAAAGGCGTTGCCAAATTTCTGAAATATTGGGTTAACAACCTCCTCCACATCAAAACCCGAATCGAACATGACGTGATGTGCAATTATGAGTCCCCCTGGCGGTCGATTTGCATCTCAAAACCGAATCGCTTTCGCCTTCAAGGTGGACAAGCCAATTTATTTGCTAATAGTTTTGTAGATTTTTCAAATCGCGATTGCGTAACTTGCAAAAATAAAACCCATCTCTTGGCACACCGCGCTTACCTTGCAACTGGTAGATGGTGGCTTGGTACTCGGCCAGTCGCTCGTCAATGTAGTCCTGGGACTGATTAGCGATGATTTCCGCGGTGGATGGTCCGCTCTCTTCGTCGTCAGGTTCGTAGTTCTGGGGGAGAGGAGGCGGCTCCAAGGGCACGCCGACGTACTCGAACTCGCGGGACGGCGGCCCGAAATCCGGGGAGTAAGGATGGGGGCGGAAGTGCTCCGGGGTGGGAGAGTACGGGTGGATCCCGCGGAAGTACTCCGACGGCACGCCACGCGGCGCCGGAGACGGCTGGAAAAAAACAACAGAGCAATGACAGCTTGTCAAGTCTACACGTTCGTAATTCTTCTAGGTTTGGTAAATTCGCAGCGGCCGGAGAGCTGTGGCAGCTCCAAGACCACGACCACGGTGCCCCCCGAAGACAACGACAAGAAGTTCAACGTGGTGGTCTTCCTGGCGAAGACCACGACCGGCGAGGCGTACACCCAGGACTCGGGGATCAAGTACTTGAACTTCGTGGAGAAGACTCGGGTCAAAGTAAGGGTGTTGTGTTTGGAAGATGCGATTGAGAGTTGATTGCAGCACTGCGCGGGGAGTGGTACCGATGACGACAGTCTGGCGACGTTCACGGGACAAGGGAGTGACTGCAAGCAGCTGCTCAAGACTGGGATCTACTCGTTGATCAGCTACTGCAGAAACGTCCTCGGGATGACCACCGCGATCGCCTCCCAAGAGAACGACACCTTCAGCAACGCCTTGAGATTCAAGAAAGCCTCGGAAGATCGCGAGGTGCGGTACTACCACCCCAAGACCTTGAAGGGTCGACTGGGGTTGCGAGAGAAGCCGCGACTCATCACCAACCCCGAACACACCGAAGTCTTCAAAATCAGGTCGAAGCGAGAGTGTCACTTTGACGACGGTCAAAATCCCTCTTCGGAGGAACCCCCCAAGTGGGACGTGTTTGGGATCAGCGCGAGCATCAAGCTCACCTTCTTTGGGAAGTTGTTCGAGGACGCCAAGACCCAGGAGAAGACGGTGCCCAGTCCTGAGACCAGTCAAAAGCAAGACTTGGACCAGTTGGGACACGTCTCCGAGAACTGTCTTTTCGACCTGGTGAAAGAGACGTTGTCCAACGTGCAAGAGGGTTGCAACAACGGCTTCTTGATGATCGTGTTGGGGGGTTGCTTGAAGGAGATCTGCGACATCTACTCGACCTTGATGCAGAGTGTCAAGCACGTGGTGGAGAACACCGACGAGAGAAACACTCTGATCGTGGTGACGGGGTCGTGTCCGCCGATCGACCAGGCGACCCCCGAGGAGCAACAATGCCTGATTCCTGTCTACATGAGGGGACCCCCCAAGACCAGCAGCATCGCTGTTTCGCGCCAGCTCTACGACGTCCCCTACGCCATCAAGAATTTATTGGCAGAAATGAACGGAGGTGAGTCGTGCAACGCAGGAAACGACACCAATCAATTTTTTTCTTTCGTGTTTACACAGATTTAATGAGTCGTAAAATTTTATAGCGCTGCGGGATATTCCACGAAAACGTGCTCTCGCTTCCAAAATTTCATATTAAAAAGTTGCACTGTAAAAGCGCTCTGTTCGTAATAACTAGACATAAAAGTGAAGGACGATGGGATCACCTTTCGTTGTATTGCTGGGTCGAGCCCACCTGCGAGACTCTAGAGACCTTGACCAGTTGGTTTTTTAGGGAATTACTTTGCGACTCTGAAGTCGAAGAGGAACAAGAGAGCCGACGAAGAAGTCGAGGAGAAGCGCAGCTCCGGTGGAGGGAGGAGTTCCGGGAGTTGGGTGTTGGTTGGGTTGTACTTGTGGAGAGTTGCTTGGGAATAAATGTTTTTCGGGAGTTGGGTACTTACTGGGTGCATGGGCATCCTGAAGGGCCTGGGCCCCGGCGGGGGCGAGAACCCCGGCGGTATCGGGGACATCTGCGCGGGCCACCTGGGCCTAGGGCACGCCATGTAGGGCAGCCTGTTGCCGAACATGTTCATGCCGGGGCTGCCCAGCCTCGGCGGCGGCGACTGTGTGTAGGGTGACGGGGGGCGAAAGGGCGACCTGCCGCCCCCGCCGCGGCCCCCGTGGCCAGACATGGGGCGCCTTCACTCGCGAGCGGGGCACATCTGCATGGAAAAATCGCGTTGTCAGGTGCGACCGCGGATGGGCGAACTCGCCCCTGAGCAGTGTTGTGGAATTAAGGTCAGAGACGTCCTATTTTTAGGCAACGGCGAGTTTATTCATGCCCGAGGTACGTGCCGTGCAGTACAGAGGTGCGATCGCGAAGAACACCAGAATAGCACAGTCACGGGGGCCGACTTCGACGGGCCAGCCTTCTGGACAAGTCGCAAATATTTGGATTCGGCGTGAGTCAAACGTTTGTTTTTTCTTCTGGAATATTGGAAGCGAGCGGAAATAAAATCGGCTATAAATACAGACAGTGGGTCACAGCCAGTGATTTTCGCCGGACCGGAGAACAAGAGAAGAATCTCGTTGAGGCGCTTTTCTCGAGTTTACGACAAGTCGATTTAGCGCGCCGCTACTATTAAATTTAAATTTATCTACCCTGGAAACGCGCGGAGGCGGCGCGATGCGGAAATTTTCTAAAAATTCTTTTTGTAATTTGCCTCCATTTTGATTCTCTCATAGACATATTAACGAACGTGACGTCATCATCTGAGATGTCCTTATTTCACGGAACATTTTACGAAAATTTTTAGGTTAGCAAAGCTTGATCCGTCATGCGTGACACTTTAAATTACAAAATGTGCAAAGAATTATTTATCAGGATTTATCAGGCAACAAATTCGCGACCGTATTTTTGGCGTACTTCAGCGGGCGTACATGAAAAATTATCTTCCATATTCGTGTTTTGTGACAGAATTTGGATAAAACAAAAGGCGACTTTGAAGACTTGATCAAATTTTCACTTTTAAAATTAAGACATTAGGTACCAACCGCCACAAAAATCCCTAAATCGAGGAAAGTGAACTTTTTTGTTTAAAAACGGCTTAAAAAGCGCAAATTACAAAAAACAGTATAAAAAACTCGTTCCAGAAGACCGTGAAGCACTCATTCTTTAAAATAACTCGTGGCTACGCTACTCGGTTTTTAATCTTGAATTCGTGCTCCAAGACTGGTCTTATGAAACTTGTCTTTTAATATACTATTTTACGCCTCCGATTCACTTCTTCTCGCCCAAAACTCCAGAAAAATCCCACCGGACCGTTATTTTGGAATCATTTCAAATGCTCGATCGAACTTATCAACATCACTATCAAAATAACGCTCTGACTGCCAACTCGACAACAAACTCAAAATAAGACCGATCCAAAAACGATTTTTCTTCTGCACGGAGCGATAGAGTAATCGTCTCGAAATAGAAATCACCAAGAGAAGGATAATCTCGGGTTTCTTGCGGCTCCAGCCGTAAATTCGCCGAAGACGTTTAGTTGTTTTTAACGAGTGCTCACTTGCAAAAATAAAAATAAATCTGGTTCTTTTAATTGTCCGCCGGCGTGCCTCGTCTAAATAATCTATTTTCGATTGGCACAATCACGTTCGCGAAGACTCAAAATCTTGCCGAAACACAAAATTTGCAAATATCGAATTAACAGACACTCGCCCACTCCATCGGCGGATTATTTTCGAAATTGTCTCTGTATTTTTAGCGCGCGCGGCTATTTCTGCACCGTCGCAATCCGTATTTTTGCGGTATTATGTCAGGGGGTTATAAATACGTGTGGACGAGAGCGCCCTCGCTGCCCTTTCCTCGGTCGCACCTCGAAATTACCGTATCAAATCGCAGTTGTACACTGAAGTCGTCGGCGCGCGTGTGTCCCCTTCAGGGCGACACCAAAAACTGCAAGATCTAGACATCGACTAGCCGAAGCTGTACGTGTTCGTTACCCCCTTCTCGAGAGCGACTTTTAATTTTAGATTTGGCACCGCGACGCTTCTGACGCGGCTCACACGCGCCCGTACATTTCGAGAAGTTCGGTTCGCCGTGATTATTGATGACTTCGGCCGATTGAGATGTCTGGGGCGGGGCGGCGATTTTAAGCAGTTTAAGGCCGATGATGAGGCCGAATCGCGAGGCGTCGCGGCGCCGCCAAAGCATCACCGACGGAAATATATGCCATCAATCCGTTACCGGATGATTCATAAACCTAAATAGCCATCGGCGCTCTTTGTGCCTCCGACTTGCGCGAACGCTTCAACAAATTACAAACAAAAAACTCTCTTCCTGCACTTGCCGTGCGGGCACGCATACCATCTTGTTGAAAAATTTACCACCACCCCACACAAGCCCCGTATCGTAATTTTTTTTCCAACACTTCTTTCTCAAATCTCTTCTCTTTTGACCTGGTCAATTTTTGGGGACTGTCCCGGCGCACCCACCATTTCGCCGTTGACAAAATCTCACTCAAGACTTCTCTCATTTTCGTTTTATTCATTATCGTAAACATACATAAGTGCTTAAAATAGATAAAGAAAACATGTTTTGAGGGTCAGAACAGTGAAAACCTGGAAATCACTGAAAACAGATAGTTAGAGAGAATTATTAATTTCTAGAATAGAGAAACTTACTCCTATCGTCTTCAGTTTTCGAGAATTGTGTAAGAAAATTATTCTTAAATAAAGTAGTGATGCTTGTAGACATGTATGTACGCGTTCACTTAAAGACAATTGACAGTTGCTATTTTTAATGTTTTTGGTAATAAAAACTGACCAAGAGAGTAACAGACAAGATAACAACTACCAAAATCTATTCAATGTTTTCCATTTATTATCAAATTAATGGTGCAATCGAGCGAGACACGTCTTTTGTCTGTACCGGCGACCGTAGATGCCGGACTTGCACCATTAAGCTTGACGGATTAATTTCTTTAGCAGTCCTAGCTTGAATTGTTCACAATACAAAGCCAATTTATTAACCTAAATGTCTATGAAAGAAAATTCCGAGAAACTAGTTAACACTTGACTAATATTTTTTCGCGGGGGACCTCGACCGCGACCTCGATTTCGCTCTCGAGTTATTTGTCTTATTGTTAGTCTCTCCGGAGTCGCCCCAGTCTGACAGATCGTATTTCGAGAGATCCCCGTCCTCGTCGTCGTCCTCGTCCTCCTCCTCTTCTTCCTCCTCGTCCGGCGCCACCACCACCGGCTTGGGCGGTGTTTTGATCGTGTCGTTCTTTTCAGATTCTTCGCTTTTCTTCTTTTTTCTTCTGCCGAACTCGTCGTACTCGTCGTCGGATTCTTCGTGCTCTTTGTACTCCACAACCCCCCTGTCGTTGTAGCCGCCGCCGAAGCCGGTCCGTTCCTCCACCTCCCCGAACTTGGGGGCGTTGCAGACGTTGCACTGCTGGCGGCGCGCCCAGTTCACGTTGCCGCATTTGTTGCATTGCCAGTCGTCGGCGCTGAACAGCCCCCGGCTCTTCTCAGCCGCCGCTTTGCCTATCTCGTGGCCCAGCTTGCGCTTTTTCACGGCCGACGCGGGGCCCCTGCTTTTGTAGCACCGGTTGCAGTTGTTCCTACGGGCGAAGTTGATGTTGCCACAGTCCGGACACGTCCAGTCGCCTTCGTTCGACGTCGACGAGATTTTTATCGACTGGGACGGCGGCGGGGTCAGCTCCGCTTCTTCCATGGACGCGGCGGGCGGAAATCGTGCCGATCTAGGCTAGACAAGACGTGAATCGTGCGGGGAATCGCCGAGGTTTTCGTAGTGTTTGGGAGTTGCACTACTAAACAGAACGGGGGAGGGAAAGTTAACATTTGCCGTTACTTGGACTGCTTTTACCTTTACTAAACTTAATTCCGGTTCTTCGGCCAGGAGAATCGCGGAATTAGGACGAATTTGTTGATAAAAATGAAACGTCAAACTCCAGCTGCGCCGAAATGTCTCTAGATCGCGCGGGGAAGATTGCGACCGCCAGGTTGGCATCGCGCCTGTCACAACGCAGGACGCGATCGCAAAAAATCAATTCGCACCGATTCCAATAAAAACCAATCATTTTCGCACCTGGTGCCGACATAACCGACACAACAATCACTTAGACACGTTTTCACCCAACAATTAATTCCTAATCACGTCTAATCGGAATTAACGCGTCGAAGATTGCGTCCTGTAAATGTCAAACCTGTCAATTGTCATTTTGTTACCAAACTAAACGTTGGTCGGTGTTTACTAGCGTCCAATAATTTATTATTTTAAATTAGAAAATAAAATACAAAATGTCCAAGGCTCACCCTCCGGAATTAAAAAAGTGAGTATCTTAGGTGTGTTTTGGTCGGGGTTGTGACGGTATTGTTGCAGATTTATGGACAAAAAATTGTGTTTGAAGTTGAACGGGGGCCGCCAAGTCGTGGGCATTTTGCGAGGCTTCGACCCTTTCATGAACCTAGTCGTGGACGAAAGCATCGAAGAGTGTCGAGACGGCAAAAAGAACAACATAGGCATGGTGGTAGGTGTGTCGGAATTTTTCGAAAAATGTTTTTGAGGTTATGTAATTTTTAGGTTATCCGAGGTAACAGCATCGTGATGCTGGAAGCCCTGGACCGAATTTAGCTTGTAATCTAGTGTAATTAACGATCATTTGTACCAATAAAAGTTTTCTGTAAAATTTGTCGATGGTTTTATTGTCGCATTTGCGTGAAAAATCGCGATCGTCTCGGGGGCACAACAAGGAAGACATTATTGCGGGAGCTTTTGTACCTCCATTCACAAAGAAATTCAATTCTCTATTGTTTTCCCTGAACCGGTTTGTCCGTAACACTGTGTGAAAAGCGTATAAAATGTCGCATGCGCGCCGTCACTGTTCCCTAATCCATGGCCAGGAAAATATTGGAAACGTTTGCCAGTTTCACGCAGCGCGATAAAAGCGTCTCGGCGTCGACGTTCCAGTGAAAAGCACCAGCGACGAGTGAGAATTCGAGTGTGGTGACGACTTTTCCTGGACATCACCAACTGCCAGGTACTGAATTAGCTGTTTTTCGAGGGGGCGCCGCGTCCGCAAACCCCTATCATACTCACCGCGATTTCCCGTGACTTTTAGTGACGTTTAGACGCCGGAACGAGTTCCAGGTGGTGGCGGCGACCCACCCCCGTGGTGTCCGATCAAAAACGACGCGGGTATGTAGGTCGAAAGGTGGAAATGCGTTCCGTAACAGGCGAATAATGAATTCGTTGTGTTTTTACGACGTCTTAAACGACGTTCCGGAATTGAAAGAAAACACTTGACTTGATGATTTTTGCGTTTAATTGCTGCTCAATTACGCCGTCGATTGTCGGGACAAGTGGGACGAACGCGTGGGGATTTTTTATTAATGGAGGAAATACCTGCAGGGTCGGAGTGCGTCGAGAGGGGCACGTCGGATGCGGAATCAAATCGACATCCACCCTCGTTCCGGTCTTAAAGACTTGACGATGACGTCGAGAGACCATCCACCGTCATATTGACCCGTCTTTTTCCTGTCAAAACAGCATTTTAATAATGCAACTCGAGAGAGAAATCAATTTATATTTTCGCCAAGATCCTCTCGAATCTGCCTCCGGTTCAAATATCAGATTTTAATATTTAATTCCGCATAACGTATCGCGAGCGTGTCATGGGGTGGTCTGTTCTCGTGGTATCACTGTTATTTTTCTTCAGTTTATCTGAATTTTGAAATTGAAGGGCGGCTACATAACGATGTCATCCGTGATCTGCAGGTGAAACTACCTCCTTCGATTTCCGAAATGGAAAAACTCCCCAATTGGCGTTTTATTATTGCGGAAGGTGTTTATAAACCCCCGAGAAACTCATTTTTCCGTTTTCTTATCAAGAAACGAACGTACCTACCCTCACAGCCGCCGAATAAACGTAATTTTCTCCAACACGCGATGAAAATACATATTCGCTGTTTTGCGGCGAAAATGGATCATCGTTAAAATGCGAATCAATCAAATCCTTTTAATCCTGTCGGTGTAATTGAATTCCTCCGAGACAGTAGGATTTTTCGTCCCGGCTGACGCTCTTAATAAAAGGAAAATTCGCACACAATTCCCAGGTAGATTTATTTAACTTTCATAACAGGGTTTTAATTAGCAAATCCAGCGTCGGAGGCGGAACCAGATTAAATCGAGAAACTTAAGAAAATATTGTCGCGGAGATGAAGACTTCGACTTAATTAGAAGGGTTTGGGGCGCGGAAGGATTGCCAAAACGACGGACAGTTTGCAACAACATCGATTTGTGCAGCTGAGTCGTACAAATAAAATATTGGTGCCAAAGTTAGATTGTTGGTCGGGATTTTGCAGAGAAATGTATGGGCGTCGGGATGCCGAGTTTAATGTCACCAAACTACCCCGACGATAAACTATCAATTACGAAGCGTAGTAGGGTATAAATTCGTAATGGACAAACAAGTTAATACAAACAGTGAATAATTTTTGTTGGACGAAATTGATATCGTGGAATTAAGGAGTTGGATAGTTTGCGCGACATCGGCAGATGGATCTATTTTATGTGAGTGGCTCGTACAATAATATTAATGGGTGGGTGTTATGATGAGAATATAAATTTATATTTTGATTGAATATTAAATTAACCAAAAAAATGTGAAAAGGAAATCAGTAGGATGTAAAATGTTACTTCTGGACCAGGATATTTGGCGTCTTGAAAAACAAGGCAGAATCTTACAAATTTAGCTGTTTTCCCAAAGGTAAACAACCGAAAAAGGCCTAAAAGCATTAATTTTTATGCACTTCAAAAGTACCCACCAAAAATTGGGCACACGAAAAAACCGTTGAGAATCACCCAAAATCATCTCAAGAACACTCTAAAAAAACTTACAAAATACCTTGTTTTTAAAGACTCCAAAATGGCTTTCTTTTTCTGGACCAAGCCATTTGGCGCATGCAAAAAAAAAAGAAAAAACAACACCAAGTCAAGAAGGTACCAGGATATTTGGCGCCTTAAAAAACAAGACAAAATCCTAAAATTTTAGATGTTTTCCCAAAAGTAAACAACCCAAAAAGACCTAAAATCATTAATTTTTATGCGCCCCAAAAATACTCAAAAGTCTGTAGACTACCAGAAATTGAGCACATGAGAAAACCGTTGAAAATCATCCAAAATCATTACCTTAAAGCACCCAAGAAGAATCTTACAAAAACCGTTATTTTAAAAAATCCCAAAATAAGTTTTAATTTCTGGACCAGACCAATTGGCGCATGCAAAAATCATTTGAAAACGACCAAAAAAAAGATAAACATATGAAACAACCGAAAAAATTATTCAACACCCCAAAATGGCTCTTTACTTCTAAATCAGTCCGTTTGGCACATGCAAAAAAATACCTTGTTTTTAAACACTGCAAATTGGATTTTCATTTCTGGATCAAGCCAATTAGCACATGCAAAAATAATTGAAAAACGACCGAAAAAGAGCCAAAAATATCCTATTTCTGGACCAGGAAGTGAGGGCACTTAAAAACATTTAATAAAAATCCCTCAAAAATTCGTACAACTATCAGTTTCTTATTTTAAGAAATCGAATTTACTATACACGGTGTCGAAAATTTAGCGTATTCCGAATTCGGAACGTTGTAGCGGATCATTCTTGAAGGAATATATAGGACTCAAAGTGTAAACTTTTTTTTCTTTAAATAAAAGCAATAAATGTTAGCGTTTATTTCTACTTATGGTTAGCATAATCATGTAAAATAATAATTCAAAAAGATTACTTGAAAGAATAGCTTTATCTTGGAGTAAATACTTTTACTTTTGAAATTTTTCTTCAAAAGGGAAGTGCAACATATTATTTCATTACTTTGGATACGACGGAATTAACAGAAATTTTAACTGACTTTCAGATGTCAATATGACAGTATGTTGGCATCACTTGCTATTTCAGTTTAGTAATTTTGTATTTCATAATTTGGCAATTTACCTTGACGTGGCAAATTGACAAATTCAAATCATTCATGCGGATTTTGAGAAGCCTACAAGAATTTTACTTAATATAACCATGTTTTACATGATGTTGAAGACTGAGTTCTTGTTTATTGTTGGTGTTTCACGAAATATAAATTCTCATTTACCATAACCTCAATTTGAAATTTTTTTAACTAGGCGTTGCTTACACTCTGAACTCTCGTTATGAATTTGTGAGTGTCGTATTCGTACAATCTGCAACAACATATTAAAAATGACACTGACAACACGGATGTCGTTGAAAACAATGTTGGTGGAAATTTAAAGATGTTATAAATTCGTTTGAAAACTGAACGTCCTCTTTAAGTTGTTTTATTTGAACCCACTGAATAAAAATGAAAAAACGTCAACCGAAATGGATGTAGTTCTCGTTTTATTTTAAATCGACGAATCCTGTTGTAGGTATTTATTCTTGTTGAATTGTTGAGCAGAGAAAAAATTTAAAGTTTAGGTATGTTGAAGATGACAGAAAGTGACAGAACGTCGATGAGATACTTAAGAAAGAAATTATGAAGGAGAAACATGAGGTTATAGAAAGTCCGAGACTTTAAAGTGGAATCTTCTTAACAACTTAAACGCAATAAACGAATCAAAATGAAAGTCAACGTTAAAATCTACAAAAGAAACAAAAGTTTTGAGAGAAGATTTAATAAAAGCTCTTTGATTTTCGTTTGCTTTCGTCGTACAGATTCATTTCATCAAATTTTTCTAAGTACTTTCATCTCGCGAAATAAACTGACAAGAATCTAAGAGAGTGATTTTACATATATATTTGCAGAAACCTAAAGAAATCTTTTATTTTTCTCACATTTCTGTTAACAGCTAACATAACAAAAATCGACAATAAAGCAAAAGAAATAATATCGTGCACCACGGATTACAGATCACGGATCTGCTGTTTCTACACGAGTGGTGCGTTCACAATCGACTCTTTAACGCCAACTGTGGGGATAAATTTAAATGAACGCACGATACTTGTTCTACAGAACGACTAACGAAATTGTACATTTTTTAAAAAATATTTAATTTTCTTAGATAAAACTTCGTCCTGGATGAGTTGCAATCTTGACTGCTCCCATTTTGATCTTGTAAGTTCTGTAACACAATTAAACAAGTTTTTTAGAATCTTCTTGCAGCACTAGTTTGACATTTTAATGTTCTCTGATGGGGAAAGAATAATATTTCGACTTTGCTATTTTAAACAAAAATTAAAAACAAACCAACGAAAAACCGACGCATTCGTTTAATGAAATCACATTATTTGTTGTTCGGTAGACAGAAATTAATTAAGCCTTTTAAAGATATGTACTCATCTTTTATGAAATAAAACTTTTCCATTTTGAAGACCCTGCTGAGTTATAATTAAAGTTCATTCTTTCATTGAAAATAAAATAAATCAAAGAAAGGTAAAACGAGATCTCTTATGTGGTCGAGATGGCTTTAATTCTATTTTATAAGAATTTTCTAGACAGAAATTAGATAATTTTCTTTTTTGACTTAAATAAAATGTTTAATTTTTAATAGATAACATGTTTTATCATCCTTGCTGTAAAAGTAACTAAAAACACTTGAGACTTAATTCGTTCTCTTTCATTTTTTTGTAATTTTCTTTCATATTTTGCACCACACGCAGATTAATACCGTGAGACCGAAAAAAAATTAGAGCTAGCTGTGACTAAAAATTTCAGTTGGCAATTGGTTAAAATTTCAAATGTCAATCTTAAAAGTTAGGTTAGTGATTTTGAGAACGTTGAAATCTTGATTTTCATAAAGGTGTGCATTATGTGTGACCTGTCGGTTGTAAAAGAATCATGAGGAGCTCAAGTCGTATTTACGAATTAGAGTAAATGTTCGAAATGTCTGCCTTCAGCTTCCAAACATAATGTTACTCTCTTCGCTTCGTGTTTTCAAATGACCTTCGCAAAGTCGGAACATCAATTAACATGCATTAATTCGGGAATTGTGCCAGGCCTGTTTTTGAACACGTTGTTTTTCAGGTATGGAAAAACAAAATAATCAAGGCCAGTTGGTGGTAAGTGCCTTGAAAGTCCGGAATGACAGTTACTATTGTAATTAATGACATCTGATGACATTTGAATTACATTTTTACGTGCTGCCAACTGAACCATCGCTGTCGGTACGATTGAAGCTACACCACACCTTTCATAAGTTTTGTTTCCCATAGCCGCCTCTTATCTCTTTTTTGTTGGATTAAAACTAAAAATAACATAAAACCTCCAATCAGACGTTCGCTCATAAGTTTTGTTTTCCATAGCCGCCCATATCTCTTTTTTGTTGCTCTTGTTGCACAAAAAATCACCAATCAGACGTTCTCTTGGGACCTTCCAACGATTTAATTTTTTCCCAACAAAAAATGTACGTTACCAATCACCACAACAACTAAATATGTATGGATGGCGTATTTGAATGCGCCATTTCCATCGAAATAACATTTGAAATTACAATATTATTATTAAGTAAACATTCCTTCCCGTATACTTTCCCAGATTCTGCAAAATAAACTAAATTTTTCGTCTCAAATTTCTGTTTACCATTAAATATGATACTCTCAAGTACATTCATCACAGGTGTAGGTATCCATCATTTCCAGACAAGTTGTCTTTTGTAAAAGAAAAAGATTTTTCATCATCCATCACTATCGAAATTTTTTTGTTGCTCTAATAGGTACTGATTTTTTACATGTTTGAAATTAGTTTTCTATAATATACTCGTACTTATTCCAAATGCATCCTCGAGAACCACCTCCCGACTCATTCTTACCATTTCCTTTTGCTTCCTGACGGCAATTCCTTAACAGACAGCTCAAATTCGCACATTTACATTCGCTCGATAGTCGGTCACAAGCCAAGACATATATTGGGTGATTCAAAATGATTGTGGATAAGTATGGCAACTGTGTACGAAAATGTATGTGGCAAATGGGTGGGTGGGGTAGTGCTCTGATATTTGTATGACATTTCGTTTTCATAAGCGTGCATTTGATATTTTTTTTATATCACATCACGTTGACTTGACAATTTTCAAAATTGTGCGACTATGAACTGTCAAAGAAATGTCAACTCTATCCTACCCACACAGTGGCCACATACATTTTCGAACATAGTTGCCATACTTATCCACAATCATTTTGAATCACCCAACGCATAATCTTCTAAATAATAACGTTCAGCGTAATCAACAATGACTAAAGTCTGTTGATAATGAAACAATTAAAAAACATTGGTCTTTTTTGTCTCGTAATTGGCACTGACCGGATGTTTTAACTACGACATTTAAGGCTCGCGTTTACCTGAGTTTGAAACGGTCGAAAAAGTGGATTTTCGATCACGTTTTTTGAGAAAACAGTACGAGATGAACGTTTTCTCTCTTTACTACATAAATTATGAACATTTCTATTAGTGAACTATGAAGAGAAAAATATAATTTTGTTTTGACGAATTTGTTGAAAAACCACAAATAAAATGCTCTGCTTGGAAGCTGTGTAGGCAAAATGAAAAGAGATATCGAAAATATCTCACGTCATTCACTAGATATTGTTATAAATGTGACGCAGACGAAAAGTGGTGTTTCCTACTTGAATATTAGTTGAAAAAAAAACGAAAAAAATGAAGTCATTTCTCAACGTTAAAATTTCACGTTGTAGACAACCAACCCTACATGCTACCTGAGCTAACAGCTTACGGAAAGGGGACTATACAAGGGTACAAATTACATCGCCATATCACCCATTTTAATATTATGCAAATCTCTATCCTTTTTTTTTACGTGCAATAATAATTTCCAGTAATAATACACCATGAAATAAGCACAATTTTTTCCTTTATTTCATGTCAAAATTCACGATTTAAAATATTTTATTTTATACTGTCCGGTAGATGTTCGATTACATTATCCATTTGAGTCCGGTTGGGTAGTTATAACAGTATCAGAGACTGTTTTATTTATACAAATCAAATCTGACATTGAAAAGTGCAAAAGTCGAAAAATATTCACTTGAGTGCTTCGAAATGATCGAGTTGTAATACGAAAGTTGATTAGCAACCACGAATGTCATTTTTTAAAATGGTTGCAAGTTGCTCGTCAGAAGTTGACGACTCATGTTGACATTTGATATAAAAATAAAAAATGTGACACTAGTATTCGCCGTTGTCTTAAAAATAAAAAAATAAAAAAACATTTGAAGGACAATAAAAAATTATCGAAAAATTATCGCTGTAATTCAAAAAATAAAGCCTTACGATTGGTCGAAAATGATGATGAATGAAATAATCACATATTATATCCCAAGTGTAAAATTTTTTATCGGAAATTTTTTTGTTAATGAACGAAAACATCCATAAATGAGGTCACAAGACCAATTATTAGCAAATAAGAGCACGAGACGAAGTCGAGGGCTTTTATTTGATAATAATAATTGGTCCTCTGACCGAATAATTTATGGATGTTTGAGTTCATTAGCAAAAAAATTGCCGATATCAAAATTTTGCACGAGGGGTATACGGCTGATTATTTCCTGAATAGAATGAAAACAAACGCATTATTTCCAATTCTTTTTATTCAAAATAATTAAATAAAAAAAAATCAGGTACCGGCATTTTTTATCAGATTATTGCACATTGCATTTTAGAGAAATTTTATCGGGTTATTTTTTGTTTTCTCGTTTTGATTGGTCAATATTTGTCACGCAATTGGTTGCTAAACACATGAAGGAAATACTCATTATAAAAAACAATAGCAACGGCCATTACCACAGGAAAAAAGATGATGCGATTTTCACAAAATACATAATATGATTTTTTATTTTTGCAATAAAATTATGATACAGAACAGACTTCTAGTATGAAATAATAGTATACTATTACTATTAGATACATGAGCAAGTACAGAATAAGCAAAGAATAAAAATCGTTACTTGCGAGTACATAATATAATTCTATACTTAGCAAATTTTTTTGACTAATAAACCGATAATATTCAATTATTCACCGAAGGGACACAAGATGAAACCAACCGTTTCATTGTAATTTGACCTTAAAAATATTTTACCATAAGGGTCATTTTTGTCTCATTCATAATTCTTGACAAATCAGGTAGAAACTCCGAACTAAAATTCATTCCCTCATCTGCAGGGAGTAAATGCAGATTTAATCGTAATACTTTGGGAAAATACAACTACACAATGCTGCACCCTGTATTTGGTGAATATTATATGTAGTTTTATTAGTCGGACCTTCAAAGTCAGAAAAATGTCCTATACGATCAAATTGTAGGTATATTATGTACCTACAAAAAAATACTAAAACAAATTCTTAGCTCAATATTTTTAATTTTTTAAAATTTAATGTTCCTTTTGTTAAAAAAAAAACCGGGAGAATTACAAAGGAAAGTCGGAAAATTAGGGCAAACTTCAAAAATTATAATTTTTGTATGCACTCTCGATCATAACTGACGACATATTTAATTGATTTTTTTTTTGTTCGGTTTGTTCCCGGGATGGAAATAACTCAATTGAAAAAATATTTTTGGAAAATTTGGAGAAAAATCTGGAAAAACGCATTTCAGCCTAAATCCGTTTTTACTATTCTGTTGTTTCGCGATCTGTCCAACAAATGTAATTATTTTATTTCTATACCAATTTATTTCGCTATCGGATTGTTCTCTTGAACATCGATCTTGCAATCGAAATGTAAATAAAACACCTTGAGATTCATTGTTATTTCAAATTTAATGGAAGAAAATAATTCATCATCACAAACTAATTTACTGAAATTTGGATTGGACAAGACAACGTCTGTCGGGTCAGCTAATAAATAATAAAATGGAATGAAACAACAGTTTGCAGTGTAGCCAATTCAGATTTGGCATTGTAGGACTTGTCTTTCCAACACAAAATATTATCTCCGTACGGAACAGGACAGGATCGTAATCCTCTACCCTCTACTGAGCGTCTGTGACTAATATAAGGTACCGGGTACCTGCGTCTCTCGGTTTGTTTGACCCGTTTGACCAAAATATAAATTTGTAAATAGAGGACCCACTGCACATCAACTAGGAAATTTCTTTTAGGTAAACGCGAGCCTTAACAAAATTAGGTTACTGTATGGTAGAAGTTGTATTCTCAACCGTTATTGACATCATAAATTCCGGTACGAAAATACGTCATCCCAATAAAAATGTCCTGTTCCAGTGTAAGAACAATTTTAATAATAACTAAAGTCCATTCATTTCGTATTGAACTTTTTTCAAGGTCAAATAATTTTATTTTTTGTGTAAGAGAATTTTAAAAACGCAACAGAAAAACTACCTCTTCCACCCAAACATGTGGCTCATAAATTATGTTCTGAAAGGTCCTTGACTCGGGGGTGATTTTTACGGTCCCACAGGCGAGACGGGGACAGTGTAGCTTTGGCAGCTAGAACCGACGGGCTGTCCAAGGTACGAGTACGAGAGTGACGGCAGGTGAATAGTCTGTGACCCGGGAGTGGTGCAGTGAATTAGGCTTGTGCTAGCCGGTGATACAGTTACCAGGTGTGTCGGTAACTGGGTGATAGCAGGTTTGGGCAACCTGGGCTATGATGTCAGTATGTCAATGCGCTAAAACCTCTGGCAGATACCATGGTATAATTCCTGAGCACCGGATGTCCGGGTGAGGCATCTTTGGCTCATGACACGGCTCGGCCGTTGACTGGGCGCGTCTTGTCGAGACGGCCAGTGGTGACAACCAAATGTAACAGATCATACGTGCTTGATTAACGGTTGGGAGGTAACCCCGGCTCTCCTGTACTGAGGGAGCACAGTATCGTATGGAAGTGGGTTGTAGGCTCACACGCTGGCCGTGGCGGTCTTCTTCTGTGGAGACCGCGGGCGGGCCGTGCATCCCAAACTGCACACGGGGCTGTTACAGGTACTACTAGAACATCCAACGCAATCCCGGAACGTAGCGCTCTGAAGACGACGCCCGTGGTTCGAGCCCCTCATCATGATCGGGCTAGGGGGAGGAATCCCCCGGGTGAGTCACTGTATGACCTTGCTTCGCGACAGATGTGTCAGGTGTTTATCATTTACATGTTGTACCGTCCCATTGAGCAAACCCGAGGCCGGACCTGTGCTTTACCTTTTGAATGACTGAATGAGGTGGAGGTGAGTCCGACTGTAGATTATCGTATGACTGTAGCTGAGATTGTCTAATTTAATGTGTACCGATGAGTCTGATCGATTAATTATCAAATACTGAGGGATGACGCCCTTGGGCAAAAATCAAGTCTTACATATCAGAAGTGGGATCAGAATTCTGCGTGACCGAAACGGTTCACTCTTATTGTCAGCTACAGTGCGATAAACTTGCAAGATGGACAAACTCAAATTATTTTCGATTGTAAACCAATGACATATTTATTTGTGCGGCCTGACATGACAAACGTCCCAGTTCTTAGAAGTTGATAACCAAGTTGTTAGTATTGGTTGTTGTGCATGGTAAATTAGAGCGACGATCCCTTTTACTGAGAACTGAAAATGGTTATGCAAAAAAAAAATGTGTTGTCGAGGGTTACGAATCGGGGGCGTGTGAAAAACGAAAACCATTAGTCCATTCGTTCTTTGTGCAAAACCTATAAATGTCAGTGGTTTCCAAGAAACCGGGGTCCTGGAGATTATCCAAATTGCGTCAAGGCTATTAAAATGAACGCGTAGCATAACGAAGGGTGCCGAAATTTACAGCCCTGGACTACGCCTACATTGTATTTCGGTCCTTGAGGCAAAAAAACTGATAAGTGCGACCGAGCACGTACCCTCAACACTTAAGCTTATATAAGGGCGTAACTGGACCGTTGCGTCAGTTTTTCAGTTAGATTTTGTTCGAGACGCTCTACTGTCAAAGTTGTGAAATCATGTCCGAGTCAGCTGTCAGTCGTCGTCGCGTTAGACAAATTTCGACGAGCTCGTCTTCAGATGAAGACACAGCCGCGAGTTCGGCGAAACGCGCGGGGTCAAGCTCATCTACTAATACGCAGAGTAGTGATTTGGCGGGTGTGTTGAAAGATTTTGTGGCCAGCCTGAAATCACAAGTGGCCACGGTCTCGCCGCGGCCCATTATTAACACCGGGCTGTTGCCGCCCTTCGATCCAGAGGACCGGTCACTGAACATCCATCAGTGGGTCGCGAAAGTGGAAGAACTGGCGTCCATGTACCGCTGGACTGAAGAGGTGACGGTACACAACGCGTTGGCGAAGTTGGAAGGACTCGCCAAGACGTGGCTTGGTGGCTTACCAACTGTGACGTACACCTGGGAAGAATGGCGCAGCCAATTAATCGCCGCGTTCCCAACTAGTGACGACTACCACCAGAAATTACAAACGATGATGCAGCGGATCAAAAGGGTCGAGGAGACGTATTTCCGTTACTATTACGAGAAATTGGCTCTACTGAATCAGTGTGAAATCAACGGCGAAAAGGCGGTATCCTGCTTGATCGCGGGTATTCAAGACGTGGTGGTCAGAACAGGGTCGCAGGCCGGCGGATACACGGACCCAAGCGCCTTGTTGGGATACCTGAAGAGATGCGACGCGACGTCGTCGGCATCGGCATCACAGGTAGTTGACGATCATCAACAGAAATTCCGCCGAGGAACGCCACACGAATGTAGCTCCGATGGCGACAGAAGGTGGAAGACATCCGCCGAATCGGCAGCGCGACCACCTGTACAGGAGGGATCGCAAACAGGCAGGTCCCGGTGTCATAAATGTAAAAAATTGGGACACCTCAGGCGGAACTGTCCACTTTGGAGAGATAACGATGAGGGTGCGACCATCTCGTAATTACATTTGGGGGTAGCAACCATGAGAGACACCAGGTAAAATACTTCGACCCACAACAGACGGAAGCTACCCTATCAGTATTGGGTCAATGACCGGGCGTCCCTCTCAGCTGGAGGCCTGTCGGAAGCTTCCGAAGACGACGGACGTGATCAGGTGCTTTGTGACTAAATTTATGGCCTGTCAAGTGTCCGGGTGCAAAAGACCACAAATTGATATGTGCGGATCAATGTCAAGCGGTGTACACAATTATTTTCTGATGTTTAATGTTTACATGTTCTGATTGGTGTTAACAA
This sequence comes from Tenebrio molitor, assembly GCF_963966145.1. Taxonomy (NCBI): domain Eukaryota; kingdom Metazoa; phylum Arthropoda; class Insecta; order Coleoptera; family Tenebrionidae; genus Tenebrio; species Tenebrio molitor. The sequence continues at coordinate 27,324,738 of NC_091048.1, read as the reverse complement.
GAGCAATAAAACAAACTGCAGCAAAACATATCTTCGATTATTTCTCAAACTTCTGCGACTATTTATTTTTTTTAATTTTTACGACGAGATCACCGTTATTAAGCGACAAATTCTAAAGGGTTGCATGAGTCCCATGGCAATGTTAGCACTAGTGTAGTTAGCACCGGTAGTAGGCTGATCAGCAAGTAGTAATAGATGTAGATGTTACGATACTAAGGTAAATTCACAATCTCGGGACGAGATTTATGTCAGGTTGGCCGAATGTAAGAGAATTTTAAAAACGCAACAGAAAAACTACCTCTTCCACCCAAACATGTGGCTCATAAATTATGTTCTGAAAGGTCCTTGACTCGGGGGTGATTTTTACGGTCCCACAGGCGAGACGGGGACAGTGTAGCTTTGGCAGCTAGAACCGACGGGCTGTCCAAGGTACGAGTACGAGAGTGACGGCAGGTGAATAGTCTGTGACCCGGGAGTGGTGCAGTGAATTAGGCTTGTGCTAGCCGGTGATACAGTTACCAGGTGTGTCGGTAACTGGGTGATAGCAGGTTTGGGCAACCTGGGCTATGATGTCAGTATGTCAATGCGCTAAAACCTCTGGCAGATACCATGGTATAATTCCTGAGCACCGGATGTCCGGGTGAGGCATCTTTGGCTCATGACACGGCTCGGCCGTTGACTGGGCGCGTCTTGTCGAGACGGCCAGTGGTGACAACCAAATGTAACAGATCATACGTGCTTGATTAACGGTTGGGAGGTAACCCCGGCTCTCCTGTACTGAGGGAGCACAGTATCGTATGGAAGTGGGTTGTAGGCTCACACGCTGGCCGTGGCGGTCTTCTTCTGTGGAGACCGCGGGCGGGCCGTGCATCCCAAACTGCACACGGGGCTGTTACAGGTACTACTAGAACATCCAACGCAATCCCGGAACGTAGCGCTCTGAAGACGACGCCCGTGGTTCGAGCCCCTCATCATGATCGGGCTAGGGGGAGGAATCCCCCGGGTGAGTCACTGTATGACCTTGCTTCGCGACAGATGTGTCAGGTGTTTATCATTTACATGTTGTACCGTCCCATTGAGCAAACCCGAGGCCGGACCTGTGCTTTACCTTTTGAATGACTGAATGAGGTGGAGGTGAGTCCGACTGTAGATTATCGTATGACTGTAGCTGAGATTGTCTAATTTAATGTGTACCGATGAGTCTGATCGATTAATTATCAAATACTGAGGGATGACGCCCTTGGGCAAAAATCAAGTCTTACATTTGGCTCTTTAATTATGTTTTGTAAATAGTGACATGCAACTAACCAACATAATGCGATTTAGCAATGCTCAATCCAACGTGAACGGTGTTTACCGGCATGTCACTATTTACAAAACATAATTATACAGGGTGTCGCAAAATTAACGTATTCCAAGTCGGGGGTCTTGTAGGGAAAAATCTCAGGAATATCGAAAAAATAAAATAAAAAATATAGGGGGGTCTTTACAAAGATATATGGGTTTGAAGGTTCAAACCTTTCATCATGTTTTCTTCAAATAAAAAATATAAATGTTTGACATTCATTTTGAAATATGGTGAGGATGATTATGTAAAATATTAAAATATAAATGAAAAGACATTTCTTGAAAAAACAGCTTTATCTCGAAAAAATAAAAGTGTTACTTTTCCAGTTTTTGGTTAAAAGGGAAGTACAACATAGCTAGAATATTAATCAGGTACTTTTGAACAAATATAGGCAAATTTGATATTTGAAGTGACAGCAATTTTTTTTAAACATTTTTACTTGGTCAACAGAATGTCCCCTACTAAGCCCCGAACTCGGAATACGATAATTTTAAGACACCTGTAGAGCCAAAAAATAAAATTATTTGATCTTGAAAAGTTCAATATAAAATGAATAGACTTTACAAAAATGAACCTTTTGCCTGTCAACACTGTCAAAGCTGTCAACCGTGTTTTTAGATTGCAGTGGTACCAAAATCATTGAAATTTTCATTGTTACCAACAGATTCTTGATCACGGCGTATATTATGATACGAATCTTATGAGATGCATTTTGCAGCACGCACGGGTTTAGGGGACGACGAGTTTGCGGGGAGTGCCATGAAGGAGTAAGTGCTACAAAATGCCTTATAAAGTATTTCATGGACTATTTTTTCTATTTTGCGCCTTTTTATGCCCCTTTCAAATGAAAAATTGCAGTTTTAAAATCTGGGGAATTTTATGATGGTTGGTGACACTAATGTTACAGTGGAACATTTGAAAATTCAATTTGAAGTTTGTTTAGCTCGATTTGGCATTTGATGTTTGACCTTTGAAGTTACCAACCTTGAAAATCCAAATTGTACTGGTCTATTACAGCACTCAAATCGGCTATTAACGCACTCCTTTCAGTGCTGTAATAGCTTTGTTGTAAACCCAAAAAATAATAATTTGTGGGACGATTAACACCATTTAATTGTGATTACTTTAAACCCATCCTTGATCCAAAACGAAAACTCTTTTTAATCCCGTTGTCCATAACGGTCAACACTCCTTTTCCGGCAAACATTCCCAACTTTCCGGTGAAATATTTAATTCGTCCTGGGAGTTCAGCAAGCGAATCCTCTCGAACCTGCACCCACCCGCACAACCTACACGTGTATGTTTTTTCCCATTCGAAATCGATTCGAATCCGGCCCTCTCGCCGCAAACGTGCCTCCATTAAAGTATTAGTGTAATGTTTCCACGTTGTCGGCTCGTTTTCCATACACAGTTGGTTTATTGATCAAAAGTGAACGTCGCTGTCAGAGACGTACTCGCCCGAAACGTCTTCCCACCCCCGAATGAATGTGGGTTTTCGGGCGATTTCGGAGCCGGCCCTGTCCCCGCGGGACACCTGCCTTCGCCCCAATTAGGCGAGACGAAGAGATCGTCGCCGATGCGATCGGGGACGGCGTTAAGTCGGTAAATATTATCGATTTGGCGGCGTAAACCGCGACTTGCGGTACAATGCTATCGCTAAATTCGCATCTTGTTCGGAAACGGTTCCGGAGCGTGGGCGTCGCGACGGGGCTCGATGGCGCCTCTGCAAATAAAACTCTTCGGGAAAATTCTCACGCGAATGGAAAGTCGCTTGATTGTTTCAAACGGGAATTAAAAAGGAATCTGTTTTGAACAAATGTGCGTTTGATTGGTTCATGTTTTCACGATGATCCACACAGAATGGGACGGTGTGGGTTGAAAATGGAGGAAAATACACCGTGAGGGATTTTCATTAATGCCTGTTTTGTAATGGAGTATTTAGGGGATTTAACGAGCGCTGCATAAAACGGGAACTGTTCAAAAATTTTGGCCGAAGAAAGTGGGACCCGGAAAATTACGAGTTCGCCCCGGAGCGCACCTCGTCCCTTGTTAATTCAATAAAAAATCTACTGAAATTTGATTCCCGACAACGCAATCCCTGAACTGTCGTGTGTCTTGTTTCGCAGATGATGAGACGCACACGTCGCCACAAATTCCTCCAGATGTCCGTGTTCTTTCTTATTTATTCGATAATCCACGTCCTCTCCGAGAATTCCACTCAGATCTTGGATAAGCTGACAGAAAAGGATAACAAGTCGACGACTGACACGAGCTCGATACAATCGTCGACGGAACAGGCCACGACGGTCTCGGTGTCGACGAACTTCACAACACCAAAGCATGTCGAAGGCTCGTCGAGGGCGCCCAGGGCGACGAAGGAGACCACAAACTCCACCAACTCGACGGGGGGGCAGCCCTGCACGCCACCAGCCATACAACAGGTACCTCATTTTTTAAACTTCACTCAAAAGAAGACAAAAAAAAAAAAAAAACAATCTCCGGTAGAGATGTCCTACAGGAAACAATAGCATTCAGGGTTCACCAATCTGGAAGATCAATCGATGGTTCGTACGTCAGCACAACACGAAATATTTTTCCAAGAAATTTTTGAACATTTTTATTTCCTTATTCCATTTTTGATTCGTAGATGTAAGTTCATTCATTCATTCATTCATTCACAATCAAATCATTTATCCCAACACTTCACCCAAGCCTAGACACAACTGCACCTTCACCAAAGACACCATTTTCAAATTGCAAAGTACTAGAGTCTTGTTCGACTTCAAAATCGCACTTTTCAAAACGCATGTTTGTTGATGCTATGGTTTGCTGAATCTTCGGTGCAACTGAGTCACTCTTGAAACATGTTAAAACGTGTGATTACGTTTTTGACGAGTGGAGATCTAGCCTCCAAGAGCTTAGCTTGAGATAATTTTGCAAGTTGAATCGGTAGAATATTCCAGATGAACACGTCTGAACAAGCTCGTTGCCAAGCGCATGCACACCAAGCCCACAAAGCAGTACACGGACACCTTAATAAACTAGTAGCGGATGACGATGGAGATAATGCACAAAATACACCTGACGCGACGCTGTGTAGCGCTGAAGCAATGAAAAAGGTAGAAAAAAAAATCGATTTTTTTTTGCAACTGGCGTTAAGTTCATTTGTACAGTCGCGAGCAATAAATTGTGGTCGCCAAGGTCATTCGTTGACGCAGTGGAAAGTGCTCTAATGTGAAACGGGCATAACCTCAAATAAATTCTGTCTTGTCAAGATCTTGTCAACTTTCTGGAAGTCCCAACTGGGTTGCCACCCTAGCTTCTGACACATCCGTCTCTATCAGCGAAATAATTTTTAGTATTTTTACTCTGTTAAAAAACGAAATTGGGGCCATAATTTTGAATGTTTAAAATAAATCTTAGACATTTTTTTTTTTGATTGACATTTTATTGACAAATTTTTAATTTGTGACAGCAGCAGGAAGTTTCAAAATGACCTTGACAACCAAGATTTAATGCTCGCGACTGTACGACGGGATGTAGAGTTTGACAGTTTTGATTTTGATTGAAATCAATTTTGACAAATTAAATTAGTAGGATATTCCAGATGAACAAGTCTGAACAGGATCGTTGTCACGCACACACACACCATGCTCACAAAGCGGTACACGGACATCTTAACACACTAGTACTGGATGACGGAGAAGATAATGCACAAAACACACTTAACACGACACATTGTAGTGAAGAAGCAATGAAAAAGGTAGGACAAATAATGAAAAAAATGATTGTCTTAAAAAATTGTTGCTTGATAATGTGCAGTTGCGAGTGTTTAGCAGTTTAGCTTCTGTTGGGGATTAATTTTGCAAAAGGTGGGAAAGAAAAATAACACAAGTCGACAAAATTTGACTCTGCGAAGGGAGTTTTAAATAATTTATGTGGGACTAGATTTAGCCTGCAGCTTTGCTAGCTTAGGTACATTGAGGAATGTGACAACGTCAAGCTGAATTTTAATTTGAAAGTTTCTCCATAAGTTCGCGTAACTCCCTGCTTGAGCTGTGCCCTGTCAACCACTGCCTTGTGGAAGAAAACGAAGTGGCTACAGTAAATTTAAATGAATTTAAGTCCGTTTAAAACATCTACTTGACAATTTAAGAATTCAGAAATTAGAGGAAAGCAATTAAAAATGAAAACAAATATAAGATGTGATATGACATGACAAACAGAAATAAGCGAGGCGAGTTCACTACAGCGCGACATTTTCGGTACAGAATTTCCATCACTGGGCGGCCTATTGAGGTCATATCGGGATGAAATAAAGTAGGAAACATGATCAGGAGTTTGTCCTTTCTGGCGAACTTCGTTTTAAAAAAATCAAGATACATATTAGTTTTTTATTAGTTACCTAATTGAAATTTTGTTTAAAAGTAAGAGACTATTGCTATTTTATTTATATGTATAGATGTTTTATAGCTGTTTACAAAATGTCAAGGTACCTTCTTTTTTTCTACCACGCAAAAATTGGAAAAATAACTAGGCAAAAAAGGAAAATGTGAAAACAGATTATTTCACGAGTGATGAGCCAGATAAAATTGAAAATGCAACCTACAATACATTTGCATGCGATGCAAATGTATTGTGGGTTGCATATTCCGTCGGACTCATTGTTACTCGTTAAATGCCCTGTGTTTTAATTACTTTGGTCCTATTATTTTGTTTTCTAACGGAAAAATCGTCTTCAACAACTATAAATTATAAATAATTACATTTGATGCTCTCTACGTTATAAATCACTTGATTTATGTCAGCTTGTGTAATTTTCAATCAAAAACAAATCTCCAAAAATGGTTTTTATACTTTGGTATCATAAAGAGCATTTTGTGAAACTAAAAGTAGTGTCACAAAGTAACTTGTTGTGAAACTGTTTTTGGGTTCTTTTTTTATATGTACATATTAAGTTGGTATTGCTGTAATAGCACGCTGGCCGGCGTCCGACATCTCTAGCGAGATCCTGTTAACAATTAAAACATTTGACATAAATTTCACAGAAATGCCACAATAACTCATGCCACACAAAAATCCCTAGATTATTTCATAGTCAGATTTTTCACTTTTTATGAAATTAATGCGACCAAAGTAGAAAAAATGGTATATTACACTCGTTTTATAAGACGCACTGTGACACTCGTTCTGTTGGAGCACTCCTCACTCCGTTCGTCGTACCCCAATCAACTCGTGTCACAATCAAGCGTCTTATAAAACTCGTATAATAATACAGGGTGTCTGAGCTAAGACTTTCGAGCCTAATAACTCAGTTATTTTCCAGCGGATGTTTGTGAAATTTAAAATGCAGATATTTTAGACGGTGAAGAGTAAAATCCCATTAATGCAATCACCCAAGTCTTAAAAACGTAATTTTTACATGCCTTTTTAAAACGTTGAATCAATTAAGATTTACATAAAAAATTGATCGTCAATAAAAAATGCTGTAGGGAAAAACTCGTCCTTGAAAGACGTCTGGTTTGCAAGAAAAAAGCGAAAAACTGTGTTAAACGTGGCTGCAAATGCAAAAACGTAGACGAGTATGAAACAAACGCGTAATTTTGCAGAATTTTGGTCATGCCTTTTCGCAGAAGCGCAGGTGACATATTTGACGTTTATCTTGCTAACCTTACAAACACTTACAAAGTTAAAGACAACATTTGGACCTAATTTATTATATTGGATGCTTTAATTCTTCCATAAAGGACTAAAACACGATCAGGATATTTTAGCAAGGTAATTTAGTTCACGTACGCTTCCTGTGTCTTCAAATAAATTGACGACTCTCTTAACCTTACATTTTTTGAAGCCTACATTTGGATAGTGTTCCACGAGAAAACGAACTGTGTCATTGAAGTTCTTACGACACTCTCCATAGGCAATTTTTTTTTCCTTTTTCAACAATATTGAAATTTCTGCCGCTGTAGTCTATTTTTAGAGTATTTTCAATAAATTTTCACAATTTGACGTTTCTAATAAAGCGCGCCCAATTTTGACAGACTTTAAAGGTGTACAAAATGTTGCTTGGCAATTAATCATCAATTGTTTCAAAAGGTAACTGCTCAAATACCTTCAAATTTTACATGAAATTTTTAACGACAAAATTTAATCTTTTCGTTGAATCAGACAAGTGATTTACTTAATTGTTTGTGTAGACCCCTATTTTTTAATGTTTAACAATCTAATAATAATCGCGCATAATTTTCGATAAAGGAAACATGTGTTAAAATTACATTTTTTAACTTGAGGTAATTTTATTATTACTAATTGAACCTTCACGGTCTAAAATATGTGCATTTTAAAATTCATAAAAATCCGTTGGCAAATAACCGAGATATTAGGCTCGTAAATCTTAACTGACACATCCTGTATACTATTGCTATTGACGTAAAGGTTAATTTTGTGTTTGCACCTTTTACCATAGAAATGCGAGAAGAATTTATATGTCTGATGAATTTTTGCAAAATAAAACAGTTAGAGTATTCTAGATGAACAAGTCTGAACAAGCTCGTTGCCAAGCACACGCACACCACGCTCATAAAGCAGTACACGGACATCTTAACACACTAATACTGGATGATGATGAAGAGAACAAACAAAACACACTTAACGCGACACTGTGTAGTGCAGAAGCAATGAAAAAGGTAGGACAAACAGACAAATTCTTGTCTTGAGAGAATTTGTTTGCTGGAATTGTGAGTGTTGTAACAGTTTAGCTTCTGTTGAAGCTTAATTTTCGCAAATTGAACGAGTCAGGATGTTTCAGATGAACAAGTCTGAACAAGCTCGTTGCCAAGCACACACACACCACGCACACAAAGCAGTACACGGACACCTTAGTACACTGTTAGGTGACAGCGAAGAAAACGCAAACTTGTCCAAACTGTGCAACGCCACTGCAATGAAAAAGGTGAGCCAAGCGAAAAAATTCAAATCAAAATTTTACCTCTACGGTCCGGGCCCGGAATATATTTATAGCATATTTCGCATTTGACGTAAAATGTTTGTTCGAGATTCTTTTTGATGTTTGCCGTAATTGACGACGCTCGTTACAGGAAACACGATCAAAAACGTCGACTCGTCCCTTTTTCTGTGATGTTTCACAAACAGGAATTAATTGTTCGTTATAAAATCAATTTTTCAGTATCTCATCACTCCATAAATTCACATGAAATGATGCCGGAACCCGCCCCGAGATTGGTGTAATTAAATTTGTAATCGTCGTTTACTCACGCGATTTATCCCTCGGCTCCGGATCTAATGAATCCGGATTTGCGCAGATTACGTGTGAATTCGCGTAGTACAAATAACGCAAAGCAAGAAAAACTTCCAAAATTTTTCCGGCGCGTGTCCGCTAGATGGAAGCTCGAGAGCTTCCACCGGCGCCATCTATCCACGACACTCTAACACTTGCGCATTCCAGATGAATAAGACTGAAAGAGCTCGTTGCGAAGCGCTACACGCACACAAAGCAGTGCATGGACACCTTACCGAATTAGTATTGCACCAAAACACAACCAACACCACAGAACCACCCTGTATTCCCCCAGCAATTCGACAGGTAAGTCAACATGAAAAAAAGATTTCCTTCAAAGGAATTCCACTCTCCAAACGAGATTCTTTTGACCTTTGGCGTAACCGATGAAAGACTTGATTCCTCCTTTTTCACAAAAGAAATTTATCCCTTAGAGACCCCAAAAAATCCGAACGCAGTTTACACGAATTTGCAGGCCCTGTGGATGATAGAATGTGACGGACGCGGAGTTTTAAAATGTGAGCATTTAATGTCGGCGTTGATGTAAATCCAGTTGGCGAGGGTTACATATGGTGGATGCGCCGGGATAAATCACCTTCGCATGACAGTTGAAAAATGAATCTTAAGCACAAAGCCAAAATGTACAATGCCTCAGACGTCAAAATGAAATCGCGAATCGAGCAAATGTGTTTTGAGCGCGACAAATAAAAGATTGCGAGTTGCAAACAACGATTGCGACTGAGATAATTAAGTTTCAAAAAAATTAGTGAAGCAGAGAGGTTGTAAGGTATCGCCTTCCACTTGATTCGGTCAAGTTCCGAATCGATCCTTGAATTTCTAATTGTGTTATAAGCTGTACGAGTGGCCGTGCTCGAAGAGCAACCATCCCGAAGATTACAAAGGCCCGAGAACTTCAATTAGATTAACCTCCTCACAATCAAGTTTCCAATTTAATTTACACGACGGCACACAACACAAACATCCCATTTTTATCGTCCCGATATTAAATCAGCCGAACCCGATCACCCTGGGGGTCCTCCATAACGATTTCGGGATTTTGCAGTTCCCCAAGCCCCTGATCGGGCCCGAGCAGCGCAAACACGGCGGCATCATCGTCCACATAATAGTGGCAGTTTACACCTTCCTAGGCCTCGCGATCGTCTGCGACGAGTACTTCGTCGCCTCCTTGGACCGCATTTGCGAAGGTACCCTCCAACCCCTCGCCTATCGCGACTCAACCCGCCTTTTGCAGAACTGAAGATGTCGCCGGACGTGGCGGGCGCCACCTTCATGGCCGCTGGAAGCTCCGCCCCCGAGCTGGCCACCGTCATCATCGGCGTCTTCTTCGCCAAAGACGACATCGGTGGGTAAAACCTGTCACCTGTCATATGTCATCTGTCAAACGTCACCTGTCACCGCTTGTAGGAATCTCCGGAGTGATAGGATCGGCCGTTTTCAACATAATGTTCGTGATTTCGGTGTGCGCCCTGTGCACCACCACCGTGGTCTACCTCAACTGGTGGCCCCTGATCCGCGACTGCTTCTTCTACGCCGTCTCGATCCTCGTCATGTTGGTCACGATCCAGGACAAGATGATCTCTTGGGGGGAGTCGCTGTGCATGATCTTGATGTACGTGGTCTACTGCGTGGCCCTCCACTACAACAGCTACCTGGAGCAGTGGGCCCAGCGCCTCCCCGTGCCTTGCAAGAAGCTCGCCCCCGACGAACAGTCCGGACTGGTCAGCTACAAGACCCTCGAGGAGGAAGGCAAACACCCGAGTTACGGCTGCAGTCCCGACAAGCCCGCGGAAGGATTCGAAGGTGAGTACCGCTTGTGTTGGGACCGCTAGTACCGATTAGACGCTCCAGGCTTCGATACCCAGCTGAGCGGCCCCGCTTTGAACCAAGCTAGCGGTGGGGCGCCGCCTCCACCCCCCGCTCCGGTGCAGCACGACTATTACAGGCCCAAAGAGTACGACCCCAGTAGTATGATCAACCCGCTAGAGAAACCCACAGGTACGACTCTCGCTCTCTAGGCGGCGACCCCTCACGAGTCTCTTGCAGAAGGCGGCCTCTACAAGCAGATCACGTGGGCGGTAGTCTTCCCGATTCACTACCTCTGCAGGAAAACGATGCCAGATTGCAGGGCCGAACAGTACCGGAACTGGTACCCTTTCACCTTCTTCATGTCGATGATGTGGATCTCCTTCTACTCGTACTTCATGGTGTGGATGATCACCGTGATCGGGACCACTCTGGGCATCCCGGACACGGTCATGGGTTTGACTTTTGTGGCCGCCGGGGTCTCCGTCCCGGACGCCCTCTCCAGCATAGCGGTCATCAAAGAAGGGTAACTCCTCGACCGCGCTCGTTCCCACCTAAATACCGATTTAATTTTGCAGATATGGCGACATGGCCGTGTCCAACGCTGTAGGCTCCAACGTTTTCGACATCCTGATATGTCTGGGGCTTCCGTGGTTCATCAAGACCGCCATCATCAAGCCCGGCTCGGACGTACCGGTCATCAGTAAAGGTACGCCCTTCCCCACGCCAAAAAACCGACTCGTCGACGACCTCTTTTGCAGGCCTGACTTATTCCACGTTGTCTCTTTTGTCCACGGTGGTGTTTTTGGTGGTGGCGACTCACCTCAACGGCTGGAAGTTGGACAGGAAGTACGGCATCATCCTGATGGCTTGGTACTTAATTTTCATAACGTTTGCGAGCATGTACGAGTTGAATGTTTTCGGTTACCTCAATCCACCGGAATGTTCTAGTGACTATTAACCACGTTTTTATGTTACATATTATGCTCAACAAAGTTCTATATAAAGAGTGTTGACCGTTTTCAAATGTTACCCAAAATGTGACTTAGGTGTTAGCCGTTTAGCGTTGTTAGTAGCCGTCCTGTTCAAATTTTCAACGTTATTTCGTTTCTAAAACAAATGTAAAGATCCCTCTACTCTTAACCGGTAGAACTACTAATCTATAAGCTTTTCTTATATACAGTGTTGACGAGAACAAGATTCTTTAGCTGTTCAATTAATGTAAGTCAATAGTAGTTAACTGAGTGTGCTGATTACTAAATTGCCGACTGTTCGACAAACTTATGAAGATAACGGTAGTTGTAGGACCGCCCTTCCGTGACACACCGTAGATGTACCACATCGAAGTCAGCATCGGCCTCTATACAGGGTGGACACTCACAAACTCAACTATAGTTTTTCAGCCACAAAGGGACTAATCGTCCACCCTGTACAGTTTTATTTCAACGATCTCTCCTAAGTTTCGAGACTGATTTAAAACACTTCCTTTCGCTTCCGCTCTCCGATTTCGTTACGAACTTGTTTACATTTTTCGATTGTTTTTACAAAACAATCGATCGATCAGTTCAGCTGTGATTGTTGAATTTGTATTTTTTCGTGTACCCAGCGAGGTTGCAGTTTTCATCCAACAAAGCGAGTCGATGAAAACAATAATTTAGTGAAACTTACGACAATAATACCGCCTTATGGTCAATAGAATAGGCTAATTATAGAGTATGATAAAAACTTGTCGGCCGCGAAATCCAGGTTCCGCGGCGGACGCTCCACCACGAACTATTGGCAATAAAATCTAGAAAATCGTCAAAAATTTACAAGACTGGTCATTATATTTTTTTGTCCATCTACAACAAATCTTGCCAATAATTCCTGGGAGTTTTACAAATTAACGAATTAGATTAATATTAAAATAGCGTTAATAATAATGCACCCAGTATTAGCTCGACGGATTCGAACAACTATGGAAAACCAAAATTACTGCTTCCTAAGTCGTGTTAACCTGTATAGGAGTGTATTGAAGAAAATATTATAATTGCTTAATGATCGTAGTTAATGTTTGATAATGTTTACGAGTCGGTGTGGTGTTCAGCGGTGGTACAGCCGTTGGATTCTCTCATGGGCTGTGACCTTGGAATTATCTGCGCGAAGGCGGACCGATAAATCAGATGACGATGTTTTCCGGTCGGTAAATATTTGTCGTTTGACTCATAGTCCATGAGAAAATCCAAGACCTCTGTCGCTGGGCAGCAGCGTCGACGTTCGGTTTTAAAATGGCTTAAATTAAATCAACGTTGATTGTGAACTGTTTCTTTAATCAATTCAAAGAAAAACTTAAAAAAAAGATCGAACGTAGCACTTATAGCCAGATATAAAATGCACTTTAAATGTTGGAATGTAACCATTGAAATAAAAATGTTAAAAAACGAAAGTGTTGTTGATCGAAACCTGGAAAAAACCTCCTGGAGTGGCCTCGAAATAAGACGGGGACGTTTGGGTACATTTTTATTTATAAAGAGTAACCAACATACTTTAAAAGAAAACATACTCTACAGTCTATCAGATGTGTACCTAGCCTAATTTCCTAGATTTAATAGATATTTTTACATTATAAAAAGTCCATTTTTAAATTTGATGAAACATTGGTCGTATTGTCGCAATAAATGTTTTAAGTAAAATCTTCCAAGTCAAACGATAAAAATTTGTACTTGAAACAAAACCGAGGAGTATTGATAGCCAGAAACGTAAAGATCTCGACGGAGATTATCTTACATGATTGAGCACCAACGCCTCTCCCCTCCGTTGTTGACTTCGCACAGCTGCGAATTGACAGCGTCATCTTCGAGGAGAAACTTGTCGTCTTTGTACGCCGTCAGTTTCGGAGTGCTCGAGGGCAAATCCGAGCGAAACGTGTTTCTGATGCTGGCCAGGGGACTGGTGAATTTGGAGAAGAACCCGGGCGAGTCGTTCTTGAACCTCTTGCCGTGCTCCTCCTCCCCTTCGCTGCAACTCTTCCTCTTGATCCCCACCGAGGATATTCTCTCGACGCTGTTGCGACTCGGGTACGTCGCCGACAGGTTCTTGTCCAGGTTCGTCTGGAGCAGTCTCTTCCTGTACTGGTCGCTGATCGGTCTTATCGTCCTGCGCGTCGACAAGTGCCTCAACGCTTCCCCGAACGTTTTATTTTTGTTCCCTTGCAGGAAACTGTTGCTCTCGAGATTGGACGATTCCTTGTCGATGTAGTACTCCAGTCGGGTGGAGTCCCCGCCGGCTACGGCCTTCGTCGAAGTGTTCTCCGAGCACGACTCGAACGTCACGTTCAACTCTCCGTCTTTGTTGTCGCTCTCGGTTTGCTCCGTCTCTTCGTCTTCTTCCAGCGATTTGGGGGTCTTCGGCGTCGGAATGTTCCTCGTGATCGACCTTCTGGTTTTGCACCGAGTCAACACCGGCGACTCCTTCCCTGATTCCACCTCCGACGAGTTCTCCTCGAACACCAGCTCCGGGTCCGGCTCGTCGGACACGATCAACGGGTCCATCTCCGTCTCTGTGTCCTTCCCCGAGAGTTCCAGCTCGTTTTTCTCCTGCTCCTCGTGTCCGTTGCTCAACTGCGGCGTCTCCGGCTCAATTTTGTTGTCGACGCCGTTCTCGTCTTCCGTCGTGTTGTCCTTCTCCACGTCGTTGGTCGCCTCTTCCGGGACTTGTGGAGGTGCGGTTTCCGGTTCTTCGGCGAGGGGCGGCGACTCTTCCGGTTTAGGAGTGGGTGGTTTGCACGTGGAATCCTCGTCGGCGGTCTGCCGACGCGCACGACGCGTCGCTTTCTGGCTCATCTCGTCCCTCCTATAACCACCTCATTAACAAAGAGGAAACTCGACAAGGTCGGGTGTGCGGGTTAAGCGGTTTCTTGATAACTACACCAAGGTCGCACGGGATCTCGTCGTTGCCGAAGCAAAAGACGTGGAGTGGGGCACAACAATGGGAAGCATGCTCAAAGCTGATCGCAAGGGGCCCCCGTTCTAACGAGTTTCTTTGGAAACACCTTAGTTGCGCGGCTTGCAGGTTTCACCTACGAGCTTAAAAAAAACACTCCGCCGGCGGCGATAACAATAAGATTGCGGCAGGAACAGTTGAATGGAAAGAAAACCGTATAATTATGTAACTGAGCGACAAAAATATCCGAAACTTCCTACTTCAGGTACAGTTATTGTGTGCATGGATGAACGGTTGGGGCCCTTTATTTCGCTCTAATTACAAGCAGGGAGTGCCTCTTACTACGTGAAGCCCGACGAGCACTGCTGGGAGGTAAGTATTGAGTTAGTAGGAAGGAATGTGGAAGAGCGGTATTTTTACGGAATCTATTTACAAACATTCCGCTACAAAACTGTACAGATAACGCGACTCGACAACAATTTTCGTCGCCGTCGCCCGGAGACTCCCAGCATCACTGTAATCACGCTGATGGCAAAATTGCACGGTAATTGCCTCCGAACGAGCAGTTTGACTGAAAATTGTTGTCGTCGCCGCAACGACACCAACCCGCTTCAAAACAGAAAAGCGTTAACTGAGACGGGAAATTATGTCATAAATCTTACCTTTTTATACAGTTTTCATTCAAAATCCCGCAACCGGACGGCGTCGTTGTCCGGACACTACACAAACCGTTTTTTAAATGACATTTCAAAATGGCGGCGCTTTTCCACCTGCATTACCGACACTGCTGCGACGAGAGAGGGCGCGCGAAAGTGAGGTTAGAGTGGAGAAGATGCCCCCGTGTTCGGCGAAATGTGGAAAAAATGCGATACTCAAGGTAAATAACACTGGCTTCGTTATTTTTGGTTGACATGTATTTGTAGAGGCCCAAAACTGGGGACGTGTTGTGTAAGGAGTGCTTTTTCGAGGCGTTCGAGAATGAGATTCATTTCACCATCAGTAGGGCCAAGCTGTTTAGAGCCGGTGCAAAAGTGGCTGTGGCAGCTTCGGGGGGCAAAGATTCAACAGTACTAGCTTACGTTTTGAAGTTACTCAATGAAAAGTACGATTACAAGCTTGATTTAGTTCTCTTGTCAATTGATGAGGGCATCACAGGGTACAGAGATGACAGTTTGGACACTGTTAAGCAGAATCGCGACGATTATAAAATGCCTCTCAAGATCATGTCATACAAAGATTTGTATGGCTGGACTATGGACGAAATCGTCGCAGAGGTGGCCCCACTTCCAATTAATATTTTTTAAATGACATCCATCTTGCAGATTGGTCGAAAAAACAATTGCACGTTTTGCGGCGTGTTCCGACGGCAAGCTCTAGACAGGGGGGGCGCGCTTTTAAACGTCGACTATCTAGCAACGGGTCACAACGCCGACGACATCGCTGAAACTGTCCTCATGAACATACTGAGGGGCGATTTGGCGCGTCTCAGTCGCTGCACGTCGATCATCACCGTAATGCAGCCCCCTCAATCTCTTTTGACATAATTCCACAGTTTTTTTTAGGACAGCGGTGACGGCATTCCCCGCGTGAAACCCCTCAAATACACTTACGAAAAAGAAATCGTGATGTACGCATATTTCCGGAAGTTAGTGTATTTTTCTACCGAATGTGTCTTCGCCCCCAACGCCTACAGGGGGCACGCTCGGATGTTGTTAAAAGACTTGGAAAAAGTTGACCCGGCTGTCATAATGAACATCATCCAGTCAGGTGAGTTTGAAGGGGCGGGGCCAGAACCACCAATCAACACGCTCGATTCAAATTGAGCGGCATCGTTGTCGTTCTTGATTGGCTGATAGCGTACTTTGTTGTAGGGGAGTCCCTCACAATTAATGCCACTGCGAATATGCCCACTCTGAGCAGGTGCACCCGGTGCGGGTACGTGTCGTCGCAGGAGGTGTGCAAAGCGTGCGTTTTGTTGGAAGGACTAAATAAAGGACTTCCCAGATTGGGCATCGGAAAATCGAGTAAAGTGAAGCGATTCATGCAAGAAAAAGAAAACAGTCCATGTTGTAAAACGCAAAGTTGTTTATGTAACAAGAAGTAAAAGTGGTTGGTGTTACGCAACATAGGCCACTGATTTTTTCTCTATGGGAGCTCTACAGACTGGACAGTTAGTGGAGATGTCGATAGAGCAGTCTTCACACAGGCAGACGTGCCCGCAAGGCAACAAAATTATCTGAAACGAATCTTTGAGAAACGGATTTTTTGGGGTCGAAGATTCACCTCGATCGGATTGCTTTTACACACTACGCAAATCTGATTTTCTGGAAGATTTTGGTCGCGCATTTGTCTCCTTCGTTTCCGTCTCGACTCGTCCAGCATTTGTTTCCTCTTCGACTCCTCAATCAATCTATCCTTGTACTGCCAATATTTTCGTATTATTAAACCTCCAATCACTAGACCGATCGTACCGAAAAGTATGCAGAGCAGTCTGCAAAAAGTTAATAAACGCATCTGAACAATGACGACTTTTTTTTACCTATAATTCTTTTTTGAACCGTTTAATTTCTTTATGAGCGAAGTGACTTGCATATTCGTTAAATAAAATGGAGCCCCATTCGACGGCGGCTGTAATCTCAAAATGTTGGCGTCCTGGGAGTAGACCAGCTCGCCGATTCCCGTGATAGTGGTCCCCTCTCTCAACATTTTTTCTGTCGACTGTACCCCTCGCTGTCTTATCCCAGCGAAAAAGCCCCAAATGTGATCCATAACACTCGGTACAGTCGGGTTGAACACGTCAGAAATCACATCCATATCTGGAAAAAAATCTTGAAATTACATTTAAAACAAAATTACGTCAACACCTAAAACATCCGCCGCCAGCGGATCAGCCACCTCCACCTGCACCCCCTTATTATTAACAGCAAAAGGCATCACGTTGTGCACTTCTTGGACAATTCTCTCAGAATCTGACCAAAACCCTGTAGTACTCCTTTGAATCACATGCTCTTTGATCCGCAAGAGCTGTACCACTCCTGTTACATTTGGATTGTTGCTACTCACAATTGGTTTACCTAACGGCTTGACCGTTCCGCGTATAGATACATACGACAATTTTTTTTCGGGATGTGTATCAACAATTTCTTTCAAATCTTTGTTTATCGCGAGGTACGGGGCACCCTGCGAATTTTTTCCAGGTTAAATCGTCAACATAACTGGTGATTTGTACCTGAATCATCGCCATAGCGTTCTTGTTTTTGTAGTATTGCTTCACACATGCTGCGAATATCACGAGATCCACTCCTAGGGCTATGCCCTCCGTCAAATAATCCATCTCGATTTTGACGTCAGAATGATTACGGAAAGTTTCACCAATTTATCATCGTGTAATTAGGTTGATTATGTGTGTAAAACACCGATAACGATTAATTTAAATCATAAATTAAATCTTTTTTACTGACAATTTTGCCCAGTTGTCTGTATGTTGGCGGCCCTGTCTGTCATCTAATTTTACAAATTTTATTTCTTTCAAAATAAATTAATATAAGTCTGACCGAATCACCCTCTTAATTTATATAATCATCACTAGTATATTATACAACTTCTTTCTCTACAGTTTATTTAAAAAACTTTAATTAGTTATGTTCATGTTTCCTAAAGATGGCAACACTGATTGATGATATTAAATTTGACAACCAATCACTAAACATGGCGTAACAATGTTAATTAAACTTTGTTTGTATATTTCGATAACAAATTTATCAGTGATTTGATGATTGTCGCGTCGTGCGAACACTTGTTACAATGTCTCGCGTCAAGTCCCGCCAGAATGTCGAAATATGCGGTGATTGCAGTGCCGCAGGTGAGTCACACTTGCACCAAGTTAAAGTGATTAAATGCGAATTAATTGCAGATGCGACATGGGCGTCGTTAAACAAGGGGATATTGTTGTGTACCCAATGTTGCAGCATACACAGGAGTCTTGGCAGACACATCTCTCAAGTCAAATCGCTGCAAAAGAGCAGTTGGCACCCAAACCAGCAAGCTGTCAGTTTTGTGATAGTGGACGTTATAGTATAATACATTATTGCTTTGTAGATGGTGTATACTTTAAACGGCAGCGGGGCCAACAACATCTGGGAACACTCACTGCTCGAAAACAACTCAAAATTCATGAAGAAAAAACCCAACCCCAAGGACCCCATCAGGTGAGATTGTCAAGTTGGTAGGGTTGGTAATAATAAAACGTTTACAGTGTCAAGAGCGAATTTATCAGAGCCAAGCATTTACACTGTTCTTTCACATTTCGCGACAGCGCCACCTATGATGAGGGTCTGGAAAATGAACTAGGCAAGCAGCTACACGCTAGCGTGAGGACGCCGAATTTGGAAACGTCGTTTCGTCTTATCGTCCAAGGAGCGGACCCCAACTATTTTCACAATGTACAAAAATATCTTGTTTTTTTTTTCTTCGTAAAAATGACGCTGGATTTTAGGAGAGGGGCACCACCCCTCTGCACATCGCGGTCAAAACGGAGCAAAAACTGCAGGTCGAATTGCTGCTGATTCATGGAGCTGACCCGACATTTCCCGACGCTCACGGAAGTACACCCATCGATTACGCAAAGTAAACATTAGATCATGTCGTCGACAGGTGTTCACACTTAATCATTTCAGAAAAAATGTAAACAAGGAGTTGTTGAACAGATTGATTGAGAATCAGTATGAGCTGACGGACGCTTTTATTCAATATTTGACGCACCGCAAGCCCGACCACCACAACGGGATGCATTTTATCTTGCCGCAAGGGGGCTTCGAGTCGAATCCCACCTCCGTGAATAAGCTGCAAAAGGTGAAAAGTGCGGTTGCGGAACGAACGGGAGAATAATGTTTGTTTGTAGATGAAGAACGCGCTGTTCGAGCAGTTGGCCATGGACGTTTTTGACGAGATTGACAGACGGGAAACTGAAGCGAGTGAGTTTTAGGGTTTTTCACGTAGCTAAAAAAAATCCCTAGGCAAGCTTTGTTTAAAAAAATAGTAATGTAATGTTTCATTTTTTTACTGATAAGGATGAGGAAAGTGGTGAGTAAGGAGTTTTGCGTAAGTTGTGTTGGCTTTCGTAATTGAGTTTGTCCTAGTTTGGCTGAGTTGCGTCGATGCCATCGATCTTACCGTGGTACCGTTCCTCCCCGTGGATTCCACCCTTTCGAAGCACCGCAACCAGGGCAGGCAAAAACTGGCGAGATTCTCCACCCCTGAAGTGAAGAGTCTCGTTTTTGACATCTTGATTGACACCCAGAGGCGACAGATGTTGGCGGAGAAAGGTACTAAATGTTAGGTTGGCAACACTGGTTGTAATTGACGTTTCAGGGCCGAACAAGACTCATCTGCGCGAATACTCTTCAGTCGCCGATGACGACCCCTTGTATGATTCTGTGGCGCCGGACGAGGATTACGTGACGTTGCCCACCATACAGGAGAATTCCCCCAAAGAAAAAACGTCGATGGGCAAGGTGGGGACGGATAAGCCGCCTGAAGTTGTGGTGGAGCAGCTGACCAAGCAACTGCAACAGTCCGACAGCACCATCCTGGACCTCAAGGCGGAAGTTAACCAGTTGAAGGCGCACCTCGAGACGCTCAAATACGAAAACATCGAGCTGAAGACGCGCCTGTCCCAGCACAAAGTTCCAGACAACAACAACAGTATTAACGGCGACGGCGATTCCAACTCGTTGCAGACGATAACGGTCGGTGGAAGCGGGCGCGACGCGATTAGTTTCTAACGCGTGCTTGTTGCAGAACGGCGACGTCGACCTACGGCAAAACCGCAAGAACCAGAGGCCATCCAGCATGTACGAGACCCGCGAGGGCCTGAAAACGCCCAACTGGCAGATCCTGAAGAACCAGATGAAGCAGAACGAGCAGACGCGTAACACCACGCAAAGCCTCTATGGACTCGTCCCCGACAGCCAGACGATCATCGACTGCACAAACCTGATCACGAAGAGCATCCAGCACCTGTGCAAGACCATCAACGACAGAGACAACGAGGACTGCCTCGCCAGCGGGGAGAAGGTCAAGATTGCCATCGCCAAGCTAGCGACCATCTTGCCCAAAGTGAGTATAAAGGCGGTAGAGGGCGCCGCTGACGGTTTGCGCTTGCAGGACAAGGAAGGCAGGTCCATCAAGTTCCTGTGCGACGTTTTGCCATTGCTGATGGTGGAGTGCTCGTCGCTGCAGGGGGCCCACAAGAAGGGCGACGGCGCGCTGATAGACCATCACACGGGTAAAATAAGAGAATACGCCTTCCTTCTCGCCAAACAAACCAGGGAGGTGGTCGCGAGGTACTCGACCGCGCAATGATCAGCAATTCCATTTATTTCGCGACATTCGTCCAGTTTTTAATAACAATTCCTATTTATTAAAGAGGGTGCGTCTCGATAACATGAAGCTTGAATAATCACAAAGGGTTTTTGACGCGAGAGGGCGCCAAACTCGAGTCGCTCGATTTGGCGACAGTTGTTTTTTTGAAAAGAATTTTAATAAACGTTTTTCCTCGGAATGTGCAATGGAATATTGTTTTAACCGGTTTTATCGACGAAAAGTTGTTAATATTTCGCATCCCTGATTGTTTTAACGTGAAATTTTAACTCGTAGTTAATTGTTAGACTGATTTATTATACATCTTTGCGACTTTAATTGACATTTTTCACCCAGTTTGGTGCTAAAACTTACATCACTGTTTCAGACCGTCAACCGCTTTCCTAGTGATTATTGTCAATTAAATCTTTTATCTACCTTGTTTTATTTTGTATAAAATGACTGAAATATTCTATATATAAAGACAGTAATTGTATGTATACTAATAAAAGAAGCTTTTATATAATCCAATAAATAATTTCTATACTCGAATCGGCGAATTAGCACTTCCAGACCACTATGGCCAAGTTCCCCCCGAAAAACATGTAAAGCAGATTTTGACACTCGAACGAGATCTCGAACCCGAACCCCTCTCCCACCACGACGTGAAAAGGAGGACCGAATTTCTTGTCCATCTCGTCCTTGATCATTTTGGCGGCGGCTTCGTTGTTCGTCGAGTGCTTTTCGCACGCCGTCACCACCAATTCCATCGACTCTTGTTTCATCTCTTCCGGCATGTCTGAATGCTACAAAAACAAACACCGTCTCACCCCCAACCACCCAAATCGATAAGATGACTCACCCTTATCAGGGGGTAAGTGTGAACGATTTTTTTGGTCTCTTCCGGCTTCTCGCGTCCTTCCCCATCGCCCATTCTACCATTAAATCTTAAACTTAAAACTACACACCCTGCTCACCACTTTTTCACACTTTTTGAACACCAGAGTCTTGACAAATTGTAAATTGGCGCGTTTGTGACATTTAATCCAAACAAAGTGTTGCCAACTGTAGCAAACAAACTTGATGATTGTCATGTTTACAATTTACATCGATAATAATAAAAACCAGCAGAAAGTGATTTTGTATAATAATGTCGCGGTTCAGCGGAGTCCTCCAGTTGACTGATTTGGACGACTTTATCACACCGTCGCAAGTAAGTTGTAAAGAAATTCGAATCGAACATAACCTCAAACTTCTTCGTACTGTAGGAATGCATCAAACCGGTGCAAATCGAAAAAACTAAGACCAGTACTGGGGCCAAGATTACGATACAAGACGACGGATCGTATCTTCAAGTGGATCGAGTAAGAAAAGTCCGTTTTAAGGACCCCCTGATTGTGACATAATTGTAGGATGGGGCTATGCAAAAACTGCAAAAAGTTGAGATTTCTCTGTCAGATTGTTTGGCATGTTCCGGTTGCATCACCTCGGCGGAAAGCGTGTTGGTGACGCAACAGAGCCAAGAGGAGATCTTGCGCGTATTCGAGGAAAATAAAGCGTTAAAAAATGTAACAATCAAAAGTTTTATGTTGTCCAAAGTAACAGGTTTGATTCAAGGAACGCGGGGGCGGCGGAGCGAAACTCATCGTAGTCTCGCTCTCGATACAACCGATTTTGTCGATCGCGGCCCACTATGGCCTCGCCGTCAACGACTGCGCCGCCAAACTAGTAACCTATTTCAAAAATCTCGGCGCCGACATGGTCGTCGACATGACCCTAGCCGACGACTTCGCCCTCCTCGAGAGCCAAAGAGAATTCATCCGCAGATTCCGAGCCACCGAAAGCGACGGCGTCAAAAACGTCATCCCCATGTTGGCCTCGAGCTGCCCCGGGTGGGTCTGCTACGCCGAAAAAACGCACGGCAGCTACATCCTCCCCTACATCTCCACCACAAAATCCCCCCAACAGATCATGGGCTCCTTGATCAAGCACTGGGTGGGTCACAACTTGGGCGGTCGCGCCATCTATCACGTCACACTGATGCCCTGCTACGACAAGAAACTCGAAGCCGCGAGAGAGGATTTCTTCAACAGCGAAACGCAAAGCAGAGACGTGGATTGCGTCCTCACCGCCAGTAATATCCCCAACTTTGATTTTAAATTTTTGTTGAGCCAATGTGTTACAGTCGAACTGCAGCAAATGCTGGAAAAGGAGGGTTGCAGCTTGGAAAACCTCGAAAAGTCGGCGTTTTCGCAACCTTGGTTGTTGAAACAAGACGCAGATGTCGCTGCAGCGCTCACCAGACATGTGGGTTCGGGTTCTGGGGGTTACTCCGATCACATTTTTAGGTATGCGGCAAAGGAGCTGTTCGGTGTAGACGTCGACGAAGTCACTTATCACAATTTGAGGTAAGACGAAAATATACAGAGTGTTGCTCTTAACTTTATCGTTTAGGAATCCAGATTTCCGAGAAGCCATCTTGGAGAGGGAGGGCAAAGTGTTGTTGCGTTTTGCAATAGCTAATGGGTTTAGGAATATACAAAATCTGGTGCAGAAATTGAAAAGGGGCAAATCGCAGTATCACTACGTCGAAGTGATGGCGTGTCCGTCAGGTATAAAATGATTCGGCAATATCCGTCCACTAGGTGCAAAATGACCTTGACAGAACTCCGTTCTAGTACTTTTTGCTTTGTGTGGTTGGCAGCTTTGATTTAATTAGATGTTTCCTCCAGAAACTTAGTGGACGGATAGCGATAGTAATGTGTACAGGGTGATTAACGCAGTCATCACAATTTTTTATACAGGGTGTTTGAATGGTGGGGCCCAGATCAGGCCGAAGGACGGGATCGCTCATAAGGAACTCACCACGGAACTAGAAAATTTGTACGCGTCGCTCCCCCTCAAGCCCCCCGAAGAAGATAAAACAGTGAGGGAGTTGTACGAGGGGTGGTTGGGGGGACAGGAAAGTGACAAGTGCACGGCCATTTTGCACACTCAGTATCATGCGGTGGAGAAAACCAGCAACGCTCTCAACATAAAGTGGTAACAGGGTATATATAATTCCATCAATGAAATAGTTGTTATGTACACACTTGTCGTTTTAATAAAATTAGCAACACCAATTCAGAAAACAAAAATTACACGCCGTGAGAGCTTGTTTGAATCGTCTAAAACTAGTTTCGATCGAGACTATCATGAAATATTTTCAGAAGTCGTTCAAGTCTGTTAAAAAAACAGAAATCGGAAGACGTCCGGGTGCCGATACACCCCGCCCACTTCTCAAGTGTCTCGGCCCACCGTCTTCTAAACTCCGCCCACTGTCTTCTAAAATCCGCCCGCTTCAAGCAAGCTCCACCAACACAATACATCGAAATTAAAAATAAATTACGTCTCAATAAATATGGGTTACTATGATTTTTTTTATAAAAATACTTAAAATAAAATATCACTTTTTCAAGTCTTGACGGTATTTCGACAACCAAAATTGGACCTGCCCTCAGGGCTCGTGCAATTTGACGAAGCTCTCGAGGGTCTTGGGTATTTGATTTTTGTACGGTATTTGAAATTTACTGATCACGCTTGCGCAGAGACATTTCAGATTGACGTGGTTCAAAACGTGCACGTCCACGTCGGAGTGTTTGCTCACGTCGACGATGTAGTCCAGGGGGCAGACCCCGCGCGAGTTGGGCTGGTCTATGTGACCCCCGTATTGCAAGAGCAGCTTGATCAGCTGGAAAAAAAGTAGGGTGACGACGCGTGACACGCCCACCTGGTCGCTTACCCAATCGGAGTAGTTCTCGCGCTCGGTGGCGATGTGCAGGGGGGTGGAGCCCGCCTCGTTCCTCGCGTTGACGTGGGCGCCGCACTCTAGCAAAAATTTGATCACGCTAAGCTTAGGGAATATCACCTGGGGGAGAGTTGCGTCAGCGAGGAAAAACGACAGCGGGTCGACTTACGATGGTGTCTTCGTCCACGAAGTAACTGGATCGGATCGTGTTGCACTTCGAGACGCACAAGTGCAAGAGGGAGTCTTCGGTGAGGACGCTCCGCGGGTCCAGCCGCACCAGGTTGCCGATTAATTGCACCACTGTCGCGACCTGCCCGCTGGTTTTCGCCGTTTCCACCATCAGGTAGATTAAGTGGGTCACGCACTTCAGGATCTTGTCGAAGAAGTCGACTTGGCGCTTGTACACGGGTCTTATAGTTAACAGTTGTCTTATTTCTAAAAAAAAAACACAAATCTTGAAACAACCAACACGGCACGACGAACAACTGACCTAAAATGTCTTTCGTTATGAGTTTAAAAGTGCAGACTACGTCGTGGAATCTCTGCCTGGCGTCCTTCTCGTTTTTTGGGGCGCTCTTCTCGTTGTAATCTACCATCTGTCTGACTAGAGCTTGGGCAGTGAAGCAAGTGTCTGTGTACAAAATCGAGTCCTTCTCCACCCTTATTTCGAGAGCCCTCCGCCACAAATCTATGCAGCGCTGGTACCTCAACATGTCCGCGTACGCAGCCCCCCTGTACATCAACCTGAAAATCGTGTCCTTGTGGTGCGGCCCCAGTATCCTCTCGGCTATTATCAGACTCTGCGTGCGTATCAAGTCTAGGTCTGTGGCGATGTTGTCCAGCTCCTCCATGGTCTCGAACTCCTTGTGGAAGCGGTAGCCCTCCTTGGGCTCCCGGATCGGCAGTTTGGGCAGCAGCCCGTGGCTCTGCCTGCACGCCAGCCCCTCCCTCCAGTGGAAGAGCGCGACGACCGCGTCGTTGTGCTCCTCCAGGAACGTCGCCCCCATCAACTCATGTGCGTTGGCCAGTTTGTCGCTCGCGTAGCAAATATTGATCGTGAGATAGTCGAATATGCGGGCGGCCCCCTTGAGACACGCCATCTGCAAGGCGTCGTCGCCGTAGCGCGATCTGGCGTTATAGTTGGCCCCGTTTTTCAGCAACAGTTTGGTGGTTTCTAACCTAAAAACGAGAGCAAGGTCAGTGACCCCGACCGCCGTCCGAACTCACCTGTGCTCCTGTATAGCGTAGTGGAGAGCAGTCTTGTTCTGGATGTCTCGGGCGTTGACATCAGCCCCGTGTTTCAGGAGGAAGTCGCAGAGGGGGGCGCTTTGTACGGAATTGATGAGACAGGTGCCCCCGTTGTAGTTGGGGCGGTTGATGTCGGCCCCGTGCTCCACCAGGTACTTGACGATCTCGAAGTGCGTCATGAAGCACGCGGACCGCACGGGGGTCGAGCCCGTGTCCGAGACGGCGTTGATGTCTGCGCTGTGCCGGAGTAAAATCTCCACCACTGACAGCTTCCCAGAGACGGCGGCGCACCAGAGGGGGGTCACGACGTGGGTGGACCTGCAACGGACGTGTCGGTGGTGAAAACGAGGGAGTGGGGCTCACCTGTCGTCTTGCACTTCGTATAGGCCTCGCTGCTCGATGTCGGCTTGGCACACGGTGATGAGGTACTCCACGATCTCGGTTTGGCCCTTCTTGCACGCCAGGAACAGGGGGGAACAGCCGACTTTGACGCGATTCACGATTTCTCGACGGATATTCGGTGGATACTTCTCCAGACGGTTTCGCAAAGAGTACGAAAGTCGGGCCCCCGGGATCGAGTGTCTGCACGCTTCGAGGAGGTCGTGAAAGAGGTTGTTTTTTTCGTTGACGGGGTCCATTTTCGACGACTTCCACATCTTTTATATCGCTGCTTCGAATTGTGTTTTTTGAATAATTGTTTTTATTTTGACACTTTGACAGTTGCCAAACTTTCACTACTGCCAACCTGACGACACGAATCGTGACGTGTAGGTGGTGCTTTCGCAACCTGGGAACCTGGAGAGGGCAATAAAACACCGTCTTACAATAATTATATAAAGTCTATTTTTTAGAATTTAACGGATAGTATGAAACACGAAACGACCTCAATAAATTGAATTAACATCGAATAAACTTTTTTCCATCTAAAAACTAGATTTGAATCACCATTTCTTTACCGCCTGACCGACTAAGCTTTGAACGTTCTGACGACTCTAGAAACGTATTGTCTGCAGATGGGACATTCTGCCAGTTTCTTGCCGCAGTCGATGCAAGTGGCGATATGTCCGCACTCCAGGAGCACACAGTCAAGCGGGGCGTCCATGCACAGCTTGCACAAATCTTCCAAGCTTTCAGGCAACCCCTCTTTGCTCTTGCTGGTGTCCTGCCACAACCGCTCCGCCTTCTCCAACAGCTCGTTCTTCTCGACGCACCCTTTGTAGTCGACCCTATTGTACGCCAACAAAATCTTCAACTCCTTGACTGACAAACTGCTCAGATCCTCCACACTCGAGTAGTCAGACAATTTGGGAATTTTTCTAGGAACGGGACTGGACTCGGCCGTCGACGTCGTCGGTTGGGGTGGCTCTGGCGGGGCGGTGGATTCGGGTCGGACGGTCGGTTGTGGCGGCCTCGGGGGCGGCCGCCTCTCTTTTGGCAGAGTGTTAGAAGCGTGACTCGGCTCGTTGAACCTGGGGTCGGTGTATAAATTCCCTGAGCTGCTGGACGCGAAGATCGGACGGTCCGGGGGACGACTTCTTCTCTCCTGCTGTCCGTTGTTCAGTCGGTCCGGAAGGTTCAACACGGTCTCGAAGTTACCTTAAAAGCAACGATTAGAAAGTGACGAACGCGGCGTTTACGTCATTACTGAATATCTTATTCACAACTGTCGAGCTTTTAGTGCTTTTTACTGGAATGGTCCGGTTGCATAACAAGTCCACCAGTTCGCGTTTCTCTGCAATTGACATCGTTGGGTGAACATTTAAACGCCAACTGACTCAATTACCCACCCACTAGACCGAATGTGGCGATGTTATGTCTGTTCAAATAGTCCTGCAAGTCTTTGGCTTTCAGCTTCATCAGTTCGGTTATGTCTGGGGGCCTCGTGATCAAAACTACGCACTTCTCGCAGTAACATATTCTGCAAAACGAATTAACCAAAATATGTTGTTTTGGTGCCATCCAAGTGCATTTACCCGTTCATTCTTTTCATGCATTTTGTGCAGTACTGCTCCTTGCACTCGCCGCATTGCATTATCCAAATCGAGAATCTGAACGACGAACCACACTGTTTGCAATGCATTTCACGCAGTACTCTGACATCTGCTTATTAATATTAACACGCCCTACTGGTTTAATCAAAATAAACGACTCACGATGAAACTATTGTTAAGCGACATAACCTTCGAAGACCTGTCATTTGACAAGGTACGGTCGCGCCCCCTCGCGCACGAACCGGTACTTACCCCTTGCACTCAATTAAACAATATTCTACTGATTGGATCAGCTTAATGCATCTTTAATGTACATTTTGTTAATTCTTGTCAACTACATTACTCATTAAATCATATAAAAAATTCGCATGCCATATACAATGATTCAGATTAACAAAAACAAGTGGAGTTACCATAGGCGTCCCATACAAAAAACGGGGGCAACTACCAGTGCCGTAGTTAAAATTTCGTCTCGTCTAAAGTACACTTTACGGTTTTCTGTCTCGGTCTAAAACACAGTTTTTGGTTGTCAAATGGGTTGCGGTCCGTAATAAAACTAACTTTTATCAAAAATAAGCTTTAACAAAATTTACAAAACCGGTTTGTACCACACAATATCTCCGTCGAGGCAACCGCTGACCAACATCAAATCTCTAGGATTAAATTTACATGAGACAACAATCTGACTGTGATAATCGTTCATTTCTAGCAGCGTGGTGAGTTGTCTGGGTTTGTCAGGCACACAATAAGTCAATTCTTGATAATTTTCACTAAAACCTAATAACCTAATTCCCTTGTAGTAGGGCGAACAGATCACACGACCATCCGGCGAGTAACACAGCTCTTTGATGAACCCCCTGCCGGCGTTGCCTTCTTTGATATAGTGCGTCAGTCGCGGCAGATTCACAATAACTTTGTTCCGCTCTTCCGGATGCTGTTGGAAATAATCCGTGTAGCTGTTCCTGCCGATCAGCCCACTGTTGATGATTCCCATAGAAGGCAAATGAAAGTTTTCGAACATGTTCGGCTGGACTTGCCTGTCGCTGGTGTACTGATAGTTGGAGATGTAGCCCATCCAGAGATCCGTGGGCCTTGGATTGGTGTTGCTCTCGTCGGAGTCGGAGTTCTGCGAGTTCTCGCCCTCGTCCACGTAGTAATTCTCGCAGTTCTCGTACTGGAAGAGGTCGCGCTTTTGGATGTCGTGCACGCAAGTCGCCTGAAATCAACTCGATCAAATCGTCCGAAAACGTTTCGTCTTTCAACGCACCTCTTCCGCTTCGCACGAGCTGAGACTCCGCGAGACGGCGTTCCAGCCGTGCGGATGGATCTGCAACGAACTGATCACTTCAGCGTCGATCATGAAATCGTCGATGAACTCCACCCGGTTTCTCCGCCGCGTCGGGAGAAACAGATAATTGAAGATGGTCCCGGCGGGGAAACTTTGCCCGCTCATTTGCATCAATCGGTACAACACCGGCTGAAAATCGACTTTCTCAGGAACTCAACACAACTTCGTTCGCTTCATCACAACAAACAATTTATTTGGGCTGAAACGTGTCGTGACACGCGAGATTTACCTTGAACGATCGAAAGTCGTTGGCCAGCGTGGCTAAATTCAAGTCATGGACGATTATCATGTAGCCGCTCGTGGTAGAAATGACCATTTTGGACCCATCTGGGGACAATTTCGTCCGCATCAGACCGTTCATCAGGAAGACTTTGTCGTAGAGCATGCTGTTCTCGGTGGGACTTTTCAGGTCCCACGCGTAGATACTCCCGTCGAAAGCTGACGTCACCATCACGTTGTCCCGCTCGGAGTATTCGATATTCTTCACCTGTCCCAACACAAATTACTACAAATTTCCTCTCCACCGTGACACTTTTTACCCAATTCGAGTGGCCGTGGAGCGTCTTCGTCTCGCTACTCAAGTTCCTCGTGTCCCACAATTTGATCGTATTGTCGTCCGAGCAGGTGGCGAACTGTCTATCATCTAAAAACCTACACGACCGTGTCAAATCCCACTCGTTACTTTTGAGGTTATGTTCACCTGACACAGTTGACGCAATTGTCGTGCGCTTTTTCCATCCATTTGATCAACTTTTGGGTGGAAGAGTCGTAGATTAAGACACAGTTGCGTTCGCACGCGGCCACCAACAGCTTGCTGGAATGATTTGCGTGAATGCGTGCAAAAGCTGGGACGAAACTCACCCGTCGAGGCTGAACTCCAGGTTGAAGATTCCGCCGTGGGTGTTGGCCCGGTTGGACTTGGTGTCCAGCTCGTACCGCTCCATCGAGCTGTACAACTTGGCGATAATATCATCTTCACAGCCGACGTACGACTTCAAGCCCAACTCGCGCTTCTTCAGGATCTCGTGCAGGCTGTGCTTGAAACAAGGCTTGTGGGCGGTCCGCACCGATGTTTGAGGTGCACTCATCGTACGAGCCCCTAAGTCACATACTATTTCCGAAATTACTATTTCAATTTATTTAAAAACTGTCTTGTACACATTGTTGATATAAATTGAAACGTCAAACATCTGTCATCGACAAATTCCCCTAGACTACGGCGGTAGGATTTGAACGTGCAGGGTTTGCGTTGAGCTTGTTGGCAGACAAGATGACCTTCAGCTTGCAGTTCCTCCTGTACCACTCCCTCCAATACTCGAAGTACTTTTCGATGGTCAGCACCAACCAGGAAGTGTAGGTGAAATTGATCGCCGCGATGCCTTAAATCGAACGTTCGTAATCAAAATGGATTCCTCTGGTTTGACATTACCGAAAATGGCGGTGAAAGCCATGACGTGGGAAAGGAAAGTTTTGCGAAATTTCGGACTCGACTTGGCCAATGACTCACAAAGCAACATCAGCATGTAGGTCGAGGTCACCGTCGACGGGGTGTACACGACCATGGTGATGACGTCGACGAGCAACTCTCGAAAATGTTCGCCGGGGTGTCTCAAAAAAACCAAAATCGACCAGAGCACACTGTATCTAATAGAAATTTTCACTGTTTCGTATTAAACCTGCAAACAATTTTACTTGGGCTCTCGGACGATCCTGAAGTGGTACTTGCACAGCTCGCACTCGTTCCTGTTGGACTCGTTCAGCCAGATCTCCAGACAGTTCAGATGGGCCAAAGCTATGGTGCCCTTGCAGCGACAGGGCGTCAGGAGATCCCCCGAACTGTTGCCCCCGTGACAGATCCGACAAATGTAGTCCATCCCCTGCAAGACTCGATTACTCGCGAACAATCAAAAATCTTTATTACATCGATCTTGATACACATCTCGTTGCATTTTCCTTTTTTGGCCAAAAGCGGCCGGGTTATGGCGCTGGTGTGCGAAAAGATGTCCGGCAGGCCTCGGACATGCTTCTGGCTCGCCAGAGATTCATCAGATTTTTCGGTACCTAGAAAGTTGGACTGATTTTCACCAAAATATCGAGGCGTACTCACTGTTGGATATCGACGAAGTGGATTCTGCTAACATTTGACTAGAAATTTTGAGTTTGGGGGAGAGAATTTATGACTGTGGTGACATGGCGCCAAAATTTGAAAGATGAGTGACATGTGCATGACCATCTAGATTACACACATTAAAAATCGTTACACATAAAAAAAAACTCATACACTTCAAATCAGATCAAAGACGAAAGATCTTGGAAGGTCTACCTGATATACATTTAGAGCAAAATGTAAAGACCAATTTATCGTGAACCTGATTCGTTTTTAAATCAAGGACTTTTTAGGAGGAATTTTATTTCAGACATGGACAATGCTTCGAAGGAAAGATTCTGGAGCTTCTGTCATCCTCGTGAACATGATGTTCAGTCGTTAGATAGTCGTTAGCATCAGTTATTTATTAAAAAAGAAATTGATAACAATTTACAGAATTAACCTCGTAAAGTAAGGGCATAGACATACGATGGTTCTTCTTTAGGTTTCTACAAATGCTCAGTTTGATTGTCAATTTGTCACGCACATCGATTAAATTTGGTTATGTCGAATGCAGCTTCAGTTAGAAGAAGATTTTTTTGCTAGTTTGACAGATTCTTTCTTCCATTTTAAAGAAAAAAAAACTTCAAAAGATGAAGATTTCATGTTTTGGCTTAATTTTTTTCATAGAATCATGTGTCAGGTAGATGCTTTATACGACCAGTTGCAAAAAAGGGAACAGATCGGTGTGACACTTTATCAAATGTAAAAGAAGAGGCTGAGACAGTTGTAACAAGCGTAGAGAGGCTAAGAAAGCGTTATAATCCCAAGCAAATCAGCGTCATTTTTGACAGAAACATTTGCAGAATATAACTTTCCAGAAACTTATTTTTTTTGTTCGACATTGTCAGAATTTGAGAAGGTTCTCCTGTGTGAACGGATTTCGATAAATGTCACAACTTGTCAAAACGAAATGTCAAGTTAATTTTAAAGATTTTAGGCGATTTGGAGTCTTTAAGGGGCTTGTCGAACAAAAAACGTTGTATTCAACTCGTTCTTGTGTAAATTTTGCTTTTTTTGACATTCGTGGGCCCACTCGTGCCAAAAAACCAAATTTACACACAAACTCGTAAAATAAATAACTAAAACAATGGGACGGTAAATGCTTATCAAAATTTAGAAACAAAAATATTAGATTTAGAACTAAGTAGTTTACGTTAGAATTCTAAGAGAAGTTCTCAGAACTTAGCACTATTTCTTGTCTTGACCTTGACTTCGAAGCCCATCCTCTTGGCCTTGACCTTGGCAAGTGGAAAGGATTCAGGGGGATCGAGGTGGGGGGGTTCAAGGTCAAGGTCAAGAAAAACTCCCTCTATTTCTGTCCAACCTGCGTTTTCCATAAAAAAACAACTTTATGAAAAATTTCCGTTATTTTAACAATAGAGTGATGGGACATTTTGCAGCCGCCAACGAAAGACGTCTGGACTTTTCAAATAAAACAACACAACTGAGTATTTCTTTATTTTTGCCTTTGAATAAATTGTGCAATATTTTTGTCCACTCTTTGATTCACAACCTCGCCAGTTCCCGATGTTTGTCGAAGTTGAAGCCATTCTTGTCTTCGATAGTCTTGGAGGCGCCATTTTGCAACAATACGTCGACGATTTCGTTGCCACAGGACAAGATGGCTGTAAAAAAAATCAATTCTGGAAATGTGAGTCACGTGACTGTCACCAGTGTCACCTGCTCTCATCAAAGGTGTCCACCCGCTGGAATCTTGAGCATCCACGTGTAGTCCCTGCTTCAAGACAAACTCTACACTGTCTAGATTGTTGGAGTCAACGGCGTAATGCAAGACGTTGAGGCCGTTGATGTCGGTGGCGTTGACGCTGCATCCTTTATCTATCAACAAACTAGCGACAGATAGGTGTCCTAGAGCGACAGCAGCCATCAGAGGAGTTCTCCTGGTGTAGTGAGACGCAGTATTGACGTTGGCACCTAGAGTGATCAAGAGATTGACCAGCGCGGGGTCGTTCTTGTCGATGGCTTGTACCAGAGGCGTCTTCATGTCTTTGTTCTCGACTTCGAGCAACAGAGACCTGGAAGGTGTGTTCGTCTGTGGTTTGCCAACAGCAGGACATATTATACCTGGCGTGGGCGATTTTGCGTATCAGGGGCGTCTTCCCGAACTTGATGGCCCGGGTCATGTGCATGGCCAAGTAGGGGCCGTCGAGCGTGGCCCCTTTGAAACGTATCCAGTCCTGCCCGTCTTCCGGCTTGATCCTGAAGTCGTAGCACGTGCACGGGGCCAGCCCCGCGATCCTGAGCTCCTTCCTGGGCCCCCAGTAGACCGGCGCCCACCGCTTCATCTCGTCCAGCATCTGCAGCACGCAGATGCCATCACGCAGCACCTCCGCGTCCTTCCAGGAAAAGCCGACGTGATTCTGAGCGCGGTTGATCATCACCGGTTTGTTTTTGTTCGCCATTGTGGGTATCGACCAAACAAGTTCGTCGCCCGATTCGCCGTTGAAATTCCCGGCAGTCGAGCGTGGCCGAGAGGTTCGCCTTGCAAGAGCCGTAGAAAGTTGCTCATAACAGTTCCGCGCGCGTGTAACTATGTCGCGCTAGCAAATCGCCACGTCCCTGCAAGATGCCAAAACGGCGCTGATCGACATGATTCCAGTGCTTCTCGTCTTCGTCTTGGCCGGATCAGGTGAGTGGACGAGGATGTGGAGTGCGGCGACATCGCTGATCGCGCTTGCAGCTCTGGGCCAGGACGACGAGGGCCCCTATCGCGGCAAGCATATCGGCAAGCTCAACTCCTACCACCACGAGGTCGGGGGCGACGTGTACGCGGTCGACGACTACACCCTGCTGCTCACGGCCTTCAGCTACGACGGCAACGGCGCCGACACGTTCTTCTGGGCGGGGGCCGCCAACCGCCCAGGCCCCCAAGGCTTCATCGTCCCGGACGAGTACGGAAAGTAAGTCTGCCACTTCACTGCCACCACCCCGGTACAATTCCCACCCTCAGGACCAATGTTTTGGGGCGATACTTGCAAAAAGACTTCACCTTGACGCTCCCGGACGACAAAAAAATTACAGACATCAAGTGGTTCGCGATTTACGACCTGCTGAGTCAGAACACTTTCGGGGACATCTACATCCCGGAGGAGTTCGAGCCGCCCACCATACAGAAAATACCGCAGCTGGCGGGGAAATCGCATCAAGTGTCCTCGGGGGCGATCGAGATCATCGACGCTAAAAGAATCAAACTGAACGAGTTTCGGTACGACGGGAAGGCCAAACAGGCGCACTTTTGGGTGGGGGTGGGCGCACAACCCGCCTCCAAGGGGCACAAAGTGCCCGACGAGTTCGGATAGTGAGTACAAGCGATCAGGTGTATTGTTGGTTGCCTACATCGCCACGTTTTAGCCTGGACGCTTTGCGCGCCTACAAAGGCGAAACCATCACTCTAGAACTCCCAGGAGACCTGACCATCTTCAACATAGACTGGTTCAGTATTTTTGACCTCGAAACTAAAGAGAATTTAGGCTCGATCATCATACCGGAGGGTCTAAACGTGCCGCCGTCTTTGGTCAAAGTGTTTGTAAGTCCTGGATCGACGGTATCTTCGTATTAAAAATTCTTGTAGCCCCACAAGGACCACCTCCCCAACTGCCTCCAACTCCACAAGGACTTCCAGGTGTCTTGGGAGATTTTCGGCCCCCAGATCACCATCCAACTGGCGGGACAAGTCGACGAAAATGCTTACATGGCGTTTGGTATTTCCGGTTCTACAGAGAAGAGTCAGATGTTGGGTTCTGACGTCACCGTAGCCTATCTGGATGGGTATCGAGGTTTCGCCTCCGACTACAACGTCACCGCGTTGACTCCGGTGAGTCACCCCAATCGCGAAATCCTTGTCTGACTCAAATTTCAGTGTGTCAGAGTGTTGGGGCAATACAAGGGAGTGTGCAAGGACGAGCTGGTGGGGGGACAGGACAGCAACCAGATGCACACCGCGAGCCGAGATAACGGCATCAACATCATCACTTTTCGGCGCAGCCTCATCTCACGTAAGCCCCCCTCTCGGTTTTAGATTCTGTTCCCGAATCGCGTGTTTTAGCGGACCCCGGCGACATGCCGTACCCCACTGAAGGCTCGATTTACGTGATCTGGGCCATGGGGCGCCTCGACCACAACAAAGAACCAACTTTTCACGATATCTACCCCAAGACGGACATCAGGGTCGAGCTGGGGCGCAACGAGTCCTCCTCCAACTGCTTCTCTTTCACGCGGTCCGACACCCAACTGCGCGAGCCTTGGGCCAAGGGACAGATCTACGACAAGACCATCCGGACTTTCAAAGCGTATTTGGGGCCGTCGGGGGGCAAACGGGGCTACCAAGGGGCCACCGGTCAGACCTCTACGTCGCTGGCGTGGTACATTAACGGGTTGTTGGCCCCCGAGTTGTGGCTGAGACGCGGGTTGACCTACTCGTTCAGAGTTTACGGGGGTAACAACCCTCACAGTGCCGAGTTTTACCACCCCTTGATAATCACGGACGAGCCGCACGGAGGGTTTGACAGGTTGTCAGACGAGGCGCAGTCAAAGGTGCGGGTCTTGACGGGGGTGGAGTACTCGAGGAGGGGCCGGCCGAGACCCACGGCAGGTAGGATTTAAATAAAAATGCCAACATTTGCTGTATCTGGAACATGACATTTGACATCTTATGAGTAACTAACTGGGTCTTTTGTTTTTAATAGTTTGTCCCACTGCCAAACAACAGGAATGTTGGTCAGACATTCAAATTTGACAATTTTGAATTTGTCAATTCTCGGCAGCTGGTATTTGATTTACTGTAATTATTAAACTATCTGTTCCTATTGTTTTATAAATTTCTACGATATGTCCTAGTTTTGATTTAAACGAAGCCAGTTTGGAAGTGTCAAAAAAGAAACTTTAGTTGTTAGATGATTGCATAACCTATAAAAGTCAAATTGAAAAGAAGCATAATGCACAAAAAATCACCGAATGTGCACATCGAATGATAAAACATAGTTATGCAAATGTTACGTAAGTTGTATGATTTTTAAATTTCAGCTGGTCCTCTGTGTTTGGCCAAGCATAAGGACCTCACGGACCGCCGCCTCGACGACGACTTCCCCTCCTTCAGAAAATTCAACCGTTCCTTGATCTACACGTGCGAAGAGGGTGATCCCGGGGTGCTAGAATTCACCCCCAACACTTCCTGGCCGGACGTGGTTTATTACAACTCGTTCACTCAGTCCAACATGGGGTGGAAAATCCACGTGATCGATAGTTTTTCGGCGGCGAGGTCCAAAGGGTCCGCCCTGCAAATCAACAGTTACGTCGTCGTGTCAATCTTGTTTGTTAAGCAATTCGCGAGATTGTTTATTTAAACAAGAATAATGCCATAAACAGACTTATTTTCAATTTTCGGTTGGTGATTGTGGAAAAATTAGAGTCGGCAGGCCTTAATTATTTATTATAATTAATACTCCTGAACTGTACATTATTTATAAATAAACTGATAGACATGTGATGAATCTTTCGTCAATAGCACCGCTCCACATGAAAACAAGGTTGAAAAACTTGGAAAAAATTCCGAGAGCAATCGTCGATAAACAAACGCGGTTTGTCGGGTTTTTAACGCGAAGATGCCGGATTCAACAAGATATTTATGACAGGAGCTTTCAATAAGAGCTCGTTTCTTTAAAATTTTATTGTAAATAATAAATACAAGCAAATATGAAAGACTATTGTAATTGGTGCATCGCGTAAACAAACAAGAGCGCTGATTGGTGCAAAATTAGGTCACGAGAATGCTGCTTGGTGTTTTGTTGGTCAACTATGCTAGTCCCAAGATGGACGTTAATATAAAACGGAACTTTGCAA
The DNA here is from genome assembly GCF_963966145.1 of Tenebrio molitor. Lineage (NCBI taxonomy): Eukaryota > Metazoa > Arthropoda > Insecta > Coleoptera > Tenebrionidae > Tenebrio > Tenebrio molitor. The sequence continues at coordinate 27,287,606 of NC_091048.1, read as the reverse complement.
CGTGAAATTAATCCAAGCTATTTCCGCTCCACAATTACAAGAAGCTCTTGTTATAATTTTAAAACATTATTTACTCGGAATTACGAGAGTCTGAAGCTGATCTGAAACTTCCCGGAAACCGACCGGATTATTATTTTCCGTGAAAGTTCACCGACGTATATTACGGAAAATGTACTGAGTGGTGTATTTAACACACAGAAAAATAAATATCTCTTGATTTACAAAAAAAAAAAACAAGATTAGAGTGGTTTTAAAGTTTTTGAAAACGTCGCAATAAACTGTTCTTTTAGATTTTTTCGCCTAACTTCCTTTGAAATGGCCACTGAACAATAATTCTTGGTCCAGAGGAATTCTCACGTCAAGCTCTATCACATAAACCGTGATAATTAAATGTTTCCCTTTTTGTTAGATTTCAACAAGATAGGTATGGCACGTTTTCATACCGCAACAGCAACTAAAAAATGTTTGCAATTAATTTTGGTGGGGCGGTTTGACTGAGAATCTGTTTATTTTTGCAGATTGAAACGGATTTTTTTAGAATTTTTGAAAAATATCCAGTTCTTGTAACTGCTTGTTTGATAAATTTCTATTAAATATAAAACTGAAAGGAAATTTATTTATAGGAAAAGTTCGTCGAATATTTCAGTCCGACACGTTGAAAATTTCATCTAGTTTGACAAAACTGATGAAATTATTTAAATTGGTCCTGGAGGACCAAGACATTTCCGTCGTCGTCTGTTTAATTTTAGCCGCCATTCGGCCCCAACAATAAACAGACCATCCGCATTACACTCGGAATAATTAATTTGCATTAGAGTTATTTATAAAACTGATCCAGACTGCACCATCCATCATCGAAAGAGGAGTTTTTGCATAAACACAACACGCTGACACGCCGGACTTTTCCACGGACAGAGATACATTCGGCCGACACTTGAAATATCCCTCCACTAAAAATAAAACAATAAATTAAATGTGTAAGTAATAAAATACGCACGAGCGTATTCGAGCGAAATTAACGCTCCCGCCGCCGACTGGAAATTCCATCGGAATCGAACGGACGAAACTCAGATTGTTCCGATAAATATTTTATCAGGACCATAAACACCGCACATTATTTATCATCGTCGTAATGGATTCGACACGAGCCGGTTCGATCCCCCCGGCAGACACCCCCAGAAGTTCATTTATTTGTCGCTGGATTGAAGCTGCTAAACAGATTTATTTTTACGGCGGCGCCGAAAGACCAACCATAACAAACACGACAGACGGAAAGGGGGCGACATTTAACTGGGTTAATCTGACTGGGACGCGACTCACCCCTCGCGAAGAATAAATAATCCCGACCCCACCGGGGATGAATACATCATCCAGATTAAATCGGAGCTGCTGCTCCATCGTCATCGCCATATCAATATTGATCACGTTATTGAACTTTGCCACTAATTTATTCGTTATTGTTGGACGGAAAGTATTTAGCGCAGAAAGTGCGCCGCGCTCATTATGTTTTAACAACAAAATGTTCAATGACACATTCTTTCGCACAATGGACGCATTGTTTGGAAGAAAACCTGCACCATCGCTTTCTTGCTCTTCCAAATTTTCTGGTTTAAAAATGGATCCGACTGTTATTGTGTTTCGACACCGGACCGAGCGAATTGTTTATTTTTTCAGCAAAATGTGTACAGTTCGACCGACAATAGAGTGGACAAAGCCGTCGCAGGAGCGCTACTATTATCTGAAAGTATTTCGAAGATATGCTAGTCCTACGGCGTCGATAAAGACTGACGTTTGTATGTCATGGCTGTGTTGATCAAATACTTCTTGAACAAGATACGCCGCAAACGTATTATTTACTTATCGACATATCACAAAAAAAAATTAAATATACATATGTTACAGTTACGCGGAGGACAAATCTATGCAAACCAGTTTTGCCTCCAGGTACTTCTCTGAACAATACTCACAAGAAACAAGTGCAAGCGTCGAAGTAATAATCTTGTTGGGTTGGGCTGCTTTACAACTTTCTTGAAGAGGCTATGAAAAGAACTCCGGTGTAAACGTCTCTTTTATTGCTTCTTTGTGACATTTATAAAACTTCTGAAAAGTCGGTCTTTCTTCAATGGTAGCGTGAGGGACATTACAGAATCGTAAACTTCTCGCTTTCAATTGTTTGGTTTCTGAGAGCTCGATTCATGAGATAATTAAAAAAAAAAACATATTGGGTGAACTCGCTCCTTCCAAAAAGTGAAATTCTTGTTTGAACGATTAGTTTGGCAGAAGAGAGATATAAGAGTATTATTTATTTCTTTGCCTTTCTGTTTTTCGCTTTCGTGCTGCTCCGCACACGGCCCCGGTGCGTCCTAGGCCAACCCACGTGACCCCGCGCTCGCCTTGATAGCATTGGTCGGAATACAAAGGTAAGACAGTGGCTCGAGTGGGGAGAGACCGGTCCACTGCAACTGTTAACTACTCGAAATCGGAAGGAAAATAAAATCAGTCGACTATCGCGTCTTCGCCGAAGTAGAAGCTGCGACAGTAGTTGAGTGAATCGGGCGCGGCGACCGCGTCAACCCTTGTCCTGTGAAACCTCCCCCGACATGTGTCGACCCGTCAGGACGCTCCTGCTCGTCCTGAGTGCGGTTTCGGTGGCGACCTCCGCCAGGAACGTGACCATATCGAAATGCTGCAAGTTCGACGAGTCGCTCTCCTCCACCGAGAACAAGTGCCTGCCGGTGGTGCACCAGCCGACCTGGACCCTCAAGGTCTACAGCCCCGCCAAGCAGGCGTACCTGCCCAAGGACCAGGTGCCCCCGAATTGGCACCTGAAGGCCGGCGTCAAGCCCGACTGCTTCCGGCCGGCGCTGCTGACGCCGCATCTCGGCACCTACGTGCCCTTCCAGAACGGGTCGCTCTTCGTCGTCGAGTACAACAAGCTGGTGCACCCCGGCAATTACTGCATCGACTACGGCGCCGTTTTGGCATGCCTCGAGGACCAGCCCCAGAGCATGTCGCTGGTCCGGGTGAAGAAGTGCTGCGGCAGCGACGGCATCTTCTCCGAGACCAACAACACCTGCATCCACATGAGGGATTCCCCCTACAGGATAGACCTGGGGCCCAATAAGACCCTCGGCACCGGCTTCCCCAGCTGCAGCCAACAGGAGATCGTCTTCGTGGGGAAGCTGGACGAAGCGCGGATGCAAGATAATGGCAGCTTGTGGCTGACCAAAACCAAGACGCTCATACCTGTCGGGAACTACTGCCTGGAGCACGTCTTCGAGAATGCCGGTGAGTTGCACACATTTAGGTTAGGTCACGTGATGACACCATTTTGTCATTTCATGCCGATTCCGAATTCTTCTGTTGCATCACCGAACGCAATAAAAGCTTTGCACGGACAAGATTTACTCCACGAAAACACGCAAATTACACACATTAATCTTGAAAATTACTCTTAAATGTCACTTGTACCAACCGTAAATAGTTCGACATCACAGTTGGTAGTATTTTATTGTGTCATCGGTATACCGGGTCGCCAATTTAATATTGAATCGCCTGCGAGGTCCCAACGTAAAAGTTTGCGTCTTTCAACGGTTCTTCGAGTAACTGTTGAAAGACAGGAAGCTAAACAAGTTAAAAGCGCAATTAACGAGTCTGGGTAAATTGTCGAAAAAATTAAAGTGCAAGCTGCTAATAAACCCAACATGTTGGATTCTGAGTTGTTAATGTGACGATTAACGGTGCCTTTATTGAATATTTCATTGCTTAATAACTGTATGGTTTAACAAATTAACACCGAGTGACAGCTGTCAAAGTATGCAAGTTGTATACGGTGTGGCCCGACTAAAACGAAGATCAACCCACGACTCATTTACCAATAAATTCCATCGATAGCTTATAGATTTGTTTGTGTGGTAGTTTCGAAGGCGCCACACAAATTCTATTTCGGACTATTTTGATTTATAGCCGAGCGAAATATATTCAGTTCAGCGTTTTGTGCACTTCAATATTTATAAATAAAACCTGACAAGGTAACAATGACCTTTACATTCATTACGACATTGCTCCTCACGGCTGCGTTCACATTTGTCTACACCTTCAAATTACCAAATTTCTTTGGGACAGCTGCGCCGTTTCCAAACCAACATCCACACACATTCACCCTCGCCAAGGCTGTGCAGTCTTCGAGACTGAAACAAAAAAGGAGCTAGAATTTCTACGGAAAACCAGTTTCGTGAAATCGAGCGGATTCCTCGGTCGCTGCCAGCGTGTGTGTAATTTAAAATAAATTGTTGCCTTCTTAATGTTTACCTGCTGTCTTCGTTATTACCTTTTCACCTGTTGCGCACACCGACAAAGCTGACCCAAATTCACGATTTTTACCATTGTCTTCGCTTCTACCGTTACGTCTGTCCGATCGAATCACGCTCGACTCATCAAGTGGGGCTCGAATTTTCCCCAAATCGAAATCTCGAAAGCACGCTTCAGTGACCTTCTTGCGCTGCGACATTTTCCCATAGATCAAGGCCAACGCAATTACTCAATCTGTATGTTTTCGGTGTTTCAGGTCGCGCTGCGAGCATCATGATCTGTCAGGAGCACATGGCGGGCGTCATCATCGAGAAGGCAGAGACCCACGACATCCGCTTCACCATCTACCCCATAGGCTTGGCCCTCAGCGCCGTCTTCCTCGCGGCGACTCTAGCCGCCGGGGCTATTCTTCCAGCGAGCCACCACGTCTTGCACTGGAGGTGCCAAACCAACCACGTGGCCTGTCTTCTGGTGGGGGACGTGCTCTTGTGCATCACACACCTCTCGGGGCGCATGGACCACACCCTGTGCATCCTAATCGGTGAGTATTCAAACTTGGCGCTCATCTGACGTCACGCTTGGGATACTGTCAGATCGTAACCGTTTCTAGCCCGAAGCCGCGTTGTAACACTCGATCGACATTTATATCGGTTTAATCGACGCCTGTGACGTAGCTAGAGGGCGTGCTGCCCAATTAAAGCCGCCGGTTCGTGCCCGACCATTCGCATTCCACGAAAGAAGATAACATTAAGTATTCGCGGCGCGAGACGCGGATTCCTGGCGAAGTGTTTAATTCCGCTGATAAATAAGTCATGCGAAAGAGCCGTTACGACTTGAGGACTGAACAGTTCTTCGTGAATCATTGTTGTAATGAGGAGATGCGAAAAAGAAACTTTCGATTTTTCAATTGACCCAAAACTGGTGGTGGGACCTGTTGTTGGCAAAAAAACGCGGCGACCGTTCGAGCCTTTGTGGGGCCATCTGGGCTGACTCATCCATCGAGTGTCGCTTTTTGTCGACGAAGCATAAACGACGGGTTTGTGAAAAAATGACGCGAATGAATGCTCGCCGTGGTTATCTCCAGGAGACCAGCGGACTGTGAAGCGCATAATTAAATAATGCTTGGAGATGGTCGGAGTGCGGTGGGTGGACTGGTCGAAGAAAAAGCGAAGAGCGGAGGCCGGAGGATTCAAAATAGGCGGCTGAGTCGGTTGGGGGCTGACATTCTGATTGTGACGGAACTCGAGGGGCAAGACGCTCAGCGGTCTCGAACGAGGAAGTGGAAGACACGACCGTGGAAATCGCACAAGTGACCACCAGCGCGCTCCATTTCCACGCGATCACAATCTTCACAATTTCGCTGTTAACCGTGAAGAAAGTTGGGTTTCTTCGCAATACCACGAATCGATTTCAAGCCGGATTAGTAAATTAGTATCCGCTCGAAGCCATTACGACAATAAGGGAATAATTACGGCCGATAAGCCGCTTAATTGATGCGAATTCCGGTTTTTACGCCGACAAAACATTTTATACCTGGAGCTGGCGGGAGATTGAGGGACGTTAACCTTTCAGGGACGCCCTTCACTTATTTGTCCGAACTTTGGAGCCATTATCGATGGCTGTATTTACATTTTTCAGATAATGGGGATCTTCGAGGCTTCGAGAGCCGAATGCGGCTCCCGTTGAGCTCGTAAAGTGACCGCTGGGGAAGCGCCGCAATAAAACTCAGAGACTCCATTCAAATTTGCGGGACTAGCGGATATTTTTATTATTTTTGAGAGCCCTTCAAACCATAAAGACCCACAGGAAATCCGATTTTATTCTTTTACTGCCAGGTTAACTGTAATTTGGGATGACAGCTGTCACTTGCACTGCCGACTGTCAACGATGACAGTTATTTCTGCAAGGGGCAACGTAATTTAATTGCAATTTGAGGATTTAAAGTGTCTTGAGTGCCAGGAGGCACAAAAGCCGTCGAAATCGACTGAAAACGCTCATTCACGCTAATTATCTCGCTTTCTCATTTTTTAAAGTTGGACAAACTGCCAAATTTTAGTGACATTTTATATTTCTGAAACGTCAAACGTCTAATTCGAAATTCGAGTTGTGTCGTAACGTCTGCATCAAAATGTTTATTTTATTGCTTTAATGGACGGGACAGGAAATTTATTATCTTTGCAGCTACTGTTAGACAAGCACATTGATTGATTTTGCCTCGACGTTGACATTACACAACTTAATGATTCGTCGACGATTGTCCAGCAGCAAGTCGTGAGACCGGTAAATATTTTATTATTTTTAAAAGGAACTCCAAGACTACTTACAGGAGTAGAAAAAACTAACACTTGTATCTTGAGTGACAATTGTTGTCTACACGAGTTGCATAAATAAATATTGTTAAAAATATCAGTGTCGGCACTCGTTGAGATCGATTTACTTCGCTTTTGTAGATTTAACATGTCTAGAGTGCTAGAACAGATAAAAACCACCCGAGTAGAACGAAAAATGTTAATTGACACACATTGTCTCACGCTTACATTTTTTAAGTTGGACACACTGACTTTTATATTTTTACTAACCCAAATGTCAATTCAAATTGCACACGTCGTAATGTCCGTCTCAATATTTTATTGCTCTAATGAACGAGATGGAAAGTTTATTATCTTTGGAGCTATTACAAGACCAGTGATGAGTACATTGATTGATTTTCTCCCAGTATTTGACATTAAACAATTAAATTCTTGGCGACACAATACAATTGCAAGTCACAGAACGGTGAATAGTTTACGTGGAGATTTTTTCCGAAAAAATTAAGTTGTCAATTGGAGTCGGTAATGACCCCTCTAATTCACACCATCATCTGACAGAAATGACAGTCACGTGTGCAGGAGTCGACGCCAAGTTATTTTGAACCAAAACTGAATTTAAAAAGCATTTGAGCAAGATTGTCTGGCTTTTCGATTTTAAGGACAACTGTCACGATTTAGTGACATTTTATTTTTTGGTGACTTAAACGTCAAAGGTGTAATTCAAGTTACGTCGTAATGTTCATCACATTATGATTATTTTATTGCTTTAATGAATGAAACGGAACAGTTTATTATCTTTGGAGCTATTATCGGACTAGTGATGAGTATATTGATGTTTTTGCCACAGTATTGACATTAACCAGTTGAATCTTTAGTTGAGACAGCCGTACAATTGCACCAATTCTTGTTGATATTAACAGTGTCGAAAAATACGAGAGCAAGAAAGTAAACTGAAGAAAATACACTGGAATAATCTTCGTTTTGGTGTCAGACTGCTGGATTTGCTTCTCGAATCGAAGATAAGCGAGAAACGCAAACATTTCAGATCATGTTTCGGTTATTGGTCGATAAGTCACACCGACAATCCCAACAAAAATGTCGCTTCACAGTCACGTGACAAGTGTCAATCGAAGTGTCATATTAAATGCCAGCTGTCAAATTCCCCAATGGTGAAATAGTCGGTGCCAATACCGATTTTCTCAGACGAACCCGGTTCGTTACGCAATCGAGTCACTGACCCGACCACTTTAGAACGTGACCGTTCCGGCCAGCCCGCCTCTCGGACCGGTGACACCGGCGAGTGCATCACCGTCTCAGGTGCACTTCTGCGAACAATGCGGTTTAAAAGTCTGCCGCCGACGAAGAAGTGGAGCGCGTTCGGCCCCAGGCGCCCCATAATTTTTTTACAAAATGCGGAATGTCGCCGCGATAAGCAGCACTAATCGGCGCAGCTCGATGGACGCGATTAATTGTCGCAAATGCTAATGGCACAGTTGCACAATAGCGGCGATTTATCGCCACCGCCACTTCCAAGAAGGTTGAACTTGTTTATGCGAGTAAATAATGAGCGCACCTAAACATTGCCGGGGAGTAAACAGTGTCGTAAATTAGAGCGGAGAGTTATCGCGGAGATAAATTTTTGTTTTATCGGCGGGGGCGACAGAAGCTGCCAGCGACATTCGCCCCGAAAAGCCAGTGGGGCACTCGCCGTAGAAATCGCACGCCACAAACCAGTCGCACGCGACGAGACAACTCGCAAGCAACGTCTCTGCGACTCGATGTTTTCCTGCAGGTTGTCCGGGAGCCGCTTTAAATATCAAATTTCCCCAGATGTTGCGTGATTTATCGGTGTTTGACATTTAACTGCGGCCGCGACGTCGCTTTTTGAAAAACTTGCGGAAATTCGTCGATAAATTGCGCGATTTTATTTCGGCTCTTGTCATTGAGACGCACATTTTTCCGCCGACGTGTTCTGCGCCATAAATAAATCGTAAACGTGCAGGATGTATCGGCTCACTATTTTAATTCATTTTTTAAACGATAGCAGGATCCCGGATTTATTATTTATGGTCGAGTCGGATATAATTCTACATAACAAACACATCCTGCGCTAAATTGCGTGAAGAGGCGTGCGGCGAAGAAAATTTAATTTCGACAAGAGATCGACAATTTGTTTAAATTAGTTTTAATTGGGGGTACCACCTACGACCGTGCATTCGTTAGGCTTTTAATTAGACAGGAGAGGCGCGTCAAATTTTATTTATTCTCTTTTCGAAACGGTCGCATTTCTGCAATCCATTCTAAATTTAATCGTTCGTTCTAAATATATTTGGGTCAATAATTTGTTGTTGTTATTTCTGCGCCTCCATCCTTGAACGCATCTAATCGATTGTCGTTTTTTTGCAGCCGTCTCGATGCACTTCCTCTTTTTGGCGGCCTTCTTCTGGCTCAACACGATGTGCTTCAACATCTGGTGGACCTTTAGGTGAGTGCGCAAACATTTCCATCGACATTGAGACGTTTCTTCGATCTCCCTTATCTAGTTTATTGTGTTAAATGTTGATAACGCGACTTTGTGGGTCGATGCCGACGCTCCTCGATTATTTCTGCAGCATCTGACAAATTAAATCTGCTGACCCGGAACGCGTACACACAGATGTGTGGATGTTTCGGCAGAAATTAATTTTCTTGCTTGTAAACCTTGGAATTTGTTTATATGCTAATCGTTGCCAAAGTTCATCAAGATAGTAGTGTAACGGTGGATTGTGTGGCTCTGCCGCCAGGTCAGGTTTTTACGCGGGAAAGTCGCAAAGAAACGGCCTCTTCCCAACAAAAAACCACCAACAATAAAAACCAAAGGCCAGAGGTGCTTCCGCGAAAGCCCAAAACTCATTCTCCTTGCATTTTATTTTACTTGAAAATTCCCCATCTATACTTCGTTCACTCGCGCTGCTCAAAAAATCACGTGACCTCTTAAAACTCTTATCAAGGTCTAGAAGAGCAGAGCTTTCGGAGCCCCTCGCCATTCTTCTCCTTCGTCCACTCTCGGCGGCGCTTCCCACACTTGTCTTTCTTTTTTCTGGCCAGTTTGAGTTTTTCCGTGGTCACCGAAATAACACGACAGGTCGACAGCTGCGGCCAAATCCATCATGGACGTCCTCTTCCAGAAACCACAACACAATTAGCCAACTCGAGTGGCCTCCGATAAAAATAACGCGACGTCCATACAAGTGGCTCGCTGATGAAGTGATGAATAACCAACAGGCCCATATGGGGCGCGGATCTCTTCCTTCGCGGTCGCACAAAGGCGGCGGTACCGTAATCCGCTGGATGGACGCGAGGAAACGACTGCGATTCTTCGAAGGGCCCCCCGTTTCCGTTCCTTTCAGGTCTGATCGGTTCCGGCTGGAGCGGGGGTTCCAGGTGATCCCGCGAGACGCAGTTCCGGCCCCCGTCATCGCGCTTTAATCGCGACGTGTTTATTAATCGAGGTTTAAAAAGCTTCAGAGGCCGACGAACAAACAAACAGATTCATAAAACCGAGCTCTTTAATGACGGCGGTGTTTTCCACCGACAAAATCAAATAAATAGAAAGTGTATTAACGACTCTCTCGGGATAATACGTTTCGTAAGATTTTTTTTCGCCGCTCTCCCAGACAAATATAAATTCCGGATGCTGCTGTCGCAACCTTGGGACTCCTCTTGGTGTGACAACTCTCCTGACACTTTCTCCTCTCACGGATGTCTGTGTTGTTGTAACGTTTTCGGATTGTTTAGGTGCACGTGTTTGGAAATTTCGGGATTTTTTTACGACTAATAAAAGCGAACGAACCGGAAGTGTCTGTTTGTGACTCGATATCTCACGGTTTGTCGTTGACGAGATGTATTGCGTGGCGACATCTCGCATGCGATAAATCCCCGCTTCTTGGTGGAGGTTCCCAGGAGGGTAGCCGGAGTCAACGAGAGACCGTTTGTCTCAGGTCGCGCTGTGACATCTAAATATACTCCAATTGAGCACCACGAGCTGAGAGATGTATGGCGATGGCGACCAGACAGATGGCACCGCGATACCCATGACCCAGATCGGTTTACTCCGGCTGGGTACGACGATAATTGCCAATTTAATGTATGCATAACGTCTAGACGATTAATGTGGCAGTGTCCAATTACGACGAAGACTTGCGAAAGTCGAGGGAATTGGAGCGGCGGGTTGGAGTCGAAGTTGGTGTCATTGTCGGGGGCTGACGACCTCCCTTTGTGAGAGGCGCGACGAGTTTTGCCAGAAGTGGACAGGGCGGGGCCTGATTGTGTGAGAATCGGCGCTCGGGAGGTCACGTGACGTCCAGTTGTAGTCTTGGTGCCGGTTCCAGGGGAATTTCGAATTGAATCGTGTTGCAACAGCTTTCTACGTTTCGTTCTTTTTATGAAAACAAAAATCTACAAGACGAGGAATATTAATGTACAGTTGGAGAAACCATTCGACCATTAATAGGTTAATGTGACACCAGTCACTTTTCTGAGTGGTAAAAATGAAAAAGTTTTTGCTGTTGCATTGCTTGGGACCTCACGACACCAAGCGTTGCCAGAAGTGGATGGGGCGGAGCTTCGATATACGCGAATTCCTACAAGTAGAGGTCACGTGACGTCCACTTCTCGTATTATATGTAGTTCCAGGTTGTTGGGAGCGTCATTCGAAAGTTCACATCATTTTGCAAAAGTATTTTCTTTTTCAACCAGCTTTCTACATTTCACTCTTCTTTCTCCCGGAAGAAAAAAACCAAGTACAGTTAGAACAATTCGACTGTACCCATTACGACATTTACCAACCGTGCAACCGTAAACATTTTCAACAAAAATTCCTCCAGTTAACAGAACATTAAACCCCGCAGCTTGCCTAGAAGGGGAGATTCAATCGTTGTCATTTAAAAATGCGTCTTGATAGTAAAATCCAACAAAAACAAATCGCTCTGAGTTGGTTTTCGAGATATGGAGACAGTTTTCGAACACTTTAAATGCCAAGATAGAAGAGGAATGATTGATTTAAACCGAAGTTATCTAGACGCACCGGAAACCACAGTTGACAGAAGTGGACGGGGCGGGGCTTGATTGTACGCGAATCTGTACAAGCACAGGTCACGTGATGTCCCCTTCTGGTCATTCCCGCGAACTTTCCAGACTTGTTGGCACAACTTCCTCTCTTCAAGCTCTTTCTCTCGTCCGCACTCGATTCTTTTGCTTGAAAAAATCCACGCTGCTGAAAAACCAGCGAACAGTTAGAGCAATCCGACCATTAAGAGCTTAATGTCTTAACGAGTCCAATTAACGAGGAAATCGATCGCATGTCGAGCGGAAGGGTTCCAATTCTCTTTTTTCCGCCACATCCGATTGGTTACCTGCTTGGGGGATTCGCCACAAGCCAAGTCGCCGACGGTGGATTTATTTATCGCACCAGGAGCGGTTGCCCAACAGATGTCCCACTCATGTTATATATAATTTTTATAAATCCGCGCCTCGTTTACTGGCGCCTCTCTGTTTATTCATTAATGCTCGTCGGGAATTATTGCCGCTGGGCTATTATTGGAACGCGTGGCGTTCGCGAAATTGGAAGTCGATCGTCGACGTCTCCCAAGCTAAATTTAGACGAAGAACTATTCGGATGAGGAACGCGAGGAACGACGGATTTACCGACGGATCTGTCTCGGTGCGATTGTAAACATTCCAAGATCACAGACCGGTGCCGGTGGGTTTCCTCGAAGGAACAGGACCACCGGAGGCGCCCCCGGAGCCGCCGATAAAATTCCGGAGCCGACGATTTTTATCGACACCAGAACATCTGGCGACTCTTCGCGAAGGTTGCACCGCGATCATTCTAATTTGGAACAATGGAAAACAATTATTCACGATTACGTGATTTGGCCGGGACCGGCGAGCCGGTCCTGATTAAATTCCCGACGTGATTCACGAACGGCGCCGCCACAGTCCCATTGTGTCACTTATCGCGTTCATTTTTCCTTTATTCAAAATTAAAAAACGCCCCGGGGTATGCAACCGGCGACACGACTCGCCAAACGTCAAATCGGGAGAAACGTCAGTTGGCACTCTGGAGACATGTCAGTTGTCAGTTTGTAGAAACAGCAGTTGCAGGACGCGTTAGGTGCGAAACTTGAAACGTGAAATGTAGAACGGAGAAAACAGGAAACGGCAGGAATTTAATATGTCAGCGGTCAGAGGCAACCCGATATCAAGGTTACATTTTTTTACTGGTGTCCTGTGATGCGGAGGGCTTCTCGCCTATCGTGTTTCGTTTATTGTTTGTAATCGAGGAGGAATTTTGTTGTGAGTTTAGACACAAAGTGACAGCTACATATTTTTCTTTCACAACAATCAAATCATAGACAAATTGGCGATCCAACCCGAGGCAAAACGAAACATTTTGGTAGCCACTGTCGTTGAAACTTACAGCGCACAAGAATTCAGACTTGGTAAAAAGTGTCAAAACAAATTAAAATCGAACATAAATGTACTATTCCGGCCAAAAAGTTTCGTCCACCCTTTTCCTGTCATTTCACAAAAATTGCGTGGTTTATTTAACCTTTATTGCCATTATGATTGACGTTTGCAAATTAAAATTTACTACTGTCACCCGTAAGAACATAGACATACACAATTTGATTGACACATGTCAACATGTGAAGCGAGGTTATTCGTTCCTAAAGGCTGCTTTACAGCATATGTGAGTGGAATGACAGTTGTGGACGCCATTGTGCTAAACTGAAGCAAGAAACACTAAATAATTCTCGACGAGCGAACACTAAACAAATTAAAAGTTACGGAGATACCAGGCTGTATACAATTTGTTCAAATCTCTTCACAATTGCAATGAATAGCGTGATAATTATTTTTAAGAGGATGGATCACGATCTCACGCGGTGAGAGCCGCAATACAATAGGTGTCCCCTGCAGAGCTCATAATTTCTCAATTTTTCGAACAGTTCTTTCAGTGAGTCCAAAAGATTGTCTATGGTGCTGTAAAACTGTCAAAATCGTTTGTTTTACGGTACTCGCACGTACCTGAAATAATCTCCAAACAGTTACTACCGATTCCACATACCGTATCCTCGCAGTACAGTTTCCTTCATTATCCGTCATTACGAAAATCGTGTCGGAACAGGAAACCTGCCGACAACAATCCATTTCGAACGTCAATTAAAACGGTCCGAAACCAAGAAACGCACCGCTGCCCTCTCTATTACCTCAATCAAGGTCAATCCCCATCCGAGGTTCGCCGTTTAGTGTTTACTTCCATCTCGGACAATAAGACCAAGCGGGCGCCCCCTCGTGCCTCTCACCGAATCATTCTCCTTTTGTTGCAGAGACCTGAGGCCCCAGAGCGTCGAGAAGAGCCAGGAGAGGTGTCGGCTGCGCCTCTACGAGATCTACGCCTGGGGTTTACCCCTGATCATCGCCGGAACGGCCGCCATCTTGGATTCGGTACCGGAAAGCTCGGATTTTCTTCGACCCAAATTCGGCGTCAACACCTGCTGGTTTTACGGTGAGTGAAGGAAATTAAGCGCGGATCGGCCGTGAAATTTCGTTTCGAGGAGCGTAAAATGGTTCCCGGTGCAAAAAAGAAATGAGTTACGGGTTTATGGTGAGAAGGGAAGACGATGGAGCCAATAGCGAAATAAAATGCAGAGCTTGAAGTAATTGGTTTTTGTTTGATGTTGCCAAAATTGCGTTAGATGTAGAACTTTTGGTGAAGATCTGCATGCCTTGTCTAAAGCGTTTTCAATTTCGCCAGAAAGAGTTTTCTGAGCTCGGACAAAAGTTGTTGGTATTTTAAAAAATGTTAACACAACATCGCAACAAATTGCCAATCATTGTCCTCTGAGTCATAACTGGAAAATTATTCTGATGAATCTTCATTGTTTACCGTTACTATCAAGCTTTCACTTACTCACGGAATTGTTCTCGATTTTACTTACCACTCTTGAGTCCCTTCTCCGTGACGGATTGAATTTATTTTTTACTTGAAGATCTCTTATCTATTTGCTAAATTTCCTAATTTATTTTCTTTGCCGAAGAAACCGAAATTATTATTATGCAACACATGAACATTACGAATTCTTCACCGACTTGTGGACATGTCGGGTTTTAGGACAAATTCTTCTCCTTTGACATATCTTCATGTCCGTTTTGAAAAACCACACTAGAGTCGTAGATCAATTCGTACAGTTGTCACCAGTTGTCAAAATAAAACAAGGTCACATCTGTCAGTGTGCTACGTCGTGGACAAGAAATCGTCAATCGCTCGTACGAATCTGTTCTTTTTATCAAATTTGCATAATTTGTTTTTAAGTTGTGTTTAAAATCCAGCTAATAATGTTGTCTTATTCAAAGCACGACATAAAATATGTATCTGATCAAGAGTGCGTTGAAAAGTGTGATGAACGCATGTCTGGCATAATATGTTACTCTTCGTTAAGTTCAGTGACAAACCATGAATTCTTTCTGTCATAAGTGTCTTTTGTTTGGGTAAATAAAGAGTTTTGGACAAAAAAAAAGTTTTAATCAAAATGGGGCACGAATTGAAGAACAAAGACAGTTAATCACAAATTGGAGGTTAAACGTGACAACAGTGACACAACTTGAGTGACAAGTCACAAGGTACAAGCTGCAACATACGGGACACGAGCAGAATTTTTGACAAGTCACTATTTTCAAATAAAATCTACCGTTGGCACAGCTGATATTTTGGGACAATTTTTCTTTTTACGTCTCTGGTTTTTTTTACAAAACTCAACGTCAAGACAGATGAAGTGTGAATGACGACACCGAAATTGAAAATCCAGTTGGTCAAGAAAAAACAAATTGAGTCGTAGATTGATTCGTGCGAGCTTGTTATTGTCAGCTGTCAAAACAAAAGTACATAGTTCACATCTGTCGGTGATGTTTACATCACATAAACTATTTTTAAATACTTACCTGTAAAAATTCTGGAGTTAAGATTTCTTTTTACCAAGGTTGTCTTGTGTAACTACATATTTCTCAGATAATTTTCTTACGTGCCAGTTTCTTTACGTAAAGAGTAAAACAAAAGGAAGTGAAGAACTACCAGTAAAAGGTGCGGGATTCCAGCAAATTACTCAGTAATTTCTTTTTGAATAAAAAGCCGAAGAATTATTTTTCTTGGAGCTTTTTCAAGGATGTTTTCTCATTTATCACGAAAATGCTCTCAAATTTGAAAACAAACAGAAAACAACGGGGGCTAGATCTGACAGATATGGCGGGAGAGAATTTGAGTTTTCAGCAAGCCCAGGAAAGTGGTAGTGAAGTCTTAGATTGGTTCATATGAGCTTACTTACCAATTAACAATTCCGCTGAAATTACTTCCATTAAATAAACAAAAAGTAAGTTGTGCAAAGCAAGAAATTGTTATAACACAATAAAAGTATTCCAATAAAAAAATGTTGTATTAAATAAAGATTACTAACCCTTTTATAGGTTAGTGAAAACAGTAACGTCATCCAGAATGACATTTCAAATGTTAAAGTTGAAAAACATAACATAGCAGGTGTGACCTACTTTTATTTTGATTTGGTAAAACCAGCATGAGTCAATCCAAGACTCGACTTTTGCTTCTCGTGGTAAGAAATCAATATGTATTAAAAAATACATTGTCGAAATTCTGCATTTTGTTTTTTTATTAACGCCTTTGGTTATGGTAACGAGCCTTCAAAAAAATTGTAATCAAGCAGGCCGCAGATTCTCTTTTTTACGTTATGCAGGTTGCCGTTTTACTCCGTATGCTTTGACATACATAACCTCACTTTGATCATTTAATGAAATGATAAAAACCATTATGTAGCAGTAAGAAAACCAGGAATTAGTTGTTTTTGCAAAAGAAATAATTGTTCGTCGAATAAATGACGTTTAACATCTACTATAAAATTTGACAGCTGATGAAGCTACGTCATACTTTAACGGAAACAAAAGCAAGCCCCATTCCACAACACATTCTTTTGAACGCCCTTTACCAGCCACCCTCGGACAATACTTCTTCTAGATGGAAAGAGGACAAAAGTTTTCTGTTTGAAATGCTCTTCAGAGCCGTCAGAGAGGTCCGTCCGCTCTTTAACATTTTTTCTGCGGACCACCGTAAATTCTCATTTTGCTCGTATCGATTCAATGATAACGAAGCCAATTCATGAGATTGATGCTGAAGAAGTTTTGAAAGAGTCTTAACATCAAATGGAGTGAAGGGTTGAATGAATAGCGTGTGAAAGAACGCTTACAGAGCTTCACTGGTTTTGAAGCTTTCGAAGAAGCTCATGGGGAGTTGGTGTCTTTGACAAAAGAAGTTTTGGCATGTAGTTGAGGAGAGGATCTAAACAACTGCATGAGTCGCACACCCAATCGTCAACTGATGAAGAATTCGTTGATTGAAGAGCAGACATTTGATGAAGAAACGACATACGTATTTTTTGTCATGATTCAAAAATTCGTAGTGGCAAACCTTTGTTATCAAACTTCTTCGAGAAGAAAGTCGGAGAATTTTATCTTCCTCGGCTACGTCACTAAATCTTCAGCAACTTCTCCCAAAATTGAGTCGTGAGAAAACTTTTTCCTAAGAAAAAAAAACTCTTGGTACCTGTTTGAAAAAGAGTTGTTTTTGCAAAAGAAATCATTGTTCGTCGAATAAATGACGTCTGACATCTACGATACAATTTGACAGCTGATGAAGTTATGCTTTGATTCTTTGACATTTCCTTTAGATACATAACCTCACTTTGATCATCATTTAATAAAATGATAGAAACCATCATGTAGCAGTAAGAAATACAGGTATTTTTGCAATTTTTGCCCCTCCATTGGGCCACAAATTTTCTTGAACGCTCTCGGACAACACTTTTTCCTGATAAAAATAGGACAAAAGTTTAAAATGCGCTTCAGAGCCGTCAGAGATGTCCGCCCGCTCTATAACATTCTTCCTGCGGCACGACCGCCCGAAGAATCCAAAGCGGCGATCGTAAACTCCCATTTTGATCGTTTCGAATCGATGGCAACGAAGATGAGCCCACGGCCGCGCCGTCTACGGCACGTGATTCACTGTTTACAGCGTGGGTTATAGGTCAACGGACCATCACGCGTACAATCGAATGCCCAAACAGCCGGACGGTCAAGGTTTTGCGTACATTTGATCCGCGCCGCCACCTGCCCCCATCAAAATGACGCGCACCGGGAGCCGTCGATAAGACAACGCGAGTTGCCATGCCGTCTGCTGCTGGCGATTATGCAAAAACATATTTTCGTTACGGAATTATCTGGATCCGCGTCACATCGCCAGATAACGGTCCTGTAAATAAGTAAATTTAGAAATTTATCGCTCGTAATTGAATAAATCGTTGCGAAATCGGCCGCCGCCGTAACAAACGACTTCCACTTTGTTTTCTGTTTTACGTTCGCATCGAAAAATCCAAACGCTAATAAAATATACGCGCCGTCACCACGAAACAATCGTAAATCTTGGCGGCGCACGCAAAAAATCGCTGCCTCGTTAATTGGCCATTCCGACTGCAAGTGGCCATTTGACTGCAACGTTTTATGGATTTTCATCGTGGGCATGTTTAACGGCGGCATCCTGGTCGGCACGCGAGAAAAATTCGAGAAACGTTTGTTTTATTTATGCGGGAGTGCGCTTTGATGATTTGTTTTGGAATCGAAAATGCGCGCCGATCGACATTCGTAAAACGCGATTTTGTAAACGCTAACAGGCGCTGCCAAAAGATGTTTGTTTTTGGGAAAAGACCGATTCAGCTGGAAGGTGTTCGATTCGACCCTGTCGATCCTAACTAAAATCTGTTTTGAATGGCTCACTTGGCAACATATTCGCTTTCTCCGGAAATGACCCCAGGTTTATTGTTTTAAGCAGAGCGCCTACGTATTTAAAGCTGTATTTCTGCCATCATCAAGAAGTACTTCGTTCGTTCATTCTATTACGATAAATCTTATAACTCATCGCTTAAGAAAAACCTTCAGAAAGACAGTTCTGAAACTGATGCTGAAGGAAAACCAACTGTTTTGAAAAAGTCCTAACACAAATAGTGTGAAGCTCTCGAAGAAGCTCATGAGGATATGGTGTCTTTGGCAACATAAGTTTTGTCATGTTAAGGAGAGGATTTAAAGAACTACACGAGTCACATTCCAAACCCTCAACTGGTGAAGAATTCGTAGTCGCAAGTCTTTGTTATCAAACTTCTTCAAGAAGAAAGTCAGAGAATTTCACGTCATTGAATCCTCAGCAACTTCTGCCAGAGCTGTAGCAAAATTGGCTCGTGAGAAAACTGTTTCCTCAAAAAAGAACTCCTGGTAACTGTTTCAAAAAGAGCTGTTTTTGCAAAAGAAATAATTGTTCGTCGAATAAATGACATTTGACATCCACGATACAATTTGACAGCTGATGAAGCTATGCTAATTTTAACTTTTCCTTTAGATACATAACCTCACTTGATCATCATTTAATGAAATGATAACTACAAATCATCATGTAACAGCAAGAAAAACAGGAATTTGTTGTTTTTGCAAACTAAATTGAACGGAAACAATAGTAAGGACCAATCCCCACATTGTACCACAAATTTTCTTGAACGCTCTCGGACAACACTTCTTCCTGATGGAAAGAGGGTAAAAGCTGAGCTGCTGCAAAATCTACTCACGAGAAAACTTTTTCCTCGTAAAAACTGTTTCAAAAAGAGCTATTTTTGCAAAAGAAATCATTGTTCGTCGATTAAGTGACGTCAAAATTGACTCCTGGGACAGAGCACTATTTCGTCAAAAAAAAACTCGTTTCAATTTTCTTTTTTTGGGTTTCATGTCACATTGCGCAACAGACATTTTTTACAATCCACTTGCACTCTGTAACTTTTGGTCCTCAAATGCTTCTCATTTGCAATTTTCAAGACCCGATCGAGTCGTTCAAAGCTTGAAAAACGATGTTTTTGGGTAACTCAAAAGCGTGGAATTTGTTTTGTTTTGATGACTAATCCGTCGAGTCAGGGAGAATCTTCTGGCAGCAGTGATGCACCACGACCTCGTCGAAATTTTGATCGGTCAAAGTCCGTAGGAACCTTCCTCTTCTCACCCAACAACGAAACAAAAGTCGCTGCCTTTTAATTCAGTTTAAAATTGGAAATTTCCATCTTGGCAATGGAATCCTTCCTTCGGAAGATGGAAATGTCCAATTTAACGTTCCATTATTTTACCAAGCCGTCAAATTAATTTTTCTAGATACATATTTCAACTTGTAAACAGACTTGACGTAGTTTACTTGTAATAAATCAGATTCAAGTGGAATTTCCTTAATTTCAATAACACATCGGCGCGGATATCGCTTGTAAATCAGAATTGATTAAAACTAGTTTCTGGAAAGATCTGATCGATTCAAACGCTATATCAAGAGATAAATCGATTCTTTTCAATGCCAGCATATTTCGAGCGTTTCGTTATAGCGCAATCCGCACTAATTACTGGAACGACAGTGAAGGGAGACCTTGATCGTGGATGGGACCCGCACACGGAACCGCGGTACCATCGCCGGTCCCAGAGAAATTCCTCCATCAATTGTGCGTGGGTCTGATGATTCACACGGTTTAATCGCCACAGAAAGCGAAGGCGGTCCCTCTCAACGTTGCTCTTTGTCCGCCAATTGACGCCACAAATTTTTTTCGGCAAGGTCGTTTCAAGGCTGGTTCGTTGCAGGCAACATGGAGATCCTGACGTTCTTCTACGGCCCCGTGGGGGTCCTCCTCATGATCAACCTGGCCCTCTTCGCCCTCACCGCTAGGGAGTTGACCTGCGGCCTGTGGAAGCGCGAGCTGGTCAAATCGACCTCAGAGAGGTAAGCAAGAATGCGGCGGTTCTCGTTTTTACTACGAGCGACGGGGAAAACTGTCCCGCTCGGTGCATTCCTGCGCCGCATTCAAGGACGGCCGTCGACCACGGACCGCAGTAGAATTTTAACGACGTTGTTTCAGGGCGGCGCTGGGACGCGTCTGCATGAAGCTGGTGGTGGTGATGGGGGTGAGCTGGATCGCCGACGTGCTGTCGTGGATAGTGGGCGGGCCGCAGGAGCTGTGGTACTTGACCGACTTGATCAACTGCTTCCAAGGGGTGTTCATCTTCATCGTGGTGGGGTGTCAGCCGCAGGTACTGGTACGAGGCGAGTTTTGTGCACATTCATCGAGCGACTCTTTCCAGGTGCTGTCGGCGGTCAAGCGACTCTGGTGTTTCCGCAAGCACAGAGCCAACGGTACCGCCGGTACTACCAACCACCACTCGTCCAGCTCGCAGGGGATGCCGTCGATGGGCGACACCGTCACCAATCACAGCGTGACCAACAACACGACCAAGTCGATACCGCTGGAGACGAGCTGTTGATGCGAACGCAACAACGATCATATTTTTTATACAGTAACGAGCTAGGACTAGTCAGTTATGAAAAGTGACGTAGATTTGAAAGGAATCTCATTCCGTCGTGTTCTCTATTTTTTTATTTTGACTGATTTTTTTTTGTGTATTTATGTGTCGTTTAGATTTAGTTCCTTATTTATGTTGGTTGTTACCTACCGTAAGTCGTTGTAAATAGTAAATTCTCCCATTTGTTAGGTTAAGTCTGATTTTTTATGTTGTATGACGCCCAGTATTATGTAAACTCTTGTAGTTTCGTTTTATGTAAATCTTGTTTATGTAAAGTGTTGTATGTTTCGATTTTTTGTAATAAAATTACAAAACATGTAAACTCGTCGTAAACCACATTAACCACTCAAACTGTCACTCGCGACATCTGTCAAGGCACACTTGATAGGGATCCTGTAAAAAATGACAACAACCAGAGGTTTAGGTTGGCGACGCTGGGGAAATATTCAGATGTTTATATTACAAGATTTTTTAATACAATAATAATCTTTGGTATTATGTACAAAAACTACCAAACTAATAGGTGTATAATAAAATAAGAATGTGAAAAAAATCACATTATTCACAGTAGGAATACTTAATTTTATGAAAACAAGTGAATCGCGATCCACCGCCCAATGGAGAAGCAAATCCCTGTAGAATCGAAGCATGTCGGAGTTGAGCTGCCATCTTGAGCAAACATGGCGACTTGTTTGAGTACAATAAAGCTTAAATGTGATGCGTACGGAGTAGACTAGTAATTTGAAGCGAAGAGGGTAGTTTTGTGGCGCAACCCCCAACCGGTATTTCTCCACCGGGCGATGCAAGAATAATAATTTACCCGCCAAAATATGTACAGAGGATCTCGTCTTCGGCAGAAATTGATTGTCCTTTAAGGCCTTTTGACACAAATTACTAATTTATCACAATGTGTTTTGAGATCCTACCAACCAAACGGGCCCTCCTCCGTCGTCAACTAACCAACTGTCTCCTAACCTGACGATCAGCACGCCTTGCCGCTCTTCGCGTTCGTCGTCTTGTTCTCGAACTTCTGCTGGAGCGACGCCACGTTCGACGACGACCTCGCCGCGTTCTTCACCCCCGCCGGCACCGTCCTCGCCTCCGAGTTGTTCTTGATGAGCGACTTCTTCTCGGCCGGCTTGTTGAAGCTGGCCGCTTTGCCCCGCGCCGGGCCTTTCGGCAGCCCCGTCAAGTTCGGCTTGGCGCTCGTCGTGGGCTTCTTGGCGCCGTTCACCACGTCCGGCCCTTTCGCCCCCGGCTTCGTGTTGCAGCTGGTGACGACGTCGGGGCTGTTAGACGCGGGGCGCGTCTTCGTCTGGGGCGCGGACGCGGTCCTCGTCGGCGACGGTTTGCGCGTCCGCAGGTTCGGGGGTGTGGTCTGGCGACTGATCGGCGCGGTCTTCGGTTTGGTCTTCGTGGGGGTGGGGCTCCGCGACTTCATCGGCTTGGGTTTCTCCTTGAAAGTGGACAGCTCCGGCTTGACGGGGGGGTTGACCGCCGAGGGGTGGATGTAGCCGCTGGAGGTGGAGCTCGCGCTCGACTTGCCGTTGTTCATGTTGCTGTAGACGCTTTCCGGGGACTTGTAGATCGACGACGTGTTGACGTAGGTGTCGGAATCTGCGAGCTTCGCTTTCTCCTCTTCTTCGGCTTTCTTCTTCCGAGCTAGAGTCGACGTGGAGTAAATCGAGTCGAAGTTGCGGTTCTGGATCTCCGAAACTATCTCCCCGAGGAGTCCCATGCTGTCGTTGGAGCTCGAACTCGTCTTAGCTTTGTCTTCGATCGATTTTACGCTCTCCGGGGGCGACAGTGGCGACTCCTCGATCACCGCATAAATATTGTCGTTGCTCAGCTCTTCGCTGAGCTTAGCCAACGGGGCCACCTTGTTCAAGCAATCGTCATACTGACCACTGTTCTTTACACTAGGCTTCTGATAACCCGGCAAGCTAGGTATCTGTAATTTCTTGTCTTGGACGTCGAGGATAGGGGGCGCTGGGGGCGGCGGATTCTTAGGCCGACTCCCTGACGGAATACTCAACGGACGTTTGGTCCCTCCGGGTTGTCTCATCGACCCGAAAGTCTGTATATTAGGTCTGGGTGTCACACTAGTACCCCTCATGCTTTGCGCCCTCATTATCACAGCTTTCCCATCGTCCCCACCTACCTTGACGGTAGTACCGTCAGTCTGCAGAATCGGATTCGAAATCTCGATAGACCTGAGCGCGTTCTTGTCCATGATCTTGCTAGCCTTGCGAGGCAAAGTACTAGTACCACTATTGGTACCGCCAGTGGTCGGTTTCTTCAAAAACGAAGCGATCCGATTCAAGGTCGTACCCCCTTTCTTCCCGTCATCTGAAACTATTGACTCGGGCGTCGAGAGCGGCCTCTGCTGCACAGAGGGCGCTTCCGGCGCCGCTCTCATCGGTACTTTGACGTTGCGCAGCGGCGAGATCAACTCCTTCGCCGTACACGTCGAGTTCTCCAAAATGGGGGACGAGATGATCGGCTTGGCTGTGCTCCCGGGATTCGGGGGCGGCAAAGCCGGTCCCGTCGCATTGCTGTTCACTCCCACCAGAGCCTGCTTGAACGACTGGGCCCTCGACACAGACTTGTTCAAAAAACTCGAGTTGGACCTGCCCACCAGAGGGCTCTTGAACGCCGGAGTCGCGGGAGGGACAATGATCGGGGGTGGAGGCGCAGGTCGCGACGGTTCCGTCTCGACTTTCTTAAAAGGTGCGAGCGAGAATCCCTTGAACTGGCCGAAGAACTCGTGTTGGAGGGGAGTGGTCGGTCTGTCGTTCTGGAGGAGGGAGTGGTTGTCTTCGGTGCGTTTGGCTGAGTCGGGGGCGAACGGGGGTCCCCGGGACTTGGACGGCGACTTGATCCTAAAAGGGGCGAGAAAAAGAAGCGATTTAAGCGACGGTTTGTCGACTGGTTGGACCACACTCATTACAAAAGCGAAAGCAGAGGAAGATGTTAAAAAACAAAAGTAACAAAAAAAAAGATTAAAATATATTTGGTAGTATACAGAGTCACCGACAAGTTAATTTACACAAACATGCAATTAGAGGGGTGACAAATTAAGAACACAAAGAAACATTGATTACCGTGCGATCGAAAATAAATGGAATCCGAGCAGACCACAATTAACATTTTACATGGAATGTAGACGTTGGCAACACTTTGGCACGTCATCATTGCAACGGATTAACAGCTGTCGGTGTTAAAATTGGATTGAAATGTTCGGTATTCTAAATGAACAAAACCAACGGCTTTATCAAAGCTGCCGATGACAGATGACATTTAATTATAAGTCAAAAATCAGAATTGCCAACTGTAGCATGTTAACCACGATCTGTTGTGATTTATTTTATTTTTGATCGAAGGGTGGAATGCCTAAAAATTCGACTGGTCTAGGCAAATCGGGGGCGGCATCGAGACCCGATTTGCCCAGTTGTTTATAAAACAAAAACTACAACATAAAAGTTGGTGACAGATCACAGGGGGTGTTCTATGGTGTGGTGACAGGACCGGGTGCGGACACGTCAAGCCCTGCGTCCCCACCTCACCCCGAATTACATTTTTTGCGGCGTTTGGTCGAACCTCCTCGCCAAATCTCTAACGCTGACCACCACCATGGGACTCTCGAAACAGACGGTTTCCGTGGTCGCTGGAGTCTCACTGTTCTGACTAGAACCGCAGTCTTTCTTGGCCCTCAAACTGGTGTTCAGTTTGAGTCCTTTGATATTTTTCAAGGACAACCGCCTACCACCACTCTCCCGATTAGTATTTTTAGTGATCGTGTTACTCCGTATTATGACGTCGGCGTTGGTGGTGGAGACCAAACCCGTCTGTTTGATCTCCAGGTTTCGGATGTTATTCGGCGTGTTAGAGCCGCCCGACGCGGACCGACTCGAGAAGAGACTACCACCGCGACATGCAGACAAGACATGCTGGAAACTGGAAAAGAGACAATCTTTTACGTACGTTGGCGCTGACGGTTTCGCCGACCGGAAATAGAGCAAGTTGTGCTTCATGTAGTACGAGAGCAGCGCCAGCAGCACCATGCCGGGGATTATCCCCAAGAAGATGACGAACAGGGCGATCACGAACTCCTTGCGAGCTGAAACGAACACTTTGAGATGCCATTTTCTCGAGTCGACGACGTACCTTCGGGATCCGACGCCGGACCGCTGTCCTCCGAGCCTCCAGGTCCTGGGTCCTCGCAGAACGGGGGAGCGTAGCCGTCTCTGCAGTGGCAGTGCCCCAGATTGTTGCACCAGCCGTTGTTGTTGCAGTCGTGCGGGCACGTCTGTCCTTGCAGCTGCAAGCTGGCGACAGACATGCACTTCTGGTTCACGCACATCTGCAACGAGTCGAACGTCTTTGAGGCGATCTGGAGAATTTGCGCCGCTTTACCTTGCCGTCGCCGCACTTGGCCCCGTCGGGGGCCAGACCCGGGTCCACTTGGTTTATCCCCAGGTCGACGATGGCGGTCCTGCACGCGACGATCGAGCCCTTCAGGTTGAGGAAGCTGTGCGAGAGGATCGAGACCGACTCCATGCCGAACTCGAGGCGCTCGTTGAGGTGCTTGCAGTGGAGCATCCCGCAGAGTACGTTCCTAGACAAAATTCCCGTGACTCACTTTCAGTCACTTCCGGACAACTTACTCGTTGTTGCATTTGAAGTACGACTGGTTGAACTTGTTGTAACCGCAGTTTCCGTGACGGTCTCCTTTCACGTTCATCCTGTAACACTGCTCGTCACTGGATTTGCCGGTTTCGCCCCACAGGAGCTTGCACTGGTCGGTCCTGGTGCGGCAGAAACCGTGATAGCAGAAGGCCTTGCCGTTGTCGCAGACTTCTGTGTCCATCTTGTAGATGTCCGCCGGGCAGTACTCGCTCTGGCCGGTACAGTATTCAGGCAAGTCGCATTCGTAGTCCGCTGAACGACACATGGTCCCCGCGTTCTTGGGCTTGCACGTCTGCAAAACAAACACTCTCGTAGACTGGATTAGTCCTCGCGACTCCTAGAGACTCACCGAGAGGTCGCAACACTCCCCCGTGGCACAACTGGCGTTGCTGTGCAGCATGCACGTGGTGGCGTTGCAACAGGTGTTGTCGCAGTGCTCCGAAAGGCCGCAGTCGCACTGCTCCCCCGGCTCGACGAAGCCGTTCCCGCAGACTGGACCGTCGAAGAGCGCCGCCGGTTTGTTCTTCAGACAGTAGTCCATCCCGTGAGTGAACGCCAGCAGCAGATAGTTCAAACTGCAACTGGACCAATGCTTGGGGGCCACCGCCGAGCTGCTGGGAGCCATTATGCAGCGCTCGTCCGGGCACGAACACTCGTTAGTGTCGTGCTCCATGCCGAAATTGTGGCCCATTTCGTGCGCCACCGTCGTGGCGACCAGTCCCACGACGACCGAGTGGTCGGTGTTGACGCCCCCCGAATACTCGTAAGTGCAGATTGGCCCCTTGAGGGCCTTTCCCACGACTCCGTTCTCGAAACTGAATTTGCTGCAAGAATTCCAATTAGGCGTGGCGAGCGCGGAACGGGTGACACGCTTACGTCAGCAGTTGGGCGTTGTCGTTGGGGTGTTCCTTGACTAGTTTCTCGCGGCGGTAGTGCAGGAAATTTGTGAGGGTGGTGTCGCCGTTCGCCGCCAGAATGATCTCGTCGTGCTCCGTCCAGATTACCACCCCCACCAGAGCTATGAATATGTTCAACGGGGCGTAGAGCTGCAAACGTTTTGTCTTTACTAGATACTTGGGGTCCACGCCGTACTTACCCCGTTGATGATGTTGGCGATCGTCTTGCAATGATGCTCCACTCGGCTAGTGCTCTCCCCCAGCTCTTTGTACTCGCGGTTGTCCACCACCAAAACTAGTTCCACGTACTTCGACTCCTTGTTAGCGTTGTATGGTCCCCTTACCAGCTCGTTCTGCTCGGCAGTCCTTTTATACTGAAAACTCAAAACTAGTACCGCGAAAACTCGACTTGAGATCACTACAATCGGTCCATCCTCTAGTGCAAATTTTCTATAATAAAATTATTGAAGTAAATCCATTTGAGGTTAGGACGCTGTCAAATAAATAATTATTCTAGTCTAGAAGTTGGCCGTGATTTATATTATAATAAATTTGACATCTGACAGGTCGCACTTCTCGCTTTATTTCTTATAACTTTTCAAAGTATGAATTACGATGTTAAAGATGCAAAAGAGTCTTTTTTGATGATTACATCGGGCAAAAGGTAAGTCATTATGTGTGTCGTTTTTAGTTTAAATTACATGATCCAAAAAACTTGTTTTTACGTACGCAATTAATCACGACAGGTTATGATTTTATAAACATTTACAACCCCGTGTCAAAAAAAACTCAATTAGAATATGTAAACATGAAATACGAAATGTTTTTCTTAACATGAAACGCAACTAAATCGAATTAAACGATGATTGAAGTAATCTCATTCTCAACATGCAAAAGTTGGTTCATTTCGGTGTTTGTAGCTACCAACCATAAAAAGTAAAAACCACTAGAAGATAAGTGTCAATTTGTATTTTTTCCAGTTACATATTTTATTTTTTCTGTGTCGTACCCTCAGAATCCTGTTGTGTCCGTGACTGCTGTCGTGCTCCCCCTCTCCCCCGGGATACCCGCACGTCTTGTTATGGTCCACCAGGTCCGAGTGTCTGTACACGACGTGTGTCTCGTCATTTGCTCCGGCCCTCTCGACATAGTGCATCTCCTCCCCGTCGAAAACCACCCCCGAGAGGCCGTGACACGTGGACAGCGCCACCCACGAGCCCGGCCTGTCCCGCACCTTGCCTCCGTAGTGGCACAAGTCGACTTCTTCGCGACTCGGCTTGACCACCTTGTGCGCCCCCTTGTCCTGCGTCTTGCGGAAGAATCCCTTGGGGATGAGTTGCTTGTTCAGGGTGAGGTCGAGGACGAGCTCGTCGCCGTCAACAGGGAGGGTAATCGTCAAGTGGTCGAGGTGGTAGGGGCCCTGTATGCAGAACGGAAACGATAAGGAATTGTCTGTCGTTGAACCGTTGCGACGATGTTATCGTGGGCAAGTTTTATCGTTTAATTTCGTAAATTGTTGCTTTAATTGAGGAATTAGCGGGATCGCGTCACCGTCTTCTCACCTCCTCTTTGCTCGTCGTTATCTGGCGCTTCTCTCGTCCGTGGTAGATTCTCGGCTTGACAAGTGTGTGACGGCTGAAGTCTCTGGCAGGATGTCGTTCAGCTGGAAACATTCAAAGATAAGAAATTCGAGAGCCGTGCTGAGTTTTTGTCGAGAGCAGAGACTGACAAGTTTAATGTCGCGTCGAATGACTGGCACCGCAAGCCGATTCCACTTAACATTTAATTCAGTCAACTAGGACGCTCGAATGGACCCCCGAGCGACAGGACGAAGCCAGGTCGCACACTGCACCCTACAACACCTTTCACAGCCTCAACCAAATTTTTTTCAGTCCGAACCAATAATTTCCCCTGTCAAACTCGCCGTTACCGACCTGTCGCTCAATTAAGACATTTCAATTTTGCTCCATTTACCTGTTTTCGGTCGTTATAGAATCGCTCGGTTACGAAATTCACGCTTTCGCTTGAATTAACATTGCAATTTCTAAATCCCGGCGTCCCCTAGACGAGGGTTCGTTTCGCTCTCGCCTCGTTTCGAATTCCGGAAATCCAAACCGTCCGGCATCGGCGGCGCCTCTATTTTTAACCTGATAGGTCAGAGACACTTAATTGAATCTGTGTGCGTGGACAGGTCAATTTGTGCAGTTGCGCTCCAATTTTCTAATGCGGTGAAACTAGCGATTCTTTTTTTGCGAGGAAAAATCGCGACAATCCCACCGAAACGGATTTTTGTTGGGAGAGAAAGCGCGAGGGGTTTTTTCCGGCTGGAAATAGGCACGGTCGGTGCATTTGGTTCTTGGACGGCGTCCAACGACAAGAAAACAACAAGAAAAATGCAGACTGATTTAAATTTGGCGTCTCTGCTGGGGATATGGGGGTCGGAATTTCTGCACAAATTGCCGTTACGAGACTAATTATACGCGCGGGTTTGGATTTTTGGATGTCGCGCATCGAGGACTAAAGACAATCGGACAGGCGACGAGCGTGACGCGACGTGTCTGTCTGTTATCAGGACGTGACGTTTTGTCGACTGCCGCGAAAGTTCAATTTAGAATCTTGAGTGGAGAAAAATGTGATGTATAAAACTGGACAGTTAGATCCAAGAAGGTCACGTTTTGAACCAAATTATATAAAATTCTTGCCGCCAAAGGCAGTTGTTGAGCCTCGGCTACGCCTCGGCCAGAAATCTCAGACTCGGACGAAAAATACGCACTTTTTGGCCTTGGTACACAAATAACTATTTTAATTCTAGTACCAAGGTCTTTTAAGGAATAGGAAAAAATATAACTTGCCAATGACAAAAAATTCAGTTTATTTGAATCGAACAAAACATCTTACACACTGTAACAATCATTTAAACTTTGCCAAAGATTTTTAGAAAAATTAAAACTCATCCATCCAAAATTGAGCAATTTCTCTTTAAATCCAACGTTTTTTGGGCCTTTCAGTCAAAATGTTTCCTTCTCGGTGAGTGATTTCAAAAATACAATAGAAGTATTTCACGCTAGAACGTGGTTGTTGAAGCAATTTGAAATAGAAGTTTTTATTTTTAGCTGGTTTTAATCGCTCGGTGCTGATTACACACCCAGCAAGTAGAACTCCCGGCGAAATTTCCAATTATTTTCCACTCTGCTAGATTTCCCCGGACGCGAGACAAGTGTGAGGAATTAATTACGCCGCCGCCCACCGCTCCATCGCCCTGCGTTCATTTTTTATCAATTTATAACAATAAGAGGAAATTGGTCTTGCGGCCTGAGCTGTTCCGTTGTTTGATTGAACTGTCAAGGCCATCGACCGTTTATTGGCCGGCCCAGTTTCCAAAAGCGCTCCCGACAAAATTGGTTTCCCGTCGACAACCGCCAGGATTAGCAAATTCAACGAAAATAAACACCGCAGAACATAAAAAACTCCACTCATTCTGTTCGTAACATTGTTTACATCTCTTAATAGAAGTGTTGAAAGACTCTCTAATTTTTACACTTCATTCTGAAGAAGACGCGTCGTATTTTTCGCACCGCCTCGAACATAAACACCCGATCGAAGCCGAACTCCTTGACGCGAAAGTGAAGTTTACTTATCGGCGAGATCGATAAGTGCGAGAATTACGACCTCCGATCACCGGAAACATAAAAATACTTGCGAAACCATCACAGCGAAGACCGTCCTCGCCCGTTTCCTACCAGAAAAAAATCCGAAAAGTGAAATTTGACAAAAATTCGCTCAATCCGGAAGTGCAGCGAAGCCCATCAATTTCAAACGTGCCGCTCTTGACACGCGACCCCGCCAATCCCGTGATCGCGCTAATTCGAACCCACCAATCGCGTCGCCCGCTCCTGGCGCGCTTTTCAAATCCGCCTTGGCAGCATATCTCGTGAAAAAACTAGGTTATCATCGGATTTTTTTTATAGTATCCGGTGCCTTGAGACGCGTCTACAATGACTTCCATTGTTGACTGCACCCATCACGGCCTCCTAGATAACGTGTAACAAAACAGAATTGATTGCAGGAACCTGCACGAATTTTTACAGCGACGCACGACAACGTGGTTTATTGACCCCCGGACTTTTGCAGGAACCGAAACCGTACGCAGGCAGCAACCTCGCCCGCACAGAAAAACTCGAAATCGATGGAAATGTGCAAATGTTTACGACAATAAACGCACCGGGACCCACGTAGGAATAAATCAAGGTCGATTCCCAATCGGCAGACTTCAAGGTCGTTGCATAAGACCCCCCCAAAACCATTAGAAAGTAAAGTGGAATAATTACATCAGTGTTACGGTTATTGTTTCAAGATTAATTATATTATGTATGCATATGGTACGCGTTCCAGTTTAGGTTTTTTTCCGGTGTTTTAATTGGTCGCGCGATGGGGAGGGGGTCCATCGATCGACTTCGCCGAAGACGTAAACTCCACCACGTGCCCGGTGGTGTTGATAAACTGTGTGCGCGCTGGTTATTAAGTTACGAAATAATAAGCTATCAGCTGCAGACTCCGGCGACTCTATTTTCATCCGTCCAGAAATAGAATATTGTAAACTTTAATATTAGAGTGCAGGTGAAGTCGAGAAAGGAACGTTCAGGATGTCTGTTTGGTTACTTAACGCTAAACGAAACCCACTTTCTATCGTCCGAAAAATCGCCAATTATGCAAGGCCCATGGCGGTGGGGTCCCATGATCGTGAAGATCGAACCCACAACACGTCGCGACATTCCTCCCATGTGGGTAAATATTTGTATTTGCACGCCACTGATTGTTTATCAATGGAATACATCCGAAGGCTCCGATTTAACAACAATTTTCATTGCTGTAAACAGTGCAGCGTCCACGTTTGTCAACAACACCCAAAACGCAATTTTTCCAAATTTGCGTACACCAGAAGCTCACTTGACCTTGTGCAAGTGCACTTTACCATCACTTTTTTCCACAAGAACCAGCTACAAGCTCTGTTAATTACCGCCGGTCGATGCAATTAAATCCAGCCTTCTATCAGAGCTCTTTTCCTTTAATTCTCATTGTGATTATGCAGCGGCGCTACCTCCATCACGGATCGTGACATTTAATAAGGCTTAAGTGGAAGCAAACGGGGTCGACGTTAATTAGTCATCGACCCTTGTCACAAGAGCGCTGTTACCTAAGTGCATTAACTTCGATGCACGAGTCTTCAGTCGAGGAGAAAATCGCCTCTGAATCATCGCGGTTTAACATGTTTGGCGGATGTAGGCAGTCGACATCTGCTGTTTTGGTCGGGAGCGACACCTGCTTGGGATTATCGTCGACAGACGATTTTGGCTTACCTGCGGTCAGGTAAATGGCGAACAACTTAGAGGGTCTCGAAGAGAAACAGATTCAACAAGGAGGTGCAAATGGAATGCTGATGAGGTTCGATCGACGTATGATTTGGGCACGGGAGTGGCGGAGTGGTCGCGATGGAAGAGGATGGTTTAAAAATCACGGAGACAAAAGGGAATTGGGAGTGAAAATGGAACAGACGATTTAACAATGATCGCAGTCCTGGATGGAACTGTTCTTTTCAATTTACATTTCAGATTGTGTTTTTCCATTCGGGATTTGTTCGAAATCTGCTCGTTTGGAAGTCACTTCAAGTGTAACACGACTGTAAAATTCTCTCATAAAACGGATTCAAATAATTTCTTCACGACTATTAAAGAATGAATGCATTTTTGTTGGATATTCAATGAAACAATATCAACTCCACGCGTGATGGAATATACTGAAATCCACGCCTGTCGGCCAATCACATCCCTCGTATTTTCATTCTATCACGCACAATTTTAATTGCCAAATATTAAAAATAAATGGTATAGTCATGGAGAAAGTGTAGTCTTCAACTCGCGTATAATGGCTATTATTCACTCTGATGATTCCTCCACTCGCCTACGGCTCGTGTTGGAATTTTCATCCCCTTCAATAATTGCCATCATTATACCCTCGTTGAAGAATGTACTATTATGAAAACATTCGATCCATTCGAGATTTTTTCAAAATTCACGTTTTCGATGGCATCCTTTGTCGGATTAATACATATTCCATCAAAAAATTCAGATTTGCAAGATGTTCTTGCAAACACGACTCGACGAAAGACAACTTCAATAACTATTACTTTTCCGAATACCTCAGAGAAGAGTTTTTTCCAAGAACATGTCACTGTCCTGGGGCAACACCACCCCTGAAGAATCAACTCTTTGTACCATTGTTATTTCTACGATATTTGCATTTCTCAGACGAATCACCGGTTATTATTCCGCTTAATGGTTCGATCCTCTTTACTTTTATGTCTTTTACATCAAGGTCGAGGAAGATCCACGGAATCCGGTGCATTGTTAATGAAGAATCCAAGAAGTATTTGTCACTCGTTGGGCTTCAACTGTTTTCGGCGTAATTCGAATAGTGGTGATTTTAAAATGACTAATTTTATCACATATTTTACTGATCTGATCTGTTGGCTGTTATTCACATCCCAGCCATTCGATATCACGCTCTTCAATATCTAAGTAGCATCAGAAACATCTATCTAAATGCAACGAGCGTTCTAATAAATGTCATAAAAACACCGTGGTTTTTTTTCTCTTTTCCAAACGTAGGTGGTCTTTTTCCTTCAGATTCAGATATACATAACCTCATTTTGATCATACCATCATTTGTTGTGATGAATGACAAATTGAAGCTTGCTGTTCATTTTATTATTATTTCCCTAACTCTTTTAGCGGTTTCTGTAATACGTATTGATGGTCGTTCACCTCCTGTTTCACAGAATATTTGACAACTGCAGTTACGCCATACGGTAACGGAAACAAAAGCAAGCACCCGACCACACATTTTTTGAACACACGTTATCATTCGCACTTCTTGCAAAAGTAAAACCATAATTTCATTTGCAAATTACACAATCGATGAATCCGTAAAAAAATTAACTCGCCCTCATTTTTTCATTCTTTTGTTCTCATCAACGGAAATGTTTCTTTCTTCGCTCTAATTTTTTGAAAATCAGTGTCTGACCAACAAGCGGTTGCCTTTTTTTGGTTTCTTTAGCATCATTTCTCATTTTTGAGGCCCTCCAGTAGATTAAACACTTAAACTAGCAATATTTTCAATTTGTGTGTCAAGAATTGCATTATCTCTATGTCTATATAAGTTTTATGACAAGTTTCAACCATATTTGATGATTGTTTTCGATATCCAGTGATAATTTTCAATTCTGCACTCCATCCTGTTTATGATTTAATATTCTCTTACATATTTAAACATTAATTTTCCATCGCCTGCAGCATAAACACTCCAGTTTTCAATGATATGCACCCTAATTACAACAGAAAGCTGCTAAAGGATTAATTTCGGAATAATAGCCAAAGTTTCATTGAATGCGCCAGCCATGTTGAGACCATTGCACATATGTATTTATCCTCTGCACTCTAGTAATTTTATGTTTCTTTAATTCGCAGTAATTACGTCTGTGTCATCTTTCCCAGTTTTTTTGTGGCCCACATAAAAAAATGTGAAATCACTCGTTTATGTTAAACCAGGCGAAGGACCAGCAATAATGTAAAAATATGTAGATTTTCTTCTTTACTCGAGGATTGCTGGGGGCACTTTGTGACTACCAACATCAGCAAGATTATTCTGGGAAT
Source organism: Tenebrio molitor (assembly GCF_963966145.1). Taxonomy (NCBI): domain Eukaryota; kingdom Metazoa; phylum Arthropoda; class Insecta; order Coleoptera; family Tenebrionidae; genus Tenebrio; species Tenebrio molitor. The sequence continues at coordinate 27,253,217 of NC_091048.1, read as the reverse complement.
ATAGCAACAACAGTGGTCTCGCAACGTTTCCTTCTATTCTGTTCTGCGACCCCTCTCCTTTTCCTTCAATCTCTTGTATTTTTTACGTTTTGTAATGAATACTTCCATCTATTACGTATACCGATCGTAGTAACACGTTATCACCAAGCAAATTGTTTTCGTGAGCAACACAAAATAATAATACTCTCCTTATCAACTTTTAACATGTCACACGAATCAAATTCAATTCGGTGAAATGATAATAGGATTTCAGAAATCATTTTGTTCTTTATTATCCCCTTCCATCTCCCCTCTGGTCAGTGTCGTACAACAGATTCTTTCAACGCGATCACTCCAAGAAAAAATCTGCGTCTGTGTGATCTGTTGCAACCCAAAAAAAAATGTATTCGCATGTGACATTCCACCGCCACTAAAATTGAGCAATCCTCATTTTGCTAGAGTTATATTCGACTCTTCGCTTTCAAGCCCAACTATTTCAACAAATTTATCTAGTCGAGTCGACTATTTATCAGGCCGAGTGATCTGCACTAAAATATCTATGTAGAACACAGTAGGAGTCTAATAGTCTCCATTAATAATTCCAAAATAGTTCATTAGAGTTGCTCGGCCTAAGACAACAAATAAATTTCAAACGAAAGTTGTTACGTCAGCTGTATCATAATAGATTGGGATGTATTTGTGTAGTCTTGACGAATTTCGTTTGTGCTCGAGCTTACAAAGATAAGGCACTTTTCTTTTCTGGTGAGAAAGTCACGACGTTGCTTCGCTCGTTTCAGCTTTGTTTATCAATTCTTTGCCACGTTTTTTCAAATTTCTACTATTTACATGTTATCTGGTCGACAAAAAAACGCATATTGTATGCCAGATGGGTGTAGAGTCTGCAGTGGAACTTATCCAGGCATGACTATTGTCTGTTGGCATTCTCGCCGCGTCTCTCCTGCTAAACCTCGTTGATCCGTAGCCAACACCGCCAGAACAACGTTCCAACTTTCGGCAATCAATTTGGCAAGTTCGCCTTCTCCCCAGCTCCCTCGCCACTCGGTCGCCTGGCATCTCCGCAATTAATTGAAACCGCAAGTGATAAGGAAAGGTCACGCCGTTATCCAATCAATCGATGCAGAAACCGCCGTTTCCTCGTCGACATTCTGCGTCTCCATCGCCGTTTCCTCGACCACGACAACAACAACCGCCACGTTTTGTTTTCCTCGACGTGAAATGCATCGCTCCTTGCCCTTTCCCACTGAGTCACGTGACATTTTTATTCAAATGTAATGAGACATTTCCCGGTAAAGTGTGTAATTTCAATTGCTAACCGCACTGAATGTTTAATTAAAAAAATGCTGCTGACCTTCGTCGGAAGCACAATTTCAACAACAATGGAGACGACGCCTGAATTTTTTACGAACGATTAGGCGACGGCTACTCGACGGTGTCCGCGCCACAAAAAGCGATCTCGAAATTAAATCCGGGCGTCGCCGGAAACGCCGCCGGAATACAAAACTCTGATTCACTCCTGGCAGGTCCCCAACGTGGAGAATCATCAAAAGTGAATCAGCGCGCGTTGATTGGCGTCTCGCGGAAACGATCACCGTCTACGGTGACACCGTCACAGTTTTCTACCAAAGTATTTGATCAGAATGCGGCGATCGATGCGCTTCCGGATCGCGATGACCACTTTCCTGCGGCTTGAGGTAGTCGTTAGCGACCCGAGATGAGTCACCGGTCGTTGTAGTGTAATTAACTTCCGCGGGCGCGCCACTGGTGGTCGCACAATGCAAGGGTGCAGCGCCTTTTCACCTGTCGGGAGGCCATCTTGTCGGCCATTTTAATCTCTCCATCAGAAAAACCGGGTACATAAAGGAAACGACGGGCGCTGCGTATCCGGTTGTGAAGTGCGTCAGACCCAGACAATTCATCTGTTCCCATCCTATTCTTAACCATATGTTGTTGACACTCGAAACTCTTGATAACGTAAAAACGGCCACGACAATAAATAGAGGGCGCTCCCTTCGGGGCACAATGAGCGTTGATTAGGCGAGGGGGCAGCCGCGGCTCGACACGTGCTGCTCGCGTAAACAAAGCTGGGAGCGGAGAGGAGTCCGGGGACCCCTAAAATGTTGCAGATGTCTCTAGTTTGGACTCCTTCGAGACACATGGCCAATTTTTTGCCAGGACCGTTTTAGAACGGCGAACCGAGAATCCTGGTGGGATGCAAAATTCGAAGGGTGCCAGGCTCACGTGACGTCTAGACAGGGGAGGGGCGTGTTAATTAAATGGAAATCAGTTGACCACGATCGATCCACCGATTCGTCTCGGGTCCAAACAAGCAAAAAACAAAATGTTCTTTTGGGAGTTTCTCTTGCGCACAAAAACTTCGAATCTGAGGATCAAAATATCTTTGGATTAACACCAATCTACATCGTTAAAAAGTCTTAGACTAGTTGGAAGTCTACACCTTCTGGTCGAAAAATTTCGATCCACCGCGACTCGTTTTTTCTATGGAGTCGATTTCTTGATGTAAATGCATCGAAAGAGTCAAAACGAGGTTAATTGGAGTTGTAAATCCACACAAACCGGCTAAATTTGAAAATCACTTGCTTTAAAAGGTTAACCAATAAGACTCCATCATCTGTTTTATATCAAATCAAGGCCAACAAATTTATTAATTTCATACGTCAGGACTACTTTTTTCCCCAACTTCTTTTCGATTGCGAAACCTCATTGTCTGTCGTTCCACGAAATCTTCGACCCGGAAGTACTGATAACAACCAAGACTATTTGTTGGCAATGTATCATTCTTGAAATTTTTGCATGCATGTTTCAGTTGACAATGCGCTTTCTTTGTTGGTGCGTTTAGTACTATAGAAATGACATAATTACATGTTGGACGCATACAAATGACTACCTATAATAAAAAGTTTGGTACTTTCGACTTTTACTCCAAATGTGGGCCCACGACGTGAAGCTTTTAATCCGTCTGGAAAAGCTTTTAGTTATCGAAGAGTTTCGATCAAGCACTTAGCACCATTCGGACCGGATCCATCATCCCCTGGGACGTTTTCAAGGACAGCCAGGGCACGCTCGGATTAAAGCCGCCTTGTCAAAATGGTAGCAAACGGTACATTAAATGTGTCAATGTTTACTCAGAGACATCATCGTGTACAATGACTGTACTACTGTTTTCGAATTAAATTAGTCGGTCAACAAAGCTACAGCTTTATTTAAATAATAACAAGAAATTAGATCAGCACCGACGTGGTGTTTACATTAGTCGTAATTAACCCTTTCGGAGTGACATTTTAGATATAATTCGAGTCAATTGGAAAAAGGGTCGCCGCAACCTGGTGTCCCCCCTCTGATGCCTTCGCCCTGAATGAAAAACACCATTATACTCACTTCTTTCGGTTGCTTCAGCTACATTCCAGTGGATGGCCTGCTGTAACGACAACAACAACACAAAGCAAACATAATGCACTAAATCCGCCATATTCCCACTGAACAACTGATCACATACTGCACAAAAGACCGAGTTCTTTCATTCACCACAGAACAGACCGACAAGCACGTCTTTATCGTTGTCGTCGCCGAGGCCGAATAACTGTGGCCGAGGACGTCGCTGCAACCGTTGCAACCGAAGAGATCTGCAACACGGTGGCGCCATCTTGCACACATTATCACCACCTCAAACAGAAACCAGCACTGTTGACACTCGTTTAACTAAATATCAATAAACAATAAACAATGCGTCTTGCTAAAATGCAACGACTTCGCGCATGCATTTCTGATAATGCTGATTTGACAACTTACGGTTCGACGAACTCTGGTAAAAAGATGGCGCCTCAACTCCACACAATTTTACAAACATTTTTGTAACTTTTTTGAAAATACACGATTCTCTCCGATTTGGGTTTTATTTTGTATACACATTAAGCCCCAAAGCCTGTTATTGACATTTTTATTTTTGTGGTTGCAAATGCAACCGGATTTTCAAATTTGCACTTTGATAAAATATCGAGAGTGCTTTGACTTGCCATCGATCAAACGGCGACATCTTGTCAAAATGCATTGCGACGGGGCTATCCGAAACATCGAAAAGGAAATCCTGCGAGAATGCGCCAACAAAGGAATCCAGATCCACGAGAATTTCCTCAACTACTACGTAAGTGCCCCCTCGCGTCAACCCCCAGTGATTGGTCGCTTCTAGTTGAAGCTTCTGGCGCTGGACCCAACCTGGGGCATCACCGACAAAGACATGCTGAACCGCGCCGACGTCCAAAAGTTCATCAAGTACGTGGTCAGCAAGCTCGAAAATCAGCTGACCCCCAGCATGATCGCCCTCAAGATGCAGTTCTACTTCTCGTGCAACTTCCAGATGAAGCACAAGATGGTAAAAAGAAATCGGAGCGAGTTGTTGATTAGGTTGCGGGCGCTGGAGCAGGAAATCGTCGATGTGAAGTATCTCGCCGAAGAGGACGAGATCGATCTGACGTACAAGAAGATCGTGTATTATATCACGCTGGCGTCGGGGCTGGGGAATCCGACTTTGGAGCCGGTGTTCAAGGAGGTGAGGGCGGCTCTCGGGAGCATCCTGGACAGGAACGAGCTGAAAGAGTTCGTGACGCAGCTGAGGTACATCAAGATGGACAATCTGCAGGAGTTCACCAAGCTGGTCACCGGGATCAGGCTGTTCAATAAAGACTGCGGAAAAGGGGGCGAAGGAATGGAGGATTGTAAGAGGTTTGGGTGTAGATTTTCGGGATGAAACTGTTTGCTTAGTGCCGAAGTTGATCAACGAGGCTCTGGACGCCACGGGGGCAGAGCTGCAAGGGCAACTGGTCACCATCATGGACAAGGTGAACTTGATGACCACAGCTTTGGATTTTGTCTATGGCATAGAGCTCAACGAGAGGAACCATCGAGTAATCGTGTATCGCCTGCCGAGGGGAGTAACTCAGAGGGACGTGGAGTACGTGCGCGACTCCCTCATCGTCTACCGCCAACACGAGCTCTACATCAGGTTTGTTTGCAACAGTTTGAAAGTCTGTATTGTTGCCCTCCAGGAAACTGATGGACGAAATCGAGAGGATCGAAACGGCGTCCTCCCAGATCTTCAACACCCTCCAGCGAGGCCTGATCGACCTCCACCGCGTGGTCAAGCACAGAATCGCGATTCCTGTCAATCAAGTCTTTGTGAGTTTTCGCGACTCGTTGGAGTGACGTGTTCACTCCGCAGTACTCGTTTCAGCCCCACTTCATGAAGTTGTCGGACATCTGGTGCAGCCTGCAAGACCAGACGATCCTCATGGCGAAGATCAACCAAATCATGATCAACTTGCAGAAGTACATAAAGATCTTGGCGTTTCCGGACTCGCTGGCCGAGTCGATGATCCCCCCCGGGGAAGCCCCCATGACGGATACAGAGCGACTGCAGCGCACCGCCGGTCAAAAAATATCAAACGAAGACAACAACGCCACGATCATAGACGCCATCAACTTCCCGGATTTCAGCAAGCTCAAGATGGAGTATTTGGGTTTTTGCGGGTGGAAACTGTTGGCCACCGAAGGAGGACTCTTACCCGGGAATCCCAATTTGGGGATAGCACGGACCATGAACATGACTTTCGTGTTTTCATCGAGGGAAGCGGGCGCGGCGTTCGGGGAAACACCGGAGAAGTAGTCGGATCGGGGGTGCTGGTGGGGGCTAAAAATCTTGTTGCAGGTGCGTCATGGAGACCATCAATTTGGCCCGGAGGAAACCGGAACTCATCAACCTGCTCAACATGAAGAATCGCCTGATCTTGCTGCAGAACATCAAGGAGTATTTGGGGTCGGAGGGAGGCACGTGTGGTATTTCACGCGATTATTTGCAGGTTGGTGAGAGAACCGCCGCTGTTGCCGCTCACGGATAACGCCGAAATACAGACGGAGCTTCATCCCATTGACAAAAACATCGACAGGAGTTATTTCTGGAACATTTGGGATTTGAAGCGCAGGGCGATCCAGCTGGTAACGGCTTCGAATGTCGAGTGTGTTCGTGCTTAAATTGTTTTCAGGCCAATTTGTCACACTGCAAGACTGTCAGCAGTCAAACGTTGAAGAGCTTCTTCAGAAACAACTTGAGGACGCAAACTTACGACAAGAAGGAACAGATTTCGCAGACCAAGAGGGACAACTACAGCAACGTTCCCAAGCCTTCGACGTTCATCTTCGGTCTCAGGGGCAGGAAGGACGACAAGCAATTCATCGTCGACTTGACCAGGCCTGTCGATGAGTGACTGAAGATGGTGCAAGTGTTTTATCAAAATGACGGCCATTTTGGGATGTTTAAATTTTATTGAATAAAAATCAAAGTCGTATGCACGATCAAAATTTAGACGACATATACAGTGCACAAATCACATACGATCTACTAGTGTTCATACAAAAAAAAAATCAAACGTAACCTATATTCCAGAAATTATGTTATACTTAACCTAGGAATCAGTTCAAAAATGCTTAAATATAATACGAACATAAAATAACTTCTTAACTCGGATGTCTGGGTAAAGTGTTCTATTCAACATTAATTGTTACCACCTAGCGCAATTACAAACATTCAACTACAAACAAACTCTATTTCATTTTTTTTTGGAAAAATATTGCAAAATTGGAGAAAGAAGGCGCTAGAAAGATTTTAAAAATTGGAGTAAAGGTTAAATGTTACAGTTTAACTGATAAAGTGGTTCTTCAAGAATTTCATCATACCGAATGTGCGGAAGCGTTTGACGCCGATTACTTTGAACAGAGCGTCATCGCAGATGGCGTACTGTTTGTTTTTGGGATCGTATAGGTCCCGCTCTTTGATGATGGCCCATACCTTCTTGACCACTTCGTGGCGCGCCATTGCGTCCTGACCCACGAGCGCAGCCAGCTCCGGCGACAAAGTCATGCTCTTCGTGTATCCGCTACCTCCTCGCTTTGCGCCCTGCCAAAAAAAAAAATTGACAACCACCCTCAACACCAGACCTAGACACTCACGCCTCCTTTCTTTGCGCCTTTGTTCTTCTTGCCCCAATCCTCGTCGGAGTCGGATTCGGAACCCTTCTTCTTCTTGGGGGGAAGCTTGCGAGTCTTGATCGGCTTGGACTTCTTCGGGGAGTACTCCTCTTCGGAGTCGCCCTCGGAGGGCTCGCTGGCGCTGGCCGACTCGTCGGACGCCTTCTTCGCTTTTTTCGCGGCCGGTTTCTTCCCGGTGGACGCGCGCTTCTTCTTTTTATCGTCCTCGGAATCCTCCTCCTGCAAGGTAAACAACACCGGTTGGCATGGCGACGAGTGGCGTTGCCATGGCAACACGACAACTCACCTCCTCCTCCTCCTCCTCTTCTTCCTCTTCTTCGTCCTCCTCCTCGGACTCGCCCTTCTTCTTCTTCTTGTCCTTGGAGCTGACGAACTCCATTACCAGATCATCGATCTCCTTCTTGCGCGATTGGAGGTTGGTATCAAGCTTCTCCTCCAGCTCTTGTCTGACTTTTTTGGCGGATGTCGACGAGAGGTCGGCATCTTTCAAGATGGCTGCGGAGACGGCATTTTTGAATTCGATTGTTTACGAGTTCGGTTTCCCGCCACGAGGCGCTGAGGCGGTTGCTTTCTCCCAACACGACAACAAAGAGTGGATGTTTTTGACACCGATAAAGCCGCGTAGGACGAAGATTTGGAAGAAAAGTCGCTAAAAAGAATTGTAGACGAAAGCCTGGCCTCGGTCTTTCCATTGGAAAATTTTCGCTGTCGATGCATCCAGGAGGCGAAATTCGACAAAATGCGGACGGGTACGGCGGCTTGGGTACGCAACGTACGCCGTGACAACAGGCGACTAGATCGAGGCAAAAATCCGTAAATACGCCGAAATCGAGGGAGACAAACTCCTACGAAAATCCGAAATAAAATTCTACATCGATTTTGTCTTGGGCCTTTTGTACGAGATCGCGTAATTTCAGAGATATTTCCGATTTTGTCGGCGCATAAAATGGTGTGCATAGATGTAGCGTCGTGCGGCCATTGTTTATGTGCGAGTTTCAAACAAACACATATTGTACAAGAGTAAAATGCCCGATTTTGCACGTGAACCGACCGAGATCCATTAACAAAAATTTCGCAGATAAATTCAACAAGCTCAGTTATGCGCGTTTCGACTCTACAAAGGCTAACATTATTGAAATATTGCGACTTACCGGCGATTTCCTTGCGAAGATCTTCCTTCGTGATGTCTGCCATGATGCTAAAACGAGACGTGACGCTACGACAAAGATAGAAAAACGCACTGTGTGCAGGGATGCGATTGAACGGTAAAAACTTGTACTGAAATGTAGGGACATTTTGTACTAAATTCTAGGTGATTGTACTGAAAACCTGAACACCTTAAAATTAACCAAACTCGGGAGCGGGATTTTTAAAATAGATATAAAATACAAAAAAAAAAAAATTTACTCAAGGACTCAACAAAACAGAAAAAAATATTAACATAAAATATAAAAATACATATGTTGTGTATTTATATTTATAGAAATTCTTGATGCAGTCAGTTAGAGCTTAAATGATTTCTTTGGCAAAATCAGACCACTCTTACTATTTTCTTTAACTGATAAAATATGAGATATTGTTACAATATTTAACCTATTTCGCAATTTGGTTTTATTTAATGTCAGTTGGGAAAACACTCTTTCTGCCGCAGCTGAGGAATGTGGAAGAGAAAGAATGCATTTTACAACTTCCATCAGACTGCTAAACATTGACTGGCCCAACTCATTTTTTGTTTCAGCAACCCTTTGCCAAAATACAGTTACATCCATATCTTTAAAATGTTCTAATGCTTTAGTTTCGCTAACTAACTGCCATTCTAAGTTTACTTTATCAACGTCTACGTTTAAGTAAGGAAATAAATACGTAAATTTAGATATAGATAAGATGTCCCCAGATAGGGCGTTTTTGGGAGTAAAGTTGCTAGCATAAACTAAAAATTCATCTGTCATGTTGAACCGTTTTTTTATTTGTACACACAATTCACTGTAAAAATTTAAACAATGAATTTTGAAATTATGTAAATCAGTTTTACTTACAGTGTTTACAGTTTGTGGATTTTTCAAGAAACTATCAACTTTACCTCCAAAATACAGATCATCAATACCAAGATAATTCTGGGGACTAAGTACATTAATATTTTCTAAAGAAGTTTTATCGATAACTTCCTTTTTAACAAAACATTTTAGAATACTCTTATACAAAAACTTGATTCTTTCGAGTAATATTGGCGTTTTTGGTTTTTCGCTTTGAAATTCAATATTTAAATTGTTAATTAATTTTAAATTATATGCTAAAAATTCCAAATATAACTTATAAATGGGATTTCTCAAAGCACTGGAAATTGTCTTGGCCAGTGGAAGTTTTTCTTCTTTTGCAGCTTCGTCAAAATATGAATTCAGTGAATCCCAGTGAATCAAAATTCTGTCACATACGGCCTACAAATATGAATATAAGATTATGTCAGTTAAAACTGATATCGTTACCTGTAATGATAACCACCTAGTTTGACTGGGGTACAACATTTTTGACGGTTTTTCCTCACAAAATATTTGGCATTCCTTTAATTCACTACTTCTCTTCGAACTATGTGAGAAATAGGAGTAAATGTCTCTGCAAAACTGCTCTACTGTTGAAGGTAGCTTTTTACAGGAATTTGAAGCACATAGGTGCAAAGAGTGACAGCTACATCCATTTACTACGATATGAGGGCATATTGCTCTAAACCTTTGCTTCACACCCTTCACATCTCCCATCATAACACTGGCATTATCTGCCCCTAAACCGATAACATTGGCAAATGGAATTTTGTTGGTGTTCAATAACAGCCTCACTGCGTTAAATAAACCATCAGATGTGGCATCATGAACTTCGATTAAATCGACGAAATGATCTTTTACAATTTTTTCAGATTCTTCAAAAAATCTGGCCACAACTACCAAACTCTTCCTTGTAGCTATGTCGGTGGTTTCATCTATGATTAAGGAGAATTTCTCCTTCCTCAGTTTTTCAAAGATTAATTCTTTTGAAAAGGGTCCGAGCACTTGAGTTACTAAATTAGTAGTTTTGTCTCTTTGCATTTTTAAATTTTGTATTACTTCGTCTCTTTGAGTAACTTTCTTTAATAAATCTATTAAATTGTTTGCAAGGGCAAAAGGTAAATTATTGTCGCATAAAAAAGTCGCTATAAGGAGTTCAACTTCTCGAATTCTTTCAGCTAGACACACCTTTGGATCTTTTTTTATAGTTGCATCAATTTTTGGGGTACTTTTTGCTGAATTATATTTTTTTATGTGTACAGCAGAATTTGCATGCCTTTTTATATGAAATCCGGCTCCCTTAATTATAACATTACATATCTTGCAAAAACTTGTATTGTCTTTTTCAATTAGGAAATCATATTTTTCTTGCCACTCTTGTCTAAATTTCTGATGGAATATTTTCCTTTTTTTGGCAACAGGTTGACCTGAGGTATCATTACTTAAATTATCTACCTGTTCAGATTCGTTGTTGTATGTTAATGTGCCCGAACTCGAAGGTAAAGAATCTATGTCAGGATCGACTTCCCTTATTGTTTTATTAGAAGTATGGCTAGTGATTGTTGAACAAACAACTGTTGAATTAACAGTGTTTGCATTTATATTGCATGCATCCGTACGCGTACACACCGATACAGAAGACGCAGATGCCGTAGTAAAGGTAACTGTATTGGTTGTGCTGGTTTTATCCTTAGTAATACGGATAACAAACCTAAAATATAATTTTTTTTGTAAAACCTTATCTAATTCTGAATTATACATTACCTATCCATTATCAGGCAGTTAAATAATAATTGCACTGACCCACTGACTTATAAAAGTTCAAAACACCACTTCGTCACAGAATAAAATAATAGAAAACACAAAAGTCACAAAACTACAAAAGGGTAGAAAGGTTACTCTGAACTGAAAATCACAGAACGAAGAACAACCAGTCACAGTGAAACACTTTTAAAATTTAAAAATAAAAATAATTGTAAATGCGCGCCGGGCGCAGGCAGTTTACGAGCCGAGTACGCAGGGTACACTTCCAGAGGTGCGTTCCGAAATTTGTTCTTTGCCTAGACGATATTTCATCTCGCTCACTAACTTGTAGTGCGCATATGTTTTACTCTTTTTAACATCCAGAACATCACTCGAGCAGGGTAATTGAACGCACCCCTGTTAAGCCGACCCAGCATTGAGCAATGTACTTGAATGTATCCCAGCAACATCTGTGAACCACATGGGCACAAGCCACAAGCACAAGGCTGATGTTCTGAATCTGAAGGTCATGGAATGCCGTTTTTATTATATATCAAAGGTGCCGACAAAAAGACCCTTCTGGTCAATGTCAACGGGACCATTTAAAAGCGCTACTTGTAAAACTCATGAAATTGTTCATTTAACAATTTTTTTGGCATATTGTGGAAATTGTACTAAATTTGGCAAAGAGGTACTGACGTACTAAAAATTTGTTAATTGTACTAGATCTAGTACGATTGTACTAACTATCGCATCCTTGACTGTGTGATCGGATCGCAGCAGGCGGAGAAGAGAGCGCTGCGCTACCTGCACACGACGACCCCCACCAGACGAGGTCCGACCGGGAAAATAAATTCAAACCGTCGAAATGGACAAGGGGGCTGAAATCGCACAAATCGGAATGGGATTCGAAACGACAACGACGAGGCTTGAAAGGGTCGTACGCAATGCAGCCAACTTGAACCTACAACTGAATTAAAAATGACGTTGATGCAACGCGTGGTAATCGTTTCGTACCCGAAATGAAGCAAAAAATTTCATAAACAACATTACTAAGCGCTGATTTATGAATAATTGATAAAGACGCTCGGTTCGCATTCATTATTTCGTAGGCGGTCACGAACGTGTTTGATTGGTTGCATAATCTACTCTACATAGAGTGCACAAACGATAAAAAAATATTGGACTGGACCACAAACCATGCACAAGATCTACGTACCTATTTGCGTTTTGTCATTTTTGTCAACAGATATCTTTAAAAGATTCAGTTCATTGGTCGCCAGAGAGTGCAGTTGAAGTACAAAGACAAATGAAGATTTGAATTCATGCTCATGGAGATGATGCTGTTGGAAAGTATGAATAAAAAAAAAGGGATCACAAGGGGTTGTAATCGAGATTATCTTAATCAAAAGCTGGATTGGGCGTAAATAGTATATTAAAGAACAAGTTTTATAAGGGTTGATTTGGCGCACGAGTCCCAGGTGTAGAAAACGAGCCGTAGGGGTGTTTTCTATGGGACGAGTGCGCCAATCCCCTTATAAAACGAGTTTTTTATGTTATTTTTTCGAATTTGCACCCTTTTTTAATTTTTAAATAAAAAAAAAATCTTCAAATTCTAGGGAATTTTGTATTAATTGGTAATTCAACCTAACGGATGCAACTAAATTTTTTGTAACAGATGTTAAAAAGTTTGAACATTAATATTGGAAGTTTATTGGTGTAAATGACAATAATACACTGAAATATTGATAAACATTTTCTTAGAGATCTATTAAACCACGAGTGCTTTAATAGATAGCCATAAACGACTCCAACTTGAATACAATAATGGACCTATTAGAGACGCAAATTCGAAAAACAAATGTATTCTGCGTTTAATCGGGTTATAAGGATAATTATTGTCTGGTGCTGGTGCCGTTGAGCTTGCAAACGTTCACGCAAGGTATAGTTTGTCCAGCAAAAAATTGGTTGAAACAAAAATCCCTAAATTCTACGTAGAAAAAGTAGTACCTAGCGCAAGTAAAATTTGAAATAACATTCTTGTAACATTTTTGTCCTAAACTAAAATTATGCTCTAATTAATGTATTCTAGTGCATTTTGTAGCGTTGGGTTACACGGAATCTTAGCCACAACTGACATTTAACTGACAAATATGTGTGAACTGGCCTTTATTGAATATAACCCAACTTTTGACTCGATAATGCCATTTCCATATATGATTTCCCTGCTTTTTTGATGTCACAAGAAAAACTTCAAAGTGATTTTTAATAATTGTCATTTATTAATGACACTAATGATTGGTTTACATTAGAAATGTCTAAAAAATGTTGGCCAAGATTTCGTGTCCGGAATAGTAGGTATAATCTATTCATTTTGATTGTGACCACTCCCTAGTAACTTTTCAGTTGCTAGGTTATTGATAGGGAATTTTAGATAACACTAAATCCAGTCGCAGTTGGCAACTCTCGGAGGCGCCATTTTGACAGAAACGTCACGCTCACAGAAGACAGAACGGAGAACGACTTGCGCAAACGTTTTTCGACGTACACTGTGCGCATATCTATAAAATTGAGTTTTGGTACAAAATTTTAGAATTCAAAAAGAAAATGCCACGTCGTCAATATTGACTTGTTTCGAGACATTTATTGAAGCCAACGGGAAAACAACTCACAAAGACGAACATCACCAATAAAGTTAACTCTGTTTGTGCTTTTTTCTTGTTGTACATTTTGGCTAGTAAGTGTTGTAGTTTGATATCTTCTGCCTTTTCATCCCCTGTAAATCATTTTTTTGAATTTTCTGTCTGATTAGTTTTTATCTGAAAATGCTACCTAATTGAAAGTTCTGATTACCGTTAGTAATCCCCAGGCGTTTTTCGCGTTTGTCTTACTGCCAAATGACCGTTTCCTTCGTTCTTCATTAATATCGAGAATTGCATGAGGTGATTTCAAAGTTTTTACGTTAAATAATCTGTACCTGGATATAACCCCACTTTTCAACAGACGTGATCACAGAATCAGACAGACGTTTTTAGTTTCTCCTACTTCAAATATTGATTTTCGTTATTAATATTGATAAATACATTAAAATAATTGCTTTACTACCATGGTCAAGTTTTGACAATTCTGACATTTTCACATCATGTTCACACCACACAAATATTTAGTGTAAAACGTATGCAGCACACAGCTAAACAGCGCCTACTATGTTTTTGGTTGTGGTCACAATCAAAGTGAATAGATATTACATTACTGTCATTTAGATAAAAATGAGACAAAGAATGTTCTTTGTCAAACCACAAGTGATCAAGAAGTTGGCAATAAAATTAAGAACATTTTTTTTTAGAATTTGCGTCTCTAATAGGTCTATTATTGTATTCAATTTGGAGTCGTTTATGTTCAAACTCTACTTTTTAACATCTGTTGCAGATGTATAGTTGACTCAAGTTGCAAAAAACCACTTGTCATTTGCAACAGCATTTTTTTCATATTTTTGAACCAAATAAAGGCACAAAGAGGCCAGAAAATCATAGTTTGGGTTGAATATTCTCCATATAAGTACAGTTTTAAAGTAATTTCAAATGAGTATTACCAACTCAAACAGTTCTTTTTGATCACCTTGTATTATTCATTAGATCATATCCAGTTAGAAAAATCGTACGTAAAAAGGATCAATTTTGAAAATGAGTTTTTCTTCTGCATGTGTCGTCATCTGGGGACAATGTGTACAGCCGTGTTTCCCTTAGCGCGGTCAGTGAGGAACTTTTAGGGACTTTAATTGTCGTTTTTACAGTTACCTGTACCGGCACGCGTCTTTCAAATTTAGTACTCCTATCGCACAGCAGAGGGAGCCGCCAGCGTCGACCCGGCGCCGCGACACCGCTATCGACGTCTCTTTAAATGTCGCTTGAGAGCGCGATTTCCGTCTTTCGGTCGTTTCCGATCGCATCACGTCGAAGTCGTCGGAGAGAGACGGCGGCAAAGGTGCACCGCACAAGATAAAAAATGACGAATGCGCACGACGGACCGGTTTATTGGTTGGTTCTTCTCTCGTTTAGAGGTTGGGACAAGTTTTTAGTGAATGCAGTTTGCTGCCATGCAACTAAAACGATTTCGTTGTACCATGACCTGATTTCGAGTGCAGCGGCGTATTAGCCGTCGTGAAAACATCCGAGACGTCGTCGTTTTCGCGTCGGCCGAAAAAGCAGCGGTCCGACCTCGGGGGCGCATCGCCAAGGCCACGGCCTTTAAATTGAGCCGCACGCGTGGGCCGACGAGCCGCCGCTGCGCCCGAGTCGGCCGCTCCGGTGACGGCGGCCGCCGCCGCGTCCGTCGGGGGGGTGTTGTGCCGATGATGCACCCGAGGGTGCAGTATTTATAAAGCTATTGATTTTTCGGGTGGACTCTCTTATGTATCGTGAAAAAAACTGGGCGTTGGTTTAAGGAGCGCGGATGCAGTTTAGGCGTTTGACGTCGGCGTCGTCCCGTCGCCATGGCTACCAACTTGATTGATAGGACGCTGCCCCGCGCCTCGCCGCCGCTCCCGAACATTGTCAAATTTACACGAGGCTCGGGTGGCGAAAATGCGAAAATGATTGCGGCGGGGGTGGCCCCGACGAACGAATAAATAGTCGCCGTGGAAATGTCAACGGGGGCGACTTCGACTTCGACGGGGGAAGATTACGACGCGGCGGCGGCGGCGAGGGGGCGCAAATTCGGAACGTTCTTTAAACTGTCGCACACGTCAACTCGACTCCTTCGTTTATGGCGAATCGATAAGCATGCATGAAGTTAGGCGCAAAAAATGTTCAATTAGTTTTGCAAAGTTGGTAATGAATGTCAAGAGTAATTGTTGACAGATGCGGAAAGTTTGGCGTGTAAAGTTCGAGAATAATCCGAAGAAGTAGTACATCTGACGGTAAATTCGAACACAAATTTCTAGAAAGAATTCTGATAATTGGGGAGACAAAATACAGGAAATAAAGTATGAAGATAACGAGCCAGAGTATAAACTTCGAACGCAAATAACTGAGATAAAGTTCGGGGTGAACTCCTTGAGGATTCGAGGAGGAGCTGTGGCAAATAAGGCGAACAAGGAATGTAAAAAAGATTGTCGGGATGAGTTTCCAAGGAAAAAACTGCAATAACAACTTCTAAAATGGAAAAAATAACAAACGAAAAGAAATCTGGGGGCTAGAACTAAGATTTCAAGGGAAGGAAAAGTATGAAATGATACTAAGGGATGAAGATTTTCTGCCTGATGTCAAAATTATTGATTCCTTTGGAAAAGTTTAAGATAGAAGCAAATTATTTTGATTATGATACTGAGCATGAAAAACACTCTTTGGAGGCACGAATTAACATTGCATTTGGTACCAAAGAGAAAATTACCATTTATCAATTTGTAAGAAGATTTGAATACGTTTTTTCTCGAAGATTAATCGAAAAAACCTTGAGATAAAAAAACTGACTGTATTCCTTCTGGAATTCTGCAAAATTCAGAAAATGAAAAAATTGTGGTGTTTTTTTGTGCTAATTTTGCGCTATCTTGACAAAGAAGAATAGGTACGACGGCGACGATTGTATGCAGGTATGAAGTAGCCAGTGTGAAGTCCCGATTTGGACTCTATCAAATTCTGTTGGTTTTGCAAAATTTGAAGATAGCAAGACTGATAGAGGCCTGAATTGTACTACATATTTGTTTGTTTCTTCTTTGGGAAGAATTGTTAAAAAAGTCTAAACCAGAAAGGCGTCATCTTCGTGAGTAAAGCTGAATACACACTAACCATAAAATATTGCGTTCCATTTTTAGTCGCGAGTGTCCATCATAAGAACCAGACTTGGATACTGTTGAACTGAATCTCGCAACTCCCCAGCGGTGACAATTTTTTTGAAGAGCAACGGTACCAGCCCTTGCCAAACCTCGTACCCCACAGTGGTACTAGCAAACTTTTTGATAAGCGACCAGACCCTACCATTCAAGAACCCCAAAGATTCGCCTGGACTTTCCGCCAGGTCACGTGCCCCGTCATTCCATCCTCGCCGAAGAAGGACATCCGTCTAATTCTCTGCCCGGGCCGGTTCTTCGCCGTTCCCGATAAAAATCCTCCGTTATTTTTGCAGAGCCAACACTGGTCGGATTTTGTTATTTTTATTATGTTTCTCGTCTCTGTCGGTTACTGACCTGAGTCTACGTCTACACACAGAGGGCACTACTATTCGAACGGCTAACGTTCGGTCAAACTCCCCAACTTGACTCCCATCGGAGACGTCGATCTTGATTGACGACCAGTTGAATTTTTAATTTCGTCCATTGTCTTGCACACTTCCATATCGGTTTTGTTATGTGCGTGTGTGTGTGTGCGCGAGTTCGCGAGATGCGATTCGAATTTAATTCGTTCGCCATTGTTGCAGATCGACACTCGATCTCTGCGAGACTTTAATTTCGATGCAAAACGACGACTCCGACCTATGAGACATGCAATATGCAACTTCAATTAATCACTCGATTGGGGAACACGAGTGGAGCGAAGAGGTCGCCCTGTGGCGCGCCGCATTGCGAATGCTGATGGAATTATAACAGCGCTCTTATCTGGGCGAGAGCTAATTTATTTTCATTTCTGCTTCTTGTTTCGTCGGAACAGTTAACAGCCTCTGGTCAGCAGGGATTTTTTGCCCGCCATTGAATCTATAATTTTCGTTCGATTCCTTCCAACTACCGATTTTAATCACGCCATTATGATTTATTTTGACGTGCCGTTACGTACGAGATTTTTCACCATCGATGGAAATTGAAACGAATTAATTCCGACAGCGTTTGTACACGAACGTTGCCGGATTTATCGACGACACGTGCCAGAATATTAGTTTCTTATTAGTCCGAGCCTATCTAAAATCGCACCAACGAAGACGGGCGTGAATACCAAAACAAAGATCCTCCCAACTCATTTTACAAGGAAAGAAAAAAATATCTATTTTGCAGTAACGAACACTAAAGAAGTTCTCCGACCTGGCTCACCTTTTTCTTTATGACTCGCCCCCCCTTGCAAGATGGTCCAACAATTTTTACTAAAACTACACCTAAAGATACACTCTAACTTTTGGTAAAAACTGCATCAAAGTATCTTCAGCAGTTATTGAGTTATAAGTGTCCAAGTGATGCATACATAACAATAATTTTGCGTTTTAAAGTATGTTGAGGTGTAATTTTTTTAGATTTTAATAATCACCGTAGAACACTCAGTAAATGTCAATTCAATTCGGGTTTTTGGATAAGTTATAAGTGATACGTGTAGAGATAAAAATAATTGAGATAACAATCTTGAAAGATTGAGATGTGATTCTTATGAAATTCATCATATCTAACAAATCTTAAGTGAGCGATTACTGACGTGCTCTTGAAATCGTAAGAAATGTTTTCTAAAGCTTTTTGGAATTTTCGAAAAATGCAAACAACCCAAATTAAAAAATTCCATTTTCTCCCACATCTTTACTTTTTCCTGCAAACGTGACGGTTAAGGTGGGCGTCCACTAGCCCACATTGTGCACACTTAATCACAATGCACACATTGCTACGACTGACTGAGTTTTTCCTATTCTTCAAACCTCTATCAATATTGAAGAACAAAAAGAAGAAAAAACTACCACCGATATCTTTGTCCGTAGCAAACTAACCATTTTCTTGTATAGTTGTCGTTGAAAAAATTGTAGGTACATTTGCCAACGCATGTGGGTTATAAAATAGAAGCAGAAATAGTCTAAGTGATTGAGCTGCATTATCTCCACCACTGGACAACCCACGTGTTACCGTTACGTCATCGTATTTACGCGATGCAGCAAACGCACCTGCATCAACCACGGCGCAGATGCGTACGATGCAGACCAGTGAGCGCCAACCCTTACTGCGAGATAGAAGTAGAGATGTTGGAAAAGCGAATTTTTGAATCCACCGTGTGAAAATAGAAATGTCAATGTTTCCCATGTTTGTTTTGATGGTTTGGATGAAGTGGGAATGTCTTTGGGTCGGCATGTTCTTTGGAGTATAACACCAAACCCACAATTTCTGCAACATCGTGGACTGCACCGGAGAACCGTTTATTTCATGGTTCTTCTAATAACCGGCATTAATTTAAAATAGTTATTTAGTAAAGCGGAACTTTTCACAAACAGAAACAAGGACACGCTACTAATTTATTATTTAGAAATTCAACTTGCATAACAATTTTCTTTTACGCCTTTAATGTGTATGAAACGGAGTGAATTATATGAAAAGATAAAGAAGTTGAAATGTGCATATACCCATGTGCAAAGTTTTAATTATTCTAAACACATAATCGCATTATCTTCAGCACGCAACCGAAAAGAACAACTAGGTTCTTTATAAATTGTTTTTTCCTCCGAGTCCCACTCTGCACTCGTTTTAATCATGCGACGGGCTCCGGGGGGCGAAAATTCGCCCGGATCCAATTAGGAGGCGGACGATAAATCACGGAGGATTTGCATGAGTGCGGAAAACCGGTGCAGTTGACCCTTTTCCGAAGAGATTTTTCCAGACGAGGACCTTCGAGTGTCTTTGGCCACATACGAGCTGCGACAACCGTAGATTATATAACCAACACATAACAACAACTTAATTACCATTTTATGTTATTATAGAGCCATTACTTGTCAGAAGATTTTATAAAGCCGCGCCACGCGCTTACTTTATATCTCTTGTTGTTCCTAAATGCAGATCTCTTGTCTCGTGTCGTAACGTTTGCAAAAACCGACACTAAAAACTGATGCAATTTATTTCTCTCGCGCTGAGTGCTGCACCGACCGCACAAAAAATCGGGCCACTCTGTATCAAGGTCTGGACGGAGATGGGCGAAGTTTGACAGTTTGAAAATAAACTAAATTTGCGCGAAAGGGCAGACGGACATTTTTCTTTTGACCAAACTAGTCGTTGGTATAGTGCGTTTCACGAGTTAAGGTTGGTACAAAACAAGACATTGTTACCAAAATGTAAACAAACAGAGAAAGCTGACAAATGAAACTGAATTTAGTGATGTTGCACAGCGTTACCAACTACGCTGTCTTTCCTCATTTCGAAATGTGTAGTTCAATTTAGGTCTGTCAGGTTGGTATAACTTTGACGTCATTAGTGATGTGACTGCCTCAACTCGTGAAACACACTATAGGTTTTGAAAGGATTATCTGGCGAGCAAATTTATGCAAACGTGTTGAATAAATTGAAGGATCAATGTCCTTCAGAGAATACTATAAAAATTGGGTTGTTGGTTTTGGAAGGAGAGGAACGAGGTCAAAGGTGAACATCGTATCGGAAAACTTATTTCACCACTTCAGGAAATATCGATGGTATAGAATGATTTTGGAGGATTAAAGAGTGGGATTAAAGGGTACAAAAGACACTTTGGACGCCATGATTTGGATATGAAAAAAATAAATATATCTACGATGGGAATCTACAAAGAAAAATATTCAATTAGGCTTTAAATTGAGAGACAATCCTCCACGCTCGCCGGATTTAGCACCCTTGGATCATCACTTACATCCAAAATTGAAAAAATATGTATTTCCTAGTTTTCTTTGAATAAAATCTTTGTGGATGTTTTGTAGATCACACAACATACATTTTTTTTAACACTGACGAGTGTTCAAAAAATTTGTGCGCAAGCAGGCCGAGCTTTCCACTTTTTCACAAATGCAGATTGTCTTTATTGTAAATTAATTAAATAATAAATTCAAAGTAAAGCTCTCATTGGTTAATTTTGATTCACACCGCTGTTTGTTTGCTTAATAATGACATCCATGGTTTGATAGCTGATGAAGCTACGTCATACGTTAACAGAAACAAAAGCAAGCAATAGATCACTTGACAATAATTTTTTTAACGCTGTTTTCTTTATGAATCCACTGAATGTGTGCATTTAGAATTGAATTAAAAATTTGTGCTGAGATAAGTAACGGGTGTTCAAATGAAAAGTTCTTCAAGTTGACTATGACTTTTTGATGAAAGAAGATTTTCTATGGTTTTGTATTCAATGTTACCAAACATGTAGCCAGAGACATGTCCTGCTCCGATTATAAACCTTTGTAATAACTTGCCACTCACATTACATATAAAATAAATTTAGTCAAAAATGTCACTTCTTAACGTGGTTCTAACCTAACTTTTGTCATTGATCTTCTGTTCTGAGACATACTTCACAATGTTGAGAAAAATTCAAAGGCTACTTGATGAACTTTTCAATTGAACACTCGTTATAGTTACGCCACTTGATAACATTTTTTCGAACACACGTTGCCTCCATGAAATACGTCACATTGGTGTCTTTCCTCCATTTGAAAGGTTATTTTGGTTATTTCGCCAACACAGATTCGCCGTCTTCCCCTGAATATTTCAAAGTTTTTTCAAAAAAAATTCCTGTTCGTGTGTCGTAATCTCGTCATCTCTTCCTGGTTGAAACCAGACCGCATCCATGCTCTCTGAGAAAGATCAAGGCTCGCGTTTCCTGTATCGGCATGCTAATTAATCGCATTATCGAAGAATTGGGTGAGTTTCCTCAAGAAAATCCAATTGTTAACAACATCTCTAATGGTGTGATGATGACATAATTGGCCGTAATTAAATCAGGAAATTTCCAACTGAATTTTATATATTTCATTGTTAACACAATAATTGCCGTTAATTAGCCAACACGAAGGCAACGGGGCCTGCATCGAGAACGGAAAAAAATGTTTTTATTTGACGTACGCCGATTATAAGAGGATTAGAAGGAGAGGGCCCTAAGGTCGGCGTAATTTGCATGTTATGACCAATTTTGCAGCACTTGATTATACGTTTCGTAATGGCAAGTGGTTGCATTTTGTGTGATGGCTAGTTTGTTACTCGGGGCAGCGTCCCGCCATTTTGAGTGTGCACCTGCTGGGGCTTTTTGTTCTTGTTTCTTATTCCGACGAGAAGACTGCGGGACACATGTTTGGTATCCGACATATTCGCGCTTTTTACCGACACGCCGGACTAGAGGTCAATCATTGTTAATGAACCTGCCAGGGGCGAACAACTCTAATTTACGCCCTTACGGGCTCACCCTCAACATAAACGAACACAGATAACACCACAATCGAGTGTGACACCGATTCGGTGTTCTGACGCACAAATAATACAGTCTTGATGACTTTTGGAAAACTTTTTGGCACATTTTCGAAAAAGAAGTTGCCACAAATTAAGATTTGAGGAAACGTGGCACATACATTAATTAGGAATACATATACTCGTATTGCTTTCTGAATAAATAAGTTATGGATAAACTTAAAAAATATGTAGTTCTTTTTAGTTTTTTGAAAATTTTGACATATTTTTCAAAATTAATTTGACAAAAGTTGACCAAGAAATTAAGTATGTGCAAGTGAAGATTATATTTTGAACAATACCTTTTACGTAAACTTGAAAAAACAAACATTAGAAAATTTTGATGCATTTTTCAAAAAACAAAAATGAAAATCTTGTCATACACAAAAATCATTTTGATTTTTGTTGGCTGACGAACCAAAATTTAAAAAAAATGTTGCGGAGCTTCACATTGGCTTTGTTATCGAATAAAACGAAAAATTAAAAAAATAGTTTTTGGTTTTTGAAAATTTTAAATTATTTTTCAACACTAATTTGATAAAAGATTCCATAGAAAACAAACATGCCCAAGTAAAGATTAACTTCTGAACTAAATACCTTCAGGTTAAATTGAAAAAATGAACATTTTCGAAAATTTTGATGCATTTTTCAAAAAACAAAAATGAAAATCTTGTTGCAGACAAAAATCATCTACCTTTTGTTCTTGAGCGACGATCCAAAACAAAACAAAAAAGTGTTGGAAAGCTTCACATTCACTTTGTTTTTGAATAAAAGGAGACCTCCCTGTAGCTAATGAATGCGAATCGAACTTTTATAGTATTGATAAAACAAACACAGATAAAATCATAATCCAGTGACACCCTTTTGGCCTTCCGACGCAGAAAAAATACAGTTTTGACAAGTTTTGGGAATTTTTTGGCGCATTTTTCCAAGAAAAGTTGCCAAAAGTTAAAATTTAAGTGAACGTGGAACATTCTCGTACATTAATGAGGGATCTATTCCTTTGTGAATAAATAAGTTTTGGAAAATACATACTTTTTTAGTTTATTGAAAATTTTTGACTTATTTTTCAAAATTAATTTGACAAAAGTTTGCCTAGAAATCAAATATGAGCAAGTGAAGATTATATTCTGAACAATACCTTTACGTAAAATTGAAAAAATGGGCATTTTGGAAAATTTTGACCCATTTTTCAAAAAACAAAAGTCAAAATCTTGTAGACAAAAACATTTTCATTGCTGATGGGCGACGATCCAAAATCAAACAAAAAGCTGTTGTAAAGCTACAAATTTGCTTTGTTTTCGAATAAAAGGAGAAATTTGGAAAACAGTTTTTCTTTGGTTTTAGAAAATTTTTAACTTATTTTTCAAAACTAATTTGACAAAAGTTTGCAGAAAACAAATATACGCAAATGAAGATTATCTTCTGAACTAATATGTACCTACCCTTAAGTTAAATTGAAAAAATGAATATTTTGGCATATTTTGACGCATTTTTCAAAAAATTAAAACCTTGTCATAGACAAAAATAATTTGGACTACTCTTGAGCATCGGTCCAAAATCAACGAAAGAAGTATTGGGAACTCCACACTTGCTTAGTTTTTGAATAAAAGGAAACCACCCTGTAACCTGGCAGGAATCGATAGATGCGTCATCTTGATTACTGATTGATTGATTACTGTTAGGCCACGATCCAAAATCAAACAAACAGGTGTTGGAAACCCCCATGCTCGCTTAGTTTTTGAATAAAAGAGAGCCACCCCGTATCCTGACACGCACTGACGACTGCACCTCGAACATTTACGATGTTGATACAAATGAGGGGTAATTTCGGCGTCCCTTCCCCCAACCCCTCCAATTGAATCATCATAATCCCCTTGATTATGTTGCGCTATCGACGTTCCAATCTTTGAATGCAATTTTTATTTCAAGGCTGTGGGAAAAGAACCGGCGATAACTTGGGGAAAATGCACGCAACGAAGTGTGTGCAGAATTGAAAATTTCAAAGTCGAGAAGTTCAAAACAAGCCAACGCTAATTTATTGCATTCGATATGCATCTCTGAGAAATTATGATTATAATTTTTGTTCGGGTTCGTGTCCGGACGCCATATTCTTCGTCGACTTGTTCTTCACATAACCTCGAAACCTGACTACGCCAAGAACTCTCAACAGCGCCACCAACTGGCCGAAGAACTTCACTTCTCAATATTGCACTGTTTTTTGACATTCATCCTGCACCTCAACATTTTTAACATCTCATCTCATCATCTAGTCGCAGACCTACATAAGTTTAACTGGTAATCGTGGAGATTTGCCGCCTCTTCTGTATTTGTAAATTTGACATTTGACAGCTCACAATTGTAATTTTTCAAAGTGTTAACCGAAGTCTTGTGTGTTAGTTAAGGAAACAAGAGAGGATTTGTCAAGACTATCTCTTGCAGGACAGTGGTTGCTGTAGCTTGTTGTAAAGATTTCGTTTCGTTTCTCATCGGTACAGTCAGAAACTCAGAAATTTACATAACCAAAATTATTGACAGATGTTTCGGTTGATGTTGTCACATGTCAAGAGGTCAAACGGCATTAACGTCTCATTTTGCGTCCAATCAGCTTCGAACACGTCCGCAGAGCACCTAACCTCGTTGCGGCGCCCGTCCGTCCGGCAGAGGTCGCCGGCGATGCGTGTCACGTGTCCGCCGGCAACAATTTCGGTAAAGACGAAGAAGTTGCGAGGCTGAAAGGCGACGTTCGCTGTCACTGACCTAGCCGAAGAACCATTACGTGCTGTTCAACTGTTTTTATTTCGATTGCACCCGTTGATTTCCGACCTGCCTCAACCGGCTGCCTCGAAAGTGGCACATGCGTGAAAATCCAATGCATATGCGAATGCTCATAATTGGTGTTTTATTTTAATATGGCTACTTCATTATATCGAAGACACGGTCTGTTGGCCGGCGAAGGCTCTCTCCGGTTCTAACGCGTGTGTACGAAATGCGATTATTAATGCTCGGAACCGGACACCGGTCTGCCCCTGCTGGACTCACCTCGGCCGGAGATATTCGAAGACCGTTTCGAAAAAACAAGTCGCAGATAATGCGTGGATGCTTTGGATAAATTATGGGAAACGAGCGATGGACTCACGCTCAATTACTTTCTAGAAACGCTCTTTTGCCAACGACAGGAAAAAATGTCAGGCGACGATCTGGTCGGAGCCGGCGGTTTCGAAATGTCAACTCTATCACAACTGTCAAATTTTGACGGTCGCGTCTGGGGTGCGTTCCGAAATGGTGGAGCGCAGGTAAGGAGGGCGGTCGTGTAATTATTTAGATTAAAGATACCGTTTGTAAAACTGTGCTCGGCTGGGCTTCGAAATTATTGTTCATTTCATGATTATTAAAGATTATCAACGGTTAATTACTTGTTTTCTATGTAAACAACGTATTCGAGGAGAAGCAGGTCAAGAAAAAAAATTATAAATTGTTGTGTCCATAAAGGGGACAGCGTCCAGTGAAAATGAGAAAAAATAAAATGTTGCAAGTAGAAATTTTAAATTGATGCTTTACAATAAATTGGCCTGGTTAAACATTAAAGGTGGCGTGGGTGTGTCTCAACAATTTTGTTTGCAGTGGTTGGAATCGTTTTTGGTAGGGGGTTGGTTGAAAATACGAAAAGAGGGAAAAAGTGCGCTGACGTGAATAGTACAGGGTTATTCCAAATGATTGTAGTCTAAGCAGGCCATGCCCATGTTATGAAATGTTTGCCGCTTTCATGTGAACTGTTAATTTTTGTCGCTGTCACTGTCATTTTTTAGATGAAAAGTGCGGCGATGAGGATTTTATTTATTATTTTTCAATTAACGATTGATTCCAAAATTTAACTCCTGCGAGTGAACGGTGTGTACTCACTTATTCACATCATTTTGATGTTTTTTATACGGAGCGGCAACCATAAATTTTACATTCAGTTTTTACGCCTACTTGGACTACAATCATTTAGATTTAGAATAACCCTGTATTTCAAAAAAGTAAAAATATCAGTTGGTACAGTAGGGTTGCCAATTGCAAGAAAAAAAAACAGACAGAAGAACAGGCGCTCTTTGAGTACGTTCCAAAAGTCGAGATTTATTTATAGTACCCAAAGTCGTTAGGCTATTAACAATCCTTTTGAAAACTACTGGCTTTAACTACTGTTGAAGATCGTTTGAGTCAAGTGGACTGTTTCGGAAAGGGATCATAAAAAAAACTATTGTGGTCAAAATAAGGAAAGAAATTTGAAGCAGAAGTGTTATTTACCAACGAGTGCAAATTCGAAGGTTTTGAGTCTAAGCTCAGTGATTGTTTGACATGGTTTTGAGTAAAATATGATCCTTCATAGATTGTTTCTGATCTTGAAGGATGTATCTAATAAAATTTAATTAAACATAAATAAAAGAATATTGGTTCTAATAAACACAGTTTTCTCTCTTATCAGGGTTTAGTTGCTTTGTTTCTTGTTTCCTAAGCAGTAATATAGTTATTTGCATGACAAGGGAGGAGAGTGTATCATTTCGTTGCACGGAGGAGTGTAATACCCGAAGCGTAGCCGAGGGCGGTAATCACCCAAGGGAGGAAATGACACTTTACTACAGAGATATGCATATAGCATTTTGTGCAACATTCTTTTTATTTTTTAGGAACAACATCTTCACATTTAAAGAAACCTCTCCAATATTAGGGGATCAGAGTAAGCACACTTGTCATTATCAATAGGTATTGTGTTTTATAAACAATTTATTTTATCTTCGATTGTTCGCTCAGTTGTGTCTCGTATTTACGAATTTTTGAAGAATGGATTTCGGTAGTTGTTTTGAGGAAGTCGTTCTTCAGGATATCTTCCAAGATATCTGTAGCGACATGACTGGATTTACTGTTTAAAAAAATGGAGAATCATAAAATATGTAGTATCAGTTATTCAAAAATTGAATGAAATGTTAAAAATTATGGAAATCTTCTTTTTGGTTTATTTTTCAAACAAGTCGGAAAAAGTTAAAAAAATAAAAATGTTAAGGACAACGCTGATGATGAGACATAATGGCTATGTGGAAATGAGTTTTATTAAATAAATTGTTATTTTTTGACAAATCTTGTACAAATTACATACCTTTTCGAATATTATGTTTTGACAAATGTTCGAGAAGTGTCAACTTGAGGTTTTTACTTTTCTCTTCCCAAAGAAAAAAAAAATCTACACTAAAGCTTTCTTTGAGCGAGTAAAGAGCGTTCAAAAAATTCGTGGCCAAAACCTACTTGCATTTATTTCCGTAGCTTCATCAGCTGTTCAACCATAGATGTCAAATGTCTCTTGCAAAAATCAGTTCAATTTAGAACCCACCAAGGAGAGTTTTTCTTATTTTGAAATGATGATAAAATTGCGGTTATGTGTTGAAAAAAATGTCAACACGTCTCAACTAAAAAACCCCTTGTTTTAAAAATAATCTTTCGGGGAAACAAAAACCTATAAAACATTTTCATAGCAGCAAGTGTTAGTAGGTATCGGGTGTTCATTTAAATTTCTCCTCAAGTTGGCATTGAAGATCGATTGTGAACGCACCACGGATTACAGATAACGGATCAGCTGCTTAAATCTAATCTCACTTTTTGTGTTGTTTGTGTTTCTACTCTGCAGACTGACGAGTGGTGCGTTCACAATCGACTCTTCAACGCCGACTTTGAAAACAAATTTAAATGAACACCCGATACCTTTGCATCTCAATCAGGTTAAAACTTTAAAAACCAATAATTTGCAAAATTACATCGCAGCTGTTCGTCTCCGACCTTCGTTCTTCCCTCTTTCAAATCTGCAACCAATTTTTTTGGTAGCGTGGGAAGGACATTGATCCTTCAACATATTCAACTTAAAAATAGATACTTTATTACCGAGCAACAATCAGTTTTATCAAAAATATAATGTTTGTTTGTCATATTTTCTTCACAAATGCACAACAAGGTTCTGATTTCAAAAATCACGCTCGTTCTAACATTGTAACCGCATTTCCTTCTGACCATGAAAAACGTTCTAGGATCTAGGTTAACTAGATATGAACATTATGTTAAAGTCCAAGTTATTGAATAATTTTTAATCACCTACAAAATTACACTCGTTAAAAATTATTATTTTTATACGATAGGTATATTAAAATTTAAAACACCTGTAGTAGTGCAAAAAAACAGAAAGAGCGTTGTTTTAGGTAAAATAATGTCTACATAAAATAGACGATAGGTTTGGTGTTTATCATGAAAAAATAAAATTGTTTTCAGAGTGAGATTGATTAAAATCGATACGTTAAATAAAAATTGCGGAGAACCAGTTTGGTGTTTGTTGTTAGGATCCGAAAAAATTGTTTGTAGAGTGTTTGGCCTTAATTTAAAAATAAATTAACGAACGGTGACTTACAATTAAGTTAATAATTTCAATTAAACTTGATAATTATGTTGAAAACAGAGTAATAATGTAGAGCGTAACTTGGCGTGAAAAACGCTTAAGAATTAGTGAAAATGTCTAGTGCTACTTAGTTCGACTTGATTATTAAATGACTTTTAATCGCGACATGGAAATACATACATATATTTTTTCAAATTAATTAGACCCACTGAACATCACAATTTAATTATTTATGAAGAGAAAAAACGCGCCGTCGTTTGCCATCCCCGTCGAATAAATAAATCGACCTGACGACGGTGTCGAGACGAAACGTAGTGCGGCGTGAAAACAAAATTGCAAATTGCATTTTTGGGGAAGTGAAGCTATTTCCCGTCGTGCACCACTTCGCACAAATCCGGCAGCCAGTGGTGTAACCTTGATGTGAAAAAAGGGCGCCGAAACAAACAACAAATTCGACGTGGAGGAAAACTCGCCGTTTCGACGTTTTTCCGTGATTTTCCTTGCCGGACGTCGCGTGACCACGAATTTCCGAATCGATTTGCATTAAAATTTCGCCACGCGCTCCGCCGTCACGCCAGCATTTTCGGCAAAACGGCCGCCCCCAGCCGCCCCAAAAACCCCACGTCAATTCTGGATTCCAGTCACAGGCGGCCGGTCGCGGTTCAATTGTTTCACGGCACCGCGTCCCGCGCCGCCCGTCCCTCTTCTTCTTCTTTCGAAACCCCGCTCGCGTGCATTCCCCCCTTTTGCGAGCACCGAATAGTTGGCCTTGAACGAGTGCATTGCTTTGAGAAGTTCCTTTTTGTTTTTGGACGGCGTTTGGCAACGGTCAACAGCCCTGCCAAGGTTGCAACTAACCTATCATAATCTAAACTCGCATAACCCCATCCGAAATGCAGGGACGGCGTCGGCCCCCGAATCGCGCCAGCCGGGCCCGGGGGGGCGCCGCGGAAACACGAAAAATTTGACAGCGGACTAACGTCACTTGTCATCCGGTGACGGGCGCTTCCGCGGCCTGCTGTGGCGCGTTTTAAAGCGCTAATGGTGCGAAATTCCCCACGAGTGTGCTGTACGCGCTGATTTTATCGGATAAATATTACAAATTGGACGGGATCGATAATGTAATCATCTTGTTTAATATTTAAAGCGTTTGTTAATAAAATTAGCTGTAAGAAGTCGCAGTTAATAAATGCACAAATATTGATTTGTCCTACTAAAATATAGTCAGAGCTTCCACTCGACTGCAATTTGATCTTTAATATTTAATGAGCCACAATATTTAAGTAGACTCATGATTTTGCTCGTAGATTTTTTTCCAAAAAAGAAATACTTCATCGATAATCGCTTGTGGAAAAAGTTTGATTTCAAATAACAACTCGCTCGATTTTCGTTCAGATGAATTTAATTGTTCTCCAAATTAACGCAACTTAATATGTACTAGTTTCCCAACTGTATTAAACTGTGGTCTGTGGTCTTTGACGTTTATTCACCGCCAACTATTATTTCTAAATTGCATTATCTTTTTAAACATCACGGCTGCTAATCAATATCGTGAAGTTAGCTCTTGACAGTTTTCTTTCATCCACGCTACAACTTAAAGTAAAAAAAATACATACATATTTAAAACATCTTTATGTAATATCCTATTACATATTTTAAATATTTCAAGTGTCATTCTCTTATTTATAAAAAAAATGAGTACTTTATTAAATCATTTGGAAAGTTTGCTGTTATTTACTATGCGTAAATAAATAATTAAAATTATTTATTGTATTATTTACGAAATTTAAGCATAATTCTATCATTTTACATTATTTTAGTTGCCCGATTGTATTAAACTGTGACACCATTTTTCTGTAAATTCGCTGTCCGCCATCTTTGATTTCCAACTTTCATATTCTTAATCTCGTCATCTTCGAAATCGTCCAATTCTGTTATCCCAGCCCACTCGTCCTTTAATCTGTATTCATGATTCTTCCACAATTTCATTCCTGTCACAGCCCTCTCAACTCACTCGTGCGCCATATTTCCCTACCCCAAAACATTGTCCACCTGTGTCAAACCGAGCGACCCTATTAGAATAAACAAAATCCGTCACTCGACGCAAAACGTACGAACAATCACCCCATTATGCGACACCGGCAATTTCGAATCAAAAATCGAGTGGTTTCCATGCACTCGTGTCTCTTGATTTGTAGTTGTCCCGACTGCATTAAACTGTGGCACTTATGCGTCCATAAATTCGGCGTTGATTCGCCGCCGCTTTCATCTCCCGATTGCCGCTGTCGCCGCCTCCGATGCGGGGCCAAAAAATTCGGAGTCCTGTCCGTGTCGTGCACTTGCTTGGCATGCATATTCGGCCTGATACGTGGTCCTTAACCTACCACAACGCGCTTTCGATTGTTCGTCTGGGTGTATTTTTACGCCAACTGGTTTCGGCCGTGGGTTTTGCCGAATTATGTTGTGGAAGGTCTATAAATACTATGGTAATGAATGAGAGCGTTGCGTGCGTGGTTTTTAAACGTCGTCGACTTTGAAAGTTTGTTGTTTGTTGTTTTTTTTTTCGGGGGACCGCGTCGGATTAGCGTTCGCGTTTTGGACTGGCGGCGGCGGCGACGAAGGATGAGGTAAAAAATGCACTTTGTGCATTATTGGATTAAAACGTCGATGATGGCGAAGAGGAAAGATAGTGCGCGTCGAAACGGGGGATACAATAATGTCATTCATGGGAAGACTACAAAAACATTGTCAAACATATTATGAATGAGAGGAAGACACAATGCCTGTCTGGAATTATAAATGCAATACTTAGAAATTAAATCTATTTGTTATGGCGAAAGGGACGGGACGGGCGTTACGTAAAGTGCGTAATTTTCGATCGGACTGATGGTCTCGTTATCGATTCGTTGTTTACCTTGCGCCACTTGCACGCACGGAAGTGAAAAACAAATCTACGATATTAATGTGAAAAATTCAGGACGGCTCGGGGAAAACAGGAAATGATAGGTTCGGAGCGAAGGCGGATGGGAACTTCCACGTTTGACAACGGATCTAAATCATTCCCTTCGAGGAAGATGTTTCGGGCTAAAGGTGGCTCGGAATGTGATCAGACAGCTGTCAAAATAGCAAAACTAGACTTGGAAGATAAACGCTAAGTGATCAGGCTTTAAAAAACTGCGATAAAGTCGCAAAGAATTGTTCAATTTAAATGTCAAAAATGTTAAACAAATGTGAAGAAAAATCAATCATTTTTCAAACTGTCGATAACTCGATAAACACAATAATTGCTAAACTCGTTTTCTGCAAGATTATTATTTAAATATTGGTCTACATACTTTGAGGAAATTTTGACATTTTGTAATAAAACTTCAGCCGGGATAATTTTTTATCAAAGCAGTCTCAAAGTAAAAAAAATAATTAAAAAAAAAACGCACATAAAATGGATTCACGTTGTTTTGACATAATGGGAGGCCATGTTAAAAAAATAAATCATAGCCTCCCATTATGCCATAACAACTTGAACGGTGTGAAATTAGTAGGTAAAGAAAATGTCAAAAATTCGTGAAAAATTGAATCATTTGACAACATATTTAAATTATTTCACCATTTAACAATTGAGAAACTTGTCACCAAAAGCATCAGAAACAAAAGTAATATGGTAGTGTAAATGTTATAAAATTGGAAGAGTTGTCAAAAATTGTAGAAAGTTTTGACAACATACCAAACGTACCAACTTGTTTTAAAAATTATCATCTGTCAAATTGTCATTTGATGCTTTGCTTCGCTTTTTAATGAACGTACCTGCATCTGATGTCAGCTGTCAAAATTCTTTAAGAAAACCTGACGGAATCTCTTCCAACGGGCAATTAAAAACTTGTTAAGAGTTTTCTTCTGGACACATACAACAAATTAAATAAACTTGTTTTTACACAACACTTTGTTTGTCACGTTAATGATTCGAGACACAAACAATCTGTGAGTGATCAAAACAATTTAATGTCGACTTGTAAAGTGCTTGGAAAAATCAATACATCACAGAAGCAAAAGAGAAATGTAAAAAAGTAAATCCATTCTTATTAGATGCACCTACGCAACACGTGACCGTCAATAAATCGATCAAGTCGGCGAATTATTCCGACCTAATGTGACCCCGCCATTTAATTTTTGACAATATGCCAGAAATAATCTGTCACAGCTTACTCAGTTTCTTGTGCGGTGCTCTTATAAAGTGCTGACGTTTTATTAGATTAAGCGACTGCAACAAAACTAGCGTAAAAAGGCGACAATCTGTGACGGAATCTCTGAACCGTCATTTTATTAAAGATTTACGAAAACGAAGTGGTCTAACGTAGACTCTTCAGTGTTGCCAACGTCACGATGAGCTGTAAATGTCAGTTTGTCAGTTTGTGACGTTGGCCACAGCCGAAATTCCGCTGGAACTCTAAAATAAATATGGAGAGACAAAACATGGCTTTTAGTGTTATGTTCACCTGCGATTGTTTACGCAGCCGACTGCTATTTAAAACAGTGCAAATTGACTCGATTGCTGTTTTACTTGATTCGATAAATGACAGTCGATTGGTGCGAAGGTGTTTTAAATTTGGAAAGAGCGATCCCGCGATGACCATGTTGAAGAAAAAAAGTGTCGTTTGTTTGACGTTTACGGTGATATCCGCAGGAATGCCAACTTTACCTTTGACATTAGAGCGGCGATCAGTTGCACGAGCGTAATCGTAACGAATTGGGAGTTGTGCGTCTGCGAACGTTACGTAAAACTTCAAAGCAGAACTCCGGAATAGTGCATTATGTAAAATGCAAATTAGTTGTCTTTGGTAGGTTTTATTTTTCGTCGTGTTTATGGCACGAAAACAAAATAAATAACGTAGAAACCACACATAAATTACGAAATCCCAAGTAAATGCAATATTCAAAGTCGAAAGAGAGAGGAGAATCAAGGAGATTCATGCAAGAAGACGAATGGTAGTTAATACAATGTGCAGTTGACTGGCTGAAAGGTCACAAAAATCGTAGAGTTATGTCCCGAACACAATACATTCTAAATTAAAGTGCCTCAGCACATGCAGCCAATTATCGCGATAATAACAATAAAATCCCCCACACCTGGGACGGCGGCTTCGGTCGAGCCGGAGTCCCAATTATCCTGGCTCTTCCAGGACGGTCCACCTGGACGAACGGGTGCGAGACACGTCGGTCGTCGATAGTTTCAGGCCGGGATGCGATTTCCAACCGTAACTGTTACTCCACGTCGGGATCGCGTGCAGAAAGAACTCCTCGTCATTGGTATTGAGCCAGAGTTTGGGTGCTTGTCCTATCCCAAGCTGCACTGTATAGACTAGGTCGTTAACCTGGGCCCCGTATGCATGTGTGTGTGTGTGTGTGTACACGCACTGCACGCGAGCCTTAAAACTGGCGGGAAAAATGCACGTCTTCCACCTTGTCTTCTTCAGCAGCAGCGGCCGCAGGAAGGAAGTTTATGTTTATTATTTTAATTATCGTGGTGCGACGAGCGTGTGGAAAACGATTTCAGACAGGCCGTCGACTCGGCTGGGGTTTCCTCCGGATTTTTTCCGAAGAGTTTCCTGCAATTGTTCAAGGCCCAGACGCGAGCACCAACATAAATCTCGCTTGACGTCTGAACGTTTTGACAGACGAACCTAACCTCAAATCTACATCGCCGCGCAAAATAACACAACAAATTCAGCAATTTGGTGCCTGCAGCTTTTCTAATCTGAAAGTTGGAAAATTCTTCAGATCAGGGGGAATTTTCATTTCAAAACTGTAAACACTCGTTGCAAATTTTTGACAAGTAACCATTTCTAACCTCAAATTCTGACAGCAAAATTTACGAAAGTGTACCATTAGCGAGGAAACTTCCATCTCGATTTGAAATTTGTAATTCTTTATTTTGCAATTTGTCACTCCTTCGATTTCTCCATTTCTTTTCTCGTAACTTGTAGATATCATAGTGAATGCAAAATCTATTTGAGTAACTACTTAAGAAGTGAATTTGTGTGGAAAGACCGCTTACTGTTAGTATTTCTACAAGGACCGTTGTTTAGAAATGGATAAATATAGAGGTAAATCTGGATTTCGGAAGGTAAAGAATGAAGCAGAAGAGTGAAAGAGAACGAGAAGGGTTGCGGAGCTTTGCTTGGACTAGAAGTTAGCGCGAAAGCAAGAACTTATTTTGGTGAATCATCAATATCGGAAAAAATTATCACGTTGACAATTTTAATATGACAACAGATGCAAGAAAAGGAAGAAACTCCCGAAGCATTCTTTCCAACGATTGATTTGGATGATCAAAGATTAAGTTATTGCTTCTGACACCACCAAAGCTACACAAGAAAATTGTCAAGATAATATTTCCAGGGGATTGGAGGATTCGATTTAAGAAAAGTGAAACATGGTTTTTAAATCATTGAAAAACTTGTCGTAAGGATCCAAGGAATTTTGCCAATGATGGAAGAATACCTGTCCTGAAATAATATTTGTTTTCCAAATAAATTCAACAATGGTGACCAAATTTCTAAAAATTGGAGCATTAAGAGTGGAGCACTACTGATTTGCTCTCTCTCTGGACTGCTTGGACGAACATTTGACATGTCGCGATCTCGTTCAGTTTCTTTCGGAAGAAGAATGGAAAAACAACATTTTCAGAAAAAAATGTGCTTTAAACTTCTAGTTCGTGGAAACAGTACTTCTTGGAAAAAATGATACATGAAATGGAGACAACTGGAAAGACGATTGAAGCACATAAGAATAGACATTTGTTCACAGTTCACAGGAACTGTTTCCACGAACTAGAAGACACAGAGAATTGGTAATCGCGAAAAAAGAAATTTTGAGGGTTTTTGGAGATCGTGGTGAAAATCGACGTGCTCTTTAAGGGAGAATAACACTAAAGTGGGAAAGAGCGCAGAAAAAGGGAAACGGTTGCAATCTATCACTAGATTCCCAAAAATCTTTGATGAAAGAAAAAATCTAAATATTTTTTCATAATTGTACCTATATGTTATGATTGATATCTTCTAAATTGAACAAACAGTATTTGTTCGAAGAAAGATTACTCAGTTTTGTTGTTAGCAACAAAAAACTGGAAGAGGTATCGAAGACTCAATTGCTGCGAATTAGTGAAACATAACATTCCTTTGAGAGACAGCCCACAACAATAAGGATATGACAATGGTCCCGATATATGTAGATGAATATTCAGTGAAGCTGAAGCGATTGTCAACGAAGTTAATCCTTAAGTTCCGTTATTTGCTGTATTTATAAATTTCCAAGAGTTACGGCAATGGGAAATACAAAAAAAAACTGATGTTGAATCCTTCTTGCATAATCCATTGGAAAAAAGGATGGAATGCTCGTGTGGATCGTAATAAATCATTTTTAGATACCCTTAAGGAAAACGGTAATTTTACGTACTCACAAAGGACGAAAAGTAACTCTTTTTCGGACGCTGACCGTGGCGCCATCTGTTGGTCTGTTTAGTAAATTAGCAACGAAACCGACAAAACCGATAATTGTGTTGTCACCATAAATTATTATGTAAATAAATAATTGTATTGCAAATAGTAAATTTCTAGTTTTGTTGGCAAGCTGATAACAAATACTATTAAAAAAATGGTAAATATGAATGTATTAATAAATGTATGTATTTGAAAAAGGTAGATACAAAATAAATTTGTAATTTTTCCAATGTCTTTTGCTTTGTAGTTCGTGCGGTCGCCTAAAAAATTTAATATGTACCACTGCCAAAAAGTGTCTTTTGTCCTCACCTTGTGCTCAGACTCGGACAAAAAAGATGCACTTTTTGGCCTTGATACACAAATAATTGTACTAAGCATGTACTCTGTATTGTACAAGCACAAAATGAATGAGAAAATCTAAATATATCATCTGAATTGGAAAGTGTCAAAGGATATCTAAAATCATTCTAAAGCATCTTGACATTTACGATGTGGTTGGAAATTGTCGTAGTTGTAGACACAAGAAATAAACTTCCACAGTGTCGGGATGGAAGTCTTGATACAAAAGTTGAAAATATTGGTAAATAGTTTAATCGAAGAATTATAGAAAAATCTCAACAAGTGGGAAATCCCACTGAAAGAAATAGAAAAAATGAAAATTGGAAATCAGTTAAAATTTGTTTTTTTTTTTTAAGTTAGAACGAAGAGAAGAGAAAAGCGCTGCATTGATAAAAGAAGAAAAGTACAGATACGAGTATATCGTTGGATTATTTGTAAATTAAGTAGGCACTTTACGTTTGTAAGAAGAGACAATAAGATACTTTGATATTTATGGAAGGAAGCAAGGAAGGAATTGGCAGCTTTCTGTGCCAGCAACAGTTTTGTGAAATAAAACAAAGATAAAATCATTTTAAAAGCATTTATTTTTTGAGATTCGATCCAAATCATTAGGGAGTACAAAACAAACATTAAAAAATTTAAAAGATAAAATGTATATCTATGCACGTATGACTCGAGCACTTATAACTAAAAAACTACTGAACACATTTTGATGCTGTTTCCACTAACAGACAGAGTGTTTCTTTAACTGGAGTTTTACTAAAAACGATTGCACCACCTTGCAAGGGGGCCGAGTAGTAACGAAACAGGTGGAGCAACTCTGCCAATTTCTGCAGCAAGCAGTCGGAACGATCCCTGCAGGATGTTTACAAAGCATCCTAAAGCACAGTTCGTTGATCTAAATTTATGACAGTAGCAAAGACCCAATTTTTGTATGTGTGGGAGTGCTTTAATTCTAGTTGCGTGTTATTTAAAAATACTTGTAATTTCATATTTATACACGAGTTCATTTCTTGATGTTTCGATTTTGAACACACTTTGACAGCGTTGTAATCTCATTTGGAAAAGAATAAAAAATCTACAAAAATCCACAATGATGCGTTTATCAGCCATAAAACAGGACCTCGTGATTTTTGTCTTGCGACAATGTAAATCTTGCGAACATCTAAATTATAATTCAAAACGCAGCAGGCTATGAGCATGCACACCGCCCTTTAGATTTAGTTACAAAAAAGTAACTAAATATCAATTTTGCCAGTTTGAGGTTATGATCTAAAAGAAATGACAAGCAAAGTTTAAAAATTAATAAATTTTAGTTTGGTTGGTGGAAAACTAATCAATTCATCCATAGAGAACAACCTGAACAAATCAATAAAAATCTAAATGTCATGGGGAGAAATAACAATTGATTTTTTGGTTAGAAGCATTATTTATTAATGTCTAAAAATAAGAAATCATAAAATGTTCCTGACCTTGACGTTTTTTTGACAATTGAAATATAAACCAAGAACTCTAAAATTACTATAAATGATCGTACTGCCAACTTAAATTTGAATTTTCAGGGCCACATGCGTCAACCACCATTTTGAAATCTAATATAGTTTCCGGTTTTCCTGGGGCTAGTACCCCCTCGACGGCCCCGCTCAAGACCGCAACCAGGAACAAGACGAGCTCCCGTAGCCGTCGTCCCCCTCTGAAAGCGGCGAGTTTCAGCGCGACCCCAGAAGTCCCACTCGACATCGTGATTTTTCAGCGCAAGAAACCGTCGGAGCCGTACTGGAACGGGCGCCAGATGTTCGAAAAGCAGAAGAAGAACACGACGGGCGACTTTTTCCTGTCGACGGGAAAATTACGACGACCATTTCGCGCTCAGTATGTCGTCGCTGTCGCCATATTGAAACGTCGAGGTTATGTTGAGTAGCGCGATCTTCATCGCCGGTAATTCACACCGGTAATTATCTCTCAATTATCTCGTTAAGCCCGGTATAAACAAAGAGGAACGCGGCGGATCCGCCGGGTCAAGAAATGGAGAAAACGCCGCGAAAAATCGCACTGGGGGGAACAGGAAGCGGGAGCAAGAGAGGGGAACCACCGCCGCCGCCGCCATCTTTGAACCGATGCATGTTTTTAGGCTAAATTATAATTCAATAATAACAAAACCGGTTGTGTGTTAGAAATGCAGTTTTGCTAACAAAGAGACTGTGAATTCGACCCAAAGAATGGATAT
This sequence comes from Tenebrio molitor, assembly GCF_963966145.1. NCBI lineage: Eukaryota > Metazoa > Arthropoda > Insecta > Coleoptera > Tenebrionidae > Tenebrio > Tenebrio molitor. The sequence continues at coordinate 27,214,771 of NC_091048.1, read as the reverse complement.
TAAGGTCGCCGCTGCCAGCGTTATAGAACTTATCCTTACAAATATGTTAGATCACCTTGGGTTAGAGCCGGCCAATAAAATTCTTACTTTAGGCTAATTTACAATTGCCATTCAAACCAGTTTCTGACCTCCACCGGCACACGTGAAAATAAATTAGTTTTTCTTTGTGGGGTTCTTGCGCTAGACGGATCGGTTCTTGGGGGCGCCATCACTCCCACGATTGACCAACGAGAATTACGACGGCCCACACGCCCAGGGACCCCCACGAATTTTATTTTAATTAACACGCCTCAAAAATCGACACACTTTCACTAAACGGGTCCCAATTCGGCCAGAGCTAACGTCTACTGATCCAGATCGATTACTTCGAAAAACCCAAAAATGAAAGTATTTCACGGGATTTTTTCCAATTTTCAAACATACAACGCAAAAATTGGTTCAGTTGGCAGTGCTTGCAATTTTGCAACATAATAGAAAACCTTGAATTTTATTTCAGTTGCCTATTACGTCATAAAAGTAATCACATTTCCAGATTTTCAAAATTCAATTTCAAATTTTGTTTTCGACTTTATCATTTTTTTTAAACTTGTCTGTGCAACAGAATTCGGCTCTTATCGGTGAAATTTTTTTCTTAAAATTTTAAATATCCTCAAAAATGTCTAGATTTCACTTTTTTTATTTTTTTTTTCAATACAAGAAGCAACAGATTTAACTAATTTGAGCCCTTATTCTTCTTTTCAATCCACAAGCACTTCAAAATGATTACATATTTTCAACTACTTTAGCATTTTCACAACTGTAGAGCTTTCGTCTGATTGTTGGAATTCTTAAAAAAAAATTCAAACATAACAAAAGGCATGAGAAGATATTAGATTAATAATGAAGAAAAATTTTTGGCACAAAAGTGCATAAAAAATTTACCAATGTTATTATGTACATATTTCAAAAACTGTTATTTTTCACTTCGAAGCTTTTGTTTTTATATTATAGTTGTTTTTCGTCCATAAATAAATATTCTGAAACAATTTCCTATTACGTTAGCATTTTCAAAAATGTCGAGCTTTCGGCCTGTTGTTGGAAAAATACTTAAATACATACTTATAAATAAACATTCCCAATTTTGACTTCCTTCAAATTTAATTCTCAAATAGGGAAGACACTTGAATATTTAATATTTTTGTTCGTTCACGGGAAAAAAAATAATTGGCACACTTTTACTCGTATGTTGAATCTGTGGAGCGGAAGATTTAGACTAAGCTGAGCATCCATTTGTATCCTTTTATGCAAAAAAAAAAACCGAAAAATATTTCTACTTCGAAAATGTACAAAATTAAAATATTCACTTTTTGCTGTAAACAGCATTTAAGTACATTGTTTTGGCATAATGGGAGGCCATGGAAATTTTGCATTTAATTTGAGGTTTGAAGTTTGAGGTTATAAATAGCGTTAATGTCTAATGCATTGTCGTCAATTTTACTAGTTTACCATAGAAGAATACACAGACATCGCGGGAAATTTCCCAACATGTAGAGGTTTTTAATTTTTTTCTAAAAGTTTCAAATGCAACAAAGAAACTTACTTTGAATTTTCTTTGACCGGAAAATACCCTAAACATAACTAGGTTAGCATTTTCAAAAATGTCCAACTTCTTAGGCGTTTCTGATTTCTTTTTAAATTTTCAAATGAGTCAAAGATGAAGAAATTTGTTAAATTAAATATTGTTTCCACCAAGCCAACATGTTTTTTGACTCCCTCATCACCCCCTCCCCCTTTTGGACGTCGCACATCCAAAAAGCTCTGTTTCTTTCGAAAACTGGTCGCGTCATCGACCGAGACGCTCCGCCAACGGAGTCATTACGTTTAGTCGGAAGTGACATCAATTCGCAATTAACTGTCAAATTACTGTGAAGAAACTACCACTCAAAAGCTTTTACTGTGCCTATCAGCCCGTGCCTTTTTCGATAAGTTTTCACTCTTATCGAGTTCAAACCAACACATTTCGCTAACGGTTTATGCAGCTATTCGGCGAGGAATTCGAAAAATACGTAGAAAACGGGTCACGTGACCCGGACGAAATGCGGGCCATTAGAAACCGTCCGACGAAAAAACCTGTGGCCGCCATCTTGTCGATCAAATAATGGCGACACCGCCAAACAAATCGCATTCCTCGAGACAATAAAGAGCGAAGCGGCAACATTTTCATTTCATGCTCATCTCATAAATTCAAGGAAATGAATTTCAAGCGCATCATCCTAGCCTGCGCATATTATAATCTTCATTGGGAGACCTTCCAGAATGAAGATATCGCACCGATACGCACTTAATGCCTTCTGTTGCGTATAAATTTATTAAGGCCGGTTCGGATGGCTGCCGCTGGTTTTTTTCTCGCGTCTTCCTCCGCGTCACTCCTTCGCGATAAGTTTCGTGTGAAACCTTATTTATTTGTTAATCAGGTTGCCTAGAATCGTGTGAAGGTCGACGACCCCTCAATCTCTCATAGCCGGCTAGACGAAACGAAAGCATCTGCAGCTATGTACGTATAATGGCACACATTTTTCTGCACCTCTTTTTCATCCGAAGCGCTAATCACTACCACCGCAAGAAGCGCAACCAGACGGCGCAAACTGTTACACTTTAACACGCCATTGACGAAATCGATTTCTATTTGGGCCCGTTTAGGAAATCGGGAAAATCGTTGCGTATTTGTTTGGCAACGCGATGTGCAACGAGCTTCCGTTGAGAAACGCGAGATTTCAAAAATCTGATTTCACACACAGGCAGAGGGCGCTAGTAGTGGACCTTCGTACCGCGATTTTTCTGATATGGTGTTTGTTTGTTTGCGTGTCAAATCTTTTTTTTTTCTAAGTTTAATTATGATATTAGAAGGCCGCAAGGTACGACAAGCTTTTTGTTGTGTTGGTAAATATCAAGGTGAAACAACGTTAACAAACTTAAAATGTGCAAAATTATTCCGATTTACTTAATTTGAACAATGCGAACGATTGGAATTTATTTTTGAGTCATTTTAAATGGATCGAAGTGGCCTAAAATGAATAGGGATCGAGTAGTTATCATAAAGGTTCATTGTTAATGACCTTTGTGAGGTGTGAAACGGTGCAAATGTATGTTAATGTCTTTGGTAAACTGTTCTAATGATTTCATTATCTGTTTCAGAATAGCCAGACGTTGTAAGACTAATATATTTTTTAAATCCACTTAAACTGTTTGCTTAATTAAGTCAACTGAAGTAATCTCAAAAAAAGTAAATAAACAGATAATAAAAGTCGTACTAAAACTGGCATAAAACAACTTTTTATATTATTTACATGAGCTGCTGTGTAAATAAATTTGTATTATCGTGAGGTGTCTTTTTTCATTCATCCGATCGTTCGAGAATCAAGAATCAGAAATTCTCTTCTTTCTCGCGTAACACAGTGATCGGTTTCTTTGATTTTGTAGGAACAATGTAAAGATTAGACAAAAGAATTACAAAATTACAGGTGTAGGAATAAGTCCAAGAACAATAAGTTGGAAATTAATAAAAGGTGGAATTGGTTCAGAGAAGTAAGAATAGATACTATGTGTTGACCTTCAGATTCTCCTGATTTATGCCCGACAGATACCTAATGTACGGGATACCGTTGATCGTTTAATTAAAGACCAGTTCAAGACATCTATTTGAAGAATTGAAGAATACTTGGAAAAAGAGTGATGGATTTTATTCTAAGAATTGAATATCTGTATCCTTTCATGTAAAAAAAAATCAAAGAAGCATCTCTAATTTTTGCCGTATAGTTTACAAAAATCACTTCAAAACTTTAGAAGGTCTTTTTGTGCTTCTCCCAGTTGCGACTTCAACTTCGTCTCGGTCTTCAATCTCTGGGCTTAGCACAAAAAGACTCACTTCTACTCTTAATGACATAATCTACTATTATTAGCTATATGCTAATCATTTTCTTTTTACAATATTTGCTTTAATTTTCTTTTTGCAAAGCAACGCTTCCAACATCCAACGCTCGCTCCGAAACGGCCCTTTGAGGCATTAAAAAAAAAATCTGTCTTGATAATAATAAAATTTAGTTCATAAAATACAACTTCCCTGGGTTTTCCTCCATTAAAAAATTACGGAAAGATTTATAATCGTTGAAAATTATTCCTACAAAATTCACAAATTATTGCAAACATTGAAATATCAAGTGAAGCAATTGTTTCCAATAACCAAAGATCACTGCCTACTTGGTTTTATGTTCGTTTATGTTTAAAACACAAAATTTTAATTTAATTTTCGTACAAAAAATATTGTAGGAACCACTTGCGTGAAGAGATCTTCCGTTCATTCGCGCATTAGTTAAAGGCACTCGCTCCTTCGTCGCTCGTGCTTTAAAAAATGCGCTCATGCGGGAACATAGTCTCCCCGCACTTGGTTCGTAAATAACTATTACATCCTAGAAAAAATGATGCATTCATATGTGTCGGTAAAAACGTCCGCATTTTTTTCGCAGCTCTTAAAATCTCCGTTGTAATATTTTTACAACTCTCATTTTCAACAATATAAGTTTTGTGAATTGATTTTAGCCTATTTCGAGTGTAACAATTTGGAGCAGCATTTAGTAAAAATATTTCGTCGATGATGTTTTCCGGTGGAACGCGTGGAAAATATCGACAGCAACCGTTAAATGATATTAACGAGATAATATCGAGGTGATTGCCAAGTGCAATACATTGTTAACGTTAACATTTCAATGACAAAACGAATGAATACATTAGCATTATTTTAACATGCATGTCTAACTAACGAATGTTGAAATTACAAATTTATTGTCTATATACATAGATATTCCTTTATCTGTCCCGGTCGGATACATAATTTTAATCCAATTCCCGTTTAATTAACGGAAAATTAAGTAGAAAATTTTTCAAAGTGCAGTAAAAGTCGCAGCGATCCGTCCTTGAGTGCAGTTTGCCTATTTAAAGAACGAATAACGTGCTCCATTGATTACCTAATTTAAAGTCGCCGTCCAATCGAGCCGTTCAATTTTTATTGGATTACTTAATTAAATTAATTCCAGGAGGGGCGAGTCTCGCTCGTCGAACCAAAAATTTCGCCGGATTTTCGGCATTCCTGGCATAATTCATGAATCAGCGCCGACAACCTCAATTAAAATAATGGCCGCGAGTTATTTATTTATGTGCGGTGCAGAATGTTAATCCCCGTTCTCGCCGAACGCAAATTTCGCTAATATCGCGTGAGCTGGCGGCGTTAGTCCTCAACAGGACGGTGCGCCACCCCAAACGGAGCGATCCGGCCGCCTAGATCGCAGGAATGCGTTGCGCAACACTCTCGGAATAAAGTCCACAGAAAGGCTACTTGTCGGAATACATAATAATGGGCTAGGTTTCTCATAAATAAATTAAAAGGCTCCAAGGTCATCCCAAACTGGTCGCCCAAACGCAATTTCCTTGTTGCAGATGGGCGCGCAGCTGCTGACAATTTTTTCCAATTGAAACAATTGAGACGCGCCGAAAATGTTCAACGACCTTGGCGGCCATGTTGGCTTTTGGGACTAGTGTATCTATAATTATTTTCTAATGGTGCCCCACCCACGGACATTTCGTTGGTTCGGCACCGTCCCCACTCGACGTTAGATGGGACAAAATCCCAAAACGAATAAAAATCCACCATGTTTACCATAACCAATTCGTGTTAATATTTTATTGAGTGGGAAACTGGCAATTATGGGACTGGAGTTTAAGTAATGGTGGTCGCATGGCAGGACCATTAAGACTCGTATGTTGTTTTTAAATTATATATATTTTATTTACCATTTAGTGGTAAATGACCGTTTGCCGCAGAGAAAATTGTAAATAAGACGATTCGACAATCAAGTTATTAATTTTCTTTTTTAGGAATTATTATACACCGGATACATTAGGCACCTTAATGAGTTAGTTAAATTAATGGTGGCCACTTTTTGCCATCAACCAGCGTGTCCTATCGATACCGACATGAAGAGGAAGCGTACGTTGACGTTGCAGTTGGCATTACAAAAAGAAATTTTATTTCATGTGTAAAACGTGTAACAGGATATTGTGCGTTCTCACACCGCCAGTTTATGATAAGCTGCGTCAGTTAAAATAAAAAATTAATAAACTTTCCTAAATCTTACTTCAACGAACCAAATAGGTAGGTAATATTCCGGACACGGAATCTTGGCCACAACTGACATTTAACTGACAAATATGTGTGAACTGGCCTTTATTGAATATAACCCAACTTTTGACTTGATAATGCTGTTTCCCTGCTTTTTTGATGTCACAATAAAAACTTCAAAGTGATTTTTAATAATTGTCATTTATTAATGACACTAATGATTTAAATAGACAGATCTTCAAATTATTAATTTTTTTTGCGTTTCTCACTTCATTCAGTTGTTCGAGAATCATGACAAAAAAAACTCTTGAACACCTCTTTTGTATAAAATCCAAAATTCACGGCCACGGAATTTAGTCAGTCGTTGTCATTCAACTGACATTAGCTGTAAAACAGGTATTATACAGGCTGTTTGATAAAAAAAGCCTCAAACCATAACTTTTTTATTTGTTATCCGATTTCAATGAACAAAAAAACCAAAGATATGGTTTTTCTAGCGCTACGAAGCAGCCATAAAATATATTTTTTTGACGTTATTTTCAATAGCTAACGATAGTCAACTTTTTTTTTAAATGGACACATGTAGTTTTTTAGGCTCAGTCTGGTAGAGTTTTTCTTTCTGAATCTAATGATGTATTAAAAGTTATCATGTGGTCCATAGCTAACTAAAAAAAAAATAAAACAATTTTTAATCGTGGTTCAGCTTGTTATAAAATTTTCAAGTAAGCCGTGAAAAACAATTGGAATACAAATAGCAACAAATGTCAAGTGTCAGTTTCAAAATTTTCAGGTGCAATCTTGAGGTGTTTTGTTATTATTTTCTTGGAAAACATCAATAAAAGAAAAATGTATTTATATTTTATTCATGTTTTTCTTGGAAAACATGAATAAAATGAAAATTTATTTATATTTTATTCATGTTTTCCAAGAAAAATAATAATAAAACACCTCAAGATGTTTTATTATTATTTTTCTTGGAAAACATGAATAAAATATAAATAAATTTTTATTTTATTCATGTTTTCCAAGAAAATAATATCAAAACACCTCAAGATTGCACCTGAAAAACATGAATTATTATTATTATTATTTTTCTATTAAATTTTTGTTTTTGACTAATTACGATTTTTATTACACTCGAATATAATATAATAGTCAAATGACTGCTGTCCTGCATGACTGGCAATGTTGTTATTTTATACTTAAATAAAAAAAGTTTAAAAAAGCAGATGAAAATTTCTAAGCTGACGTTTGGATGTCATTTACCCCTCTACGCATTTACCGCACTTTGTATTCCGATTGTTTTTCACGGGACTCTTAAAAATTTCATAAGCTGAACCACAAAAAAATTTTTAATTTTTTTTTCAGTTATCTATGGACCAAATGATAACTTTCAATACATCATTAGATTCCGAAAAAAAACCTTACCAGACTGAGCCTAAAAAAACTACATGTGCCCATTAAAAAAAAAAAAGTTGACTATCGTTAGCTATTGAAGATAACACCAAAAAAATATATTTTATGGCTGTTTTGTAGTGCATGAAAAACCATATCTTTGGTTTTTTTGTTCATTTAAATCGGATAATAAATAAAAAAGTTATGGGTTGAGGCGTTTTTTATCAAACAGCCTGTATACTTATTTCTAACCCCACATTTAAATTTTTGACATGAATGTCAATTTGTCAATCAAAAACGTTACTGGTGGCATTTTGATTTTTATTGTGCGTGACAGAATTTTTGTCAGAAAAATTTTGAATGTCAGTCACAATGACAATAGTCTACACAAGTTTTTTCGAATTGACAGTAAAATAACTGACGAAATTCCGTGGCCGTAACTGTACATCTAGATAATTCAAAAATTTTCAAAAACTGAGAAATTACTAGGTTTCGTTAATTATATGCGTGTTTCGCTTAATTTATTTAAGCAGACATTATACAGGCTGTCCCCGAAAAAAAAAACGAGTACATAACTCCCTTATTTTAATTATCTATACACCAAATTAAATGGTTGTTAATAGGCTACCAAATGGCCTACTAAATTCAGGTATAGTCTCAAGGACTTCAAGGGTAAACTGTCAAAATATTTTTTTTCAAATGGGATTACATACTTTTTTTTAGTAATTCTGATGGATATTTTTATTCTAAAAACAACAATGTATCACAAGTATACGTACCAAAAATAAAAAAAAATCAAAAAAACGCTATTATCGTCTATGTTCCATTTTGCGCTAAACATTGCGCAATCCCACATGTTATTATTTATCATTTGTTCTTCCAGCTAACTTAATTTGGTTATTACATTGTAACGCGATGCTTTTTGATAACTTCTCTCTTGGTGTTCGTCATTTGTTTCAAAAGTTACTGTTATTTTTTTTATGTGAAATTATACTTGTGATACATTGTTGTTTTCAGAATAAAAATCTCTATCAGAATTACTAAAAAAAAGTATAGTCTTATTTGAAAATTTTTTTTTGACAGTTTAGTCTTGAAGTCCTTGGTGCTATACGTGAATTTGGTAGGGCATTTTGTAGCCATTTAATTTGGTATATAGATAATTAAAATCCTCCGATAAATAAGGAAACTATGGACTAGTCTTTTTTTTTGGACACCTGTATAATATGTAGTCTTATTAAAATTTCTTAAATCATTTTTTTTATGCCAAGAAATACAAATTTCGTTATTAGTGTTGGGGCACAAATTTTACCTATCTTGGCAGGTAATAAAAAATATATCTGGCTATAGTACAATGGAACAAGATAATGCACATTCACACGCAACTCATTGATTGATATGCATTTCAATTGAAATTAAATATGAACAAACGGTTTGACTTATAATCATTTAAAGAAACACGAAGCTGTAAATTTTTCACTCTTGTAAAAACTCTTTCAAAAATTTTTACTTCAAGCCAAACACATAAAGGACAAAGTTCTGTTCTGTTCAATTTTTTCAAAATTTTCCAAAATGTTTCAAAATCCATGACTTGTTATTTCACGGTATACAAATCTTTCAGATTTAAATCTTGAAAAATAGAGTCTATATGAAAATGTTATTACATTTTTCTACAGGGTTATTATAAATGTTTCTAACATGGCAGTTGGCATAGAAAACCACACAAATTTTGGATGTGCCGCTAGCCTCGTAACAGACAGACTAGAATCGCAGATAGGTGACGGTATTGGCGGTAGTTTTTACCGCCGGAAATGTGTCAACTGTCACCCTAAGTTTTCTTCGCAAATGTGTTGCCGACACAGTTATTGTTTAAAAATTGAATATTTTCGTCGATTTTGAAAAATTAGTCTTATTTAACATCAGAAATCAGAAATTTTCAAAATGTTCAAGATGAATTTAATAATAATCATTAGAACATTCTTAACCTGATTATGGTTATCGAGACAAAAATTTTGTATTTTTTTTATTAGGTAGTATTCAAGAAACAGTTCCAGGTCTGTCATGTCCTTTATTTTTTTAGACTTTTCCAAAAAAAAAATCAAACTGTTTTTGTTTTTGACTTCACTGGAGACATGCAATTACTATTTTAGAAGAATTTCCTAAACGACCCCCTTTGTAGCTCGAAACACAGTGCAGCCTCGAACGTCAGGCGCAGAAACTGCAACGCCGGCCCTGCTCGTCACCTGTTTTATAATTGAATAATCGGCGCCATAACCTGTCTAATTTAAAATTTCAACAAAAACTCCAATTTTCCATACAATAGATGGTCGCGTCTGAAACTGAAGATTTTCCACAGCGATTGTATGGAAATGGCTTCTTAAAATGCACAGTCCCACGTGCCTCGTTTCGAATTTTTTCGGCGACGCTGTATACGCGAGTCCGTCGAGTGTTTTTCAGCGATAAGTCCTCTTCGGCGTCCTTATCAGAATTTGTGGAGTCGTCCTGGATAAATCTAGTCGAAAAAATCCGTCGAAAATGTCCGTTTTTATCAACGGCCCAGTTCTCCGCCGGCTCACAACAATATCGTTAAGTAATCGCGTTCTCAGTATTTCGTCCGTAGAAGTGGGACGAAAAATCGATTCCCGCAACGAAAAGCATTCTCTTCTCGATCGTATCAAAGGATTTAACTGTCACTTCTTCAATTTTTCCTTGATTATAAAATGCAAGAATGTCGTTACGAAACAAACGACATCGATGAATTCTTATTGAATAAGACAACAAAGGAGCCATTACTCTTTTAACTGGAAGCGCCTTTCCTATCGCGTTTTCGTCCTCTTCCACGTGACATTTATCGTTTCGATAGTTCAAATTCTCGTCCTTGCTTTTAATATGTGTACGTCGGATTTTTTCCTCCAATTACGACGATTTGTGATGAAATTAACGAGCGACGTCGTGATCGGATATGCTTTACGACACCGATAGCCATCGCAGGTGCTTAGGCCCGCTCCACACTCGCACCGTCTCGCGACGCGGCGCCAGGGGGAGCCACAAAACACTATTTTTTCAAGATGGCGCCGCACGTCGCGCCTTTGCAACACGATCCTCGGCGCGCTCTCGTTTGAACTTTAGTCCTGCCTCGCCGTTTAACTCCGTAATAATATTAAAATATTCAAGTTTATTTCATGGCATGAGAAAATATAATGGTTTCCTTTAATTACAATTAATATTTGAAAGAGCGTTTTCAAATGAAACTGCGGTCAGAACAATGCCGTAAAAAGCGTCTTTGTGTTTGTAGCGTACGTCTCTTTGGAAAATGATTGTTCGGCTCTTCGAGCTTCGGTCCCACGGTTATTGTTTTTTTTTTCAATCATCTCATTATCTATTTGTGAATTATTTATAAGTGTGCCCGTTCGAAACTCTCTAATACCGACGGCTGATCACATTTGAGAGCGGTCGTTAGAAATTAAAATTTCAAATACGCTAGAATTTAATGTTAAGGTGATCAAGTTTATTATTTCCCAACGTATATTAGCAATAATTAAACTGGTTTATTAAACAGGCACGGACAGATAAATTTCTGCATACGCTTTGCTTCTAATATTTTAGACGATCGATTTGGATTATTTTCTACCAATAACCTCAATACCATTTCTGGGTCAATATCGGCAAGATGGCGGCGCTCAAAAAACAAAACCATCCGTCAAACGCCGACTGCGATGCGTTTTTCCCGGAGATGAAATGACATAGTTCAAGGACTCGGCCAGCGATTGAGGAAGAACGACACAAAGAGTTGCGTGGTGAAGCGAATCGCCCTGTATATGTGAGGTGTCCCAGTTAAAATTGGGTTGATCCCCGCGTGAGCGTATTTACTTTGGCACTCAGACAATATCATAGTTTAATGACAGAACAAACAATCAAAGTGATTCATCGGCATCAACAACAATCCGACGTTTTGCATATGGTGCACCCGTAAAAATCGAGATGCATGAGCGGCACGTGACGCACATAAAAAATGCTCGTAGTATGGAGCAGTCACGTGACCCCTTTCGGTTATTCAGACGTGCATTACGGTAGGTCAGCGACCCCAGCTGAGCCTAAGAGTTCCCCAAATCGATAAAATTACAAATTGAGACGCATCGGCCTTGCGAGCTCCTCCAAGTGATGCGTCCAGTCGTCGGGTTGGTACGCCTGGGGCGCGTGTGTTGGCAGCCGTGCCATCATTTCCCGCGAAACGGAAATGTCAGACGGTATCAGCGGGCCCAAACAAGTGGTCAGGTCTCGAGGGTGGAGCGTCGGTTCAACGACATTTTGGAGCGGACTGATAACAAGGTTATTGGCGTCACCTCCGAATGCGGCGATAAGAGGTGCAGCGCGGCGGCTGCACCGATAAGGCCGGGGCTTCGGGGAAGTCTCGAAAGACGCAAACAAAAACGCGAGAAAAATGGCGGCGAGGATCGAGTGTTTGCTCAAACAATTCGACTCGAGTGGGTTCTCCAAACAAGCCCACCTATAAATAATCCCGGTGAAGGTCTCCGCGACAAAGAGATTTCAGTGTTGCCGAAATGAGGCAGACGGGCACCAAGTTCACAGACGATGGCCGTTGTCATGGCCGACGGCCAGACGAAAATATTCGGACGGGCGTGATCGAAGAAGAGGTGCGGAACGGGTCGGGGACGACCGGGATCGACAGGAAAAATGACGACGGTTCCGGGAAACGTTTCCAACTGTCAACGAGACGCTGAGGCGGTTTTTCCTTTCCTTATTCTTGCAGTTCTGCGAAGACGGCGCGGATGGCGCAATTTGAAATAATTTTAGTCGATTCGAAGAATTTTAGATCAATCCGAGCATTATTGTCGAGAAAACACGCGATTACGCTGTGCCGGTGCGAATAACTCGGACGGATGGGATGGCTGAGGCAGCGCGGAGGCATGTCTGAGATCGAGTGCTTCACCCGGAACTTTAAACCTTTGTTTTCATAAACTTTACGAAAATTTTTCAAAATGATATCAACCGAAACGAACAAACCTAATATTATCGTTACTGACAAGAATCTAAAAGTTTTTGTTTTTGGTCTGGCCACGTAGAACAATTTCATTTTAATTCGGAGAGTTTGGTATGTTGTCACATTGACAAGCCGACATTTTAGGTAGTAGTTATGCTGGAGCACGTAGGGTAATCTTAAAGGAAGATTACTTATCCATTAATTGATTTAAATTCGTCATTACATCCGTAACTGAAATTCATCCGGCCTGAATGCCGTGCACTGGGGTATTTGAAGGCGTACTTTGAAGTCGAATGCATAATACATCTTTTGCGCGTGTAGTTTTTTCGGCCTTCGTCTAAATTTACTCAGTTTTCATTTACCCAAATCGTCTTGAAACAGTAAATTCCATGCATAGGCAAGAAAATCAAAACAGGAATTTTTAACGGCATTGAGTGTCAATGACATTTGGAGTTTTTGACAAATTCAAGAAAAATTCTGTTTCACTGTCTTAAAAGTTATTTGCATCACAAGTCATTTTGCAAATGCGTCAGCCGAGGCTCTACAAGTGCAAATTAACATAATTAAATGTCAAAAACACAAGCATTAAGACTTACTTGTTTTTTGAATTTGACATTTTAATCATTTCTCTATCCGGTAATATTTTAACAAAAATTATTTCTTTTGCTTTAAAATATTGTCGGCCGAAAAATTTTGTGCACGGTTTATGGTCCGAGGCGTCAGCCGAGGCTCCACAAGTGCAAAAACCGTCCTCGCACTTGCAAAATGACAGTTTCTGGCCTTGTGATACAGTGCCAAATCTCTTATGTTGAGAATTGCAACATTTAATGATAGTAACGGTAACAGGTTCATTGAAGGGAATGAAGTCTCCTACTGGATAAAAATTAGTAAAAAATGATAAGAAGAGAATTCGAGAAAGAAACAAAATTATTGTAAAATTATGAGACAGGGAACTTGTTTTTAATCGAATTTTATTGAAAGGTACACCCCAAGCCACGATATCGCCGAGAGGGTGGAACTGTAATATTCGATGAGTAAAAGTGAGCAGTTTCCAAACGTGAACGACACGCAACTATTATTTCTAGATTTAAACTTCTTAAAGCCAAGATAACAGGTGACAAATTCGAAATTCCTATTCCTTTTTTTTACAGAGTACCTACTTACTGACCTTTAAAAAAATATTGGTTTATTTCTTATTTTGAAGTTTAAAAAAATCTATTGTCTTTGAAAGACCTCGAACGTGTCCAAAATCTCTTCACCACAGAACCAAACTAACTGACTTGGTAAAAAAAATGTTTGTTATTTCTGCAAGAGTTTTGGTATAGTGCGGACAAAATACATGTGAATCCTGACTTTATTAAGTCAAATTATTTAACATCTTCAAATAAAAATGTAAAGATATAGATCTATGATGAGAAACAGATTTTTATCTATCATCAACCATAAACCTTTATTATCGTTATCATGTTGTTAAATAATTTCACTTAATAAAGTCAGGATTCACATTTATTTTGTCCGGACTATAGTTCCGTGTTGAGAATTGAGAAATTTGCCTAATGTAACGATATTTGCAACGACTGCAACAGTTACTTGTTTGATGTGCGTCAGGATTCTAGTTACATTTTTTTTAACTGTCAAACGCACTGTCAAATTGCTGACTTTTAGGTTATGTGTATTAAACGTTCTCCTTGTAAACGTTATATCAATTTGACAGGGATTTCAAATCTCATGAAAGAAAGAAGCGCCAACGTCGCCAACTATAAATGTTGTAAATTACCAGAAATGTTACCAACATAATTTTTTTCCCCTGCTTCTTTGCAACCTGTACCGACTTTACATACTTAGCACGAAACGATATTTGGGAACTCATTATAAAATAAGCCGATTGCCTCTTACAATGGTTTTTGTGCTGCCGTAGTTGCAACTGGCATTTTAAGTGGACGATTAGCGTGCGGCAATGGAAATGAGAAAACTCTAGTGCTGCAATGGACAAACAAGAAAAAATAAACTAATTATGGCAAATCAAGTATTACTGAAAGACAATTATGTCTCTAATGTTATAAAACAAAAGGTGCTTCGTAAACATTTAAAAAATGCTAAAATGTGTTAATTTTAGGTTTGGGGGGTTTATTTATAAAAATTTCGGTTGGTGACCTTGCAAGCTATAAAGTTGCGTTTGAATTTGAAATTCGAGCACTGATAGACTGACATTTGACATATTCAGTGCTAAATTGATTACCGACATAATTTTGTTTAAGTAATATTTATTATGTTAATGATTCAAAAATATGTTTTATTACAAAAGGCAGCACAAAAAATATTGTATGGTACTCTTGTGAAAACTCCATTGCTTTACTCACTCACATACAGCGCTCGACTGCGTCTCGCGCCATATTACCGTTCGTAAAGTAATGGATCGTTTTCAACACTTGTAACATAAACAACTATTATGGCTTGTCTGTAAATAATACCTGATTTTGGTCGCTTCGGCACGCTCCAAACGTTTGCAGCTTGATGGTCCGTTCCGTACTTCCAAAGCTTACAAACCACACTTTTGATCTCTTCTGCCTCATCTTCTAATCGACATTGCTGGAAAAACTTTGTCTTTATGTAGCAATTTTGGAATGTCTTAGCTGTCAGAAGATTACACTTTCTGTCTCTCCTGTTTCGAATACTGCTCCATCATGGCTTTCATGACACAGTCTCTTGGCAAATTCTTCCAGCGTGTTTGTTACGGACATTTTTTTCCACTTTTTTCCATTTTTTCATTCAGAAATGTCTCTTGCTTTATCTCAACAATCATAACAAATTTTTCTCCCTTCTAGTTTCTTGTCCAGTTGCTTTGGAGTTTCTATACAACTGAACTAGAGCTTAGTGTGGTACATTTTTCCAACTCCGAGTTGGTTTCCATTCTCTTCCACTCAATTATCCATTCATTAGGAAGATGACAAAGTTTCGTATATTTTCTGTGGTACTACCAACAATGCCATAACTTTGAATCAGTACCTACATATACTCCACTGGTGGTCTTTGTAGCGTATTCGTTGCAGCGTTCTAATAAATCTCTTTATATGACCTGCACGAACCAGTGGTATTAAAGAATACTTGTTGCCATTATACAGTAAAATTGGCTTTAAAGTGACTTTAAATGAATCATTGCGAAACCTCCACTGTTGTTCCAACACCAAGTTCCGTTCTTCACATCGCTGTATATTGAGATCTATCGAACTTTCCAAAAGATTCAAGACCTGGATTCTACTATGCAGATAAGATCTTCAGAAATGACCTCCGATTTTCTTGACTCTGTCATCGCTGTTGCTTGCAAGACATTTACCTAAATCTTTTTAAGCAACAGTTGTGATTGTGATCCACATCAGTTGTATTGAACAATACGTGACATCTGGCATCTCCTCAATAAAGAGCAATGGACCAGAAAGAATCCCTGCGGTACCCCAGCTGTTACAAATCCGATTGTGATAACAAGCCCCAAAAAAAAAAACAATCTCGTTCGTCTTCGTCGGTGCAACTGTCAAAACCCCAAAGACAGTAAGTACAGTCTGATCGGTGGAAAACCGTAGTGCATCTCGGGCGTGCGCATTTCCCTCTCCGAATTAGAGCCTTTTGTGAAAAATCCTCGCCGAAAGGACAATGCGTGCGACCCCACGTCTTTCGCAAAAATCCACCCCTTTTCGCTGGCCCCTCGTGCGCTCGCACCCCGCTTTTTCGTCGCCTTTAATTACCCCCGAGCGCTCGCAAGTGCATTTAGTTTTAAGCAGTGAACTCCTAAAATAACTATGGTAAAAAATCAATAAGTGCAGCAGCGGTGCCGGCAGAAATACACACACACACACACACACACGTACACAGAGTAGACGTAGCGGAGGGCCGCTTCGTAGAGGTGGAGGTATAGTACGTTCCATGTGTGTGTATATCAGGACATAAGAGTGTCAAGGTCGGACTTGGATATGCACCACATGCACCTCAACTGCAATTGCACCAATGCAACAGTGCGCTCTTGCTAGTTACGCGCGTAAAACATTTTTCCGTTGTTTGGTACGATCTCTTGTGGGGTGTCGGACAGTGTGGACGGGGGATGGACGAGAGGTAGGTTTTTGCAGACAACTAAATGCACAAATTGCTCTCCTGGCGGTTATTATTCCATCATGCAAATGACAACATTGCACACGCATAATCCACCGGTGATGGATTTATGTCATATTGTGTTCAGATCTATGATTACTTTCGAAATGTCTTACATATAGGTCGCATTTTTAACGCGTTATTTAGGTGTCTAAGGTTATACAATTGTGCATTCTTTGCGACTGTGGTGCCAATAAAACATGTGACTGTCGTGTTTTTAATTTATGTTGCTGTTAGAACAGTAGGTTGTGGCGTTTTATATTCTAAGGTTATCAGATCAGGTGGTGCCATTTTAAAATCTGTGTACTACAGCGTTCGGGACGTAGATCTACAGTCTGGCACGCTTACCGATGACAGAGCGCTTCTTCATTTGGCAGACCTTGAGTGTTTGGGCAGAGTTGCTAGGGAGCGGTTATGGGAAGTGAACCCTTAATTTGCATTTCATTGGTTGCTATTAGCCGTTGTCGAGATGCGTCATTATTTGCGACTTAAGTCGAAATTCGCTAATGTTGTGCTCGCACTGTACACAATGTTGAAAGTGTTCCGGTTTTTTCGACAGCTGCAATCTGCTGTTTGGGTGCAAATACAAAGAGCGAGAGTTGGCACCGGCAACATCAGGCGGGATGGGATCCCAGAAGGGTTTTTTATTTTTTGTTTATTTAGGGAAATGCCAGAGAAAACAGATGTATTATCTGGCGAGCTCGAATGCAATTGGTGCTTGGTGGAGATGAAAGAATCTGGCGAGAAGAAACACAGACACGTGACCGACTAAAATCTTGGCAAAAATGTTTCAAAATTAGGTGTTATTTTTGGTAGTAAGAAAAATAGCAAAATGACTGAAATAGAATCATAATTAGACACTCCAATAAAAACACAAGGAAAGTAATTTTTTAGTCAAGTCTACGTCAGGTAGATTGGTTGTTTGCAAACTTCGTCCCTACCAAATTTGATCTGTACCTTGAATTTCTTAAAAAATTTTAAGAACGTTTTGTCTTTTCGACACATAATTCAGGTTGGGGTTTAAAAAAATCGAAAGAAGAAAAAACAAAATTGAGAAAAACATTAAGAAGGAAATGAGAAATTAAAATTGGTAAAAAATGTGTCAAGAATTTGGATCTTTGGTAGGTTTTGTTCAACAAATAACAAAAATTACTCCAACTTTTTAATTCTTGAATTGGGTTAGTAGGAATAACATTTGAAGACTCTTCACGCTTTCAGTTTCAATAAAAATAAGCCCGACTTTACTTTTTCTAACAAAAATACATACAGGGTGTCCAAAAAATGGCGTACAAACTACTTACTACCTTATCGACGATGTTTAAATGTATATGGAAAAAATGTTTCCGACAAAAAATCAATTTTTTTTTTATATGAAAAAAATGTTTCCGACAAAAAAATCAATTATTTTTATTATTATTATTATTAACAGTAATACAATGTAAAGAAAGATATATTCGTACATCATTACCTTGAAATGCTACCGTAGTGGATTTAAAATAATTTTTTCGATTTCCAAAGCTTCTAAATTCTCTATTATGCAAGATTAGATATTGGTAGTGAGTGATCTTGTACGATTAGAGGTAGCTGTCATTACAATTTCATACAAATATTTCAAAATAATTGACCTGTTAAGTGCCACTTTCAAAGACAGCCAAATCAGCAAATAAATCCAATAGAATTTTTTTAACATTTTTCTGACGTTTACGGTAATCTCTTCTACACTGTAGTGCACCGTTAGTACGCAATTTTTGGGACACCTTTATTTTGATTCTTATTAAGCTCTGGAAAATTAATTTCGAACGAGACCAGAAATTTTTAACTTAAGTTAATAAGTCCACAAGAAATCAGATGAAAGAGTTTTCGTCAAAATTTTTGGTTCTGTTTCTGTGCAGTTCTGTTCTGTAGTTTTTGAAATTTTATTTTATCAGAATTTCTTATTTATTCAAGACTTGTTGGGTAGATATTTATTTTTGATTCGTTAACGATGTTAAAAACTTTTGCTTTTGACTTTCACTGTCAGTTTAAGAAAACGAAAAAAGAAGGGAATGGTAAATTTCTTTCTTCTTTAAACAAAACAAGACGAAAAACCAAATTTGGTTTCATATTTTGTCAAATATAGTTACGAATTTCTCTTTCAACATTTTTTGCTAGTATTAGTTGAGGTAGAAACGTAACTCTTTTTTAACTGACACAATTATGATTTTCTCAATTCTGAGAAAGTGAGAAAAATTTATTTATAAGTTAAAATGCATTCACGTTGTTTTGGGATAATTTTGCATTTAATTCGATAGTAAAGCTGTCTGTTGAATTAGGTTATGTTTTTCTAAGTTTGAGGTTATAAATAGCGTCAATGTCTACTCAGACATCGCAGGAAATTCAGCAACATTCATTTTGATAGGTCCGCATGTCAGGCACTTTAGTGACGGAACTCAAACAGTGTGTCCAACATTAAAAAAATAAATCAATGCCTCCCATTATGCCAAAACAACCTGAACGGTGTTCATAAGTTATAATACTGAGCTGGTATGTATTATCAAACATTTTTTTCTGATTTATCTTCCTCCTTGATATTATATGGGCTTCTTAAAAAGTATTTTTGAAAATGTTGTCAAATTCTTTTTGTACTGCTGACGTTCAATTAGAAACAATAAAAAATTGTAGATCTGATTCTTTCTACATCTAACAAATCGCATATTTTTTAAATTATTCAAATTCTTTATTAATTATAAAATTCCTATAAATAAAATAAAATAAGGATAAATTAAGCAGCAAATGTGGGTTTTTTGTTAAACTGATTCCAACACTCCATTTTTACAGAAGCAACTTTACAAGCTTGAAAAAATTTAATTTACACCAGACAGAATGACATTATCGAAAAAAAATTCTTACAGAAAAGAAATTCGAGTTTTTTGGGAAATTTCTCAGAATTCTCTTTGTATGTATTTTTAATATAAATCGGAAGAATGAAAAGCCCAGAAAATTTGCTAAAATTGTAGAGAAATAATAGTAACTGAATCGTAGTCTCTGTAATATACAGGATGATTCACGATTCTTTATTTTAACGGAAATAACCCAGATAACTATTTTTTCCATTTTTAAATGAATTACTTACATAACAAGTGTTCAATTGAAATGTTCATCAAGTTGGCTTTGACTTTATTTTTTAAAAGACAACAACATCGTAAATTAATTTGGTTAGAAAAAGATAGCCACAAAGATCAAAGCCAATTTGATGAACTTTTCAACTGAGGCCTTAAAATCCTCGCTACGCTCGTATTTCAATCTGGCCTCTCGGGCAACTAGAAAAGCCCAATTTACACAGAACCTCGTCGCATAAATAATAATTATTTTCGATATTTTGAAGTACCTGATTTCCACAGTAGTTATTAAAAAATGAAATTTTGAAAACAATAGGTAGGTATCTTTGGGGTGGAAAAAAATAAACTGAACTGAAATGTTCAGTTTCCTCATTGTATGAATTATTTTAGAACATTTTTCCCAGCTCACGAATCCTTTTGCTGTTGTGGAAATAAGCACGAGTCGCAGACGAGCAACGAACAACAACAAGGAAATTCAGGAAAAATTTACGGAAAACCAGTTCGAATCCACGTGGGAGATTCTGCAATAAAATATCAACACCAATTAATTATTACCGGCTGCTTAATTTACTTTGATTTAGTTGAAATGTCAAACGTACAACGTTCGAGTTTTCATTGGAACAGCGATTAAAAAATGTTTTGGCCAATGGCGTGCACGAAAAAAAATTCCACTTATTAATTTCTTGGAATGGTCAAAAGCTTCCGGAAATTGTTAGTGTAGCCATGACAGTCGTACCAAACTCCTTCTACTGGATGCTTATAGCAAGCATGCCATAAATTCCAAAAACTTATTCTCTCGTTCGTCAGCGATTCGTCAAAAAAATGATAGGTACGCGAAAACGATGATTTTTTTCTTGGTGTCCACGCCCCGATGATGCACGTTTCGGCCGGGTAGATGACGTCTTCACGAGTCACCTCACCGCAACCGGCGGCCATTGCGATCGGCGAAATTAATCGCGATTTTTCGCTATCTCGCTAATATTTCCGTTCGTTTTTAAGGACAAATCTAGCTGACGCGGAAGTGCATGTTTTCGCAAAACGGATGTAGATTCGGCCGACATTTGGTCAAAAAAAGAGAACACAACACGGAATCACAAAAGCGACACGGCCGCGACAGCCGATCATAATAATAACAATAATAATTCTCTTCGGTCCGATCTGGGGTTGATATAAAAAATTAAAACGGCCGACGGCGATGCGTCTGCCGCTTTTTATTATTTGACATGATGCAGTTGTTATTTTTCCCTTTGTTGCGCGAAGGGTATTTTACATGAATTTTTCAGATCACTAAATTAATTTTTACAATTATTGCACGCTTTGTTGTCGTTGATTTGACGTCCTTTTGTGGAAATTGCTAAACGGTAAATAGAGGCGCACTTGTGTTATTTACATTTGTCGCTTTTTCTGATGTTTATTAAAAAATTGAATTCATTATTTTCTGTTTATGCTGCCGATTTGTTTTTGATACGACCGGACGAGGCCCCGAGTCAAAATCAATCCATAATGGATATATAATATTTCGAATATTAAGAGGGGGAATAAACACGTCCTAACGGCTAAATTACAAAGGTAATAAACATAAATATCAATAAAGAACGCAATTTGCATCATCGCTCTAATGAAATTGTAATAATAAAATCGATAGACGCGACCACCAAAGATTTTTTAAATTTTAATTAGCCCCAGATCATAATCCACTCCACTTGAAATTTCAAGCGACATTTCTCGCTTTTCAAGCTTTTTTTCAGGTCAAAAACTCAACAAACGAGAACGGATAGTTGCAGACTTGCACCGAGCTGTATTTATAGATTCCCGTCAGGTGTATGAAACTATAAATTTTTTATTGTGGAATGGTGAGCAGCTGTCAAAGTGGAGATTATTTATATTTAAAAGTAGTTGAAATATAGGTATGACATCAAACAGTTTGTCGTTTGCTCAAATCTCAATCAAACGAGAAACGATTTTATTTCAATTTAATTTCGTCCGAACAATGCTCAGCGAGGTGGGCACAAATTCTGGTTGACTTTCCTAACAATAAATCGAGAACAACACTTGTTTGTGCGACGTTCTGGAGGTTTCAACCAAAAATCAACGACTTATCAACGTCGTTGATTTGTGGTATTTTTCCACCGGATTTTCAACCGATGCGAAAAATTGTGTGGGGGTTGTTGCCGTGATATTATTTCTCAAGATCTGTTCGAAAATACGCAGTTTGTACGTCGAGCTGGACATTCACAGGTCTACAGTCACTACAACAAAATCCTTTTTCCGCTATCGACAAGCAAATACCCACTTTGCGTTTAAAGAAAAATGTTTAATGCACGAGCGCTTGAAAACCATCTGTTTTTACATGTCAGCAGGAAATTCTTACATTGTACGCTGCGCAAAAGATACAATTCGATGGTCGCACAAAGGACACCTACGGCTTCTCCACGTTAATACGAAACAAATGCAAAGGAGATCTTCGCACGGCTCTGCGAATTTTTGTCGGCGATAATTGTGCGGCGAGGGTCGAGAACAAACACCCTCCTCGCTCTGTGTCGAAAGCGACCCCTGGAATAGACGAAATTAAAAGGGGCCTCGCGCGACAACACAATAAAGAACATTGGAACAGGGTGGGTTTGCCAAATATTTACATTGTCGGCTAAAATATTGTTTTTTAGGGCACGTGTTCAATTTAGAAATTGGTATCGATTCCGTGAAGGTTTCGGCTGAGCCGAACCCACTCGCGAAAATAAAGCGTTTTTATCGACAGGGTGGTCGGCGAGGGCGACACCGAGCGACGAAGAACCGTAATTCAACTGGTGGTATTTTTTGGTTGTTTTGCGTCTTGAGCAAATTTGAAGGGCGGGTTTTTTATCGATAGACATATCGTCGAGGGTTGAAAAACGATATTTTAACCTTCCATCAACGTGTCATTGTTTTTTTGTTGTAGGTATTGGATTTTGAAGGGTAAATATGGGGGTGATTTTTTTATCGACAGGGTGATCGGCGAGTGCGAATAAGCGTCGAAAAACCATATTTCAACCTTCGATCAACGTGTCGTTATTTTTTGGTTGTTTTTGGTTTTCCGGGGTGGATTTTGAGCGGTCGGTTGTAGAAAACGCAGAAAGTGTGTCGTTTTTGTCGGCGAAACTTGTAGCCTTGTCTGATTTCGCTTGATTGACCGTAATTGCGTAAAAAATATGGTTGTGCGGAGAAAAAAGTAAAAAATCGGAAAAGTTACACAAGAGTTTCGTTCACGTCCTTGATTTATCTAATGATGGTCGAAGAATTAGAAACCATAAAATTTTCAAATGCCAAACAATCCGTGATTCACACGTACACACACACATACATGCATCCTGACGCAATTTCGCAATTATAATCAAGGTTACGAATTTTCTACGACCGCAATTTGCGATTGAAATTGATTCGGATTGGTGCGGCGACGGCCGCAGAAAAATCCAGGAGTGCAACACACCACTTTCGGGTGCATTTAGCAAGCGGCGGGGGTGTGCGAAGAGGGCGACGGAAAAGGGGGAAGGGGCGACACGGAAAGGGATCAAAAAATGCGATCAATAGTGGCTCTCTCTACTTCTTAAACCCTCCACAATTGCAACGAAGCGCTCCGTCAAAACTGCTCTCTCGCCCCCGGTCCACCAAATATTCGCATCGACCCCCCGAAAAACGTCGATAATGGGGTGTCGTGCTGGGGCGGGGGAGGAGGAGGCGGCGATCGGGCGATTATCGTCGGGATTTTTTCCGCGGGCCCAACAACAGAACCAACTGTAAATCGTGTTGTTGCGCTGCAGCTTATAAACCAAATGAATTATAAGGTTCGAGTAACAAATTAGCGGTATATTTAACAAGGAAATGAAACAAAAGTATTTCCCGCTGTCGAGAGCACCGCATGTATCGACATTTTATTTTTGTAGCCTTGATTCTAACAGCTTATATAGCGAAGAATGTAGATAAATGCGTTCGCAACTGGTGCAGCAGAGGAAAAAACTCGACGACGACGACAACCTGCAGATTTGCTAAATGTTCAATTATTATCGAACGGTCGACGGAAAACGACGATGACGACGACTACGACGACAAATAACACACACGAATTGACGAAACCGTCTTTAATTGCCCTCGTGGAAAATGGCCACTCAAGGATAACTTTGACTGTTTAGCTCTTATCGTCGATTTTAAACGTATAATTACTAATCAAAACTGCGACCGATCGTTGCTCAAAAAATATTCCAAACATTGTTATCGGAATAATGGTGCTCATTATTCTTTCGTCGAATGAGGTTTTCACAAAACAATTGCCAACAAAAAAGGAAATTCCGAATTGCGCAATTTCGTCGCGGAGGATTAAGAACTGAATAACGCACAGTTTAGGCATTTTTTTCCATCACTGATTTATTTTTTTCACGACAACAATTTAACACAATCTATTTCTCCGTTCTCTTTTCAAAATGCTCAAAAAAAAAAACTTAATTATTATTATTACTACGTCTGATGTTGCTATTAATTATTACGTTAAAATAGTTGTCAAAGCGAATGCTCAACCTCTCTTATTTAAATGAAAGTTGAAAACTTTTAATTTAATATTATTGGTGCGGTTTAATAGTGAAACAAATATGTACCAAATGAATTTTTTGTTTGTTTTATCTTTATCGCTGTTAATTGGCATCTGTTAAACTAACACACAGGTATTTATAAAAATTGTTAATTGTTAATCAGTTTCTCCGAACATCTCGACAACTGACGGTAAGAATAATAGCTTTGGTTAGTCGTTTAAACTAGTTAGAAAGTTTAATCGATATTTATATCTAATTGAACGCTCAGATATATTTCCAAAAACTATCCTTTCTCCTATCGGAAATTAAAAAATATCACAATTTAATTCTGGTTAAATGAAAACACATGAAAAATTATTATCAATGTCAAATTAATGACAACCATATTTCTTTAACATTTTTTTAAATTGAGAGATATCCCAGTTTTTGCTTTTAACATTTAAACAATCTCAATTTTTTTTTTAAATGAGGACATTTAACTGACAACAGGTATAGATAGGTACAGAGAGGTCAATAAAGAGTCTGATCAGTGATCACAACAGTCTGTTAACTCTTTTCCGCATGTCTTTGACTGAAAAATATTTAACAAATTGTCTGTTCGACATTTACTACTCTTTTTTAAAAATGTTGACTATTAAACAGAAATTCTTCCTTCTGAAATTATCTTTTCGAAATTGTCTTAAAGATGTTGGATTTTCTCATGGGCTATGAGTCATATCTGCGCAAACGACGAATATCCGTCTCAAGTAGGCGCTACAAACCGACCGGAAAATATTGTCATTCATTACATTAGCTTCGTCTCTCTCTCGTCTATTTGTATCGGGTGTTCATTTAAATTTGTCCTCAAAGTTGGCGTTGAAGAGTCCCAAAAAGTGAGGTTAGATTTAAACAGCTGATCCGTGATCTGAAATCCGTAGTGCGATCACAACTGGTTTATCGCTCCGCCTTCGCGCAGATATTTCCAAGGTCACAGCCCATGAGAGAATCCAACACAGCTTGTTAGTTTACTTTTAAGAATTTTTGTCGAACTGACGATTTGGCAAAAAATTCATAAGCTACAGCGGTCAAGTTCTTTCTTGGTCTTCCTGTGTATTTTATTTGTAAGATTATTTGACGGTAAAGTCAAAAGTGAATAAAATTTTCAAATTGTTTATCACACTTCCGCGCAAAATTTAGCTCATTTAAAGAGTTTAAAGCATTTAAGTGTCTTTAAGTCAAAATTTTGCAAAATTTTCAAAGATTCTTGATGTATTCAAGCAAAATCTCACAAAATTCAGAATTTTGTATTTATATGTTTACCAAATCAGGTCTGGTGAGAAGAAAACCCTATAAAAACAAAATTTTAAATAAATTTAAAAATTCCTATTTTAACTTTGGCCTTGTTTGATTAGTAGTTTCAGAAGAGAACTGTGATCCTCCTTCATTCCATGGAAGAAAATAATTTTTATTAGTGTACCTATTAAATTAAAAAACGGCAAATGCCTTTTAAAGAATTATAAAATAATTATAAATAAATTTAAAAATAAATAAAACAAGTTTTTTCCTTCTACTATTCATATGGTAGGTCTAATGCACATATTCCAAAAATGTTTTACAAAATAGTTGAAAAAAAATAGCTATTTTATTTATGATGAGCTTAATGTTATTTATTCATAAGTTCGAGGAATACATATTTTGAAAAAAAAATTATGTGTTTCAAAAATGCACTTTCTGTAGATTATGGGACATATTTCACGATCAAAAAAAAAAATTTTTTATTGCCTATCATATTATGTACCGTGTTTTTTTTTTAAATTTCACCTCAAAGTAGTCGTTGAAGAGTTGATTGTGAACGCACCACGGATTACAAATCATGGATCAGCTGTTTAAAGCTAACCTCACTTTGTGCGTTGTTTGTGTTTTTACTCTGCAAATTGACAAGTGGTGCGTTCACAATCGACTCTTCAACGCCAACTTTGAGGTGAAATTAAAAAAAACACCCGATATCACCTGAGTATCAATGGATGTATTAAATCAGTAAAATAGAAACTTTGCGTGTTATTGCAATTTGCAATTT
Source organism: Tenebrio molitor (assembly GCF_963966145.1). NCBI lineage: Eukaryota > Metazoa > Arthropoda > Insecta > Coleoptera > Tenebrionidae > Tenebrio > Tenebrio molitor. The sequence continues at coordinate 27,188,376 of NC_091048.1, read as the reverse complement.
GTGTTGCTAATTAATAAAATAACCTGCAGATCCAGTTGGACGAAACTCGAAATTTGAAATAAAATATGTCTTCATTATCTGTCACAAAATCAAATTAATTTCTGTTCCACTTATGCATATTTAATGTCGTATTTATGCGTGTAAAATATGCAAAGAAACATGATTACGATAATGTAGAATGAACCACTTTTCATCGAAAAAAGGTTGGACGTGAGAGGAACGATATAAGTATCCGTATCTCACCTTGAAAAATGTTGCTACAATTTTAATTTTGAACTTTTCGTTGATGATTCAAAAAGTTTTAAGAAAAAATTCTTTTCATGTTTACAAAACAAAGAATCTAGACGAGACTGCACCCGTAAGTGGTATCATCACGTTCCATAGGTCACTTAGATCCAAAAGATATAAAAATATCTACATATATTTACATAATTTAAGTGTGCGTTAAGAGATGATTAGTTTTAACAAAAACAAAACATTAACTCCTTGATAAAACACGGCATTCCTTGCTTGACTCGCGAATTATTTGTGCAAAATGGATGTAGATTAAGCGTCAATTTGAAGAATAAAAATATTTTTTTTATTCGGCGGTCGGGAGGGTATCATAATCCATCGAGCGAATTTGTATTTAAACTTTGATGTTAATTTAATAATTCAGAATATCTAAAAGCTCGGGAACAAGGTAATTTCGTGAAAACCCAAATTGGGAAAAATCCCTTGTGTTGGTTTCCGCGAGTTTTAACGAGTTCGTATCCGACTTGAATAATTTTCGGCTTTCCCGATGAAAAATCGCGCACCCGATCGATCCCGCCGCCAAATAATCTCCCGATTTCTTCCGACTCCCATTTTTCGCCGTCCCAGCTGTTGCGGTGCGTCCGCGAAATTTTCGACCGCTCCCCGTACTCCGAAAGGCCAGCATCACATAAGCAACCTTTAAAAAGAGACCAATTCAAGTTTAAACTAGGAAAATCTAGCGACAAAGACGAAAAACTCGCCTCTCGCCGAAAAGAAAAAGAAAGAGAGACCTGGCGAAACAGGCCGCAGGTCATCAGACAAAGACCGGTCGGAGAAAGACGCCGATACACCCGAACCTATGAGATTAATACGTTAGAAAAGAATACAAATAGACCAGGAAGAGAGATGTAACGAATCGGGGGGAGGGCGCCGGCGACGGTCCTCGTCTGGCGCAGGGGCGGCTCGTGCGAGCGCGACGAGGACGGAGCGAACGGGGATGCACGGCGATCTAGTGTGCGGGCGAGGGGAGGGAAAATGCAAGTGCATGCAAGCGCCGAGTGGCGTCGCACTTGTTGCGTCACAATATGACGTTACTACAGTAGTGATACAGACCACCATTCATGCAACACATTACTGCAAAATTTTACAAGAAATGGAAACGCGCCAACCGCGCCGCTATTCAAACATGTAACGAAAAGTAATCGGGAAAATCGGCGATTTTCCGACGCAGATCTGACCGGCTGTGCTTCTGTTCCAGATAACCGACGGCTATGGCGAAAAAAACGGAGCCCTCGTGCCAGAAATGAGGACCTCGACGGGATCGCAGGCGGCGTGGAGACCGCAGTGACGCCGACGAAGAGCAAAACGACCGGACAGAGTGACTTGACTTTTGCGTTATTCGAATTTTCCGGGTGAAACGTGCTAGTGCGTGTGTGCGCCACTGACGATCCACCATCAACCGAAAAAAACGAGGTGCGTTCGGCCAAACGTTCTATCTAATAAAATTTTGGTGTAATGAATTTGAAGCAATGGGTAATAGAAAATCTTGTATACGAATCAGTGTAGCAAACTTGCCGCTCGGAAAAAATGGCGGAGTGCTCTTATGCGCGATGCGTTCAACAGAGGAGAAATATTAGAAGAGAACTGCAAAGATGGACAAGAAACATGGTTCACATCGTCGGTAAGTGCCGAAATACACACAGACTCACCCCCCGGACGCGATCGTCCCGTATTTCCACCGGAAAAGCGCCGCCGATCCCGGTGTTATTTACTATAACCTGTTGACTGCGACCGTGGATTTTTCCCCGGACACGTTTCCCCTAGAAAATTCGAAAATCGCAGCCGAGGCGGCGGCGTCGTCGCAACGCCGAGGGGCGCCTCTCCGGGTGCATTTAATGATTTTCAAGATGCACTTTTTCGTATGCGTCGTAGTCGCATTTTTCTGTGTCGGCGCCGAATTATTACTTTGCTCTTGTTTTTCTTTTTCGGGAAAATTCGCCGCCGCCCCCACCCCAGACCGACATCTAATTACGATTTTCACCTTTTCCGATGCTCGATTTTTCACCGACACGAGAGCCGCGGCCCAATTTGCATCGGTGCCAGTTTACGGATGGCCAATGTAAATAATGCTCGTATTAACATGTAAATGTCAGTGTAACCGTGAGCTATATTTGTGGTAGGGCGTTTGATGCACAAGTTTACCTACAGAGTGCACTGTGAAAATGCAATTGTCGGGAGAACGCGCATGCGCCGCCTAATCCGGCACCTCAGCTCCGAGAGGAGGCACATCGCTCCGTCACCCCCGAAATTCATTTTTTTACACTCAATTCGGTAACAATTTTGCAAGAGTCGTCGACTTTCGAGTTCACGCCGCCAAGAACGGCACGCTCCAGTTGGCGTTGCCGATTTTTCAATTGTTCGATCTAATTCGGCGAAAAAAATCAAGATGGCGGCCGCGCCGGGAGGGGGACCGGAACTCGATTTTGAATTAATTCGAGGTCGGCCCCCCCTTCCCGCGACCCCCGCGAAAAACTAGTAGTTTCGGAAAGATAAATGGATAGGCTCCGCCCATTCGACCGACAAATCACATTCAATTGTCTTTTGGCCCCGTGGGTGGAGTTAACCGCAACTTTGTTTTTCCACAACGTTCATGTACCTAATCAGCATTTGGGATTTTTTGCGGTTTTTTTCTAATTTGTTTTTTGGCCTCGCTGCGCGACAGTCGATTCGACAACGAATACAACGTTTCCCTCGAATTGACCAAATCCACATTCACAGAATTTTTTTCATTTAAACTGCATACAATTTACAAGATTTGTATTTACAAATTCGGAGATAACACTTGATCAAACTAGGAAATACAAGGACAAGGTGCAAAACAACCTTTCATCGGTTCAAAATATTTTTAAATTTTAAATAACCATTTGAAGTAAGTGACAGCTGTCATCTCAACCACTCCAGCTAATTAATTCTGAAATAAAAAGATCTAATAGGTATCTGTCGTAATTTATCAAATCATGTAAAATTTTTTAGAACTCGGGATCATAAATCAGCAATAATTCTCGACGTAATTTGAAAACTTAATTTTTTCTAGTGTCAAGTTCTTTGAATCGAACTATTCATATGACATTTATTTTACATTGAATTTAAAAACAAAAACCTGTAAAACCTAATCACCAATTTCCGTTCTTCCTCAACAAACATAATTTTATCAACCATTTAAGGTGGTTTGACAGTATATTATTATTCTGCGAACGTGGATATAATAACCGTTACACGCAAGTAGAAGACGATACTTTTTTACGAGGTACAAATTTGACATAATGGCAATATTATGCTGAATTATATCGACTTTATTACGGTGGTGTAATGATTTATTACTCACGGCAGTAGGTAATGACTAGTATTACTTAACGGTAAAAGCTATTGTACCTAATAATAATAAATGTATGTATTAGTTAATAAAAGTAGAAAAAGTAGATTTATATCATTCTGATATCAGTTAGTTTACACATTATGATTCAGACTGTTCGAAACAGTTATTTACATTACAAATGCGGTAGGTTACATTTTACTGCGCGAAGTTTTTAGATTGAAACAAAAACCGAGCGATGTAAAATCCCTACCGCATTAGTAATATTAATCTTTTTGGCCGACGACTCGTTTTCTCAAATTTGAAATTTGTTGTAACCAATAATTTTGCAAAATCTACAAAGACTGACATTTGATTAATGAAATACCAGAAAGTTATCTATTATACCAATAACTGACATGCTTACGATTTATACCACAAGATGGCGCCATCAGACTTCACAATTTTCCACAAGAAAATAATTAAATTATGTTAATTTTCGAAAACTGCACGGATCAATCGTAGCGATATCTTTTTTAGTATAAATAGACTTTATTTATGATAAGCTAACAGTTTTTTTGGAGGTCCCTGAAAGCTTAAAATTTTCGTGGTATTTTACACACTCCGTGCGGTAAAATGACAGATAGTTTGGTTAGTGTGTAAAAATCAAGATACCGTAGCTGTTCAAAATGTGTAAACATGTCATTTAGAGTTGAGGAGACCAAAAATATTTTTCTTGTCTAAAATTGTCAAATAAGTACATAGATGGAATTGAACTGTTTCTTCCACAAATGGTTATTGGATAAATTAGGTAATTTAATTAGGTATGAAATGAAAATAAAAAAAATTATTAATTACTTACGATTGAGAGTATGTTTGTACTTATATTCAATATTCAATAAATCAAGGATTTCCGTCTTGTTAAAAAAAAAGGAATACATTTTATTTTTCATCAAATAATACATACATATTTTCTAGCCTGAAATTTTCAAATAAGTAGTTAGTTACTCTTCAAACAAAACGTTATTACATTTAATTATGAAATTAAAGACAAAATCGGACTGCGTATCGATCATGTAAAATTAGAAATTATTTTTGAAAAATCTAAATATCGGGTGTTCACTTTAATTTGTCCTCAAAGTTGGCGTTGAAGAGTCGATTGTGAACGCACTACGGATTACGGATCACGTATCGGCTGTTTAAATCTTACGTTTTTACACGAGTGGTGCGTTCACAATCAACTCTGCAACGCTAACTTTGATCGGAAATTAAATGAACACCCGATAAAACGAAGCAATATTCAGTTCTCTTTAACTCAACACAATTTTAACACCTCGAAGTATGTTTGTATATTTTAAAATGATCAAAATTGTAAATCAGTGAGTATTGTAGTCAAAAAATAAAAACAATATTTTTTGAAAAAATTAACATTTTGTGATTACAAGTTTTCTGAATCTGACCCAAGGTGCCAACTATTCTGCTAACTTAGTTTACTTAATTTTGAATGAAAAATCCAGCATTAATGTTTAAGGAAATATTTTCCAAAGCTTTAGCTTTAGAGATACATATAATAATTATTATCATCATTAGTATTTTCCAAAAAACTAAAAAACCAACAATCTAGTTAACACTGCAGCACGCACTTCTTGTTTTATTGTTCTTTTATACCGTTTGTACACATTTCCTGCCTTCAGTTTATTTACCACACGAGATCTATATTTACCGACACTTGTTTTATCTTTTGTTTAACAATTGTCTCAACCTTTCGTTTACACAGACACAGGAAAATTGACACATTTTTGACATTAATCAATTTCATCCAGCGGGTCATTTCCCTATTTATCTTTTTTCTCCTCCCACTTACACTCGTTTAAATATCATGATGGCTGCGATTAGTCTTATTTTAACCTCTCTTCACCTGGTCTATTAACTTCTTTTTTCTTGTAAATATAGTCTATTTACATCTAGGCCCCTATCTACTTTGTGCCTTTCTTGTTTCCCTATCGCTCAGGCATCAGCCCCGAATAAAACAAAACTATCTGAAGTACTTCGCACGCGGTTGTCGAGAAAACCCCAACTAACCTCACTTTCGCCCTGTCAAATCCCCAGCTCCAATTGCGATTTGCTCGCGGTCAACTCGCCAACCAGAAAAGTCACCAGGCCGCTCTGGTCGCGATTTCTTCGATTTCGGACGGTTCCGTGCGAGCAAATCGAATTTAGATCGCCGCTTTCGAACGTGGCGTTGCAACGTGCACCTGGACACGTGACCCTGAAAATGGGCGAATAGGATTTGCGGATTTTTTGCGCGTAGAAGTGTGTTAGTCGCGATCGATCATCGGCGTTCCATGACATTTCGACCAAAAGCAGCAATTTCCACCACCTTATCTGTTCGATTCCCTGATCCCTATAAGGTCACGAGTCGAAAACAGTATCCAGTAAAGGTCATCCGTCGACGGAATAGGACTTTATTGAATTGTAAAAATCATAATAACGCAACAACAATAAATTTCCACAACGAAACCGCACACTCGTTCCGACCTATCGTCCACCGTCGGTCTCGCTCTTCGGGTCGTCGGTCTTCGTCTGGCGCACACACGTCGTTCCATTTCGGTCGATTTCTAAACAGCCGAGAACCAATAAAAAAACGCCTTACACCCGGTACCTTTACCGTGTGATTCATGCTCGAACGCAACAATGGCCCACGTTGCGAAGGCCACCAAACTATTCATCTATTCGGAACCAGTTTTAGACCAATTGAACGGGCGGAGGCCGATCCCACCACAGCCGAAAAATTCGGCGGTCCTAGTCGACGCCCGCTCCCATTGGTTTGGTGCGTCAAATTGGTCGGCTTAGAAGGCCTTGAATTAGACAAGAACGCAACGAACAAAATGACGATCGCGGGCTGACCGCGGCCCACCGCTCTTCCAAAACGGCCCACTCGACGGCGATTGTGCCGCGCCGATGGCGAACGGTCAACTCCGTCGACGGACGACAACACTTCCGGATCGGATTTGTTGCCGTTCCGGCCCGGACTCAACTGAATCGTTCTCGATCGACCCGGATTTTATCTGCCGAACCTCGAGTCCGGCCCACGGAATTTTATCGCTAGACTTTTCGATAGTGGCGTAACTAGAGAGCGGGATTTTGACGTTCGCACGTGGATCGCCATTTCTCCGGTTGATTCATACTTGAATAATTCGTACCGAGTGACCTTCGAAAAATTATAAATTTCTGATAGCGCGCTCGCTTCTGGGAAGTTATTTTTGATATGACTTGCGCGAAACATCATCCAATTTCAACAAGAGGATACGATTTCCACGCTGCTTTTTCCATCGGCAAATATTCGACAACGCGTATACAGGGTGACTCATCCCGCATACCGAAAACTCCACTTCGTACGAAAAAATCTTCCGCTGGAGGACCTCGCAACTTCCGTTTCCACACCAAACCGGAAACTTAAGCACGTTTTTCCGGTTTCCCCACTATCAAAAAGTGTGTCCAAAAACCACGCAAAATTTCGAAAATAAAATGCTTCTTTCTAAAGCAATCGATAGTCCGTTCGTGACCGACGTCCTTCAATTCGGCTCAAGACGCTCAAGCGCGGATGTCCTAAGATATTTTTAACCCTTCCCACGGCCCCAGCAACTACAGTGTGATTATTTAAATTTTGTGACAACGGCAACCGGTTCGAATTGAAATCCAATTCAAATATGATAGTTAAAGGTTACGATGGCTTCGAAACAAGAAAAGTACTTTAACGTGTCGCAATTATTAATAAATTAGAATTTTAAATAGTAGCAGCGCGGGTAAGTGAAGGTGTTTAAATAAAATTTGCATCGATTGAATAATTTCCAAGTGTTCAATGCTAATCATTAAATACCTTTTTATATCGTTATTAAGCGCATTCGTTCGTTAATTGTTGTAAGTTGGCCGTGAACGTCCATTTAAATATTGCCGTTTTTTTATAACTCATGAACTTGAACAACTTAGATTAGGATATTTTTATGTTTTATCTATGGTCCGGGTTGCGTAATCTTATCGCGAACAATTTTGGAAAGTTTCGGAATTGATGGATGATTCGAACTGATTTGCAAAGATAGACGATCTTATCGAGTGTTTTTGACATTTGATAAGTGACGTCGCTGTCATCAAACAGGTTAGGAATGGGTCGATCGGTGACGAAAAAAACAAAAATGCATATTTGAAAACCATATTGCCCTTGTTTTTCTAGGTAAATACATACATAAGTATAAATTTCTGTTTTCAAAAAGTGAAAGGTGTAGATATTATATTCTATGTAGGTATGTATATTTGTTTTGTTTTTTTTAATTCTCCTTTTACCTATTGTAAGAAAATTAACATTTTCGTTATAAACATAAAAGTCCTATCCATCTGGGTAGGTGAATACCTACAAATTTCGAAATTATGTCTGCTACACCATGACGTTCTAGATAAAAAGTCAAAAAATGGATATCACCTGACTTGTGCTTGTACAGATTCGTGTCTAACCAAGCCCCGCCCCGTCCACTTCTGTCAACTGTGGTTTCTTGTACGTACGTCTAGGTAACTTTGGTTTTAACGAACCATTCCCCTTAGGCCATCAGCCAATAGGTGTGAAGTTCCTTTTATTCGGAATCGTATTGTAATATGCACATTCCTAACCTTATACGAGGGCGGAAAATTAACTATTCCTTTTTAACTTTACTTCCCTCTCTTGGTCAGTAATAGGCTACTTTCCGACCTATTATAAGGTTTTTCCAGTGGCATACATACTGAAAGTCTAAAAACAGTAGAAATTAAACTGCATCAAATTAATTGTTTATTTGCTAAAAATGTAATGATTCCGAATAAAATAGTATACAAACCTCGGTGGGAATGTGTTTCATTCCTGTCCCGAGCATTAGTTCACCTCGGCTACACCTTGGTAAACTATCTTAGCTCTCGACAGGAATGAAACACTTCCCACCTCGGTATGTAATCTACTATTAAGTCTAGAACAAAAATCTGAAAAGACAAAAATATTAACCTGCTTGTTCTGTCCAAAAATAAAAAGTTTCGGGCCTTTTTGATGAAACAAATGGACCTCAAAGCAGTTTTGCATTTAGCAAAATCAAATTACTTTCTCTTAGAGAAAGAATAAGATTTCGAAAATATATTTCCTGTCCGGAAATTCACAAAATTGATAATTTTAATCGAAGAAAACGTCCATATTAAAAGGGTAGTAACGAACAAACTTTGAAGTTTTTTTTTTCTGGAAACCATGTTTCTAAAATGGCTGCCGTAATATGTTAAGATTTGTATACCTAACAAAATCTTCTCTGCTTTGATTTTTTGACTAAAAAAAAAAAAAAATCCATGTAAACTTATTCGTTTACATATTTTATTTTAGATAAACAGAACTGCTGAAGTCGTGCCAATTATTTGGGAACAGTTTTATCAATTACAAGCTTAATTGTATCATCGGGTGTTCATTAAAATTTATCCTCAAAGTTAGCGTTAAAGAGTCGATTGTGAACACACCACTCGTGTAAAAACGTAAGATTTAAACAGCTGATCCGCAAACCCTAATCCGTAGTGCGTTCACAATCGATTCAACGCCAACTTTGACCGGAAATTTAAATGAACACCAGATAGTTTCATTTGTGTGTTAAAATTTGGAGGTTATGTCAAAATCAAATCGGGAACAATACTAATGTCGCGTCGCAGGGTTGAAAGTTGAAATATCCCTATCGCCCGAATCACAGAAATATTTGCATTTCTTGTGTTTCGTATATGTATTTTTTAAATACGCGAAAAAATATAAAATGTCATATTCCAGACTACTCCGTTAAAATTTTCAAAGCACACGTGTCAAGTTGACGAAATTACATACTGTGGTTTCAGTTGTGCCAACTTAAATCATCTTAGTACATACATACTACATCACATGTAGAATTGTAGGGGTATTTATTGTTTAACCAACATAAATCAACAGGTGGTGGATATTTGATACGTGCACGGGGTATACATATTTTATTTTCATTTGAGACAGTGATACCTAATTGACAAAACAAGGTCTGAAATTCCTATTTTACTAAAAATGACGTCAGCGCAAATGCTGTCATTCTCGGAATTGACATGTAAAGTTGAATCAGCGTTGCCATAACCACAACAGTAGCAACAAAAGAAAAATACCACAGTTGTCACCACAAAAAAACCGACATTTTAGCTTCAGTTTCTTGAACAAACTGTAGAAATAGCGTCGCGATGTAGATAATCTGACATTACGAAATCTAGTTTTTAGCCATTCGATAAGTTCTGGCGTCACCTACGATACGTCATTCGATGCATCAACAAATCCAGTTCGAGCGGAAGCGAATAGTATTTTCTCAGCCTCCAGTTACCCAGAACCAGAAAAGCAGCGGTTTTCCTTCGGACCAACGGCACTCCAAACTCGGCCACCGCTCGAAACCCGTTTTCCCAGCGGAAGCGCGATTTTTGCCGCGCCGCCAATTAGATCCCGATCGGGCGCAACGCGCCGCCATCCGCGCCGTCCCCCAACACCGAAACGGCAAAGACGGTGCGGGCCACCTGCCCCTGCATGGGGGCCCGGAACTCGCTAATCGCCGGCACCGCCAACTGCCGCCCGGAGCGCGAGACGTCTCCGGGGCCGGGCCCTCGCATCTTGCAGATTCACTCTCGCCGGACGCACACACACGCGCGCCCGGATGACAAAATCGAATTGTGCCGCTCTCGCGGCACGATGTAACGCATTCGCGCATATGCAGTAACTGACCTACCCGACAGTCGGTTGAGTGCACACACACAGTCGAGGCGGTCTGCCCTTAGCCCTAATTCGGGCCATAAGGGCTTTACACGAAAGTAGGTCCACGACGCAGTTCGGCCCTTGGACGTTTCCACGTTTTTGTGAACGCGTGATGCACCCGTTGTTTTTGTTTTATCTGTGCGCGATGCGATATTGTTTGGTTTGTGCGGTCCGGGCGGCGTGATAACGACCGGTTTTCATTTTTGTGATATTTAATTGCTGTCTGTAATGAAATATGTGCACGAGGAGAATTTTGGTTAGTGCATTTCGTTTGTTCTTTTGTTTTTTATGTCTGCGAGCTGCATTTGTTCGCTTGACGCTTCGCGGCGCAGTTGGCCGCGGTGTGTTATTGTTTTTCGGGAAAAATCGAGTGCACTACTACACACACCACCCACACTTCCCCACTGCACCTCTCGCATTATTTGTTTTGCGCTTAATTATTTCGAAACGTTCCGAATATCAAACGACAATATTATCGTCCAGCTTCTTCTTGTTAACTGTCAACTGTCAATTTTTTTCCCCCAAAAAAAATCTCCCAAACAAAACACGTACGACCGATGGTCGCACTCTCTTCGCATTTTTTTTAATTCGCATTTTGACGCGTTTTCTCTAATTACAAACCGATTTCGACACGACTAAAAAGTTTGAATGAATTAATTCCCATTTTGACATAATAACCTCGATGCAACTCTCTTTGCTGTCGAAAAATTCCTAATTGCGGAAAGTTATTTATTTTTTATTGTCCGTTTGACACGGTAATTTTCATTCCGTTTGCTAATTGCGGACTGAAATTTTGTAATAAATGAGCTGAATGAGGTGTTCGACACGTTTAACTTCATTCGAACTTTCGATGATTCGAAAATTCGATTAGCGTTTTCTTTTGTCGATTGCGGAACTACACCCGTTCCAGTGAAACACCAGCAGAACCGTTTCCACTCTCAAAAGAGAAATAAAACGCAAACACACAAAACTAAATTTATTCACCAAACAACACGGTTTTTTTCCCTGCTGCAAGTTGTGTGCATAAGACTCAACAAGATGACGCTCTCGACCATACGGCACGTAATTTTTTGCCGACAACAAATTAAAGTCGCATCCGAGCGTCTACCAAACCATAAGAAGTTGTTCACGTTTGCGGCTTTTTATTTCTCGTCCGACCACCATTACCATCGAAGCCATTTGACAGCTGTCACTCAGTTTTGAGGTTATGATGAATCACGGTCCGCACAAAGCGTCGCGTTTTTAAATTCCGCAGTCACCTTACGATTCACCTTTGTCGCTGCGATGTGGAGGTCGTCGCGGTGTGCGGCGCAGCACCGTCCTGCCTCCGCGTCGAATTTTTGATTTGAACGCGGACAAAAGGGTTCGATTCGAAAGAAAACCGCACCGTCCAACCACCCCCGGACCGCGATCCCACCTATTATTTCCGCGGTATTCAATTAACCGCACAAAGAACACGCCGCACTCGTAGGTACTTTTCCGGACGATTTGAGGCACATCCACCATATGGCGGGGCCCGCGTTACGCAACGGGGGCGGCACCATGCAAATGACCGCCAATTACACCCCGATTACGCAACAAAAAAAAACGTTTGATAGGTTGTAATTCGGGCGAAAAAGCGGCGGCGTTGCACACATCCGGTCTGCATGCAAACCGTCCCCTGGACGTGTGTTTGTTGCGTCTTGCCAATAAATTAGCATGTTTTTAGAGCGGCCATCTGAAATTCAGATCGGCTCGCCGTACCTAACCTACCTGAAAAGTTTCGTATTGGTATTGGCGTTATCAGATCAGATAAGGCGATCAGATAAATTTAGAGACGTCGTCAGCGAGCGCATCCATAAACATTGACGCGGGGCTTATTTTTTATGTATGTGTTTGTTTTCGTCGCCAACGAACAACGGTGGACGTGTGAGGTAGGTCGGACCGAACGGCTTGGCCTTGGCCCTAAATTTGCGCGAGTGCGGCCCTGCGGTGCGCCCTTCTAACGCCCGTTTAACGGAATTTAATCCTAGATCGAGTCACAATCGACCAGGCCGACACTAAAACATAAAAGCAAAATCGTGTTCGAACGGTTTTACTTAAAAAAGAAAAAATCGCCACGTTGTTGACTCGCCGAACGACGAATCGCGGCGCGCACATTGACGAAAAAGACTTTTTTCTTGTGTTTCGTCCGTTTTTTTTTTTTTCGTGACAGCGATGGCGGCGGTGTCACCTTCGCCCTGCCGATTACAAATCCCCGGCTTTGTTTTTGCGTGTTTCCCATAGTAACAATTAATTCGTCTATTAATAAGGTTGTTTGTTGTTTGAATGAAACATTGAGGCATGGCATAAAATTGTTCTTTGTTCGCGACTTTTTTCCTTCTGTTTGTTGCCGGACAGGCCGGGAGAGAGGGGGAGACCTTGAATGGACTGCTTAGTTTTCTAATGCTGAAACACCATTGATCAGCGAATTCTGCCGTTTTCGTCCTTTTTCGACGTATCTGCGCACTTGACTCTAACTCCAATTAAATCCGGGACGGTTCGCCTTGATTTCACTAATTAACACCGACTACAATTTCTCTAATTGCTTTAATAACTCCGCCATTGACCGATTATTTCTTTATTTATTTATTTATTTACTTTTTCGTCGAATAATCGAATTGTGCCGGCAAATAGTAAATATCTTATGAATATGCATGTCGGAGTTGTGTAAACTGTTGAAATAATGTAGACTTCCGGAACATCGCTTGAATCTTTGATGAGCTCTTGAACCACGTATGCCATAAAGCGACGGCTAGATTATGCCGATATTTTATTAATGGATGCAATCGCCAACGTTTAATTATCCCTTTTTTCCACGATTCGATCAATACTCGGTTCGATTACGCCGACACGAAACTGACATTTTTCAAAATTCACCTCTTCTGCTCCTGCCCTTTTGCCCCTCGCGTTCCAAAAATTACGGACGTCACCAGGAGATTTTAGACGTCGATCGGGTGACCCAGGTCCATTCCTTGGAGATTCTCAAGAGTTTCCCGACGTTGTCGTTGTTGTCGGGTCGAGTTTCTCGACTCTCGCCGTTCATTTTCACGACCGATCGACCGAAATTGCTTCGGCGATTAAATATAATTGAGAAAATGTGGCGACCGCGGATTCCGACGACGAATGCGTTTTTAACAATTTTATCAACAAAAATGTCGTTTATTTTCTGCAGCTCGTTTCGTTAATAATTCGTAAACTGTTTCCCCGAATTCTTGTGCAAATTTGACCGATAAATGGGACAAAACAACAACCTACACCTATAAATTAAGCGATTACCGTCTGTCATTTGCATTGACAGTTATGATTACAGATACCTCATTCTAATTAATAAAAGTGTAATGCTATACTTTACGATTTTAATGTTTAATATAATTTAAGCTAATCTTTGACACGTTTTTTATTGGGTGGATTTGTTAGTCATTTATTTAGCTGTTTTTGAAGCCTTCCGGGTCTTTGGGGAACATTTTTAATTCGAATTAATATTTTAATTTTAATTAGGTACATTAGATACAACAAGTTGCTAAATATTTTTCAATAGGTAATAGTTAAAAATTAAAATAAAGCCCCTAGTGGTGATTAGACCCGAGATTATTAAATGAATTAGCAGGTTATAATCCACCTAATCGAGATCATGCAAAGGGCTCATTCTAACTTTGTTACAATTATGATGATAAAAATTAAAATAAATACAGTCAAACCTCGATAACTCGAATTTTGATATCTGAAATGTTTTGATATGTCCAAGCATTGTGTTGTTTCCACAACCATAATTTACGGTATTATATTTCGATAACTTCAAATTCGCCGAATTGAAAATTTTGTGAGAACGTTTTCTTTAAGAAATATAATACACATCAGCGGCACTTCACGGAAACTTGAGCTGAACAACAAATCTTTAGTTTAGGTGATTAACTTGCCAGTTATATTTATTTGCTATAATGAAGACGAAAAAAAACCCTCAAAAGTATAGCGTGGGTGAAAAAACTGTTGGTAATTGAAGAAGTTGAAAAAGAAACAAAACAAAAAAAGACATTGCAGTTGAATTTGGTATACCACCCTGTTAGCAATAATAAAAAAAATAAGATTAATAATAAATACTTCATTAAACGTCTAGAAAAAAAAGTAGTTATTACAGTCCCTTATTGCCTAATACTATAAGAGTCGATTGTGAACGCGCCACTCGTCAGTCTGCAGAGTAAAAACACAAACAACGTAAAAAGTGAGGTTAGATTTAAACAGCTGCTCCGTGATCTGTAATCCGTGGTGCGTTCACAATCGATTCTTCAATGCCCGTTTTGAGGATAAATTGAAATGAACACCCGATATACCTAAGTACATACTCGTTTTCTTAATTTCGGTTATTCGAATTTTCGATAATTCGAACTGTTTTGGCTTTCCCTTGACTTCCAGGATTATCGAGGTTCGACTGTATAAAAAAATGTAGCTGTCATAACCCTTGTGAGATTCTAAAATAATGCGTAAAAATATGCACAGTATACTTACCATTAAAAGGAATAATTAGATGCCACCGCTTCTAGTTGAACTAAAAATGTTGCAAAGTATAACCATTGTTCAAAAAATTGTTGTTTTGTACATTTTAACAAATTTTCAAAATTTTCAGTGGCTGGTTGCGTAAAATAATACCACCTAACTAAATCTGGGTAAGTAATTTCTTTATTTAGAAAATTATAGTATGTATGTAATTCTTACGACATTTCAAGAAATTAATTTTTTGTTTAGTGCAATAAAACTTTTAGTACTAAAGAAAATAATTGTCAAATTTCAAAAAATTTAAGGTACATTTGAAAATAATTGCTATCCGACTTTTAGCTGAATTATTACGGACCAACTATAGGTCTAATATCTAACTACACTAGAGTATGTACTTTTCATTTATCATTTAGAAAAAAAATAATACAATATACATGCATGCGTATATACATATACAGGGTGTCTCAAAATTCGTAAATTCCGATTTCAGAGCATGGTAGGGAAGGACTCAGTGGAGCTCGAAAAATACTTAGGAAAAAAAAACCGCTTTTTCTGAAGAAGATATAAGCACTTTAATTTTGTTCAATGCATAGCAGCCTTCACATCCACACAGTGACAAAATACTATTCTCGCTTCGTTGCCGTTCCATTTTTGAAATTTGAAATTTTTTTACTCCAAAATAAAGCTATTCTTCAAAAAATTGTTTTACGTTATTATTTTCCACAATCATCTACACCATAACTAACAATAAACACTGAACTTTTCAGCCTGTATTTGAAGAAAACGCACTTCAAAGAGTGCACCTTCAGACCAATGTACCTTTGTGGGGGGAGTCCCGATTTTTTTTTTTAATTTCCATATTTCGACTACTGAAGTGATCCCCTACAACGCTCTGAATTTGGAATTCGCGAATTTTGAGACACCCTGTATATACTTTTTATTTATTTTGTATTTTTGTTGAAAAGATTAAAGAAAACATATTCTAGGAAAAGATAATAATTAGGTATTAGGTACGCTGTACTTTCTCAGATAATTTCATGTTCGAGTCATTTAGTGAAAACCAATTTTAAGGAATTATGACATCCTTATAAAAAAAAGTCTTGCTAAAAAAACACTTTTCAGTAGCCACTTCGATAAAATAACAGTACTTATCATCTAGCTACGTTAACATAAATAAATAAATTCATTTAGAGAAAAATGTATTCCAAACACACTATGATTTCGTAATTACATATTACGAAAGTGTAAGAAACTTAATTTAGAAACAGAATTTTCAATAACCTCGTTTTTTGTTTAATAAAGTTACTGTTATTGTTATAATAGATAATAATATATTCGAAGAGGAATATATTTATTATTTATTAATAAGAAGTCTGGTCAGGTGGTGGAGAAATTTTGTAATTTTGACTTTTCTCAAACTTAAAAAAAATAACAAACTGATTGTAATAGATATACCTTGTTTACTTAATTTCTTTATTGTTGTTTCACGGAAATCATCATAAAGAAATTACTTGGTTCGTTTGCGAAAAAATTTTGCTCGAAAAGCATAAATATCTAAAGCAAAAGTAAGTGACCATCTGCATTCGGGCTTAAAAAAATTGTTCCTTTAGGAAAGAATTGAAGTTTACGATATGATTATGGTGCATAATTATTATGAAATTGCAAGAAATCTCATGATAATACCATCAATTCCGAAACAATTGAAATTAATTAGAACTATGCACAGTTGGAGAGTTGATTCAATGGTTCACACATAATTATCTTTTAATGCCGCTAACTGTACTATAATTTAGCAAATTTTTTAATAATCTCCTCCAAAGCCTTATCGAAAAGTCGAAAATAAAACCGACTAGAAAATAAACACTGACCTCGAAGTGTTTGTAAAGAAAAAAAAACCTAGATATAGAGGAATAACAAAGCCGAACGTCACTGCAATAAAAACCAACAGCGAAAAATTGAATTAAATAAATGCATATAATGAAGTTTTTTGTTGCAAAATCAATGCTATTCAACGTGTAATTTAGCAATCTCGTTAGATGGCAATCTCAGTTTTCATGGCGAACTAAAACCTGTCGACATGGCAACATCGGCAACACGGCAGGAAGACTCCGTAATTTTTGCGACAACTCGATTTGTGTACATTCGTTCGCACAAAAATGCGGACATTCGCGTTGCCCAATCCCATCTCGGAAAAAATCGTCGCTCGCCCGCCATCTACATCACGACTTGCGAAACATGATTTGTTATGTCCTCGACGCCTTAACGAAACACGTAATAAACCTAACCCACACGCGAAATCCGTTGTTGTATTACCGCCGGTGAGATATTCGCGGATCGAGCCGGTGGGATAACCGATAGGTTTGTTGAACTTTCGGAAAGAAACTGTAGAAACCGACATGAATGTCCTTAATTCGTAACGATTTCGGTTTACAAAGACTGACCCCGAACCGTACAGGAAAATGTTTATTAGACACGAGCACGTATATCATGTGACGATGTATCGCTTTACATAACGACATTTGCATAATTATTTAATTAGGGTAACGAACGCCACTGGAATGGGATTGTCGGGCTGCGCCCCTGCTCCTACCGGCCGTCGCCATCATTAAAAATGGCGAATTTCAAGGAAAGTTTTCAGTGAAAGCAGGCGAGGCTTCGAAAAAATCGCGAGGCTTTCGGCAAAATTTCTAAAACCGTCACGATCTCCGCCGTAAAAATAACAACAACAACAATAATAAGTAATAACTGAATTTGTTGTGAAAATTAATTCGTGTACGTTTCGAAAATTAAATTAAATTAAAATATGCAATTGAAGAAAAACAAAAACCATTTCTAATATGTAATTCGATTTTACATGTTTTTTTTTAAATGAATTAGTAAAATTGTTGTTTATTAATTGTTGCGCGCTTCGCGAAACGCCGCCTAAGCGAAAATTTGTCGTTTCCGACGAAGAGGCAGAAACCACAACGTCGGCGGCGAATTCGACGCCGCCACCCGACGAATTCCGACCATTTCAAGGCCGCTGTTAAAACGAACACAAAAAAAAATGCGCTTCCGTTCGATCGCAGTATGTAATACATGTGCGTGTGCAGGGTTGGAACGAATCGCTGAAGAGTTGATGGGTCGGAGGAAATGGAAACTGTACCAAGAGTCCATGTCGAGGAGTTATTTGCAACCGTTAAACAACAACGTGAAGACGACGCCGCGAACGAACCTAGACGATCACCATCACTACAAGGAGGAGACGCCGGATCCCGCCGTACAAAACCACCACCATCATCATATTCATCAGAAAGACAACACCGCCACCACGTATACCTCATCATCGACGCCGAAAAACGACGACGACGGCGGCGACGCCGCGACGGAACGCAAGGAAAAAGAAAACGAAAAGAGGACGCAAGAAGTCGAGGACAGGCTCAAGGACTGGACGCCGCAGACGAAGTGCTACTTCTGCGTGGACGGCAAGCTGGATAGTGAACACACCGCACACGGGGTTCTGGTAAGGCTGAAGGTGCTCCCGCCACACACGAAACGCATACATTCGTAGAGCAATTCGCGGAGAAAAGTTTTCGGCGCGTCCGATGCAGGTTGGGGCAGGAATTGAACGGCCGAGCGCGAATTCCTGCACCGGTGAATTCCTGCCGCCCCAGCCACCCATGATGCGCCTAATCGTATCAGAAGCGAGTCCACAAAGTGGATTTTCTGGCTGAACGCCACAAAAAATATACAATTCATAACCTAGACGTCCTGCAATTAAAACAAAGTTTTCGCTTCCGGATGCACCTTAGATCGATACGGCCATTCCAGGACCGTACTCGGCCCTCGATTAACTCACAATTTAGAGCAAAGGTGGACACCACAAGGTCTGCTTCGTTCCAGCGGCTAATTAGTGCAGAATCGATAATGATCGATTTCGTAAGAAATTATCGGTTCGGCTTTGAGAAACGAGCGAAAAAATACGAATACCGCACGCACACGTAGCTACGTCAAACGTGTGGACGCGGCTTCACGATCGAATTCCAATATTTGATCTAGTAAACTTGATGGTTGCTCAACCTGGCACAGATGTCTCAACGCGAACCGATTTCAGTAATTTCGCGTCGAAACAATTTTTTTTAATTGTCTTTGCACGTCAACAACTGCGCAAAAAAATCCTGGCCAAGGGCATCTTCGACAGTCATTAGACGGCAATTATTTGTAAACTATCCAATGTAAACTGATAGATTTTTATAAATTCTGTAATTAAAGTGTTTTAAATCGCGTCGCGGGGGGAAACGCTCCGTTTTTTATCGGTTTTGTGGACGCGGGGGAAGGACGAATCCTTGCCGCAAGTGCACTCGGAATCGAATTAATTCGCTTTCTTGTCGATGGAGGATTCGAACAAGGCAAAATAATTGCAGATGCATCGACGCCATTTTGTTTGTGAAAAATATAGGTGGCGCGACTGCACCGAAAAAATCCTAGATGTGCCGAGAGAGACAAGGAGAGAACAAAAATGAGCGTGACAAAGAGGAAAAAACCTATTTAAGGAACAAATTTAACAAATCGAGAATGTTTCCAATGAGTAGTTATTTTAGCCAACTTTCTCTCTACATTTGCATATTTTCTACAAATTTCAGGCAAGAAACTTTTTATCGTTTGTTTTCAGTGGTTCAAAAGATATTAACGTTAATTATCAACAGTAAAGCAATAATTACACACTTCCCGCAAACAAATTAAACGCTCCTGTCAACTGAACCGTCGGATTTGATTTGGGTTTTTGTTATCATTCTGAAAAAAGGCGTCCTCGGCAGGACCGCGGATTTTTTTCGAAAAAAAAAAGACTGCGAACTCAAAAATTTTTGTACAAGGGGATTATCTCGACGTGACGTCAAGAAGAGCTCAAATCAAAATTGTCAGACAGTATTATTGGTCGCACAAATATGCGATAGATATCGCGTTTCTCAATTGTTTTTCATTTGTTGTTTTCCCAGGTGACTAACCAATGGTAAAACGGCGGCGCGATAAGACGGTGTGGTTTAAAAATTTTTCGAGCAGTTGCCACTTCCCCCTTCTAATTTATGCACGTTCGTGGCTCTATCTCGCATCAGGTATTTTGTACAGAGTGTCGCAAAAAGTCCACAAGACCGGCGAGAGAATTCGCTATCGGCGCGAAACGATTCCGAAAAACAATAAAGATTATCGGTCCGTTCCAGACGGCTGAAATGTCGCGATAACGACTGTTGTGTCTGGTAGTAGTACCCTTTTTGAGGGAGGTTTTCCCGCAGAGTCCCCGCCATTCGGACTCGGATTCGTCGGACAGCCACAGTGACAACGAGGTACCGCCATCGCTCACACCGTCGGCGACGGGGAGCTTGCTCAACAACAACCACCACCACCACCGCCACCGGAACGTCCACCCGGTGGCGCCGGCCAACATGACGACGATCGAGAGCGTCACGTCGATGGCGGCGCTGGCGGCGGCCTTCTCCGGGGGCAACTCGCCCGGGATGACGGCACCGCACCTGCCTTTCTACGCCCCCAGCATCCTCTCGCATAACTGGTACCTGGCCAACCTGGCGAGGTCCTCGCAGGCGGAGCGGCTGGAGCACCAGGACAAGGTCGGCTCCGGCGAGCAGCCGCTGGATCTCAGCAAGGGGGCGAGCAACAGCTCGGACGGGATGCCCATCAACAGTGTGAGGCTGCCGACGCTGGACACCAAGCACATTTTCAAGTGAGTTCCTTTGCATCATACATTTACGTCGGCGAAGAGCGCCAAATACAACATTTTCAAACAATTTTTATAGATTATGATGAAACAAAAAAACGCAAAATTTTCTGACTCAGAGAAACGGGAAAAAAAGCGCGCAATTTTGGATTTTTCGTTGATTTTAGTTCCGCGAATCGCCAACACCTGTAGTCGAAAAACGAGTATTTCCCCGCATTGACAGTCAAAATTTTTCGATGAGATCACCGAATTTACAGCGGTTTTCAGAAACTTCACGTGAATTTTTGATGTTCACTTGTAAATTTGACCACAATTTTGCAAATTTCCGGTAACGCTGTGGGCGAAATTAATTTCGATTGCTCATCGCTGTGACATTTAACATTTCGGATGTTTATTTTAGAATTATCATAATTATTATCTTGTTGCTAACTTAGGTGCATGCACTCGTGCAATCTACGAATCGAGTGTTACGTATGGACCTCATCAAAAATTGAGTGCATTTTTTTTTTAATGAATCAAAACGAGTACCGTTTTCCAAAATGTACCAAAAATAAGTCAAAAAGTAGGACGCATCAGAAGAATTTTAAGCTTAGCATCACATTTCACAGTTGGCAGAAGACGCTTATGCGAATGTCGTAACTCGTAATATGTACGTCGAAAATCCCAAGCTCACTTTGATACTGAAACCTGAGATGGTCAGTCTGGTGGGGCAAGTTTACGTGCCGCTCTGTGGAGATTGTGGCTCGGCATTTTTTGATAGCCCCGGCCAGACGGTTCATGGATACACAAAAATTCTTATCGTCTTTATTTGGTATTAGTGATAACATTGCTTCGTAATATTTCCTGTGCGAAATTCGAAGCCGACGAATGACCCATAAATTATTACGCGCTGCGGTTGCTGAAATCCGGACCGAAAAACGGATAAACAGGAAAATTTTTTCGTTTTTTGCAAATCATTGACAACTCTTATCGTTTCTTTCTCTGAAAATAAACACGTGTTTTGCGAAACTTCCCAAAAAAAAACCAAAACATTCAAAATGAATGTATAGTACTTTTGAAAATTTTCTGTACTTCAATTTACTCGTGTTTGTATTAAGTATTTTTTAAATTTATTTCCCTACGCCGTTCTATTTGCAGACAGACTCCTTACTATTATTATTTATTAGTTCCGTCCCGTATGTCTACATACAAATCTGGTCAAGAGTGCTTTGAGAAATTTTACGGACGCATGTCCGGCATAATATGTTACACTTATCCAAGTGGCAAACCATTGTTACGACTGTCTCGTTGCGAAAATAATAATTTGTCATAAATGTCTTTTGTTCAGTTCAGTTTTGTAACATTAGATGTCAGCTGGTATTGAAAAAAAACATCTTTAATAAAAACTAGGACAGAAAATGAAAAACAAAGACACTTTATAACAAATTGAGGTTAAATAAATTTGACAACAATAAGAGTCAGAAGGTTTCATAAGCTGCAACATGCGGGAAATAAACACAACTTGTGACAGACAGAGCACTCTTGACCAGATTCTTATTTAGACACCCGATGTATAATTTTGAAGAACACAACTTCAAGCATTGCACAATTAATAAATAAACAACGCTTAAAAATTTCGACGGTTTTTCCTGGCGGTGGGATTTTTGTCCAAATTTTGAGTTGTTTTTCCGGGAATACATATCTTTGATTATGCGATTATGTGTTGACGGTTTTCCCAAGAAGTGTGATTGAATAAATAAAAAAAAAATGTAAATGAAAAACTAATTGGAAACAATTACATAACATCTGTTAAACCCAAAAAAATCCGTACAATAATAAATATCGTAATAAAAATATGTAGTTGCATTTGTGCAAGTGCACGTTGCATACGAACAGTAAACACTGCAAATCTGCATTCCCACCGCGTCGAGTGGTGGGACAGTTTTTGAACAATTATTGCAACGACGCTCGTTCCAATTTATTTATTTTCTTTCCCCCGTTGCAAACGAAATTGCACCCAGGAGTGAAAAACAACTGAAAACTGAAACTGTCTGCCCCACTTTGCCCACTCCAAGGCTGCCAACAAACAAAGTGTTGACACACAGTTTCGTAAAAATTAGATTAGGTCTAGACGATGATAATGACCCCGACGTCTCTCCGGCAAATTTTTCACCAACCGGAGTTTACGGTCGCGCGACGACAAAAAACGTCACCGACCAATAAAACGAATTCGACGAGAGTGAAAAATACAATTGCATAAAGATAGTGGAAGTTTGTGACCGATAAACGTATTTGTTTCGCTGCGTGGCGCGCGGGGGACGTCGCTGCATTTTAACCATTTTAACAATGTTTTTCATTCGTATTTGTTATTGACCCCTTTCAGATTAAAGCGACGACGAGTTCATTTAACTGAATGTTTTTTGTAGTCGAAGAAAATATCTAATTTTAAACAATAGTTCACTCGCGAGAGCACTTTGTCCCTCTTCTGCAGATATGGGAATTAATTTATGCGGCGTTTTTTTCCCTTTTTGTCATCGCTGCAACCATTACGGGCGCATCACTTTTACCTCGTGGGAAAATTCGCACCTCGGGCGCTTCACCCCCCTGCACGATCGCCTCGAAAAATCCCAATAAGTCGATTTCTGACGCCAACAATGGCGGCCCGCATTAATCTTCCTTCGCTCTATTTGCCGTAAAAAATGACGATTGCTAGACTGATTATTTAGTCTTTGCTATCGCGGGGTCAATCACTCTGCTCGTTGCATATGGTCTATTTGTTTTTTATATCTGTAGTACTGTGTTTACCGTCTATGTTTGCAAAAGGCAGTTGCGAAAATAATTTTCGATGCACTTTTTACATCCCACCGACGCGTCGTGCCAGTGCTCGAACTCCGTCCTCATCGTCTAGATTACGCCGAGATTACGACCACGAAAAAAATTGATCTTTCACGATTTTTTTCGAGACGCAATATGATTCTCAATGGGATAGGTTAGTACACAATGATTTTTAATTTTTTGTCGCACCTTATCTCGACGAATTTGTTTGTTTGTCCCAAAAACATATTTTTTTAATCTCGCGCTATCACGTCAAATTCTTTTCGTAAACAACTCGAGTATTTTTGTCGTTGTAACCTTGACAATGGTTTATTATCGCCGAAAGTGTGTATTCACCAAATCTGAGTGATGGGGGGCGATCAGATTTCCACCTGGCGGGTTGGGATCAGACTCGGTGGGCGACGTCGTCACACGCTGCGGAATTCAGGAGGAAGTGAAACGTCAGACCGATCTGCCTTTTACTGCGTTTCACCAATTCAGAGCGGCTCCGTAAAAAGTTATTAATTAGTCGATAATCGAGTTAATCCTCGACGATTGTTCATGCACTTTCGAACTGAAACGTTGCGAATGGAGAACGTCGCAGTTCCAGGTGCGAAAATGTGATTCTCCATTTTTTTAAATGCAGTTTAGGGAAAAATTGTTGTCAACAAATTCACAACGGATGAGTAATAAAATGAATGACAACAGAAGTTCTAAAAATACGCGTTAACTGCTGCGTGGTAAACACCAATCGAGAGATTGTTGCTGCGACCTGTTTGCAAAATTTTTGTAATTTCTGATGATCGGAAGACAGTTTCAAGATTTTGTTTGTTTGAATTTTTGTGGTTTCCGCGAAGGTGTCCTTCCTGCACCGCTTCCATCAAACTTGTCCACGTGTCGAAATTCCAATTAATCGCGGCGCAGTTGCACGATTGCGTCTAGCTAGGAGATAATGCACCGTTGCCCTTGTCCCACATAACGATTTTTGCCTCTGTGAGAAATGCATTGACATTAATTTGTAACCGACAATTTCGCACAAGCATCACTTGACCAATCTGTAATTTGAGCGTTGTTGCGACATGGTCGGTCGGTATTGTAGCATCCCAAAAACGGTTGACTTTCGGACAACACCTCACCAAGCTATAATTTCAGTTCTGATTTTAGAGCGAAACCTAGGATGTCCGCTGTAGCCGGCAGGAGGACGTACACCGAAGACGAACTCCAGGCGGCGTTGAGAGACATCCAGTCGGGAAAGCTGGGCACCAGGAGGGCGGCCGTGATCTACGGCATACCGAGATCGACGCTGCGGAACAAAGTCTACAAACTTGCCTTAGAGAGGGAGCGAGAGTCGCACTTGAACAGCGCGACGCCCCTGAAACTCGACGAAGAGGAGGCGATGGAGGACGACAAGGAGCTGTCGGGGGCCGAGGAGGAGAAGGAGGTGGAGAAGGCGCTCCAGGCGCCGCTTTGTGATATCTTGAGATTCTCACAGATGGAGATCCCTCCGGAGGCGGTGAAGGCGCTGCTCCAGAAGAACAAGGAGGGACAGGAGGCGTGGGCCGGACTGGAGCACAGCGAGGTGGGACCCTACATCCAGAACTTGTTGCTCGCCTCCCAGAACCTCCTGGCCAACCAGAAACCGATGGAGAACTCGGTGCTGAAGAGCGTGGTGCCGGAATTCCTCAAGCAGATGATGACGGACGACCAGACGAAATCCAACGGTGATAACGTGACGAGACCGAGCCCGTCGAATTCTGTAATAACCAGACAACCCAAATCTGAGTCGGACATGGAAGCGGAGGAGTCGCCTTCGAATGTGATACTAAAAATTCCGTCCTTTAAACCGACGTCTAGCAAGAACGGATGTGATCTATTCAGGAACACCGCGGAAACGGGGAGCATGGTCTCGCCCCCGGTCACCAGCGAGTCGGGCTCGCCCCCGATCCTCCCCGGCAAGGGCATGACGATAAAGGACGTCAAGGATGTCATCGCTCAAAGTATCAGCCAGAAATTCCAGCAGAACCTGGAGCCGCGAAGGCCTCCGATGATGGAGATGGATTTTAAGCGGGGCGGCTTCACGCCGCCGTTGAGCGGCGGCATCTCCGTGATCAAGACCCAAGACCTGACCCGGCCCTACCAGCCGCCCCCCAAGCCCCAGCAGAACCCCACCCCCAATTCCGGCGGCAAGGGCACCAGACCCAAGCGCGGCAAGTACCGCAACTACGACAGGGACAGCCTGGTCGAGGCCGTGCGGGCCGTGCAGAGGGGCGAGATGTCGGTCCACCGGGCGGGGAGCTACTACGGCGTCCCCCATTCGACCCTCGAGTACAAAGTGAAAGAGAGACACTTGATGCGGCCCCGGAAGAGGGACCCCAAGCCCAACCCCGTCGACGAGAAGATCGCCAGTTTGAAGCAGAACGACATCCGCGCCCAGGAGAAGCTCAAACCGATGATGAAACCCCCGCAGAAGTTCCCGCCGACGGCGACGTCCCCCAACGGCATGAAACTCCCGATTTTCGAGCCGGGCATGGCGCCCCTGGCCGGCTACAACCCGCCGCCGTTCCCCTTCTGGCCGCACCCGGGGTTCCACCACCTCCCGCTCGAGTACAGCCGGCCCATTCCCCCCAACCCCGAGTTCTTCGCCTCGCAGATGATGCAGAAGCTTCAAGAGGAATCGTCGAGGGGGATCGGGCCCCAGACCGCCGCCCCCCCGAATGCCCCCGCTCTGGCGAAGAGCGCCAGGCAGATAGCCGAGTCGCTGTTGGACGGGACGGGGTCCAACGGCTCGTTCCTCGACGGGATCATCCGGTCCAGTCTGGAGTCGGGCGTGCCCACCACCGACAAGTCCCCCAAGGAGGATAAGAACGTACCCGTGGAAAACCTGTCGAACAAGGCGCTGCTCGATCAGCTGTGCAGGAACAGCAGGCTGACGCCGCTTTCTAAACCTGCGATCACGCCGGAGGCCAACAGCTCGGGAGATGAGTCGTATAGGAAGGGACCCAGTCCCCTCAACTTCACTGCTGGAGGTGAGCCGCGCCTTCCTCTTTATCTGATCTTTGCATTTTTCTCCAACGCTTGCACGAATCACATTTATTTATCTTTTCCTTCTCGATCCGCACCTTCTCTCGCAATATTCTTCTGGCAAAACTGATGTACCTTAATTTTCTCTTTCGAGATCGTTAAAGGGGCGTCTTACAACAATTTTTACACGCGTGTTTGCACGCCACCTGCGTTTTCCCCTGATGACATCATCAAGCATGGCGCCGATATATCCTCGAGTCCGCTTGTATTTCTGTCACTTTTAAGAGGATTTACTTCACAAAAGTACGTAAATCGCGCAAACGAACCATTTTCGACCAAACGGTCCTGTGAAACCTAACGTAACAGAATTGCTTTAAAATCTTATCAGGTATAGACTGCCATAAAAAACGCCAATTCATAGTAAAGAGAGTGAGCACCGAAATTTTGCAACAGTGAAATTTTTTTTCCGTCGAGCTTTCCGAAATGAACCCGGACAGGCCAATTTAATTTTTGCAAAAGAAGCATTTTCCCGTGATTTCCATTTTTCTGTTCCTATCCGTTTCCGGGCTATGACGTCGCCGCCATTTATGGCAATCCCTCAAAAAAAGTTTGTTGGTGAAAGAGAAAAGGCAGAAAAATTAAAATGATCACAAAATATTTTTTTCGAAAAGCTCAAGACAAAGAAAATATTTCCGTTAATCCAAATTTTTACCGCGCACCGTGTGTGCTCAATACTAAATTTTATTCGTATTATTAAGTGGGATTAGGTAAGCAAAACTTGATTCTGTGGATAAGCAAGTTTCATTGTTGCACTTTTTTGCAAGAACATATATACATCAACAAATTTATCTTGATATTGCACAATGTTTGTTTGGGGAACTAAAGTTCTGTCAACTTTGTCAAACTCAAAACCAGATTCAGAGGGGATTTAAGTGAGTTAGTTCATCGTCGATACAATCTCAATAAATGACCTTTGATCCACCTACGGTAGGTCTCTGTCAAAATGCATCTTGGGTCTTACAGGCCGAGAATTTACACCAAAGCTGTACCAGATATTGTTCTGCCAGCTCTAGATTATTTGCGACGATCAGTGGATATTTTTCGGGATCTTTCCGTATCTCATTATCTCTTCTGTGGATCTCCCTGTACCTTCCATGGATCTCATATCCCAGACCTCCCTGTATTTTCCTCTGATTTACCTCCATCTGCGACGAATCTCTCTATATTTCCCTGAATCTCCCAGCCGGGAGGATCCTGTATATCTTCCCCGAATATTCCTGCGTCAGCCTCGAATCTCCTCCCGATTTCCCTGTATCTCCCATGAATTTCACATCTCAGAGCTTCCTATATCTCCCCCGGATTTCTTTTTATTTCTGATAAATCTCCTTGAATTATGCCCTGGATCTTCATCTCCTATCTGCCGTGGATCTCCCATGACAAGTCCTTTGATTTTCAATCTCTCCAGTTCTTTAAAATAAAAAAAAAGAAATCCAAGTCTGGATAATAATACCGAACTCCATTTTGTACGGACTTAGTACACGTAAACATTAATTCGAACCTACAAATGCACGTGACATGTGGGTGGAGCTATTTGCCCTTTCTTTCGAATGTTTTTCAAAGAATCGGTAAAAAACTTCTGGGATAGCAATTTGTTTGTTGAAGATGAGCAAAAAGTATTTCGCTATTCAGATAAAAGAAATAATTCAGGAAACATTTCTGCCATATCTGCCAGAGAATGGCTTCTCTCAGAAATCTTTCTGAATCTTTTGGTGAAAATGCACAACAACTGTCAAATATGTAGTCGATCCTTTCAGAGTCCCCAGATAACCTTGAGATATACAGTGCGTTCGTAAAGTTCGGAATAAATTCGATAAAAATGTAAGTAGGTAATAATTTCTGAGAAAAATCCTTGAACAGGTCAACTTTGTTTTTCTTATTTTTCTGGTACGCCTTCGTACTAGCTAAACGTCAATGAAAAAAATTGGCACCTTACATAACAATTTTTTTGGAAAATTACAAATTTTACTTCAAAAAATGTAATTTAACTTTTAACTTAATTTTTTTTCAATAGATTTAGTTACAATGGAAGGTTTATTTTAAGAGACCAAACAATTTAGAACGATTTGCGGTAGAGAATTCGCACTGAAACAGAACAAATAAGCCCTGACATTATTGAGCGCAGTGTACAAAGTGTCGGTGAGTGCCAAATAGTTGGCGGGAGGTAATTTCAACATTTGCGTTAAATTTTATTCTTAACCTGAGATGTTTGTTTGATTTTGTTTGAGGTCAATTAAAATTTTTACATTAAAAATTAAGTTAAATTTTTTAAGTAAAATTTGTCATTTTCTCAAAAAAAGATTGCCATGTAAGGTATCAGTTTTTTTCATTAGTCGTTTAAGTACTAAGAAGGTCTACCAGAAAAAGATGAAAAAAGTGAGGGTTGTCATTTAAAAAAAATATTGATGACGTCATTATTAGGAGACGACAAGCTGTCAACTTAAATAACGTACTGTACAACATGCACTTTTTAAAAACAAAGTTGACCCCTTCGAGGATTTTTCACAGAAATTAATACTATTAATAATATCGAATTTATTCCGAACTTTACGAACGCACTGTATGAAAAATATGGTGAAAAATGGTTATGTAATTTTACATACGTTTGGCGTTGCTGTTTTTAGAAATGTAGTAATGGACTTTCTACTAATTAACACGAATAAAATTTAGATAAAAAAAAAATGTAAGTATGTGCGTTTTTTTGACGGGCTAGAGTTAAATTATACAGCATTTCTGTTACGTCAGGTTCCGTAGGGTACTTATCTAACATCTGATAACACAGTTCGATCCACGATTGTTCACTTGTTCTATTTATATTCACTTTTCTTCGAAAAGTCATAAATATGAGCTGACTTGGGGGTTGACGGCCGCCATTTTTGGTGACATCATCACGTCAAAGCACCAGATGGCGTGCGTGCAAGCCCCGCGTAAAAATGTCTTGTGAGAAAATTATTTTGCATCGACTTTCCTGCGGGAGTAGTGGGTTGGGGAGCATTCCATTGAACATGTTTGTGGCGCAGGATGCAATTCCAAGGATGGCCACCACCAGACGGACACGTCTCCGCCGCGCTACGAAGGAGCGGACCTGCACACGATCGAACTGTCGAACGATTCGAACGAGTCGACGGAGAGGAATCCGAACTTGTCGTCAAGAGAAGAACCGTCGACGACACCACCGACGACAACGGCGACAAGCACGCCACCGGCGAGGATCTACCTAAAGAAAGATCTGGCCAACCCGGACAACCTTCAACCTGAAATGCTGATGCGCTTCCGGGACGTCCTTCCCGACATGGAGCGGAACGGCGTCAGCGAAGGTATAACAGGAAGTGCCTCAGATAATGACGCGCCTCAAGACTGACACCTAACTATCGTAAGTGAGAGATTTTTATACTAAAAATACACACACGCATAGCAAAAAAATATACATATACGAGTATATATGGAGATGTGTAAAATTAGCAAATCATCAAAATTTCGGTGTTAAGATACACGATACGCCCCACCCACCCATCTTCAGACCCAGCCCGAAATTCGCACGGAATTTGGGAAGAACGACGTGGTTGTAAAGTGAACATAATATCGAGCTCGATGACGGTGTTTGTTGATTATTTATTTACGTTTTTTTCTTAATTATTATGGTTTTGTTTTAGGATAGTGGTGAGCATCAAAGCAGTGATTTGTATATTAGGTGTTTTTTGACTCAAAACAAAATGTATTCATTATGGAAAAATTCATACCATTCCGGCTGGACGGCTGGGTCCCGCATGTGCCATCCGACCATCATGTGATAAATGTTGAATTTTTTCCGGACGTTGCGGCGCCCAGCCGTTCCAGCGATACATGTTTACTGTTCGGTGTATTTGGCATGTACCAAAAAAAAAAAATTCGTATCATCAGTGTACTCTCTATGTGTCTTCGACGTGGCGTACTATACCTCAAACTTGTATAAAGTTCATGATACATGTTCGCGCATTCAGCTGCTTTGATGAGGACGGTTCATATATATTATATAATATCGAAAAAACCCATGGGATTGTCCCAGAATTGAAAAAAAATTATATCTATCTGTGATTTATTCAAAATTTTTGATGTATATTTTCTCTAAAAATATCTTAAAATATTATAAATATAAAATTAAACAATTAGGAGTAGTTAATTGATATCGATTCGGTCGGCGGACTGATTCGAATTCGGGATTCAGTTGACCGAACCGAACATTTCGTTTAATTCATATGACAATGAAGTGCAATTAGATGGTATATACATAATATATATTTACATCAATATTAAGTAGTATATAAGATATATTAAAATATATTATATATTTCAAATGGAAGCTATTTTGTTCGAGAGATAAAAGATTGACTCAAGGTAGAGTTTAAACGCTTCATTCCCCCCTTTCAACAACCGTCAGACATACTACAACCAACCACTAACCGAACCGATACCGACAGTTATAACCGAACCGGCGCGTCCCTCGCGCCCGTTCCTCAAACCAAAACAGATTTCTACAGTACACATATTTAAGTTGGACCAATGCAGTTGTATATAATGTGGTATGCTTTTCATACATATCGTTTGGCGCCCCGACCGACCCTCGCCCCCGCACGCGCCGGTCCCGAGACTCGATCGCGCCGCCAAAACCAAACATTCCAACCATATATGTGCCAGATTTTTTATTCGCAAAAATTAGAGATGAACAATTTAAATGTTAAAAAAAAAACCAGATTGTGATCTCGGCCCGGGGCCCTTACGGATCATCTCGGAATGCATTTCTTTCCTAAAAGTTGATTTCGAAGCTGTGAGCTTCCCAGTTCTCGTAGTCCTAAGATTTTAAACAAAACATAAAAAAACACTGTAATTTTAAATGTTTGTGTGTTTCACTTTTTGCGCTTGCCAATTACAGTCGGGGGGCGGACGTCGCCGCCGGCGCCCTCCGCTCCCTCCAAAATACTCTCTCGGCTTGATTGTAGTGTAACAAAATTTCGTAATTCCGCGCGCGATTACATAGTAGGTGAGAAATTTTTCAAATAAACAAATTTAAGCAAGTGTGCCACCGATTTTTGTGCAATTTATATCAAATAGCGATTCTTGCATTGATTTCCATGTGATAATTTGTTACGATAAAGACACTTTCTTTACACTTTTTTTTTTACTTGTTTTTTTCCTCCAAATGTGCGGTCCAAAAATTGTAAAATTTTACAGTGTATCAAAAGGTAACCTTAAAGTATACGCGTTAAATACACGATATTTTTAGTACGTAAACTCTTACAGGCTTCAAAGCACGATATAATCAAAAAACGAATTGTGTTCTTTGAAAGTTGTTGTCATTCTTTTCGTTTGCAATCCTCCATTATTTATTGTTGTTTGCTGATGTGTCAAATCCGACTTTCGTGACGCTCACCTGGGAGACAGAAACGCCGCCAGAATTCACATCTCCAAACAAAATTCAACAACCGACGCTCTCTTTCCATTTCGTTCTGTACTCACGTTTCCTCGAGTCCCCTTATTTTGGCCTCGGCTTCCTGTCTTTCCCGGTGCGGTCCTGGATTTGCGATAGTACATATCTGAAACGGTACGATTGACAGTTCATTTTAGTACAGTTTGCAGTAATCGAACTACGTAATTTTGTTGTTTATTGTGAAATTGTTTGAACTTTATTAAAATGGACGTAATTTTTGTTTTTAATAATCTATTTGCACCAAACGTGTCAGTATTTCGTTTATAACAAGTAAACAAAACAAACAAAACAAAAAAACAATAACGGACCAAGGTCTTTTTTTAATTAATTCAAATAGATGTTAGATTTATCATTCCACACTATAGCTTTTTCACAACTATAAGACTTCTAATAGTTTCTATGTTATTCCTAATTATTTTTTTACAATACACACATAATTTTAATGATTTTTTTATATCAACGTATTTGTTAATTAATTTTTAGTTGTCTAGTGTAGTGGAAATATTACTTAAGTTTTTTGCTTTACAACCGTGTATATAGTACTGTTTCAGCGCACTTGAATGTTCGTGTGCCTGCAGATTAAAACAGAGAAAGAAACATTTTTATTACAATTGAAACCTCTGAGCAATTTTGTTTTAGTTGAAACAACCATAAGCAACAATAGTACACAATTTACCCACATTTAATCACATTGATGAAGAGCGGATTTTACGTAAAGAAAAGTAAAAATAAGAAAATGATATTTTTATGTATAATGTTGTGTTTGTTATTTATGTTGCAATATCGTAGGCATTTTGGGTGCGTCGTTTTTATTGAGCACCGCTGTATACGTAAATTGGCGTTCTGATGATGCGTCCGCCGAATCGGGCGGACGTCGTGTCGCGACTGGTTTAAGCTAAGACATAAAATGATTTGTTCACAGCCCCCCCGTAAAACACCTTAGATTAATTGATATACAGAGTGTATACTTAATAGATGGTAGTTATACGCGTCATACTTCGTTGACAGTTTACAAGTACAAGAGGTTAGGTTTAATACCCCCACACTATATAGAGTTTTTGTAAATGAGACACTAATAACCAGGTGATGGCACTTAACTAACGTAGCTTAAGATTTTACTTAGTACGTAATGTAAAAGTAGATTAATGTAGGGCCCGAGCTCTTCATCAATGTGGTAGCAAATAAATAGAACAGGTTCAAACTGCAATATACAGGTCGTTTGGCGGATGGCATATTCACAAAATCTAGACGCACTCCAAGGTTAACGATTGGCTCTAAAAATTGTCAGCACCCAACACCAAAAAGTGTCTTCTATTTGTTTCTTTGTTTGTCTAGTCGAGACCGTGCTAAAATTGGTAGAATCAAAAATTACAATGTGATCGGTAACAATTGCGAAGACTGAACGAAAATCAAACTTAACCTTGCACGACAGTTTTGAAATATGCCATGAACACGAAATTTATCTCCGTTGCACACACTGGGACCAAAAGTACTGATTCATATCCGAAATATCAAAAATTATATCAAACATTTTTCTCTTGACAACTTTTCTGTCGTTTCATTGCTATTATTATTATGCTTAAAAGTGGTGCGGATATTAGGGATACTGTTTTTATTATTATTATTACGAAAAGTTTGTTGGATTTTTTATGAGACGAAAATGATTCCATTTTTTGACAATATGTTAGATTTAAAGTCGGCGACCGGACCGCTTCCCCGAAACGGTCCTGCCGCTGACGAAACGATTGAAAAAAGTACTCATATTATAAAATTGTGACTATAAATGCC